>NC_140582.1:852336095-853695470 GCF_964204655.1 Triturus cristatus
GTAATATGCAAAGGAAGGTGACCAGTCAACCTTTACAAAGGGCCTTTGCAACACAACACTGCCTTCATAGATATTTTTAACCATTTGAGGTAGACACTGTTTTTAAATTAGAATCTTCAGATCTATTCAGCTAATGATGGATTATGTGGCACATGCGGCAAATCCATAATCATGCGAAAACTGTTGAAGCCGCACAATCTCATAATTCCAGAGACCCCAAAATACAAAGGATATAACACATAACATATGAAATAAAAATGAAATACCAGCATTTGTAAAGCGCACACAACTACCTCGGAGAGGTGTCCCAGCGCTGGGGCCCATTGGGAAGATAAGCAAGCTATTGACCAGAGTCACAAGGTGCTGGGCTACCCTGCCGCCGGCACCGGGGATTGAACCATGAGACCCCGTGTTCCGTAGTGAGCTGGCCTGGCCACTGCACCACGCCTCTTCCCTAACATAGTGGTTGGGGTTGTCTTTACAATTATTATACAAATTAATACTTTGCTCTGCATGTTACACGTTGTGCATTACAAGAGGCGCATTATGCCTCTATGATTCTTTATGATGAGTCAAAACCGGGATTAGTGAAAACTCAGATCTCTCCAAGAGATACATTAATAAGCAGAGTTAAATAGACATTTTTGTTACGGCCCGAAAATTGCAGGCATGCAAAGCACCCAGAAGTCTTTCAAAATGTAACTTAGTCCTCCAGCACAGCTACTCCAAAAAAGCAGCATGCTGTGCCCTATATTGACGGTTGCCTTTTATTCTTTCCGTCTTTTCATTTTCTTTCTTTCCTTATGTCCTTCTTTCTATCCACCTTTGTTCTGTACTTTCTTCTTTATATCCTCCATTTATTTTTCTTTCCAGCTTTCTGTCTGTGCATCCTTTCATTCCTTCTCTCAATCACTCTGTATTCTTTAAATTCATATTTCATTTTCTTTTCCATTCCCAAGCTTTATTTCGATTTCATTTTCTTTTCACATTTCCATATTCCACATTAACATTAATTTTGCGTTTCTCTTTTTCCACTTGATCATCCTCTTGTCCTTCCTTCCATTGTTAAATCTAAATCTTTCTCTCTCTTTCCAGCTTTCTTTCATTATTTGCATTCTATTCTTCCTTCGCTTTATCTCTCCATTTGCCTTGTGCTTCTTTTTGATTTACCATTATCATAATTTCTCTTTCTGTCACCGCTTCTGGCTACTTCGGCACCCTCTGCCCCTCTACAACCCCCTCCATCCCCCACACACACAGCTGCACCACAGTGATTATTCTTGCTTTATTTCTTTGTTTGTTAATCTCCCTGTGCTGATCTTCGAGTTATGGAGGGCCATGAAACACTTATCTGACCCCCGGGTGCTTCCCTACACCTTTGGCCCATTGTCATTCTTTAGGTGATAATCAGCTACATCAGAATGACAATGGGCCTGTACAAAGACGGAGCGTGGTCAGGGAAGGGGGCTGCTGCAGCCTCAGAAGGGCGAGCTGGCTCCGATGGTCACAGGGGAACAGCACAGCTTGCTGCCTGCCGTCCCCAAAATTACGGACAACAGGCGTCCGTAAAAGAAATGCTCACGGACAACGGACAAGGGGCCCAAATAACGGGCAATCCGTGAAATTTACGGACGGTTGGTCACCCTAGGCGAGACGGAGGGCGTGCCCGCATAGCGCCGAGTGAAGGGAGACCCGGGCCCCAAACAACAAGCGAGGTCTCAGCTTCGCAGGTGAAAGAAGGCCTCAACTCTGGAAGCTCGGTGGGGGAGAAGCCCCCGCGCCTACGGCCCATGAGGCGCCCTGCTAACACTGTGCTCCCTGCTATGCCCCACCTGGAGCGCTCGATGGGGAGCCCATCGTTGAAGGCCTGATGGTCCTTCTGAGCCCAAGTCAGTGCAGCCTCTGGAGCTGGTCTTACAGAAAGAACCGTGGGAAATGTGCGGACGAAGGAGCTTGGAGACCCAGTTTGTGCGCAAATGCGCCCCCAGACGTGAGCTTTCTCTTGGTAGGGGCTCATGGCTGACCCTTCCTTTCACCGGCCCGGCTTGGGAAGCCCCCCCAGGGTCACTGATTACTGATGCCAGCATTCTTCACTCAAGTGGAGCGCCCAAGACGGCACAGCGCATCGCCAGGAGGCCTGGTTAGGCGGAGAACGGTGTCGCATATAAAGAGGCTGGTGAAGGGGCTCGAACGAGCAAAGCAATTTTGAGGCCTGGCCCTGGCATAGAGACATCTGCAGACGTGAGCACTCCCGGCAGGGGGCCTTAGCGTTGCCTCTGCACCCACCGGCCTTGTGCCGGAGGCCTGTAGTGATGTCTCTTTAATAGAGTTATGAGTGTTCTGGGTTCTATGTTCTCGTGGTGGTGGGTGGAACACGGGCTGAACAGTTGGAGTGTAGCTGTGGACGTGTGTACATCTCTGTGCCTGTACGAGGTTGCCAATAAAGTGCTTGTCTTATTTACATCGCTTTCATCGTTATTACAATTTGGCGACGATCCTGGCAACCTCGGAAGAATCCACGCAATTAGGTGTCTTCGTGAGAGAACCTTTTTTTCAAGAATACAGGCCGAGGACTACTTGGGTGTTCAAGTATCGTCTTTCTGGAGTTACCTACGTCTTACAAACTTTAGAGGGGACGATTGTATGCTGAAAGGTACGATTTTGGAAATTTAAACAAAACAAAAAAAAAAAAGGGTACCTGTGAAGCCTCATCGTCGAACGCCTAACTCACGGCAGTTCAAAGCGCTCGTGCATTGTTGTTGTTCAACTTTGCGGAGCCTCGAGCTGTTCTCGCTGCCATCTCACCGGAGTTCCTCGCGTCACTGGGGTATGCGCTCCAGCGCGTCAACGTCACCGCGCTGGTCATGACCCTGACGTGACGCCATCTTGGATTTTATTCGTCAGTGTTGTGTTCTTGCAACCACGGTAACGAGGAATTTCGCCGGATCGGGAGCGTTGTTGTTTCCCTGCACTTCTAGGTGAGAAGAATCTCACCGTATTGCACAAAGATCCTGTCCTGAGGTAAAGTGCAACTTTGAAAGCGTTTTTTTTTTTCCATTTATTCAAAGAAAAGTGGAACTGTTTTAAAAAAGGAAAGTAACAATTTTTTTTTTCACATTTTGTGATGGTGTTAAGTTAAAAAAAAATATATAAGAAACAATCCTTCTTGTGCTTGCTTTAATTTTCTACAACATCAATAATGACCACCCCAACAGCATCTTCTCAGAGAGAAATATCCCATCACAGCGAGTCCGCTTTACATTTGTCAACACCAAAAGAATTTTTATCTTCTCCAGGAGAACCCACAGTCAAGTGGAGTGAGTGGAAAGAATATTTCTTAAATTACATTGCCAATCTCGAGGATTGTAGCGGAACTTATTCTCCTGAAAGGAAAAAAAGACTTTTGATGTACTGCTTGGGTCCAGAAGGTTTACGTGTTTATGGAGAAATACAACAAAAAGAAAGAGCTGGAGATATTGATGTATTTAAAGCTGCTTTGTTGGATTTAGATGAACACTACTCACCAATTGTGTGTGTTGCGGTTATGCGTCACGCTTTTTTCCAGAGGAAACAAGAAAAGCATGAGTCCGTCGAAGATTATGTATCTGCCTTACGCAAACTGTCTATTACATGTAAATTTGGTAATCTCAATGAAGACCTTATTAGAGATCAAATTGTTATGTATGCACAAAACAAGGCTATACAAGATAGATTATGGATGGAAGGTGATGCTAGTTTAAAAGAAATTGTTACTATTGTTAAGAAAGCAGAACTGTCAGAGCGTTGTGCTAAAGTCACTCTTGCTTCTGAAAAGAAGGAGAGTAGCGAGACTGTTAACAAAATCTCTGACAGTCGGAACAAAGTTCCTCAGACACAAAAAAAAAAGTAGATAAGAATGAGGTTAAAAAAAATGAAAACTCGAATAGGTATAAGCAACAGCAATATTTTTGCTATCGTTGTGGTAGTACCTCACATTCAGCACAGTACTACAAGTGTCCAGCACGTACTGCAAAATGTTTAGAATGCGGATTAATAGGCCATTTTGCTAAAGCTTGTAGGCGTAAAATGTACAAAAGTAATAAGAAAGTTGCTTGTGTGAAGGAGAGTGATACAGAAGAATCTTCTTCAGACGATAGCGACAATGATATCAAACGTAAATGTGAGAAGAAGAAGAAAATACTAAAAATAATAGGAGAAACTGGAGATAGTAAACCTTTATGCTGGGTGTCTTTTGGCGGTGTATCCTTACCAGTAGCAGCAGATTCTGGTTCTCCTTACACCATCATAGCGGAGAACATATGGTCACATCATTTTTGTTCAATCATTGGTAGTCATTTAGAATCACCTGATATTAACCCAGAAAGTTACACTGGTGAGAAGATTGACATCATTGGTTTTAGAGAGTTAGTTTTCAGATTTAAAAGCAGATCTGCTTTGTGTAAATTGTATGTGGCTAAAGAAGGACCTTCTGTTTTAGGATGGAAGGATCAACGTAAGCTAAATATAATTTTAAATCCTAACAGTCCGGAGCAAGTCTTAGTGGCTTGTGATTCGGTAGATACACAAAAGTGGGTACTTGAAGAATTTCAACCTGTTTTTAGCAATAAAATAGGGAAGTTGAAAGGATTTTCACATCACATAAAACTAAAAAAGGATGCCGTTCCCAAAATTCATAAAACAAGAAACATTCCGTTCATTGTGCGGGATGAGGTTAAACAGGAGTCAGATAAGTTATTGAGTGCTCGTATCATTGAACCTATAGATTCCTCAGAATGGATTTCTCCATTGGTTGTCGCAAGACGAGCCAATGGTAAGGTTCGACTATGTGTAGACTTAAGAGGTTTAAACAACAACATTGTTGTGGATCAGTTTCCTTTGCCCTGCATAGATGAAATGTTATCTTTAACCAGGGATGCCAAATGGTTTTCCACATTAGATTTGTCATCAGCGTACCATCAAATCAAGTTAGATCCTAAGTGCAAACATTTGACAGCTTTTTGTACCCCTTTTGGATGCTTCCAATTCCGCCGTATGCCGTTTGGGTTAGCGTCTGCAGCAGCTGTTTTTCAGAGACTCATGACACAGCTGTTAGGTCACATTCAAAATGTAGTTTTCTTTCAAGATGACATACTGATTATAGGGAAGTCAAAAAAACATCATGACGAAACCTTGAGGAGTGTCCTCCAGGTACTTCAAGATAGGGGTTTAACAGGTGAGATGAGTAAGTGTAAATTCGCGGAATCTAGCGTGACTTATTTAGGCCATGTTATATGTCGTGAGGGCATTAAACCCAAAACTAAACTTGTCGAAGCCATATCTAAAGCTCCACCACCGTCTAACAAAGATGAACTCCGTTCATTTTTAGGTCTAGCAGAATACTATTCGAAATTTGTGGAAAAATTTGCAGAAAAAACACATGACATGCGTGCCTTACTTAAAAATAAGAGTAAGTTTGAGTGGTCTGACAATTGTCAGTTGTCCTTTTTGAACATCAAGGCTGCAATTATTAAAGCACCCACATTAAAAGGATTTAATCCTTCTGCTACGACCTTCGTAACCACTGATGCCAGTGGCAAAGGGTTAGGCGCAGTTCTCTCCCAAAGCAATGACAGTGGGGGTGAAAATGTTAAAGCCTTTGCTTCGAGGTCTCTATCGTCCACGGAGGAAAAGTATTCCGTCATAGAGAGAGAAACTTTGGCGTGTGTATGGGCTTTGGAGCATTTCAGAAAGTTTATTTGGGGAAGGGAATTCACTATTAGAACAGATCATAAACCTTTAACTAAGGTATTGACAACTGAAGGATTATCCAGGGCTTCAGCCAGGATCGCAAGGTTTTCCATGCGTTTACAAAATTTCATTTCTAAGGTGCAATATGTTCCTGGCAAAATGAACGTTACAGCTGATTTCTTAAGCAGATTATCTTTACCTCTCACTGAAATTGATTCCAGTTCATGGAATGATGTTTGCGTTGCTGGGATTTTCACGGATGAGAAATCCCATGGCTTACAAGAAAAAGAATGGGTTGAAGCACAGATGAATGATGTCATTGTGAAAAAAGTAAAACATTATGTAGAACAAGGTTGGTTAGAGTGCAACAAACATGATTGCCTGGGTGAACTCAAAGCGTTCTGGGAAGTTAGAAACGAACTTGGCATTGAGGGAATATTTTTAGTAAGGGGGGAAAAAATAATTCCACCTTCCAGTATCAGAAATAAAATTCTTACTTTATGCCATGAGGGACATCCTGGTATTGCACTTACCAAACGAAAGGTGAAATCTTTGTATTGGTGGCCTAAAATTGACACTGAAACAGAACGTTTTGTCAGGTCGTGTGTAGAATGCGTTTCAGCTGACAAAACCCAAAAGACTTTGAATCCTCCATCAAGTCCCTTAGTTTGTCCAAATTTACCATGGGAGGATTTAGCTTTGGATTTCATGGGACCTTTAATATGGAATGATGGTTCACAAAGGTACATCATTGTTTTGATGGATATGTTTTCTAAATGGGTTGAGTTGGAGATTGTTACAAAGATTGACACTAATTCTGTTATCAAATTTCTGGAAAATATTTTTCTAAAAGAAGGTTTCCCTAAATCTCTACTTACGGACAATGGTGTTCAGTTCAAGTCCTTAGAAATGAAAAGATTTATGGAGTATGCGGGTATTGAACAAAAGTTCACTGCTTTGTACCACCCAAGGGGTAATGCTGTAGTTGAAAGGATGAACAGAGTCATTAAAGGAATAGTACAGCTTTCCAAGAAGAATAAGAAAGATCTGAATACAGAAATTATGAAAATGTTATGGAGCCATAGAACTACTATACATGAATCAATTGGCAATAGTCCTTTTGCTATTATGAGAGGCAGGATTCCACACTCCAAAGTTAATCCTGGTTGGATGAACAAAGGTGGGAAGGCAAATTGGGACATTGACGTAATTAGAGGTTCTATGTGTGAGTCTCAACAAAAGAATAAGTTATATTTTGATAACAAACATGGAGTTAAGGATGTCAATATTCATGTGGGACAATGGGTAAGGGTGAAATCTAGTAGGAAGATTGTCAAAGGTGATAATAGATTTAGTGAACCAAAAAAAATTGTTAGAGTTAATAGAAATACTGTTCAACTAGAAGATGGATCCATCTACCACATGAGCAAACTAGCATTAGCTAATAATTATGATGGCGTTAATGATAATTGTCCTACCAGTTCTGGTTCAAGTTATGACAAGTATTGGTGGATCAATATTAGTAACACAGCCAATGAAAATGTTCAAGTTGAAGAAACTTGTTTCACGGACAATGAGCTTTGTCATACTCTTGAGTGTAGTAATTTAAATTCAAGTAGCCAAAATTGCGCGGAAAAAACTAGCAGTTTTGGGAGGAAAATTTCCAAACCTGTGAAACTTAATGATTATGTTTGTATTACTTATGTATAGTTTTTTTTTTGTGTTTTGTTTTTGGTTTTCTTTCCATTATTTAGTTAGAGAGGATAAGGGTTTTGCATAGATAAAGAAAGGGGATGTGTAGTGATGTCTCTTTAATAGAGTTATGAGGCATGAGTGTTCTGGGTTCTATGTTCTCGTGGTGGTGGGTGGAACACGGGCTGAACAGTTGGAGTGTAGCTGTGGACGTGTGTACATCTCTGTGCCTGTACGAGGTTGCCAATAAAGTGCTTGTCTTATTTACATCGCTTTCATCGTTATTACAAGGCCCCAAGGGTCTCTGGAACTCACGCCAGCTTCCTCACATGCAGTGGGGCCCCCGGGACAGACCAGCACATCGCCAGGCGGCCTCACCAGGAAGAAAGCACCATCGCAATGGCGCTGGGACAGTAGGGCCCCACCGGCAGGCCTCTGATATCCACCGCACTCCCGTCCCACAGTGCTGGGTCAGAGGCGAGAGCGAGGGGCCCGTGTGGGGGGACACACGGCGGAGGCCCTCCAGTTGGGACACTGCCCTTCAGTTCTCCCTCACGGCTTCCCCCACCTGCTGATCCCTGTACACCCAGCCCTCACCTCAGTGCCAAGCCCTGCACGTGCAGGAGTCATGGCTGCCCCAAAGGGCAGGAAGGACAGGTCAGTGAAAGACCTCTCGCTCAAATCAGCACAACAGTCAGAGAGTCAGCTGGGAGCAGGGCATGTGGATGAGACGGATGGGAGTGATAGCTTGGGGGCTCTGGTCAGCCAATCCTTCCTGGACTCGCTTTTTTCCTCTCTCCGAGACGATCTGTCCACAATGAAACGTGAACTGTTGGCAGACCTACGAGACATACACCGCGATGTGGACTCCCTGGGAGAGCGAGTTCATACACAGGAGGAGCGTGAAATCATGACGA
This sequence comes from Triturus cristatus, assembly GCF_964204655.1. Lineage (NCBI taxonomy): Eukaryota > Metazoa > Chordata > Amphibia > Caudata > Salamandridae > Triturus > Triturus cristatus. Next base: position 852,344,432 of record NC_140582.1, read on the forward strand.
GGAAATTGAGAACCTCCAACAAGAAGTCCTCAGGCTGCAAGAACAGAATCTGGACTTACAGGCCCACACCGAGGTCCTGGCGGAACAACATCCGCTTCCGAGGCACGGTGCATGATGAGGGTGACGGCGATATCGAGGTGCTGGTGGCAGGCCTCTTCTGCTCCATCCTCGGAGAACCCCTAGAATTCCCGGTCAAGCTGGATCACACTCATAAGGTGGGCCCACGGAGAGCAGTCTCTGCGCCATGACTATCAGCTGAAAAAGAGGATCCTCCTCGAGTCTTGGCGACACCCAGACTTTACATACCAGGGGAAGAAACCCACGCTATACCAGGACCTGGCTGCCACCACTTTGCTTAAACACAAGTCCTTTCGGCCGATCACACTCCATCTCTGGGAATCTGGCATAAAATACTCTTGGTGACACCCGTTCAGGTTGATCTTTCCCTACAAGGGGGAATTGAGGCAAATTCACTCACTCCCAGCGGCCTACAAACTCTTGGGCATTGCAGAACCCGCAACGGACCAGCTTAGCATGGGCTCCATCCCCGCAGACACTGGAGCAGCCATGGATGACTACCATTAAGCACCCGAGCCTGGCGGCACGCCCTGACCCGGACACTATGGCCAAGGAGCGGCAAGCAGTGCTGTCATCCCTTGCAGGGGCTTCTTTGGAGTGAGGCAGAACCCACACCAACTGCATTTTGATACTTTGAACTTGCACCCTTGCCCTATGCCGATGGTATCAACAATATATTCATAGGCCCTACCTGGTGGGAGCGGAGCGCTACGGGCCACAGGTACCCTTCCCTCTCTTTCCTAAGAGCGGGACGCTCTGGACATTGACTCTAGTTCTGTATTATGTCCATGTTTTTTTTTTAATGGGGGTTTTGTTATTTTCATCATTGGGGTCGCCTTCCTCCTGCTGCGTCTCCCCCAACCTGTGCACAGATGCGTGACCCTTTTACATTATGGTTACTCTGTCTGGGATATTGCAGGGCCCGGCTGTTGGTGGTTCGACTGGCCCTAATGCACCTGCAGCGAGTAGCACCCACCCCACCTATATAGATGAGTGTCACAATCCTGACATTGAACGTGAAAGGGCTTAACAACCCCATTAAACGCAGTGCTATCCTGTTTTATCTGGAAAACTCCGGAGCCCATATCCGTTTGCTACAAGAGACTCACTTGCTGTCCAGCGACACACATAGAATGCACTCTAAGGCCTTCCCACAGCAATACTTCTCCTACCTTCCCACTAAGAAGGCTGGGGTCGCCATTCTTGTCGCACATACATTCTCTGGGAAGGTGGGTGTCAAGGTGTCGGAGATTAGAGGGAGGCTCTTGGCGCTCTCTGTGACCGTGGGGGGGCCCACACTAACACTGGCCACCATTTATGCTCCTAACGAAGGCCAGGAGACATTTTTACGTAAGTCAATAGGAGACTTGACATCTACACCTAACTGACAAATTCTCATAGGGGGCGACCTGAACATTGTGTTCGACAGCCAGTTTGACCGCTCAGCACAGAGGCAGGGCCAAACGGGGGCCCTCTCTGACACCAGTTGCCAGTGGTTACATGACTAGGGGTTGGTGGACCCGTGGCGGCATTTTCATCCCCATACACTCGACTACACTTTCTATTCTCACACCCGGGGGACATATGTAAGGTTAGATTACTTCTTAGCGACTCGTTCTCTTCTCCCCTTTGCGCAGAGCTCAGTAATCGAACCCCAAGCACTTTCAGACCATGCTACCTTGACTGCGAAATTGCTGTTTCCTTCCACCTCTCGACCATCATACACCTGGAGGCTTAGAGGCACGCTCCTCCACCGCCCTGAAGTCGTAGCACGCCTTACCAAAACACTAGAAGATTTTTTAGCTACCAACGACACTCAGGACATCTCAGTCATCTCCCTTTGGGAAACTCTCAAATTAGTAACCCGGGGTGACTTCATAGCTACATCAGCCGCAGACAACAGGGAACGCAGCAACCATGAAGAGTGGTAGGTAGGAACTCCTCCGCCCACCACCACGTGTAGATAGGTTTGCACTTAGGTCCTGATAAAATGCAATGGATCAGTTTTGACCTCAATGCATGAAACATGTCAACCACTTTGCGAGAGTTGAGCTTAGCACCACTGGTCCATTGAGCCAGAGAGCGGCCACTCTTCTATTCTTTTAATAAGGTGGATAACCACCCTAATAAAGAGTGTATTTGAATTATCCAACCTTTTTTAACATCACTCACCCACGTCACATCTACACTGTCTTTTAGGGCCCTCACAACCACAGCACCATATGGTAAGGAACAAAGATCTCCGCCAAAGAGCCCTTTATGGGTGCCCATCGGGTATTGCAGCGCCGACCCGACAAGGAGCAAGTCCATATGATGAAGCATGACACCTAGCTTGACTGGGCACGTGTGCTGGACCCCGTTAACAAGCCCCACCAGTCCCCCTTCTTTGCTAGAGACCAGATGGATTTACTGCCATTTTTTATTTAAAAAAATGTTCAATCCTAGCCCCAATACAGACTCTGCTTTTTAATACTATCGACGGCACCATGGAGCTGCCGCCCACGATGCTTCTGGCATCGGTAGCAGTTTTGCCTAAACCTGGGAAGGAAAACAGATACTGTGCCTCCTACAGGCCAATATCCCTCTTGAACATAGACTTTAAGATCTTCATGGGGATCCTAGTATCTAGGTTGGGACCTATGATGCCAGGCTTGATAGAACAAGACCAGGCCAGTTTTGTTGCAACTAGGCAGTGTAGCGACAATACCAGAAGGTTACTACACCTTTTGGATAAGTCACACCGTCAGTTAGAAGAGCGCATCTTCCTATCGATAGACTCTGAAAAGGCGTTTGATAGGGTCCATTGGCCCTTTCTGGAGACTGTCTTGGAGGAGTTTGGGATTGGGCACCGATTCCGCCAACGGATGTTCAGCGGCTATAGCCGCCCCTCAGCCACTGTTTGGGTGAATGGCTTCACCTCCGACCCCTTCCATATCAACAGGGGCACGCGACAGGGCTGTCCGCTCTCCCCCCTCCTGTTTGCTCTCTATATGGAGCCGTTAGCTCAGAAGGTTCGGGAGAATCAGCGGATCAAAGGGATCCTCTTCGGGGAAGAGCGGCATACCATCAGCCTCAATGCGGACGATGTCATCTCCACACTGGAGTCCCCCCAGACCTCAGTTCTGGCTTTTTTGGCCGAGTTAGAGGAATTCTTGGCAACTTCCGGATTTAAGGTCAGTGTGGCCAAGTCCCAAGCGTTGGGCTTCTCCTTGAAGCATACGACTGCCGCTGCTCTGGCGTGCCCCATTCGCTGGGATCAGAAGGCCATCCCGTACCTGGGCATCATGCTGTCTTTATCCACCGCCGAGACGACATGCCTGAACTATACTCGGTTACTGCCACAAACTAGGCAGGAGCTAAAAAGATGGCAGCCGTTTAATCTCTCGCGGCTGGGCCTGGTGGCAGCTCTTGAGATGAGCATACTCCCCAAAATCTTATACCTTTTTCAAACCCTTCCGGTAGAACCGCCCCGGGAGTTTTGAAACAACTTCAGTCCCAATTTATCGCTTTCGTCTGGGCAGATAAGAGACCGCAAATAAATAGAGACCTGAGCTTCCGATCCCATTAAGAGGGGGGTCTGGTGATTCCTGATCTTGACCGCTATTACAAAGCGACACAGCTACGAATCCTACTAGAATGTGCACAGCTGGAATCTGAGAAGAACTGGCTCTTTATGGAGTGCGCTTTAGCCGGAAAGTCTCTCTGGAAGGTTCCCTTCCTTTGCAAAGCCTCCAGACCTCTTGGGCTGTATGGCTCATCTGTGGCACGAGCTACATTGAAAGCTTGGGATGCCACAGCCATACGTAATAGTCTGACAACTTTTCTATCACCCCTCACTCCTATTACCAAAATCCCGAACTTCTCACCGGGCCTTGACTGGGAGGCATTTAGTCACTGGGATAAAGCGGGACACAGCTCTATAGGGCATTTCTTTGACACTGAGGGCCCTCGATCCTTCGAAGACTTCAAATCTGACTTTAACATACCTAAAACCGAGCACTACCATTACTTGCAAATACGACATTGGGTCATGCAGCCCCACGTTCGTCCAGGAGCGGAGAGGCTCCTCACTCAGTATGAGCGCTGGTTGCTCTCGAAACAATCCACAAAGCGACTCATCACAGAATTATACCACATCTTATGTTCCCCAGAACAGGAGGTCAAGTCAGCGGGCCAAAGACGATGCGAGGCTGAGCTTGGAAGGACACTGACCCCCAAATAATGGGCAGATATTCATTACAGAGCCCAACATTTCTAGCATAGAAACAGCCACTAAGATAATGATATACTGGTATCTCACACCCTCCCGACTCCACAAAAGTGATCCCGACCGTTCCCCCACTTGATGGAGGGGTTGCGATGCAGACAGCACATTACTACACCTGTTGTGGGAGTGCCCCACCCTCACAACACACTGGACACAAATACTGGACGAGATTGACTGTCACTTTGATATCACGCTATTACGCTTCCCTGAATATGTGGCCTTGGGAGTGTCCGACAGGCTAACCTCTCCCCTCAAGTCTCGCAAAGGCAAGCAACTAGGCATAGCTTTAGGGGCGGCATTACAGAATATATTATCACATTGGGGCACAGACAGAACACCAATCATACAGGGATGGCTCCACCGACCATGGTATATGCAGTCTCTTGCCTCCAGACACCGACCACCTCCTTGGGAGGTTCTAGGCCGCTGCCCGCTCCTGCGCCTGCTGCCTGCTCCAACTGGGACCAGACTGCCTGCTACCACCGTTACCTTTCTCAGACGTTTTCTTTTTCTTAATTATTCCCTGTTGTGCCACTGTTACATTGCCCATCTGTGTCTTGCTCTAATTCCACCTCAGTTTTTTTTTCTTGTGCCTGCCTGTTCCTTTCGCCGCTGCTGCCCTTGTGGCCCCTCCTCCCCGGATTTCCCCCTGGAATTTCCCCACTTCCGCCTCCCAGCCTCTCCTCCCTCCCACCTCCCCTACTTAATGGCAGCCGCTGTGCGGTCGCGCAGCCGGCGCGCTAAAGGCAAGCCTGTCTGCGCCCGTCCGTCACCCGACCGCGGCCAGTGCCAGGAACCCTGGACCTCCCACTACCCATCGCTACAACACCACCATCCTCCTTGCACTCAACCCTGGAAGACTTAGAGAATGCCAACAGGCCTCGCCGAACATGACCTACGGCCAGTTCTCCTGCTTCCACTGCCGCCAAACCCTCACCGCCACCCCGGTCTCCAACACCGCGGACACCAGCACCTGCGACACCCTAAAATGCAATCTTCCTCAACGTACGCTCCGTACACAAACACGCCATGGAAATCTGAAACCTACTCGACTCTCTCTCGCCCGACATCACCTTCTTCACAGAGACCTGGACCAACGCATCCTCCACCCCAGACATCAGCACCGCCATCCCAGACGGATACAAGATCCAGAGGAAAGACCGCCCCAACCACCCAGGAGGGGACCTCGCCATCGCCCACAAGAGCACCCTCCGCCTCACCACCTCTAGCGAAACCTTTCCTTCCGCCGAACACCTGCACTTCCAGATCCAGACAACATCCAAAGCCACACTCATCTACAGACCCCCTGGCCCCTGAACACCCTTCGCCACCACCATCACCGACTTCATCGCACCGCACGCCATCACCTCATCAAACTACATACTCATTGGAGACCTGAACTTCCATCTCGACAACCCCAGCGACCCCAACTCCACTATCCTTCGTGACAACCTCGCCAGCATCGGACTTCAACAACTCGTCAACACACCGACCCACAGAGCAGGACACACCCTCGAACCCATCTTCGCGGCAGGAAACAGAGTCCAATTCAGCCACACAATGCAGCCGCCATGGACTGACCACCACTGCGTACACTTTGTCATCAACAAACCCAAGGAACCCAAACCAGCCCCACGCCCACCACGAAGGAACTGGAACAAGGTTACCAACGAGCAACTTAACTCCAACCTCACTTGAGACAACCAAACCTGGGCACCCGACGCAAACGACGCAGCCAGAGAACTCCACACCTGGATCTCCAACTGCGCAGACGAGCTCACCCTGCTAGGCAACCTCGACAGACAATGCCCCAGGAAAGCCGACTGGTTCACCACCGCTCTCCAAGAAGCCAGACGCACCTACAGACACCTGGAGAAGAACTGGAGAAACACCAGAACATCCAAAAACCACACCACCTACAAGGACGAAATGATGGACTACCACAACCAGATCAGAGCCACCAAGAGGAACTTCATCCACAACAAAATCCTGGTCAACTCCACCAACTCCAAGGAACTTTTTAGTGTCATTCAAGAATTCACCAACCCACGCAGCGAAGCCACAGACATCACCCAATCCCAAGACCTCTGTGACAAGCTTGGAACCTATTTCCACCTCAAGATCAAAAACCTCTATGACAACTTCATCGACCATCCACCAGGCGCCACAGATGGCATCCCGCCCCTCAGAAACACCAGCCAACCCACCATCCCCAACTGGACACCAATCGCGGCCGAAGACACAGCCTCGGCCATGAAAAGCATCCGCTCGGGGGCCCCCACCGACCCCTGCTCCTCTCACATCTACCACAGAGCTGTGGCCGCCATCACACCGTGACTACATCACACCATAAACATCATGCTATAATCTATTGTTGTTGTTGTACATCTTTCTCATTACTGTCCTGTCCTTTGCTGCTCAGCTATGAGTGATGTCACTTGGAATGTTGGTGTGTGGACTGGAGGAGTTGGCAGTTGGAGAGATGGGGCTGAGCAGCAGGGAGGCTGCTCCTGGTGGGGCTTTACAGGGACTTTTCTGGGGCCTAGCTGAGGCCTTACATGAGATCTACATGGACTTTATGGCTAACCAATAAACCTATAACTTCTTCTAAGCCACCTGTCTACGAGACATCCTTGATCATTACACTGGCGACGATTTGGAGGAACTAACGCATGTGCTGGATTATGCTTTATGAAGCTTAAAGGATTTTCAAGGGAAAGGAACTCCATGATTAATTCTAGTAAAAGGACTTCAAGTAACTTCAAGAGTAATTGTGTATTGTGAGGAAACTGACGCTCAAGCCCCACCAGTGACCACTCCATCGGTCGCCCTAATACGTAAGTGCCAGTTCCACTTGGATGTACAAGAATCTGACTGACTGAAAAGAAGCCTGGAAATGTGCTGTGACTTGTAATTTAAACCTTTCATGTGGAAGAGCGTCTGTGGCCAGCGCAACATTGACAAGCTCTTGTCTGAACCTGCTGTTCCTGTTTGGAACTGTGCTTCCCGAAACTCTGTTTGAATTTTGACATTTGTCATTGCTACTTGAAATTTCACTTGTTCACGCTATGCTGGCCGAGTCCTTAAGAAGGGTGTGATGCTGTGTGGCATGGAGAAATCGAAGTGCATTGCCTGCCTAAGAGAACCCTGAGGATTGATGAGGTGTGTCACAGTAATGATCTGAGGCTAGTCGTGCCTCGAAATCTGCAGCCAGCGCGTACATCGATGTCTTTCATATTTCAAAAGTTGGGGTTTGATTAATACATTTGCCTGGAGGACCGCATGTCCTGTTGCCTGCCTACGCATCCCTGAGGATTGATGGGGTGTTTGACGTTAATCTGAGCACAAGTTTGAGACCAAGCATTTTTCGCATCTTTATTTGGGGTTTGTGTTGAGCCTTTGCGAGACTTTGGCCATTACGAGCACGTATACCCCTTTCATTCTTATGCTAATATAGCGCGATCAGCGTTTACTGTTGGTACGGTTTGTTGGTTTAACTCCTCATTTAAAAAGCTGGGGCGCATGCTTCTATCAGCGCGTGAACACTTACCGACATCTGGGAGATCGCGCTGTCTCTTCTATGACGTCTTCTGGTGTCTTCACTTCTGGTTATTAGACGTTTGGCACACAGAGCGTGCCGTGAGCCACCCGGTGCGGCGTGGAAAAGCGTGCCGCCATCTTAAGACACGAACCTTTTCTATTTGCCAACCAACGCCAACCACGTCTTTGAGGACTTATTATAAACGTTTGTTCATGGAGTCATGCTGACTGAACTGCCGTCGCGGGACGAAGCTATTCACGCTGACTGGTCTGCACTGTGGCCTCCTGGAGTTTTTGGGTAACGGTGTTTTATTATCGTTTGGACATGGGTGGCATCCTTAGTTTCAAGTTTTACAAGTCAAATAGTTATAATGCTGGAAGTCAGAATCTCTAGTAATAGTGTTGTTTCTTCTTGATGTTTGGTGCTTATAGGTCTTGTTTATCACATGCTGCACCTTCGTTAGTTTTATTCCTGCAATTTTGTTTTGTGGGGGTGTGTGTGTGTGTCTCTTTCCTGTGGGGGTGGTGTGTGTTCCGTTTTAGCTTCCTAAATGTGTCCTTTATGTTGAGGCTGTAGGGTAGTGTGTGCCTCAGTCCTAGTTTAAAGGTGTTGTGTACAATTTTATGGTGAGGTTACTAGTGAGTGATCCTCCATTTCTGGTTTTCATGGTGTTGAGGAACTGTGTGTTCTAGTTCAGTTTGAGACGTTTTGGGTGCTAATTCTGTTCACAGGGACTTGTGTTCCTTTTCATAAGGGAGGTGTTTTTCCCCTATAGGGTGGTGTTCCCCTATTGCAAGTTTTGATATCTTGGAGTATCATAGGGGAAGTTTTCCCTATTACGGTGTTCGCAGAATCTTTGGGAGGTGTTTTCCCCTTTTGCAGTAATTGGAGTTCATAGGGAGGTGCGTTTCCCTATTTCAATGTTCTTTGTGTCTAAGGGAGGTGTTTTTCCCCTATAGGGAGGTGTTTTCCCCTATTGCAGTAATTGGAGTTCATAGGGAGGTGCGTTTCCCTATTTCAATGTTCTTTGTGTCTAAGGGAGGTGTTTTTCCCCTATAGGGAGGTGTTTTCCCCTATTGCAGTAATTGGGGTTCATAGGGAGGTGCGTTTCCCTATTTCAATGTTCTTTGTGTCTAAGGGAGGTGTTTTCCCCTATAGGGAGGTGTTTTCCCCTATTACGGTATCGGAGTTTCATAGGGAGGTGCGTTTCCCTATTTCAATGTTATATGTGTCTAAGGGAGGTGTTTTCCCCTATAGGGAGGTGTTTTCCCCTATTACAGTGTTGGAGTTCATAGGGAGGTGCGTTTCCCTATTTCAATGTTATATGTTCTAGTGTGTACCATCTAATTTGTTTCTCTGGGGAGGGGGATGGTGTTCATCATTCTTTTGTTATTGTTATTTTCTTGCGACTATTTGCTGATTTGGTGTATAATTACTTGCTTTATGTTTTTCCTTTTTGATTTTGTGCTATCTTGATTCAATGCATATCTTTTGCTGGTTTTTCTAAGGAAGGGAGATGTGCTATAATCTATTGTTGTTGTTGTACATCTTTCTCATTACTGTCCTGTCCTTTGCTGCTCAGCTATGAGTGATGTCACTTGGAATGTTGGTGTGTGGACTGGAGGAGTTGGCAGTTGGAGAGATGGGGCTGAGCAGCAGGGAGGCTGCTCCTGGTGGGGCTTTACAGGGACTTTTCTGGGGCCTAGCTGAGGCCTTACATGAGATCTACATGGACTTTATGGCTAACCAATAAACCTACAATCTGTTCTAAGCCACCTGTCTACGAGACATCTTTGATCATTACACATCACTTTCAAAACAGGCACCTTCCCAGATGACTGGAAGAGCAAAGAAGTCAGACCCCTGCTCAAGAAGCCCACAGCTGACCCCACTGACCTCAAGAACTATCGGCCCATGTCGCTCCTCCCCTTCGCAGCCAAAGTTGCAGAGAAAACATTCAACAGGAAACTGACATGATTCATTGAAGAGAATGCCGTCCTCGACCCATCCCAATCCGGATTACGAAGCAACCACAGCACAGAGACTGCCCTACTCGCCGCCACAGATGACATCTGCACCCTCCTGGACCAAGGCCACTCTGCAGCCCTCATCCTACTCGACCTATCAGCGGCCTTCGACACCGTCTCCCACCACACACTAGTCGCCAGACTACAGGACGCAGGCGTACAAGGATCAGCCCTGGACTGGATCCGATCATTCCTCACTGGAAGAAGCCAAAGGGTCAGACTCCCACCCTTCCTCTCCGACCCCACAAAAATCACCTGCGGAGTCCAACAGGGTTCATCCCTGAGCCCCACCCTCTTCAACATCTACATGGCCCCCCTCGCAGCCATCGTCCGACAACACGGCCTCAACATCATATCCTACGCCGACGATATCCAGCTCATCCTCTCCCTCACCAAAGACCCCACCACTGCCAAACTCAACTTCCAGAAAGGAATGCAAGACGTCGCAGTCTGGATGACCAACAGCTGCCTGAAGCACAATGCTGAGAAGACAGATGTCCACATCCTCGTACCACCCCTTCTGCATGGGACAGCACCTGGTGGCCAACCGCCCTCGGAAGCCCACCTACCCCCTCAGACCACGCCAAAAACCTCAGCATCGTACTCGATTCATCACTCACCATGAACTGACAGGTCAAAGCTGTCACCTCCAGCTGCTTCAACACCCTCCGCATCCTCCGTAAAACTTTCAAGTGGAACCCCCCTGAGTCAAGGAAGACAGTCACACACGCACTCATCACCAGCAGACTGGACTATGGAAACGCGCTCTATGCCGGCATCAACAAGTCCCTACTCCACAAACTCCAGACAATACAGAACACCGCCGCCAGACTTGTCCTCAGCATCCCCCGACACAAACACATTAGCCAACACCTACGAAGTCTCTACTGGCTCCCAGTGGAGAAAAGAGTCACTTTCAAAATCCTCACTCACTCCTACAAATGCCTACACAACAGACCCAAATACCTCAACGACAGAATCAACTTCCACGTACCCAAAAGAAACCTCCGATCTTCCAACCTTGCACTGGCCAAAACCCCACGCATCCACAGAGCCAGAGCAGGCGGAAGATCCTTCTCTCACATTGCAGCCAAGACCTGGAACGAGCTCCCGGCAGACATCAGCCGCGCCCCCTCCCTGAACACCTTCAGGAAGACCCTCAAGACCTGGCTCTTCGGCTAAACAGATCTGCAGACCCCCCTCAGTGCCTTGAGACCCTCACGGGTAAGTAGCATGATTACAATTCCCTGATTGATTCATTGATCAGCATGGAGCACATCTTCTTCTCGATTCAAGGGTATGGGGCTTTCTTCGCTGACTCATGGCGACCCTTTGTCACTTTGCTATGCTCTGAATTCCGCGAGCTATCCTGCCCTAGATACCTGCGGCTACTGCGCCTTCCCACACTGAACCAAGACATGACCCAAATACCACCACACTGAGCATTAGAGTGCTAAGCCCGATTTCGACTTTTCCGTCAAAGCAGCTCGAGTGGGGGGAGGTGACAGGGGGGAGGATTGGGTAGAAGGAGGGAGGGTGGCAGGAAGGTTCATTTAAGTTCTATTTTGATGTTCTGCGAAGCAATAAGAGGGTTGCCGGCCCATGACCTGGGCTTCATTGCTCACTGCATCTTGTTTGTTGTTAAACCACTAAAAGGATTTCAACCTAAAAACCCAAAGATTGCAGTACAGCTTGTCACAAGTAATACATTGTGATTTCTCTCCGGTAGTAAATTGATGAAGTTAGCATTTGATGATGAGGCTTTAAAGTGAGAACTAATATTATTTTGTAGGAGCTTTAATATTTTAATTTGATCCAAGACTGCAGACTAAAGGGGCCATTTACATCTGTGAATAAATGTAAAATTTGGCGCATATAGCAGTTCACCCATTTTGGCACTTGCTCCTGTTAAGATCTGTGTGAAAATTGCATTTGCTCCTGGTTTTCCATGTAGATATCTCCAGCTTTGAGCTGTTGACAACTGTATGCGCAAAATAGAGCACAACTGGTAGTAACAGCTGGTAGATGGGTGAGAAATGGCTCACGTTATTCCCTATTAATTACTATCAAAATTATAACTGGGTACAAAAAATAACACTCATTGCCCTCTCATTTCTCCTCCTTGTCCCAGTCTAACACAGTGAGGTGGCCCTGCCCCGAGCAGGCAGATATAAACACTACATTAAGTACTACTTTTAGTACTCTGTAGTACAAATGGACTCCTTCCCTCTCCCATCTCAGGGACCAAGGTCCTTTGGATGAAACTGTGGAAGTTATTCACCATTCAGTGGTCACTCATACAGAAACATCTAATGATCCTAACCTCTTTGGGAAGACTTGAATCAAATAGTCCAGAGATCGGCTGATGAGAAAACAATTTTGAGACCATTTATGCTTTTTTAAGGGTGAAAGTATGTTTTTTGTAGAAGTCAGTTTCCCAGCCGATCCAAGACAACAGACACCTCGCTCGTGGCCAACATGGAGGGCAGGGGGGCTGTTTTTGTTGGCAGATCCCAACCACAAAATCAGCATACTCAGGAGCCATCCCAGAAATGATTATAAGGAAGTAAGAGCAAAGCTAAAGTTCTGTTTTTCCCCAGTGGATAAAATATGTCTCGGATCCATGGGTCCTATCAGTAATTCAGGAGGGAGACAGGATTTCTTCCAAAGACTCGCCACCAATTCTTGCTTAAAACCTACTTCATTGTCAAAAGACGGTGTAAAGAAAGAGGCCCTGTGGGAAGGTATACAAAAGATGCTCTAAAAGAAGGTAATAATTCAGGTTTCTCAAGGTCAGCAAAAGAAAGTTTAACACCCAATACTCTGCCCAGTACCGAAAGGAAATGGTTTACTTTGTCCCGTAATGGGCTTCAAGCCGTTGAATAAGTTAGTTCTGGTAGTGACTTTTCACATGAATTCTCTCCAATCAATAATTCCTTTAATTAATAAGTACGACCTTATGGTGATGCTGGACTTTCAGGATGCCTGTTTTCATATTCCCATACTTCTCAAGAGCCAACAATACCTTAGATTGCAGTAGAAGCCAGTTTCAGGCCTTGCTATTCAGTCTCTGCACATCTCCAATAACCTTTACAAAGGTATTGGCTCCGTTTGTTGCAGCTCTTCAACTGAGCCGAATGTCCATACTTCCATTTCTTGATGATTGGTTAATATGCGATCCTTCTTTCTCTAAGGCTCAAATGGCATTGTAACAAATTCCTATATGTCTGTTCTGCATTCTTTTTTGTTTACCAAAGGAAGAGTTCACAAATGTGCGGGGAAGTAAGTGCAGGCTCGAGAAAGTTGTTTTTTTCTGGCTCTAGCCTGCTAGTTGTTTTCAAATGTTTAGCGAATGTTTTTTTATGTTTGTGCATGAATGTTAATTTTTTCATTTCCACACGCACTATTGGTTGTATATATTTATTTAATCTATTGTCTGTGAATAAGTGAACTTATAATTTACTTCATTTAAAGGTAGTGATTTCTGTTAAAATATTTAAAAGAAAGGATATATATAATCTTGGTGGGGGTTCAATACCCTGGGATATTGACCAACAGCTCATTATTGAGGGTAAGAGCGGCAAGGACCACGCAGAGAAAATGGAGTAAACTGAGTTGCAAGTTTTTAAACTCAATCTATGTGAGTTTTTCGAAAAGTTAATTTCTATGGTATTTCCCTCCTCTTTTAAAAATGTGACCCCTGACAAAGGCAATTCAGTGGTAAATGCTTTAAGTAGTTTGCTAACCATGCATGTGTTGGCCAAGAAAATATCAAAGGACTGAGCTATTTGGGGATTCATTTGAGCTCCTCGGGCTCGTGGTCCCAGAATATTTCCCAGTGTAGAGTAAAGTTCTGAAGAGCAATTGGGTCATTGCTTAACTTGCAATCATCAAAGGGTGGGAGGACCTTGAAACCCTTATTCCAAATATATTCCGTACAGTGTGTTCCTATTGCAACCTACGGTGCGGGAGTATGGGGTCTAGGTGACCCTACAAACCTCCAGAGGTACGAGAATAGTTTCAGTAGAAGGTTATTATTAGCCCTGTATCCTCCTCTCACTTCATTTGCCACAGCGAGTTGGGCATAGGTTATTTGAGTGACTATATTCAAAGTCATCTGGCCTTCCTGTTTGGCGTTCAGTAGGTGCCGCACTAACAAAGGATATAATTAGTGAGTGCCTGGTCTGTGATAGGGGTTCTTCTATCCTGTGGCTGGCCTATGTTAAAACATTTCTGGGAGGTGTAGGCCTAATTGATTTTGTTTCTGGATAGAGGGCCACAGACCTCTGCTTGCAGGAAGCAGGTGAGGTATGTATTATTGGAGAAAGCTGCAACAGACAGACTGCAGCGGAGAGTAAGAAAATGAGTGTTTTAGACCACTTGCCATTTAACTTAGGGGATTCTCACTCTGACTATTTGTGGAATACAAACAGGATTTGGATATGGTTCTTATTGTTCAGTTTTAGGGCTGGTACAATAAAATATCTTTTATGCTGCCCACTCAGGCATCAACATGAGCTTGATTGAAGGATATGCCCATGCAATAACCAGTCCAAACAACTATGTTGCACTTTCTCTTTTTTGTGGTTTGTATGTGCTATATAGAAGAACATTTCTTATGCCCCTTATGAGATCCATAAAGATACGGTCTTGCATGCAGGCATATGGTTTTTTACATACTCTGATGACGAATCCCGTTGCTGTGTAGCTATGTTTCTTCAAGCTGCTGTATTCTCTAGGAAAACACTGTTAGAGGATTTACTTTTTTTATTAGGTTTTATATATTGTAATATTTTATGGCTTATGTAATATGGTGTAGTTGCCTTCTTTGCACAGTGTCCGCAGTATATTGTGTGCTTTTATGGCTATTCTATATCCGAATAAAGAAGAATTGATTGACTGAGCATGGGCTCAGATGGTGGTCACTTCAAATGACTGTATGACAATGTGAATGATTTGCTCATTGATGATTTGTACTGTGATGAGATATGTTAGGATAATGATGATTTACCGAGTATCAGTAAAAAGGCACAGATAGATAAACTGCAGGAGGTTATTTTGGATTCAGAGGCAAATCCAATGTTTGATCCCACTCTGTTACATCATCCAAACTCTGCGAAGTGGTTCACTCTGTCATTTATGGACTGCTACAAACAAGCCAGAATTAAATATTTGGTGAATAGGGCTACTAGAACCAAGATGAAGAATGAAGATCTTAGATTTACAATCTCTGATATAATGGCGCTGACAACAATAATTGATGCAAAAATTGTTACTTTCTTGAGTAAAGACCCTAGGAAAAGGGTGGACAAGCACTGGGCTTCTTGTCAGGATAAGGGACTTGAAATTTTAGGGCCATTGGCTAGAATATTATGCTCAGCAGAACAGACAAAGACTTTGGGGAGCTCCAAGACACAGAGATTATATCCAAATGGGATCAGAGAGCTACCTGCTTCCGTGGGAATACTAATGATGGTTTGCCATATGAGAGGAGAAAGAGTTTGCTATTGAGAATTAACCCAAAGTTGGGGCAACTAGCTGGTTCTGATGCCTCACTCACACACAAAAGCTCCCTTATTGGGAATTAATTCACCATAGAAATGGAAATATGACAATATGTTTAAGCTTTCTCCTCCTTAGATAAAGCACACAATTCACTGATGAGAGTTGTTGGACTGGTTTCTCCCAGAACCTGCCAATTCATGTGTTGCTTCACTGGCCGACCATTCCCCTTTAGAGCCTAATACCAGTTCAGATACACCAGGACAGTGTTCTTCCTTTAGACGAGAAGGGTCGGACACTTTGACTTTGAATGACTGACAAACAAGGAAAAAGGAGTGCAAGAGAAGGGTATGCTCTCTCCCTTTACAAAAATTTGGGACAGTTTTGCTCTTTTTGCACAGAAATGTTAAAGTATTTCCAAAGATTCATGGGTTTATCAGACAGTGAGAAGTTTCCAGATATACTTTTATGCAACCACTTTCTGGGGCAGGCTGCCATTTCCAATGAGGTTGTCTCAAGAAGGGATGGATTTCACATCTGCGGAAGTGAAGGAACTTCTCATGAAGAGGGCTACAGATAGCTGCTTCAGGCATCCAAGTGGGTTTTTCAGCAACATTATCCTGGTCCAAAAGAAAACAGTAATAGTATTCCCTCTGGCACTTCTAGGAGTACCTTCACTCAGTTACATGGCCTATATTTCAATGCGCGCTCATTTCCAAAGCATGTCCTGGAGCTCTGGGATCTTTAGACACTACCAACCCTGACTTATGTTTCATCACGTAACCATGGCTTCACTCAGCTGGCTCTCCATCCATGGCAGTAGCATTCCCCGCTGACTAGAACTTAATTAGATTGGCTAGGCAGTCAAAAAGGGGTGGGGGAGTAGCCATTGTTGTACGTAGCCGCTAAAGATAAAATGCTTGGACTCCTGTTCCACTACTTGGTTGGAAATGATAATCTTTCAACTTAAAACCACCTCAGATTTAATTTGGAAGGGGTCCCTGGTCTACTGCCCTCCAGGCAACAAGACAAATTTTAGTACTAAGCTTATGAAATGGTTAGCCCCCATATATTAGCAGTAGATGAGTTTCTGCTCTTAGGTTACCTAAACTATCATGTGGATATTCTATCTGATTCCTACTCTATCTGTCTTCTTGCAGACCTAGAGTCCCTTGGTCATTAATAAAAGGTAATTGGCCCCACCCATATTGCTGGTCATACCTTGGACGTTGTGTTTACCAACGCCCCTGACCTGGTAGTTGATCCCCCGACTGCTTTGGTCTGGACCTACCACCTCTCTCTACATTTTTATTTAGCAGCCCAGAAGCCCTCCGCTGGCTTTTTCAAGGGCTCCAAACCTACCAGACCCTGGGGGAAGATAGTTCCTTCTACTTTTCCTTGGTGTTCACCCCCCTCCTACTACGAAGAGACTGCGAAGATAAAAAAAAATTGCATTAAAAGTGTTTGAGGATGCCTTTATGCAGGCTTTAGAAACTATTCTCCCCTGAAATTGAGCAAAAACAAAACCAAAAACCCTCCTGCTCCTTGGAATACCGAATCCCTAAAAAGGGAAAAATCCATATGTAGGAAGCAAGGGCGCAAATGGAGAAAGTCTAAATCAGCTAAGGATAGACTCATTTTCAAATCGGCATTAAGAAAATATCTACAAACATGCAATATTGCAAGAAGAACTCACATAGTGGACAGAATCAATTCTGCAAAAAATTCCTTTAAAGACCACCTGTAGTTCCACTATCCCAGCATCGTAGATGTTTTGCGATGATCTGGTAGCTCATTTTGAACAAAAGATCAATAATATCTTTCTATCTCTTTCAAATAATGGGGCATTGACAAAACTAGCCTTTTCCGAAGTTCGTGTTAACTTCCAATACCCCACTCTGGAGTCTTTTAATCCCACGACTCCTGATCGAGTTTTGGATAGATTATACAGAATCAAATCTGGGTCCCCGTTGGATCCCACCCCGCCATATGTTATTACTACTCTGGCCCAAATCATTCTTGCCTCTATCACAGATCTATGCAATCTCTTGTTTAAGCTGGCAACTCTTCCATCAAAATGGAAAAATGCATGACCCATTCTTAAAAAACCCATGGCGGAGCCTACAGATATGCAAAACTATAGGCCTATATCATTGCTCCCTCACATTGCCAAAGTTTCAGAATCGCTGGTAAACCAACAACTGGTGTCTTTTTGGAATCCAGCTCTTTGTTGGATCCCTCCCAGTCAGGCTTCCGTGCATCTCACAGCACAAAGTCTGCTTTAGTGGAGGTCACCAACACCATCAGACTCATGTTAGATCAGGGGAATTCAGCTATGCTGATTTTCCTTGACCTATGAGCTGCTTTTGATACTATCTCCAACCTAATTCTAATTTAAAGATTGAATGTGATTGGTGTCGGCGGCAAAGCTCTGAAATGGGTGGATTTTTTTTTCAAAACAAACTCATAGTGTACACATGGATTTCTATCACTCTAAATCCATGGTTCTGGATACAGGAGTAGCACAGGGATCGATCATGAACCCTGCCCTCTTTAACATATATGTGGCTCCCCTGGCCAGACTTATCAGGTCATGCAGCTTTGACACAATCTCATACGCTGATGACACTCAATTGATCATCACTATGCATTCAAATCCGGAACTTACCAAAGTCAAATTCAAACACTGTATGTTAAAAATTGCATCATAGATGGTTGCCAACCTCTTGCAGCTTAACACCAATAAGACGTAAGTCCTACTTCTCGGAAAGTCACATTCAATCTACCCCCCCGACTGGTGGCCAACTGAACTTGGACTACCCACGACACCTAGAAAATTGGTCAGAAATTTAGGCCTAATTTTGGATGACAATCTCTCTATGAACGAACATGTCAAAGCCTTTTCTGGAACGTGTTTTGGTCTGATGCGCATGCTTAGGAAGGCTCTTCATTGGGTTCCTTTAAATGGTAGGAAATCCCTGGTTCAGGCATTAAATAGTAAGTCGCCTGGACTACGGGAATTCCCTGATGGTCGGAATGAATGAAGGTCTGTTTTCCAGACTTCATGTGATACAGAACATGGCAGCTTGCCTCGTCTGTAATCTTCCTTCACGATCGCCATCTGAACCTGTATTACGCTCCCTTCATTGGCTCCGCATAAAAAAATGGGTGCTCTTTAAACTCTTGTGCCTGGTTTTTAAATCACTACAGGGCAAGGGACCATGTTATCTTAAAAATTAATTGCAGCCCTATATCCATACAAGTCATCTCAGATCATGCAGCGTCTACTACTATACCCAAAATGCATTCATAGAATCAGATAGGGTGGCCGTTCCTTTTCTTTTTTGGCCCCCAAATCCTGGAAACAGCTACCCTTGCCCCTTCGCTCTGGCTCAAACCTAATTCTCTTTAAGAAACTCATGAAAACCTGGTTGTTTGATCTTTAAACTTCTTATGGAACTATAGTCTGGTCCTAACTGCTCTGGCACCGAGAGATCCCCTCGGGGATGATTCATGCGCCAAATAAATATAATAATGTTAATAATAATAAAAACAAAAAGTTGAGTCCAGTGATAAACTTAGGGGATCTGAATCATTATGTGTGGACCACTATTTTGAAATTGAAACAATAATTTCTTTAAGAGACATTCTACTTCCAGGACATTGGATGGTGCACTTAGATTTAGATCATTCAGATTTAACAGTGCCCATCTTTCACAAGCACAGGACATATCTTCAGTTCATTTGCCAAGGACAGATGTTAAGTCTCTCCATTCAGCCTTTCTTCAGTACCTTGATGCATCACCAAGCTGATGAAACCGGTTTTGACACTTCTCATATCTCAAGTACTGAGAATGATAGTCTATTTGGATGATACAATTGTTTTAAATCAGGAAGAGGGGCTTCTATTACCACAGGTTCAGGGGGTGGTGGATTTCATTCAAAGGCTGGGGTTCATGATAAACATAGGAAAATCAGATGTGGTTCCATCAAAAAGGATGGACTTTTGGGGTTTTCTGGTGGATTCAGAAAAGAAGGTATTGATGCTTACAGAAGGAAAATTGAAAGTTATATGGAAGAATTTGAAGGGAGTACTTGCACAAACACAGATTTCTTCGAAACATTTGGCACTCACCTCCTCAATCCAGACGATATTGGCACTTCAGAGTGAAGACAAGGCATCTCCAAAGATGTCTGAGTGATTCACAAATTGTTTCACTGAATGCAAAGGCAGGGGAAGAAGTAGCTTGGTGGCTAGCACATGTAGTTTCATGGAACAAGCCATTCTTCCTACAGACCCAGAACTTGGGTTAGAATCAGGTGCAAATCAATGGGGAGGAGGTGCAAGGTGTATCCCCGTTTGGACTACAGGAAGATGGTTCAGGAAAGAGTCTGCAATGCATATGAATTGTTTAGTGCTTTTTGCAGGCTCCATTACAAAAAAAATCCTGGTAAAGGACAAAGTAAGGTGTGCAGTCCACCTTCATAGGAACAGACTGACTACAGTCAGATATATCAGTAAATTGGGGGATACAAGGTTGAAACCTTTGGCAGATGAAACAAGGTCCCTGTGAGAGTTTTGTCTCAGTCAGGGTGTGGTATATTTTCCAAGATTAACCAACATGGTAGCAGATTGGAACTCTAGAAATATCTGCTCAAGCTGCAAACTGAGTTTATATTGTCAGGTCTTCAAAATTTTGGAGAAAGTGTAGAGGTCATTTGGTATATATCTTTTTGCATCCAGACTGACAACTCAACTAGAGACGTTTTTCAGTTGGAGGCCAGACCAATAGGCCGTGGCAATGGATGTTGTTCTCCAGGAATGGTTTGGGAAAGTGCATTATACTTTCCGCCTTTTGCCATGATCTTTAAGAGTCTAGACCTAATACACAGGCAGTCAGTTAGGGAGGTAATGATGACACCATTATGGAGTAGCCAAACATGGTATCCCGTTGTGTTAGAACTTTCAGTGGATTTTTCAATTCAGTTACCAGTATTACCACAGATGTTGAGGAGCCCTCACCGGCAGTCTCATTCTATTATATCACAGGGCAAGTTGATTCTGGTAACATGGGACATTTGTGGATGCTCACACATGTGCCAAGGCCTTTGATGCATCTTCAAACTGCATCAAAGCTTCATGGACTTCAGGCACAATTAAAGTTTACAAGTCAGAATGGGAGAATTGGAGTAGCAGTGAGACTCCCATTGACCCAGGTTTGATCCGTTCGTGTAGCAGGCACTAGTCTCCGTCACACAAGTGTGGTAGTGTTTTTATTGGGACAAGTAAGGTAATGCTGGGTGGTCGGAATTTTGTGGATCCCTGTGAATTCCGGAAGTTTACATCACAGAAATAAAAGGAAAATGTGTGATTTTAAGCAAAGTTTGCAAGGGATTGTGGGTCAGGGATCCACATGAAGCACACCACCCTGGAATCCCCCAAGAGTCAATTTTTCAAAAATGTCTGTGATTGGTAGGCGTGGGTGGCGGCTTAGTGCTACACCAAATGTTGCAGATAACTCTCTCACTGATCTCTTTGTGTAGCATGTTAGGGCCATTTGTGTCACAATCTCTTGGCCCACCAACACAAAGTGAGTACTGTTGCTATTGGTCGACACGAGGGAATGCTGGGTGGTAGGAAATGTGTAAATACCAACAAATTATGGAACTTTACCACACAGAAAAGTGAGAAAAATGGGGGTTTTAGCCAAAGATTAAGGTTTGCAAGGGCTTCTTGGTAAGATAACCTGGTGCAAAAACCAAAGTCGCGCACATCTGGACCCTCCTTGATGTATAGTTTTCAGAAATGTGCAGGTTTGGTAGGTTTCCCTACGTGTAAGCTAAGCTAGAACCCAAACCACAGCTAATCAAATTGCAAAAAAAGGGTTGATTTTCAGTGGGAAAAGTTGGTGTGTCCATATTGCGTTATGGGCACTTTCCTGTCGTGTAGCTAGCCCACCTACACAAGTGAGGTACCATTTTTATTGGGAAACTTGAGGGAATGCTGGATGGTAGGAGATTTGTGGCTCCCCATATATTCTGGAACAGTCCATCATAGAAATGTGAGGAATCTATGTGTGATTTCATCCAAAGTTTGAGGTTTGCCTGTACTTCTGGGTAAAATAACCTGGCGGGAGTCACCCAAGTCACACCACCCTGGAATCTCCCAGGAGTCTAGTTTTCAGAACTGTCCAGGTTTGGTAGGTTTCCCTAGGTGCCAGCTAAACTAGGTCTCAAAATTCACAGCTAACCAAATTGCAAAAAAGGATTGTTTTTCAGTGAAAAAAGTTGATGTGTCCATGTTGCATTTTGAGCCCTTTCCTGTCGTGGGGACTAGGCCTACCCACATGAGCAAGGTACACTTTTTATCGGGGGACTTGAGGGAACGCTGGGTGATAGGAAATCTATGGCCCCCACAGATTCTAGAACTTTCCAGCACAGAAATGTGAGGAAAATATGTATTTTTAGCCAAAGTTTGTTTTTCGCACGGGCTTCTGAGTAAAACACCTAATTAGAACCACATATGTCACACCATCTCGGACACCTCCAGGTGTCTAGTTTTTGGAAATCTCTGGATGTGGTAGTTTTTCCCAGGTTACAGCTGAGCTAAGGATAAAAATCGGCAGCTACCCACCTTGTAAAGAAAAACACGAATTCTGCTGGGTAAAATATGATGCCTTCAGGTTCTGTTTTGGGGGTATATTGTGCCACAGGTGCTAGACAGAGCCACACAAGTGGAGTACCATTTTTATCGGAAGACATGTGGGACACAGAATAGTAGAACATTTGTTATTATTAATTGAATTTCTTTGTATTTGTGCCTTCCAAATGTAAACCTCGTAAAAACAAGGAGAGGGGCTCAATGACATCCAAAGGAACAGAGCACCGAAATATACTGTAAAGTAAAAGTTTTCCCTTTGGACTTTCTTACATCAATAGTGGAGGCACTACTCAGGTGTCATATCAAAGAAGGGATATAGCTTAAGAAGATTTCTACCAAAGCCAAACCAATGGACATACAAGATGCAGAACTCCCTAACAGTATGCACAATAAAGGCCAATATGTAGGTGAAAAAACAATCTTTCCGATAAAGTGTCACAAGGGTGATCCAATACACAGCAATGTAATTAAACAAAGGGCATACATAAAGGAAATTTAGTAAGTCAATACATGTTTTATTAAAACAAATTTTAAATTTAAAATTGAAGTGCGCATCATAGACACATACAAAATAAATCAATACATAAAAAATTCTATTTATAAAAACCAAAAGTCTTCATACGAATATATACACAGATTTAATTAAAAAACAGCAATATATCTCACAATTCTAAATCACACAAGTTAGTTGGAAGGACACATTTTGTGATAAAGGCACCTCACTTGTGCTTCAATATTGTTGGTTTGTGTTACCTCAGGACCAGTACCGCTAAGCTCACTAAACCCTAATCTTCGGTAATTGGTCCCAGGACAAATACAACTCAGGTAACAGGCGTCGACGCGTTTCGGTGGACAAGATTATAGAGCCACCTTCTTCAGGACAGGTAATTGAGGTCCTTCCTTCCGTGAATCATACTTCTAAAAATACCTCAAATCGGGAATTTAGGGGGGATGTCTGTAGTCTGTGAGGGTTAGTAGACCACTCGCCGTATCCACATTATAATTCTGCTTATTCACATGAGTGAAAGGGATAGGTGTAGATGTGTTTAGATTATTTTTATTTACCACACATCGTGGACTGGTCGTAATGATACACCTCCTTATAGGATAACTGAGACGAAGACACTGTAAGCTTTGCACTCTCTCAACACCCCGTTTATCGATAACCGGTAGTGACAGAATATGGGAGATGATAATTGATACTTAATCTCTGCTTGTTAAAACAATTCGCCAGCGTAGCCTTTCATCTGTTTAATGCTGGTAGGCTGTATAGCTCTACTCGATCCGGTCTTCGTATCGCCCCCTCGTCTTTCGCGGTTCCGCGAAAGACGAGGGGGCGATACGAAGACCGGATCGAGTAGAGCTATACAGCCTACCAGCATTAAACAGATGAAAGGCTACGCTGGCGAATTGTTTTAACAAGCGGAGATTAAGTATCAATTATCATCTCCCATATTCTGTCACTACCGGTTATCGATAAACGGGGTGTTGAGAGAGTGCAAAGCTTACAGTGTCTTCGTCTCAGTTATCCTATAAGGAGGTGTATCATTACGACCAGTCCACGATGTGTGGTAAATAAAAATAATCTAAACACATCTACACCTATCCCTTTCACTCATGTGAATAAGCAGAATTATAATGTGGATACGGCGAGTGGTCTACTAACCCTCACAGACTACAGACATCCCCCCTAAATTCCCGATTTGAGGTATTTTTAGAAGTATGATTCACGGAAGGAAGGACCTCAATTACCTGTCCTGAAGAAGGTGGCTCTATAATCTTGTCCACCGAAACGCGTCGACGCCTGTTACCTGAGTTGTATTTGTCCTGGGACCAATTACCGAAGATTAGGGTTTAGTGAGCTTAGCGGTACTGGTCCTGAGGTAACACAAACCAACAATATTGAAGCACAAGTGAGGTGCCTTTATCACAAAATGTGTCCTTCCAACTAACTTGTGTGATTTAGAATTGTGAGATATATTGCTGTTTTTTAATTAAATCTGTGTATATATTCGTATGAAGACTTTTGGTTTTTATAAATAGAATTTTTTATGTATTGATTTATTTTGTATGTGTCTATGATGCGCACTTCAATTTTAAATTTAAAATTTGTTTTAATAAAACATGTATTGACTTACTAAATTTCCTTTATGTATGCCCTTTGTTTAATTACATTGCTGTGTATTGGATCACCCTTGTGACACTTTATCGGAAAGATTGTTTTTTCACCTACATATTGGCCTTTATTGTGCATACTGTTAGGGAGTTCTGCATCTTGTATGTCCATTGGTTTGGCTTTGGTAGAAATCTTCTTAAGCTATATCCCTTCTTTGATATGACACCTGAGTAGTGCCTCCACTATTGATGTAAGAAAGTCCAAAGGGAAAACTTTTACTTTACAGTACCTTCCAAATGTAAGCCTGTATGTAGAAATTGAAACCTTTTCTTCCCCATGATGACCTCAAGACAGTAGTCCAATCCCTAGTTCTCTCTAAAATCGACTATGGGAATGCCATCCTAACAGGGACTCCAAAAGCTCACCTAGCCCCTCTAAGGGCAGAGTTGCTCGACTCGTATCTGGAGTAAAAAGATTTGATCACATCACTCCAGCTCTCAACTCCCTCAACTGGCTTCCCATGAAAGGGAGGTGTATTTACAAACCGGCCAGCATCACACACAAAACCCTTCACTCTCCGGCCCCTAACTACCTGAACAACAAACTGCAGGTCAATCCAGAACGCTGAGAAGCTCCAACTCACTCCTTCTTATTCCTCCGAAACTGAAAAAGAAAACCACACAATACCGATCGTTCTCTGGCAACGCACCCAGGATGTGGAACGCTCTCCCTAGAGTCCTTAGATGCAACCCCTCCTTCTCCTGTTTCAAAAGGGACCTGAAAATCCATCTCCTTAACAAATACTTTCCTGACCAACATCAACTAACCTAGACTTCAATATCCGAGTTTGCTCCTCTCTCTTGACATTCAAGGATAGTTGGTGACCGGACTGTGTTAACCACCTTATCTTCCATGCTGTATTGTTTTTTATCCCTGGTTTTGCTTCCTTACTGCCTGCCTACTATGTAATGCAATTTCCCTCTGTTTTTCTTTACAGTATGTATGTAAAGTGCTCTGATACCTACGGGTCAAGTTAGCGCTATATAAAACTTTTAAAATTAAAATAAATAAAATTTTAAAAAAGAAAGAAGACACTTTTCAAAATACCCTCTGAATCACATGCTAGTATGGGTACCCACAAATTTAGAGATGTACAGAAAAGCACTAATGCTAAACTGCAGATCTGGTGTACATCTCAGAAATATATGGGTTTCCTTCATACCCATTTTTCACTCTTTACATTTTACCATAAGCACCACTCTGTACTCAGTATACAATGAAAAACCATTGTAAAGTTCAGCTCAGTTGTTGACTCTGGGTATCTCAGGTTCTTGGAGCACCTACCAACCCTACATATCCCGCAACCAAAAGAGTCCAGCAGACATACTGGTGCTTTGCTTTTGGAAATCAGCCAATGTGACAAGAATTTACAATTTAAAACATTGTCACAAATGTCAGTTTTGTTTCCAATCCATTTGTCATATTTTATATTATTTCAACAGTTACTTTCTTTGGGAAACGCTTGAGGGATGTTAATAAATGACCCCTTGCTGAATTCAGAATGTTGTCTACTTTTCAGAAATGTACAGATTTCCAACATTACCCAGGGGTTTCACACCTGTTTCCACCTCAAACTGGGAGTAGGATGAAAGTAGCAAAATTCGGCAAATTTAGGAATCTCTTAAGAATAATGGCAAACCTGTGGTAAAAAAACATGTTTTTTCCACTCAGCTCTTCATGTTCCTGAAAGCTGTGCAGATGGTGATTGTAGCGCAGCAAATGTTTCATTGATGCCTTTTTTAGGAGCAAAAAAATCAGACACTTTTTGCGGAGCTCATTTTCCCATTTCTGCCCCAATCCCCAAATGCAGCTATATTTTGGGTATTTTCTTGGTCCCCTCCAGCAGAAGCAGAAAATCCTGGGCACCCTCAGAATCCCCATGATTTTGGGAGAAAATGGTGCACATTTGACATGGATAACTTATGTGGGGGGAAAAAAGCACAAACTATCCCAAATAGTCAAAAAAGGGCTCAGTATTTGGGTGGGAAAGCTTCAGCAGTTAAGGGGTAAAGGATAACTACCCAGAATTACTGAAACAGAATGTTGTTTCAGTAAATCAATTTCCCAGTCTTTTAGTGGATCAGAAGAGGGTCTTCTATTCTAAACATTCTCATTGACTATTAACAGCGTTCTGTTAACCATTGACAGATGCCACCTGATCTTTGTCTTTTTTAATAAGTTAAAGGAAGCATATCCCCAGAAATGTGAATTAGCCCCAGGATTCCCGTTATGATTCCTCAGGACAAGTAATTATTTTATTTATTGTGGTTTTAAATTAAAGTGCAGCACAAACATAAGAAGGTGTCATCAAGACATGGTCCAATGTATTGTGGTGCTCAGTTCCAGGTAGCTAAGCAACCCTCTGTCAGAGTGCTTCAAAAGAAAGTGATAAAATGCCAAAGTATATTTTGTCAAAAAAAGGGGGTCAGATTATGTTTAATATTTCGCAGATTTTGATACTAAAGAAGAAACATTAAAGTAAAAGCTATTATACATAACAGTAACATCATTCTGGTAATCAGTAAACAATCTCACAAAAAACTTGTTTTCATATAGATGCCACACTCTTGGAACTTCATGGCATTGTGTGTAAATAGTTTTACTATTAAGCTACGTTGCAATTACATAATCCGGTGATTGTTTGCTTTATTGACCAATTGAATGTTTTAGGGACTGATTTAGAGTTTGGTGGACAGGTTAGTCTGTCACAATATAACGGGTATACCGTCTGCCTTATCAGAAGTTCATTATAATACATTGGATTCTGTAATCCCTGTATAAATGCCAGTCTCTAATTTCTTTATAATCGGCGACTTGTGACACACCCAGTGCCTGATTATAAAAAAAAAGTCAGAGTTATTAAAGTCAAATTCTGACCTCACAATGGCTGCTGCAGAGCCAGCAGCGGAGGTGAAAGGCAGGTCAGGTCACTGAGCATAATTGTAGCAGTTGTTTAAAGCAATGATAACGAAAGTTGATTTTCTTTCTGCTACTCTATTGTTTAGCTTACAATGACAAGCAGAGAGAACATGTTTATTTTATGCACTCCTTATATAGTTAGAGAAAAGCTAGTATCTTTCTGCATGGTTCTACTCATTCCGAGCTAGTGCAGCTTGTTTTTTTTAAACTTACTTGTATGGAACTGTTTCTAGTATCTGTTTGAAACAAACAACTAACATGTGTTTGATATGTTTAATCTGGCACTAGAGGTTTTATTTGTATTCTTCATGTTTGCAAACATGCTCTCTCTTTCATATGAAAGAGCTATGCATCAAGGTTTTAAGTAGTTTCTTGGAAAGTTGATGGTGTGACCAAGTATTATATGGGATAAAGTACCCGTTGGAGTACATTATAAGTAAGGCTTCCAGTTTTCGTTTTTTACAGATTTTTACAGATAAATATAGACAGAAAACAATGTGTTTTTGCATACTTTTTTTTCACTTTTTCCACCCTCTTTTGCCCTTGCTGCTGCTCGACCCCCGCGGCCCTGCCCCCCTCCAGTGCTGCGTTTCCTGCTTCCCGCCTCCCAGCTGTCCAGAAGTCCCCCTCACACTACTTAATGGCCGCTGCGCCAGGAAAGGAGCAATTGTCAGTGAACTGCGTCCCTCCCTGCCCAGTTCCACCTGGTAGCTGCTGCCCCTTGCAGGTCCACTTGCTGGTTGGTGTTCGAGGCCCTCCTCAACCTGCAGGCTCCAGCCTGTGCCTCATCCCTGGTGGGCTAGTGGGAAGCATCTTTGCTCTGCTCTGTCTCTTTTTTCCCTCTGCCTTCTTTGCACTCTTTTTTACTTTTCTTTCTCTTTTACCCACTTTTTTGCATACTCTTTTCACTTTTTCACCCTCTTTTGTGCCATGCCCCTGCTCAACCCCTGTGGTCCTGCCCCATTCCAGTGCAGTGTTTCCCACTTACAGACTTCCAGCTGTCCAGCCCTTCCCCACACACTACTTAATGGTAGCCATGGTCTGCCACGCCGCCAGCGCACCAATGATGCTCCAAAGGCAAGCCCATCTGAGCCAGTCCATGCCTGGATCACGTCCAGTGCCACGGACCAGTTCTCAGACCTTCCACAGATACGACCCCAGCACCCTACTAGCTCTCAACACTGGACACCACGCCGTCTGCCACCCTGCGTTGCCGAAAGACACCCAAGGACCTTTCTTCTGCTGAAACCACAGCTTCACCCTCACCCACCTCCGCACTCCGGCTCCGCCTGCCAACCGGCCAACCCACAGTGCACCCGACTGGCTCAGCTGCATCCTCCTCAACATGCAAATCTGGGACCTCCTCGACTCCATCTCCCCCGACATCGCCTTCCTCACAGAAACCTGGAAAAACCTCGCCTCTGGCCTGGACATCGCCACCGCCATCCCAGATGGCTACAAAATTACTCACAAGAACCAACCGAACAGGAGGAGGCATCGCCATCGTCTACAAGAACTCTCTCTGCCTGATCACCCACTTGGACAACCCAATAACAACCATGGAACATCTCCACTTCCAGGTCCAGACCAATTCTAACACCACCCTCCGTGGCACCCTCGTCTACAGACTGCCTGGCCCCCACCAGCCCTTCACCAACACCATTGTTGACTTCATTGCACCCCAGGCTCTCGCATCTACCGCTAACATCCTATTCGGCGACCGCAACTTCCACTTGGATAGCCCCAATGACCAGAATAACACATCCCTTCTGGAGAACCTCGCCAGCATTGGACTCAAGCAGCAAATCACCCCTCTGACCCACGCAGCAGGACACATGCTCGACCCAGTCTTCTCCACCAGCAAAACCATCACCTACAGCCACACTTCCAAACTCCTCTGGACTGACCAGCACTATGTTCATTTCACCTTCACCAAACCCAGCTTACACCACCGCAACCTCGCCCCCCAGCCATAACTAGAACATCCGCTCCCTCCTCGACCTGGGAGAAAAAGAAGTCCTCTTCCTCCTGGACCTCTCAGCCACTTTTGACACTGTCTCCCACCGCACCCTAAGCACACGACTCCAAGACGTTGGCATCCATGACAAAGCACTGGACTGGATCCGTTCCTTCCTCACCGGTGAAATACAGCTTGTCAGACTACCACTGTTCCTCTCAGAACCCGCGGAGATTGGCTGCGGAGTCCCCCAGGGCTCCTCTCTGAGCCACACCCTCTTCAACGTCTACGTGGACCCGCTCGCAGCCGTAATCAGGAACCGCAGACTCAACACCGTCTCCTACGTCAACGATACCCAGCTGATAATCTCCCTCACCAATGAGCCGAACAATTGCCAGAAACAACTTCCACGACGGAATGAAGGACGCGCTACCTGGATGAGAGACAGCTGCCTTAATCTCTTCTGAGACAAAACCAAAGTCCTCATCCTGGGGCCCAACACCACCACACCCAAGGACCACACGCGAAACCTCAGCATCATACTGGACTCCTCGCTCACTATGGACCACCAGATCAACACTGTCTCCTGATCATGCTTCTACACTCTTCGCCTGCTTCGAAAGACCTTCAGGTGAATCCCCACTGAGGCCAGAAAGACAGTCAATCACTCACTCACTCATCCGCAGCAGACTCGACTATGGCAACGCACTCTAAGCAGGCGTCACCCAGAAACTCCTCAGGGAACTACAGAACATTCATAATGCTGCAGCCAGACTGGTCTTCAACATCCCCCACCACAGCCACATCTCTGAACACCTGCGAGAACTCCACTGGCTCCAGTCAACAAAAAAGTCATGTTCAAGCTCCTCACACATTCCTACAAAGCCTTCCATGATGCCAGACCAGCATACCTGAACCAACGCCTCACATTCCACATACCTACCAGACACCTCAGCTCTGGCCCTTGTCACTGTCCCTTGGATCCGCAAGACCAAAGGAAGCTCCTTCTCCTACCTCGGTGCCAAAACCTGGAACACCCTGCCGCTGACCCAATTCAGGAAGGATCTCAATACCTGACTGAACCTCAGTGCCCAACAGGACCTGCAGCCCGCCCCCCCACCCACGCACAGCACCTTGAGACCCTCATGGGTGAGTAGTCAGGCTTAACAAACACTGATTGATGGACTGGAAAGTCCATGCTGTGCAGGAACTGGGGTGCATGCACACGGAGGGACACATGTTGTACCCACCTGCATTTACCTCCTGGCGCAGAGGCACAAGCGGGCCCTGTAGGTCCCCCTTTGTTTCCTCTCCGCCACGGTTTACATGGAGGAGGAACCGCCATGAAAACATAGAAACTCTTAATATTCATGGAGGGACCGTGGCGGTCCCGCATAGCATATTGCGGCCTCCTGACCGCTGCAACACCACCAGGGAACGATGGTTCACTGGTGGCTGCAGCAGGACAATGGCGTTACGACCACGCTAATCGCAATAGGGCAGTCGGGAGACTGCTGCCACCTTGCCTCCACAAGTCTGGCCGTCCGTGAACCACCAGACTTGCAATCAGGCCCTTAGGATAAACACGAGTAATCATGACGTGAGAAAAATAAGAAGTTGCAAACAAAAAAGTGTCTACTGTGTTACAGCAGGCAGGAAATTTGGTTCAATAGATAGGCTTTCAATATTACACCCAACCTAGATTGATTTTCAGAGGCAGAGTACTGTTTCTTCTGAGAAGGAAGCAGGTATGTCCACAACAATAAATTCTGGTACTGAGATCTATCAGCTTCAAGTACTGCAGCTCCTGCTAACCTAAGCCTCCCCCTCCTTCCCTTTAAATGATTGCTAAGGACATAACATTTCTATGTAATTTTATGCTGGCAATTTTTTAAGTGCTCAGATTACTCCAGCTGGAACATTCCCGCTCTATTGCTACCCAATAGGAACAGGAAAAAACTATGCAAGGAGTTAGCAGAGACCCTAAAAGGAATAAAGCATTGAAGGCATAAGACTGATGCCAAACCACTGTGAGGACTGTAGGGATTTAACTCTGTCAATTACCAATGGCTTGTGTCCTCCCAGAGCCTACGGTCTCTCTCCTGTTTCCCATATTCAGCATTAGGTACACAATGAAGTGAAACTATTGGAAGGAGGCCCAAGAGAGATCTGACTTTAGACTTTGTGGGGCTGGACATTTTTTTTCTTGCTGAAACCTTTATTGTCATCCCTGCTTGGATAGCAGCAAGATTACTTTGTGGGAAAAAGCAGTTTTCTTGTAACTAATAAAATTTAAAACAAACCCCCCCCCCACCCCGCTGACGGTACCTGAAGTAAACAAAGTGAAAAACAAAAATAAGTAATAAACAGAAAGACATCTTAACAATACAGTAGAACATGTTCTATTGACAGCATTGCTGCTGTACGACTTATTTTAATAGGAACCCACCAGACAGAGAAATACATGAAGCTCCGCTATGCTCATTTTCCATACATGGTCAATAGTTTATATGATCCGGATTATGCATTTCCAGGAGGTAGGGCATCAGCCGCCTTAAAAGATTCCAAAATAGTGTCCATGTTCATGGCTATGGGATTTTTCCGTAGACCCCTTTTTTCCTCAGCCCGAATGGCCACACTTTCCACCAGTCCCCATTTAACCATCTCGTCCCTGTAGGTCAGAAATGTGGGGCTATTGGGGATTTCCACTTCCTAGTTATGCCCCGTTTGGCCAACAATAAGGCCAGGTCCATAAATTTAGCTTGAACTTCACCACCCTTCCGTCTTTTACACAATCCTAGAATATAAACTTCTATCATTTGGAGCGCCATGTCGCCCAGTGTCTCTGTCAGTATTTGTGCTACCTCCTCCCAGTACCCCCGTAATTTGCTGCAGGTCCATAACATGTGTAGCAAGTCGGCATCTTGGTCGGAACATCTAGGACATAGGGCATTAGCACTAGGATATAGGGTGTTAATGATGTGTGGCGTTAGGTAAGCGCGCTGGGTAACCATATGAATGAACTTAAAATGAGTATTACAGGACAAACGTTTCGGGTATTCCAATATAGTCATCCAATCCCTGTCTGACAAAGGGCGAGCAAGGTCACGTTCCCATTTACCACGCACAGCAGCCAGTGGGGACGGTTGGTGCATACCTATTCCGTGATACAACCAGCGTGTAAGGTGGCTACCTGTTCCCATAAGATACATCATGTGAACTAGTTCATTTTTAGTAGGTTCCGTTCCCTGGGGAGTCCATTTTTTCTTTACATAGGCTGTTAGGCTAGCATGTGTCAAAAACAGTATATTTGGTACTCCCCGTTCATTAAGAAAATCAGTATGTGAGAGTAACATTCCCCCTCCAAACAAATCACCCACTGTGTCCACCCCGACTTGTGCCCAAGGATCCAATTGTCGTGTTGTTAACGTCCCAGTATTCCTGGGGATACCTAATAATGGGATATTGGGTGCATATGCAGGAACATCAGCTGTATATCGGAGCGCTCTTTTCCAGTAATCTAGTGCTGTCCTGACCAAATGTTAGATGTAGGGGGGCTTGGCATTCGGGCATAGCCAGCGGTGCAGTCTGCCTTGTGGCAGCATTTGTGGTGTGTATGCAATTTCCCCTAAATTTCGGCCAACCAGCCAGTAAGACAGCCATTGAAGCTGTGCAGCCAAACAGTAAGCATAGAAGTCAGGTGCTCCTAATCCACCCACATTCGACAGGAGTTGCAATTTCTTCAAGCTCAGCCGGCGTCAGCCCACACCCCAAATTAAACTAGTCAATAGTGTATTCATAGTTTGAAAAATAGCGGCTGTGAACCTTACTGGTAAATTAATAAAGAAATATAGCAGCCACTGCAGGACCACCATCTTGGAGATCAATAGCCTGCCTGCAACCAAGATGAGCTGGAAATGCTACTTGCGACCTCAAAGATGTAATCGCCCTCTGGAGGTTCCCATCAATAATATTTTGTGTAGTACGGTACACTTGTATTCCCAAGTATCAAAAAGTGGAATCGGCTAATGCAATATGATGAGTGCCGAAAGGGATCTCTAAAGCATCTGTTGTGTCATTAAAAACGAACACACATGATTTATCATATATTTTTTTTTTTTTTTAAAAGATTTTATTGTGCATAAAATGGGTTACAAACACGGGCCTACAACCACCAGGGCCGGCCGCTAGTAGTCGAAGTGTTCCAGTATATCAGAAAACAATGACTGGCCCACAGGGGCTCCGCACTATCACAGTAGAGCAGACTGCACATAAGGGAAATCAGAATACACACTTTTAGTATAAATAACAACAAAAAGGAAAAATACAAAAATACAACAAACAAGGCGAAACGACTTATGAAGGGCGGCGAACACCAGCCGGGGGAGTCAACACCCAACCACCCGAGGGCGGTCAAGAAAAGAAGACCTGAGAGGGAGGGGGGGGCCACGAGAGAACCAAGTCTGTACTCCAAAGTACGAGATACACAAGGAACCCTCAAGGATCAGGGGGACGAGGCAACCCCGGACGTATCCACCAAAGGGGGAGCACAGATAGACCCACGATACGCGTTCCACTGCCCCCAAATTTTACCCCAAGCCCCCGGTTTACCACGAGCCACATACACCGTTTTCTCCCTGAACATGCACCAGTCCATGTTCTCCTTCCAGACGGACACGGTGGGAGGCCGCTGGGAACCCCAAAGCTGTGCAATATCTCTCTTTGCAATCATGTTCCCCAAGGCCGCCCACCGAGCCTGAGCCGCATTGCAGTCATTGGGCTCCCATACATTCAGCACACAACGACGCACCTCCGGCAGCAGAGCGACCCCGGTGACTCGTCTCATAATATCATGCACCCGGCGCCAGTATTCCGCCACCTCGCGGCATTCCCATAGGATATGGAGAAAGGTAGCACTGAGCCCGCAGCCACGCTTACAGAGTCCGTCGTCTGAAAACCCCATCGAGACCAGGCGGGGGCCCGTCACATATACACGATGGAGAATCTTAAGCTGGACCAGGCGGAGACGGGCCGGGATGGCCACCTCCTTAGGGGATGACAGTGCAGTCTGCCAGTCCTCATCGTCCAGCTCCACCCCATCTCCCGTCCATGCCTCCCGAAGACGCACCAAGAGGTCAGCCCGATTGTTTATCAGTTTTTTGTAAATCAGGGAGATAGTACTGTCGGGGACGTGACCATCGAGTATGCGGTCCTCGAGAGGCGAAGAAGAAGGGACCGTGGTCCCCTCCCCAAAGACCGAAAGCAGGGCTTGCCGAACCTGTGCATAACGGAAGAACTCTCTGTCACTAAGCTCATACTCGCGCTGAAGCGCCGCAAAGGATTTAACCGCACCTTTAACCCACAGGTCCCCCACTCTGCTGATGCCGATCGTATCCCAGCGCTCAAAGCCTTTCGTTGTCCAGAGGCTTCCGAAGCGGTCTGAGTCGAATAGAGGAGTGGCGCACGTTAAACGCTCACTCCAGCCCATTGCAACGTTAGCCGCCTTCCATACACGGACCGCAATCCTGGTAGGGCCCGTAAGGGCCCTACCAGCAGACCGCGAGTAAAGCGCTCTGTTATAGTTACCGCCGGGGAGCAGGAATTTATCCATCTCATACGCCGGGTTCGAACCAGGAGCGTACGTAGCATGATTAATGGCAGACAGCTGGGAGGCCCAATAGTACCGTCTAATATCAGGAAGCGCGATGCCCCCGTCATACCAGGAAAGAGTCAGCTTGGCCAAAGCGATACGCGATCGCCCGTCCCAAACCAGTCTCCTCTGCAAACTCTCCACCTCCCTAAAGTAGGCCGCAGGAATGACATCGAAGGAGTTCTGGAGTGCATAAAGGAATCTGGGAAGGGACATCATTTTAAACAGCGCCGCGCGACCAAGCGGAGACAAGGGCAGCTTACACCACCGAGCCGTTTCTGCCCTCAAACGCCGGAGTGGAGACAGGAGATTCTGCTCATAGCGGACCGCCGGATCCAACGAAACGTACACCCCCAGGTATTTAAAGCCGGACTGAGATATTTGGAGCGGAAGCCGAGGCGGCAAGAGAGGAAGACCACCAGAGATAGGATACACACAAGATTTGGACCAGTTGATTATCAGACCCGAGTTTTTCCCGAAGGAAGTAAGGACATCAAAAAGAACATTGAGCGACTTCCGCGGTGAGGTGAGATACAAGAGAATATCATCCGCGTACAATGAAACCCGATCCTCGAAGCCCGGGGCCCACCGGAGCCCTCTAATCGAGGGCTCCCAACGGAGCCAGGCAGCGAGCGGTTCCAGGGCGAGAGCAAAGAGCAGCGGGGACAACGGGCACCCCTGCCTAGTTCCCCTCCCGAGAGCGAAAGGCCGAGAAACCCGCCCATTGACAACCACCTGAGCCATTGGTCCAGCATAGAGGAGCTTCACCCAGCTAAGGAACCCCTCCCCAAAACCAAACTTCGCCAAGACGGCCCAAAGAAATGGCCATTCAATGGTATCAAAGGCCATCGTGGCGTCTAGGGAAACCAATATGGCCGGTTCAGCGAAGTACTCAGCCCTAGCGAGGACGCCGTGCAGACGCCGTAAGTTGAGAGCGGTATTACGATGTGGGATGAAGCCACATTGATCCGGATGTATCAAGTCACATATAACGCTCAGCAAGCGATTGGCGAGGACCTTAGCAAGGATTTTTCGTTCGGCATTTAGCAGGGAAATAGGCCTATAGGAGGCACAGCGGTCACGTGGCTTACCCTCCTTGGGAATCACCACTATAGTAGCCAGACGCTGGTCGTCAGGAAGGGAACCCCTCTCGAGCGATTCCTGAAACATATGACGGAGGAAAGGTGCGATTTTATCCGGGCGCAACTTATATAGTTCAATCGGCAGACCGTTGGGGCCCATAGCCTTGCCCGAGCGGAGGGAGCGAATCGCAGTAGCTATCTCTTCGACAGACAAAGGGGCATCCATCAGCTCGCGGTCCTCGACGGATAAGCCGGGCAGGGCAATATCCCGAAGCAGAAGACGAGAGTCGTCCTCATCTCTATCAGACACCGGGGAGTACACTGCACGGAGGTGGTCAGCAAAACACTCAACAATCTCACCAGGCTCAGTCACACACACTCCATCCGACACCCGAAGCTCCGGGACCACACGATTCACTCTCTCCTTCTTGTCCAACCAGGCAATCAGCTTACCCGCCTTGTCTCCGGCGTCATACAACCTACCCTGCTGCTCCCTATACATAGTCTTTGCAGCATCAGTGACGAGAGACTTATATTCAAACTGCTTCAGGCTGAGGGCATGTAGCCCATCCGGGGTGACACCCGTCTCCAAGGCTGCCTCCAGCCCCGATATTTCAGTCTCCAGCGTCACAACCGCCTCTCTCTTAACCCTCTTGGCCTCCACTATCTGGGACAGGGCATGCCCGCGGAGCACTGCTTTGAAAGCTTCCCACAGGGACACCGAGGACAACACCGACCCCTCATTCTCAGAAAAATATTGATCAATCGACTTAATCAGGCTATCACGGATCTTGGGGTCTCGCAGGTACCAAGGGTTAATAGGAGCGATCCGCCCAGCGGACCGCGACCCGGTGTCAAAAAGCAACCACAGTGGGGAATGATCAGAAATACCCCTGGCCAGGTGTTTGACCTCTCGAATCCGAGTGGCCTGGGCCGCGGGCATAAGGAAATAATCCAGTCTGGAGAGACTCCCATGGGCCCCAGAGTGAAAGGTGTACTGACACTGTGTCGGATGCATTAACCTCCAACAGTCCACCAGACCGAAGGTCTCCAGGAGCCCGCCCAGCCGCGCCTGGGCAGCAGGGAGGGCCCTGGGCGGATGACGGTCCAGGTCACCCGAGACAACCGAATTAAAGTCCCCACCCATAAGCAAAAGACTGTCAGGAAGCCCAAGCAACATACGACCCAAGTCTGAGAAGGTGGAGTTCTGGAGGCCCGGGGGAACATAGACCGAGATCAAGGAAAGGGACTGCCCCTCCCACCTCCCAGTCAGAGCCACATAGCGCCCTCTATCGTCTGGGACCACCCCGGTGATCTCCAACGGAAGTGAAGCTCGCAAGAGAATGCCCACCCCTCTCGAACCAGTGGTGAAACCAGAGTGGGCCACAAGTCGATATCCCCCCCTGTTCATAGCCCGACAAACATTGCCAACCAGATGCGTCTCCTGTAAGAACACCACATCAGGAGTCAGACGACGCAGATATTGCAGCACAACACCCCGTTTGATACGGTCCCCCAATCCATTGACGTTCCAAGACATCAATCTCAACCCGTCCCCCCCCATCCCCTCCAGTAGATCAAGGGCCCCCTAGCAAAGAGCTCAACACCCAAGGATGAACCATAGCCAATACTTCGCCTTGAAAACAAAAAACACATATGCAAACAACCCCACCCACCCACCAACCCCCCCCCAACTCCAACACCCCCCACCCTGCACCCCTGCGGTCCAAAAAACCACCCCAACTTGCAGTGTGCCTGTCGCCCTACAAACCCCATTCTACGAAAAGACCCCGGAGGAGGGAAGGGACCCGTCCCCGCCCGCTCCCCACACACAACATAGTGAAACAAAATGCACAAAAGAAGTAGAACCCAGCCGAACAGTACAACATGGCAGAGTCCGGGACCATAAGTCACTCCAAGGGAGACCCGCCACCCTCGGTACCGGCAGAGGGCCCAGTCCGGTCACCCCGGTCCGGCAGCGAATCCAGCTAGTCACTCACAGTCACAGGAGAGTCAAAAAAGGTAGTCCGATCTTCATGTTCCACTCGGAGCCTTGCAGGATAAAGCATAGAGTACTTGAGACCGAGGTCCCGCAGACGCCGCTTCACCCCCTGGAAGCCCATCCGCTGTTTCTGGACAAGTTGGGTGAAGTCCGGGAAAAAGTTAATGGACGAGTTCTCATGTCGGACCGGGCCATGGACCCGTGAGGCCTGCAGAATCGCGTCTCGGTCTCTGTAATGGAAAAGTCTCGCAACGATAGGCCTCGGGGGGGCACCCGGTCGCGGCCGGCCACCTGGGACTCGATGGGCCCGCTCCACAGCGAAAAACTTACTCAGGCCAGCGGGAGCAAGATGTTCGAGGATGAGCTCCTCGACCAGGAGATCAACCGGGCGGTTATCGGAGGTCTCCGGAACGCCTATGACGCGGATGTTATTGCGGCGGGCCCGTCCCTCGAAGTCTTCCAGCCGCCGGGCCATCAGATCATTGGCCGACTTGAGATCGCCGAGAGTGGCCTGCAGGTCCGACACGTCCGTACCAAGGGAGGACGTCCGCACATCCAGCGATCGAACACTCTCGTTGGTCTTAGAGAGATCCGCCCGGATTAGCGTAATGTCAATGGCCACCGTGTCGATTTTACGGGCCAAGGCCTCGTACTGCGTAGCGATGGTCTCTCTGATGCCCTTAATGGCGCCCATGATGTCCTGCAGGGACAGATCCGGAGAAACGGACGGGCCACCACTGGTGTCCTCCGGGGGGACATTGGCCGTCCCGGGGGATCCTTTACCCTGAGTGTAGCGGTCCATGTTGTTCGTCTGGACCGGTCCCCCACGTAGGGATGTTTTGGTCTTACGCCTCTCGGGGTCTCCCTTGCCTCCCATGAGAACCTCGATAGCCGAAGGGGACCACCGAGGAAGCGTCGAGGTGGCACAGGCCAGGCAGACGCGTGTCGCACCACAGGCCGCAATATGGCGGAGCGAAGGGACCACCGTCAATGAGCACACTGGCAGCAGACGATGCCACCGGCATCAAGCGAAGGCAAAATGAAAGCCCAGTCGCACCAAGCAAGTCCACAGTCCAGCCCCTCAAAGACCAAAAGTGAAACCGAAAGTGATGTGACGGCCACTGGCACAGCCCCGCTGCCGTTGTTGTTCAACTACGCCCCGGCTCCACAGATCACCCTCGCATCGGGCACAGCCGTCGGGTGGGCCTCAAAAGTTCAAACCACCATAACTCCGGATTGCCAGGTCCGATTTGATTTCCGAAAGGAGTTTAGTGTTCAGCCAGTATTCGTCTCCCAGATTCCATCAACCAAGTCAGGATAGAGTCAGGATAAATTCCGAGGAGCAGCGAGGGTCCGGGGAGCCCTGTGCTCACGCGACCATCTTGGATGCGCGCTAGGCTCCTCCCCCATGATTTATCATAATTAATAGCCAGACCCACAACGGCTTCAAACTGTTGAAAAGCCCGCGCTGCAGTCCGAACATTTTTCTGCAAATTGCAGAAGTATAGTATAATGTCATCGGCATATAAAGAGATAGCATGACGTGTATTAGATATGGAGATGCCCCAGTCAATAGCCTCTGATCGGATCATACAAGCTAGTGGCTCCATTGCTAACGTACCCAACAGTGGCGAGAGGGGACAACCCTGCCTTGTGCCTCGCTGTATGTCTAGAGGTTTGAAGATATGCAGCCCCGTACGCACTCTAGCGGTGGGAAGATGATATATCGCCTGCACCCAGCCTATATGAAGTACCTCATCATTGTCTATGTCCAGTGGGCCAAAATGGTAACCGTCTTACCTCTACACTCGCTGGACCGCAGGGTCTTCCAGCGCAGTCCTCTGGCCAACCCGGCCAGCCGCCCCCACCCCCTCCTCAGAAAAAAACATCCGAGGCCATCCAGAGAGCCACAGAAGCACCGCCAACCCAGACAGTTGTAAATCCTGCATAGCTTGTCAAAAATCACCCATTACCTCTGCAGAGGACTCTAAAGCGGACAGAGCAAAGTAGTGAATTAAGCAGGTCAGTAATTGTTTGGGAAGATATGAAGGAGAAAAGCAACTGGCTGGCGTCTGGTCTGAGTGTACTGTATCCGCTGTAGAGAGTTCCTCATCTGTGATTGTTCTGTATTCATGAAAAGTGGCTGCAGATATTATGGTCCGTCGCTGGTCCTCTAATACTTGTGCCAGTGCTGGTGTGGGGTCGCCCTCCTGTGTCTTATTCCTCCTGCGCCTTCGCTGCTGCAAACGCTTTCTGGGGGTGGGTCCTCACCACCACGCTGGGCCGAGTCGATAGGGAAATCTGGGAACGTATGCTCCAACCACTCCCATGCCTCGCTTGGAGTATCGAAAAAATGACTTTTTTGGTTGTGCAGGATTTTGATCCGGACAGGGTAGAACAGTGCGTATTTCAGATTTATACTCTGCATGTGTTTCTTGACTCCCTAGTATGCTTTTGAAACTGAAGAGTGTAATCTGGAAATATCAAGACGCTATCATTTTCCTTTTGGAGATGGGCTTTCTCACGTGTCGCCTGTAATATAAGGTCTTGATCTCTACTATTGAGGACCCTGGCAACAATTGGGTGAGGAGGCATGCCAGGAAACCTTTGCCTCGCTGGGACTCTATGGGCCCTCTCGATGTAAAAGGTGCTCGTCAATGTTGGCAACCATGCCTCGATAAAAGATGTAGCGTTCTGGTCCTCAGCATTTTCTGACATGCCTACTATGCGGACATTATTACGGCGTGATCGGCCTTCTGCATCTTCAGCACGGTCTTGTAAAATGGAAATTTGGTGTTGTAGGTGTTCTATCTCAGCAGAGTGCTCTTTCTTCTTCGGAAGGAGCTCTTGTAGTGTCGTTTTGTTAGTGGGCACTTTATCCAAGAGCTTCCTGTGGTCGTCCCTGATTAGCGCCACCTCAGACGTTAGTGAGCCCAATTGTTGTTCCAATAAAGAATGTGACTGGCGTTTTTCTAGAAGTATAACGTCTAATTTGTTTGGGGGCGCGGGTTCCTCAGCAGGGGGAGCAAACTTCGAGGGGGCAGTGGAAGAGGACGAAGCGGCAACATCCGTATCTTATGGTTTGCCCCGTTTCGGATGGCCCATTGTTGATCCTCACAGGTATTTGACCACTGCTCAAGGTATTAATCCATGGAGTCAGTGTATATCTAGAGGATCACCCAGGCAGGAAAGACCCAACCCACTGCAGTTGGCTTGTCGTAGTTCCAGTGGCACCAATATGTTTATGGGCAGTGGAAAAAAAAGGCACTCGCCACACAGGCGCCCACCGGTCAGCGAAGGCACTGCCGTATGGTCGCAGTATTGTGTTTTACCTTCAAAGCAGTGCTTGCCTTGCATGTCCTAATGGCCCTGTTGTGTCCAGCATCAGCTCCAGCACTTATCTCATCTCACTGATAAACAAAATGAGGGAGTAAACGTCAGAGGTAACCTTGGCCTGCCCTACCAGTAGTCTGTAGTGACCCGGACAGTGCCCCCACTCTGGTGCGCTCAAATATGTTCAATTTCTGGGCTGCCACGCAGTTATCAACACCAGATTTGTACTAAGAAGCGCAGGCGGTCCACATGCATGGGGTGGAATCTGGATCTCAGAGGGGCCAGTTTGTAAACCGCACGTCCTTAATTCTCTGCCCCGGTGTCCACAAATTGGGTACCCCGCCTACATTGTTTTCTGTGTCTAGGTACTCCCCCTCGCAGGCCAGTTCGGTGGATTATCAGTAGGGGATAAAGGGTGCAGCACTCAGCTCATACTAGGAGAGCTGTTCAGCTTCTCGCAGAGGAGCCGGGCATCCACTCCCCCACTACGACACAGCACTCACCGCCATCTTGTGCTTAAGAACACTGCTGCAGCAGGCCCCCCCATAGCATGCCTCACTGCCGGTTTCGGGTCCCCACTCCAGCGCGTCACTGCCCGTTTCACTCTCTACCACACTTCCCGTGTGCTCCAGATCGCCAGCACAGTGGCCCTCATGGGCGGGCATGCAGCTCACTGCATCCGGACTGCAGCTCCAGTCGCCAATCACACAGGTGTTGCGGGGGGCCCAACAGCAGGAAAGCAGGAGTCCACCGCTCTATCATAGGCGGGAGGGGTACCCTCCAGTTCTCTGCACCTCCGCAGCCATTTTTTTAGGCATCCATCCTCCGGGTAGCAAACAATGAAGGAGGCATCTGCCATTTTGTCAATGCCGAACCCTCGTGCCACACTGCCTGCTTCAGCTCATAATTACTGGTGGAAGGCAGCCAGACGGACCCCCCTCTTTGCGGCAACAGCAAGATCCGTTCTTAATCGGTTAGCGGCCAAGAACGATGGCTTACACGGTTGTTGCGGCGGGATTTACAGGCTCCGGGCCGGGAGCTCAGACGGTAGGCGTCCGCCATGCTCGGCGGTTAACTGGACATTTTTCTATCTCAATGGGGCTCCCCCGATTACCTCCTTCCCTCTCATGATCCCTCCTTTTCTCTGTCCTCTACCTGTTGATCAGATATCTATGGCTGGTTACACATCCAACACTGTTGCCTGTCTGGCCAGATACGAATGTCTTGGCGAATATTCACCTCATCCACATGGCTCCCTCATTTTCTTTATGCCTTGTGTCCTTCCTTTCTCTCTACTTTCTGCTATTTTCTCTCTCCCATTCCCGTATACTTTTCAAAAGATCTTATAATGGCTTAAAAGCTATAGGAACAAGCAAATGAACATCTAAGCAGCCAAGGACAACAAGTGAAGTTTGTTTGTTCATTAAAATTATTTGTATTTGAAGCACTAATGGGGTTTTCTCTCTCTCTCACTTTCTATCTCTTTCTCTCTCTTTCTCCTGCGCTCTTTTTCTTTCTCCATCTCTATCTCTGGATATCTCTCTTATGGTCCGACAGTTTTTCTGGGTCATTGTATCTTTGTCTGTACATCTCTTTCAAGCCTTCTTTGATTCTGTGTCTCTATCTCTTGCACTGTCTTTCTCTCTTTCTGGGCCTCCTTCTCTCTCAACAATTCTGTGTAGGCCTGAGCAGAGCAACAGTTTGGAAAACAAGAGACATTCAGGAGCAACTACTGCTCTTCTCTCTATGGACCTATACCAATAGTCCTTAATTCCTTGCCACAATGTGCATTATCTCCTTGCCATGCACCACCAAGTCCTTCCTCACCTCCCTCAGCCTTCCCTCAGTCCCTCATCTGCTCATCTTTCTAAAACCACTTAGAACTTCTTCGTCCCTTGTCAGTCTACCCTTTCTGTGGCCTACTCCTTCTTACTTCTTCAGATCCACCACAGAACCTTTCACCATGTTTCTGTGACAGAGTATGGACTACAGACATATTGAGAAAATAAATATTATTGAAAAAATATTGAGAAACATAGGGCCTGATTACGATGCTGGTCGGACTCTCATCCGACCGGCACAGTGGCAGAAGCAGGACCTCCACGGCGGTCGCAAAGTGTCTATTTTGCATTGCGGCATGTGCTGCAGGCTGCATGGGGTGCCTGCCACATGGTGCACCATAGGTGCCCCCCAGGCCACATAGTGGAGGGCCAGGAGGGATGAGGCCCCCGTTAGGGGCCCCCATAGTCACTTTCCGCCTGCCTTTTCATGGTGACTGAACCAACATGAAAGGGCTGGCGGAAAAGGACATCCTAATCCCTATGGTGGTGCCTGAGCAGGCATTGCCTCTTTGCAGAGAATAGGAATCCGACCACCGTTTTAACGAGATCCTTGATCCTGTAGGACATTGCGGTCTTTCCCACCGACAGCCAAGCTCCGACCTCCTGCATCCTAATGCAGCAGTCGGACCAATTGGCTGGATGATGGTGGGACTGCCCTTGACGGTGGCGAACCCACCACCATCGTCATCAGGCCCTTAATATCAACTTTCTATTTACTGAACAGAAAATACTACAATGTCAACTACAAAAAGATTGTTGTATATATATAGGAAAACATAAAATATTGAAGATAGAAACCTGAGATATCGAAAACACATTAAAACCTGTAAACTAAAATATTGGCAACCAAAATATTGGTGAAATAGAGAAAAAAATGATATAACCATATAAATATATATGAAATATATGTAGATGAAGAAACCAATGATATTCAAAAGAAAACAGTTAGTATATAGAAACACACTCCTAAATAAAAAAAACACCATCAACAGAAACGAAAATGTGCAGCAACCTGCTGCACATGAAGCCACAGCATTGTCTGCCTGGCTAACGAGGGACTGCACAAAACTTAAGAAAAAAAGGCTCCCAACAACATCAAAGTATTTACACTAACACAATATATACAATTAATTTAAAAAAACGAAACACCACCAATAATAATTTATTTATAGCTCTAAAATACAAATACCAAGCCTGAAAAAGACCAAAGCTAATAATGAAAGAATTAAAATGCCAAATATAACAAAAAAAATTCTGAGTACAACAGAGTACCAACATGTAAGTATGATTATTAAACCAATAAATATACTAAACACTATTAAGTATAT
This sequence comes from Triturus cristatus, assembly GCF_964204655.1. Taxonomy (NCBI): domain Eukaryota; kingdom Metazoa; phylum Chordata; class Amphibia; order Caudata; family Salamandridae; genus Triturus; species Triturus cristatus. Next base: position 852,388,796 of record NC_140582.1, read on the forward strand.
ACATTAAACCCCAAATTATATAATATAATAAAATATAGCAAGTGCATAAAATCATTAAATATTACATTTTTAAGTGTAAAACTGAACAAAAAGATGGAAAACAAGAATGGTTCAGCATCGAAAAGAACCAACAACCCAAAAAAGAGAAAAAGAAAATGTAAGTATATAATGTAAAATATGTCTTATAAATGTGAGAACATACTCCAGGATGTACAAGAGGAACTTCAGGCTGTACAACATGAATTTCAGATGAATACAAACTGCTGGATGTGTGCCGGTGAGTACGCTCATTCACACTCTTTGGAATTGCCCACAAATCCAATCTATTTAGAAAGGGGTTAGGTGTCAGATCACAATATCACGTTAAGAAATACAGTCCCGCCTGCACTTAACGATACTGGGAATCTGAAATGAGTTGACCATACCCAGATACACTCAGATATTCTGTAACATGGAATCGATGATGGCCAGACAGGATGTGGTGAGATTATGGGAGAGTGGATCTGTCCTCCCCACGATCAGTGGGACAGGAACATCGACTGGTGTATGGAAGCAGAAGAAAAGGTATATAAAGCATAAGGCAGTCTGCAGAAATTTTAAAGGATCTGGGTGGGTCCCTGGAAGGACTCCAGGGAGGATGCATGAAGAATAGCACATGAGCAAAGAAACATTCTTTGTCATTTTATGAGCAGACTGCCCTGAAGTGGTAGATAGGGGTGTGGGAGGAGGGTGCAGGGCCATTGGTAATGAACCACCAAAGCCACGAGTAACTTGACGGTGAACTACTACCTGGGCTTTACCCATGCTATCATTTTAGCCTTCTGTATAGTATGTGCTTGTTGTTTGGTTTCTTTAAAATCAATAAAATGTGCTTTAAGAAATGGATAACATGTCTAACATTCATAAATAATATCAAATATAACATATACTTTCATACTCAAATATAATGTCTGAACCTGCAACATTTCACGAAAAGAAAGCCTCTGTTAAGATAAATCTAATATACCTACAGCAAAGAAAGTATAGTAAAGAAGGTATTCATCGAAAATGCACTAAATAATATTCTAGTACTTGCTGCAGTAGAGACACAACAAAAGACAACATAGACGAAAACGCAAGGGGACACAACCACACCAAACATTACGGAAATACAATATGAAATGTCCTACAGGACTTAAGGGAAACATACACTAGATCCTAAGCAGCTGTATGAACTATACTTAAGGACATTATACCCTGAAAACATGAAAATAACACATACTAACCAGGATTTCCTAATGCATGATAACAAAAACAATGAGAATACTACTAAATAAAGTACACCCTTTCATGAACTCCTGACAATAGTAAAACAAAAACCAAAGAATTACAAACCCAAAGAAATTATTCACTGAACAAGCCCTGATTATCATTGTTTTAAAAGTATACCCACGCACAGCTGTGCAGTTGTGCTACTACCATTTTTTTTTTGAATTTTTTTTTTATTCGTCAACGAACACATATATTGCCGGCCCCTGTAGCCCAAGAGGTATCGGCCCAAGCAACACATTGATCATGACATTGACAATTTTATCGTAAAAGGATACTTTGAAGGCATTTCAAATGAAAACCAACTTCCCCAACTCTCCCCCCCCACCTCCCAACTCCCTCCCCCATACCGCACCGTATTGCACCCAACCAACGATATCATGTATTGAGCATAAGCCGGACACCTCCATGTCCAGTCCCTGTGTGTACCCCCCCTTCCGGGGGAAACTAGATGCGCCCCTCCTCCCGTTCCTCCCTATAGTCTGCCCACCTCTTCCAAATCTTATAATGTTTACGGGGGCGGCACCCCCTAGCTGCAAAGATGGGAAGCTCCAGGCCCATATTAAAGTCCAAACCCCTCTTCCACACATTCAGCGAGGGGGCAGTCGGCGCTTTCCATGCCCTGGCGATATCCCTCTTGGCCAGTGTGAGACCCAGCAGCAATAGGTGCCGCTTGTATATGTTGCCACCAATGTCCTCCATGATATGCAGGAGTCAGCCTGGGGTCCGCGGGAAGATCCCACCCCAACACCTCGGATAAACAAGCCAACACCCCTCTCCAAAACCGATACAGTGACCCACAAAGCCACACGGTGTGAAAGAAGGAACCCTCCTCCCATCTACAGTGGAGACACTTCGGAGAGGCAATCAATCCCGCCCGCCACAGCCTCCGCTGGGTATAGTAAGCCCTATGCAGATATTTAAATTGTATAAGACGGAGTCGGATAGCTATGGCTGCTCCCCGTGGCGAGACGAGTGCATCTGTCCAGTCCGTCTCATCAAGGGGCCCAACATCGTTCTCCCATTTCCCTTTGAGCTGCTGGAGCGACGGGGCACTGTGGATAACTAGCGATCAATATATCTTGGAGATTTTCTTGTCATGGAGGTCCCCCATAAAAAGCTTCGCTTCCACAGGGCTGAAGTCTGCTATGGAGTCTAATCCCACTAGACTGGGGGAGAGTGCATGGCACAATTCTAGATATCTATAGGACTGGGTCCGGGGCATGCTGAACTCTTGTTGAAGATCCTGGAAGGACTTCAGAACACACCCACACACCACATCACCTATGGTGGAGATGCCAATCCGATCTCACCCCTCAAACCCTGCCAGGGCCGCCAACTGCGGTAACTGCCCATTGTGCCACAGTGGGGTCTCCCGCGTGAGCACGCCGTACCACCCAATGCGCGTCAGCACCTGACGCCAAAGTTGGAAAACCACTTGCGTCACCGGTGGCAACCGCGCCCGACGGACCGCGGATTAGAGCAAGGTGTGAAGTGAGTGTGGGGCCATGAGCCGCCGCTCCACTGCATACGCCGGGTCACCCCCCTCCCATACCACCACTCGTTCAGCACCAGAAAGTGGGAGGCATGATAATATGAGAGCAGATCCGATGTTGCCAGACCCCCAGTATATGTTGAAAGGAAGCACATCCGTAAGGCTACCCGCGCCACCCCGCCCTCCCACAAAAACTGCCCCAGAGTCGAGTTCACCCGATGAAACCACTCCGGCGGGATCGTATAAGGGTGATTCTGCAGCTGATACAGGAGGCGGGGAAGAGCCACCATCTTAAAAATCGCAGACCGGCCAAAGATAGTGAGTGGCATGCGAGTCCACAACTTGATATCCCGACAAACCTGTTCCCACACGGGCACCACGTTTCGCCCCCAAGAAATTGCCGGAGTAGGTGATAAGAACAACTCCAGATACTGAAGCCCCCCCTCCGCGATCCGCACCGAGGACGCCCATTCTTGCACCGGAGTCGGCCCCCCAAGTACCCACAGCGTGGACTTCCGGGGATTCATAAAGAGACCTGACGTCTCACCGAAGATTTGCATGATCCGGAGCAGCCGGGGCCCCGTACGATCAAGGTTCGTCAGAAAAAAGAGGACATCATCCGCGTAAAGGGCTATCCGATCGGCCAAGCCGATTTCCCACTCAAATCCGGAGATCTGCGCGTCTATTCGCACCCATACCGCCAACGGCTCCATGGCCAGGGCGAACAGATACGGGGACAGGGGACACCCCTGGTGCGTCCCACGCCGTATGGGGAACGGCAGAGAGGACGCCCCCGCCACCTGAACCGAGGCCGTGATCTCCGTATAGAGAAGTCGCACATAGGACAGGAACCGCGGCCCGAAATTCAAGCGCTGCAGCAGTAGGAACAAATAGCGCCAACTAAGGGAATCAAACGCCCAGTCCATATCTGCCAACAATAGGGCTGCCGGGACCCCGAGTCGCTGCACTTCAGCAATCGCCACATGGGCCCGCCGTATGTTATGTCGCGTGGCACGGGAGGGCATGAACCCCGCCTGGTCCGGATGGACCAGCGAGGCAATGTATGGCAGGAGGCGATTGGCCAAAGCCTTCGCCAGAATTTTAGCCTCCACATTGAGGAGGGAAATCGGACGATACGAGGCGTGCTCCTCCGGGGGCCTACCCGGTTTGTGGAACACTACAATCTCAGCATGCCTCCAGTCCCGGGGCAACAACCCACGCTCTCGGGCCTCCTCCACTATCGCCGTATAATGTGGGCCTAATGGTAGAAAGTACTTCTTAAAAAACTCGCTCGGGAACCCGTTCGGGTCCGGAGCCTTGCCCGGGTTCAGGCCACCCAGAGCCTCTCCCAATTCCTCCGCTGTTAGCGGACGATCCAATGCTGTCTGTGCCGTTTCGGATAACCCCGTGACCGGGTGATCACTTAGGAATCGCTCCACCGCCGTTGCCGTGAGGCTCTCACAGGGGCTATATAGCCCTGCATAGTAGGTAGCAAAACTATTGGCCAGCGTCCCGGGGTCCACTATGGGTGCTCTCCCATGATCCACTATCCCTGGGAGGTCCTGAGCATGATACATCCCCTGACACAACCTGTGCAGCATTGCACCCGACTTGTCTCCCCACTGATAGCCACACCTGACGTGCCTCGTCAAGCAGCATGAAACCATATGTCTGCTGCGCATAAAGTAACTGCCGACAGTGCACCGCACCTCCCTCTTCCCGGCCCCTACACTCCAGCTCCAGAACCTCAGCCCCCGCTCGGGCTAGCCCCGCTCGACGCTTACGGCGGGCCGCCGCACAGAAGGAGATATCCGCGCCGCGAAGTGTCGGTTTCAGGGCTTCCCACAACGTATCCGCCCCGGACACAGAACCCACATTCCGCGACAGATACTGATCTACCGCCTCAGTCATATGCACTCTATAGTCGTTCTGCTGCAGGTGCCACACCGAGAGTCGCCAACTAAATCACACCCCCACTCCCCCCATCCGCAAGACCGCTGACACCAGGGAGTGATCTGAGACCCCGCGCGGTAGGATCTCTGCCGCCTCCAACCGAGACACCGTGGCCCCTGATAAGAATATGTAGTCTAGCCGGGAGAAGGAGCCATTCACCGCCGACAAATATGTGTAAGCACTATCCGCACATGACACCGCCTCCAGGCATCCACCCACGCCAGGCCACCCACTAGTGCGTGAAGTTTTGTCTGTCCCCCTCCCCCTCCCTCCCGCCCCCTTGACAGCCGGTCCCCATGTAGATCCATCACGTCATTCCAGTCCCCTCCTATGATCCCTGGGACGACCGGGATGTCCGCCCAACGCGCCATGAGCTGCTCCGCAAATGACCAGGACAAAGGGGGGGGGGGGCATACACACTATCGTACACCACCCGCTCCGATCCAATCCGGCCCAAAACAAAGACATACCTCCCATATGTGTCTGCTCACGTCTGGGAATGTACAAACGAAACCCGCTTGTGAACCAAGATACCCACACCCCTGGAGCCCTGAACAAACCCTGCATGAAACACATGTGTGTAGCCGTAGCGTTGTAGGCATAGCACCCTCGTCCCCAATAGGTGTGTCTCCTGTAGGAGTAGCACGTCCGTGCTACTACCATTTTAATCAGTGTATATGGAGACACCTACTAAAATCAATGCTAAGCATATATTATGCCACAAAGCCTGAATTTGCTTATGAAATGATAATGTTAATTGCTTTATCTTATCTTACCTCAGAGGTAGCAAAGCAATATGACGTGCTATAGGATGTATGTCATTACATCGCATACTAATACCATGCATGCCATTACAACGCGGGTATTACTACGTGATGTCGATGACAACGAAATGCCATTACATCGCAAACTTTTACTACGAGTATGCCATTACAATGCAGAGGCATGCGTGGTAAAGCTATACTTGTGGTAAAAGTTTTCAATATACCCAGTCCTCTCCCTACAATTACACTACACTACCCTGCACAACTCCCCCCGACACTACCCTAAAACACTACACTACACAAACACTACAACACTACCCTAAACCCTAAAACACTACACTACTCAAACACTACAACACTACCCTAAACCCTAAAACACTACACTACACAAACTCTACAACAGTACCCTAAACCCTAAAACACTACAACATTACCCTAAACCCTAAAACATTACACTACACAAACACTACAACACTACCCTAAACCCTAAAACACTACAGTACCCTAAACCCTAAAACACTACACTACACAAACACTACAACACTACCCTAAACCCTAAAACACCACACTACCCTAAACCCTAAAACACTACACTACACAAACACTGCAACACTACCCTAAACCCTAATGCACTACACTACACAAACACTACTACAATACCCTAAACCCTAAAACACTAAACTACACAAACTCTGAAACACTACCCTAAACCCTAAAACACTACAACACTTCCCTAAACCCTAATACACTACACTAAACAAACACTACAACATTACACTAAACCCTAAAACACTAACACAACCCTAAAACACTACACTACAAAAAAACACCCTAAAACGTAAAAGAAACCCAACACAAACATTACAACACTACTTTTACACTACCCTAAACCCTACAAAAGTAACCCCCACCCCAAGCGCAAACACCCTTTCATCTCTCCTCTCCAGCGTCGCAGTCTCTGTTCCCGGTTCCTGCTTCCTCCTTCCTGCTTTGAGGGGCGGTGCACGTCGTTGTGAGGAAACAGCCTCAGTTTCCTCACAACGACTTGGATAGCCGCCATTACTCATTATATCGCATGCGTTGTAAAAGCGCATGCGATGTAATGGTATGCGTGGGTTTTACCACAACAATAGAAAACACAGAAACTCATTTCGGTAGATTAACTATTCCCACTCCAGACTTAGGGTCGATTACGAGATTGGTGGTTTGACCACTGGACTGCCGTTGTGGCAGTCAGAAGAACCATCTTTCTGCAGCGGCATGCTTCACAGAGTGAGACTGAAGGCAATGCCGCCACACTGCAGCCCCTGCACTGTTGTGAGCGCAGTGCTACCATGCACCATGTTGTACATTGCACACAGTGCATGCACGACCGTGCAGGTAATGGGGGGGACACAACATGTGCTCTGAGCCACAATGCCCAATGGGCAAAAAGGCACGAGGGTCCTGTTTGGGGCCCTCTCCTTGGCATTCCGCCAACCTTTTCATGGCGGGATCCCCACCATGAAAAGGCTGTAGGAAAGTCAAATCATAATATGCACGGTGGTGCCGGTATTGGAACCACCTCCATTGTGGCCAGCTTCTCCAACCACCATACTCGTAATCAGGCCCTTAATCACAATGAGGAAAGTGTTATACTCTGGGGGATTAGAATTACTATTTATAATCTAAACATAGCCATATTCTGAAAAGTCCTAGACCCTGAGTGTTGAGATGTATTATTCCCACTCCACTTCTAACACCATTTGGGAAAGTGTTGGACTCTTGGGTGGATCAGATTTACTACTCATACTCCAATGTTAACATCATTAAGGAAGGTGTTGGACTCTGGGGGGTGAGATTTACTATTCCCACTCCACCTTTAGCCACATTAGGGTAAGTTCAGAGTTTGGGGGTTTCAGATTTACCATTTCAACACCAGACACAATCACTTTGATGAAAGTGTTAAACTCTAGGGGATTAGATTTACTAGTCCCACTCATAATTTAGCTACATTGGAAAAAGTGTTCTATGCTGATGGGTCATATGCACTATTTCGACTTTAAACTTAACAAAATTGGTGGTCTCATTTTTTTGGGTGGGGAGAATACAGATTTACTATTTCCACTCCAAACTTAGCCACAATGGGAAAGTGCTGAAATCCAGGGGGAAGGAGGGTTATATATTCTATTCCGACTGCAAACATAACCACATTGGAGAAGGTGTTGTACTTTGAGGGGTTTCAGATGTATTGCTCCCACTCCAGACTTTAGGGAAAGGGATACAGCTTGAAAGTTGTCAGATTTAATATTTCATACTCCAAACCTAACTGCACAGGGAAAAGTGTTGGACTCTGGGAGGGTTAGATTTACTATTCCCACTCAAACCCTTACCACATTAGGTAGTATTGGACTTTGGGGATTGACAGATTTACTATTTCCACTCCAAACCTAACCACATTGGGGAAAGGTTTGGAATCATATGGGTGAGGGGGCTAAATATACAATCCCCACTTCAAATTTAACCATGTTGGGGAAAGTGTTGGACTCTCCAGGGTTAGATTTATCATTCCACTTTCAAACTTAGTCAAGTTGAGAAATGTGTTGGACTTTGAGGTTCATTCAGAAATGCATCCCCATGGCCCTGAGGCACTTAGTTTCCTCATTGCCACAGTTTTCATGGTGGGCTCACCACGATGAAAACTGTGGCGGTGAGGAAACTCAGAACATGCTTGGCAGTGCATCAGCGGCACCGCCAGCATATTGTTGGGTCAGACCGCCTCGCCTCCGCCATGAGATCATGGATCCCCGGCGGTTGCAGCGGTCCAATGGCTGTCCAATCACCAAACTCAGAATACGACAGCCGGACCACTGGGGCGCACTGTCCCATCCCACTTTTGACAGTCCACGGACCTCCAAACTCGGAATTGGGCGCCAAGTTAGCAATACTTATACTGAAAATATAAAGTAACTGTTACTAACTTAAAACATATTAATAAACAATTAAGTAGTAACACACTCTCTAACATTTATCATTTTTCATTGACTACCTAAAAGAAACAAGAACTTCAAAGTCAACAAACTTCCAGAATAGATCAACAATAACAGAGCTGCAAAAGCATATCAAAAGTAAGTAAACAAAATTAATAAATTATCTAAGCAGCTACCAAAAAAAGCCTAACTCCCTAAACCTCAACAAACTAGCAATAATTGTACAATTTTAATTAACTCTATTTTTTTCCTCTTTCAACAGAAAATGAACAGTGGGAGAAAGTGCATAATCTGTAATACAAAATTAAACTATAGATGTAATATACAATTAATTATTTATTCGTTGAAAGACTGAAATGAATATATCACCAAAACCTGTCCCACTAAAAACAACCATTCAAAATTAAAAAAAATATAAACATATTTGCAACAAGAACAATTTTAATACATTAATATATATATAAATATATAAACATGTTACATTACAATAGTATCTTAAAATATGTATTTAATGTTTTCTAAAGACAAACAACATTACAACAATTAATAGTTATTACATTTAAAAAATATTAACAACCAGATCAGCTAATCAATTAAAAAGAATGCAAAATTTACAAAAAAAGTTTAAAACACTTCCTATCTTACTCCTCTAGAAATCCTACAACCTGCTACTAAACCATTATAATAATAAAAATCTAAAATGAAATATACAAAACAATTAAATCAAGATAAAAAAGAATACACAAATAAAACAATATACATTACTCAAAGAAATATTATACAGAGCGATATTTAAAAAGTTGATATTACTAACAATAATTTAAATACAAAGGAAAAATAAGATATGCTTACCTGCAAAACAATATCCCATGGTATTTTGGATATCACAATATTTCTGCAAAGATATGAATGACCAATGTTATTTTTAAAATTATTATAAAGTCGAACACCTTCTCCATACTTCTCCACTCACCTCTGCTCATCTCTTCACACCCCCTCAAAATTCCTTGTAGCTGCTCCCCTCTGACCTTTCTCCACCCTTATACTCTACTCCTAAATCATTTTGCTCTCTTCATTAATCTTCTGTCTGCCTTCTCCAGCAGTCCTCCACCCCACCACCCTATTGGGCTTCCTACAACATATCCTGGGAGAGGGAATCTTTCAAGTGAGCTCAGGGTACTATTTGCATCAAATACATGTCCCACAAAGTCAAAAATTTGACTAACCTTTCTTGAGGGGATGCATGTTACCAGAGGGGCACCATGTCTGCAGCCAGCAGTCCATTCACAGCTGCATGACTATTTGGCTGGTGGGGCTCAGGGACCACGCAGCCTGCCAGCATCCTGTCTACCTTTATGGCAATGCTGTTATGTTATGTTATGTTAATATTATTTTTAAAGCGCAGCTGTTACCCGAGGGTATCCTGGCGCTAATTATTTACCCTATAGGCATGAAAAGGAGGGTTTGAGTTTTATTAAGCAAAAAGCCAGGTTTTTAAACCTTTCCTAAAGAGTAAAAGATCTGTGGCATTTCTTAGGTGAAACAGAAGGTCATTCCAGGCTTTCGCCGCACAGAAGGCAAAGCTTCTGCCACCCTACAAATTTGTTTTGTGTTTGGCACTGAGACCAACTTGGCACCCAGTGAGCGAAGTGTCCTTTTCGGTGAATACCACTGGAACATCCGTTTAAAACATTCTGGACCTGTACCTTGAAGAGCTTTAAAAACCACACAGAGCGATTTAAAGCACACTCGACTCCTTACCGGGAGCCAGTGCAATTTATTTATTTCCTTGGAGATGGGAGAGAACTTGGACGTACCAGTGAGGAGTCTAGCAGCTGAATTTTGCAGCAGCTGGAGTTTGTTCATAAATCTTTGTTGAATATTTAAATACAGGCTATTGCAATAGTCCAGCCTCTACAATACCAGTGCTGTGAACACTGTTTGTCGGCTACCCAGGGGTAAGAATGGCAATATGTTCCTGACTGTTCTAAGCACATAGGCTGTTGTTGGTGCCACTACATTTACTTGATCCCCAAAGGTAAGTCTCTCATCCACTATTACTCCCAAGTTTTTTACCTTTTTTGAAGGCAGCTGGACAGACCCCTTCGAGTCAGGCCACCAACTTGGAGTCCAAAAGTTGGTATCCCTTCCAAACAATAAAACTTCAGTTTTGCCTGAATTGAGTTTTAGACAATTCTCAGTCATCCATCTCCCAACTGATTCCATACAGTCTTGGAAGCGTTTATCCGTACCCACCTCCTGGCCAGGTAGCAGAGACACCACAATTTGGGTGTCATCAGCATACGAGGTGAGACCAAACCCAAATGCTCTAATAATGGGGGCCAAGGATGAAACGTAGACTTTAAAAAGGGTAGAACTCAGGGAGGTCCCCTGTGGGACACCACAGGGCAGTAAAAAAGGTTTGGACTGGTATTCACCCAGAGCAACAATTTTTCCTCTTTCGGATTGAAAAGATCTTAACAGATCCCAGGCTTTGGATTGGATCCCATATGCCCGTAAACGGTTATTATTATGGACCTTATCAAAGGCCGCTGACAAATCCAATAGGATCAGAGCCGCCCTGCCACCCTGATCCAAGGCTTCTCTGATCTCCTCTGTGGCCTTAATGAGAGCAGACTCAGTACTATGTCCCTCTCTAAAGCCATACTGGGAGGGATCCAAGGATTGTGTCGCAGCTAAAAAAGTACTAAGTTATGTATTCATGATTTTTTCAATTAATTTAGCTGGAAGCGGAAGACGTGAAATCGGTCGAAAACTATTTGGGTCCTTAGGGTCCAAGCTAGGTTTATTTACAAGGGGCATTATAGAGGCCAATTTCCAGGGTGTAGGGAAATGCCCTATTTCAAACATCCTATGAAAAATAGAAGACAGTAATGAATCAGACCAGGGGCCAATTTGGCCACCGCGACCGGGCATGGATCATAGAACGACCCTGATTTGGCTGCCATGAGAAGCCCATGAACACTGGCAAGAATTTATCAAATGTAGCAGTGGAAAACCTCGTGGGCTTGAATTCGTCCCTTGCTGTGTTCATCGTAGCAGCACTTGAACCACTTAAAGCCAGAACGATAGTCTCCACTTTAGTCAGGAAGAACTTGGCGATATCTTCACACAGTTCCTGAGTTGAGTGAACTTTGGCTGGGCGTGGAGAGGCCAGGCTAGAGACAGTTCTAAATTGTTATTTTGCCGAATCCTTCGCTAGATCAATGCAGGTTAAAAAAACTTTTGTTTAGCTGAGAACAGGAGTTGTTTATATTTCTGCAGGCCGATTTTATAAAGCTTTTTCTTTGTTTCTTTATAACCCTTCCTCCAGCTCCACTCTAGACGTTTGCAAGTTAATTTTTGATGCTATGCTTTGAACGTTGCTAAAAAACTTTCTCACTGCTCTCACTGTAATTTTGCCTTCTGGATACACAATAAAACTGAGGATTCCGTAAGTACCCCTTCCTCCCTAAGGATGTTTCTTTTGAATTGCAGATCACTCCCCAGACACTCAACGGAACTTACTTTATTACTGGAAGAGCTTAAACCTGATGCTCTTTTTTTAACTGAGACATGGCTTCATAGCTTTGCTGATCCTGTCCTGGTACAAACCCTCCCCCGGGTTATCTAATACTTAGGGCTGATCGCAAGATTGGCAGAGGAGGGGGTCTAGCCAGCATTTTTAAAGAGACCTTCAATTGTCGGACCACCACTGACTCTCTATCGGATTGCGAAAGCTTGTCTTTCTCTTTAGAGTTTTCTCTGACAAATACCTTCTCTAGTTTACTAATTTATTGCCCCCCAGGGGCTGTAGGACAATCTCTCACTGGCCTCTCTACCGCCGTTGCCAGCATGGCTCTATCCCCGTCAAATTTTACTGTGCATGGGGATCTTAACATCCATCTAGATGATCCCGCCGATCATACGGCCAATGAGCTATCAATGAATCTCTCAGTGCTTTAGCTCATCCAGAAAGGATTTACATCCACGCATATCAAGGGTCATCTTCTTGACCCTGTCTTCAGCAACATGCAAGAGCTTGTGGTAGGGATTCCAAACCCACTTCCTTGGACGGATCATTTTCTGATCCCCCTAACATGGGAGATTCGTGGACCTACTTTCTTCTCCAACACAACTTCAGTTTTGGCACAGAATGGGTCCAAGCTCCCTTCTGACCAATGGACCTCAGTTCTCGAGGCTACTAGACCAGCCAGTGACCCTAACCCCAATCTGGCCAATGATAACTTTAATCACTGGGTCCTAAACTCTCTTGACTCAGTCCTCCCTAAGAGACCTACCCTCAAGAAATGTAGATTAAAGACGGCGCCCTGGTTCTCCCCTAAATTAAGAGAATTAAAACAAGCATGCCGAAGACTGGAGAGAAGGTGGAGGCCGAACTACTCAGAACTCAGGAAATTAGATTATAGAGAGGCAATCAAGCTATACAAGTAGGGCATTAAATCTGCCCAAATTGCCTTTTATGAGGAGAAAATTAACCTAGCCGCAAATTCGCCCAAAGAGTTCTTTCGAATTGCTAAAACCCTTTCAACCCTGCCCCAGAAACCACCAATCTTAGAGGGGACACTTACTCGTTGTAACAACGTAGCAGAGTTTTTTCATCAAAAAATTCAAAATATTTACTTGTCCTTCCCTGCCTCTCAGATTGATCCCTGTGCTCTCCATACTGCGGATTGCAACCTGAATCTCAGTTCTCATTGGGGCAATTTTCTCTCCTGGACGCAGTTTCTCTGGATTTGATTATGCCCAAGGTAATCTCAGGCTCTCCTACTGATCCTGCCCCCCACAGTCTCTTACTGTGGTTGCCAATTCCATTCACCCCGTAATTCTGGACATCTTAAATTCGTCTATCTCTTCCGGCACGGTCCCTCTTGCCTGGAAATGTGCTCTGGTGAAGGCCCTTTTAAAGAAACCCAACCTTGACCAGTCCAATTTAACAAATTATCGACCCATCTCCCTCCTTCCCTGGCTGAGTAAGCTGCTTGAGAAACATATAAATACCACGCTGGTAGAGTAGCTAGAGTCCAACAATCTTTTCCACTGCTCCCAAACAGGCTTTCACCATCAGCTAGGGACTGAGACTGCCCATCTGGCAGAAACTGAGGAGGCGAGGAATATTCTGGACCAGGGAGGTACTGCAGCAATTATCCTCCTCGATCTCAGTGCCACATTCGACACTGTCAATCATAACATCTTGACCTGTCGACTTAAGAATCTTAGAGTGACCGGCACGGCATTAACCTGGTTCCAGTCTTTTCTCAGCGATCGTTCTTTTCAGGTGTTTGAAGGAGATATTGTGTCCAACCGGTTGCCTCTTAGCTGTGGGGTTCCCCAGGGTTCTTCCCTGAGCCCCATGCTATATAATATCTACATGAGACCCTTGGCGGAGATCGTCCATCCTTTCGGCATAAAGATCATCACCTATGCAGATGACACACAGCTCATGGTGACACTAAACCACCCCGAGAGGTCATCTAGCTCCCTAGGTCCCTGCCTAGAGGCGGTGGCCGAGTGGATGGAACTCTCATGCCTCAAGCTCAATGGGGACAAGACCGAGCTCATGCCCCTTGGCAACTCACCCTCCTTCAATCCAGCTTTCCTTGGCCGAACTGTCCCAGACCCAAAATCTCAGATCAATAGCCTTGGTATGTGGCTTGACTGTTCTCTTAGTTTCAACCATCAGGCCATTGAGCTCTCAGCTACCTGCTATGGCCTGATGAGGATGCTGCATAAGATCCTCTCCCTCCTTCCCTTCCATGCAAGAAGGATCATGGTCCAAGCTCTTATTCTTTCTCGCCTGGACTATGGGAATGCCCTCTATCTGGGATCCCCTCAGTTCACCATTCATAAGATCCAGACGATTCAGAACTGTGCTGCTCGCCTGCTCCTTCAGATCCCCTGTAGGCAGTCTGCGAAAACAGCACTGAGGAGCCTCCACTGGCTTCCTATTACGGCTAGGATACAATTTAAGGCCTTGTGCTTGGCTCACAACCCACTCTCTCATCACCCCTTACCATCTTGTCATCCCCCCAAAAAATACGAAGAACAAGATGGGGCGGGCGTTCATTTTCCTTCAATGCCGCTAACCTCTGGAACACGCTTCCTCTAAATCTGCGGAAGGAGCCGAACCTGTTAGCGTTCCGAAAACTCTTGAAAACCTGTCTCTTCAAGGACCTGCTCTAACTCTCTGTCTTGTGTTTCATCTGCGTCCATCCTCAGCTCTGGGAGGCTCCAGGGTAGCCATGCGCTATACAAATATAAACTCATTCATTCACTAATTCATTTCTCAGGTCCTCTGTAAACCATGGGGCAGAGTATTGTGATCTTTTGGGATTTTATTTTTCTGGGGCTATTTTATCACAGGCTTTTTCCAGCCATTTTGCTTATTCCGTGGAAGTCTCTTCTAATCCCACCGGCTCATGGCCGGCCGTGGAGGAAAGAGGCTCCTGCAGAGCAGTCCCCTCAATTTTGTTCCAGGCTCTGGTTACTATTCGACCTTTCGAGTATAGTCCACTTGCACGTTGCGCCGTTAACGTCAACTCAAATTGAACGGCAGTATGATCTGACCACACGAGAGGTAAGAGGCCTGTGAACTGTAGGCTGGGGTGGTTAGAAAAAATACCATCCAGGGTATGTCCTGCCGCATGAGTTCGACCAAGTACCTGCTGCCTCAGGTCTGCGCTATTCATCATATCGGTCAGAGTCACTGTATCAGGTTCAGTAGAAACTTCCAGATAGAAGTTAAAATCCCCCATAATTGTGTAGGAATCGGTGCAAAGCATATATTTAAAGTGACAAAATGCGCCCATTTTAATGCAGTGGTTTTCAAACCATTTATGCCAATCTCCACTTGAGCAAATAAAAATGTGGTCCCCACTCCCTCCTTGTGATGTAACCTGCTAGAATGTTTGAGTGAACTGAGTACTACAGGTGTTTCATATTAGAGGTTAATGTGGTACCTGTTTAGACTAAAACCAAAGATAGCACAATAAAACCGGTAATTTGTGGTATATTCCCCAAGTCCACCCTCCAAACCTGAAATGTTACTCAGAGGCAGCAGCAGCAATGCAATCTTCCCTGACACACACACACACATATGCACACACATGCGCACACACACACACTTGTGCCTGCTCTTCTCACACATGACACAGGTGCATCATTGCCAACAGCAATCTACGTATAACTCGCAGACAGAAAATGGATGTGCACTAATACACTAATACTGAACGGGGGCAAAACTGAATTAATGTGTTTTAGCACCTTACCCATAACAGCATGTTTCAAACTGGTGGCCTATAGAATTGGGAGATGTAACAGTACGGGTTTCAACAGCAAAGAAACTGGGAGAAACAATTGACTTCAAACTAAGTATGAATAAACAAGTATCCTTAGTTGAAAAACCACCATCTAACTGGGCACATGAAGTGCAAGTAAAATACATAGCTGCTATTGAAAGTTCATATGTAAAATAGCTCGGATTAGAAGGGAAATTTGTAACCAGTTTATTACTGAAGATAAAGGAACTATTTTCGGTGGATGTGATCAATGTGACTAGGCTTTGTGCAGTCACTCAAAGTGAAGGAGGCCAATGGGAAAAGTGGGCTGATCCACCGCCCCATGCTGTAATTGCTGGTGAGTGGAAGCAAATGTGACTGACAATTCCACAAACCAATTGATAAAGCCTGCTGACCAATAGTCCCCTTCTTTATGTATATTCTGTCTGTTTTTTTTTTTTTAAAAGCAATAGTCTGGCGTGACAGTTAGAGCTGTCTCAAAGGGCATATCTAAAACTTACGTGCATGAGGCACACTGGCAGTTAATGTCAAAATGATGGACAGCAACTAGCAAGCAGAGATAAAACAAAATGAGAAAGGAAAGGCCGAAGAAATGAAGCAGAGTGCTATAGCGAAACATGCAATGAACCAGTTCAACATAAACCTGGATTTGGCTAAATAGCAATTCTTGGACTTGGTCCCAAGTAAGCTCTTTTTGAGGGAGCCTGGGAGAAGAGGATGGGCAGTGCCGTGTTCTGTGCAGGAGGCCAGTCTGAGGTTCTAAACTTAACTCCACCAAAGAAGCGCTTGAGCTAGACTTGTGTCAAGGAATTCGGACTAGCCTGGTGGATATTTTGAAGCTGCTGTTTCCCCCCGCCCGGGGCTGCTGAACTTACGGACTCTGAACTTTGGGAGGTTGCCGTGCAATATCGCTGCCTCGGGACTGCGAGGACCAGGGTGCTCGCTGTTGCCTTGATCCAGCACACCTGTGTCCTCTTCCCGGCCCCTCCCCCTTTTTCCAACAACCGAGCAGCTTAAGAGCTCCGCCCCTACGCGCCAGCGGTACGCGCCCGGAGCGAAGACCGGGCAAAGAGCGGGCTGTTTGAGGCCGTTCGAGGACAGGAGAGGCAGGGACAGGGCTCACCTTCCTAGGCCCTCACCTCCATTGTACTTATGGCGCCTGCGAGAGAAACACGGAGCAAAACAACGCAGGCTGCTGTTAAGCCCACAGGTACTTTGGACTTATATTTTGCAAAGGCAGGCTCTCTATTGGTTGACGATATAACTACTCTAGAGAAGCGCATATCCCTTGAAATAGACTGGATTAGAAGATCGTCTCTAGGCCCCCTCAGACATGCTACCTCCCCGCCACAAACGTCAGAACATGTCGAACCTGCTACGGGGGGGTTGCCTGGCTCCTCGACATTATTGAACCCAAACAATATGTCTAATATAGACTGTGATATTTCTACCTCATTTGATTTTACCGCACTATCCCTCCCGCCACCAAGGCTTTCTACTGCCTCGTTAACACGCAAATCAGATTTAGCCCCTGAGACACCTACGAGCATTAGTACTACCTCTACTTCACACACCACCCAGGGGGACCGTGAGGGAGCAATACCCAAGAAGAAGGGAAGGGCTCAAACTGTAGGGGGGCGCAGGCCGAAGATCTCAAAGCATGTTTCTAGGGGAAAAACAACTCCTCCGACAGCGGGGCGAGGGGGAGTGGCTATACCCCCAACCCAGACTAACAGACCTGTGAGTCCAAAAATTGCTGTGCGGAAGGAGGGCTTCTCACTTGCCGACATAAAATCTCTCATGAGTGAAATGCTCACCCCCATAATAGATCGCCTTGCAAAATTGGAATCATCCATACAAAATTTACAATATGGATTGGTCCAGCTAGGGGACACATCTAAATCAACCAAAGTAGTCGCAAAGCCCGCAGACGCACCACTATCTAGGGATAGCCCTGGCCCACAACTCCTTCCCCACTTACATCTGCCCAGATTGATTGAATCTCCAATACCTGGGCCTAAGATCCCCCCACCGAATATTATTCCCAACCCCTCAGACATCTTACTACCATCTCCATCACGGGTGCAGGGACAGGATAGTAGACACAGATTAGTTAATCTACCACCTGAGTCAGCTCCTTACACAGTCATCCTAACGGGTATCCCGGAATTAAAACCATCGATCAGTGAACCATTAGGGGCTTTAAAAAACAAAGTCATTCATTGGCTTTCCAAGAACAGGCCTCTACCTGAGGGTGTTAATAGCGAAGTTCTTATGGTCAGGAGACTCCCGTGGCTGGGAAACACCAAAATCTATCACGGGTGACTGTGTATTGATTAATTTTAGGGATCCCCGCACAGTTTCTCATATATGTAGCTGGCCATATCTAACACAGGGATCTCTTATCCAATCCCTTCCACTTTCCTTTTTTTACCCCCCCATAATATCTCCGCAAGCTGAGGATGGTTGGGAACTAGTATCCAGGAGAAATGGGATAAGGGCTTCATCGGTGGACAGGGAACGATGGCAGAAAGGATGCCCCAGTCGCGACCAAGTCCCAACTCTCAATCGTTTCTCTATCCTAGATATGGTGGATTGACCGTGTGGGTTGGTGGGTGGTGGTGCTTTGAATAAAAGCAAGAATAGTCAACCAGTACCTCCCAAAGAGAAAGAACATCTGCGTCACACCCAAGATACAGAAGAGGGGGTTTTGGTGGTGGCCCTTCTTCCTGGGAGTACCCCACCCCAGAGGGCTATCCAGGGAATTGACTGTGGCCAAACCCCCCCCCGGAGGTTGGAGCTGGAAGCGGTCCCCTCCCAAAGCCCACCCCTTGTGGTAACAACTCTTCCCCCCCTCAAGATACTATCATGGAATATTGCGGGGCTCTCCAACAAATTGAATAATCCGTCCTGGTGTTCCTTTATTGAGCAGAAAGACATCTGTCTCTTACAAGAGACTTGGGCTAGAGAAAATATCTCTCATAAGGGGTATGCATATTTTTCCACACACGCAATGTGGGGGGGTAGAGGGCGTCCCTCAGGCGGCCTTACAACATGGGTGTCCACCCACCTAGGCTGCAGGGCGGATCTACTACCCACTAATTCAGCAGATATTCTCGCTGTGCTGCTGGAGTGGCCGAATACCGGCAGCCTTCTGTTGATTAATATCTACTCACGGCCAACAAATATCACTCAGGAGTCTTCCACTATAACGGAGCTCGCTTTGGTTGTGAAGGATATACCACAGGGCACCGCTTATCTCATAGGCGGGGATTTTAACTGTCACTACGAGCCCCTCCCTGGCTTTATGGAAGGCTTGGCCACGGAGGAGGATCTCCTTTGGCACATTCCTCCCACACAGGCTCCGGCCCCAAAGATATGGTCCCCCCTGGCTCTGCAAATTAATTCCCTTTTGCTGAAATACGGACTACGTGCCTGTAATGGCAGGTCTAAGTCTGATACCAAGGCAAGATGCACTTTTAACAGAATGGGCAGTGAGTCCAGACTGGACTATGTATTAGTCCCGGTGTCTTCTTGGCCTTTTGTTGAAGATTTTTGGGTCACAGTCAGGAACGATAGCGACCACAATGCCCTTGAATTAAGCTACAGTCATCCCGGCGCCCCAGTCAGGGGAAATCAAATGGCCGATTCTAGGGATTGTCGGGGACTCGAGTCTAATAGACGCAAAATAAAGTGGGAGCATTTATCCTCTCATCCGGATAAGATTCATAATTTATATGCTCAAGCATTGCCTCTTCTCGAGAAGCTTCAGGTGTTAGCCGAGAAAGCCACCAGCGAGGATATTCACTCCGACCTGGGACAGTTACATGCCGACCTCCTTAAAATAGTCTCTTAACCAAACCAATAACTAGGACTAATAGGAAAACTCTCGGTCCATCCTGGTACAACGGCGCTTGCCGTAAGGCAAAAGCCGACCTTCTGGAATCAATCAAGGAAGGAAGGGATGCCGTGGATATTAGGGCCAGACGGAGTGTCTCTAAGTCCTTGATATTAAACGCTAAAAGTGAATGGGAACACGACAAATGGACTAAACTCACTAATTTCCTGGCCCGTGCAGACTCGCGCAAATTTTGGCGCTGTGTCAACATGGGTGCTGAGGAATTGCTACCTGCCTTAGAACCAAATATCTCAGCTAAGGTGTGGGAGGACCATTTCCAGTCTCTTTATAAACTACCAGCGGATGCTGAGGAAAGTTTTAGCTTCCCCCACTGCCCCATCGAGACCGGCGAACCATTCACATTAAAGGAGGTACGAGCCGCTTTGATCGGTCTCGCCACAGGAAAGGCACCTGGCTTAGATGGTCTTCCGGGTGATCTGTTCAAGCAGGAGCCAGACGTTTGGACCCCCTATTTCTTGACTCTTTACAACGCCATTCTAGCGGGCATGGCTATTCCGGGTACTTGGCTGGGAGCAGAGATTGTCCCAATTTTTAAAAAGGGTTCGCCTCTGCTCCCAGCCAATTACAGACCCATTAGCCTAATAGATGTACTGCAGAAGATTTTTGGCAGGCTCATTCTAAATCGCCTCCAGGATTGGATCGATGAAACGGCGATTATGAGCCCCTACCAAGCGGGATTTCAACGTGGTATTTCCACCACCGACCAAATCTTCCGCTTAACTCTTTTATATTGGAAGACGGTGCTGATTGAGGGTGGCAGCCTCTACACAGTTTTTGTGGATCTTCGTGCCGCCTTCGATCTGGTGCCTAGAGATAAGTTATGGTCGGTGTTAATGAAGATGGGGGTCCCTGTGGATATTCTCTCAATCTTGAGAAGGCTCCACCAGGGGAACTACGCCAAAGTAAGGTGTGGACGGGATGGTACTTTGTCCGACGATTTCCCTGTCGATAGGGGGGTCAGGCAAGGATGTGTCCTCGCACCGACCCTTTTTTGTCTTTTTGTCAATGGGGTCGTAGATCATCTTTGTACCCTGAATGACATTGATGCCCCCAAGTTGGATGGCAGCAGGGTTCCTGCAATCTTGTTTGCGGATGATACCCTGCTGCTATCCAAATCCCCTATGGGACTCCAACGGGTTTTGGATGGCTTCGTAGGTTTTTGTGAGGAACGTGGGTTGGAGATCAATGCTTCTAAAACGAAATTCATGATCTTCAACCCCCCCCCCCCCCCGATTACACGTGCGTGCCCTAGTATTGGGTCCTCGAGGTTGGAGAGGGTCTTTACCTTTGAATACCTGGGTATAGTTATTAACGAGCGCATGACTTAGGAATCCCACAAATTAAGGGCTAATATGAAACTGACTCAGTTGGTGGGAGGAATTGGCAGGCTGACAAAAGGACTTACATATAGGCCCCTAGGCCCACGTATACAAATATACAAGGTCCAGGCTAGGGGGGCAATTATTTATGGTGCAGAAATTTGGGGACACACGTCTTCACAGAAGCTCCAGGTAACGGAGAATACTTTTCTTAGGCAGCTGACAGCGTTACCTGCTAGTACCCCTCTTTTGCCCCTTAGACTAGATTTGGGCTTAAGACCGATTTCAGTGGAGCTGGGCTTAAAACCCCTAACTTTATGGTGTAAGATATGGTCTTCCCCTGAACTTTCCAAATACAGATCAGAGCTGCAAGAGATTCTGCGACTCCGCAACAATACACAAATACCTTGGCTAAGTTATATAAAGCATACTTGTGAGACATTGGATCGACCAGACTTATGGCATGACCCCGAGGCTGCATGCCTCAGGGTCCCACGTAAACTCATCACGAAGGCTTTTCGTGAGCATCATTTGCAAGATGCCATAAGGAATGCGAAGGAGGGCTCTCATACTGCCTACTTCCTGGCTTTTAAAGACTTTTACCACCTAGAGTCCACTTATAATGATATGGGTCCCACTCTCACAAGAAAGCTTTATATGCAATGGCGTTATAATACTCTCCCCCTGAGGGCATTTACCGCTCTTTGGCCACATTCAGAACATACGGCCTCATGCCCCTTTTGCAAGCACACACAAGAGACTGACTTGCATGTCATATTTTTTTGCCCGGTATACAGAAGAGCAAGAAAGTATTGGCTTTGCCCACTACTTAGAAACATGGGATTTAATCAGTACTCCCCCGCTTTTAGATTACTTAAGTCTGACATTTCGCCCCCAATTGCATTTGCGGTTGCCAAATTTTTAACGTCCATGTGGTTTACACGATCAGGCCTTCTTAAAACCACTTCAAGTAATGATGTTTTATTGAGCTAATATCTTTATTACAACTGTGCAATGTTTTTATACTGTAAATGTGTCTTGTATTACGATGTATTCTTTTATGGTCTCAATGACCGAAATAAAGACATTTGATGATGATGATGATTACCCCCAATAGATGAATCGAATCATGCATTTGTCAACAATGCTAGGGGTCAAGGCAGGCGGCTAGAGCGCAGCCCTAGGCGCTTTCTGCAATGCTGGTCTGACTGTGGGGATCAGAGTAATGAGGTAGTAAGTTTGAGGTATGATGAAATAGGAGTTGCAGTAGATAGATGCTCTGCATTGTAACTTGGGATGGCCGGGTAATGTTATGTCATAGCACTTCCATATATCTATTGAGACGTGATATTGTCAAGACCCGGGTAATGTTATGTCATAGCACTTCCATATATCTATTGAGACGTGATATTGTCAAGACCAAGCAATATACACTGCATTAGTATTTCTAAATATATGTGTTGTTAAGACATGGGTCAACATGTTGAGAAACAGAAAAACTGGCTAAGTAGATAGGAGCGGAACATGTTCAGAGCCATACATTTCACTACAATGGTATTTATTATGCACTTGTTATAGCTTTTCAAGCAATGTTAAAGATGTTTGTGATAGGGTATTCCTAAATGGTTCTTAAGACTTTGTTTGATTAACGAGGCTTTCATATAAACACATAAACCCATGTTAGAAAGATTGGGGTGAGGCATTGTTGGAGGCCAGCTCTAATGGGATTCCTATTTCAAATTGTAATAGCACAAGAGATTTTGCAGCAAATCATGATGATGGAGTATTTTTTAAAGCTCAAACCTGAGTCCTCTGCGAGGGTGTCCTGCCGCTACACTAACTGAAGATACGTTATGCCTGCTGCATAAGATATGTATGTTTTCAATATTTTTCAGAAATTAGAATGATTTGTTTTCAGTCCTGAGAGTGACAGGGAAGCTATTTCACAGTTTAGGAACCAAAACAGAGAAGGACCTGCCTCCCTTCCTTTTCAGATTAAAATAGGGAAGAGTCAAAAGTTGGGCTTCTCCCAATCTTAGTGTTGTCCTTGGAACATATTGTTTTAACTGCTCAGAAATGCTCACTGGACCTTTTTAATGGAACACTCAGTGAGTCAAACAGGCTGAAGCCGAGTCATATTTTCTTTGTCTTGTTATACGCTTGTTATAAGCTCCCCATTGTTGCACTCATTGGAATCTCACCAGTGTTTTGACATGGAGACATAGGTACAATACTGTACAATAATCCAGGCATGATAAAATGAGCACTCAAAGTATGGAATGGTGGGTGTACGTGTGTAATAAGGCAAGCACTTTCTGCAGTAGTCTTAAGTGTTGAAGGCAACTAAGGATACTTGTTTATTCATACTCAGTTTGAAGCCAATGGTTTCTCCCAGTTTCTTTGCTGTTAAAACCTGTACTGTTACATCTCCCAATTCTATTGCCCATCAGTTAGAAACATGCTGTTATGGTGAAGGGGCCAAAACACATTAATTCAGTTTTGTCCCCGTTCAATATTAGTGTATTAGTGCACATGCATTACTTAACATCCGCAGTTTATTGTTCAACCTCCATTTCTAGATTCTGGGTTTAGTCTGCGTAAGACATCAGGGATAGCCCAATCAATCCCTGAGACCCAAGAGTCTCCATTGGCAGATAGGAATCCAGAGACTTTAGAAGGGAGAACGGAGCTATGCATTTTTGTTGAAGTAAAATACATGATGGTCTATAGGCATATTGGGGAACAATGAAATGCGACTCGGTGACTAAGTTTGCTCTTTGTTGATGTGAGATTTCAGCTTCCCAAGATTAAGGTTAGAGTGAAGAGTGGTCAGATCCTATGAATTGGAATTGTTTTTAGATTGGGTTGAACTTTGGAAGTTTTAGGGCCTCCACTGATTGATTTCAGCAGAATAGAGTAACAACCTTCTAATATTCAAGACACATGAGATACTTAGGTTGGTTTTTTTTTATCATTAGCACCTTAGGGAACACAAATGCCTTGTTTGCACCTCCCAGTAACTGTGTAAAATGTAAGCAATACAGTACAGACGTTCGGGTGCCCTCAGCTAGAGCTTGCAAAGGATTCCCCTGTGGGAAGAAGATCGAATCGTGCAATTTGGCGGCTCTAATTGAATACCCCCAAGTTTAGTTATTTTTCTGACTTTCTTCTTTCTTGACTTTCTTGTCAAAGCCAGCATGTAGATACTGCACTGCTGTTCCATATTTACTGTGACCATCTCATCTTTGGAAGTACCTGCTTACATTTCCTTAAAGGCAAATCATTATGGGATCCCATACGCCCTATCGTGTGTAGCCTTTGGATTTATTACTAGTGGGCACTGGCTAGATTGTTTTGTTTTAAATACTGAAAGTCCAGGATGCCAGAAAACCAAACAAAGCTTATGCACAAGAGGGTAATAATCTAATGGACACCGGAAATCAATAAGTCAGCCACACATTCCTCAAGTAGAATGAGAGCATCACTAAATACCTGCAGATCAGCAAACACCAAGAGATGGATGCCAACATAGCCCAAAACAACACTGTTCTTGCATCTCTCACTGAATCTTGTCTAAGCTAACATTAACAAGCCATTATGGGGTACCTCCTTCCCACTCTATGACATCATTAGAGAGGGTCAATTAGGACTTCGTAGACATCCTATGGCTGGTAATTGGGATGCCATTATGCCCAATTTACACACTGACATACCAGATGCCCGTGTAGTATCTGGTACTCAATTCGTCAGTGCAGTGGACGCGGGGGGTTGAGCGGTGAGGCACACACACCGCTTCCCCCCCGTGCATTTGTCCCAGGCACGACACATTCCCATGTGGCACCCTGCACTCGTGGAGGGATGGGTAGAGACGGACACCAAACATTTATTCTAAAAGCTGTCAGAACAGCGTTGCTTGTTGGGGGACTGGGGTAGGGGGGGTAAGGGCTAAGGCATGAGTTAATGTTATTCTCTACCCTTCTCTCTTTTCAACTGTATTTGTTTGAACTTTCAATTGTTTGCTTCTGATAATGCTCAATGTCACTTACTGTACGGATAACATACCCTTACCTGCTGGGCACCCTCATTTATTGTTGCTGACCTCAATTCAGTTTGTTCGACCGAGAGTCCATTACTTGTTTCCCTCTTGATTGATGTTATCTACCACGATGGGAGCCGCATCAGACCAGTGCAACTGGCAGTTGCATCTACAGCCAGCTCTGTCAATTTTACTTTTATTATACCTTACAGTCGTGAGGTAAGTTGAAATTGTTACGGAGCAAGGTAAACGTCTATTGCTATCTTTATGCTCGTAAAGTGTATAAGTGCAACTGAACCAAAATGCAATAAACAGATTCAAACACAAAAAATCATTAGAGAGTGTCAAACACATAAATTGGGAGGTGACATAGCCCTCATATATACAAAATCATTAAATTGCCAACAATCTAAATACTCAGGTATAATTTGTGTGAAGTAATGAAGACGGAATTAAAACATTTATGAATGAAACAATTAATGTTATTGTATTTTTGTTATTTTATAGCATTTCTAAAGGGCACACAACCCAGAAGGTAACATGTCACTGAAAACTTTTAGACTGAAACCGCATTAAGAACTTACGAAAGTTTGAACCTTATAGTGACAGCTAGTATGTATAGACGAGTCAAGATTTTAGCACCTTCCTGAATTTTAGTAAGATTGGTTCACTGTGAAGCTGAAAGGGAAGAGCATTCTACAGGCTTGATGCAGCAACAGAAAAGACCCCGCAACCTAAACTATTACAGACTGGTGATGTGGCAAAAAACAATTCATAGAAGAAATTAATGATAACATTGCACTACGAAAAATAAACTCACCAAATAACATCCTTATAGACAATGTCAATATTTTCTGGGAGAATAATTAAGACAATATGCTCAAGGAGTTCTGCCTATCTACCAACAACCTTTAACAACTATGCGCTCGGCCCACTCCTAACAAACAAAAATACTAGACTTAATTAATAATCTCAAAGTCAACATTACTTGCCTAGACCCAATCTCGGATGACTGGTTAGACCATGCCATAATCTCATTCGAACTGGAAACTCAAATTCAAACCAATAAAAGAAAAAACAGAAAGTAACTGAACTAAGGAGATAATTTACCAAGATCCCCTTAGACACAATTGACACACCAATCAACCATGTGAACAAAATGTCAAATTACTTGAAGGATAGCGTAGAAGAAATTGCTGGTGAAATTGAACAACTGAAAAGGAAACATATTACCCCAGACATCACAACCAAATGGTCCACTGATCTACTACATCAACAACGAACGAAAACTAGAAATCTAAAAAAAAGAAGTGGTGAAAACGTCACATCAAAAAAAGTCACTCTGGGGGAGGAGCCTAGCGCGCAACCAAGATGGCCGCGTAGGCTTGCGGCTCCCGGGGGCCTCCGCAACCTCCCACGTCTATCCTGTCATAATCCTGGTTTTCTGGACGGGCTTTTGTCTATGATCTTGCGCGAGGGTGCCACTCGTTTTCCAAATCGAAATCGGACTCCGGGAACCGGACTGGTGGCGATCTGAAGTTTGCTGCCTTCTCCGGCCTTGGTCCCGTACTCGAGTTGGTGAGGTGCCCGGGCGCGAAGTGAAAAACAGCGGCATGCCAGTCTGGGCCTGCCCCGGACCCCGTGCTTTCACTTTCGGTTTCGAGTTGATCTGCGGAAACTGACGTCGGGACCTAGGGTAAGCAGTGCCGGGGCCTGATTCTCGAACTGTCAACGGGCCTATTTCAGTTGGCGGCCCAGATCTCCTGCAGTGGTCGCCTGGCCTTCCTCCGGGTACTGGAGGGTGCTGACCTTGGTGGTCGCTGATGATGGCGGCGAGAGTGGACGGCGACAAGCTGAAGCCCAAGTCTACCCGGAGGGGAGCTTATACCCAGGCCAACAACATGGACCGCTATGCGCAGCCAAAGGGATCCCCTAGTGGCTCACATAACTCGCCTGAGCTGCCCAAGGAGGCCTCGGGCGCATCGTCCGAATTGACTCTGCTGGATGTCACGGGGGCCATTGAGGAGATGAAGGCGACTGTGAACCAGCAATTTGATACCCTGGCTAATAAATTGGACTCGGTGTTGATTGATGTGACTTTGGTCAGAGCGGACCCATCCAAAACAAATGACCGGGTTGACTCATTGACTCAAGCGGTGTCGAGCCTAACCGTGGATGTGGCCGCTTTGCAGACGGAGGTGCGAAGGTTGCGGCTCGCCAGTGACCTGACTGATCGTCGCCTGGAGGATTCCAAAAGCAGGGCCAGGCGGAATAATGTCCGTATTATTGGGGTGCCCGAACGATCGGAGGAGTCTGCTGCGGATCTTTTTGTGGAGGAACTAGTGGTGACTCATCTAGCACCCAAGGGACTGAGCAAGTTCTTCGCTGTGGAACGGGCCCACAGGATTCCGGGTGGTGCGCCCAAGGTGGGTGCTCCCCCGCGGCCTATCATTGCCCGACTTTTTAATTTTCGGGATAGAGATGCTATCCTTCAGGCATCGAGGGTGGCTGGGCCATTAAAGTTTGAGAACTCTAATGTTAGCTTTGGTTCAAAAGCAACGGTCGGGTTTTTTGGCCATCAAACGGCGCTTGAGGGACATGGAGCTGAAATATGCAATGCTATTCCCGGCTAGACTGCGGGTTGAGTTAGAGGGTCGCTCGCATTTCTTCGACCAGCCGGAGGCGGTTGGAGAATGGCTGGATGCTCTGCCTAGGGGTCGAGGTCGGGAAGGTCGGATGGCGGAAAACGGAGAGTGCTCGACGGAGTAGGAATAGAACTGGGATCCTGGCTATGGACCGGACTGGTAAAGTTTTGCACCTGTGGCTGCACTGGACTCCAGTTTGTAACACTTTGCCCTTTGGTATTTGGAGGTTGCGGGGGGCTTGCTGGGGCCCTTTCCTTCTTCTGGGGTTTTTTTTTCTGTCTCCTTTGTAGTGAGTTTCATATTGGGGCGACAGGCACACTGCACGTTGGGGGGCTGTTTGGGCTCATGCAGGGGTGCAGGGAGGGGGGAGTTTTGTTGGGGTTGATGGGGTGGGGTTGGGGTTTGTTTGTTTGCATCACAAGGCGGGGTAATGTTTTCTGTTGTGTTATTATGACTGTGCTCTCCGGGAGGGGGATATTTTGTGCTGGGGGGGATGGGGGGTAAGGGGTTGAGACTTCTATCATGGAATGTGAATGGGCTGGGGGACAGGATAAAGCGGGGGGTGGTCCTGCAGTTCTTGAAACGTATTTCACCTGACATTGTGTTTCTGCAGGAGACGCACCTTATAGGGAACTCTTTCCATGCCATGAACAGGCGGGGATACCGCCTTCTGGCCCATTCTGGTTTCACCTCTGGCTCGAGGGGAGTGGGCATTTTAGTTAGGACCTCTCTCCCGTTGGAGGTGGATGAGGTGCTCCACGACGACAGAGGGCGCTACACGGCGCTGGTGGGGAGATGGGAGGGTAAGTTGATTTTGCTGGTTGCTGTCTACGTGCCGCCGGGCCTGCAGACGGCCACCTTTGCTGATTTGGGGCGCCTGCTACTTGTGCTTCCAGGGGGGGTTTTGGTCTTGGGGGGGGATTTTAACGCAGTGGTTTCCGGAGTTGAAGATCGACACCCCCCTAGAGACCTCCCTCGGGCCCAGAACTGGCTGGGGGGCTTTCTGGATACCCTGGGACTGATAGATTGTTGGCGGTTGAAACACCCTGGACAAGCACAATATACTTTCCACTCCGGGGCCCACGGTAGTCTTTCGAGGCTTGACTATATGCTAGTGCCTGCGGCCCAAGCTGGGATGATTGGGGAGGTGCGACATTTGGCCCGCGGTATTTCTGATCACTCCCCTCTTTTGCTACACTTAGATATTGCCATGGGGGCGGTGGGGAGGGTGGCGCCGATCAACCCCTGGTACCTACGAAACCCCACGATCCGTGCAGACCTGGTTGGGTCCCTGGAACACTATTTTAACGACAACGTGGGGTCGGTGTCTTCCGCCGTCTCCCTTTGGGAGGCCTTTAAGACGGTGCTCCGGGGCCAGGCCCTGTCTCTCAACTCCCATACCAAAAAATGCGAGGCGAAAGAGGTGGTTTGACTAGAAAATGAGATCACCGAGTTGGAGATCGATTTGGAGCAAGGTGTTACGGATGACAGACTGCATGTGCTGGGTCTTAAACAGGCCGACTACAAGGCGCTGGTTACTGAATCTGCCAAGAGTATGAGCAGGGAGCAACAGGGGCGTTTGTACGATATGGGTGATAAGGCGGGGAAGTTGATTGCCTGGTTGGATAAGAAGGAGAGAGCGAGTCGAGTGGTGCCGGTTGTTGAGAGGGTGGATGGTGTGTGTGTGACGGACCCCGGTGATATTGTTGATTGCTTTGCGGAGTATTTTCACGGGGTTTACTCTCCGGTCTCTGAACGATCGGAGGAAGACTCTCGCCTGCTGCTTAAAGACATCGCTTTGCCATCTCTATCTGATGAGGATAAATTACTGATGGACGCTGCCCCGTCGCCGGATGAGATTGCTTTGGCCATTCGCTCTATTGCTTCTGGCAAGGCCATGGGTCCTAATGGCCTTCCCATCGAATTATATAAGTTGCGCCCAGATAGGATCACGCCGTATCTCCGGGACATGTTCCTCGAGGCACAGGCGGCGGGCTCCCTCCCCCCTGACCAACGTCTTGCTACTATTGTTGTTATCCATAAGGAAGGGAAGCCGCGGGATCGGTGTACTTCTTACAGGCCTATCTCTTTGTTGAACGCGGAGCCCAAAATCCTTGCCAAGGTACTGGCCAATCGCCTGATCCGGGTCGTGGGCGACC
Source organism: Triturus cristatus (assembly GCF_964204655.1). Taxonomy (NCBI): domain Eukaryota; kingdom Metazoa; phylum Chordata; class Amphibia; order Caudata; family Salamandridae; genus Triturus; species Triturus cristatus. The sequence goes on from NC_140582.1 coordinate 852,418,682, forward strand.
TGATCCATCAGGATCAATACGGTTTTATACCCCACCGCAATACCGCTTTGAACCTGCGGCGACTGCATGGCGTCCTCGCTAGAGCGCCATTCATGCGTGAGCCGGCCATTTTGGCGTCCCTGGACGCTACCATGGCGTTTGACACCTTGGAATGGCCGTATATTTGGGCAGCATTGGCGAAGTTTGGGTTCGGCCCGGGGTTCATCGGTTGGGTGAAATTGCTTTATGATAACCCGCTGGCACAGGTGGTGGTCAACGGACGGGTGTCGGCTCCTTTTGCTTTGGGTAGGGGCACGCGACAGGGATGTCCGTTGTCGCCTCTTCTTTTTGCGCTTTGTTTGGAGCCCCTTGCGGAGTGGCTGCGGTGGCACCCTTCGATGCGTGGCCTTAGATGGACGCCGGAGTACGAGGATCATGTCTCCCTATATGCGGATGATATCCTCTTGTATCTTGCATCTCCACGCAAATCGCTCATTGTATTGGTGGATGTGTTGAGCTCCTTTGGTCGCAACTCCGGATCGGTCATTAACTGGGCTAAGTCTTGTGTGTACGTTCTCTCCGGAGAGGCCCCCCCCTTCCGCGGGGGTGCCCTATCCAGGTTGCGCAGTCGGGGTTTAAGTATTTGGGAATCTTTATAACCCTAGACCCGGTGGCCCGGTATGAGCGGAATCTTCTCCCCCCCCTTCAGCGCCTAAGGGCGGATGTGGCGGGTTGGCGGCGGCTGCCGCTCTCGCCGCTCGGCCGGGCGGCGTTGTTCAAAATGATGTCGCTGCCACGCTTTTTGTATGCCCTACAGAACACTGTGGACATAGTGCCGGCCCGCTATTTTCGGGAGGTGGAGTGTCTTCAGCGTCGATTGTTTTGGGATGGGCGGCCGCGGCTCGCTCTCGCCAAACTAGCCCTACCGTGGTACGATGGGGGGGTCGCTCTCCCTGATATTAAACGATATTATTGGGCCTCCCAGTTGGCTGCTGTCAATCACGGGATGTATGGGCCTGCTTTGAACCCGGCTTTTGAGATGGACAAATTGTTATTGCCAAGCGGGGATTATAATCGAGCACTATACTCGGAGTCCCTTGATGCGCGATTGACAGGCCCGACGCGGGTCGCGGTGCAGGTGTGGCATGCAGCCAATGCGGCGATGGGGTGGAGGGATCGCTTGACTCGGGCAACGCCATTGTACGCTTCCCGGCGTTTGGGTTATCTGTGCAATACGAAAGGCTTTGAGAAATGGGATATGATTGGTATCAGCAAGGTAGGGGATCTCTGGACGAAAGGGAAATTTAAGACGTTCGACATGCTGAAAACCGAATATCAGTTGAACGATAGGGAATACTTTCGGTACGCTCAGGTTCATCACGCTTTGTCGTCCGTATTCCCGGACGTTGCGGCTATTCCGGAGTCCTCCCCGTTGGAAGATAGAGTATTGGACGGCTATGTGCCGGATAGCACCATTTCGCTGATTTATAAGAAGCTTATCAATGATCGAATGGGTTTGCTGACCTCATTGCGAGAGACATGGACTGCCGACGGCTTGGAACTTGACGACGAGGATTGGGTGTCAGCGGTGGCCTCCCCGAAAGAGGTGGCTATCCCGGCCCGTTTGCGTTTCGTCCAGCTTAAGATACTTCATAGAGTGTACGTCACAGGGCCTGGTTTGATGCGTATGGGGTACTCGGTGGATGGTCTGTGTAAGCGAGGCTGTGGACTACTGGGGACTTTCCTCCATATCCTGTGGGAATGTCCGGAAGTGACTCGGTTTTGGTGTAGAGTGCATGCGATGTTAGAAGAAGTCACGCATGTTGCCTTGTTGCCGGAGGCACGGAGATGTTTGCTGAATGTCTGGGAGCCGACTGATTACAATGTGATGCAGACGCAGTGGGTGACTCTGGGCTATATGGTAGCGAAGCGTGACATTGCACAACTGTGGGGCTCCCAGAGGCCACCAACGGTCTCAGCGTGGAAGGAACACATGGACTGGTGTATGTTCAGAGAGAAAACGGTGTATGTGGCGAGAGGCAAGCCTGGGAAGTGGATTAAGGTGTGGGGTCCCTGGAACTCCTATCGTGGAGGTATTTGCGCCCCGCCCCAGACGCGAGAGATAGATGCTGCTCTGTCTCCCTAGCCCGCGCATTCCTCTATGCTCCTGCGACATGTGCATTTGGTTTCTTCTGCCTGCCCCCCCCCCTCTTTCTCCCTGGGTTTGTCTACCCCTTCGATACGGGGAGCACATGTTACTACTATTGACCTCCTCTGCCTTGTGTGTGTGATGTTTTTCGTTTTCCTTAAAAATATGAAACCTTTCTTTGTTTGTCTATGGACTGCGGCTGCGGCTGGCTGAGTTGATTAGCACTCCAGTAGCTCTCTTATTGCTTCACCGATGTGGCTGTTAAGATGTGTCTATGTTTATAGTGTGCATTAGCGGCCGGCCTGTTGGTTGTAGGCCCATACTTGTATGTCTCTGAAATTGTAATAAAGGTTTTTCAAAAAAAAAAAAAGTCACTCTGTTGTATTCTGCTCTCTCATTTTGGTTCCTTCCGCCCACCCCTTACAAGTGGAACGCTCGTGGAATCCTGCGAACGTTCTAACCTGCACTCCCTGTATTGAGTTGTTCTGTTACCGCTGTGGTGATGGATGTTTAGTTCTTGATTTCTAATAAATCGAATTGTATACCAACGATTTGGATTATTTCACTGGCGACGAGTGTCGTGTGGAGGACGACGTACTTACATCCCCTCCGTGTGTGGCTGCAGCGGGAAATCGAAAAGAGAAAAGAAGAGGAAGTGGTAATAAGATCGGAGTCACCGAACAAGTAGGAAATAATCACCGTAACTTAAGCGACGCATGTACCGAGGGAACTCGGAAGTATGTGCGATGAAGTCTGAGGTGGATCTGGAGAGTAAAGTTGCCGGGACGTGGTGCACAGAGGACATCTCGGAAGTGCGGCGCGTTGAGGCGTTAAAGGAAATTGAAGTGTTTCGGTGACAGGCATGTAGGGAGGAAGTTGTGAGGAGAGCAGCGTCAAGAGCAAGAACATGCGCGGAGGAGTCGAGGAGGTAATCAAGGTCAGGCAGCCTTCCGTGGTGTAGCGTGAAAAGAATAGTGACTAGAGTGAGCACATGCGCGGCGAAGTTTAGGGGAGGAAACAATTTCAGGCGGCTGTGCGCAGTGTATCTACGGAGCTGTCTGTGAGAGAGGCGACTGCGTGAGAGGAATAATAAAAGAGTATTGACTATTTGTCAGCCATGCGCAGATAGTGAAAATCAGCTGGCAGGAAGGAGATGCTTGACGAGAAAGTGACGGCGTGAGGAGCGTGCAATTTAAGGAAGCATCGGTGGAGACAGCGTGAGAATACAAATAAAAGAAAATCTTTACAGAAGAGGTTGTTGGCGCGAACTGAACTGGATGAGGTACGGTGAGACAGCCTATCAACGGAAGTAAAGGAACAGCGTCTTAAGTAGAAATCTTCAGTGGAATTTAATGACTAAAAATAACACGTATATCCTATGTGAAATATTGAGGGTAGAGCAAATGTATACAATATAAAATTTGAGTACAGTGGAGTAAATTCAGGCAGGATAGAGGAAGGTGTCTAACGTGAGGAAAATAGTAGATTGAGGTGAAATACATTATGGCAGCAGCTAGCATGTTACAGCCTACACCTTTCCTTTCAGAAGCAGGGGAACCTTTGGTTCCGTGGAAAGACTGGAAGAAAAGTTTTGAATCTTACCTTATAGCTATAGGGGCAAGTGGGTTTTCTGCTATTAGAAGACAACATATTCTGCTGCATAATTTAGGGGCAGAGGGAAGGAAGATCTTTGATAGTTTGCCTGAGGAGGAGGTTGAAGAAGCGGATGATGAAGGTGGAGATGTGTATGATTGCAGTATGAGGAAATTAGAATTTCAATTTGCGTACAAAATTAATGTAGTTCTAGAACGACATACATTTTTTGGGAGGGTCCAAGGAAAGAATGAGAAAGTTGGAAACTACATTGCAGGGTTAAGAGGACTTGCAAACACGTGTGAGTTCAATGAGCTTACGGAATCCTTGATACGTGATCAACTGGTACGCTGCACGAATAATAAGAAAATCCAGTATAAATTACTAGTTGGTAATCCAGATTTGAAAATGGCGATTGATATTGCCAAAAGTGTGGAGCACACTGTGGAATGCATGAAGGAAATGAATACAACGGGTGAGAACAGTGTAAGTGAGATAAGTAAAGAACTAAAAGAGGTTTGTGCCATAAAGAATGCAAAAAAGAAAGATGGGAAGGAAGTGGTTAACAAGGAGAGGATGTACAATGAAAACAGGTTGAAATGCTTCAGATGTGGAAGTAGTGGGCATTTGGCAAACAGTGTAAATTGTTTAGCAAGAACAGCTACGTGTAGGATTTGTAATCGCAAAGGACATTTTGCGCGAGCGTGCAAAGATATGTCGGGTAGAACAGTAAATAGTGTAGAGAATGGAGAAGGATACAAAAGGAATTTTGTGTTACAAGTGAAGGTTTTGAGGGAAGGAAGTGTAAATCACATTGAGCTACCTAAATGTGAAATAGGGTTGGATGGAGAAAAAATGGAAATGTTTGCAGATTCATGTTCACCATTTACATTTATGAATAGTGAGACATTTTGGAAGAAATTCAAAAAGGGGGAAGTTGAACTACACACTCCAGATGTAGTACCTGTAGGGTATAACAAGGACCCGATTCCTTTAGAGGGAGTAGCCCTTATGAGGATATCATTCAAGGATAGGAGCACAGTTGAAAAAGTTTATGTTGCAAAGAAAGGGGCAAACCTACTAGGATGGGGGCACCAGAGAGATCTTGGAATGAAATTGGATCCCAGTGCAGATATCCCTGTCATGCTGGTGGAAAGAGGTGTGTGCGGGGCCGGGATTGTTGATGAGTTCCCAGAAATTTTTACAGATAAACTGGGGTGCATGAAGGAGTACCAACATAGAATAAAATTGAAGGTGGGGGCAAAACCAGTTGCCCATAAATGTAGGAACGTTCCAATCATGATGAGAGAGCCTCTGAAGGCGGAACTAGACAGACTTCTTAGTCAAGGGGTCATAGAGTCGGTGGAGTGTGCTGAGTGGGTTGCACCCATCGTTATCACAGCTAAAGGCAATACTAAAAATATCAGATTGTGCATTGATTTAAGAGAGTTAAATAAGAACATATGGATCGATAGGCACCCCTTGCCTAATATTAATGAAATGCTGAATCAGATATGTGGGGCAGAATTCTTCTCAGTAATAGATTTGTCATCAGTTTACCACCAAATAAGACTTCACCCTGAAAGTAAGGCTTTGACCACGTTCATAACGCCGTTTGGTGCATTTAGATTTTGTAGAATGCCATTTGGGTTAGCCTCAGCTGCGGCAGTATTTCAAAGGGCAATGCAGAATATTTTAGAAGGGATGGAGCAAGTTTTATGTTTCCAATATGACTTGTTGGTGTATGGTAAGGATGAAGATGATCATAACGGGAAGCTACGCTTTGTTCTAAGCAGGTTGAGAGAAGCTGATCTTACTTTGAAGAAGGAGAAGTGCCAGATAGGAGTCCGCTCAGTTACTTATTTAGGGCATGTCATTTCCCAGGAAGGGATTAAGCCGAAGACTAATCTGGTAGAAGCTATAAAGTTAGCGCCATGTCCCACCAACAAGGAAGAGATCAAGTAATTCTTGGGGCTGTCAGAGTATTACTCTAAATTTATAAAGAATTTTGCCGATACCACTTACCCATTGAGGTGTATGTTAAAGAAAGGGACTACATTTGAATGGGATGGACAATGTAGCGAGGCTTTCAGGACAATCAAAGAGAGTATATCAGAGGCACCATCCCTAGGATGTTTTGATACCAGTAAGCGCACCATCATTACTACAGACGCTAGTTTAAAAGGAATTGGGGCCACTCTTAGTCAAGTGACAGAAAATGGAGAAAGGATAGTGGCATTTGCATCAAGGGCTCTGACTGCAGCTGAATCTCGCTATTCAGTAATTGAAAGGGAGGCATTGGCATGTTACTGGGCTATATTGCATTTCAGAACATTTGTGTGGGGTATACCTTTTAATGTGAGGACAGACCACAAGCCTTTAGTAAGCATTTTTACATCGAAGAATCTAGGAAGGTCCACACCTAGGATATCAAGATGGTTCCTTGGTCTTCAGGGTTACAATTTTGAAGTGGTGTACATACCTGGAGAAAAGAATCAGGCAGCAGATTGCTTGTCAAGGTTACCACTAAGGAATCAGGAAATGGAGGAGGATCCTGGGGAAGAAATTGTAGCATCTACAGTCTATAATGGGTTGGACCAACCAGAATGGGAAGAAGCCTTGTCTAACGATGAGTTATTCCCAAGGGTGAAACAGCTTATTTTTGAGGGATGGCCGTGTAGTCCTAAGTTTTTAAAAAAGGGAGAAGAAGTATTTTGGGAGGTGAGAAATGAACTACATGTGCAAGGAAATAACCTATATCGAGGGAACAAGCTAGTTCCTCCTGAGGGCATAAGAGAAAAGTTATTACAATTGGCACATGAGGGTCACTTAGGTTGCAGCAAGACCAAGAGTAAAATTCGGTTACACTATTGGTGGCCGAAAATGGACAACATGGTGGAGAAGGAGGTAAGGGAATGCGTACCTTGCACCATGAGTGACAAGAGTAAGGTTGTGAGCAAAGGGAAGATCTCTCCTGTAGTAGTTCCTACTGCCCCTTGGGTCAAAGTGGCCATGGACATTGTCGGTCCTTTAAATATAAGAGGACTGGGTGGGAGATTTATTATCACATTGGTAGACTATCATTCTAAATGGATCATCATCAAGGTAGTAGAAAACATCACTACTGATAGTGTTATGAGTTTCCTTCAAGGGGTTTTCCGTACAGAAGGGATACCACAGATTTTGGTCACGGATAATGGGGTCCAATTTACCTCTGAAGGTATGAAAGAGTACCTGCGTAAGTTTTCGGTTGAACATCAACTTACACCACTGTATTGCCCTAGGGCAAATGGATTGGTGGAGCGCATAAACCGCATGATCAAGGATTGTATTCAACTCAATGTACAGAATGGCAGCAATGTAAGGAAAGCATTGGAGGACATGGTTTGGTCCTATCTTATCACTCCTCACTCAGTCACAGGCGTGTCACCGTTTAAGTCCCTTAAAGGGAGAGAGCCGGGCACTAAGTAAGGCCCTTTGTGGCTTGTCGGTGGAAGAAAAGAGGAAGCGAATAGAGATATGATCATGGAAAAGATACACATAAATCAGAGGAAGTATGTGGATAGGTACAATGAGAAAATTCAGAAGTCACCTAGAGCTTTGGAGATCGGTGACGCAGTGAAAGTGAAATTACCTAATTTTGTAATGTCAGGTTGTTCAAAATTTTCTGGAAAGAAGGTGGTAAGCAAAGTATTAAGAATGTTGTAAAGTTGGACGATGGTCAGTATTGGAGTATTGACAGAATAGTCCTTGACAGGAGCCATGTTCCTATCCACAATGATAGTATTGTAAAAGCAAGCAGCGACAACCAGAATACCATTCTTGATGGAAAGATGTGCCTGAGGAAGGTGCACTCCAAACCGGATTGGCAAAAAGACTATTTCACGTATTGACTTCATTTATTTTCCCAACATTGTATTGGAAGGAAGATGTGTTGAATTCTGCTCTCTCATTTTGGTTCCTTCCGCCCACCCCTTACAAGTGGAAAGCTCGTGGAATCCTGCGAACGTTCTAACCTGCACTCCCTGTATTGAGTAACCGCTGTGGTGATGGATGTTTAGTTCTTGATTTCCAATAAATCTAATTGTATACCAACGATTTGGATTATTTCACACTCCTTTACAATAAAAGAAGAAATTATAAAACAAAGCATCAGTAAAGCCAATTTCATACAGTCAAAAATCACTAGCTCGTTGAACAAGCATTAAGAACTGTAAAAATGTGTAAAACATCAAACCAGACAGAACCCAAGGAATTACATGGCACTCTCAAAGGAGAAATTTCAGAAATTTGTAAATCATTTTTCTGACAAAATTCTCACCACCAGAGAAAAACTAGAAGCCATGCTAAAGAAATTTAGAATTATTTGCAAACAGGAGAACAAAAACCATCTGTCCTAAATTTAATCCAGTAACAGGGATCTTAAAAATGAAGTTAAGAGATTGAGGCCTACATTCCATGCTGGTGACCACATTCCAACAATAATCATTAAAAATATGCCAAAAATATTTTCAATGATCCAGTGCTCAAATATCAATGCATCACCGAATGAAGAACGTAAAAAAATGTGTAGCAAACCAACTAACAGCTCTCAATCAAAAACTCTACTTCAAAACCATCAGTTGGGCTGCCAAAAACGCTGCAGCAGAGAAACAGCCACAGCAAAAAATTCTAAATGATAGCCACCAAATATGTGATAAGGAAGAAGCATGGTCACTGATCCTGCTAGACTTAACAGCATTCTTTGACACCACTGATGTTCATAAGCTCTTCAAGACACATGGGAATCCCAAGAATTTTACTGAAATGGTTTACTTCAGTCCTACTTTGCAGAAAACACGCAGTAAAAATTGGCGAAATCTACTTGAAAGCACTAGCTGTTCAGTTTGGAGTTCCATAAGGTTTAATCCTGACCCCGCATTGTTTGATTTATATGTAGAAATACTCGATGCTTTACTGAAAACATGATGATCCCAAACAACATTATCCTATCAACTGTACAAAAATGCATGACGACGAATTTCCTAAAATGAAACCCGGAGAAAACCCAATTCATCCCATCAGAAAATAATCAGCTCTGAAATTTGACAACAAGTGGTTAGACGTTTTCACTGAGGCAGGATTCCAACCTAACCTGAAACAATAATTTAAAACTCTGGCATAATCACTAGACAGAATCCTATCAATGAACTCCAACATTGAACATACCTGCAAATTATAAACCACAGCTGCCCCTTTCCCTAAACTTCTGAAACCCATCCTCATGAAAACTCATCTTGAGCAATGGTTTAAGCCATTGTGTTCTCAAACATCGACCATGGAAAAGCATTGTTGATGGGAGCATCACGGACATTGCTAGCGCCAACAAAGCCGTCCATCTCTACTCAGTGGCTCATATTCTCCCAAACCCGAACACCTTTGGTCAATTCTCAATCAACCTGAAGGGACTACATTTATTTTTTAGCAAGTGTTTTTAATTAAAGTTTTCAACAAAATACATCATATATTGTGACTGGTCCAGAGTTACAGAAGACCTTTAGAAGCAACGTCACAACTGGCCAAACGCAAAATGAAAAAATAAGGGCGGGAGGGAAGAGGGTTGGGGACTGAAGCACCGTCACCTGAAGGGACTGCATTGGCTGTGATTGTAGGTGAGAGGTCAATTTCAACTTGCCCGCCTGCCTTTTAAAGCTTGAAAGGTATCTTCACGCTCTACTATCAGGGTAAGAAAGAGCTTTGAGAAGCAAAAACATCTTTACAAATAGAAACTACAAAAGTCCCTCCTCCATCACGTCAATCTTTCACTGGTGCAGCCCCACTTTCTGTAAGTCACTAAAAAAGATACCAGAACTGAAATGGAGCTAACATTAAAAAAACAACTTAATAACGATTCTCTTTCAGTATCTGAATGAATAATATGAGTCTAATTGGTGGCTGCATCAACTCTATCTCGCCTTCACTCACCAGCCTCGCGCCTGTTTATCCCCAGCTCCCTATCCTTTCTTCCAGTTTACAATCCATCTTTAGCTGAGCCGGATTATTGAATGATTAGCACAGAATTGCTGACTGGTACAGTGTATTGAAAGTACATTCATTGTAATACTCGTTATTATTGTATGACTATTGACCAGATACACTGTAAAGCGCTCTAATCTTATCTAATCTCATCTAATCTGGGTCGAGTAGCTCAACATAAAAAACAAAAATAAAACAAAATAATTCGCTGGTGCCATTTTATTTCCTGTGGGACATCTCATGGTTCTGAAGGAAAAGAAGATTGCGCCCACTTTCACGCCATCTATTACAAGGAGATTGAAGGGGCTGTTGGCCTCTCGTGGCGTTGCAAAGTTAGGTTGCCATTATTTTTAAGGTATCCACCTAGAGTTCCCCTTTAAAAATGTTCTGAAACATGAAACAACTCAACATACGTTTTAATATCACACTTGGTTTCCAAACCTGAAGTTTAAAGCAATCACCAACTCATTTGTGACCTGAAGTCTAAAACCAAAACTAATGCGACAGCTGTGCTGACAGGTGTTGCCTGGGGCATCAAATAGTCCCCTATTTGTGTGAATTTTCAAAGAAACACCAGGCACATGCAATTCTCTCGCAGGGTTTTGCATAGACAGGCTCAGTGAGCTGAAACCTGAATGTCTAAATGGTGGCCTGGGTGCCACAGCCCAATAAGAAGCTGTACATCCTGTGGCAAGTACATCTGAAAGAGGAAGTGAGGGAGAGTTTTTCACTCATGAATAAACATGTTCTTCTTGGAAATGATTTTACTGCATTTTGCTAGGTTCTCTGAAGCACGACGTATGCCGGACACACCTTGCCTCAAAGCATCTGTGCTGCTTACCAAGTACAACATTTCCTAAACGAAACCTGAACTAATATTTTAGTTTTAAATTGATCAAGGATGTCAACTCTAGGGATGTGTGCAGTTACGAGTTTTAAGCAAAGATTTATGAAGTTCTCAACTTTGAAAAAACAACATATTCTTAATCAGGCGCCCTAGCCCCATAGGACTCGCCTGTGCCCGGTCCTCCGACCAGACAAGGCGCTTTCGACTCGCTCCATTCCCTAGAGGTTCCCGTCTCACTCCTTCTCTTTGTCTCTCTCTCTCTCTCTCATGCTCCTTCCTCTTAAGGTTTGTTTAAGTCCATTTTTGTCCATCTTTTCTCCCATTTCACTTTGTTTGCCTGATCTGTGCGTGTTTTCCGTCTTTTCGCTCATGCCTGTTTTCCACTGTTTGTAAAACTGCCCTCTTCGACTTTTGCTCAGTTCACTCCACTCTTAGCGCCTCTCTTGGCCTCTTTGATCTTTCTCTGTGGGCCTGTGCATTCTCGCTGTAGTTGCTGATTTTCTTCTCTTTCATTTTTGTTCTTTTTTGTTTTCTGCTCTTTTCTGCTTTCACTCCTGTGTTCCTTCCTTTTCTGGCCTTTAATCGTTCTTTCTCCACCCTCCCTCCCCGCCTGCCAGCATACTCCTTACCTCGTCCCACGCTTTTCCCGGTCACCTGACTCCTGTCTCCCTCCCTCTTGGCAGCGCCCACCGCCCCCTCCTTTCCTACCCCCTCCCAAGACTTACTAAACCAGTGTACGCCTGTGTGCGACAAGCCCGTGCCAAGGTCCCTGGTTCTCCCTCCTTCCACCACTAACCAGTGCAATCCTTTATGTCCTCAACCTCAGAGCACTGCTGCCGTGTTGCACCACAATACACTGAACAAGTGTTCTCCTGCATATTCACATGCACTCCCTCACATCCATCTCTCCTGCACCAACAGTACCCAACAGCCGTCTCTCCCTCAATCGCACGGACAACCACACCTATCAGCCTCCACCCACGAATCATGCCACCCTTGCATGCATGCTTCTCAACACCCCTAGTGCTGATATCGGCAACCCCCTCCCCCTCCCCCCTCCCGCTTAGCAGTAATTGGTCACGCTGCACAAAATAATCAGTCTAAACAAATTTTGTTGGAAAACAGTTTGCTGCAGGTTTATTTCAAACAAGAAGTATGCCAATGTGGTGGGTTAACTTACAGGTGATCCAAGGTCAGGCAGCGGTGACTAACCTAATCTGCCATGCCCGCCTGGTGAGCCACACTGCACCGTGGCCAACCCAGTCAGTGCTACCAATTATGTGGGGATTATCCCCCTTAAATACCATGGACCACCAACAGTCCATAACTTTACTGATGCCTTTTTAGGGGCGGAGTGGTGCCAGGCAAGCCCCTGGTTGCTCAGGCTTACATCGCCTAAAGAACTTGTGGGGCGCTGATGTTTTCATCCAGGGTCCTGCCATGAAGACTCATGGGGTTTGGCATAAGGCACCCCTCTTTGCTCCTGGAAGGGCACCCCTTTGTACCGATCAGCCTCCGGATCTTCCTGAAACACCACCTGCAACACAAATTCAATACATTAATATGTTCAATTCCTTTGCCCACCGGAACGCAGGGTAAGCGGTGCTAGTTGGGAGGGTGACAGCATGTCAAACGGGGAACAAAGAGGATGTCCAATGGGTGGGGCAGGTATAAATAACTGTCCCCAGCTCACTGTGCACCAGAAATGACGCCGCAGAGGCGCTGGACATAGGCAGGATTCCCGTGGGAAGAGGCTCCAGCAGCTGGTGCGTGGGGATGTGCCTAATGCGGCACTAAGGGGGGCCACCCTCTTACAGGGCCCATTGCCTGTGCCGCGGGCAGCCGCATAGTGCCGATATCGGTAACCCCCCAGCTTAGCAGTAGATAGTCGCTCTGCACATAATATTCAGTCCACACAAAATTTGTTGGAAAACATTTTGCTGCAGGTTTCTTTCATACAAGACGTATGCCACCGTGGTGGGTTAACTTGGGGGCGATCCAAGGGCAGGCAGCGGTGACTAACCTAATCTGCACTGCCCGCTTGATGAGCCACACTAGACCGTGGTCAACTCAATCGGTGCTACCATTTATGTGGGGATTATCCCCCTTAAATACCATGGACCACCATGTCCATAACTTTAATCACAAATTTTTAGGGGCGGAGCGTTGCAAGGCAAGCCCCCGGTTTCTCAGGCTTACAACTGCTTGAAGGACTAGCGGGGCTCTGACGTTTTCATCCAGGGTCCTGCCGTAAAGACTCCTGGGGTTTGGCATAAGCCCCCCCCCCCCTGTGCTCCTGAAAGGATACGCCTTTGTACCAATCAGCCTCTAGATCGTCCTGTAACACCGCCAATGCCCAAGATGTGGCCACCGTCATGTCCGGGGCTCCCCCACCATGGCATGCTCCATAACCACCTCCAACCTGCTGTTAGTCCTTCAATGTGGACCATTTCCTTATCTACCCTTGACAGGTGTGCTCCATCCCTATCAGGGTATCATGTGCTTTCTGCACAAAAGAGGCCACGCCTCATTTATCAAGCCCTTCTTATTTTATGCTGAATTGAATTGAACCATGCCCTCCTGCTTGGTGGACTTTTACTTGGCTTTATTTACCTTTCCATAGGAATGTGATGGCCTCCCCAGAAGTAGGGATCTACTGTTCTTTTCTTGAACCACAGCTTTCTTTACCCTTCAAGTTATTGCTTGGGGCCAACCAATACCCTTATCTCTACCCACTGACCTCCGATTGTATGGGAGCACAGTGCAAACAGGAAATAGGAACACAAGAGCATTTAAAACTACTGCTCTCTTTGTAACCACAAATCTGTGTGATATAATCCATTGTGTGCCATGCATTTACATTTACACCCCCTCCCCCCAACTTGACGAGTCCCAAATTTGAGCGTTCAAACTGATAACCATCTGCTGCACCAGCAAGTGAATTATGCACCCCCTGGAGAGGGTCATTGGGTGGGGACAGGGTAGAGTCTTGTGACCGATGGTACCCCCCTGAACAAACACCTTGGCATGGCCCTCTCACCCATCGGAAATATATGTCATGTATCGAATTTAAGTCATGCCTTCCGAGGGCGCCAGGTGGACCTCCCTACCTAACCCAAGGCAAAGGTGGATCTCACCACAGGGGGGGGGGGGGTGAGTCCTGAGGTCCCCTAAGGGAACTCATAATATTCTGCTACATTACATGTCCTTCTTGCCTGCACCACCCATCAGTCTCACTGCAATCCTCAGATGCTGTGTCGCCATGCTGGTGTCCCCACCCAAGCGTATATGGCCCATAGCCATATGCTGCAGGTATTCCAGGTGCCGAAAAAGATGCAAAATGCTTTTGGATTGTGAGAACATGGAGTAAAATATATGAGCATATTTACCTGGCAGAAAAGTAATATGTGCTCTGGAATTGTCAGCATTTGTTCTCCAAACCCATATTTCTCAACACTATTCGAGCTGCGGCACACTTTCTGGCATGACAAACTAACGCAACCCACCTGGCAGACTGGCCGCTGAGAGTTTTTTGGGTTTTTTTTAAATTCAGGATCCGTTCCCCATACTCTCATGTTTACCCGGTGCACATCTTCTATAGGACTGGCCCCCACTCTATTTACGCAGATTCCTGCCAAAGTACCTTTCTGCCCCTGCTTGGGTGAATTTAATGCCTGTAGAATTGCAAATCCCATCGCCTTAACATCTTAGTGCAATCGGGGTGGGAGGGGTCTGTACCCCTAGATTCTGTTTCATTACATGGTCTTATTGTCTGCAGGCCCCCACCCGTCTGACAGCAATCTTTAGATGCTGTGTCGCCATGTTGATGTCCCCACCCTAGCGTGAGTAGCCCAGAGCCAAACTTCTGCTAATGTATACCAGAATACAGACAAGTGGATGGAAAAGCTTCTGGGATGGTGAGAACAGGAAGAGAACAATATGTACAGATTACTTGCCCTTTCTTAAATTAAGGGAATGCTGAATGTTTTCTAATAAATTGTGGCCTTGGTGCTCTAACCCAGTGTTTCCCAAAACTTGGAACCACAGCACACTTTTAGAATGACAAGCTTATGCCACCCGCCTAGCTGCAATGGCGATAAAGCGGGCACATTTTTTCTTAACTGAAGCAACCTGTAACACACACTCATTACAGAGAGCACATATTCTTTTTTTTTTTTTTTTTTTTTTTTTTTTGTAACCGTTTATTACAAGACTCAAAAATATACAAATATGGGCCTACAACCTTCCAGCCGGCCGCTAGCAATGAAAGGAGCATACGATATACATTTATAGAACACATGGTGCTGCGGCCGAGCATGCACAGGAGGTAACATCGTTGCGAGCCACACTGTCCAGACCCCACTATACGGTTCCATTTTAAACTTAAAGAACAACAAATACAAACAAACCACAAGGCAATCCTCAATCGGAAATAGCATCACGTGCTCCCCTAGAGGGGGATCCTAGCCATCCATAGGAATCTCAAGAGGGGGGAGAGATCAGAACTAGGGCTGGGTACACCTAATGCCCAGGTACCGGGGGGATGAGTTGGCTAAGGGGACGGGGCCGGCGACGGATCGGGCAATAACGGTGGAGTACAGATTCCCCCGCGGTAGGCGTTCCAGGGGCCCCACACTTTCACCCATGTCGCAGGCTTACCTCTCGCCACATACACCACCTTTTCCCGAAACATGCACCAATCCAGGGGCGTAGCTAGGGGGGGGCGGTGGGGGCGGTCCGCCCCAGGCGGCACTATTTTTGGGGCGGCACTATTTTTGGGGCGGCACTTCGGGGACGTGGACTACAGGCAGGGCAGAGACCAGAGGAAGGGTCGGACCTCGGCACTTTCTGAGAACGCCGGGCGCAAGAAGTAAGTAATGTTAGGTGAAGGGGAGAGGGTGTGGTCCGACCGTCGGCCTAAACTGCCGCCTTTGGTGCTGGAAACAAGAGTTCGAGCCTTGAGGTCACCACACCAGGTGCTGGCTTCCTGGGGGCGCCGTGTTTGGTGAAAGTTTATTATTATTGCTTTTGAAGCACCTGCTGCAGCGTTTCTTCCCCGCAATTACCAGGCCTCACATAAATGTCAAGATAACTCGTGTGATTAATTACCTTCCTGGCGAGAGATCAGCATTTTGTATAGTTGAGGTTTTGCTTTAGGTGAAGTTAGTGCAGAGGGTTAATATTCCTGCTGCAAAGAACGTGTTCCAAGTAGATTACAGAGTGCGTATGATGTCAACAGATCAGCAGGTTACTGCTTTCAAAAGAGACATCCTTTTGTTACTTGCAATTTATAACTTAAAGTCCTAATATAGTATAGTGAGCTATTAACTTTCATCCTGGAACTGCATACAGACTGCAAAGTATACATTATTAGAACATTGATTAATGTTGCAAAAAGGGTTAATTTGGCTAGAAATCGATTCTTATTATTAAAGAAAACTCCCAACTATGCGGTTTCATTTTCGCCTCGGAGTTTGTGCTTCTCCACACCAAGCACTCTTAAACTATACTGCCTATCAGTATGGATGACATGATGTGACTCCTACACTTTTAGTCCTTTGGCTTATGTAACATTTCCTATACACTGATTTACACGCGTATGATTGATTGTCTCTCTGTAATGTGCGTGTGATGCAAAGTGCTCAGACACCCTACACTGGTATGAGTGACGCTATAACTAATTCAGTGCATCTGAGAGAGTGTGGTTATGGAGACTTGGTCACTGTTAAAGGGTGCTAGCGAGAGATACCTGTGGTGGTGGAGGTGGTTATTGGGGGGGCGCCAACAAACATTGTCGCACAGGGCGCCACCAGCACTTAAGCCGGCCCTGGCTCTAATACCTTCGGGTTGAGTTTGCGCTATATAAATATGCAAAAAAAGAAAAATGTCAAAGTACACAAGTTTTGTGAGTTCTGCTATAAGCACAGTTGCTCCAATGTGCTTCCATGTTCACACTCCACTGAGTGGGGGTGAAGGAGGGTGTGTTTGTGATATGTTTATAGGTTCTTTAGTTTCTTGAATTAAACTTGCCATGGGTTTATGGTGAACCTGTGTGTCAGTGTTGAGCTGTGATATCTAGCAACCATATGCATGACGTTACACATTCTGCAGTAAACATGTGGTAGGTGCATAACATCTTGAAATAGTTTTTCACGTGTGATGCACTGGACAGTCCATGAACTGATTGGCTACAGACCGCCACTGTTTCACGGCCTAGCTAATGCATGCAGAAGATGACCCGAGGCCTGGTGATTGCGTGTGAGTGAGCAGGTGATTGTGTGCGAGCAGGTGATTGCTTGGAAGTGAGATCACAGAGAGCCATCACTGGGTCAGATCTGTGGAAGTTCGGGCATGCTTTCACAGATACACAGCACCAAGTGACAATGGCTGTCTCTTCAAAGCACCAGCCATAGTCTGTGCCTACCTGCTCCACAGGGTTGTATGTGATTTCATAGAAAAACGGTTAAATGCCACATAAACTGACTGTTGGAAACTTTCGGGATGAATTGCAGTTACCATTTCATAGAAACCGATGAATAGATTTAGCATGCTTATTGTTTAAGGTGTAAATCAAACCCTTCAGGATGTCATGATTGCAAAAAAAAAAATCACAATATCAACACTTTTGTAAAAATGCCTCGCATTTTACAAAAGTGCCTGTGAAATTTTGATAATGCTTAAACTTTTGCCCTCCCCACCGCCCGCTTGTGAGGTTGGATCAATGCATTTCTAAAATGTTTTAGTGGCGCAGGCCCTGCGTCTTCTGCAGCAAAGCAACTCTTTCTCTCCTCTTCAGCGTGAATATCCAAAACCAGCCTTACCCCAGCTAATTTAGCAGCAGAAGTAGGCTCCAGCCCCTGAAGGTGGGGCTAATATGCGCGTTCTCTCTCTTTAGTAATATAAAACCTGCGGGACTGTGAAACTGAATAGCTCCTCCACACTTCTTTCTGGACTGATTAGTTATGTTTCAAAATGTGCACACACTGCACTACGATGCCGAAGGAGTGGGTGGAGGAGTGGTAATACATCAGCAGCCAGCAAGAAGGCCCAGCAAGTTAAGACCTCTAGTTTTACCTGCAGGTCAGAAGTTTGAATCGCAGTAAAGTGGATCTTAGCCTTTCATCCTTTCAAGGTTGATAACCAGAGCACTCTGTGAGTAATTATAGAATATGTTATTTAATTTGAAAAAAATCCAATTTACTGTTATTGTAGTAATGCTTCAGGTGCCTATACCTCTTATTTATTTGAAGTTTTTGAAAAGTGCTCTTACAATTGTCCTTTCTCACATTCTCCATGTATCCAAGGCTGACATTCAGTTCTCCAGTGTGCAGCATTGAAGTAATAATTACCATGCAGCACTGTACCCTGCCTTCTCATCACACCTCATTCCACCCTGGCCCACTCCTTCCTGTCCCACCCTATAACACAACCCTACCCTGTCCCATCAAACCAAACCCCCACCATGCCCATCTCATCCCTTTTACTCACATCTCATTTCTTCCCTCACATCTCACCCCACCCCATCCCATTTGCATCAAATCCCACCTCACCATCTTCTCAATCCATCCCATCCGAACACTACAAGATCAAACTCCAACCCCACCTACCCTCTGCCAGTGGCGTAGCTAGAGCTTGTGGCGCCCGGGGCTATCCCTCAGATTGCCGCCCCGGTGGGTGGGGTGGAAGAAAGGACAGCACGCACTTGAAAGAGGTCTGAGAGACACGTAGTATCGCCGCTAATAGTTACCTCGATCATGCAAGTTACATGCACATACATGACACGGTCCAAGGTTACACATTTGAATACACCAGTGACCGGCAGTACAAAGGAGGACACACAGACTGCATGATCTATCTGGGGACTCAGAAAAACCACATGCGACATCTATCAGAAAGCTGCGTGAACGATTACCTGGTAATCACCTCAGCACAATGTAAACATGCACATACATGACACTGTTCGGGGATCCGTCATTTACAGCTGACAATAAATGACAAAACATCATGGTCCCCCCCATTAAAGCAGTGGGGACGTGCACAAACGTGATGTGCTCTGAGGACCCAGAGCCAACTTAACAGTGTCGAAGCCTGTAATTCTTTATCTTTCAAAAACAGCAAATTAATTATTCACAGGGAATGACTCACTGTGTGCCCTTAGAACTAAACTCAGCACAAAGGGGTCAGTCAGCTCCACAACCTTGCCAACACAGACCAGATACAAAGCCCGCTCTGGTGGCCCAATGGCAACAACCAGGGATCACGCCCTGTCATTACTTCTAAGCAGCAGCAACCAACTCCCTGGGACCCAAAGCCAGCTTGTAATAGTGCATCTCTCCTTCAGAGCAGCCTCAGCACACACATGGTGCACAGCCTACCCAGGGGGCCCAAAGCTAAAATACAGGGAGTGGAGACACATTGTCATCACAATCCTTAAACACAGCTGTAGGGGCCATGGGAATATGTTCAACCCTATCCAGGGACTCCGTGAATAATCAGAAGAAACAAGAAACATTACATTTTTCTGCAATTTTGTTTTCACATTACTTTCATGGTAACCAACAGTGTTAAAAGTCAGCAAAAACAGTAAAATCATAATAACGTGTCTAGTATGGAACGCCAAGGCTGTGTAACACACGTCTCTGTAACACAGGTCTTCAGCTGCCTCCCAGACCCGAATGTAGGCATGGCAGAACCAAGGTCTGGAGAAAAATAACCACTTAAAAGAAGTCCGGATATGAAGTAAGTTATGTGTGCTTTTACGCATGTGTGTTTCAAAATGTCCACGGCTCAATCATTGGACAGTGGTAGCTTGCTACTACTGGTATCGCTCTACTCACAGACATCTGGGAATAAAGCCCTTCATCAGATCGCTTACGCATTTCAAAAGGTTCATAACCTTAGTGGACACAGACCTGGATGCGCCTAGACAACTGCTGACTAACTGGAGCAATCACACTGGCAACCTGCGATCACAACTGGAGCTCTCGTAACCTAGGCCCTGGTGCCCTGGGATCAGAGAATACCAGGTTCTTCTCTTGTATCTTGTATGTCAATCTTTTGTGTTCCTTTCCTCTCACAAGCCAAAATGCTTAAGATAAAATGCTCACACAACATTCAACTCTCTCTAGAACTATAGGCTCTACAGATGAATGCATTATTTAGGAAGAGAGAGTAGAAAGGCTTGCCTGTGCTCGCAGGTAAATGTATCAATGAGAGAATGGAAGCAGAGAGGTCAGTTTATCCCTGCTGTTTCCTGAGGAGAATTACAAGAAGACAGCAACATAAGGGCAGGGTACAGACTGACATTTACCCAGAGACAGGTGCAATAGCCCACATGTCTAACTGGCGCTAACAGCACAGCCACCACTTGCTCAGATGAAGACTTATTCCACACTCAGCGCTTATAGTACAAGTATCACTCATATGTCACAGATAGCAAAAGTACTACTTACGTGCCACAGTGACCACAGCTATCATCACATGTCAAAGGCAGCTGATTAGTACCATTCATCTGATCAATCCCTTGCTCTTCTGGTTAATTTCTTACTCAGTACAAACAGCAAATCTATCCTTTAAGGTTTTTGTCAGCAGAGCTACTCTCACCAGACAACAGAGCATTCCCAAACAAGTTACAGGGAGCAAAGCTATGCCTTAATAGCAGCTGAGCTATCCCTGGATAGGTGATTGTCCTTCTGACAATCTTTCTGAACGGTGTCTAAGCAACTAGGGAACAGGGAACTAGTGAACAAGAGGGGTTCGGGAACTAATGCTTTCAGGATGGCGTTTGGAGAAAGAGAGCCTCTCATACTTAAGTGGGACAGGCAAAACAAAGGAACCGGGAGACGCAATAGATAGGCCTTGGAGACAGAGAGACCTCAATATTGAGCGGCTTTAGGCTGGGAAACATCAGGCAGAGTAGAAATGGAAGGCTAGAAGAAGACAACAGAGACAATGAAAGCAAGAGACAGGCCAGTTCCAACTACAAGGATACAGGCAAATAAGAACCTAGGGTGGAATGTTTGAATTTGAACCTAGACGAGGAACAATGCGTACCAAAGGAGAAACATAAAATCCACAAATATTGCACTAGAATGACTCTTACATCAACCACCTGTGTCAATTAGAAGGGCACATGGCATTACTTTCAAACAACACTACCATAGATGAAACTAATTAGGGGTAAGGATTCAAGGCCCTAACCTCCACTGTGAACCACCATGCAGAACCCCCAAACACACTCAACATTAACACAGGGTAGGCTGGAAAGTGTCAAGAGTCTCTCCTCCCCCCAACTCCCTTTATAGAACAGCTCTATGAGGATAACCAATGTCTTCCAAGACAGCCACCCACATTAATGTGATTCAGTTCCTCTACTGGAAAACCTCTGATGGATGAATCACAAACGCAGACTGATGTCTGCATAAAGTGCCGAGGCCAAGTAATTGGCTAACTCTGAACCATATCTGGCAGGTCAACATAACAGAACTGCTGCTACACATGCTAAACCTCTTCTCTGTGTGTTTGGAAACGTTGCATACCAGCCGTCCATACTGTCCCTATGCTGTGTGTGAATACCAGCTGTCCATACTGTCCTTTTGCTGTGTGTGAATACCAGCCGTCGATACTGTCCCTATGCTGTGTGTGAATACCAGCCGTCCATACTGTCCCTATGCTGTGTGTGAATACCAGCCGTCCATACTGTCCCTATGCTGTGTGTGAATACTAGCTGTCCATACTGTCCCTATGCTGTGTGTGAATACCAGCTGTCCATACTGTCCCTTTGCTGTGTGTGAATTAGCGAAGCTTTAAGAGACCGTTCCACTTAAAAAAAAAAAAGAAATCAAAATGACTGTCCTTGTCAATTTTTTTTTATATTTAGCTGCTTACAATTGTGTTTCTATTATTTTTTTATAAAATTTCCCAAATTAAGCTTGAATATTGACGTTCAAACAGTTTGAATCAAACTTCTATGTAGGTACACCAGGAATACACTCTTGTATGTACAAGTCCGCATCATCTAGGGCTGTAAGGGCACAGCCTGTCACCATTACACATAATTATATTAAAAAGTAACGAAGAAAGCCTTTGTGTGCAAGGATAAACGTTTCCTATCTCTGTCCCCATTTCTCTCACAAGAGGAACCTAATAGACAAGAACTGCGCCGGGGCTTACCTGTTTGAATGAAGCTCCCCTCACGCTACATTCCACAAACAGTGCTCCAGGTTTAAATGTCCCGTCCTCGCAAGCACCAGGAGACCCCAAGCCAAGGCACCCCAAGCTCCACTGCACAGCGCCGTCCACAGGAAGCGCAAGCACTACTTTGTGTCCCGACCCGGACCAGACCCCAGGCGGCGCGCACAATGAACCCGGACGCCTCCGCCCAGCGTGCAGTCAACCGTGCAGAAGCTCGTGCGACGTCACGGGCCTATGCTAGGTGGTGGTGGCGGCATGCGTACGCTGCAGGCAGCAGTTGCAAGCAGCAGGTGGCGGTGCGCATGCGCTCGTACTTCAAACAGGGCCGCGCGCGTGGCACTGGTGGCCCACTGCAGTGGCCTTTATAATTTATTTGGGGACACTGACACTACTGTAACAGTAGTGTCAGTTTCCCCAAATAAATTATAAAGGCCGCCGCAACGGGCCACCAGTGCTGCGCGACCGCCACCCCAAAAATAGTGCTGCCTGGGGCGGAAGCCCCCCTCTTAGCTACGCCCCTGGAATCAGTTGAGTGAGATGGGGCGTGAGAAGATGGGATGAAATGGGAAAAGGGAGGGTGGGGAAGGGAGATGCAATGGTGACTGAAGTGTAATGGATGGAATGTAAGTGGATGGAAAGAGATGGGAGAATGGTGGGATGGAATGCAATGGGATAGGGGATGGGAAAGTAAAAGGGATGGGGTGGTCTTTGGGATGGGCTATGATGCGAGGTGATGTGATGAGATGAGCAGAGGGTAGGTGGGGTTGGAGTTTGATCTTGTAGTGTTCGGATGGGATGGATTGAGAAGATGGTGAGGTGGGATTTGATGCAAATGGGATGGGGTGGGGTGAGATGTGAGGGAAGAAATGAGATGTGAGTAAAAGGGATGAGATGGGCATGGTGGGGGTTTGGTTTGATGGGACAGGGTAGGGTTGTGTTATAGGGTGGGACAGGAAGGAGTGGGCCAGGGTGGAATGAGGTGTGATGAGAAGGCAGAATACAGTGCTGCATGGTAATTATTACTTCAATGCTGCACACTGGAGAACTGAATGTCAGCCTTGGATACATGGAGAATGTGAGAAAGGACAATTGTAAGAGCACTTTTCAAAAACTTCAAATAAATAAGAGTTATTGGCACCTGAAGCATTACTACAATAACAGTAAATTGGATTTTTTTCAAATTAAATAACATATTCTATAATTACTCACAGAGTGCTCTGGTTATCAACCTTGAAAGGATGAAAGGCTAAGATCCACTTTACTGCGATTCAAACTTCTGACCTGCAGGTAAAACTAGAGGTCTTAACTTGCTGGGCCTTCTTGCTGGCTGCTGATGTATTACCACTCCTCCACCCACTCCTTCGGCATCGTAGTGCAGTGTGTGCACATTTTGAAACATAACTAATCAGTCCAGAAAGAAGTGTGGAGGAGCTATTCAGTTTCACAGTCCCGCAGGTTTTATATTACTAAAGAGAGAGAACGCGCATATTAGCCCCACCTTCAGGGGCTGGAGCCTACTTCTGCTGCTAAATTAGCTGGGGTAAGGCTGGTTTTGGATATTCACGCTGAAGAGGAGAGAAAGAGTTGCTTTGCTGCAGAAGACGCAGGGCCTGCGCCACTAAAACATTTTAGAAATGCATTGATCCAACCTCACAAGCGGGCGGTGGGGAGGGCAAAAGTTTAAGCATTATCAAAATTTCACAGGCACTTTTGTAAAATGCGAGGCATTTTTACAAAAGTGTTGATATTGTGATTTTTTTTTTGCAATCATGACATCCTGAAGGGTTTGATTTACACCTTAAACAATAAGCATGCTAAATCTATTCATCGGTTTCTATGAAATGGTAACTGCAATTCATCCCGAAAGTTTCCAACAGTCAGTTTATGTGGCATTTAACCGTTTTTCTATGAAATCACATACAACCCTGTGGAGCAGGTAGGTAGGCACAGACTATGGCTGGTGCTTTGAAGAGACAGCCATTGTCACTTGGTGCTGTGTATCTGTGAAAGCATGCCCGAACTTCCACAGATCTGACCCAGTGATGGCTCTCTGTGATCTCACTTCCAAGCAATCACCTGCTCGCACACAATCACCTGCTCACTCACACGCAATCACCAGGCCTCGGGTCATCTTCTGCATGCATTAGCTAGGCCGTGAAACAGTGGCGGTCTGTAGCCATTCAGTTCATGGACTGTCCAGTGCATCACACGTGAAAAACTATTTCAAGATGTTATGCACCTACCACATGTTTACTGCAGAATGTGTAACGTCATGCATATGGTTGCTAGATATCACAGCTCAACACTGACACACAGGTTCACCATAAACCCATGGCAAGTTTAATTCAAGAAACTAAAGAACCTATAAACATATCACAAACACACCCTCCTTCACCCCCACTCAGTGGAGTGTGAACATGGAAGCACATTGGAGCAACTGTGCTTATAGCAGAACTCACAAAACTTGTGTACTTTGACATTTTTCTTTTTTTGCATATTTATATAGCGCAAACTCAACCCGAAGGTATTAGAGCCAGGGCCGGCTTAAGTGCTGGTGGTGCCCTGTGCGACAATGTTTGTTGGCGCCCCTCCAATAACCACCTCCACCACCACAGGTATCTCTCGCTAGCACCCTTTAACAGTGACCAAGTCTCCATAACCACACTCTCTCAGATGCACTGAATTAGTTATAGCGTCACTCATACCAGTGTAGGGTGTCTGAGCACTTTGCATCACACGCACATTACAGAGAGACAATCAATCATACGCGTGTAAATCAGTGTATAGGAAATGTTACATAAGCCAAAGGACTAAAAGTGTAGGAGTCACATCATGTCATCCATACTGATAGGCAGTATAGTTTAAGAGTGCTTGGTGTGGAGAAGCACAAACTCCGAGGCGAAAATGAAACCGCATAGTTGGGAGTTTTCTTTAATAATAAGAATCGATTTCTAGCCAAATTAACCCTTTTTGCAACATTAATCAATGTTCTAATAATGTATACCTTGCAGTCTGTATGCAGTTCCAGGATGAAAGTTAATAGCTCACTATACTATATTAGGACTTTAAGTTATAAATTGCAAGTAACAAAAGGATGTCTCTTTTGAAAGCAGTAACCTGCTGATCTGTTGACATCATACGCACTCTGTAATCTACTTGGAACACGTTCTTTGCAGCAGGAATATTAACCCTCTGCACTAACTTCACCTAAAGCAAAACTTCAACTATACAAAATGCTGATCTCTCACCAGGAAGGTAATTAATCACACGAGTTATCTTGACATTTATGTGAGGCCTGGTAATTGCGGGGGGAAGAAACGCTGCAGCAGGTGCTTCAAAAGCAATAATAATAAACTTTCACCAAACACGGCGCCCCCAGGAAGCCAGCACCTGGTGTGGTGACCTCGAGGCTCGAACTCTTGTTTCCAGCACCAAAGGCGGCAGTTTAGGCCGATGGTCGGACCACACCCTCTCCCCTTCACCTAACATTACTTACTTCTTGCGCCCGGCGTTCTCAGAAAGTGCCGAGGTCCGACCCTTCCTCTGGTCTCTGCCCTGCCTGTAGTCCACGTCCCCGAAGTGCCGCCCCAAAAATAGTGCCGCCCCAAAAATAGTGCCGCCTGGGGCGGACCGCCCCCCCCCTAGCTACGCCCCTGCCCTCTGCTCATCTCATCACATCACCTCGCATCATAGCCCATCCCAAATACCACCCCATCCCTTTTACTTTCCCATCCCCTATCCCATTGCATTCCATCCCACCATTCTCCCATCTCTTTCCATCCACTTACATTCCATCCATTACACTTCAGTCACCATTGCATCTCCCTTCCCCACCCTCCCTTTTCCCATTTCATCCCATCTTCTCACGCCCCATCTCACTCAACTGATTCCAGGGGCGTAGCTAAGAGGGGGGCTTCCGCCCCAGGCAGCACTATTTTTGGGGTGGCGGTCGCGCAGCACTGGTGGCCCGTTGCGGCGGCCTTTATAATTTATTTGGGGAAACTGACACTACTGTTACAGTAGTGTCAGTGTCCCCAAATAAATTATAAAGGCCACTGCAATGGGCCACCAGTGCCACGCGCGCGGCCCTGTTTGAAGTACGAGCGCATGCGCACCGCCACCTGCTGCTTGCAACTGCTGCCTGCAGCGTACGCATGCCGCCACCACCACCTAGCATAGGCCCGTGACGTCGCACGAGCTTCTGCACGGTTGACTGCACGCTGGGCGGAGGCGTCCGGGTTCATTGTGCGCGCCGCCTGGGGTCTGGTCCGGGTCGGGACACAAAGTAGTGCTTGCGCTTCCTGTGGACGGCGCTGTGCAGTGGAGCTTGGGGTGCCTTGGCTTGGGGTCTCCTGGTGCTTGCGAGGACGGGACATTTAAACCTGGAGCACTGTTTGTGGAATGTAGCGTGAGGGGAGCTTCATTCAAACAGGTAAGCCCCGGCGCAGTTCTTGTCTATTAGGTTCCTCTTGTGAGAGAAATGGGGACAGAGATAGGAAACGTTTATCCTTGCACACAAAGGCTTTCTTCGTTACTTTTTAATATAATTATGTGTAATGGTGACAGGCTGTGCCCTTACAGCCCTAGATGATGCGGACTTGTACATACAAGAGTGTATTCCTGGTGTACCTACATAGAAGTTTGATTCAAACTGTTTGAACGTCAATATTCAAGCTTAATTTGGGAAATTTTATAAAAAAATAATGGAATCACAATTGTAAGCAGCTAAATATAAAAAAAAATTGACAAGGACAGTCATTTTGATTTCTTTTTTTTTTTTAAGTGGAACGGTCTCTTAAAGCTTCGCTAATTCACACACAGCAAAGGGACAGTATGGACAGCTGGTATTCACACACAGCATAGGGACAGTATGGACAGCTGGTATTCACACACAGCATAGGGACAGTATGGACGGCTGGTATTCACACACAGCATAGGGACAGTATGGACGGCTGGTATTCACACACAGCATAGGGACAGTATGGACGGCTGGTATTCACACACAGCAAAAGGACAGTATGGACAGCTGGTATTCACACACAGCATAGGGACAGTATGGACGGCTGGTATGCAACGTTTCCAAACACACAGAGAAGAGGTTTAGCATGTGTAGCAGCAGTTCTGTTATGTTGACCTGCCAGATATGGTTCAGAGTTAGCCAATTACTTGGCCTCGGCACTTTATGCAGACATCAGTCTGCGTTTGTGATTCATCCATCAGAGGTTTTCCAGCAGAGGAACTGAATCACATTAATGTGGGTGGCTGTCTTGGAAGACATTGGTTATCCTCATAGAGCTGTTCTATAAAGGGAGTTGGGGGGAGGAGAGACTCTTGACACTTTCCAGCCTACCCTGTGTTAATGTTGAGTGTGTTTGGGGGTTCTGCATGGTGGTTCACAGTGGAGGTTAGGGCCTTGAATCCTTACCCCTAATTAGTTTCATCTATGGTAGTGTTGTTTGAAAGTAATGCCATGTGCCCTTCTAATTGACACAGGTGGTTGATGTAAGAGTCATTCTAGTGCAATATTTGTGGATTTTATGTTTCTCCTTTGGTACGCATTGTTCCTCGTCTAGGTTCAAATTCAAACATTCCACCCTAGGTTCTTATTTGCCTGTATCCTTGTAGTTGGAACTGGCCTGTCTCTTGCTTTCATTGTCTCTGTTGTCTTCTTCTAGCCTTCCATTTCTACTCTGCCTGATGTTTCCCAGCCTAAAGCCGCTCAATATTGAGGTCTCTCTGTCTCCAAGGCCTATCTATTGCGTCTCCCGGTTCCTTTGTTTTGCCTGTCCCACTAAAGTATGAGAGGCTCTCTTTCTCCAAACGCCATCCTGAAAGCATTAGTTCCCGAACCCCTCTTGTTCACTAGTTCCCTGTTCCCTAGTTGCTTAGACACCGTTCAGAAAGATTGTCAGAAGGACAATCACCTATCCAGGGATAGCTCAGCTGCTATTAAGGCATAGCTTTGCTCCCTGTAACTTGTTTGGGAATGCTCTGTTGTCTGGTGAGTGTAGCTCTGCTGACAAAAACCTTAAAGGATTGATTTGCTGTTTGTACTGAGTAAGAAATTAACCAGAAGAGCAAGGGATTGATCAGATGAATGGTACTAATCAGCTGCCTTTGACATGTGATGATAGCTGTGGTCACTGTGGCACGTAAGTAGTACTTTTGCTATCTGTGACATATGAGTGATACTTGTACTATAAGCGCTGAGTGTGGAATAAGTCTTCATCTGAGCAAGTGGTGGCTGTTAGCGCCAGTTAGACATGTGGGCTATTGCACCTGTCTCTGGGTAAATGTCAGTCTGTACCCTGCCCTTATGTTGCTGTCTTCTTGTAATTCTCCTCAGGAAACAGCAGGGATAAACTGACCTCTCTGCTTCCATTCTCTCATTGATACATTTACCTGCGAGCACAGGCAAGCCTTTCTACTCTCTCTTCCTAAATAATGCATTCATCTGTAGAGCCTATAGTTCTAGAGAGAGTTGAATGTTGTGTGAGCATTTTATCTTAAGCATTTTGGCTTGTGAGAGGAAAGGAACACAAAAGATTGACATACAAGATACAAGAGAAGAACCTGGTATTCTCTGATCCCAGGGCACCAGGGCCTAGGTTACGAGAGCTCCAGTTGTGATCGCAGGTTGCCAGTGTGATTGCTCCAGTTAGTCAGCAGTTGTCTAGGCGCATCCAGGTCTGTGTCCACTAAGGTTATGAACCTTTTGAAATGCGTAAGCGATCTGATGAAGGGCTTTATTCCCAGATGTCTGTGAGTAGAGCGATACCAGTAGTAGCAAGCTACCACTGTCCAATGATTGAGCCGTGGACATTTTGAAACACACATGCGTAAAAGCACACATAACTTACTTCATATCCGGACTTCTTTTAAGTGGTTATTTTTCTCCAGACCTTGGTTCTGCCATGCCTACATTCGGGTCTGGGAGGCAGCTGAAGACCTGTGTTACAGGGACGTGTGTTACACAGCCTTGGCGTTCCATACTAGACACGTTATTATGATTTTACTGTTTTTGCTGACTTTTAACACTGTTGGTTACCATGAAAGTAATGTGAAAACAACATTGCAGAAAAATGTAATGTTTCTTGTTTCTTCTGATTATTCACGGAGTCCCTGGATAGGGTTGAACATATTCCCATGGCCCCTACAGCTGTGTTTAAGGATTGTGATGACAATGTGTCTCCACTCCCTGTATTTTAGCTTTGGGCCCCCTGGGTAGGCTGTGCACCATGTGTGTGCTGAGGCTGCTCTGAAGGAGAGATGCACTATTACAAGCTGGCTTTGGGTCCCAGGGAGTTGGTTGCTGCTGCTTAGAAGTAATGACAGGGCGTGATCCCTGGTTGTTGCCATTGGGCCACCAGAGCGGGCTTTGTATCTGGTCTGTGTTGGCAAGGTTGTGGAGCTGACTGACCCCTTTGTGCTGAGTTTAGTTCTAAGGGCACACAGTGAGTCATTCCCTGTGAATAATTAATTTGCTGTTTTTGAAAGATAAAGAATTACAGGCTTCGACACTGTTAAGTTGGCTCTGGGTCCTCAGAGCACATCACGTTTGTGCACGTCCCCACTGCTTTAATGGGGGGGACCATGATGTTTTGTCATTTATTGTCAGCTGTAAATGACGGATCCCCGAACAGTGTCATGTATGTGCATGTTTACATTGTGCTGAGGTGATTACCAGGTAATCGTTCACGCAGCTTTCTGATAGATGTCGCATGTGGTTTTTCTGAGTCCCCAGATAGATCATGCAGTCTGTGTGTCCTCCTTTGTACTGCCGGTCACTGGTGTATTCAAATGTGTAACCTTGGACCGTGTCATGTATGTGCATGTAACTTGCATGATCGAGGTAACTATTAGCGGCGATACTACGTGTCTCTCAGACCTCTTTCAAGTGCGTGCTGTCCTTTCTTCCACCCCACCCACCGGGGCGGCAATCTGAGGGATAGCCCCGGGCGCCACAAGCTCTAGCTACGCCACTGCACCAATCCATATGTTCCTTCCAGGCCGAGACAGTCGGGGGCCTCTGGGATCCCCACAGCTGGGCAATATCACGCTTGGCAACCATATACCCCAGAGTCGCCCACCACGTCTGCGGCACCGAGTAATCGGTAGGCTCCCACACATTCAACAGGCATCTCCTCGCTTCGGGCAACAGCGCCACATGCGTGACCACTCGCAGCACCTCATGCACACCACGCCAGAACCCCTCCACCTCCGGGCACTCCCACAAGATATGCAGAAAAGTCCCCAGCGCACCACACCCACGCTTACACAAACCGTCCTCAGCGTAGCCCATACGCAGGAGCTTTGGCCCCGTCATGTAGACCCTGTGGAGTATCTTGAGCTGGACGAAACGAAGGCGAGCCGGTATAGCCACCTCTTTCGTGGAGGCCACCGCGGAGATCCAGTCCTCGTCGTCCAGCTCCAGCCCATCGGCTACCCAAGCCTCACGAAGGGCAGTCAACAAGTCTGAGCGGTCGTTGATCAGTTTTTTGTAGATCAGTGAGATCGTGCTGTCAGGGACGTGTCCATCCAGCACTCTATCCTCCAGGGGGGAACACTCCGGGATGGAGGCAACGTCCGGAAAGACGGAGCCCAGCGCATGCCGGACCTGCAAATACCGAAAGTACTCGCTGCCCTGCAACTGAAATTCCGTCTGCAGCATCTCAAACGGTTTAAATCCTCCCCTCGTCCAGAGATCCCCCACTTTGCTAATGCCTATTAAGTCCCACTTCTCAAAGCCCTTCGAGGTCCACAAGGAGCCCAACCGCTCAGACGCTTATAGTGGTGACGCCCGGGTCAAACGGTCCTTCCACCCCATAGCTGCATTGGCCGCGTGCCACACTCGCACCATGACACGCGTGGGGCCCGTTAGGCGAGCGTCGGGCGCGCTAGAGTAGAGCGCTCGATTATGGTCACCACCTGGAAGTAGCATCCTATCCATTTCAAACGCCGGGTTTAAGGCTGGCCCATATAGGCCCTGATTAATCGCAGCTAGCTGGGAGGCCCAATAATACCGTTTAATATCCGGGAGGGCAATCCCCCCGTCATACCATGGGAGCGTCAGCTTAGCCAGGGCAATACGTGGCCTCCCGTCCCAGAACAGGCGGCGCTGCAAACTCTCCACTTCACGGAAGTAGCGCGCTGGGACGAGGTCCATAGTGTTCTGCAACGCGTACAGGAAACGCGGCAGCGACATCATTTTAAACAATGCCGCCCGGCCGAGCGGCGAAAGCGGCAAACGCCGCCAGCGCGCGACATCCTCTTTCAGACGCTGGAGGGGGGGAAGCAAGTTCCGATCATACCGAGCCTCCGGGTCCAGAGTAATGAAGACACCCAGGTACCTAAATCCCTGCGGGGCGACCTGGATCGGACAGCCCCGCGGGAGGATAGGAGCCTCCCCGGAGAGAACATACACACACGATTTAGCCCAGTTGATGACCAGACCGGAGTTACGACCGAATGAATGCAAAACATCAACCAGTACTATGAGTGATTTACGTGGGGAAGCTAGGTACAAGAGGATGTCATCAGCGTATAGGGATACGCGGTCCTCATACTCAGGGGTCCAGCGGAGACCACGGATGGAAGGCTCCCACCGCAGCCACTCCGCCAGGGGCTCCAAGGCAAGTGCAAAGAGGAGCGGCGATAAGGGGCAGCCCTGCCGTGTGCCCCGGCCCAGCTCGAACGGAGCTGACACTCTTCCGTTCACCACCACCTGAGCCAATGGGCCCGAATACAGCAATTTGACCCAACTGATGAACCCTGGGCCGAATCCAAACTTCGCAAGCATCGCCCAGATATATGGCCACTCAAGCGTGTCAAACGCCATGGTGGCGTCTAAGGACGCCAAAATGGCCGGCTCCCGTATGAACGGGGCACGTGCGAGCACACCGTGCAAACGCCGCAGATTAAGGGCTGTGTTGCGATGGGGAATAAAGCCAGATTGGTCGTGATGAACCAAATCGCCCACCACACCGACCAGCCGATTGGCCAGTACCTTGGCGAGAATCTTGGGCTCCGCATTCAGTAGCGAAATGGGCCGATAGGATGTAACCCGGTCCCGAGGTCTCCCCTCCTTGTGGATGACCACGATTGTAGCCAGACGCTGGTCCAGCGGGAGGGAGCCCACCGAGTGTGCCGCCAGGAACATAGCCCGGAGGTGGGGTGCCAGCGTATCCGGTCGCAACTTGTACAACTCGATAGGGAGACCATTCGGACCCATGGCCTTGCCGGAAGCGACCGAGCGTATGGCGAGGGCGATCTCGTCGGAGGTGGGAGCGGCGTCCAACGACACCCTGTCATCCCTGGAAAGGGACGGCAGCGCGATATCACTGAGCAGGGCACGGGAATCCTCTTCCGAGCAGGGAGACACCGGGGAATACACCCCACGGAAATAATCTGCGAAGCAGGAGACAATTTCTTCTGGCTCAGTTACACACACACCATCCGTTTTCTCAATCAGCGGGACCACACGATTCGCTCTTTCTTTTTTGTCCAACCACGCTATAAGTTTACCAGCCTTATCACCCACATCATACAGTCGCCCCTGTTGCTCTCTACTGAGGCCCCTGGCCGCCTCCGTGACGAGGGCCCTATAGGCCGCTTGCTTGAGTTGGAGGACATGTAATGCGGCATCCGTCACCCCACCTTCTAAATTACCCTCCAACTCGGCTATTTCAGCCTCCATCCGGGTCACCTCCTCCCGCTCGCGCCTCCGGGCGTGGGAAATAAGGGATAGGGCCTCCCCTCGGAGTACTGTCTTGAAGGCCTCCCATAGCGGTACAGCCGAAGGCACGGACCCCACATTCTCATCAAAATATCGCTGAAGGGATTTAATCAATTCAGCGCGAATGGTGGGGTCGCGCAGGTACCAAGGATTGATTGGAACCACCCTACCCTCACCCCTCGGAAAGACATCAAAGTGCAGTAGGAGCGGGGAGTGGTCCGAAATACCCCGTGGCAAATGGCGCACCTCTCCCACCCTCCCAACATAGGCCGCCGGGACAAGGACATAGTCTAGTCGTGAGAGACTACCATGGGCTCCCGAGTGGAAAGTGTACTGCAGCTGCGTGGGGTGTTTTAAACGCCAGCAGTCCACTAATCCAAATGTATCCAAGAGGCCGGGTAGCCACGCCTGTGCCCGGGGGAGGTCCCTAGGGGGGTGACGATCCACAGACCCAGATACCACCGCATTAAAATCCCCCCCCACAACTAATAGCCCCCCCGGAAGGCCAAGGAGAAGGCGCCCAAGGTCCGCAAAGGTGGTCGACTGCAGCCCCGGTGGGATGTATACTGACACAAAGACAACCACTTTGCCCTCCAGTCTTCCCACCAAGACCGTGTAACGTCCCCTGTCATCGTGGAGCACCTCATCAAGCTCCAACGGGAGCGAGTTCTTCACCATGATGCCCACACCCCTTGAGCCGGACGTGAAGCCCGAGTGAGCCACTAGGCGATAGCCACGCCGATTCATGGCGCAGAAGGAGTTGCCAATAAGGTGTGTCTCCTGCAGAAAGACTACATCGGGCGAGATTCGCTTCAAAAACTGCAGGACCACACCCCGTTTGATCCTGTCCCCCAGTCCATTCACATTCCAAGACAACAAAGTTAGTTCCCTACCCCCCATCATATACAGAAGCCATCATTCGTCCCCCGGAGAGCACTTTAGAACTAACACAAAAATACGTTTGCCTTGTGATAAAAACGAACAACACCCCATCCCTACCCACCCACCCCAACAGAACTCCCCCCTCGCTGCACCCCTGCATGAGCCCAAACAGCCCCCCCAACGTGCAGTGTGCCTGTCGCCCCATATATAGTTAGATTAACTAAACCCCCTAGAGGAGGAGGGAGAACCCCCAATAGACCCAACACAACCTCCATAGGAGGGGAACTTACAAAAACTGACGCAGAATCAAAAGTGGCAACATTTTCGTCCAGAGTGAGGCCCAATATTAGACCCTCAGTCCCGATCCAGCGTGCCGTCTCCCCCCGCCGCCCCCCCCCCGCCCCCCCGACCACGATCCCCGGGCAGAGTATCCAGCCAGTCCCCGGCCGCTTCGGGACGATCAAAGAAGTGAGTGCGACCATCCACCTCCACACGCAGCTTGGCCGGGAAAAGCATGGCGTATTTGAGGTTTAGGTCCCGAAGACGGCGTTTGACGCCTAGGAAGCTCAGTCTCTGCTTCTGGACCGCTGGGGTGAAATCAGGGTAAAAATTAACCTCCATATTGTCAAGCTTGACCGGTCCATGCAGTCTGGAGGTTTGCAGGATAGCGTCTCTATCCCGAAAATTGAAAATCCGGGCGATGAGAGGTCTCGGAGGGGCTCCGACCTTCGGCCTTCCCCCGGGAACCCTGTGGGCCCTCTCCACAGCGAAGAATTTGCTCAGCCCCCGTGGCTGGAGATGGGTAGCAATCAGGTCCTCCACAAAGAGAT
This sequence comes from Triturus cristatus, assembly GCF_964204655.1. NCBI lineage: Eukaryota > Metazoa > Chordata > Amphibia > Caudata > Salamandridae > Triturus > Triturus cristatus. The sequence goes on from NC_140582.1 coordinate 852,452,905, forward strand.
CCACCGCCGCCTCCTCGCGTCCCTCGGGCACCCCAATAATGCGGACCTTGTTCCTCCGTGCCAGACTCTCGGAGTCCTCCAGGCGTCGATCCATAAGCGCACTCGCCTGACTAAGCCGGCGCACCTCTGTTTGCAAGGCCGCCACATCTGTCGTTAGGCCCGATGCGGTGTGGGCCAAAGAATCTACTCGGTCGTTGGTTTTGGAAAGATCGGCCCTCACCAGGCCAACATCCACAAGGACCGAGTCAATCTTCTGCGCCAGTGTATCAAACCGCTGGCCCACCGAGGCCTTCATCTCGGCAATGGCGCCCATGACATCTCGCAGGGTCAGATCTGCGGGCAGGTCTGGGGCATCAGGAGGGCTCTCAGGGGACTTGCGCGGTCCATCGGGAGATCCCTTCTGGAGGGTATAGCGGTCCATACTGTTGGCCTGATGGACGGCGCCACGCCGGGTCGATTTGGTCTTTGCCCGGTCTCCATCTTGTTTCGTGGCCATGGCCACCAGTCTCTCAGTCGCACCAGCCACGTCGTGTAGGGCAGGAAAGCAGGGCCACGAGCTCCGGGGGGGCCCCCTCAGAGCAGCGGGGTGAATCACAGCCGGCAGGCAGGGTCTCCCAGCAAGGCCACACCACACCAACACCAAGGGCTCCGCGACCCAACCTCGCAGAAACGACAAGGTGGTGCAAAAGCGAAAGCGAAAGTGCGGGGTATGCGAGTCGCCAGGCCCTGCCTGCCGCTGTTGTTCACTTTGTCACTGGATCACCCCACAGCGCAAATCCGGGGTCCGGCGAGGGGAAGGCCGCAAACCTCAATCGGTGCTCACTCCGGTGTCCGAGGTCCGATTCGGAAGCGGGAAACGGGTGCCACCTCAGCTCGGGTTCACCAACATAGTCCCCTCATCCAGGACAGGATAATTTCAGGATAATCGTAGGAGGTTGCGGAGGTCCTCGGGAGCCTCGCACCTACGCGGCCATCTTGGTTGCGCGCTAGGCTCCTCCACATATTCTTTTTAAATGACCAATACATTTGCACAAACAGTTTTATTGATGAAACGATATCGAACAAATTTATAATGTGTCAAATCCGGTTTCAGTGAATGTTTGTCCTTTGTGCATCTGCCAGTAAGTACCTTGATCTGTTTTGGCTGTGTTAAAATTGTTGCTTCCGTCACACTTCAGGATTACATGAAAAGTGCTTAATCTTTTGCTTTCTTGACTGCTGAGTGTGCCCAGTCTATTCACAGATCTTTCTTTACATTATCCATTTCAGACTGCAAATGGAAGGAGATTGCAAGCACCAATCCCGGAGCAATAAATAAATTTTTTAGCATATTCTGTCAGGGGACATAGCCTCATCTTCCCCCCCATGGTGTGATCTGAACTGCTATGACTATGCGTCAATGAAGGCATCAGCAAATCATGTGTACCCTGCTCCATCTTGTGATACAGATCCATTAACTGTGTCAACTACTATGCTCCCTATCCATGGTACTTTGTCGTAAATCAATGATGTTGTCAACATCAGGGCCTTTGCTGGACTGTGTAAGAATATTCACATGCATGGCAGTTTTACCCCACATAGGGGGATGTCCCACACTACATGCTAACCAGCTGTGGCCATTGTTGCTTAATCCAGAAATTAGTCCTAGTTCAATTAGTTTATCCTTGGAATTAATTGCCCTCCACCAGAATAAAAGACCTGCCTAGTTCCGGCTTACTTTCTAGTAACATTGTAATTAATGATAACAAACATTTTACTCTGCATAGACTGACAGTTGTGTGTTGCCATTGCAATCGCCTGCTCTATGCCCTTTGAAATCACCATCTATCCTTCATGCACAAGTGGTCATTTGGCTAAAGCCTGGTGGGACACCCGTAGGCATGTTGGCGCTTAATAACAGATGTTTATTGATACCCCTCTCAGTGATACTCCTTTTCACATCCCCGGAAGGATGGAAGGCTGAGCGAACCCAACGAGGTTTGATCCTATGACCATGAGGTCAAACCCAGGCCCGCAGTGGATGCATTAGTCCACTAAGCCACCAGACCCAGCCGATAAATGGGTCCTGCTTGGCTGCCTGTGTTGGTTAACAGCTCAGAGCAAAAGGCCTTATTTTCTGTATTTTATACACCATAGAGGCTCCACCTAGGTTAGAAACATGGGGCATTGAGTAATGAGAGTCTACATTTTAATTGAAATGTGACCCTTATTCCTTCAAGTAATTTCCCCCTGAGCAGTGAATACTTTATGGTTCTGCTCACAATCTTCCCAGGCTGTTAAAATGTTAGCAATGTGAGTGGTCCAATGACATTAGCGTCAGAATCGAAGATTCCCTGTTTATGTTTTAACGCAGCCCACCTTTTTGTGGGTCCTGCTGGGACCCCTCTGCCTCACTGCAAGTAACCTAGGTACTTAATACAGCTCACTTAACGCACTTGTATGTTACTTAAGAAAGACCCCTAGCAACAACTTGATTCCCTGCTGCTTGGTGAGGATTCCAGTCCATTGTACCTGACTCTAGAGAGACCTCTAGTAACGTGTGCATGGCCTGAAGCCTTGTTATAGGTTTTCTGCAGTTACTTCTGAGAGGAACATCTTCTAATGACTTGAGGTCCTGCAGCTGTGCGAAATATCAAACCTATTGGCTTTGCTCATCATTGTTCATATTGTGAAGACAGTCATTTGAGCTCAATGCCCCAGGGTGCATGCTTGCATGCCGAGATAATGAGGCCATACATACCCTGATAGGTGCAGCTACAAGTTCCAGAATGCAACATATTGTTCGCATAAAGACTGGTTGTCGGTATACCGTGTCATACTGTAATTTGGGCTATGTGCTACTTCTATGTGCTTAACCTTTGAGAGCATGGCTTGTTTGGTTACTATTTCATTTTAACTTGCTTGGTGCATTAGTGAGAGGGGCCACTAATGCCATTACCGAGAATGTACTCCTGCGTCTGTAGTGGGGACGTGCATTTGTTCGATGCTGTTTAAACTGCAGTATCTTAAATCCTTCTTAAAAATGCTGTCGCCGTAATTCATAAAGGAAGTGGTGGGAGATCCGTTTAAATTTAAAATCTATAGAAATGGACCATTACAAAATTAATGGGTTTTACCCAGCGCTTCAGACCAAACCTTGCTATCTCAGCGCTGTGTCTGGCAGATGCTACCCTCTGTATGTGTTCCCTGTCCTTACTGCAGAAGGAGGAAAGGTGGGCAATTGTGATTGACATTGACTATGCCAAACATAACATGTGTATTTGTGCGCACCTTCACTCCGAGAGATATCCTGGTGCTGATTAACAGGTGTTTATTGATATCCAACTTAATGGTCCTCATTTTATTGACCTCATAAGGATAAAAGGCTGAGTGGGCCTGTCGGGATTTGAGCCTGCGACAAAGACCCCTACAGTGGGTGCCCTGGTGCGCTAGCCACTAGATCTGTGTCTGCATCTATCCAGGAAACTAATGCTCTTGTATGTTTAAAGCAAGGAATGGCCACGCATGCAGTGCTCCCTTTTTAGGTCTCGCTGAGCCAGCGCGCATGCGCTACCCGGAGAGAATTTAGTATACGGGTTTTCAAAGTGCTACCCACATGATTTTGCACGCCTGAAGCTTGAGTGCACGATGGCGTGCATGTGCACAGCTGCTGCTCGCACTCCCTCCTCCCTTCTCCCCCTCCCTTTTCGTCAGCTTTAATCAGGCTCCTCTGCTGCTGGCATTCCCCACTCCCTTCTCGCCCAGCCCTTCTTGTCACCTCGGCTTGCACTCACCCCTCCTTTCTCCCCTTTCGGCCGCTTTCGGCCGCTTTGAGGCTCTTAGTGAGCCGCGCGGCCAATGCTTGTTATTATAGGACTTGTTTTTAAAACCAAATAGGTCGTACTGAACTACAGTGTTGTATTTTGGTACTGTTGTAGGCGTGCTACTGCATTTTAAGCTGTGATCAATTTATATTTTGGTACTCGGATCTGTATGTTACTGCACTTTAAAACCCATAGCTCTGTCATCTTGAATAGTGGCATGAAAGTGACACGGTAAAGCAGTCTGTTACAGTTGATGTTTGTACTTGTGGTTTGCGCAGACCTGTTCTGGTTTCACGTCTGGAATTTTTTTTCTTCCGTGAAATGTATTGTGAAAGACAAAAGGTGTTTATCAACTGTGCCTGGGAGAGCTGCAATCTGACCCTGGCACATCTCGCCACATGCAATTTCCCAGATAGAAAGAATGCGTTAGGCTGAAATTCAACACTTCTCTTCAACCCATCCATTTGTGTACATTTTAGATGTCTGTGCTGCCGTCGTACGGCTAGAGCAGCCAATTTAAAAGGGAGCATCAGAACATGTGCTTTTGAGAGATTTCAGGTGCGGATATTTCTTTTTTAGTAAAAAGGCGACAAAATTTTTTTGCAAATTCTTTAATAGGCAACATGGCATGCTGTACTGTAAATGTCACATAGATGGAGCAAGTACTTGGACGTAACTGTATATAGATCTGTGCAGACGGGTAACAACATGGGTGGTACACGAAATTGCTACAATAAATTGAGTTGTCCAAACCTCCCCTTCGATTCCAGAACGCACCCTTCCCATCAAGTACCTTATTAATGCAGCGCTCTCTGCGTGCTTATAATCATTTTGTTGGCCGTATCGGTTAGAGGTGCGTGCATCGTTAAGTCTTACATCCCCAGTCTCCTGGTGCTAAAGTTCTCGATATTTAATACATACACACCTTCCGTTTTCAGAATCCATGGCTGGTGTTTCCTGTGTCAAACAATCATTTTGTGATGTAACTGTGAGTCGGTCGTGAGCACGAACTTGTGAATTTCTCTTATCTCCACCTTGATGAAGTATATGGCTTCCTCCCCATGAGCCACGCATGGGTGACTGTAATTACTAGTGCTGGATCGGTATGAAACTCTGTGATTTCAACTCTTGACCATTTTTATGGAGTTCCTGGTAAACCTGTTTCAAGGTTCGGGAACCTCTGCTCACACCAGGTACTTCGGGTTTCGAAGTGCAGGCTTAATACTCAGAATCATATGTTAGCAATCCAAAGTTTAAGTGCGCTTCACAGACGCTCATAAACGTTTTGGGGTCGGTTGAGGAAGGCGTCATTACTAGATGTTGACTTGTCAGGTATCACCTCGTCAGTTGTTGCAGTATCTCATCCATCAGAAAATGACACTCTTTCTGATAGCTGATGATGCTCAGGAACTATCTTTCGGCATGGTTACCTTATTGCTTTTTGTAGGGCGCTTGCGCTCATTAGTAGCATTTTATAGTGACTGCGATGTAACATGTATTTTGCATCCACCGCCACAACCTTTACAGTGATTGCTCTAAGTCACACATAGTGTAGTTAATAGCCACTGCAAAGAAATTGTTCACAAGTTTGTAGTAATCAAGATAGATGAGTCCAATATAAGTTTGAAGTAACTTTATTGAAGTTACAAATATAGCTGCAACAACCTCCAGCACACAGACTGATACTGGTTACATTTAGAACTTCAGCTATGATGCAGTTCTTTTACATCATAGCTACATCATAGCATTCTAGATATTACCACATATCTCCCACCTTATAGAATATAAAGAATAAAATAAAGGAACAAATTATCAAGATATAAACTGTGAATTTTAAACATTGATAATAAAACTATTAACAGTTGTGTATATCACAATTTAAAGCATTAAAGATTTCTTTAATGGTGTAGATTATACACATGTCTCAAACATTCATAGATGAGAAACCTTACATTTGTTCCCAAAACTCCAGTTCTTTCCATCATCCAACTTAGCCACAGAACCCTTGACAGATATCACTTTACGAGGCTGAGAAAACTAACTCTCACCCTTCTTCACAAATCCAAATCTCTTTACCACAACCCAATCCCCTTTCACAAATACTAACTCTTTAACACCTTTCCTAATGTCAAAAGCAGTCTTATTGCGTCGCTGACACTCAGCAGCCCTGGACTTCATCTTATCTCTATCGACCCAAACATGGTTCTTTTCTTTCAACCACATAGGAGATTCCTTAGTGCCTGGTTCTCTTCTCTTTAAAGCAATAAAAGGAGAAATTCCAGTCACTGAATGTGGTGTAATCCTGTGGGCCCACATCATCCTCCGTAGCTCATCTTTCCAAGATAAACCATTGGATAGTGAAAGTTGAATGCACTCCATGACAATACGATTAACCCTCTCCACAAGACCATTTGCTTGCGGATGGAATAAAGCAACTCTGTCATGAGAAATTCCAAGACTGTCAAGAAAACTACTCATGTCAGAAGAAATTAATTGAACTCCATTGTCCGTCACTAGTATTTTTGGTACACCTTCTTCTAGAAAGACCTCTTCGAGAAATGTTATCACATTAGCATTTGTGACCTGACCCATAGACTTACATGTAAACCATTTGCAATGATAATCCACTAATACCACTAAAAATCGATTACTCGAACCTCATTTTTCAATTGGACCTAACACAGCTAATGCCAATTTCTCCCATGGTCTCATTGGTAATTCTACACATTTCAAAGGTGGTTCTCTCGTAACTTTCACCTTACCACTATTGCTACATGCATGACAATCCTTCACCAAATCCTCAACATTCCTATCCATTTCAGGCCACCAGAAAGACTCCCTCAATCTCCTCTTAGTCAAACTTCTACCTAAGTGTCCTTCATGTAAAATCCTCAACAACTTTCCCCTCAACTGCACAGGAGGAATTATCCTGTTCCTTCTCAACACCTTATAACCTTGTACACTGAGCTCATCTTTTACTGATAAATAATTCTTATGCGATTCCACCTCAATAGAACTAGCCCAGCAATTCGTAATGAGCACCTTCAGCTTCTTATATTCCACATCTGTTTCTAATGCTTCCTTCCATTCCTCCTGATTGATAGCGAATTCACTATCAATATTGACAACTAAATCCTCTAAAATTTCCACACAAGAGTCATCTACAATTGGCATCCTGGAAAGACAGTCCGCAATGACATTCCTCTTTCCACGCACATACTCAACTACAAAGTTATAATCCAACACAGACAGTAACCACCTTGAAATGCGAGGAGTCACACTCCCATCCCATCCTCGTCGCCAAAATTTGTAGTAATCAAGATAGATGAGTCCAATATAAGTTTGAAGTAACTTTATTGAAGTTACAAATATAGCTGCAACAACCTCCAGCACACAGACTGATACTGGTTACATTTAGAACTTCAGCTATGATGCAGTTCTTTTACATCATAGCTACATCATAGCATTCTAGATATTACCACATAGTTGCTTTACACAAAGTGTTATTTTTAGCTTTTGCCTACATAGAGCTTGCAAAATCTCTTGTGGCAGCAACAAAACAAGCATTGGCATAGCCAATAGGTCTCGCCTTTGGGACCTTATAAGTCTTTAGTTATCCAGCACAATATCCATGGTGCAACAACATCAAGTGTTGCATGGCTAATCACTTACAAGGCCCCAAAAGCGAGACCTATTGGCTATGCCAATGCTTGTTTTTTGTTTAGGAATAATGCCTTAAACCACCATGTATTGCATTACAGTATTCTATAGTGCCAAGCGTGTTTGACCACTGTGTATGGCTGAAACTCCAAGTGTGACAGTTCTCATTTGATTGTTACTGATCTTGAAATATTAAAGATGAGTTGTCCTTTCTGGATTCAAATATGTGACCTGCAGGTACCAGGCAGGCAGAAGCAGTGACGGTTACAGTACTTGCGGCAGGTCAGCATGCCAAGAACCTGGATCCCTTGCAGTTCAGTCCAAGGAGCTGCCGGCAGGGCTGGACATTGCTGCACTAACTGACTATGCTGTTAACCTCTCTGCCCCAAGAGACAGGACCCATCCAGAAACTGGTAATAGCTAACAAGGGTGAATGTTGAGCTGGCCCCTCCTGGGGCTGCACCCATGAACAGCTTTCTCCATGTTTGGAACTGACTGGTTTTCTACTAACCTGACCAGTACTTCTGCTTCAACAGTAGGACGTAGCTTAGACTTATTTCCAAACATATCATGAAATTACGCGTTGTGAGTGGTGCAGATTGTTTGCCAATACAGCCACCGAATAACACGTCTTACATTTCTGGTCAATTCAGAGCCCTCTTACAAGCCAGGCACTGCAGCCAATAAACAGTTGCCTAAGTGACGCTCCAGCCAACAGGTGACCTGCAGCAGAACACAGAGTTGTACATTTACATACGATCATACCATGAGCAACCTCGGAGTAAGCGTAGAGGGTCCGGACCACAAGCAGGCGCGCCCCGCTTCTAACCCGCCCCTTGCCCTTCTCAAACCTGCAAACATCGTGCTCAAATGCATCACGTGAAGGTGTTCCAGGTCATACAAATCATCTATTTTGCATTTTTACTGCCACTATGCCTGGCAGACTGTTGCCCAATGATAGTCTGGGTGGACGGGTCCATGTGGCGCTTTTCGCAGCTGCTTCGATGGCAGAGGACAAAAAGGTGGGCAAAAGGGATGGCATGGGTTTTTAAACCCCTTACCTTTCTCTGCACTGGTGCAGCATACCCAAATGAAGCCACGCCCCTGAGGCGAATGGTTGTACTGAACTTCTATCATAGGCAGAGGAACAAGTACTCTTTTCTTTTTTTTTGCATCTTTTATATAGTGCGAACTCGACCCGAAGGTATTGGAGCGCTGTACATGAGCACCGTATTTACATTACATATTCAGGCACGGGGAGATTAAGTGATTTGCCCAGAATCACAGAATGTGGACGCGACCCCGAGGCTCGAACCGTGGTTTCCAGCACCAAAGCCGCCAGTCTAGCCTACGGACCACATCCTCTCCTCTCTTTCCTCTATGTCCCTATTTCTGCCCAAAGCACAACTAGTGGTTGCCCCCTGATGTGCAGGGGGGGGCATTGTCATGTTTAAACCTAGCATGCCACACAGATCTGGGGCCTGCAGCACGCACACGCACCAGACCTACTATTCTTTGCAGGGACCTGGCTGAACCCAGGCATAGGCCCCCAACATCACCACAGCCCTGCTTCCAGGCAACAAGATCGCCAGACAGGAATAACAACGCAAGCTTGGATGCAGATTCGCAATCATCTACAAGAACCCATCAGCTGCATCACCTCTATGAACACATACCCCAACAACATGGAACACCTTTGGTTCAAGCTCCACATCACCGATAATTTCACCCTGAGTGGAACCCTAATTTACAGGCCACTGGGACCACACTCCAACTTATATCATATCCAAGGCCACCGGGACCACACTCCAACTTATATCATATCCCAGGCCACCGGGACCACACTCCAACTTATATCATATCCCAGGCCACCGGGACCACAATCCAACTTATATCATACCCCAGGCCACCAGTACCACACTCCAACTTATATCATATCCAAGGCCACCGGGACCACACTCCAACTTATATCATATCCAAGGCCACCAGTACCACACTCCAACTTATATCATATCCAAGGCCACCGGGACCACACTCCAACTTATATCATATCCAAGGCCCCCAGGACCACACTCCAACTTATATCATATCCAAGGCCACTGGGACCACACTCCAACTTATAACATATCCAAGGCCACTGGTACGACACTCCAACTTATATCATACCCCAGGCCACCAGTACCACACTCCAACTTATATCATATCCAAGGCCACCGGGACCACACTCCAACTTATATCATATCCAAGGCCACCAGTACCACACTCCAACTTATATCATATCCAAGGCCACCGGGACCACACTCCAACTTATATCATATCCAAGGCCACCAGGACCACACTCCAACTTATATCATACCCCAGGCCACCGGGACCGCACTCCAACTTATATCATATCCAAGGCCACCAGGACCACACTCCAACTTATATTATATCCAAGGCCACTGGGACCACACTCCAACTTATAACATATCCAAGGCCACTGGGACCACACTCCAACTTATATCATATCCCAGGCCACCAGGACCACACTCCAACTTATATCATACCCCAGGCCACCGGGACCGCACTCCAACTTATATCATATCCAAGGCCACCGGGACCACACTACAACTTATATCATATCCAAGGCCACCGGGACCACACTCCAACTTATATCATATCCAAGGCCACAGGGACCACACTCCAACTTATATCATATCCAAGTCTCGAATATAACTGGTGTTACTATTATTCAATATAACGATACTCCGTCTATTAACCTCAGAATGATAAAGTCTTGTATTGTTAAAAATAATGACCTGAAAGTCACACAGACGTGTGCATAAAGCGCTTAACTCGCAGAGAGCCCTTTTTAGCTTTATAAACCTTGATTCATTCATGCATTCATTCAATTAACCCTACAACTCCTATGCAAGCTCGGTCACAGATAGAGTGGAGAGCATTAACCTCTTTGTACGCACAAGAAAAGGAGAAGACAGAAAATCAGGATACCTGGACTGTGGGCCAAAATACCACGAGACAGCCTTGCCCTCTTTCAGATAATTCAGCACAACACATGCCATTCAGTTATTGCATTTTCATCAAGAACATCCCCAGGAACCAAGTGGCATGGAAATCCTTTTGGAAAATGGTGCCTAAGTCCTCTCCTCGGCTTATAGTTTATAAATATTCTTATGAATACATAAAGGCATTAGTGTTAGCAGGGTTACATCACAAATGTTTTCCTTTCCCTTGGTTTAGGTCTGTTCCTCCAAACAATGTAACCTTCGAGCAGTGCTGGTGACACCTACCCTTACTAACGCCTTCTCTAAAATATAACAGCTTTACCCCTTGCAGGAGTAGGCAGATAAAACGAAGACACATTTAGTACCATTCACATTCACCAGGCTGAAAGCATGAGGCTGACCAGCAGCAAAGGGGAAAGAAAAGGGAACTGGAGGTGGAGGAAGTAGTATTCGCCAACTGCTCAGCCACAGCAGTGCTTCCAGTTTCATTATTGTTTCCAGAATGTGGGCGTGCAGGCACAATTTTACAAACAGGTACAGATGCTAGCCTGCCTTCACAACTCGTGCCCATGCACACACATGCACACACACACAGTATTTTTACACTCACCTGCACAAGACCACAAGTTAGTAATTATTGATCCACGAAATTTGATATTCTACTGAATATACAAGTCAAGATTTTAGCACAAAATGTGATTGGGTAGAACCCACTGTTGCCTGATTGATATCAGGAAGTAGTCAAGCCTGGTGATATGTTATGAAACATTGAGGTACCAATCAGGGAATTGAATCCTCGGAAATGAGCATTGGGTGAGTCTCACCAGCACCAATTATGAATTAGACTAGGTTTGTCTTTTTATTTAATTATTACGAAATTATTGTTGCAAAATTTGTCTGAAAAGCAATGAAGGATTTTTAAACAAACCTAGGATTACCATTTTTTGTCACCAGCCATCTTGGAATGGAGCTTCTTAAGTTTATTTAAAACTCTCATTACAAGATGGCTGCCATGCATGTGTATGCATGGAGAACAGTCATATCAGTACTGGAGTTTCTCATGTATTTTTGAATCTCCATTACAAGGTGGCTGTTGTGAATGCTGGCACATGTACAGAAGCCATCTTGTATTGGAGTTTAAAAATAAACTCCATTATAAGTGTGTGCATGCACAGTAGTCATTTCTGAATGTGGTGGCTTTGTCATGCTTGTGAATGCACCTGACAAGGATTGTGGCTGTTACTTGAGTTAGAGTTTCACCTCCCTCAAGCGACAACCCAATTTCTCACACTACTGAAGCACCAAATACAATCCTTGTAAGGGTGAACCACAAAAAAGTCATTAAATTAACCTGTGCTTAACCCTCTAGTAGCTTGGCACAAAAACAGGCTTCCCTTAGAGACAATGTGTAATGTATTTATGCAGCACACAAACAATAATAAACTGAAAACACCACCCAGGAAAAATACTACAGCAATTTAAAAAACTGGAGTAAAATGTAATACATTATTTGACACCAAAACAACAAAAATCAATCAGTAGAAGTGGAGATTTGCAGTTTCAAAGATTTAAGGAAGTATACCACCTAATAGCACAAAACGACACTCGCGGTTGTCTGGTCGTGCAAGACCGGGTCAAAGTCATGAATTCAGGTCAACCGCAATGTAGCGTGGGCCAGCTGCAGGGGCAAGGTTAGACCAACTGAAAGGGTTCCCTCCTCTAAGTCCGGCTCAAAAAGTCGAGTTCATGGTGGAGGAGGCTGCATGGAGCAGGGAGAGCGTTGTGGATGGTCATCTCTGTAGCGCGAAGAGCAGGCCGGTCGTTGCTGTAGCACTAATATCATGTCAGGCATTATGGATGGTCATTGCTGGACCTTTGTGCTGGCGGTCACCGCAAGCTGTTGCTGCTGTAGTACACAGTGTAGATCTTGTGTTGCCGGGTTTTGCTGGCGGTCGCTACCTTTAAATATTTGGGCATCCAGGTCTTCGAAGATCTGGACGATCTGCATGAGGGGAATCTGGGAGGGGGGCATTCGATCGCTGAAGTCCTGTGTGTCTTTTCGGTGCACGCTCAAATTACCAACCATGGCACATGTTGCGCTCTCCAAAATGGTCAAGCTCCCTAGGCTTCTTTACTTTCTTGTAAACCTCCCGGTGAAAATCCTGGTGCCCTGGTTTCAGAGACTTGGCACACTCCTGCATGAACTGATTTGGAATGGTGGGCACCAGAGAGTTGCATTAGTTACCCTCTGTTGACCCCACTCGAGGGTGAACTGGGAGTACTAGACTTGTATTGTACTTTCTTGCAGCTCTGCTTCAGTGGATCACAAAATGGCGTGATGGAGTGGACTTAGCGGAACTTGGTCAGTTGGGCAATGAGCCCAACCAGGGACTACTGCTGGCGAAACTGTTGCTCCTGGCACACTGGATTCTCCGCCCAAGTATCCTCTACCACCCTGAATTGCTGGTGATGTGGGCTGCAATGTACTGGCATGGTGTCCCCTTGTGCCCCAGAACTCCCATTGGTGAGCCTCCCTCATGGCGACCCATTACTTTTTAGTGCAAGGCAGATGGACTCCAGGACAGAAAATAAGGGTTGGTGATGCTAGAAGACTGTTTTCAAACTAATTTTTTAATTAAGGGTGGGCAGTAAACTTCGCTCCGCCGGCTGAGTTTACAGGGTTTTTGTCACTCAGCACTCCGCTTGGAGGGCAGAGTTTGGTAAAAACTCCACCTACGCCGCGTAGCATGGTTTACCAGCACCCAAGTGGCCGCAGACTGCTAAAAAGAGAATGTGGCCACTATATCGTAGCACTGCGCATGCCAGAAGAGGAGATTCTATTCACAAGAGCAGGCGTCCTACTACTTCGCATGTGCATTAGATGCGAGACTAAGCCCCATGGTGGCTGAACTGACATGGACGTGAGCATTCAGAGATGAGGAGGTTGAAGTGGAGGTTGCTGGTTCACCCCATCATCCCCACTAGATATTAGGCCCTGCGGTAGGATTCTTTTTGCCGAGTCCTGAGCAATTTACCGCTGCCTCCCCTGTGTTATTCCAGCAAAAGCAGGTGGGCCCAAGTGACTCCTTCCAAACTTGGGGAGGAGCAGGGCGAGTGTGTGCCTCCCCAACCCCCTCCTGCTCCCTGGTCCCTCTCCCTCCTCTGGTGAGTGTGTGTCTGAAGAAATGATGGCAAGAGGCTCCATGCACCATCTAGAATGGCATCTTCTCTTCCTCCGGCGGCAGACTGCCCCCACACATGGACTCTAAGCCTTCGGACTCCAGGAAGCGGCCCTTGGAGACCTCTACCGAGGCCACCAGCACCAAAAGGACCAACACTGGTGGTGAGTCAGGGATGCTGTGGGGAAAGAAGGCTGCTCGTCTCTCCTGCCTTTCTGGGAAGGTGTGGGCAACCTCCTGTGTGGTTGGGGATGCTTGGACCATTTGAGGAGGATGTATTGTGCTTAGAGGTGGGCAAGTGGAGCAATTCCGCTTGCTCACGAAACTCCTCGGAATTCCTTGAAGTTTTTATGCAACTGTGCTGAATTCCACACAGTGCAACTCCATGAGCTCCTCCCACCCCTGGTTTTAATTCCATTTAGAGAGGTGGTGGGCCAGACAGGCTTGCCAATGGGACAATTCCATAATTTTGAAGCACTTACCCTTGCCATATGGGACATGTGGGGGGATGCAGAAGGGGAACCTCCAACATATGTGGTCCTTCAATTACTTCTGATCCTGGGGTTGGGCTCTCACTTGGTCTTGTGTTTCTATAAGGCTCTAAATGGACTGGTAATGAAACCTTTCTGCGCTCTTCAGATTCGCTGGACTGCTGACTTGGCCTGGGTCATGACAGATGCTGAATGGGGAAGGGTGCTTGCATATCCACAGAATGTTTCTTACAATATGCCTCTTAAATACATAAAATGTAATTACACCCACAGGACGTACCTTACGCCTCATATGATTCAGAATTTCTATGGTGGATAGCCTAGAGGTTGCCTTCACTGTGCAACTCTGATCGCTGACTTTGGACTCATGATCTGGGGCTGCCCTGGGCTTGCAGTGTTCTTGGGGAAGGTAATCTTACATCTTAATAAGACTCTGTCTAGGCCACTCAATAATACACCTGCCATTTGTTTACTGGGTTTCTTCTGTAGGCCGGGCCCCAAAAAGGTGGGAATCAGTTTTGTGGCCTTGGCCAAGTTACGTATGGCTATGGTTCGGAAATCATCTAGGGGACCTAATGTGGAAACATGGATGTCTGATGTCACTTCCTGGGCATGGACTGAGGAAAGTGCGCTCCAGAGGGAGGAAGCTAGGGGTGTTTGTCATAGACCTATGACACTGCTTTGGAGAGAAGTGATTGATGAATGGAAAACACCTGGGGCTGTAGTTGGCTCTGAGGAGGTGTGCCTGAGGGGTTCAGTCCTGGTAGCAAAATTGAGTTCTGAAGGAACTGGTGGGGTGCAGGTTCTAGTGCTGCTATAAGTAGAATGGATTGCTTTTCCTGCGACCCCCACCCTCCCCAGGTTTCGCTGCAATTGATGTTGCTCTTGCATTCTGTAATAAGCCTTAGACACGCATTTACATGGTTATTGTTTATATTTTAAATGTGTATTATTATCTTTTGGCATTTAGTTCTCCTGAATGAGAGTTCATAACCCCATCTCTTGGAGGTGTGTGCTTGCTCCTGCTTGCACAGCGTGGGCCAATAAGTGTAAAGCCAGGAAACCGATTCAGAGTTTATATTGTCCTGCATTGCTAATAACTGTAAACCAAGAAGCAGATTAAGTGTTAAAAATAGTGACAATCTGCCTGGAATAAAGGGATGAGGTCCAGTCTTTCTACTCAGAGAGCAGAGAAGGCACAAGCAGCAGGGTAGTCCTTCTTCTGTAGCATTCAACGGTCCAGCTGTGTACTGAAGAAAAGGTCTGAGTGTCCAATATTTATACCTGATGCCATCTTTAGAGCGGGAGAAACGTCTAGGCTTCCCTCCACATCTGGTTCTGGAATTTCCTTCCTTCCCTTTCCTAGTGCCAGGTTATCTGGAGCCACAAAAGGGTAGTGTGAAGTTTTGTGTGAGTATGCTGAGGAAGCTTCCTTGAAGTGCAAGTATGGAGGGGACAGCTCTGCCCCTCCCATCAAGTCAGGATAAACCATCATGCCAACACCCATTCCCCTTATTGTGATACTGTCTGGGAGAAATACACAAAGGCCAACTGCACCTAGTCATTTGACCCAGGACACAGACTACAGGTACCAAAGGTTAGGACAAGAAAATGGTAACTTTCTAAAAGTGCCATTTTCAGAATTGAGACTTAAAATCTGACTTTAAATTAAAGAAGGTTTTAAATAACAATTAATTTGAGACCAAATATGACATTTCTGCCTGTTCCCAAGCAAACGCTATCACTTATTGGGTGGCTTTGCCTTGCAAGTTTAGGTTTTTCACTAACAGGACACTTAAAATTATGTGCCCCACTTTTTAAATACACTGCACACTGTTTGGAGCCTTTCCTAGGGGGTGACTTATATGTATTAACCCCTTATGTTATGTTATGTTGTTATGTAAATTAGTTTATATAGCGCTCAACTCACCCTGGGGCATCTCAGTGCTGACTAGAAGATTGGAATCCTGCACGGGAAGCAATGGAGAAAAAGGCTTTTAGCTGTTTTCTGAAAAGACTATAATTGGGAATTGATCGCAAAGTCTGGGGGAGCTGGTTCCAGTATTTTGGGGCAAGGTATGAAAAGGTTCTGCCACCCGTCCGAGTAAGACGAAATCGAGGAACCTGAAGAAGGCCCCGCAGACTAGATCTAAGACTCCTAGAAGGACAGTATTTGAGAAGTTTTCTTGTAAATAGAAAGGGCGTCTGTTGTTCAGAGCGTTATAAGAAAGGCAACATATCTTGAAAAAGGATCTCTTTTTCACCGATAGCCAATGTAGTTCTCTGAACAGCGGGAGCGAGGGGGAGCCCGCCGGTCGATTAAGATTCATTCTTGCTGCTGTGTTCTGAACCACCTGCAGTTTGGCCAGGTGGGTCTCCCCTACTTCTGCCAGCAGTGCACTGCCGTAATCCAAACGGCTAGTTACCATAGCCTGCACTAATTAATGTCCTACGATGACAGGCAGGCATATATGGAAGTATGTTCCACAGAAGCCGGAGGCTATAGTAGCATGAAGTGGTCGTAGCCGCAATATGGTCCTTCATGGACAGCAGCCGATTTATTTTTATACCCAGGTTTTTTACTGAGAGTTTGGGATTGGGAGCAGAGCCCAATTGAACGGGCCACCAATCTTCTGACCAGATGTCAGTTGCTTTTCCCAACAACATGATCTCTGTTTTTCCTGGATTCAGTTGAAGCCAATTTCCCGTCATCCAGTCATAAATCGTCGTCATACCAAATGCAAAACGGATTTTCTCTTTCTCCGGGTTTTCTCCAATAGTGAACATAAGCTGCGTATCATCTTCGTATGAGATGATCTTGAAGCCCAACTGTTCAGCTATCCTCGCCAAAGGGGCCATGTAAATATTAACCCCTTCAGTGCCACGCCCTTTCCCCCTCCTGTGCCGGGAGTTGTATTAGTGGGTGGGGTTCATGACGAGATAGTCTCGTCATGGGCACAGCGCAACCGTGCTCCATGACGAGACTATCTCGTCATGGGCACAGAAGAGGTTAAAAAGGGTAGGGCTCAAACAAGAGCCCTGCGGAACACCCCTCTTCAAAGGCATTTTGGCAGAGGAGTAGGGGCCCAGTGTGACTGTTTGAGTTCTATCAGACAGAAAATGTTGTAACCACTTCAGGGCTGTCCCTTTGATACCACAGGTGAACAGTCTCTCCGCCAGCTTTGTGTGAGAGATTGTATCAAAAGCTGCGGAGAGATCTAAGAGGATTAGTATTGCTGAGCCCCCCGAATCTACTGTCTGTCTGAGCGAATCTGTCACTACTAGTACGTCAGTTTCCGTACTGAAACCTGGCCAAAAGCCCGATTGCGATGGGTCCAGGATTCCATTTTGTTCCAAACAAGAATTAAGTTGTCTATTTATAGTGCTTTCCAACAATTTCCCCAAGAGTGGTAATAGGGAAATAGGCCGATAATTGGCAAGGATTGATGGATCCGCCGTAGGCATCTTAAGTATAGGGCGGACAGATGCCTCTTTCCATGCAAGGGGAATGGTGCCCGTTGTTATAGGGCAGTTGAAGATGTCGCTGATTGCAGGAGCACAACTCGTGGATAAAAGGGCCATAATTTTTGGAGGGCACAAATCATTTGGTGACCCAGATTTTGCTTTGGAGAGGCCTTTTGAGACCTCTTCAATAGTGGTCAGTTCAAAGTGCTCCAGAGAACTAGTAGTTACCTTGTCCCCGTCCTCCCATTTGGACAAAGAATCCATGATTGAGGAGGCTACCAGAGGAAAGTTATCATAAATTCTGGATATCTTATCCTGAAAGTAGGTCGCCAGGGAGAAGCATAAATCCTGGGACTCCATAGGAGACTGAATGCAAACTTATGGGGATGAAAAGTCTTTGACTATGGTAAACAAAGCTTTCGAAGAATTACTGGCTTGTTCTATCTGCTTGATGATGAAGGTACGTCTCGCTGATTTTAGGTTTAAATGATATGTGGCCAGAGACTGTCTATACAGTAGTCTATTTTAATGGGCCTTACTTGCCCGCCAAGTTCTTTCAAGGCGCCTACATTTAGCTTATTCCATCTTATGCTCCTCTGTATACCAAGGAGTCGAGACTCGCCGTAGAGCAGGACCCTGTTTTTTGGGTATGGTTTCATCAGAAGCAGATTCTAGTGCCGTGTTAAAAACCTCCAGCTTTTCGGAAGCCTCGGTTAGATTATTTACTTAATCCAGGGAATAAGACTCATTGAAAGTTTCTAAGGTGAGATTACGCCATGACCTACGTTGTCCTGATGTTTTTCTATTATATAGTTCCCCCTTTTTTTGCCGCGTATGGTGGATAAAAAAAGTGATCATTGAATGATCGGTCCAAGTCAGGGGGTCAGGGAGGTCACAGCTCAGTTGGTCATAGTTAGTAAACACTAGATCTAATAAGTGACCAGCTCGATGTGTAGAACCTTCCACTCTTTTTGTGAGTCTTATTGATTTCAAAGAGGAAAAAAGTTTGTCAACCTCCGGATTAGAGGTGTTTTCTCCATGGAAGTTAAAATGCCCTAGCAGAAGAAACTTGTTTGCCGCAAGCACATGTAAAGCTATGTGTTTGACCAGGAGGTCAGTAAAATTGGCTTTAGATCCTGGAGGCCGGTAGAGTAAGGCACCATGCCAGCAATGCGTAGGAGATATAGTGACCTTAAATATTCCCAATTCCAACCATTCATTTTTTACCGTAGACACCCAGTTCACCATAAGGTGATTCTGGAAGGCAATGGCTATGCCGCCACCTGTTTTACCCTCCTGTTAGACCTGGCACCTTGGCGTGGGTCTCCCTTCCATTTTTCGCTGTTGCCTCATGTATTTTTGCTTGTGTTAGTTGCTCAGGGCACTGTGCCACTGCTGTCCAGTGCCACAGTGCAAATGCTCCCTATTGTAAATTAATATATAATTCATGATTCCATGATTGGTTGGTTTGGTCTACCTGTCAGACCCTAGTACAGTGCACCAGGAGTGCCCAGGGCTTGTAATCCAAATGCTGCTGGTGGGCTTGCAGCACGGGTTGTGCCACCCACAGAAGCAGCCTGTAAAAGTGTGTCTAAGGTCTGCCATTGCAGAGCCTGCGTGCAGTCTGGTACTGTCATGCTGACTGGGCAAGTGCACCCACTTGCCAGTCCCTAAACCTTCCCTTTTTTCATATCAGACACCCCTATGGTAGGCCCAAGGGCAGGGTGCATTGTAAAGATAAGGTAGGACATGTCCTGTGGTGTGTGGCAGGTTCAAATAGTGAATTACAGCCATTTTGGTTTTTCACTATTGCAAGGCTACCTGTTCTCCATAGGCCAGAATGGGCAGTTTGGTTATTACATTTTATAATCTTGACTGACTCAGAGAACATGGTAGAAATTCGATTTTAGTATGCCTGAACTCAGGATGATAAAATACATCATTTAGTGAAGTTGGTTTTAACATTCTGTGTTTGAAAACACCACTTTTAGAAAGTAGGCATTTTCTTGTCTAACCATTCAAACCTGCCTCTGCTTGGCTGTGTATTCCTTTGTCTGGGTTCTTTGAGTGACAGGGCTGGGGAATCCAGGAGACAGGGTGAGGTGTCCCAGTGGTGAATAGGGAGATCTGCATCCATATGGATGGGAGGAGTTGCACCTGGGACCTGAAAAGGGCTGTGCCTGCCTTCCACGATGCTGGCTCCACCTCCTGGGGAGCGGCTGATGTCTCTGCCCTGCACAGTAAATGAAGAGAAGGAATCCTGTCAACAAAGTGTTCAAGGGCGGTACTTGCCTTCCACAATGCTGGCTGCACCTCCTGTGGGGCGGCTGATGTTTCTGTCCTACACTGTGAAAGGAAAGGAGAAGTCTGATAAACAGAGTGCTCTGGAACTGGTTTGGACTGGGCAAAGGCCCCTCCGCCCTCAGAGGACAAAGGATTTTGGGGTATAAGTATTGGGACTCTGATTCCAAGAATTTAGATCACTTTGGGAAACAAGAAGAACCTCTGCTGAGGAAGGAACCATAAGAAGCTGAGGAGGAAACTATCACTAAACCTGGGGGATTGGCCTGCAGTGGTTGTGTGGTAAATAAAATATACCGGACTGAATTTCATACAGGATCTTAAATAAAGTAAAATAGCTCAAAATAACAAGAGGCAGAATCCGTGGTATAAGAGGTTTTCTAATGGGCTTTATTCCATTCAAAATGGCCGACTCGAGTCGCGGCCTTCAGGTTCCGTCACCACGAGGGTTCAGGAAGTGAAGTACAATAATTCATTGACAGACATGTATTTTTATAATAAGTGCATTACAATGAAACGAATGTAAAAGGCGTAACATTTGATAAGAAAAATGACGTGACAGTGACATAATCGAAACTAGGCGTAACAAGGAATAAAAGAAACATGATTGGTTTGTATTATCAGACATAGGTGGATCTATAAGATAATACTTGGCATAGATGCGCGCGCAGCAGCATGACGTGTAATTGACGTGCAACTAGGGGGTGAAGGGGACTTGACATTTAGCTCTACATGTGGAGACGAGAAGTCTGGGGGGTCAAGTCAACCTAATCCCAAATCATATCTACCATCCTATGTTTGGAGAACTATGTTATCCACAAGGAAGGACTCTCGGACAGAATCTATTCTATACTAACTGTGTGTGCGTGTACAAGCGTCTAAGTGTCTATATGAGATGCGAGGGGCAGAAAACTTTCCATGGCAGCAGGACTATGAATCACTTGCAGGAGGACGGAAAGGCTGAGTCCTTGCTTGTGAGCTAAAGGAAATGTTTACCTAAATCACTTGACAGGAATGCATCGGCTGAAGAGCAAAATAGATAATTCGAAGGTGAAATACAGCTTCTTGGCAGGCATGCGAAAACTGGCCGAGGCAGACATTGTTAGCTGCACAGGGAGTAGGACAAAGTTCATGGATACAGATGCGAGCTCAAGCTGAAGCTGTCAGAGACAGAGAGCAGGGAAAGGCTTTGAGGACAGAATCGGGCCTACTTGCCTGAACTGTAAAAATGGAGTAACTTAGCCATATAAAGTCGGTGGCCTTTCATACCTAGGGATCGAATATCCAGCCCATCAATGGCGGATCTGACAGAGAACATGTCGACGGTAGACACACATATGTTTGCGTCTTAGAAACTGGAACTGGAGGGAACATACATGTACTTGTAACATGCATATAGAACCGTTGGGGTCCAAGATAGGGGACATAACTGATCAGGAAAATCCACATTTCCACATTCCCTCCTTGTCCCCTTCTTGCCCTTCAAGAGACATCAATCTTCATCATTCCATCGATTTGCTCATGGAGCATCATTTCTTCTTCCTTCTTCTTCCGGTATTTTGAACGAGAACTGTGATATGGAATGCACGATGTGGCACACAGACCACAAATCGCTGGTCCACATTGTAGACATAGACAGCAACTGAATAGTATGAGAAGGCCAATACCTAGGAAGGATAGAACTCTCCATCCCCAGGCTGATATCACACTCCAAAACCACCCGGACCACGTCCAAGTGCCTGGATTCTCGTGTATCTGGCTTACAATCTTATGAAGGCGTGTTATAGCTTTATATACAGATGGCGAATTTTCTGGTATGAATATGCAGCAGCTGGATCCGATGACCCTGCAAGCTCCACCCCTATCGGCCAGGATGACGTCAAGGACAAGACGATTCTGGAGAACAACAATTCTCATCACTGATTGTTCCTCTGTCAGATTGCCTAGGGCGGCTATAGTCTCGTTTACTACAGCTTCAAGAGTCTTGGTGAGTCTGCGTATCAGCTTACTATTTGATATAGTACCTATATAGGGAAAGATACCTTTATTGAAATCTACATATTTGTCCCATGCTGTCTCAGTATAATCGACAACTGGGAGATCTCTTCGCTCTCTATTGTGTACTAAATGAACATTTCGATAATAATCAGGGGGAGCTAGGAAAACAGGTGGCAAAAGGAATGCTATGTAACAGGTACCATCCCAATCTAGAGGCAGACGCATATATGCCGTCTGGCCACATATGAAGTAAGAATGGCGAGAAGCTCTAAATGAAGATTTACCTTGATCACTATATTCTACTATAGTAACGCATTGGCTATGGCCCATATGTATGGAACCAACTTTTCTCACACATAATTCACCCTTAACTGGAAATACTGACATAGTGGGCAGAATTAGTTCAACTTCGGATTTGACATTCAAAATCATAAGATTAGGCGTAAAATTACCTAATTTATACACTTCATTTTCTAAATCAGTTCCTGTTCTACTGGGGTGACCCTCCTTATTGGGGTGACAGACTTTGAATAAAACTATATTCAGATTTCCCCATATCCAGTGTTGTTGATAAACTGCTGTGTCTGGGTCTATGGAATTTAATAAACTAAACCATGCTCCACAGGAGCCATTGTGTGTGGACGGATGTGGAAAGAAAGGCAGAACTCCTTTGTTATTCTGATAGGGAGGAAGTCGGCCACACACCCAACAATTGGTGGCATTACTAGTCTGATGGGAATGATGTAACATACTAATGAATGTGTTATTACGCAGCGCAAGTCTATAGGACAACTCATGTGGCGGTAGGTCACTAAAAGAATGTTCATCAGTTATATTGAAAGCACGTTTAGAAACAGGATAATACATATGCAACAATATACTTGCAGTAACTATTAAAAAACTCAAGAAAAACAAAATTAATAAAGTCACAATACAGTGGCTACGCAGTGATTTACAATAAGTATGTCGTTTCATTATGATTCTGGACTCTACATGATTCAGACCTAAGGGATACATGTCGGGACAGATTCAACCGCTTCACCTTGGAGAGGACTTAAACAATCAAATCGTCCGACAGTTTAGATCTGGACCTGAGTTTCTGTTTATAGAGTTCGGTGCTACTGGCCTCAGCCAAAGGTAGCTTTGAGTCAATGGGGGAAGACACACGGGAAGTACTGTCTGTGTCAGGAGGAAGTCCATTAAATTTTTTTATATGGGTGGAATGCACCCATCCTTTTCTTCCTTCGATCTTCACAGCTGTTCTGGTCGTCAGCAGGACCAACTTAGGAAGCCTCCACCTTGGCTCCAGTTGGGTTTTCCGATCAAAATTCCTGACGAGAACATAATCACCGGGAATTACATCATGAGGTTTCACCTCGGTGTTGTCGGGAAAAGCTGCGACTACCTGTGAACGACAAGATTGTAGTGCAGACATCAAGGAAGCCAGGTAATCTGTCAGCATATTACAGTCAACATCAGTTATTTTACGGGGTATAGGCGTCCCCCACATATTCGGTGGCCTACCAAAGATCACCTCATAAGGCGATAGCCCTGTTCGAGAGTGTGCTACCATCCTCATATAGAATAGCGCAACTGGTAAGGCTACTATCCAGTCCACACCTTTTTCCTGACATATTTTAGACAATCTGATTTTTAAAAGTTGATTATGTCGTTCCACGAGACCTGCTGCCTCGGGGTGTCGGACACAGTGGAATTTCCACTGATATCCCAACAAGAGTGAGACATGTTTCATTAATTCGGATGAGAAAGGCTGACCGTTATCTGAATATACAACACGTGGTAAACCGTACCGTGGGAAGAATTCTCGAACTAGCTGCTTGGCAGTAGTCGAGGCAGTGTAATCTGATACGGGATACGCCTCTGTCCAACGGGAGAGAGCGCAGACAACTACGAGAACATATTTGAATCCTCGACAACGTTCCATCTGAATATAATCCATCTGGAGGACTTCAAAAGGATGGTCAGGAGGCTGAAATCCACCCTGCTCTACGGAAACACTCTTTCCTGGATTAAACTGACAACATATCATACAGGTACGAACTTTTTGTTTAGCTGCTGCTCGTAAATGTTTATTGAACCAAATGTGCTGAATACTGTCTAGCATAGCCTTCTCTCCTAAATGTGCTGGACTGTGAACTGTAGCTATAATGGCTTGAACCATGGAATCAGGGAGAAACCATACAGATTTCTCCTTCGTCATCCATCCTTGATCTGTCTGGATCCCTCCTAGTTCAGTCCACTTCTTTATTTCTTCTGCTGTGGCATGTGTCTGTATGTCAATTACGTCAAGTGCGGGATCCTTAATTGTCATACACTGTGTTGGTGTCTGAACTATTGGCTTTGTCATGTCTAATGTGCGATTCTGAGCAGTCTGTTTAGCTGTTTTGTCAGCTAAATCATTGCCTTGAGAAATGGTATCAGTAACCTTCGTGTGTGCTTTACATTTCATAATCGATATAGCAGTGGGTAGATGTATTGCGTCTAACAAAGCATGAATGAGGGGTCCGTGCTGAATGTGGGCACCATGGGAGGTTAAATAACCTCTCTCTCGCCACAGCACGCCGAAGTCGTGTACAACTCCGAATGCATAACGTGAGTCAGTGTATACATTAACTTTCTTATTTGTGGCTTGAATACAGGCTTGTGTTAGAGCAATAAGTTCTGCTGCTTGGGCTGACAAAGTATCTATACAATGTGTCTCAATAACTTCAGTGTCTGTTGTGACTGCATACGCGGCCACTAAATCTCCTGTACTTGTTCTCATGCACGATCCGTCTACATACAACGTCAGATCTGGATCTAACAATGGAACGTCTGTCAAGTCTTGTCTAGGTTTCGTCTTTATTTCAATGATTTCAACACAATCATGAGCTAGTGGGTCTGTTCCAATTACAGGTAATAGTGTAGCAGGGTTCAATGTATTACACCGTCGGATCTCTATGTGTGGTTGAAACAATGTCAGTTCATAACCGGTAAGTCTTGCTATGGTCAAGTGTTGTGTTTGTGTTCGGTTCACAAGAACCTCTACTGCATGTGGTACTTGTACTGTCAATGGGTGTCCTAATACTATGGCATCGCTTTGTCTGATTGCTAAAGCTGTCGCTGCCACTGATTTCAGGCATGCAGGCAAAGCCTGAGCTACGGGATCTAATGTACTGGAAAAATAAGCACATGGCTTGCGTGATCCTGCTTGATCCTGAGTGAGTACTGACAAGGCAGTACCTTCGCGTTCTGTAACAAAAAGTGTAAAATGTTTGCTATAACATGGCGTTGCTAAAACAGGTGCTTGACATAAAGCTTTCTTTAAGCTTTCAAAAGCTTGTGTATGTTCCTGAGTCCAAGGGAGAACAGTCGATGTGGCTGCCTCCTGTGTGGTTAACTGAATAAGTGGTTTTGCTAGAAATGCGTACTGAGGGATCCACTGCCTACAATATGAAGTGAGGCCTATGAAAGCCCGCACCTCCTTCTGTGTCTGGGGTATTGACATGTTAGCAATTAACTGAATGCGATCTGGTGTAAGCTGCCTTCCCTCCTTGGACAGCGAGTGACCAAGATAAATAACTCGCTGAACACAGAATTGCAGCTTAGAAGGGGACACCTTGTGCCCCTTGTCGGCTAGGAAATGTAAAACTGTCAGAGAAGCCTTTTCACATTCTGGCTCGTTTCTTGCGGTGATCAGCAGATCATCGACATATTGAAGCAGTGCAGTATTGACTGGCATGTGGATACTGTCAAGTTCTCGTTTCAGTGCTTGGCTGTAGATGCTGGGGCTTTCTGTAAATCCTTGGGGAGCGCGTGAGAATTTAAAGCTGCGCCCATTTAAACTGAATCCGAACAAGTATTGGCTTTCCGGATCTATTGGGACGCTGAAAAAGGCATTCTTGAGATCGATTACAGTAAAGAATGTTGCTTCGGAATCAATTGCTGTCAACAATGATGATATATCAGGGACCACAGGGAATTGTGGTACAATACACTTGTTTAGTTCACGCAAATCAATAACCAATCGGTATACTGGTGGGGCAGTAGGGTCAGTTCGTTTAAGAATCGGAATTATCGGTGAATTACATATATTGGAGTCTGTTTCTATAACTACTCCCTGGGCAATCAGCTCATCAATGATTTTCAACAAAGCCACTACAGCATCATGCGGTAACTTGTATTGTCGCATTCGTGGTAGTACCACTCCTGCTTTCAATGTAACTCGATAGGGTGTAATGTTCATGCAGCCAACATCCGTAGGGCCTTGTGCCCATAGATGTACTGGTAAAGTCTGTAGTCGGGGATCCATGTCTCTAGACACATAGTGACCTTTAAAATCACGCAAAAACAACCTTACTCCTTCCGGAGAACAACATATTATGGCTCCTAGTGCTTTCAGAGTTTTAATTCCTAACAGATTTTCTGGGCATGATTTAGTAAGCAATAAATCTGTAGTTCGTGTCAAAGGTCCTATCGTAAGTGGTAGAGGCTGTGATACTTCATTAACAATAGGTTTTCCTGAAAAACCAAGGGAAACATTTTGAGAGCCTGAGAGGGGTGCCCCTGGAACTTCACTTCGTTTTATAGTTGTTCGACTTGCCCCTGTATCGAGTAAGAATTTTCTATCTTGACCTAATAATTCACTATGTACATAAGGTCCTTCTTGATCTACAGGAATCTCGATAAGCGGTAAGTCAACTTCCCTCTCTAGGCTGGTTCATGCGTAGCGCTGATATTCAGGGTATTCATACTGTGCAGTCTGATACATTTGTCGTGTCGTTGTTTGTGTGGCAGTAGCAGGCAACGGTGGTGCAGCTGGCACAAACTGTATGGGTTGCTGTGAGGCTGGCATGGACTGTTGCTGAACTGGCATGGACTGTCCATGCTGCATAGCTCCTTGTTCATTCTGATCTTGTCTAACTAATCGTGGTCTCTCTTTTGCAATACCTGTAGCTATATTACGTTTCAGGACTGGACAATCATGTACATAATGGCCTAGTTGTTTACAGTAATTGCAGGTTCCCTTTACAGGAACTGCAGAATCACCAGAATGTGTCACACCCTTTTTGTGACCATCTGCTGGTACTGTCTGAGAAACTAGCATTTTCATTTTTGTATCCTTCATGCGTCTATGCTCGTGTTCTTGTTCATCCCTAATTCTATTGTGATGATACTGTAACATTTGTAGCATTTGCGACGGAGTGTTACTTTGCCAGGTACTCTCGAATTTCAATATTCTATTCTTCACTGGAGGCAATGCATTTTCCACCAATTTTGTCACAAATAAATGTGGATATGAGTCACTACTTGCTTTTATACCACTATTTATACCAAAACATTTTTCAAATCGAGCATAATAATCGCTTGTGTCTTCATCTTGCTTTTGTTTGCAGGCTGTGATTGCACCCCAATCTTCCTTTTTTGTAGTTAATAAACGTGGCAGTACCTGTACTAGTAAACCTGGTAACAGTTTAACTTTATCCCCGAGCCCCGAACCTGCAGTTCGGCCCCTTTCTTCCTCTGCTAATGCTGTCCAGTCTATCTTTTGGTCTCCTACTTCCCACTCTTTTTCTTTCAGTTTTTCATAAATGCCAGCAGGCAAAAGCACCTTTAATATCGTCATAATATCAGGAAAGGTGTACTCTCCCATCAGTAACATGTCTTTAATTTCTCGGTGGAAACCCGCTGGGTCTTTGTCATGACTAGGTACTACTTTCTTCATTTCTAATAATTCCATTTTTGATATGGGTGTGTAAACAAATACACGGTGAAACTCATTGTCTTCGCCTTTTATTGGGTGCACTTCTCGTAAAGGATTTTGTCTATCCATATAGTACGGCGTTCTTTCTCTGTGGGGCAGCGAGAGAGAATCCGGACTTACAAAAAGGACATACTGTTTACGTGACACTAATATCTTTTTAATTAGCTTGTTACTAGAACCTCTCCATCTGTTTGTGAGTAGTTCCGTTAATATATCAGGTAAAGGACCAGGGTCAGCATGTTGGCACTTATATAATATGAGGAGTTGCTGAATCATATAGATTCCAGCTAAGCGTTGTTCATCTGTACTGAGATTGAGAAACGTGTGTGCTACGGTCTCATCACCGTATTTTTCAGGACTGTCAATCCAGTGAACGGCTGATCTGGCTAATTCTTGCTCATCCATGGAATCGAGGAGGTGGTAACCCCTTCGTTCTCGTAGTATCTTATCTGCGGCTTGAAACGAATGTTCAGGAGACTTCAGATTTATTACAGGCGTCGGATACGTTCTGCTGTTTTTTGGGCATACAGAATGTATTGGATCAGGAAAACATCTAGTATTTTCACAGGATCTTCCTCTGCCTACATAGGCTATGGTCTCTGACTGTCTTGCGGAATTCCCTGATTCGGACACTTCATCTTGCTCAAACTCGTCTGTTCCCAATCTTTCTTCATGAATACGCTCTATTTCTTTACGTATTTTTCGGCACATGGCTATTATACAATTTTGCTTATCGTGTCTCCCTTCTGATATATTCTGACTCCATCTTGTAAGAATAAGCATTGTATTCGGGTCTACCCCCGGACGATCTTGATTTCTGATTACACAGTTTATGAGGAAACGTAACAGTTCCCCCTGTATCTCTACTTTCTGGAATTCCATAGCTCTGTTAATACATCCTGGATCTCGTCCTGTTTGAACAAAATGATATATGTTGTCTAGATGCGTAGTCATCCCTGGTAACCTCGCTAAATACTC
Organism: Triturus cristatus; assembly: GCF_964204655.1. NCBI lineage: Eukaryota > Metazoa > Chordata > Amphibia > Caudata > Salamandridae > Triturus > Triturus cristatus. The sequence continues at coordinate 852,481,549 of NC_140582.1, forward strand.
TGCGGCTCGCCTGATACGTAATGATGCCAGGACCATTTCGTCCTCTTTACCAACCACCGGGTCATATCTACAATTTACAAGGAGTTCCTTAAGCGTACGTTCACTTACGAATTTAGGTGTACGTGAATGTGCTGACTCTTGAAAGACAAGTTTATTTATTCTAGGTGGTGTAAAAGTACTGCTAGCACCTCCCGTGGCCCTATCTGGGGCGTCGGGTGTGAATGGGTTCGTTGAACGTGACACAGCAACTATGGGTGTCGATACCTCTGTAGAGTCGACTGCGGAGACAGATGCGGAAACAGATGTGCTTGCCGACGCTTGTGTCGGAACTTGCTGTTGCACGGGGACAGATACCTGATCCTGACGTTCAACCCCTCCGCCAGACGGTCTATGTGGTGTGGCGTTAGCATACTCGGGAGCTGCGTCATCTAGATATGAGGAAAGAAAAACATCTTCTGCGGTTCTGGGAAGCCCCTTTGGATGTACCTTAATTGGAAATAATGGGGGTGGCAAGTCTTTTGGTATCTCTGGAGCAGCCTTAGGTAATCCTTCGGCTAGTAGGGGATACATACCATTCATAAGAGCATTTCTTTGTCTATTTACTTGTTCTGATCTCACTCGGATACCTTCCTCAATTAATAGATTTTCTTGAACTTTATTTGAACTTTCTTTACTCCTCTCTTCTTGTCTACGTGCTTTTTCTGTTCGTCTATGAGATTCTTTACGCCATAACTCAACAGCGTCTTTCTGTGACTGTCTGACCTTTCTTTTCCATAACTCTTCCTCCACTTTCATGATGCATTCTGCATCCCAGGTTCCCGCTATGGGCCACCTTTGACTTTCCGGTAATCCCTTGGTATAATCTACCCATAGATCAAGAAATAATATGGCATCTAAGCCATGTTTATGGTACATAAAATGCCCTGGAGTGTCCCTAGGAGGAATAGGAACTGCTTCTTCAAGCACCCCTTTTCTGGTAGTAATCTGTCTTAACTTCGAGAAGAGCGGCATATTTACAACTGATCTGATACTTACTCTTGAATTTTCTTAATACGAAAAACACAATAAATGAACAGTGAACAATGAACAGTCATTCATACCACAATATGCAAGACATTTCTGAATACTTTAAACATTAAACATTAAACATTATAACAATGATCGACAATGATGACAGTCTGCCTAACTAATCACCACGCTGAATTCTTGACAATAACTGAATACTTCGGAATACTTGATATACTGCTAAACAGTACATATACACTGCTAAACAGTGCAGACCGGATTTGTGTACCCAAATCCGTCTTGACCGGCACAACCTATGTGCGCGTCAACACGCCTCCCCGGCGATGGTACTCACCGAGTAGCTCCTTGAAACGGAAGGCCTCAGAGAATGGACAGGACTCGATACGAACAGCGGACCCTCTGGACATCGGGATTTCGGAAAACCTGGTGGGCCTCTGTATACCTCGGATCTTGCTCTCTCAGCTAGGCTCTGGTCGGGATACTTCGCACTTCTCACCGCCTCGTCTGGGTTGATCGCAGCCTCAGTCGCCCCCGCTTGACCGGAGGGAGCTTACAGGAAATCCTGCTGGTACGCGTTTATGGTCCGTCCAGCTGTGGCAGGAGACCGGGCCTGCAACGCACCGCCGGCGCGTGAGATGAGAAAGTGTCCCTATTCGGGCGCCATTCTGTGGTAAATAAAATATACCGGACTGAATTTCATACAGGATCTTAAATAAAGTAAAATAGCTCAAAATAACAAGAGGCAGAATCCGTGGTATAAGAGGTTTTCTAATGGGCTTTATTCCATTCAAAATGGCCGACTCGAGTCGCGGCCTTCAGGTTCCGTCACCACGAGGGTTCAGGAAGTGAAGTACAATAATTCATTGACAGACATGTATTTTTATAATAAGTGCATTACAATGAAACGAATGTAAAAGGCGTAACATTTGATAAGAAAAATGACGTGACAGTGACATAATCGAAACTAGGCGTAACAAGGAATAAAAGAAACATGATTGGTTTGTATTATCAGACATAGGTGGATCTATAAGATAATACTTGGCATAGATGCGCGCGCAGCAGCATGACGTGTAATTGACGTGCAACTAGGGGGTGAAGGGGACTTGACATTTAGCTCTACATGTGGAGACGAGAAGTCTGGGGGGTCAAGTCAACCTAATCCCAAATCATATCTACCATCCTATGTTTGGAGAACTATGTTATCCACAAGGAAGGACTCTCGGACAGAATCTATTCTATACTAACTGTGTGTGCGTGTACAAGCGTCTAAGTGTCTATATGAGATGCGAGGGGCAGAAAACTTTCCATGGCAGCAGGACTATGAATCACTTGCAGGAGGACGGAAAGGCTGAGTCCTTGCTTGTGAGCTAAAGGAAATGTTTACCTAAATCACTTGACAGGAATGCATCGGCTGAAGAGCAAAATAGATAATTCGAAGGTGAAATACAGCTTCTTGGCAGGCATGCGAAAACTGGCCGAGGCAGACATTGTTAGCTGCACAGGGAGTAGGACAAAGTTCATGGATACAGATGCGAGCTCAAGCTGAAGCTGTCAGAGACAGAGAGCAGGGAAAGGCTTTGAGGACAGAATCGGGCCTACTTGCCTGAACTGTAAAAATGGAGTAACTTAGCCATATAAAGTCGGTGGCCTTTCATACCTAGGGATCGAATATCCAGCCCATCAATGGCGGATCTGACAGAGAACATGTCGACGGTAGACACACATATGTTTGCGTCTTAGAAACTGGAACTGGAGGGAACATACATGTACTTGTAACATGCATATAGAACCGTTGGGGTCCAAGATAGGGGACATAACTGATCAGGAAAATCCACATTTCCACAGTTGCCTTACTGCCAAAGAGAGGAGAAAGGAACTTTGTGTGTACTTTTGCTCAACTTGTGAAGGATCTCCAAGGGCTTGGAAAAGAGCTTGCTTCCTGCTGAAATCTCAGGAACAACAGACTTCACCCACCAGCTCCCCAGAGTTCTTTGGAAGTTCCTGCTGGTGTTGTTAGGCCTTCTGAGGGACTGCGTGTCGCAAGGAGCTGGAAGCGCGACTCAAGAAGGAGAAGTGTGCCGCCGCTGGAGCTGTTGTCGTCGCATCTCGTAAAGTGTGTCGCCACTGCAGCATCGCATCGAGCGGAAGCGTCTCGCATCATCCAGGAAGTGTCTCGCAACGGCGAAGAAGCATGTCGCCATCGCAGCCATCATAGCTGACGCATTGCACCGCATCAAGAGAAGAGTCTCGCATCGAGGAAGAAGCGTGTCGCCATTGCAGCCATCGTAGTTGTCGCTGCAACATAGCATCGAGCGGAAGCGTCTCGCAAACGTCAGAGAAGAGTACTGCTGCCAGGGCCACTGTCGTCGCATCGCGTAAAGGGTGTCCCCGCCTAAGCTGAAGCATCGACTCGATTCTTCTAGCAACATCGGAGAAGCGTAGCGCATCTGGAAGATCTTCACGTCTTTATTTCTTTGCACCAAAAACTTCATCACATCAACATCGTTGCAACACTTTCGTTGCCCTGCAAAATTCTACCATCTAAAGTAACAGTATTGTGTGTTTTTGTCGTTTAATGGTCTTGTGGTAAATCTATATAAAGAATACTTATTTTTTATATAAAACCTGTGTGGTGTCCATCTGTAGTGTTGTCACTTGATTACTGTATGTGTTCACAAATGCTTTAAACACTGCCTCTGAGATAAGCCTGTCTGCTCATGCCAAGCTACCAATGGGGTGAGCAGGGGTTATTTTAGGAGTGTACCCCCTTACCCTGACAAGAGACGAGGGTCCCTATTTGTCACAAGTGCATACCTGTGCAAACTAGAGACCCCCAAGTCTAACATTGGTGGTCAGCGGTGAGGATTCTTGACTTGTATTTGTGACTCATGTACAGTGATTGGTGAACACTACTTAGTGAGTGCAGACCATAACGCAACCAATACTTGTTGGCAGATTTCTTTTTGGGACTTTCTATTTTTGAGTACTGCCAAGCTTAACCATGGTGGAGAAAGCAGCATCCATGGTCTCTGTTGATAATGAATGGGAATGGGAAGAAGAGAAACTGGAAAGCTACAAAGTACAACAGCTGAAATTCTTCTGCAAGAAATTTAATATTTCCACTACTGGATGTAAAAATAAGGCAGAGTTCTACAAGGCGCTGAGGGCCTGGGTAGAAGCAAGGAATGCCACTGATGATGATAATGCAGAGGAGCAGCTGGATGGGCCAGTGGGTCCAAGAGGAAGGAGAACCCCTTCCCCTGCCGGTAGCAGTGTTTCTGGTAAAAGTCTATCTCCAGAGGAGTTGGCAGATAGAAAAGAGTGTAGGATGCATGAAATTGAGCTGACCAAGCTCAAGTTAAGTGGGCAGTTAGAATTTGAAATGCAAAGTAGAAAGTTAGCCCTAGAAGAAAAGAAACTTCAGTTTGAACATGAACAGATTTTGAGGGAGTTGGAGTTGAAAGCCCAGAACTTAGGGAGTACTCCTTCTGGTGGCAGCACACCGTCAATGCCTGTGGAATTTAGAGTATATATCCCTAAAGATGTGGTGAAGGAATTTTTTTTAAATGATGATATTGGGCAGTGGTTCAAGGCCTATGAGGTAGCCATGTCTTCCCACCGGGTCCCTGAGAAGGATTGGGGCGCGGGGTTGTGGGGACGGTTCCTTAGTGAGGAGCGGGACACACTGCTAGACTTGCCTTCTGATGTCTATAATTCCTATCCCCACATGAAAGATGCATTGATGTCTAGATATGGTTTGACCCTTGAGATGTACAGACAGATGTTCAGGGGTTGCACAAAGATAGCAAATAGTACCTATGTTGAATATGTCACTTTTTTCTGCAGAGCATTGGATGGTTGGGTGAAGGGTAGCAAAGTTGATGATTTTCAGGGACTTCTTGATTTGATTGCATGGGAGCACTTGTCAAGTAACTGTTTTCCTGAGCTATGCCAGCACCTGATTGATAGTAGGCTAACTGATCCTAGGAAGCTTGCTGAGGAGACGGACCGCTGGGTCAGTACCAGGGTCCACAAGGGTCACGTGGGAGACTCAGCCAAGAGGGGGCAGGGTCCCCAGCAGAAGAGTGGGGGGGACAAGGGTAAACTGAGGGAGTTCCATAAGAGGCCCCAAAGTAATCCCCAAGGGAACCAAGGGAAAGGTTCTCAGCCTCCCCCCCAGAAACCGTCAGGGGCCCGACAGGTCCACCTGTTCAAAGAGGGCCCCCAAGATGCTACAAATGTGGAGAACTGGGTCATTTTGCCAATGATCCCATGTGTCGCCTGTTTGGAAAACCAGCACCCACTGGTGCAGCCCCCCGGCAGATGGCTAGTGTAGCCCTGGGTGAGGTGATGGGTGCCCAAGGTGGGTGGGGTCCCGCAGAGATGTCCCTTGTCTCCTTGAGACCTGTGAGGTGGTCCCCAGGACCCAGCTGCCTAATAACACTAAAATATACAGGCAGTGGGTGACCATCAATCGCCATAGAGTGGAGGCTCTTAGTGGTACAGGAGCCAGTGTGACAGCTGTCAAATGTCACCTGGTGTCTCAAGATCAGGTTGTCCCTGGAGCATTCTACCCAGTTGTTGCCACTGACAACACAGAGAGTCACTGCAAGGTGGCTCAGGTTCCCTTTGAGTGGGAGGGGGTCTCTGGTACTCTTCAGGTAGCTGTGAGGCCCGCCATGCCTGTTGACTGTTTGTTAGGGAATGACTTGGAGAGCTCACCTTGGGCGAAGGTGGAGCGGAATGCACATTTAGAAATGTTGGGTATGCCTGACTGGGCGTGTGTCACCACCCGGTCAATGGCAGCGAGTAAAGGTGCTCAAGAGGACCTGGAGCCTGAGAGAGAGGCCCAGGTACCTGCCGTCAAGAGTAGAGTCAGGGGGTATGGGAAACCGGCCCCCGAAGTTCCCACGGTCCAGGAGGGAGCAGACCCTGAGGGGGATGCCCTGGAGCCTACAGGGGAACAGGTAGCCGAACTGGGGGACTTGCCTGAGCTGACCCATTGGCAGCAAGAAGGAGGACCCTCCAGGGAGGAATTATGCAAGAAGCAGAAAGAAGGCCCTTCTCTTGTGGGTCTGCGGCAACAGGCTGCAGACCAGGCAGCAGGTGATCAGTCTGGATCACATTGGATCTACTGGGAGAATGATCTCCTGTATACAAAGCCTAAGGTTGCTGAGCCTGGGTCAGCCTGTGTGCTGGTGGTGCCCCAGCGCTTCAGAGCCTTCCTACTGGGGCTTGCTCATGATGTTCCATTGGCAGGACAAGACCTTTGAAAGGCTTGTCACCCATTTTTATTGGCCCCAAATGCGCAGGAGTTCAGACACTCACTGCAGGACATGTTAGACTTGCCAGGCAAGTGGAAAGAGTGGGAGGAAGTGCAAGGCTCCTCTCCAGCCATTCCCTGTAGTCAGCACCCCCTTTGAACGGGTGGGTATTGACATTGTGGGGCCACTGGACCCCAAGACAGCCATGGGCAACAGGTTCATCCTGGTCTTGGTGGACCATGAAACCCGGTACCCGGAAGCCATACCTCTGAGGACAGTGACGGCCCCCGTGGTGGGACGAGCACTGATGGGAATTTTCTCCTGAGTGGGATTCCCTTGCGAGGTAGTGTCTGACCGGGGATCCAACTTCATATCCAAGTATATGAAGTCCCTGTGGCAGAAGTGTGGTGTAACTTATAGGTTCACCACTCCTTACCACCCCCAAGGAAATGGGTTGGTTGAGAGATTCAACCGAACCATGAAAGGCATGATAATGGGTCTTGAGGAACCTATGAGGCATAAGTGGGACATCCTCTTACCATGCCTACTCTTTGCTTACCGTGAGGTGCCACAGAAGTCTCTAGGGTTCAGCCCCTTTGAGCTTCTCTATGGACACCCCGTGAGAGGACCTCTAAGTCTGGTCAAAGAAGGCTGGGAGCAATCTCCCAGGAAACCTCCCCAGGATGTATATAGCTACATGCTGGCCTTTAGGAACCAGACTAGGCGTTTCAGACAACTCGCTGAGGCGAATCTGGAAGCCAGCCAGGAGGAGGTGAAGCGGTGGTACGAGCAGAATGCCACTTTGGTTGAGCTTCAGCCTGGACAGAAGGTGTGGGTCATGGCCCCAGTGGAGCCCTGTGCACTCCAGGATAAGTGGACCGGCCCCTTTGAGGTTGTGGAGCGCAAGAGTCCGGTTGCCTACTTGGTGGACTTGCGGTCTTCCAGGAACCCCTTGAGGGTCCTGCATGTCAACCGCTTGAAGCCCCACTTGGAGAGGTCCCAAGTGGGCATGCTCTTGGCAACAGATGCTTGGATGGAGGAGAAGACGAGCCTCTTCCTGACGTCCTGTCAGCCAGAGAGCAAGATGGGTCAGTGGATGGTGTCAACCTCTCTTCCACCCTGACCCCTGAGCAACAGAATGACTGCCACCAGCTGCTGGGTCAGTTTTCTGATCTGTTCTCCCTGCTTCCTGGTGTCACTGATTGGTGCGTCCATGAGGTGGACACTGGGGATAGTACACCTGTGAGGCACAAGGCCTACAGAGTGACTGACAGGGTGAGAGCTTGCATCAAGGAGGAGGTCTCCAAGATGCTTGCGCTAGGGGTAATTGAGTCCTCTAGCAGTCCTTGGGCCAGCCCAGTGGTCTTGGTCCCAAAGGCTGCCGCGCCGGGTGCCACACCCGAACTCCGGTTCTGTGTGGACCACCGAGGGCTCAATGCAGTCACCAGGACTGATGCACACCCCATACCCAGAGCTGATGAGCTCATAGATCAGCTAGGGGCTGCACGGTACCTCAGCACATTTGACTTAAAGTCTGGGTACTGACAGATCGCCTTGACTGATGGGGCAAAGGAGAGGTCAGCATTCTCCACACCAGATGGGCACTACCAGTTCCGGGTGATGCCCTTTGGGATGAAGAATGCCCCTGCCACCTTTCAGAGGTTGGTCAACCAGGTGTTGGCTGGACTGGACTCGTTCAGTGCCGCCTACCTGGGTGACATCGCAGAGTTCAGCGCCAGTTGGGAAGAACATCTGCGCCACTTCTGGGAAGTGTTGATGGCACTGCGGAGGGCAGGCCTCACGATCTTGGCGAGTAAGTGCCAGATCGGGCAGGGTTCCGTGGTGTACTTGGGACACCAGGTAGGGAGCGGCCAGATGGCGCCCCTACAGCCCAAGATTGAAACCATCCTGGCATGCATGGCTCTCACCATTTTTTTTTTTACCCACAATCCTGTGCAAAACTCAAAGTTTGCCTAAAACACATTTTCCTCGCATCTCTGTGAGGAAAAGTCCTGGAATCTGCAGGCAGCCACAATTTTCCTACCACCCAGCATTCCGCTAGGTCTCCCCATAAAAATGATACCACACTTGTGCGGTTGGGCCTAGTGCCTGCGATAGGGAAGGGCTGGCCCGGTGATCCCACAACTTTCCCACACAGAAAAGTGCAGAAAATGTGACAATTCTATCTACATTTGAAGTGTGCAGGGCATTCTGGATGAGAAAATGTTGGGGATCCACACAAGCCACACCTCACTGTACTCCCCTGTGTATCACGTTTTCAGAAATGCCTGGGTTTGGTAGGTTTACCTTGAGGGCCGGCGATCCACAGCCCGGAAACCGTTTCTGGACGGCTTCATTTGAAAGGGGAAACTCTCTCCTTTCAAACAAAGCCTCCCTGAAAACTGGGGTGGGGGCTTTTTGGACATTTTTCCCCACCTGAGTGGAAGAGGACACTTACCTGCTTCTCCTGTCCGCTCCAGTTGGGGAAATGTGAAGTCAGCACGCCTCACGGTGTGCTGACATCGCAGATGGGTGGGAGGAAAGCAACAAAAAAAAGCAACCCTTTCAGTGCTGTGCACCGGGGCATCTATTTTAGCCCTCACTGGTGTCGGCCAATGGATGCACCGGGGAGGGTGTGTGTGTGTGTGTGTTGGCGCAAGGGGTTAAAAAGGAAGGTATAGGCCTGGCAAAGGGTCTAATTTGCCAGGTCGAAATGGCAGTTTAAACTGTACACAGGCTGCAATGGCAGGCATGAGACAGGTTTTAAAAGGCTAATTAAGTAAGTGTCACAATAAGTGCTGCAGGCTCACTAGTAGCATTTAATTTAAAGGCCCTGGGTACATATAGTAGCATTATAGTAGGGACTTCTAAGTAAATGAAATATGCCAGTTGGGTGTGAGATAATTTTGCCATGTTTAAAGGAAAGAGAACAAGCACTTTAGCACACGTTCGCAGTGATAAAGTGCACAGAGTACTAAAAGCCAACAAGAACGAGTTCAGAAAACAGGAGGGGTGAGTGTAAGTACTTGTGGCCTGAATTTGTGAGGCTTTGTGGCGGTGATGGCTCCATAATAGGTAGGAGATAGACTTCTTCTGAAAGCTCAGGGTACATGTATTTCATGAAAAGGCTTAGCCTCCTTTACAATTTGAGCTGTCTCTGTTCTGTAATATGGAAGAATCAAAGATGAGCTCTGAAATTCAGCTAAACAACATTTTCTAGTTTTTCTGTGCTATTTCATGTGATTTTAAAAGTTGAAAAGCAGCAAACTCTCTTGATGCAGTGTCTCAACTGTCAGCCACTGAGCCCCAAATACTATCTTTGCACAGTGTTGGTGCAAGGGTGCCATGGGTGCCAGTGTAAACAGCTACAATGCATTACTCACCTTTCAGGTAGTAAAAGACAGCCATAACTAGAGTGTAATAAGTATGACACACCGCTAGGCCTGGTGCCACCGCACCTACTGCACGAATGTTAGATATATCGATGTGTTTGTGCACACTGCAAAGCATATGCTCTGCCTCTTTAGTAAAATGATGCAATTAATCCAAAAGGCCTCTACTTGAACACTAGAACCTCAATAGAGTTAGCTGTCTGGAACAGTATACAAGGCACAACAGCCCTCAAAGAGCATCTCTTACTTCTGGAAAGCAGTTCTTTCTGCAAGCCGTCATTCAACGACATCTGCAGAAGGCTAGCAGCACGGTCTGGTCCATGTCCTTCCTTACCATGGATTTCCTGCACTGAGGCCTGCTGGCCAGCATACGCGCCGGGCTATAGCTAATATTTACGGTTCTTCCTATATCATAAACACATTAATGCTAACCCACTTTCCAAGCACAGCTCTTAGCTCTCATTCAAAGCCCTTCTTATCTGTCCCTTCTTATCTGCTCTCTGTGTTTCTCTTCCCCAGCAGTGCTTGTTTTCCATCCAACTAAGAGCTTCTCATGGTGTTCACTGCTCTAATCTCATCAATTCTAAACTCAGCTTGAGCCACAAACCACTTTGTGTATTAAAACTGTGATTGGTTGCTTTTGCATTTGTATGTAGATTTCAGTTCATATCCTTCACCAACTAGTATTCTGACCCCATGATGACCTGTGAACCAATAGGTCTGTCATTCAAAGTCCATCTGTCACTTCCCAGGCGCCTTTCAGACTTTACATGGACCACACTCCTCGGAACAGAACGTGTCACCCATACTTCTGTATCCAGCTCACTCTGAAACCACAAAACAGGGGCGGCTCCTCTGCTAAGGTTGAGGAGCGTCGCCCCATTGCTTTTAGAGCAGTGAAAAAGGGAAAAATAAAATGATAATAACTTTGTTATTATTATTTTTCATTGCTGCGGGGCTGGGTTAGGGCGGGGCGGAGCGGGCTGGTGGCTCAGGGAGAAGGAATGGTTTGTGCACACTAAATGCGCATGACTGCTTGGCCGGACGTCTTGGGCTGGCCAAACAGTAATGCACACATTCCATATTCCTCACCAGGCTGTAATACACAGCCTGGTGGGGAACATGCACAGGCTCCCTGTCCCGTCAGAGAAAGCTCAGACCAATCACAGTACTGCACTGCAGCATTGTGATTATCTTAGGAAGAGGAGGGAAGCGAAGACGACGAGGAGAGACAGCAGAAAAGGAACAGGTTTTTAAAAATATTTTTCACCTCGCCACTCCCATACCCTACCAGCCGCCACTGCCACCAAAGCATGCCACGGAGGTGTACTTTGAAGATTGCATCCCTGTTCTTCACTGGGGTGTGTGACAGAACTGCATCAGTAGACAGTGCAGTACCACATCCTTTACACTACCTTCCTTACACATTTCTAAAATGAAGTACTATATTGTTTATGTATTACATTTTTTAACCCTCCCACTTCACTTGTACCTCTTGGCCCAGATTGCCTGCCTGGTGGTGGGCTTTCCACACTATCTCATCCTTCCATCCACATAACAGCAATGACATAGCAAACAGGTTTTAGTAGATGGGCATGCTGTGCCAGTGACAAGCCTATTTATCACCATCAATTTATGGAACCATCAGCGACTCCCTTGCTGTGTGAGACTGTATTAATGAGGCATCCGCCCTCCTTAAACACTGCAGTCTTTTTTAAATGTTCTCTTGCAGTAAGTACTTCCTGTCACTCTGTTGCAGTACTCAGTCTAAGCCCAGCTCCTTATGGTGCACTAATATGTATAGGTCGTTTTGGTCCAACCCGCTCATGGGCACAGAATTCTGAGAGCTTTGCTGCTGAATTTTCACCTTGCTGCTAAAAGCAAGTCTGTCATTGATTAGTGACTCATATTTGGATTTTATATTTTTAATGCAATCTTCATTGTCCAAAAACTGCCTTCTCGTGTAAAGCAATCTGATCAAGTCAGACTATATCATCATACAAAAAGACCATTGGCATAAACATAGTGGTGGTGCCTTAATCCATCATGAGTCCTGTGGGACTCAGTTATTCCCTCGTACTCAATTTCATGGGCTTGATGCCCTCTACGTTTCACATAAATGCCCTATCAAGAGTACCATGGAGTTTTCGCTGGTGTTTTATTGAAAAACCTTGGCTGCTCATTGTACAACCTGATCACCTGACTGTGTTGGGTGACCTAAATATCTGGTGTGATCACTCCACCCTCTTCTCTGTGCATGTTGTTGAGGATGACGTGCTAATCTTAGAACCTCAAATCACTTAAATAAATCTGATGCAAATTAGGGGCCCATTGAAGAAACTATTGATAAAGAAGAGGGGTGCACCTGCGACCCGATGGGTGGAGGCAGAGCAGTGGGGGCAGATGGAGACAAGGGAACATCAGAATGATGGAACGCTGATACACTTTTCTTTATTATCACAAATTATCTACTTTATTTACTAGATGCACATGGCCACTAAAATGGCTTCTATGTAACTGACATTGTAATTTGCTTCAATATTCATATAGCGCTGACCATCTCTACACGGGGCACTGAAGCACTTACCTACATGGGCAACAAGGTATGCCATTTAGGGTGTGTGCTTGGAAGGGTGTTGTCTTTCTTTTTGATCCTATGTGGGAAGTGTTTCCATGTCATGTGTGATTATTGTCTTATAGGATCAGAGGGGTAGCTTGGTCATTAAGATTTGGGGGTGTGAGCATCAGATTTCCCGACAATCAAGCTGACATATAATGCTCAAATACGACAAGCAGGGCACATGAGAGGGGCTTAAGGGGCAGTGGAAAGGGAGATGAATGAGGACTTGTAGGAGTAGATGAGAGAAACAATATTTTGAAAAATAATTTTTTTTTAGGACTTTCAAAACAGAGATGAGCGAGTGTGTATTTTGACAGAGTGCTCTTGCAAAAATACGAGGTGAAATCCAACAGACACCTCACCTGTACCCAACTATTCATCAGAAAATAAATTAATAAGGGCTGTGTAACACCCCTCCCCCCCCCCCCCCCCACAAACACACACACAAAGCTACGCCCCTGTATGGGCTGCAGCAGTTAGCAGTGTGGTGGATCAAAAGTTGGAGAGATAGACATGCAGTTTATAGTTCTCAGTAAGCTGGCAGCTCTGAGCAGCTCTGCATGTGCCTTTATGGTATAGGTTATAGGCACAGTCTACTTAGCTGGTTGCTGCTCTGTGTTGTCCAACCTGATAGTTTTTTATAAGTTTATGGTCCTGAGAGGGCATGGTTGGGGATAGAAATGGTGGGTACATCTGCTGGGATGGACTTTATTACTACCATCCCATATCTGAGTGTCACTGCAAGATGTAAAGAAATGGTCATAGTAAGTAGCTAGTTGGCACCTGCAGTGGTGGACAAGATTTGACTTCTCCGACTCGACAGCAGCATGTAGCATATCTTCAGATATTCCATGCATGTTCAGTTGGTGATCGCTGCTTTATAGGCTGGTACATTGCGGTGTGATGAACAAGACTCCTAGTAGAAATGCCTTATGTGAGTGTAAGAAAATTAAACAGTATGAGGGAGTCATCATGCAGCCTGTATGAGCAACAATTGGCTGCCAACCTCTGAGGGGAGAGCTAAGGTATTAGTTTGAGTGCCAGCCAGAGGGGTTAAATATGAATTAACATTAGCATAACACCCTAGTTAGCCACAGGTCAGTTGTTCAGAACTTACATAGCTATACAAAGTAGTGTGCTGGTTGGGCTGTTGATCCATAACTGTGGACTGTAAACAATAGATTGTATTTAAAGGTGTGATTTTCATTCAGCGTTCTATCCCAGGGTTGTGAATGATGTAGTTATTCTGGGAAAAGCCTTGTTTTTTACTTTCTTCTGAAGTGTGTATGCTGCTGAATGCTTCGAATCTTAACTGGTAGCGAGTTCCAGAGCTTGGCAGCATGGATTGAAAAAGCAATACCTCCTGTTGAGATATATCTTCTTGCACTGGCTTTTTATCCTTGGTTCTTAGTTTTTAGTAATGGAAGCACCTTAGATACCAAATTCGATCCCACCTCTGTATCACATTTCTGGTAACCAAATAATGAAGTGCCAAAACTGATATATGAACGGAGAATGTGGCAGAAAGATCAGGAAAGCAAGATATGGAAAAGAACAAGTGAAAAGAATGGGTAGGCCTTTAGAACTCCGAGATGGGGGAAGAATACAATTTGCAGGTCAAACCTAGGCTGCAATGCATATAAGGGACTTTAAACAATAGATTTCATTGTATATGGGATAGTTGGATACATAGAAGGAAACCCTTTGAAAACGAGGAATATGAGAAGCAGTGGAGGTTAATGATGGAGCAGGTAATACAAAAATGTGTTTACCTCCTCTAATTTGCATGAAATTAATTACGTAATCATTCTGAATTTAACATACGATAACATGTTTGCAGTGGAAGTGCTATTAATCAACCTTTACACCTTGATAAACATAAAGTACATGTGGGACTAAATTGCAAATTGCATGGCAAAACATGGCAAAATTAATTAATTAACAATGGTACGCAAACTAACCTTAGATTGTGGTGAAATAGTAAAATTGCATGATTTATGTTGCTTTGTGATCGTTTGTGCTTTAAAAGATATCAAGTGGTAAGTATTATTGCTTTAAATGTTACTACAGCTAGGAAAATACTAATATATAATGGGATTAGTATGGGTTTGAACAGCAGAACTTTCATTTCTATATTTTAATTGCTGTTATGTCTATTTCTGCTTAAGTTGACATTCGGGCCTATTAGGCCGCAGTACCCAAGATGGCGTTCTCTGAAGCAGATGCTACCATGTGCACGTGATGACTTCTGTGCATGCCTCGATGGCTCTTGAAATCACGAGGTAGCTTGAACTCCTGACATCGTGTTCCCTGCCAAGGCCGAAAGTCAGGAACTTGACCGCCAGCCAAGGGATGACCAAATGAAAGTCAAGGAAGAGACAAAGAGAGGACCTATCAGTGGGACCCTTTTACCTTGGGAAAAGATACAGCTACTGTTCCCATGCCTGGGAACGGAACAGACAATGACAATTTGAGAACTTTGTGAAAAGTCACTATGGAGAACCAGTTTGCACTGGGAAAATTTCAACAAACTACTGATTACCCCGAACTGTCCAATCAGAACATTTGGTCTGCCCTAATCTGAAATGAAGTAAGACAGAAAAAGGATATAAAAGACCTCTCATCAATCATTAAGGGGTCGGAGGAATTGTAGTTAGAAGGGTTGGTTGCAGCAGTGTTCATTCGTTTGCTTCGTTCTTTGGGTCGTGGTCGTGGCTGCATGTATCTTTGGGTTATTTCTTTGTGTTTCCTAAATTCTATGCTATCAGTCTGAGTGTGGAATTGGTCCATGCTCCGGATTGATGTTCGGACTTTACTGAAATTCTGAACTTTTTGACGCTGTATCCTGTATTTTGCACGCCGGTTTGATCCTTTGGTGAGGACTGGACTGTCCGTTCGAGGGAGCCTTCATTTGAGAATGCTGATAACTGCTTGTTTGATTTGAACCTTTCATCATCTTTAAATTGGTAATGATTAATGTACTTTTCTGAAAATCTATGTCTAAGAGTAATTTCTGAATGTTCATAATTTTCTTTAATACATTTACCGATCAAATAACGAGCTCTAGATAATAAATGACAACCTAAGAGTTTTAATTAACGGTAAGATAAACAAAATTTGAATTAATAAGAAATGAGTTTGTGGTTCTTAAATTAATTACAGAAAATATAAAAATGTTTCCTAGCCTTTAATTGTGTCTTAGCTGGTTCTAATTCACCATCAACCAGTCCAACTAATTGGTCCCTCGACCAAATAGTGGAGTGCCTTGATGTTAAGGTCAGGATTCTGGAGATGTATATAGAATGTGTATATAATGTAAAAGCAAATTAATCCTGATAGGTAATATGGTACCCACATGTCCAGCGCCTTTTTCTCCTGTGTACAGATTCAAGTGAGTTTGGTTGAATGATGAGTGTATTGGTGTTATGGGCCCCACCAATGAATAGTGTATGAATGAGCTGTTGTGAATAAGAATCTGTGACATAAGGAGAATATGTAAATCTTGTCCTCCACGCTGCATCACAAACAATAACTTGATTTATTCATTTTATGTTTTTATCAGGGGCACTTCACTGATGTGAGAGGTCCAGTTCGGGGACCAAATATGCAAACAGTCTTTGGAAGGAAAGAAAATGAGAGAATCTGCATGAGAAAGACACATGGAGGAGCCAGACACTGTGATTCAGATTAAAATTTCTTCAAAAGCTTTAAAAATAAATGTGTATTGCGGTAATAAACTCAATAATTAATACTTCCAAGTTTTGACAGTTAATGCACTAATTTGTGGAAACAATTTACATTACACTGTGTTTTACAGTTTGCACTTTTAGTACATAAACAAAACAAGAAATGTTAAAATACATTGCTTGTTAATGTGAATATGTTTATATGTATATTCAATAAAAGACATTGTAATATAATGGCTTTTTTTCATAAGACATAAAATGTGTATGTTAAGGTAACACATGCTTTTAACTTTGTAATCACTTTGTCATCGACATACGGCATTATATTACACTTAAGATCATCAATGAAATTGATTTCAACATTTTGACTGCTCCAGGAAGGCTTATTAATAAACCATTTACCTGAGCTGAAAGGCGAAAAGTCATCCCAATTTTTAGGACTCGCCTTGCTATCGCGTAAGCGATCGCATAAGCGATAGCAAAGCGAGACTATTGTAAGGGGCATTTAAAAGTGCTCCGAAAAGCGGATTGCATGGTGAGCACGCGCACAATCATGCGCATTGTGCCGCCATGCACTTCAAAGGGTCCGCTCCCCCGCCTGGAATGCGCTCCCCCGCCCCCGTAAGCGCGCGCCACGCTCCGCCGGGCTTGTCTTGTTTTTGTTTGTTTTAGAAATCACTGGAATGTAACAGTTGTGTTTATTTACTATATAATTTATTTGTAACTTATTTCATGTAACATTTTAAACAGAAACAGTTTACATAGCAAAGATGACAGTATATAGACCAATGAGCCGTGGTGGTTAAACACAGTAACTGGCAGTTGTTGAATTTATTTATATTGCTATTTTGATTTCTACGTCTCGGCTACAGACACCTTTAACTGTCAGATGGCCAGCCTTGTTCTTTCCAATGTACATAGAGTGCATTTTGGGTCAGGTCGTCCTTGCGCAAGACTGGAGTCGTCTGTCTGTCTCAGTTATCTTTTCTTGATTCAGTCACTTTCCTTCCCATCCTTTTGTTTGTCCTGCCCAGAAGCAGTTCTGTCTCACATTGCTCAGATTAGTTAAATGGTACCATTCCACTGCCGATGTTGCTTGCAATCGGGCACCTATTTTTTTTTTATCCTTTTATTTTCAGCACTGTACCAGAGGTGCATGTGTTTTCGTTCTTTCCTTTGGTGCCGCTTCTTGCTTCCTCACCTTTGCCTTCCTCCATTCCTGAGCTCCTCCGGTGGTTCCTGTGCCCGTCTCCGCTTTTATTTTTCTTATTCACTGAAACTGAAATTATTTATATATATATTGTGCCACCATTGCTCTTTCTGCACTACCTACCTACTAGATTTAGCTGTCTGTTTTCAGACCTCTATTGTGTACATATCCAATTCACTAAATGGACTTTTGGTCAGCTCACTGCTAATAATAATTTGACTCTCTCGCTGCTCATTTGCTTACTTCTTATACAATGGCTTTTATTCCTCTTCTTGTGATTGTCCCTCCTCTGGAGCATAGCTTCTTACCATCCTTTTGATTGTATGACTTGTATCCTTCCACAGCACTCCTCAGGGTACATTTTTATTTATCTTTAAGCACTACATTGGGTGCATGTGTCTTCCTGCTCTCCCAAAGTCCTGCTTACAACTCACACCCCCGCTTAAGTCTTTTTCCCTCTCCCCTCCCAACTCATTCGTAAAAGCACAACAAATGGTATATTTATGCCAGGTTTGAGTAAACAGCACACGTATCCAGTGTTTTCTGTCATCTCCTGTAATCCACATGTTGCATGATAGCCTAGACTTTGGAACACAAAGGCAGCCTTTTTAGCGCTGGGTGATGGCAGAATGCTGTTCTCACTCAGCCTGCATTTGAAGCAGGGTTGCCTACAGAGACTGGATGGGAGTTGTTTCTTCACTTGGAGGTCCAGAAACCTGGTCTCATTACTGCTGTTAAACACTATATGGCGAGGCTGTTTGTTGCATTTCTGAGTTTTGTGGCAAGTAACCGACAAGCGCATTCCTACACTTCCCCAAACAGCTGTTGTGTTTAAGTACCTATAGCTAATTCTGTATGTCATTTTTAGATCTTGCAGACCTAGCACTGGAGCGCGCATGCACTCCTCGCTCTGCGAGGCTTATTGTGATCAATAAGATTTCAGAAGGGGACTTGAAGCCCCGTCCATCAGTCCCATTGGCTGGCGTCATCATTTATGCTGAACGGTGGCCTCTGATTGAAAACCAGGCTCTTTTGTTACCACCCTGTCTCCTTCTCGACCGGCCCATCCGGACTCGATCGTTTGCTTGCGGCGTTATCCTGTCTCCTTCATTAAGTCGGTAAGCACTTTTTTTTTTAATTTGCGCAATGGCGACATCTTGTTTAAACAGTCCTTGACTTCGAACGCTAGTTAAAGGAAGCTGCTGCTATCAAGAAGGGACATGTCCAAATGTTTATCTGCCTCTGCAAGCACTGCTCCGGAGAGTGCTTCGAGGGCCGGCGTGGAATAGTGCGCTACAAACAATTGCTTTTTTAGAATCA
Organism: Triturus cristatus; assembly: GCF_964204655.1. Lineage (NCBI taxonomy): Eukaryota > Metazoa > Chordata > Amphibia > Caudata > Salamandridae > Triturus > Triturus cristatus. The sequence goes on from NC_140582.1 coordinate 852,500,067, forward strand.
CAGATTGTCCCGTTACCAACTAAGCTCAGAGCCGTAGTGCCTCGGCATACACCCCGCAGGCGCTTGCGTCATCAGCTCCCCCACCCCCCTTCAGTATATCACTAGCTGACTAACAACATCTGTCCTCAAAATAAATGTGTTTTGCGCTGTTCATCAGAGGCGCCCTCTTCTGTAGGGGTTTAGTTTAGTTTTGTTTTTGTTCTCTGCACAAATCCTCCGATTTCCCCAGCTCCGTTTCAGGGTTGCCCAACACTCCCATACCATCACATTATTTTGAAAGCTAAACGCATGGCAACAACACGAGAGATAGCAGACTTTTTGTACAAAGTGGCTGCTGTGCTTTCGGCCCATTCTCTTCCTCTAAAATATCTATTTTTTACGAGATGCAACCTATTTAAAAGTGTGAACAAAAACCTTGGCTGGTGCGTTTTTTGAGTGGACTGGTCTGGTTGAGTGAAATATGAGACGCGTGATTTTTACTCAAAAAAACAAGGCATACACACACAAACTAACCACATACCTTATGGTACTCTCCCTATTGGCCAGTCGGCCTCAGAGCACAGCAAGGCCCACATTTACGAGTGATGTAGGTTCAAATCTCATGAGTTAACATAACATTAAACACACTTTGCTCTAGATCTTTTCCTAGTATGCTGTTTTTTTTAAAACAATGAGATGTAAAGTGCACTGCGATTTGGAGCCTGGTCCACATATTTTGAAGACCAGACCTTCTGTACAGGTCGCGCGATTATCCCGATAAAAGCATAATAGTCATCACCGGGCCACGAGGCGTCCGCTTGCTTGCATGAGCTGAGCAAAGGGGATGTTCGTGGTACTGACTTCTGTCCTGGGTCGGATTTGGATAAAAAATAGTTTTGGCCACCAAAATGAAAGAAGCCCCTATCAGCGAAGCAGATAGCTAAAAAAACAAGCATTTGCAATGCAAATAGGTTTCGCAGTTATGAGAGTTTGAGCTATTGGCATTGTAAATGGCAATGCCTTTTATTTACGTGTTGGTTTTACAACATAGATAAAAGGCATTGTCATTTACAATGCCAATAGCTTAAACTCTTGCAAATGCGAGACTGATTGCATTGCAAATGCTGGTTTATTCTTCTTGTTGGACCACCCCACTTTCTGTTGTGCTTAACATCACCTTTCTTTCACTGATCCATTTCCCAAGGGGTCACATTTTATGTTTTACATTAAATCTGCTTCTGGCATGGAGGTGCGTGGTTTAGCCGTGCAGCAAAATGGGCGCTCACTGAGAGAGCTCTGCTGGCCAAACCAGCAAATCTTGCATTAAGAAGCCGGTTCCGGTGTGAATCCAAAGCACCAAAGAGCAAAGTGGGGAAATAAGAGGTGGAGCGGCGGTATGTACCTCAAGATTAAACCTGGGAGGGAACACCGCAACTGCAGGAGTGTGGGGCCTGCGCTGCGGAGAACGGACTGACGAGACTCGGCACAGGGCGGTGAAGAAAGACTGCACGCCCTGCTGAGGTGAGGTGACAGTGGAGGCGCATCGCTGGGCACCGCGCGGACAACAGCAAAGCTGTACACAAAGGCTCCGACCTCAAAAGACATTGTGGGACAAGCTGCTCGGGTTTTGGGTCGGTCGAGGGAGGAGTCTGGTTTCTGGCCTCCGGTTGCCTCGGGGCACGCGCCATGCCTGCTAGACCAAACCCAAGGCCGGAGAGAACTGGCAGCTGAGAGAGGCTCTGGGATGAATTAGGTGGCCTGGCAAACATCTAAATAGTGGACAGGCACCGAAACTTGTGCAGAGGCTTGAAGGGAAGTAGAAGAGGATATGTCAGGCAAAAATAGTGCTGCTGCTGAGACACACAACAATCGGCTGCTGCCAGTATAAAAAAAAAAGAAAAAGAAGTGGCGCCCAACACAATTTGAAGTACAAAAAGAGATACGCTCCCCAGGGACACCAAGAATAGGAGCTCTGCCTCGGTTCTGGGGTATGTCCTTGCCCCCACATGGCCCAATCATAGAGACCTAGTCTAGTGAGTCTGCTGGCCCTGCACGCACTGCAGAACTACTGAATGTCACGTTTGGCATGACACCCTGCCCTGACCTGGATACACCGTAGACGATGGGGGTGTTCTCACGGCCAAGAGTTGGCTGCATCACTGTTCAAATGTGACATATAGGGCACCGGTTATTGCAGGGCTGGATGGAGGTGGGTTCTGCTTTGGGATCTATTCGATGAGGAAAACAGATGCCAAATAGTCCAAGCTCAGCTTTGACAATAAGCGGCAGACCAGGCACAGGAACCAGATCTCTGCACTTTACTACTGGAGATGAAGTCTAGCCTTAAGACAATAATGGGAAACAGGACGCCTTGACTGCTAGACTTGACCAAGTAAAGAAAACCGTAGACATACATGAAAACAGGCTGGATACACTAGAACGCAGAGCAGCAGATCAACATGAATTCCAAGTAGACACCAAAGAACAGATACTACAGATCGAACAGGTCCTCTCGGTCATACGAGCTAAGAACGAGGACCTGGAAGCCCGATCCCAGCAAAACAATCTGCACATTACGGGAGTGCCTGAAACAACTGCAATATCTACAATGGAAAAATATGTTGAATCCCTGCTCAGGGAATTGTTTGGCGCAGACTTGTCTACGGTATTCATAGTGGAGAGAGCCCATTGCTCTCTAGGGCCTAAACCTTCGGTTGGAGACACTCCTCGGCCTATCATCGCACGCATACTAAATTACAGAGACCGGGATGCAATCCTCCACCTGGCATGTGAAAGAGGAACCATTTAGCACCAAGGTAACAACTTGACTTTTTATCCTGACTTCACCCCCAGAGTACAAGCTGTTCGCAGGGAATTTCTTCCGGCAAAGCGACTGCTCGAGAAGGCGGGCGCCTCTTATGCCCTCCTATACCCGGCAAAACTACGTATTTCTTACAAGGGTAAATCGCATTGCTTCATGGACACAATGTTAGCATTAAAATATGCCAAACACATAGGAGACCCGAGACCCGCCTGCTCAAGATCTCCGGCGCCTGGAGCAAATGCCGCTTTGAGTGACAATGACTGAGATGTGACTATAGCGATTTCTGGTGACGCAAACGCCCAAAAGAACTGGTAAGACTGTGAGAGGCTGGCAATGGGGACAAGTGATATCTGAAGATTGAAACTGACATACATTTTTGATACCTCCCTCACTAAAAGGTTATAGTAGGATTATTAAGTGCAACAGGAGGAGGCCGGACAATTGATATATTTGGCCACCTCACTGTTTACAGTGAGGCAGTTCGCCGGTGACAACTTGTACCCAAAGGGTTATATCCCATATTCACACTTACATGTACAAGGTTGTGTTGCAAGGATGGGGGGTGGGTTTGATTCCACAGCCTGGTTGGGGGGTTGGTGTGGGGGATGGGCGGTAGGGTTAGTTTTTGAAGTTAGTTTTAGAGTTCTGCGAGAATTGAGGGTACACTTCTATAACAGATATAATTCAGCCCTGAGTACATGCACAGTACAATCTGTGAACACATGGATCAGACACAGAGCGACAGGTTGGGAAATGACAACAAAGGCCGCGTTCGCAGACAGGGCATGTAGGCTAGACAAAATAACTAATTCAGTGCCTATTCCGAGATGACGCCAATCACGTTTCTTTCATGGAACATCCGTGGCTTAAATGACCACAGGAAGGCACGATTGGTGCAAGCATATCTGCTCTGACACAGAATAGATGTCTGTTTCCTGCAGGAAACCCACCTAACAGCAACAGCGCTGACTGGGCTGCGCTCAAAGCGCTGGAGCTTCACATATGCAGCAAAATACTCAAAATATTCCTGGGGGTCTATACAAGCGACTGGCCGGGACGGTCGCCCCTCATTTGCTCAACATGTTTACGGATAGTCTCCGAGCGGGTGTACTCCCGCAGGACCAACGGACAGCTACTATTGTGGCTATCCCTAAGCCTGGCAAGCCGGCGTCAGAAAGCACCTCCTATCGCCCTATCTCTCTGCTGTACGCAGAGGCGAAGATCCTCGCGAAACTCTTGGCATCCAGGCTCACGCCGCATTTGCCGGACATTGTACACCCGGACCAATCGGGTTTTATGCCTGGCAGGAGCACGGCCCTTAATCTGCGACGATTACACGGAGTGTTGGCCCGTGTGGGTCAGGTGCAGGAACCGGCGGTGCTGCTCTCATTGGATGCGCGAATGGCATTTGACATGGTCGAATGGCCCTTCCTCTTTGCCGTCTTGTCGCACTTGGGCTTTGGGCCCAAATTTAGGGCCTGGGTCCGGCTCTTATACGCCCAACCACTGGCCCATGTGGCCGTGAACGGACACATATCGAGAGACTTTCCCCTTACGCGTGGCACCCGACAGGGATGCCCCCTGTCGCCCCTGCTCTTCGCTCTGGTGCTAGAACCCTTGGCGGCTTGGATCCGCTGGGAACCCCAGATACGGGGACTTAAATGGACAAATGACTGGGAGGACCATATCTCCCTCTACGCGGATGACGTGCTACTCTATCTCTCCTCCCTGAGACGCTCCATCCTTGCCCTACTCAACATTTGTGATATTTTCGGGAGAGCGTCCGGTTATACTATCAACTGGTCGAAATCGGTGCTGCGCGGCCCCACTCCCCGGCTCCCCGTGGACTGCCCGTTGCAGACGGTGACGGAGTCGTTTACGTATCTGGGTATCCATATCACGGCCAACCCCACGGACTTCTTCCAACTAAATCTGCACCCCCCATTGGACCGCCTCCGGCGTGATGTGCGCCACTGGGGTACGCTACCGCTTGCGTTGCTGGGGAAGGCGGCCCTCTTTAAAATGATGGCCCTTCCCCGGTTCGTCTACGTGCTGGAAAACACACCGTATCGCGTCCCGCCAGACTACTTCCGCGCGATAGCAGCGCAGGTGACTACCCTTCTGTGGGGTGGCAGACCGCCGCGCATGGCGCAGTCAAAATTGACTCGCGGCTGGTATGACGGGGGGATAGCGCTTCCCGACATTCAGCTCTATTATTGGGCAGCGCAGCTCAAAGTCATAAACCAGTGGCTTCATGTCCCGCATACGGACCCGGCATTTAGAGCAGATAGGGACATAATGGGGGAACGAGGTGTGTTGGCAACCCTGTATGGTGGTGGGCTGACTCCGGCTTTCATCGGCCCTCTTAGACAAACGGTGGCCATATGGCATGCAGCACAGGCCAGATTAGGGTGGCGCGGGGTGCTGACCAAGCTCACGCCGCTGTGGGACTCCAGGCAGCTTGGGAGGCTCCGGCACAGCAGGGGATTGGATAAGTGGGACACTATAGGGATCTCTACGATTGGCGACATGTGGCATGGGAATGACGTTATCACATTCGACCGTCTCCAACAGCAATATGAACTGGCGCCCTCCGAATGGTTCCGCTACACGCAAATTAAACACGCCTTGCTGGCACGGCTAACACCGGGTGTGGCGGTACCAGAGGCATCGCCCTTGGAGGACCGGTTATTAACGGATGATATGCCGAAAAGGGCCACATCGTTTACATACCGTAAGCTGATTAACAACCTGCCGGACCCAATGGGCCCTCTCCGCGAGAAATGGTCCCGTGATCTGGGGGAATTCGACGAACCGGAGTGGCGAGAGGCGCTGGCCTCGCCACGGGAGGCGGGTATACCATCGAGGCTCAGGCTGGTGCAGCTTCGCATCTTCCACCGCTCCTATTACACCAGGCACACACTGCACAAGATCGGCAGCGCGACACATCCTTTCTGCCTGCGTGGTTGCGGGGAGGTGGGAGGTTTCTTCCATACCATATGGGAATGCCCCGTGCTTCAGGAGTACTGGCGGGGGGTGATGAACATGCTGTCACAGTCGGGGGGAGTCACGCTGGTGCCGGAGCCCAGACGCTGCCTGCTGAATATCTGGGAGCCTAACGACCTCTCGCGCCTGGCGCAGGGCTGGGCCACATTAGGATTAATGATAGCTAAACGCAACATAGCTCAAAAATGGGGGACAGGGGAACTGCCGCGCCTCACTGCTTGGGGCACAGACATGGACGAGGCCATGTTTGCAGAGAAGTCGGCCTTTATCAGACGGGGCTGTCCTGGCAAATGGAGTAAAGTATGGGGAGCATGGAACTCCTATAGGGGTGACATCTGTGACCCGCCCTCAGATCCTGAAGACGATGCCTCAGACACAGACTAGGATGGGGGATCCCGAGGGTGGGGGAGCGAAATGGTGGATGTTGGAGAAATGAACCGCTGTTGAACTGTTTTCTGCCAACTTGCCGCATTCAGGGGCTACTGCATTGCTCTACATTGTGGAAAATTATGTATCTGATTACTGTATTGTGCTGCTGCTAATGAATACAATAAAAACAAGTTAAAAAAAAATATATATATTCCTGGGGGGTATCACTACTCATCCACAGAGACTTGGTCTGGACCACAATACAGTCTTTGACAGATCCAGAAGGTAGATATATAATTATTCATAGTCACATTGGTGGGAGGTGCATCATGCTGGTGGCAGTGTATGGAACCAACACGGACGATCACAAGTTTTACTGTGAGGTGTGGGCAAAGGTAATAAAGATAGGCGAAGGCACAATGATATGGGGAGGAGATTTTAATGCAATCCTTGAGGATAAAAAAGACAGATTGGGGTCCGCTCGATCTCTGCACCCAAAAGCTACGGCCCAACTACAGTCAATAATGAGGGAGATCTACCTCGTAGACATCTGGAGTCAAATGCGCCCAGACACCGAGGAGGGCACCTGCCCCTCCACATGCCATAAAGCATGGTCCAGGTTATATTTTTGGTTGTTGACAGGCGATGCTGCCTCCTGGACCACAGGCATAAAACACATGCCGCACACACTATCAGACCATGTCCCAGTTTTGCTTAAACTGATCCTACCCCAAACAGCCCTGAGAGCCTTCATGTGGCATCTCCCACAGGAGGCACTATCGGACACGGTTTTCAGAGAGGAAATCTGTAAACAAATACTGGAATATTTTACGACCAATGAGAACTCGGTACGGTCCCCGGCAACCTTGTGGGAGGCATTCAAGGTTGTGATAAGGGGGACATGTACAGCCAAGCAGGGAGGGATCCTCAGGGATGTAAGACACACTTTGAGTAGTATTGAAGAAGACATTCAGGTCACTGAAAAAGAATATTACCAGACCAATGATCCCAGTCTACTAGCCACTATCAGAGAAAAGACTGCGTCCTATGAGGAGGAGGCAAACAGGGAAATTAAATTCCTAGACAAAAACATGCAGGCTCATAGATACGGAGAGGAAGACCGGCCAGGTAAAACTTTATCCACCATACTAAAAAAAACTAAATCTCCCACCTATGTAACCAATCTCATAGATGAGGACTCCAACCCGGTAAGAGATCCAAATACCCTCCCAAAAGTCATCACTAGGTTCTTCGAGAAATTGTACACATCTCGAGCATCACACAGCTCCACCACACAGAACGAGTATTGGGACACAATAAAATTAATTTGGTTAGTTAGAGCACATATGGAATATTTGGATGTTCCATTCACTGAAGAGGAAATTATACAAGTGATCCAAAGTCTGCCAGGAGATAAAGCCCCAGGATCAAATGGCCTCACAGCCTCCTTCTATAAGACATATGCTCAGATCCTGGCGCCATACCTACTTAAAGTCTATCAAGAGGCATTTGAGTCCAGCAATCTCCCACGGTCAATGCGGGAGGCATTAATAATCACTATACTAAAACCCGACAAACTAGCAAACAGATGTGATTCACATCGCCCGTTGTCCCTGATTAACGTGGACAACAAAATATATGCTAAATTACTGGCTTCTCGCCTGCACCCACTCTTGCCCTTGGTGGTCAGTCCAGACCAATTCGGTTTCTACTTCTCACAACTTGCGAACACTCTTTGCAGTACTACACTACCTACACCCACAAGCGTCCGCAATGGCTGCCATGCTGGATGTCACTAAGGCATTCAATATGTTGGAGTGGCCATACCTATTAGCTCTCCTGGCCCATTTCGGTCTGAGCACACAATGTATTCGGCAGATACAACTCCTATATATGCAAGACCTATGGCTTGGATCAGATTGAATAATGTAGTGGCCGAACCATTTGAGATTTCACGCAGCAAACGGCAGGGGTGCCGACTGTCTCCTCCGCCATTTGCCATGGCGATTGAGCCACTGGCCGTGAGATTGCGACAACACCATGCACATAGAGGATTGGGGTCCATGACCAGAGGCTAAGTGGCGTCCCTACATGCAGATGACATCATGCTGTACATAACCAACCCATCAGACAACCTGAATCCTATGATACAGGAATTGTTGAAATTCGGCCAACTCTCCGGGATCCTGATAAATTGATGAAAGTCCATACTACTGCCACTCACAGACCACACACTGACGTTTGCATTAGACTTTCCACTACAGTGGGCAGTGGAACCGGTCAAGTACCTGGGTGTCGGGATAAGTAGAGATATGAAAGAATTATGGAAGCAAACTACGGCCACGTAATGATGTGGTTGGAGGAGAAAATACCCATCTGGACTAAGCTACCCATGTCACTGACGGGGCAAATAGCCATTGCAAAGATGGCGATATTACCCAAATGATTATACTTATTCATTAATTTGCCCATACCATTAACATCAGCCTTTTTTTAAAAAAAAAGACTTTGATCCAACATGATAACCCTGATCTGGGCCGGTAAACAGCCCAGAATTGCCTGGGAAATCCTAACACTGCCACTCCGGCAGGGTGGGATGTGAGCACCAGATTTTCAGTTATACACGTACTGTGCACAAGCCCAATTTCTGCATTACTGGCTGTATCCAACCCTGTACCAACTGCATGTGGCCATAGAGCAGGATAATGCGAGCTCACTACCGCTAACCACAGACCATATATTGCCAGGAGTAGCTCTCCAATTTCTGTGAACTGATGCCCCCCACCACCAGGCTGAAAGACTTCTGGGCTCCACTTCTGGATTGGCTCAGGTGTGAGGAAGGACTAACACCCCCCCCCCCCACCACCAAGATACCATCTCCTGGAGATATAGTCACTACTTAGCCTCTAATCCACCTGATTTGAAATGCGATCACTACACGGGTGAGACCAATTTCTGTCGGAGCAACGAAGAAGTTAATTACACACCACATACTGTGTTAATTGAGTTAGCTGCTATGTATATTACATACTCATTGCTGTGAAATCCATATATCTGTTGTTGCACAGACATATAGAAGACTGGAGCTCTTTTACTAGAATGCTATCCCTCATACATTATATTGTCATGTTTATGCTAGTTACTTTTTGGCATATTGTACAATGGCTATGCATCATGGAAATGTAATGGCTTTATTATGTTTGTCACAGATTTAAAATATTATGAAAAGAAATGGTTCTGGCATACATAGCCTGACTAAAGCAAAGAAAGTATTAACCCTGTCCTGGAAGCTTTGGAAATACAAGATGCATTCTGCAGGGAGCCAAACTTGGGAAATGAGGGAGATTTTGTAGGCAAGCCTCCGAATGACAGGTAAGATGGGGAATAATCGAGGAAGCTTAGAGTATCTGCTGCAAACTGAAAGCTGAAAACAGCCGTGGTTGAAAAAAAAGGTGCTCGCGAGTGGTGATAATGTAATATGATAATTCTTTATGGCACCAATCAGTGGCACGCAAGGCAGTTTTCAATAGGTGCCACATGGTTGAAAGTACTAGGAAATCATTGGTAGGGGACCCTGGAACTCAATCACAAAGATTTTGCTGTGAGTACGTGTAACTTACTTTTGTAGTACTCTTGACACAGTCCTAATTCTAGAACTAAGACAGTAGTACTGTTGGCTTACTCCTGGAATTCAAGAGTAAGGTTGCGTACAAGAGGAAGTTGCAGCAAATGTTATGGGAATTGCGTGTTTTGTAGCAATATGTACAATATACAAAGGCAATCCTCAATCACACCTTTGGGTTTGCAGCCTCTGGGCATTTGCCCTCTATGGCACAACATTAGAAATAAACAAAGTGGGTTGTTAGCCTGTGAATTTACGTAAAATATGAATACCTAATCTTTCTTTTTTAGAAAGACTTTATTGATCATAGTTATATGAAATATAAGATATTAAACATTCTGTAATGAACAGCAGAATTATGGTTTAACATGGAAGGTGTTTTAAAATGGAACATCATATCTATAATAATACATGTAGACCTATCAATGATTCAAACCAGGAACGAAAGGAATTTATACAAAAATCCATGTATGATCAATAAGGAATTTAAAAAGAGAAAGTCAAAAGGAAGGAAAAGAGAAGAGAAGAAAAAGAGAAAAATGGACTGAATAGTGGGAAATTATTTAAAAGTTAGAAATGTTAAGAAGTAAATGAGAAGTGATATTTATATAATAATAGACATGGAGCATTCTATAGAAAACAAAAATTATTGAGGATCATCATGTTATAAAGTATCTATCTATCTGTCTATCTATCTATCTATCTATCTGTCTATCTATCTATCTATATATATATATATATGCATATGAATTTATAATTCATAATCACATATATCAATAAACTGGATATATATATATATAGATATATATCTATATATATCCAGTTTATTGATATATGTGATAATGAATTATAAATTGTACATAACATAGATTTAATAAAGATTTTCAAGGGGGTTTAGGTACCTCTTCAATCAAAGTTTGATGTAAAGCATACAAAATAGCAGTAGTATTTAGATGAATTGTAACAGGAGACCATAGAGCTTTTCCGTTTTCATAGCAAATGAGAGAGGTGCAATATAAGAACTATCAAGTCTATGGTTATAACATATTCCATACCACCAAGTTTGAAAATAAATCTTTTTTTAGTTCTTCCAATTTTTGGTTATTTGTTGTAATGCCACTGCTAACATAAGGTCAATTATTTTAAATTTTAACATACAATGATTCCAGTCTTCTGATCAGCTGCCTAGGAACAGGTTGGCATAGGAAAAAGAAACATTTAATTGAAATACAGAATTTATCTGATCCCACACCTTAATCCAAAACTGGTGAGTGTAATGGCAACTATATATTAAGTGTTTGTTGTCTGTTACATTCATCACATGACCATCATGTGGTAGGTCCGTCAGGGAGTTATCTTCGACAAAATGTTAGGTTAAGAAGTCTATTATATGTGAAAAACAAGGATTGGGTAGTGTTTTCTGCTCCTGAAACTTTTCGATTCTTGAGCCAAATTGTATTCCACAGATTAACAGACCAGTTAACTTTGAGATCTTCTTCCCACTTCAGTTCCACCTGTGATTTTTACCTCTCAGTATCAAAGATCTAATAATTGTATATAGTGTGGATGCTGATGGTCTTGAAACAAGGGCATCAACAATGTGAATATTTAATATCATAACTGCATTAGTGATCAGAAGTTTAGCATATATAGCAGATACAAGTTGTGCTAAAGTGTTACATTTGAATTTAAATGAATGTGGATACTGAAATATATGTTATGCATCAAAGAAAGATACAACTGTATTGTCCTCAAATGATTGATGAACCCATTTTAACGCTTTCTCTGTCCATAGTTGCCAAAAAATGTTCTTTTTTAATTTTAAGAAGTTTCTTGTGCATGGTAGATGAATTAAAAAAAGTATCTTTATCGTTGAGACTTACAACTTGTATGGGTACATTAATCTGCATGTGTTTTTAAGGATCAGGAGCAATGTACATGAGGGTCAGTGGGAAAAAGATATACATTCTTTAAATGAAAAAGGAGAAATATTGTTTTTTCTACCTAAGCCCATAGAGGACAATATTTATCAATGCTATCTAATAGCCAATAGGAAGATTGTTTTAAGCAAAAATCATTGTGCTAAATTTGAAAATCCTTGAAGGTTAACTCCACTGTACTTAATCGACATCAGTAAGGACATACATGGTTTCCCTTTGTTTCACAAGAAAGATTTGAGTAAGGAATTCATTTTGAAAAAGTAAGATGGTATATTTGTTGGAATTGTAGATAGAGCAAATAAAACAACAGGAACCAACATAATTTTAATAGAATCAAGATGCCTACATCAGGAAAGAAATAATGGGTTCCATTTTGTTATTAATAAGCTTAGGTTAGTAATAGTTTTCTGTAAATTCATTTTGAATTTACCTTTCAGAGAATTAGAGAACGAGAGCCCTAAATATTTAATTTTAGGTGGGCTCCAATGAAAACCAGGAGATAACAAATCATGTTTAAAACAAAATTTATTGGGAGGAAGTATCTCACAATTTTCGATATTGAGTTTGTATCCAGAGACTAGGGAGAAATCGTTTACTTCATCAAGAGAATCTAGACATGACAAGGTTGGATTAGGAATGAAAAAGTATATGTCATCTGCATACACAAATAATTCGGTTTGATTGTCACCAAAATTGGAAAAAAAATTGATAATTATTTTTTTCTTATTTTAGATAAACAAAAGGTACAAGGGCCAAAATAAGTAGGACACCCTTGTCTAACTCCTCTTTTTAACTCGAAAGGTGGGGAAATTAAACCATTAACAGGTATAGATAAGCCTGTGATATTAAATGTCATAATCAATGCAAATGTGATATTAAACTGATGATTCTGGGACTAAAGCCAAAGCAATTCAAGAGCTAAAAATAAAAGGCTATTTCATATGATTGAAGGCTTTTTCAGTAGCAAGTGCAACTGCTGCTAATGAAGACCTATAACTATTGGATTTACTTAAAACATTTTAAAATTAGCCTTGTATTATCAGAGATAAATCTACCTTTTACAAAACCAGATTGTTCTCAGTTCAACTGATCTGCCAAGAGTGGATCTAAACACAAAGCAATCATTTTTGTAAAGATCTTATAATCAATATTAAACAGGGATATTAGTCTATAACTCTTACATAATCTAGGATCTCTATCTCCTTTAGGGATCAAACAAATCAATGCATCTTGACAGGTACCCTGAGCTGTCCCTGTTTTAGAAAAGTTATCAAAACAAGTCACGTAATTTTGAAATTAAAAAGTGGAAAAAAAATAAAAAATAAAAAAATTCAATTGAACCCCTATTTGTGCCTTGTGCTTTGCCTTTTTTAATTAAATGAAGTGCTCTAGTAATCTCGGCACAAGAGATATTCATTTCCAATTCATTATACCTTGTAGGATTGTTGAATACATCACAGTGGCACCCTCATTGGAATACTGAAATTGTCTCGCTTAATAAAATGTTTTCAAAAAAGGGCATTAGCTAATGTCATTTTCATGCATTTTAAACCCTTCTGAATTGAGTGATGTTTTGGGCTGAGGACATCAGGAACAGTTTGTGTGAGAGGAAAGTGTATGTTTATGAATAGGTGAGAAAGTCTATTAACCCATACACTTCTGGGCATTAATATCTGTTAATTACCCTTCCCCTCATTATGCACTCTTGTCTTCAGCATGGGCACAGAATACCTGGAAGGCAATTAACAACAAATAACATCAGCAGCAGAAAACAATGCAACTTAAATGGTGTGTCACTCATACAGTTAATATCATGCAGCTCCACATTTTAATAATAATACATTAATATTTTGGTCATTGTCTGCTATGGGCTGCAGTAAAGCCTACCCTCCATGACAAACCATTGAGGAAATGCTATTCCCAGCCTCCAGCTGCTGCTTCTTATGTAAACATGGTGATTTAAACATGATAACACAAAAGACAAGTATCATAAGAGGAAAATGTCAAATTGTGGAAGTAAAGTTGTCTGTAGGTATTATTAACCCAGTACAGCCGCTTACAGGTCATTAATTATATCAGTAATAGTGACTGTTTGAAGTAAGGGACTCTTGGTAGTCAAACTGTACTGCTATATCACCATATAACATTTAAAAATACATTTTACAAATACTTTAAATAAACAGACAGTTGATAGGTATTAATACATTGAAAACATAACATCGGTGGGCCACTATCCTTGCAATTTAAAGTGATTCAGTTTAATGAAAGAATGACAGAAAGAAAGCACCTGAACTAATTGCAATCCAAGAGTGAAATCTGTTTAAAAGGAGGTGCCATATTTAGACTCTTAATTCTGCTGTCCATTTGCAGGAAAAATACTCATCACAAAATGGCAGCTGTCTACAGCGTCATTTGGTCACACACTTCCCTTCGGTAGTTTCTACTTGTCATAAGATAGCCTCAGACTGTACTTTTTAGCTGAAGCCTTAGGCAATTGTGCATTGGTTGAAGTCAAAAAGTCTCTTCCGTGCTTGCTTTTTAGCATGATTCACTGCAGTCCTGACAGCACATTCAAACACCTGCTGCACCCCCCTATTACTCAGAGCAGAGCACTCCAGGTAACCCTTAGCTCGCAAATCTTGTGCCAGTCGTTTCCCATCCACCGAGTTGATGCAAGACAAACGAAGAGGTCCCATCTCGCGTTGATCTGTCTGCGTGGCTACCACTATCACCGGGGTCTTCGGCAAATTGTTCCTCACTTCGGAAATCCACTTTTGCCTCAAACTCAAGAAGGAGTTGTGGTTAGCAACAGAGAAGCACATGAGCACCACATCTGCCTGCTGATACGAAATGGGGCGTATGCCTTTGAAAGCCTCATTTCCAGATGTGTCCCAAAGGCCTAGGCTAATCTGAATTCCATCCATGAAGACATCAACCCCTGTGTTTTCGTATACTGTGGGCCTGTATGCGTCTGGGAAGGTTTCTGAGGTAAAGCGCACCAGCAGAGCCGTCTTTCCTACTGCAGAATCTCCCACCAGCACACACTTAATTGAATCCATCCTCAAAATAGTGTTTCAATGAGTCAAAGTTAGCCAGCAGAAACAGCGATTCCCATTAATAATTAAAAAAATTCCCTTGAAGAATTGAACAAGATAAATTATTTTCTTGAATGATCAAGTATTTCCCTAATACAAATATACATATTTTCTGTAGACTTGAACCCTTGCTTCGTTTCTCTGTCTCCAATCAAAAATTGTCACCTAAAAGAAAAAAAAATGGTTAGTGGAAAATGTGATCCTTTAATCCCTACCACAGACTTAGAATCGATTCCATTATTTAGAAACATTGTCATCAGTTAAATGAATGTGAAACATGTTTAATAATGTAGTTTAGAACAAACATTAACATCAAAATTATTTGTTTAAACATTTCCCTGGAAACCATCACAGGTGCAATGCAGGGTCTAATTGTAGAAAGCGAAGAATTCAGGGCCAGATGTCCGAAATTTAGGAATTGTGATTTCCAAATTGAGATTCTTACCTAATTGCAATTAGGAAATTGCAATTCCTAATGTGCGGAAACGTACAACTTTAAAATAGCAATTTTTAGTGGAGAGGAAAAAACATGCAAATTCCAGTTAACAATTCTTTGTAGGTAGGGATTTGAGTCAAACCCTATGGGAAGTTGCATGGGAATGCCCACACACCCAAACATGGAACACTCTCTTGACCCAAAGTAATGCAAGGAAGCACATTGCACAGTTCTGCATTACTTACAGTTACAATCCAATGCAAATCACGATTTGCTCTGGATTGTACATACGAACAATACACTTTGCTTTGGGTTTGTATAAAAAAATAACGCAAACCAGATGCAAAGTGTTTGTAAATCTGTGCCAAATTTCTTTTCTTCAAATAGAAGAACACATACCCCTTGATAAATAGTTGTTAATGGCATGGTCTGGAGAGTTCACTTTTTGTGTGGGTACCTCTCAATTCAATAGGAGCTCTCAGGCACCTGTTGATTAAGACCGCCTAAGGCCCTGTGATCGGGGACTGAGTGTATTACGCATTTTTCGATTTCTACAGAACAGAGTACCTGACTGTTGTATTACACATTGCATCATTTCTGCATAACGGAGTACCTGATTAGAGTATTACGCATTGCATTATTCCTGCATAACGAACTACCTGATTAGTGTATGACGCATGACATTTTATCTGCATAACAAACTACCTGATTTTCGTATGACGCATTGCCTTGTTTCTGCCTAACGAACAACCTGATTAGCGTATTGCGCATTGCATTATTCCTGCATAAAAAATTTACCTGATTAATGTATTACGCATTGCCTTATTTTTGCATAATGATATATCTGGTGGTTGTATTACGCAGTGCATTATTTTACCTTGCAAAGTGCCTGATTGTTGCGTTACTCATTGCATGTTTTTTCACTGCAGAGTGTCTGAGTGCTACGTTATGCATTACAGTATTTTTACATTGCAAAAGTGCCTGATTCTAGCATTACGAACTGTATGACATGATATTAGGAGTACAGGAGAATGTTTAGAAGTGCTTATTAATATTACCAGAACTTACAAGGGCTGGCTGGCCTAACAACCGGCCAGGACAAATATTACACAACCTCATATGTTGGATTTATATCATGTGGTCTTATTGTATATCTTTTTACATAAAGTTTATACCCATTTTTATAAAAACTTGTGTGGAGTCTATTTGTGGTGTCTTTATTGGATTATTGTGAGCGTGGTTGCAAATACTTTACAAATTTGCCTTGAAGATAAGCCTGGCTGCTCGTGCCAATCTACCGAGGGGGTGAGCGGGGCTATCTATGAAGGTGATCTTCCTTTCCCTGATGTTGGAACGCGGGTCCCTACTTGGCCTCAGCCAACCAGGGATCCCGGGTCTAACACCTATAGTAATAGTTAGGTAGCAGTTTGGCCCCAAACCACCAGTGATGTTAGCCTTTAAGCTGGGTCAATATATGCTGGGTTGGACCAAAGTTCTCATGACCCCAAGTTTAACAGTATGTGATAGTTCTTAATCCTTATGGTGCAAAGTACTAACAGGGACATAGTATGATTGGGCAATAAAGGTCTGATCGAATACCAATGAGCTATGGTTGCCTAACTAAGGATTACTGAAGAAGCAGTTAGCTCAATTTTCTAAGCCATCGCTCAGAACAGATTTATTAACCTGCCAACCTGCTTACATCCAAATAATTTTACATTAGCCCCCATTAGATTAGAGAGTGGCAATCACCACGGTAGCCAGCTTACACATTTGCTATTTAATTTGGCAATGAAGCCTCTTGATAATCAATGCCTTTGTGCCCCTTCACACACTGGAGATTTGAATGGATTGGCTTCAATCATACCTATTGGTTGTACGGTGGTGATTGCCTTATTTTCTGGACCAACATTAACAAGACATATGATCATGTTCTAGATTTGATATTTAATTTTGTGAATATTGCATGAATGGCCTAAATAATGAGGGTGCATTTTAATAATTGAGAAAATAATACAGTTTATAATAAATGTGCAGAACTCACATTTAGACTTAAATGAAAATAAAATACATTTAAATGCAAACAGTGCACTAGACAATCGTATTTACTCGGCCTCAAATGGCTGAAAAGCTGAACGAATAGAGATGCAGAAAATGTTGAATTGTTGACCTTTCCATGAACAAATTTTAAAATAAATAATAGTTGCATAAATGTTCTCGTTTGACTCTACAAATTGTTTTACATACACAAAGAAGACTGTTAACACATGATTAGAAATTGTCATTCAGTGAGGTATTGGAGAAAACCCTTATACAAAAATGCTGCATTTAAACTGAACTTGACCTCTTTTAACACCCTTGTTTTATTCCAAAAGATGGTGTTGTGAAACAATGTTTTCTTTTCGTACAGATGTTTTAGCTTCTACATAAATCATTGCTACCAAAACATAAACTTTTTTATATTTTGAAGGTTAGAGATTTAGCTTTATACTTGGAAAAGTAGTCTTGAATGAGAAAATGTCCCCCCATGAGCTTAAAATTGCTGCAAACCTAACATTGCTGTCTGAGGGCTAATGTATTTGTGTGACGCGATGGGGAGTACACAAGTTCCCTGGAAAGCATTGATAACTGATTGGATGAAACGAGGTGAAGATGCAAAATGAAGATGCAGCAACGTTTTCGACTGTTTATAACAGTGCGTGGTCTTAGAGTAGTTACCTCTTGCCATACCACATTTTCCTCACTACATCTTATTGCAGTTGCTACTGCTGCTGCCGATCCTATCCATACCCTATCCTGATTCTCCTCTGCTTTGAGACTCTATTGAGTTTCTCGAACCTCACTTTATGGAAAGTTCTGCTTTGATCAATATTTTACTTTGTACACTGAAGCTTCATACTTGAACTCACAAAATCTGGAAATTGAATTCTTTGTAGGTTCTTACTGACACCTTTTTCTCCCAATTTCTACAATAGGGATTCTTACCTTTATGAAATGTGCTTTATGCATTTTAGTAAGATTACTGATTAACCATTGTGCTTTCTATTTCTGTACATAATTGATCATTGAGGTTAATACGAATAAAACAAATGAGTTTGAATAAAGATGACTTACTAAACTTTAAATAATAAAACCCTTTAACTCACACCAAACTCTCATTATTGACTGAAAATAGAATAGATATTGTTGTTTTAACTTGTTGTGATGTACAGCTCCTAATCTTTTCTAAAACCACAGCAAAGGATCACAGATTAGATTGATAGCGGAGATTATCCCGGATGAGGGTAAACTGAGTTATATTTAAACTGATCCCCGCTCCAGCAATACCAATAAGACACAGACATTAGCTACTTCAAAATCCTTTATCTCAATGAACACTGTGATTGAAACCTTGCTATAGGATGACTTACTATATTTGATGATACAAACGCATATAATAAAAAGAAGCAGGGCATGGAGCTGGATGTCCCTTGGACAGTATGAGTAACAAAATCAAGATGCAGCCGAAAAAAGATGTGTTGCATGTGCACCTCACAAAGCAGCCTTTGCAGTTCTTCCATAGGTTTAGGAAGTGTGCTCTACAAAAGTAATTTGATGTATAACACAATACTCAGGAAACTGGTCTTTGGGCTAAAGTGCACCTAATGACCTTCAGAGAGAGTGAGAATGAAAAGTTCTCAGGTCAGGTGAGCTGATCCAGCAGAAATGACAATTACTTTGCACACCATCCTGCCACCTCGGGCGGCTACATAACTGTGAAAGGAAAATCATCAATTACAACTTTAAATTCCTAAATACTAAAAATATAATTATCAGACCATACCACTAAACTTTGGAACTCACTGCCCTATTAATGTACATCTGGTTAACTCCTTTACAGAGCTCAAAACTAGCATAATGAGCCATTCACTAGCCATTTGCTTTTATGTTTATATGGGACTCATTACAAGTGGTTTCTGGAATTTGGCTCAGTATTCTCACCCCCTTAAACTCTTGATCCCACTGGCACTTTCCTTGTTCTTCTCCATTTCTGCATGCTTTTTTCCATTTTTAGCAGGATTTTAACCCGTATCAGCAGGTGATGTGTCCAGGTGAAAAACTATGGCCCAATGAGTTCCCGCAGATCTTGTAATCACTATGGAGCTGATGAAGCCTTTTACCTTCTCTATCGGGATGAATCTGCCACACATAATAAGGCCTCTGTATGTCTCTGCCCCCACCCTTCTCACTGGATGTGACGCTATGCTTCCATTTTTCATAAAGCACTGTGGTACCCTAGCTCAACAAACAGTGCACCATAAGAACTAATTAAGGCACACAATTTTTTGGATATTCTGTAAAGACAACCACAAAATTATATAATCTGTCATATAAGGTAAATTCTAATGCATCTTTCAACTGTTGCAAACAGGCAAGCTATGCCTGTCCTCTGTGATTCTCAGGCTGAAGAGATGCTTCTTCGGATGCTTCTGTGACCTACTTCCAGAGCAACAAGCGATTGGTGAAATGTTTACATTCTTTTTTCAACCATTGGAAATTACTCACAGCAACATGCTAGTCCACAATGTTTTTTGCCCACTAGATCACTTTATACAGACATTAGTCAAAGGCAAACCAGGCTGGGTCCTGCTCCAATAGAAACAGTCAAGTATGAACTGCCAGGCAATAGTCTCAAAGCCGAACACATTGTCCTTTGGTTTTCTTAATTGTTTTGTGAAACCCTTGCTTGTGATCAGTTGCCATCTCATCACACTGTAGGCGGGTGATTCATTTGTGCACATGCCTCCCCTTCGTGGTTGAAACAGCAACTGAAGTTGTAAAGGTGTGACACTGTCTTTATAGCACAAAAGCTCTAGTTAGAGCAGAATGGATTTTTTTAAATTCCTATCAGATTTCCTGCGGGTCCTGCATACTCTGCAGGCTTTAAATATTACTTAATAATGCAGTACTGCCCCGCTGCCCGACGCAGAACTTCAAAATGTTGAAGTTGGGGTCTCCCAGATGCAGAGAGAGTTGATGCATGAAGAGATTTGAAAGACTAATGCCATTATTATGACTTTGGCGGTCTTGCAACTGACGGTGCAAAACACTGTCTACTGTAGGACCAGCAAAGCCATAGTGCTGCCGCCTGCCAGATTAGGAGTTTATTCCTGGTCTAGGAGGTGGTGCGACATCGGTCTAAGACGGTGGTCTGTCAGGCTCATTGAAGAGTCCGACATGCAGATCGCTATTCCCAGAGCACCGACTGCACCTTCCTGCATGGTGTGCCATGCATGCCACACTGTGTAGAAACTGGGATGAACACTAGGGAGTCACTACATGTGGCCTCTGCATGAACTCCCAGATCCAAAAGTGACAGAGGGCTCCTTTGTTGCCTCTCCGCCACACCTTTCATGGTGGGCTCTCTGCCATGAAAAGGGTAGTGGACGGCAGTTCCTAATATCCTTGGCGGTGCAGCAGCAGCAGCAGCAGCACCAGCATATAAGTGATTGCGACCTCCATGGGATCCTTGATTCCCAGCGGTCGCAGCAGACCTGTGGTGGTGGTCTAACCGCCACCACGGGTTCAGCGGCCCGCCAAGCTCGTAATAAGGCCCCAAATATGCCATCCGTTAGACTTTTGCTAAATCTACCACTGTGATTCACAGTAGTTTAGAAGTTTTTTGTTTTTGGTGATTCAGCTAAGTTGTACATCTACAACTCCCCTCCCTCCCCCCAAAAAAACACTAATAATACATATTAACTTCATGGACTTTTCAAGCCTCGTAAAGACCAGTAAATGGAAAATAGGAAAATAACTCGAATGCCTAGCAATATCAAATTGCAGAAATGTATGGCAGATGTATCTATAATAGTAAACTATCGCTGTACAGCTTTTTAGGTGACATTAACTAGTTCACAGTCTCCTGCGCCCCCCCCCCCGGTCCCCCTGGGGAATTTTCATTTATCTAATGCTCCCTGAATGTGGCATGGTGTGGATGACTTCCTTCCCCAGCTGCGGGCGTGGGTTCCCTTCCCCTCTCCTCCTCTTCCCCCCCCCCCCACTCCCCCTAGGGAAATGCCTTGCGGCACTCAGACTGATTTTTAGTGGCGGCATGTTTTGGTATAGTGGGTGGTTTTAGGGTGGGGTTGGGAGTTTCGGGGGTTGTGGGAATGTTAGTCGGGCAATACCCCCCCAATGAGTACGATATACTGAGAGATGGGTATACCATACATTGCAATGTACCAGGTTGCTGGACCTACGGGGATCCTGAGGTGATATGTGGCTGCAATCCCATACTTACAACATTTATTCACAGGTTTGACTTTTATCACCTGCATTTTCTCCTCTACCATCTATATGTTTAATGTGATAAATGCAATTTGTAACCCAATGCTCCTTCTCATGAAAACGTAATAAAGTGTTTTTTTTTAAAAAAAACTAGTTCACAGTGTTGCACTGACTCATTCTGATACAGTTGCCCTTTTGAGTAAGCATGGTGTTCACCCTGCTGGATTTCCTAGCCTAGGAGAGAATCGTGTCTGTGGAACCGCTGACATTTAAATATCCCAAAGCTACACAGTCTGTAAATTTGCTAACTGAATATACAGTTGAACATCATTCCTGGCGCAAAGGAAATGATAAAACCCCCAAACCAGGGAGCTCCATGATTCGCTAGGGTCCATGGATCAGTGCCAGCTTTAGGCGTGGGCGAGCTGGGTCTGGGGCCAGGGTGCCTAATTTCAGAAGGGCACACTGTTCATTCTATACAGGTGCTGCATACTTGCCTCCCTTCGTTCCCCCACTGTGAACTCAGCCCCTCCCAGGGCCTCTCAGATCTAATCTAGCACATGAAGAGGTGATTCCAGGGAGGGGAGGGAGGGGCCATGGCTGGGGAACACCAAAGCCCTCCCCGCCCGCAAGCAGACCGCCTACCATTGAGAGACCCCATGGCAAGAAGGGCACCACTATGATTTAGCTCTGGGCGTTACCTTAGCAAAGATCAGCCCTGCCATGGATAAATGATAATCAAAGATGACGTCAAGATCTAAGGAGGTTATCTGTACGTGGGTAGGCTGGATGCCCCGACAATGAAGTGGAACAGCGCCGGTCTCTGCCAGCCCTGAGGCAGCCTTTGCACCGGATTTCAATATTTCCATCACTCTGGCTTGGATTTGCTGCCCAAAGTGCTTGTTCAGGCACAGGGTTTTTTTAGCACTGGGGAAACCCATGCCTGGCTCTATGAGTGTGATGCCAAGCTCCTTTTAAAGAACGTATGAAGGTTGTAACAAGCAGAAATAATCACACTCACATCTTTAATGACTGTGCACTTGTTGTTGAAAATCAGTTCCGCTATAAACCTTCCTCAAGAGCCACATTCCGAGAGGCTGAGACACCTCGAGGCGTTCTCCAAGGTCCGTCCTTTGCACCAGCTCTACTGAGCTAGCACTGCGAGCCCCTAAACCTGATCCTTGGTGAGGAAGGCAAGTCCCAACACTGGCATGCTGATGGCATTGAAATCTATCGAAACATGTTTCGATCGTGGACATCTTTCTTTTTAGTTCATATTTAACACTCAGTGGTGGATTTGTTTCCTCTATACCACCGATGTACCACTGAATTCTTCCTCTTCTTTTCCTCATTCCAATGCAAGATGGATCCCAAATTACTAGATCCTCTGAAACTTGATGGATTTGCTCCCACACTACCAGGGCCGGACTGGCCGTAGCGAGCATCGGGCATTTTCGCGGGAGGCTGGAAGGGTGGGGGCCAGTTTTGGAGTGGTGGGGTCGGTTTTGGTACTGGCGGCCAGTTTTGCGGCGATGCTGCAATATCGACTCCCAGCAACAAAAGCAGCAGTGCTGGGGGCGGTTTAGTTAAGCATCAGTGCTTCACGCTTGCCACCCCCTCCCCGGGGTGGGGGCACAACCGACGAAATTGCCAGGGCCTCTTCGTGTTCCCAGTCCAGCCCTGCACACTACCTCCAAAAAAGTTAAACATCTCATCCTCAAAGAGGTACGCCGACTACCTGATAACGCAAGTTTCTTCACCCTCTGTTGCCCTGCATCAGATGCAGTACTCTTGTCCTCTCTGTTCTCCTATTTATCTCCGGATTCAGCCTACCAAACCTATGCGGCCAGAATGCCTTAGAAATTGGTGTAACCGGGTTCAAAATTTCCTTTGCTCAGAATTTCTCCTTCTCCACAGCAGCATCCTCAAATTTAAAGTCACCACCAATTATACTTAGAACCCAGCCATCTCTCCTCAACTCGGAGAAACAGCTACAACCTTATCTATTCCTTCTCTTCCTGGAATAATTTGAACCTTCCAGGCCAGTCCAACCACCTACCTCTCGTGGCCATTCTCC
The DNA here is from genome assembly GCF_964204655.1 of Triturus cristatus. NCBI lineage: Eukaryota > Metazoa > Chordata > Amphibia > Caudata > Salamandridae > Triturus > Triturus cristatus. Next base: position 852,523,685 of record NC_140582.1, read on the forward strand.
CTACCACCCTCCATAGGCCCCATTCTTTGCCCAAAAAATTCACGTTATTTGTATTCTCTCCTAATGTGTCATATAGATTGGTGTCATGTTAGATCCAAAGTTCCTAAATAGCCCCAGGAGCTAATAATAGATACCTAGATAGATAAATAAATACATACATGAAATATTTTTGTTATGTGGCTGCAAAACTATTAAAAAGTATTTCTTCAGTTTACCACAACCAAATATTCGAATGGAGGCACTCATTTGGTTTCTTTATTTGAATCACTTTAACAGTATGTAGTGTAGTGATTTTACAACTTGTTTATTTTATTCAAACCTTGGACTCGTAATTTATTACTGTCAGTCAGTACTGCCTGTTTTCTCTCTCAGCAAAAGGCTGCCAGAGGCATGTTATTTTAGAGTGTGATGGAATGGGAAGACATGTGCTATTACCGTGTAACTTTTTCATCTACCAACAATTCCGACTTTTTTTTATCAATCGTTATTGTCTGTCAAAGCATACATTGCAGGATATACTATCAGATCAAATGTCATTAAGCCTCTTAGCGAGTAAATATGTGGTCCGGGGCACATGCCCGGCACGGGTTCTGATATCGTAACAATCACACAAGGTTCACAGCGATATTTTCATATATCTTAACAAGAATCTGAAAACCTACCACCCACCCTCCCCGCACCCAAGCAACTTACTTAGACCAACAACAAATCCTACAGCTCTCATTATATCTTTAAAAACCCCTCTCAAGGGTCTAAAAACGTCAGCGCTTTTGTTTATGAAGTACACAAGACTATGATTTATTGCGGGAATGTGATTTACCTTCCAGAGCCAGTATAGGGCCATTAATGCTGACAACTCGCATCTTGCCCACTTCAGAACCTCTTGTAACCACCCTACAACGTGAGGAGCACCCCTTGGCTTCCGGTTCATTGCTATGCTGTGTTTGGCGATAATCAAGGCTAAATCTCTGAACCGACATACCCGCTTCTGTGATTTAGGGCCTTATTATGAGTTTGGTGGTCCCGCACTGCCAAACCCATGTAGGAACCACCCACCAGTTTTCTCCTGGTCTGGTGGGCATTTCCCAGGGCTGTGCGTATGGGATAGGCACCACAATGGGAAAGTCAAATGCAGTACCTGCACAGCATGGGCTGCTGTAGTCCATACTCTGTAGGTACTTGTGTGCATGCACACGCGGGGCATATGTTGTGCTCCCCTGTGTGCAGCCACATGGCGTGCGGAACCAGGGTGCCCTGTAGGGTCCCCTTTGTTGCCTCACCGCCACACTTTTCATGGTGATCACACAGCCATCTCGTCATCAATTGGAGTAAATCATATTTGTATGTTCTGAGCGGCGACGTCCCATCTGTCCCGCGAACTTGTTTGATTCAGATCGCCCAGCAGGGCTTCGTGTACCTGGGGATTTTTATCTCCACTGACTCCACTTTGCGGTATGAGAGGAACCTGCTCCCTCCCCTGGCGCGTTTGCGGCGGGATGTTGCGGCCTGGCGGAGGATGCCGGTCTCCCTCCTCGGACGCGCCGCTTTGTTCAAAATGATGTCTCTTCCTCGGTTCCTCTACGCCTTGCAGAATACTCTTGACTGGGTACCGGCCAGTTACTTTCGGGAGGTTGAGAGCCTCCAACGATCGTTGTTGTGGGATGGGCGGCCGCGCATTGCGATTGCTAAGTTGACGCTTCCGTGGTACAACGGGGGTATTGCGCTTCCGGACATTCGACGCTATTACTGGGCCACCCAGTTGAGCGCGATTAATCATGGTTTCTATGGTCCGGCTCTAAGCCCCGGCTACGCCATGGACCGATGGTTGTTGCGCGGCGGTAATTATCACCGAGCGTTGTACTCGAGATCGCTGGACTCGTCCCTCACAGGGCCCACGGGGGTGGCGGTGCGGGTGTGGAAGTTGGCGACTGACTCGCTGGGCTGGAAGGATAGGCTCACCCTTGCTACCCCGTTGTTTGAGTCTGACAAATTAGGGAAGCTTTGGCATACCAAAGGTTTTGAGAAATGGGACTTGATCGGTATCTCCAGGGTTGGAGATTTGCTGATCAAGGGGAGGGTGAAGTCCTTTGAAGAGCTGCAGAAGGAGTATGAGTTGGGGAAATCTGAGTTTTTCCGCTATGTTCAGGTGCGTCATGCCCTTCGGTCAGTTCTCGTAGAAGGTGAGAAGGTGCCTGAATCCTCTCCATTGGAGGACCGGATCCTCGATGGCCATATGCCGGAGAGTACGATCTCTCTTATCTATAAGAAATTGATTAATGTTCGGGCTGACCTGCTATTGGGGCTGCGGGATCAATGGATTAGGGACGGACTTGAGCTGGATGACGAGGACTGGCAGTCTGCGGTTTCCTCTCCTAAGGAGGTTGCGATCCCGTCGCGTCTGCGGCTGGTGCAGCTCAAAATACTCCACAGAGTCTATGTTACGGGGCCAAGGTTGGTTCATATGGGATTTTCTGAGGAGGGCTTATGTAGGAGGGGCTGTGGTATGGTGGGTACCTTCCTGCATATCATTTGGGAATGTGGCGTCATCATGGAATTCTGGAGGAGAGTCCATGCGGTAATGGGGGAGGTGACGGGCATTGTTATGCAGCCGGAGGCGCGGTGTTGTCTCCTGAACGTGTGGGGGCCTGCTGACCACGATGAGGCACAGACCCAGTGGGTGACTCGGGTAACATGGTGGCTAAGCGAGACATCGCGCGCCTGTGGGGCTCCACGGGACCCCCCACATTGGCTGCGTGGAAGGAAAACATGGACTGGAATATGTTCAGGGAAAAGACGGTATATTGCGCTAGAGGGCGCCCTCGGAAGTGGCATGCCATTTGGGGGCGGTGGAACCAATATAGGGGGGGCATATGCCTTGCCCCTGATCTGGATCCCCCCGAGGAGCAGCTCTCTCCTTAGCATTCTTTCCAGCTCTGTACATATGTTTTGATTGTTAATTGACTTCTTGGGCCTCTGCTTTTCCCCTTTTTCCTCTTATCACAGCGCTGTGACTGATAGACGAAGGGGGTCCGGTCTCCCCTGAGGGGCAATCACCAGGTGTATTCAGTGTACTTCGCCTTGCTTGGGTTTGGTTTGTGTTTGTGTTTATTTAAAATGGAACCTTTTTGTTTCTCCTTTCTATGCACTGTGGATGCTTCTTTGTATTGCTCTCTTGAAGCTGCCGCACCTCCGGGTTGTCGGCTGAATAGCTGTGTCCTTATTTTTGATGAATAAAGGTTTTATAAAAAAAAAAAAAAAAAAAAAAAAATACATATTCCTAGTAATAAGCTTTGCATATTCTAGGACTTCCACCCTTGTGTCATCTTGTAGTTCCACATCCATAACTTCGCCCTACGCTGACCCAGCTCCTCACATCTCGCTCCTCACATCTATGCCTGGACGACTGGGTATAGTGCCTTGCACATAAGTGATGCAGTGAGAAGTGGCATCTTTGGCACTACTGTTTGCTGCACCTTCTGCGTTTTTGAAAACTGAGTAATGGAAAGATTTCTGTAGGGGTAATAGAGCGAGAAAACTAATGTTCTAGTCCCCTGGATCCAGAGCCACTTCCCCGAGGCTCAATCAACTAATTCCTCAGGTCAGTATTTAAAAAACAGAATTTTCCCCCATCCAAAAGTAAACTTGCAGTTCAGTCGTTCTTTCTGGTGATTTTTAGTTACACAAAGTAACCATTTCTGTGGTGAATTTGCTTTATTTAAATGCAGATACGATACTACATTTAAACCATATGTTTGTAATAGGTGTTACAAAACGCACCAAGGGACCCAAGCTCCTATTCCCCACACTCTCGATAAAAAGGTTTGCCTCATTTTGTATACTTGCTCCTTAAGTGCCACTTTGGGCCATACTTCGAGTTGAGCAAATGCAGGGAATCCACCAAAAAGGATGCCCCGTCTGCCATATGAGGCAGAGCTGGACGGGTCATTCCGCCACTCTAGCATTCCATGGTAGGCTGCAGGCATGGGGGTTGCTTTCAGGGAAGGATGGGCTCCCATGACCCAAATTATTGAACATTTGAGTAAGAAATGATTCAGGTTTACAGTCCAGCCCGGGTAATAAGAGCGTGAATGATGAATGTGCGTGAAGTAAATGCCAGTGGACAGGACATCGATCCCCTTTTGGCAGATGTCCCACTCCGCCAAATTCCAGATGAGGCTCTTATTTTTTTTCCTGGTACATATGACTTTAGTTATGTGATATCGATGGCCAAAACCATCACTCTGAAAACAACAGGCACCGTAGCAGAATTCATTTGTTCACCATTAGAAGGATAAACCACTGCATGGTTGTATTCGGACAAAATATTGAGAACAAAATATCATGATACAGAAATATCAAGTTTTTAATATCGTGATCCACAAATATCGTGATGCAGGAATATCGTTGACAAGAATATCGATTCTCTAAGGCAAGTAATATCGATGTCAAAAATATCTATGTTAATATCGTTCACAAAAATATTGTCAATAATATCGTTTGATTATTGTTATGTATTTTAGTATATATTTTAATTGCATATATTTCAAATAATTTTTATAATAATTGTTAATGTTTTTTAATAAAGTTTGCACATTTTTTGTTCTTTTTTAATTTTAATTAATTGTTTAATGTCATTTTTAATGTTGTAGCAGTTGTGGGATTTGTTGGGTTCCAGGGTGGAATGTAATGTAATTGGAATTAATTAATAATTAATTTTTAATTATTATTAATTATTCAATTGATAATTAAATATGTAAATTGTGAAATTAATGTATTTAAGTTTTAGGTGCAGATTGCGGGGTTTGTATGGGTATTAGATGGGAAGGAAATTAATTATAATTAATTAATAATTACGTTTTTAATTATTAATTAATTATTTCATTAATAATTAATATGCAAATTGTGTAAATAATTTATTTGGTGAGTTATGTTTTAGTTGCGGGTTGTGGTGTTTATAGGGGTGCAAGGTGGGTAGTAAATCATTTTTATTAATTAATTATTTAATTGATAATTAATTATGTAAATTGTGTAATTTATTTATTTTTATGCTATTTTTAAGTGCAGGCTGTGAGGGTTATAGGGGTCATGGTGGAAAGTAATGTTTTTATAATTATTTAGTAATTGATTTAAATTGATATTAATTATTCAATTGATAATTATGTAAATTGTGTCATTAAGATATTTTTAAATTATATGCCAGGTGTGGGTTGTTGTGTTTTTGGGTTACAGGGTGGAAAGTTTATTAAGAAATAATTTATTGATAATTAATCATTAGTTTATTATTAATTATTTGATTGATAATTGTGTTAATTGTGAACTTACCATATTAAGTTATATTTTAAGTGTGTGTGTTTTTTATTTATTTATTGTTTTTATTGCCGTTTATCATTATAGATCATACATACAACAACCTTGCCAGCAAAAACTAAAAAGGGGGAGCAAGGTATAGAAAGGGAGGGATGGGGGAAGGGAATGGTAGACATTAGGGGCAAATGCAAGGGGAGTAGTGCCACATGTACATGATCCAATGTGAAGCATCGTACAATAACAATTTCGTACATTTCAATACCGTTGAACATTCCAGACACAGTTTGAGGACTGTCGGCAGTAAGGCAATCTAGTAGGCTCTTGAACAGCGGGATGTATTAACTGCGTGGATGACCAAACTCTCACCTGTGTTCTACAAGGGTAACAGGCATGGCACCAGCAATGCATGGCATTTCTAACGTTTACACAGATGTGTGTGAGTCAGAGTCCTGATGGCAGAGCCAATATGTAAATGGCTCCCAAATATATTTAGGACGGGTGCGGACTGCCATGGGTTCCCAAAAATTAAATACTTGCCCTTGGCAGTAGGTGACATCATGCAGCCATGCCATGAAAGTGGGAGTGGGTCGCCTACCCCAGTATATGGCCACTCTGCACTTGGCCTATCAGGAGCAACATGGCGGCAAGGCAATGGCATGTAGTAGGGACATCTTTAACATAACCCAGTAGACCCACCAGGGGAAAGTGGAGTGCCTCATGACCATTTATCATTCTTATATGTTCATACACCTCCCCCCTAGAGGAAGCAACCTTCGGACACTGCCAATCAAGGTGGAGAAAGGAGACCTTCAGGGCCCTGCAGAGCAAGCAACAAGGGTCAGGAGCTAATCCCATTCGAACCAATTGTATAGGGGTGCGATAAATGTGGTGTAAGAATTTGAAATGGATTAATTTTAATCTGTAGTTTGGTGAGAGGAGTTTTAACTGTCCGCAGCAAAAAGACCCTTGTGTGTCCGTGATAGCCAGGTCTGTGTCAACCCTGCACAACTCCTGAGCTTTAGGAGTGGCAATCGGTGCAGAGCTCTGTATATTATTGTAGAGTTGTGGTATTGATTTACGAGTATGAGCAGTGAGAGTGTGTTCCAGTGCCAGAAGAGCCAGAGGAGGAGCGGGAAGGTGTCATGAAGTACACGGTTCGTAGCTGGTAGTATAGTAGGGTATCAAGAAGCGTGGGGGATGGGGACCCTGCGGTCTGTAATGGTGGGAGGAACTGCCCATCTGGATGTAAATCTGATACTATTGTAATATTGTATTTAGGTGCTCACACAGTTGCTTCTTTCTCTTGGAGTGGACATATCTAGTAGTTATTGGCCAGTGGGACAGAAGGGGCATAAAGGTGTGTCAGTTTCGCACTTTTCCTCAAATTGTCGCAAGCCATCTAACACACTCTACAGTATTGACCTTTTTCCTAGGGTTTTTATAAGATTGATCGAGCGCCATAGTTAACAGGCATGGAGCAGCTTGGTCTGTTTCAACAGAAGTGCAGTTATTGAGCCTGGGCACAATAAGCGTACAATGTCAAATCCGGAGCACCCATTCCACCTTGTGAAAGTGGAAGAGTTAGAAGTTCCCAAGAAACCCTTGGTTGTTTCACCACCCATATTAGGGTCATCAAGCATAACTTTAAGCATTTGAAGAACTGAAGAGTGAGCGGAAGTGGAGTGTTGACAATTAAAGAAATTTGGGGAGGATGATCATTTTAGCTATCGCAATTCGACCAGCTAGGGATATGGGCAATCTAGACCAGAGAGCTAGCCTCTCTTCCAACCAGGTCATGGCCATAGTTTGCTTCTCATAACTCATCAGTGTAGCTACTGAGCTTTATGCCAGATATCGAACTGGACTGTCTGCCCACCGCAGAAAGTATTCGGTTCGAAATTGTTGTGTGTGATCAGTGAGGGGGAATAGTATAGATTTGGCCCAATTAATATGTGTGCCAGAGTAACCACCAAAGTGAATCACTTCCTGGGTCAAGGGAGTCACATTTTCCTCTGGATCACTAGTGTACAGGGTGATGTTGTCCACGTACATTGAAACTATCAGCCCCCATCGTGACAGCAAATAGGAGAGGCGATAGCGGGCATTCTTGGCATATGCCCCGAGTAATCTGAATGGACTAATCGGAGATTAGCCCATTGAGGCGAACGCGTGCAGTAGGAAAGGTATAAAGGAACTGTATTTGTTTGATGAAATTGGGGCTACGGCCGAGCCGGGCTAACAGGGGAAAAATGTACACCCACTACAAAGAACTGAACACCTTAGTAGCGTCAAGTAGAGCATCCACTGCAGAAATTTGGGGGTCGAGATGGTGCATCAGCGAGAAGGTTGTGCTATAAATTATGGGTCGTTGAAAGGCCTGGAATAAAGCCAGACTGGTCGATTCGCACTATCATAGGTAAGAGAAGTGTGGAGAAGTGTGGCTCAATGGTTAGAGCAGCAGACCCTGATGCAGAGGTCTGGCCCGGGACCAGGGTTCAATTCCCCGCCTTGGTGGGTCTTGGGCTCAATATTCCATGGACCTGATAATTCTCGCCTCGGTGCCTATTCCAATCATGGAGTCCCACTCTGCAACTCTGGGCAATAGCTTGCTTAGTCTCCACAACGGCCCCCACAACGCTAAAAGGATGCCTGGCCGCTATACAAGTATCAATTTACAAGAGACGCTGCAGTCTGTTGGCTAGTACCTTGGCATCAATTTTGTGGTTTACATTTATTATTGAGAGGGGTCAGTATGAGTTGCATAGGTTGGCAGGTGTCCCTGACTTGAAGGGTGTAATTATAACAGCTTCCTGTAATGAAAGTGGCATAACGCCTGTATTCAGAAAGTCTTGTAACATGGGGAGAAGATGTTTAGCTAATAAGGAGGCATACTCCTTATAGAATGTAGTGGTGAGTCCATCTAGGCCTGGTGCCTTATCGCCAGGTAGGCCTCTTATAACTTGCTCTATTTCTTCAGTGGTGATGGGCTCATTGAGGTAAGTTTGTTGTGCACCATCAAGCCAGAGCAATTATATAGTATCAAAATAATCAGTTAATTTGGCTTCATCCGGTGTCCAGATTGCGAAATATAGGTGAGCAAAGAAGGACAACATGACCTCTAACAATTCCACTGTGGAATGGACAGGATTGGACACGGGGTCCAGTAGTTCAATTATATAAGTGGAGGTTCATGGAGCACGTAACAAATTGGCAAGAGTCTTACCCAGATGGCACCCTTCCCCACACTGTCGAGCCTGAGTGTGTCGATGTAGAAAGCGAGTTTCACAGAGGGCTTCTTCCTAGAATTCTGATAGTTTGTCCCGAATGTTAGCTAAAGTATCTGATTCATTGGAATAGAAGTATTGTTGCTCCAGATTTCAAATATTCCTCTCGAGCCCAGCCAGAGTTCCCTGGATGGCCTTCAAGACCGCAGCTTCTTCTGCAATGCAGGCACAGCTCACAACCACCTTAAATGCTCCCAACAGTGTGGAAGGCGATTCCACCAAACCCACTATTTTAACGTTGGGACAGTTCTAATATACATGGAAGGAGAGGACAATCTCAGTTATATATGTGGCAGTATTATAATCCAAGAAACGTTTACCCAAAAAATAACACTTGCATTGGCACCGCTCTGAAGAATACATCGTTAAGCTAACTGCACACATGTATATGCTAGTTTACTTCTTTTTGGACTGTACATTTAAAATTTACCTTCCAACCTATAACCCTCTGTTGAGATAAAAATAATGGAAATGGCAACAGTGGAATCTGTGTAATGCTACAGATTTCCACAGGCAACTAAGTACTTTGAATACATGCACGGTAAGATATGTCCTCATTCATAATAGGGGAACCTTGTTGAAAGGGAGAACTTGACCAATCAGTATTATGAGGGCTAAATCAGGATCCGCAATATCTGTAGATTGAAGGGATCCAGCACGCTGGTACATTTGAAGATGATGGGGTGAACTCGAGCAGAGATTGTTAGCTAACCCATCTTGCTCATGGTGGACGGATTATGAGTGTTTAGGTGAAGTAACCACTACTGTAACTTTGGAACTTTGCATAGCTTGCAAATTATTAGCTGTCTCTTAATGGTAACCACTAATAAGACACTGCCGCACCTAGTTTAGCCCCAATTGATGCATCAGGCAGCTCTATCATTCCATAAAACACTGCGAAAGCCACAACAGTTTAAATTTGGAATTTGATGAGATGGATATATTGACTTGACCATACGGTAAGAGACAGAAATCGAAAGAGTCTTAACTTTGTCTTTCATCTTTATTTCCAATTGTAGACTTTAAATGAGTTATAGATCAGTCTACCTTTTGTGAAAAATGTCCTTATTTGCCTTAGTGCTACTGAAGTCACCATCACCACTTTACTTGTCTATACTAACCTTAGTACCAAGAAAAGAAACAGATCAAATGTATCTTTATTGCCCATTCTTCAACGATACGCCCTCTCTCGGTGTTCCTACTTTCAGAGCCTCTAAGCACAACAGGCCATTTTTTGCATTTCGTTTTACAAAAGCAAAACATTATTGATGGGAATTACTTCTAGTGGCACAATATTTATCATGTGCATTACTTCTTCTGTTGCTCTGTGTTGCTAAAATTACACAAAGTAGGCACAAAAAGACTGTGCTTCTCCTGAATTCTACTTCTCTTGGTGGGTCAAGTGGTTTAGAGAGTCAAATACCACTAACAAGTCCAGGTACCATCTTCGAGATGAGGTCAACAGCATCACCGATATTCAATAATAGATATTGGTTTTCTCCTAAGACATCCAATGGTTCCATATGATGAATCAATTTGATAGTGGTCACCATCTTCATGATCTTAAGGAGAAGAAGGATGTCCATTATTTGTCAGTAACTCTTATCAAGGGGGTTAAGGGCACCATTTTAAATAGCGGCAAAGACCAGGATGTTTCAACTTGCTATAATTCTGAAGAGTTTACTATATCCACGATGAAGGAGGGCAACTTCTCGCATCCTTCCTTAAACTTGAAACGACAGGGACCCCCTTATCAAAGCCAGATACTCTGGAGTAAATTATTCAGACAATTAATTGGATATTTGGGCTTCCTCTGGATCATGCAGCTATATTTGAAAGTGGAAGGAATGACAGCACCTGTATTATAGAATTTCTCCTGAAAACAATCCTGCATAGTGTTGCACCAGTCCTTCCTCAGGTTGTAAGTCACAAGTGTAACCACAGAATCTGCAACTTCCTTTAAAGTGCAGAAAAGCAGCACAGTGAAGTTACAAGTATTCTGTATTCTCTTGGAGGAATATATTTTTGGGGCTCTGAGAATCTCAGTTTTGTCCAACCTCTCTCGTAGTTTCAAACTTAGGGGCATATTATCAAGGACGGCGTTAAAATTGTCATCGGTTAAGAGGCAGAAAACTGCCGCTAAAGTGGCGATAATGGGCTTAACAATATGCCCTGGAGAATTCCAATAGAAGCCCATGTTCACACCAGAACATGGACTTCTATTGGAATTCTCTGCGGCATATTATCAAGCCCATTATCGCCGCTTTAGCGGCAGTTTTCTGCCTCTAAACCGGAGATAATTTTTTACGCCATCCTTGATAATATGCCCCTTAATTTTTAATAACTCTCAGCTTTTCAAAGAAGCACTTGTTGGTTTTCCTCGGCTTGTTAGGAAGCCTCAAAGAAACTAACTTCTTCACAAAAGTGGATATACTGTTATTGTATCACTTCACCATATCTAGAACACACTTTCTTTGTCCATTCAAGCTCTTTTCCTTCAAGTTAAACTGAGGAGGGGCTTTACAATTCTCAAAACTGCCATTTCAAGGCGTTAGGCTTTTTTCTTCTTACATTTTTTCAAAAGACAAAACATTGATCCACAATGACCTGACCACAACGCTCTCTTAAAATGTTCCACATTTAGTATGCAAGTTAACACCCGGCCCAAAATGTGCCCCTTATATAAGGAGTTGCCATTCCTGCTTGAATTCCATTGTCTTTAGAGACACCCAGACACTAGCAGCCACTGCATCATCTTCATTGTGAAATCATAACCTGACGTCCCCTAATATCAGAACTTTTGTTCTACACAGCATGAGATGTAGACACATTCCCATAACAAATGGCATTTCCAGGAGGAAAATAAATTAGAGTCATTGTGATTTAACAGGGCTTATAATGAGGCTAAAAGACAAAAGAGGCGGCTGGGTGGGTCTCACACATTTTTTATATATCCTACCACTACCAGGTTTATTTCATTAGCAGCAATATGGCATTAAGACTAAGAACTTGAGACAATAGATCAGATGTAACTTCGAAAAATATATATATGTATAAAAATAAACACAAATGTCCAGCCTGAAAATTCTACCAGATAAATACACCTGTACTGAGATCAGCTTGTATAAGAATAGCTGAGCTCCAGTACCAATCATATATTATTGAAAATTGTGTCCAGGCCTTCGTAATCCCTTCATTGTGACTGCTAATAACTTTAGCCAATTAGTCCTTCTACAATTAACAATCTAAAAAGGGTTCTAGAATTTGACTTTGGCAATTGATAAGCTCTCCTTATTGTATGCTCTTCACCAGTAGAGCATTATAAAATGGAGGTTACACCTTTGTAGATTCCCTCCAGTGCTCTAAATGTTTTGCAGTTATGGGTGATTTTGTGATTGCACCAGCATGGAAATTTATTTTTCCAAAAACATTTTCAAAAAGGTAAGGTTCTTCTTCTTCAAATGGGGAAGATAATATTTCTCTAGTACTAATTCAAATAGAGGTTCAAAACTATTGCATTGAAATAAATCGCAATATTGTGAACCTTTTTTCCATATTTGCCAGAAAGCTGTTTTGTTCCTTATTCTAACCTTCCATATTCTCTAAATGGACAGGAGGCTCCACTTTTAACACTGTGTTTTCATGCCAGCAATGATCACATTGAAGAACATGAGATATGAGTTATGTTGAGTAACCAAACTATATATCATACACATTATATAGCACATATATGTGCAGGAGGACTGGGAACACAAACCATCCCTGGCAATTCAGCCTGACCGGCGAGGTGAAGGGGTGCTAGTGAGAAGCAGTGGTGCCACTGTAGCTGCACTGCTCCCGCTTTTGTTACAGGGGGCCAATACTGCAGCACTGCTGCAAAACTGCCCCCCCCCCTTTAACAAAAACTGGCCCCCACCACTCGGAAACCAGCTCCCACCTTTCCGGACCACCGGGAAAACGCCCAGTCAGTGCCGGTTACGGCCAGTCCGGCCCTGTATATGTGGCTTCCCATCTCAATGGGATTCCTTGAATAAATAAGTGGATATTATCCAGACAAGACACCTTTTTATTCCAAATAAAATCAGAGATGACCTCCGAGATTTTGAATGGGAGTGTTCATTTAAGATAATCAGACCTTTCAATTTAATTCATTCCCTAAATTGTCAGGTTCTGTAATCTTAGAGATATAACTTGTATTACATTGACGCTTCATCTGAATAAATGTTATAACTCTAAAGGATCAACCTGGCAAGCTGGTAATGAAGCAAAGGATGAACTCTGGGTGGCAGTGCTCACTTTGAGTTGGACTGCATGGCGCTGCTGTGTGTGCTCTTTGAATTTCTAAGGGTGACTCAAAAGATAGATTAAAGAGTTACAGCTATTCAAATCCCACCTTCGGGATATTCCAGGATGCCAAGGAAGCTAGCATTTTCTCTTTTGTTTTTATTTAAAATGTCTGTATTACTTACTTCATGCTTCTTCATTTTGCATTCCTTTCATCCTGTCCACTAGATTCAAAATTCTACTTTCTACATTATTTAGCCTTCCAGAAATCTATTGGTGTCATTTCTCATCTCTCTGAAATCTTTATGCATTGAATTTGTCCTGCAGATATGCTTGTCTCAGATTACCACTTCCACAAGTCAGCTCTTCCAATACAGGGGTAAGAAGTGTTTACACCGAGCACTGTCTTACTTAAGACCAGAAAGCGTGACAGCTGCAGTCAAAAATGTAATGTGAAACCCCCTCCACCCCCGTTTCTCCTGATGCCAGTCAGAAACATCTTCATTAGCCTGTCCGCATATGCATAAAATATTGATGTTAAAACTTTCATTTCCTCAAAAAAAGAGAAGTTCCACTTCTGAGCACTGCCGCGGAATATCAAGAAGCCCCTTCTTCCGTTTTACATCATACCTCAGTTTTGGGGGTGGGGACAAAAAAGTGACTTCAAAAGTAAGCTTTCTAATTTTGTCCAGTGTATTTATTAAAATTGTGGGAAGATGTTGTTTTTGAGAGATGTATAACATCGGGATAGAACAATCTTAGTGTGATTATACAGGGAAAACAACACTAATGCTGTCAAAATCTGCTCAGTATTCTAAACTACAACCCCTGGAATCAGATTAGAAGAGATGAAAATACTTTGGCAATAAGAACAGAGACTCATCTGGGGTACGTGGCCCAAACGGTCTTCCTGTAGTCATTTTAAACAAAATCCAGACAAGTGGGCTAATATTATGACTCTGGTATTTAACAATAGATTGACAAATGGTATTAATCCACCCTCTTGGACAGGGTCAATAATGCAGTTGGTTCACAAGAAGGGGCCCCTTGAAGATCCCGAAAAACTTTAGCCTTTTAGCCCTACTTGACAATGAGGGCAAAATACTGCGCGGGTACTCAGCTAAACTTGAGGATTACTACACTACACACAAACTGCATTTAGAAAGGAATTGTCCACCACGAAGAACATTAGATACATCCATACTAGCGAATGAGGGGAATCAATTGAATTTCCCCAGGTCTTCTATATCATGCACAGATGACGATGGTGGCCGGTAGCCCTTGTGGAAGAAACCCAGTAAGTGAAGGGCTGGCAATGTTTAGTTGAACCGGCTCATTGAGCTAAATACACAAATGTCAGCAAAAGTTAACGTATCAGACAGCGAAAGCTACACACACACACACCTTGGGGCTGAAAATAATTAGGAACAAGGTGTAGCCTAACCTCACTTTTATTTGCACTGTATGGTTTAGATTATCAGTGCAGTGTGGATGTGATAAATGCTATTTCACCAAACTTGGGGGGACTCAGTATTTGCAGTTTATCATATACAGATGACCTGGTTATATTGGAATGTAATCCAACTGGTTAACAGGGGTTGTTTTGTGGCATAGAAGAGAATAATATGGAAAATTGTGAATTTATTTACTTTTTTCGATAGTGCTATTTACCAGAGGGTGCAGAGGTTTTATAAAGAACACCAACGAAAAGAAGCGGGATTTGGTAGATTACATTGAATAAATTTGAAGGACAACAAGATATAACATTTGCATAAGAATGGGCCCTCAAAAAAGCTAGGGGAGGAAAGGAAGGTGGGAGGAAATGAGGCTGGCAGGGGAAAAATGGGGGGCAGATTAGCTGGGAGGAAGAGGGAGTGGGAGAGAAGACGTTGGGATGAGGAAAAGTAGAAAGCAAGAGGAAAGGAGCAAGAAAGGTAGTGAGGAGCAGACATGGGGGCAGGTGAGAGAAAAGGCGGTGATGGATGGGAAAAGGGAGTATAGGGAAATGGGTGAGAGGGAAGGGAAGAAGAGTTTAAAGTGTGTGAGGGTAGACAGGGAGGGGAGAGATAGAGGGAGCGGGTAGGGGGTGGAAGGGAGAGTAGCGGGTGGTACAGGGGAGAAATGGTCTAAGGAGGAGGACGTGATGAAGGGGTCAAGACAATGATTATGTGGAAGGAGGAGAGAAGGATGGGAGAAGACAGAGAGGTGGGACCAATGAGGAGGAGAGAGGTCAGGATTGGATGGGATAGGGGAGCCAAGGGGGAGAGGAAAGCCCTTGGTGGGATGTAAAGAAGGCAGGAAAGGCGATGGAGGAAGTGGAGACAAAAGGGAAGTGGAGGTGGAGACCATAGGCAAAATGCCCTACAGGAGGTTTAGTTCGAATTAGTATATGAAGAACACCCCTGAATTAGTTTAAGTTACATCTGTAGATAGGATTTGAGTCTTGTTTGGAAAGTTAGGAACACATACCAGCAATGATAGAATTCAATAGGGTGGAAGCTGTTCCAGAGAAGGGTTGTGACTTGGCTATATGTGGTTTCAGATTTAAGATTCGAAAATGTTTCTGCTTCTGAGGTTTTTTTGCAACCTGAGATTTTTGAAGTGATATTAACATCTATACATACTTAGAAGTCATTGTAGTAATAAAATGAATAAGGAGTTGCATTGTGTAATCTTAAATCAGTGTTGCATGAATGTGGTACATGGGTTAAAAGCGTTTTCTAGTAACAATGGATTCTGATCTGTGGGGGCTGTGTTACCTGCATTCAGAGCTAAAATTGAAATAATGTTGCACAGTCGTCCCACTTTTATGGAAAAACTACTTTAGCTATTAACTGCTTTAGATATTTGCAGAAACTTCAACAGTCTACCCCTTTTTTCTACTTTTGGTTAGAATTAGGGCTTGGAGGACCAATAAAACCAAAACAATGGTCCTAGTCACAAAAGTATTTTTGGCCATAAATGTAAGTTTAAGGCTGTACCTCTTATTTTCTGCCAGGAATTCACAAATGAATTCCTGGCTGGTGTAAATGCATCTACCACTGCAGATTTCTTTTCTACAACTGAGGAGGTAACTGCAGTAGTAAATCCACCTCAAAGGGTGGAAATTGGGGGTTCCAAAGCGTGGTTTATCTTGGAAATGTGGGAACGCCGACAGACATATACCTTTGTGGGCTTTCTCACATTCTTCTCCGACCTCTTTTCACTCAGTGACTGCCCCAACATATGCTCCAGCCTAGGGCTGGGAAATTATCACCAGTAAATTTGCTAGGGTTTTGGGGAAGAGATAGAGACCCAGGGAGAGACCTGGGGCAGACCCTTATCTCCCTCTCTCTTGACTAGTTCCCCTCCTATCCCCGAGTCTTCCCGGTCTGCTGTGTTAACTAAGCTACCTTCCCTCAGCTCCCCAGCCTTTCTCTTTCTTATGCTGCTTCCTCTAAGGTTGTCTCTCTGTTGGTTTCTTTTATAAATATTTCTTACGTATCTAATTCTAGTTCTAGATAAAGAGCTTGAATACTAACTGGTGCAAGGACACTACAGAAAGCAGTTTAAATAAATAAAACCTTTCTCTAAGTTGATAAAAGAAATTGCATTTACTCAAGACGCTTCACACGCCGTGTGTGGGTTTCTACCCAGAGCTCCGCAAAGTGGTATTAGGAGTCTGAGGAAAAGTCACATGACAAATAGGAGTCTGAGGAAAAGTCACATGACAAATAGGAGTCTGAGGAAATCAGGAAAAGTCACATGACATTCCCAGCCGTATGCCCAGAAATCTGTGCCTGGCGCAGCTTTACAAGCCTAGCACTGGGAATGTTTCTAAATGGCAAAAGATCTTAATCTCCTTCTGTGTTTTTACAAGTTTTTTTGCTTAATATACCCCGACACTTTTAGCTACATTTAAACAAATTATAATAAGTTTTCATTTAAATGTGATGCATTTGAACAAGTATATCTGCCCTTAATTGATTGGAAAACACACAAAGGATAGCTCAATCAAAAAGAAAAGTGGTAGGTATAATACATTTCTACGCCTAAGTATCTTATTGAAGCATTTTGTTCAGGCCCAGTGTATGGGTTCAGTGGCCCTGGAACAGTGGTATGGATGTCTGTCCTCCCCCAGCAGTGTGGTATGAAGTCCTGTCCCCTGTGGTGCGAGAATCTGGTAAAATGGAGGACTGAAGCTGCCATTGGCACTTTCCAGCTTATTTTGTGAATGTGCGTTGGAAAATGTACTATTGGAATGGATACTCTGACGTCATTAGTGAACTATAATATTCTGAGACGATAAAAAGTGCATTTACCATTGAGTCCAACAACCCTAAGTCCTCTCTCGTACAAATCCACACAGACATTGTGAATCACCCGCTCGCAGTGTTCCCAAGTTTGCAGACTGAATTAATATTAAGGAAAAAAGAGAAACACAGATGAATTTTTATGACTTTTTCAATGTGTTTTCCTCCCTTTGACCCAAGTCTTCCTGAAATGTTGCACTCGTTTTCAGGTCTCACCTGACCCAGCGCATGCGCTGGTCTGGCAAGACTTTTTGTGAGGGCTCAAAAAAGTGCTACCACTGTAGCCTAGAGCTACAGTGCATGTGCGCGGGTGCGCGCGCCTCACTTTCGCGGCCGCTTTGATGTTTGATCGGGATCACTTTCGCGGCCCCACGGCCGCATTGATGTGCTCCGTGAGCCGGCACTTTTTTTTAAAAGTAACTTTTGATCGTTTGCCATAGAAACAATTTACTTTTGTTGACATGTAGAATTATGCGGCAGAGATAGTAGATTAAGTAGCAAGTGCTGTCAATCCATGATTATGTGGTAAATGCTGTTGACGCCATATCACACAAATCCAGAGCCATTCCATATACCGATAGCTGTATAATCTACTGCTACTCAGACATAAACCGCATATTATAACGGTAACTTGACAGAGACTTTACCAGCGCTGCACCATCTGGACACGGAAATATACCATACAGTAGAAATGTTCCAGTTCTACAAGGAAAGACTTCCAGGAGGAGGACCGGAGACAGGGGTGCCCCCATCCATTGCTAATACATCACAAATACAAAGGAAACCATGCAACGCACCGCTGACATTCGGGTCACCTTACTTTTTCAATTGAAACAAGCATTGGCATAGCCAATAGGTCTCGCTTTTGGGACCTTATAAGTGTTTAGCCATGCAACAGTTGATGTTGTTGCACCAAGGATATTGTGCTGCATAACTAAATACTTAAAATGTCCCAAAAGCGAGATCTATTGGCTATGCCAATGCTTGTTATTGTTGCTATATTACATACACTTACTGTGTAAAAGAAAAAACACGGCTGGTTTACAGTTTTTATATACATATCTTAGAAAAAAGGCACCCAAATCCTACTGAAAAGCTTCACCCTGCTCACAATATCTAAAACGTTGCCTGTTCATTTGGGAACGCACTAGCTGTAATCTCACTTGGGTGGTCGAGCGAACTGTTTTATTCATATAGGGTTCAACATAAAAATGTCGAAGCCACTATTCTAGTCAATGCCATCGCCCAGGGCTGTCACGCCTGCACCGGTTTGGACTGCACTCAATAACACACATAAAATAATAAATAATTCAGCAGCTTCCGCAGTGACCTTCAGCGGCCGTGTTTGGGAAAGTAGGCACCAGTAAAGCAAAGATGAATAAAACTCCCCCACATAATCTCAGGCGTGTGGCACAATGATAACATTGTACATGCACCCTGGGGTCTTCTGCCACTAACGGCCGGTGGAGACATTTAAAAGTCAAACGATACAAATCAAGTTCACAAGCGTTAATATATTTTTTCCGGCACTGGGTTTAAATTTCAAATATTCCGTTAAAAAAAAAAAGAGTTAATGTGGCTAGGCAATTTAGAACAAATGTATGGAATTATTCAAAAAGTACAGTTAAGAATGGCAGCCCTTGAAAAACGTTTGGAAGAATACCAGATTAGATTAACTCAGTTATTCACTGCTAAAACATCACCGTGTAAAACAAAATGTATCTTTCACGGCTGTGACGTCAACGTGAAGCTGTTATGTCACCAAAGATGCTCGTCTGCGTCTACAGAGATCTTCCCTTAGCTGTGGAATGAGGGACAAGGGTCTGGAATCCAGACTGCCTTCTCTCAACTCTTTCAGGTTTGTTGACTCGCAAAAGGGGAGAAATGCCGGTGATGCTCTGATGCCCAGAAGGCCATCTCCCTCATCATCTGTGGGTCTCTTCCAGACTGTGCTGCGGTAGCTCTCACAGATCCTGTGCTACCTGCAAAGGCTCGGAAGCTTCTTCGTGTAGGGTTGTAAAGTCCAGAGTTTGGTCAGAGAGTTCTTCCACAAGAAAGTCAAGGATATAACCATCTCGCTTCCGGCCAGATGACAACGAAGTTGAGGATAAACTACCCTGCAGTGCAATGCAGCCATGGTCCTCTTTCTCCTCAGTCTCAGAGTCTGACCTACTGCAGACCATATCCAAGGTGAAACCCTCAACCCATTGCACCTACTGTTACTGGCTCCATCAGTAAACCCCTCGAAAAACAACTACTGCCGCAACGGATTACCCTGGTCAACTCCTCCCTTGAACAGGGTTTGTTCCCAGACCATCTAAAAGTGGGTCAATTCTCTCCTCTTCTAAAAAAAATAAAACTCTTGACCCTGATGACTTGAATAGCTTCTGACCAGTCTCTGCCCTTCCATTCCAAGGTAAGGTGATTGAAAGCTGTGTAGCATCTCAACTGTTATGCCACACCCAAGCAAACATCCTCCTTGATACTCTCCAATCAGGTTTCCATCAGTCACAGCACAGAAACTGCAAATCTTCAGATTGTGGCTGACGCTTTCCACACCCGAGACATTGGAAATTCATGCTTTATTATTCTCCTCCACCTCACTACTGCATTTGACAACACAGTTATCTACCAGGCTTTGATAAACACTCTGAAGCAGGGAATGGGATGTGAGGCACAGTCCTGCACTGGTTCCCCTCTCATCTAACAAACCGATCCCAAAAATTTAAAATCAGGAGCGCAGTCTTGTCAGACTGTGGCAAACGGACACCCAAGACTCCCTCCTCTATCCAGTCTTTTTCAGCCTCTATCTCAAACCCCTCTGTGTGATCCTTAGGAACTCTGAAATACTTTTCCACCTGTATGCATATGAAACCCACATCTAGGAAGGTCACATCCCCGGATTACATCACTCTCCTATCAAACATACTGAAAAAATTAAATCCTGGATGTCAAAACACCACCTCAAACTAAATCCAGCAAAAAACAGGATTTCTTCTGACATCCCCAAGAAAGCTAATCCTTAAATTCAAGATTGGCTCTTCCCTCCCCTGGAGGGCCATCCCTCTATTGTCCAGATTGTCAAGTCATTCAGTTTCACCATCATCAGCCATCTCAATCTACAGAGCCATATCTCAGCCATGGCCAAGAGTACCCGATTCCAGGTAAGGCTGCTACCAGGAATCAGGTAACTTATCCCAGAACTGGATACAACAGATGGTCATGCGCTGGTGCTCTCAAAACTAGATTATGGAATCACACTCCTGTCTGGCACCCAAAAAGTTCATCTACTCCCGCTTAGAGCAATCCTACACAGGACAGCACTCTTTGCGACCAGTACAAGAAATTCGACCACCTAAATCTTATCCTGTGAACCCTCCAGTGGGTTCCTACAGAGGCAAGAGTTAAATTCAAAACCACATGCACTACTCGCTGCAGTTATCTTCTCCTTCAGACCTAACTGAGAAATTGAAAATGTACAGAGCCAACTGAGAGTCTGGAGAGGCCCAATCCCTTCTCCTTGAGCCTCCCACCTTAAATCGAGTTTGATTCATGAGCCAATGATTCTCCAGATGCGCCACAAGTTTTCGGAACGTCCTCCTTCCCACCGTTCCTCTGCCTGACCACTCGCCATGCCGCCTGCAAACAATATCTCATAGCTCTTCTCTTTGATAGACACTTGGGGTAATTCCTCCGGCCCTCACCTGTGTGAGATAGTTTATGGTATTCATGATTTGATCGTTTTGTTTTGGTCCTAACACTGATGTCGCGGGCCACGCTATATAAAATTATAAATATAAATAAATAAAATCAAAGAACCCTGACAACCGAAATGAGGCCTTGAACCGAATTTTCTGACCACTAGGGATCCAATGTAGTGTTTCCATGGCCACCTCGGCAAAGACATATCATTCCACACTCTCCTTTCGACTGGAAATATAGTATTTTCAAGTAAGCGTGTGTTTTTACACCTCTGTACAACAGTCCGCTTAGGGGCAATTAATTATCCCAACCTTTCATCAAATATAGTAAAAGTCTGAAATATGGTGCCATTTTATATTTTTAATCTTCATAATTTATTTTCAGCGTTTCATGTTTGCGATGCCATATAACACAATGTAAAATTAAAATTAGATTTCAGATTTCAACAGAAAAGGTTCGGAAATTCACAGTATTTTTCAAGCTTCTCTCGTTTGCCTCTGTGCAATGGGGCTGAAGTCCACTGGGATAGGCCGGGGCAGGATGTTGCTGTAAATCTACTCATGAACTTTACACTTTGAGATAAGGCATATCTCTAAAATAACAGCTGATCATTGCGGAGGTCCTTCTACAAACCCACTTTACTGTGATTGATTGGGGCTCCTGCACTGCGTGATCGAAACCAGTGCTTTTCCAACAGTAAATCTCTGACAATCAAAATTCCTGGCTGACATTTAGTGCCACAGAGTGTCCCAAAACAGGGGATACAAGCATTGGCAAAGCCACTCGGTCACACCTTTGGCTTTGCCAATGCAGACCTATTGGCTTTGAAAAGGAAATGTAACATCATTAGCATTGGCAAAAAAGAAAACTAAGCACAACAGTATGTTCGCAGGCTTGCATCATCCCACATGAGCCCATATGTAACATGACGCTATGGTGGCCCACGTGTGATGACGTACATGCACATGATGGTGCCACATGCGTCGCGTAATTTACCCTTCCTTGGTGGTGGACAACCTTCTTGGTAAATGTAACAAGCATTAAAAATGCAATAGGTCTCGCCTTTCATTAAGTTAAAGCCATTTGCTTGAACTTAATTAAAGGCGTGACCTATTGCATTTTCAGTGCTTGTTTTTCAGTCTTGGCACTGTGCTGGGATCGGTGACAGTAATGCCATCTGCTTACCCACTTTTTTCTCGGCTCCTTTCTTGGTATCGCCATCTTGTAATCTTTAGAAAAGCGGCACTCTTCTTGCCCGCTGGGTTTGCCCTTGTCACCTCCAAGTTATGAGCACGAGGGGCAAATATGAGTGTATCCAGACCATTCAATCATTAGCCTCTCTTTAGAAACACTACCCCCCCCCGCCTTCTTCGGGCAGGTAAGTCGTGCCATTTCCAAGGAATTCCAAGGTTAGGAGACAGAGACGACCGTTGATTTGACAACGTGCCAGCCCCTACCCCTCACCTACTCCTGCTCTTCCTCTTTTTACCTCACCTGATTGTGCCCACATAAGCCTTATCTGTTTGTGAGTTGCTGGGCCTCAACTTTCCGCGCTGGCAGATGTCCCTCACTGCCCCTCCCATGCCTACATGTTTGTTGTCCCTGGCCCTTCAGATTGTGGAAAGCCCTCTGCCCACACTCCTACCTACTCTCATGTGACCACCCCTCCAGTATTCCGATTGTCTGCCCAGATTTCTAGTCACGTAACAAGGCTGTCACGAACTATAGCTTAAGTTAAGAGCAATGGTCCCCAACTCACTAGACAGCAAATTTTTGGGGAGTTTTATATAGCGCAAACTCGACCCGAAGGTCTCAGAGCACTTTACAAACTGTGTTACAGAAGGACACACTCATTTTGTTATTTGCCCAGAATCACAGGATGTTGAGCGTCCCTGCCAAGACTCGAAGCCTGTTACTCAGCTTCGAAGTCGACTGCTGTAGCTGTTAGGCCACATCCTTGAATCCATGCATGGTAGGGGCATGAAACACCCCCTGTACTCCTGGGTCCCGGTGCTGCTGCAGCTGTTGCACCAGTGATACCTATGCCTATGCATTTGTATCAAGTTTTTGCCCCATACCGTACTTGAACCCTCAGCAGAGAGCACTGTGGTGCCCACAATTCCGACCTGCCCCCGGGGACACCCCCTGATTGGACACTGGCAGGCTGATGAAGAGAGCGGACTCGCATGTATATGATCCTGTGCGAGCTGAACTCCGTTTGTCCCTTACTTTTCCGCATTGCAATGGTGTGTGCCCATTAAAAAGGAAAACCTACCCTAGGACAAAATGCCGTAAAAAGCTAGCAGTGTCCAGTGTAATAACATCTCAGAACCGCGAAAAGCTCCGCAGTGTCCAACAGCACCAAAATAGTACAAAAAACATACACTTGTGTGTGCGCTTCTTAAAAAAGTACCGATAAACAAAGCGCTGTAAAAAGATGAGCAGTGTAAAAAACATATGCTTGTGATAGCGTATTTAAAAGGGCAAACCTACCGGAAAAGAAAGCTTGGTAAAAAGCTTTATGCTGTCCGGTGAAATGATATCGCCGCGCACAACATTTATGACAGCTTTAAACATACAACCCCAATAGTATACCGATGCAGCTGCCTACCAAAAAACAAAGCGCCGTGAAAGCTTATCAGTGTCCAGCGGCACATGAACAATTTAAACAAGCTGATCGCAGCACAAAGACAGAAGTGGATGCCTGCTTGTGCCCCAGGGGAACTGCAGATCAGCAAAAAATCAGAAGTGGATGCCTGCTTGTGCCCCAGGAAAACTGCAGGGTGCGCGCTGGTTCGGAGCTATGAGCGAAGCGGCATTTTCGTTGCTATAGCAACAAAATGGTGTGGGACTGTCCACAGTCCCTAGGGACACCACATGCTGTCTGCAATGGACAAATGGCAAGAGCAGCCATGTTTGTCCATGCAGGCGCGTGCATAAAAGCCCTCGGCAGAATCGATTCCAAAAAGTACTCGCAATAGCGAGAGGAATTCATGCGCTGCTTTTGCTAGGCGAGACCTAAAAAGCAAAATGTGTGTCAAAACGCATTCGCAAAAAGAAGTGGCCAGTCAGCAAATTTCGGTTGCTGGCAAAATAAGATGGGGTTATGGAGGGGCAGTGTGAAGGGGAGAAAAGCAGAGAGGAGAGAAGAGTGAGCAAGAAAAGGGGAGTGGGGGTAGCCGGCACAGTATCATGGTCGTCACACATTAGGCTAGCTCCGTGGCTTGGGAGGGAGGGGAGCAGCACATAAAACTGACTACTTAAAATTGTGTGAAAAAAGGCACTTTATTGAAACAGCTACACATCACAAATATTTCCTAGCAAACCACCTTGCAAAACTATAACCTCGCTATACAAGAAAAGAACTAACCAATGTCCCCACCTTCACCCCTACGGTCCCACCCCACATACTCAACCGCAGCTAACTCCTTTAAATGTTGCCCATTTCAACATTCACAACTTTCTATTAACCCTACATCCTAAGACAGCCTGTATGAACCTGTAAGTAACCAAATGTCCTAAACTAAACCTTCAACTGCTTGCCTACCTGCCCCTTGCACATGATTCACCAACTGGCAACGCCAACCAAACTTCTGCCAACTCCTGGCAAACTTTCTATGCCGCCACAGAGCACCTGTTCCAAACGACAATGGTCACAAATAAACCCTGCACATGTCTCAACAACGGAGCCCTAATGAAAAGAAAACCCCTCTGAAGACACACGAAAGCCAATTATCTAAAGGGACAGGTGGGCAGGGGAAAAACTGCACTAAAGTCTCCCTGCCACCAGCCAGCAGGTCATCTGAACCTAAAATGGTGGCAGGGAGCCCAAAAGCACCCCCTAAGTAATGGTTGGGCTATATTGGGCTACATAATTAGTCCAAAACAAAATGGCATTCTATGGACTGCACCACCCTCCTAATCTGCTCGAGGGTAGACCTCCCGGTGGTTGGCTGCCCCCAAATCCCTCTTTGCTCATGTATCCAGTCTAATCCCGGGTGGCCGAGTTCCTGAGGACTGTTTAAGTGGAGTGGAGTGGAGCGGACCTGACCCGGGGACCAATTGGGGACGGTATCTCCTCACTCCTGTAGCAGAGGACATCGATCCCCCGGCCCCTCTGAGGCTGTTCAGGTCACATTCTTCATTGGCGCTTGTGGGGTCTCACAGGATGAGTTGGGACCGAGGCGAATCAGGCCCTTTGGAACAAGGCTCCCATTGGGGACCACTCATGTCTTCTTTCGGCCGGGGAGGCAGGGACAGGCATTCCAGACTCCTGACATCTCCAATGTGCTCGCCATGGCTAATGGATCTCTCTCATGGGCTGAGATATCGCCCCCAGGTCATCTCTGCTCTTTCAAACGTTCCTCAACCTGGCACTCCCTGATCTGCTTGGGGTCTGTAAGTGGCTGCGGAAGGGGTCACGCTGCATCAATTTCTCCTCCCCTGCTCTTGAAAGGCCCAGATGACTGTGGCAGCCACATCCAGAGCTTAAGAGAGGAGACCTGCAATCCACCAGGACAAAATCTTTCACCGGCTACCCCTCTCAACTACTGCAATGACTTCTGCTGTCTTGCACACATTGTTGGGGGATTCTACCATGCAGGCCGGCGGTGAAACGCAGATATATCTCAAGACTATCACCGAGGGTGTTGCACCAGGGGCCCCCTGTACCAACCTGCCAACAAACTATATGTGGGATGAGTGTCAATCTCTGGTCACCGTACCTTTTTCCAAATCTAAATAGCCTTACCCATAAGAGCTCTGGAGTGGGAGACAATGAAAGTTGTGGTTCAAGGCCATTGCAAACAAGCAAGGGTGGGTGAGCGCAGAACCTTAGAGGGGGAGGTACGCCAAGTAGAAAATGCTTATATTGACATCGAACGGAGAGCAGTATCCGACCCTGCAGTGAGGGCAGATCTCAATAACCTCCATAAGGAGGAGGCGATATTGATAGAAAAGCTTTGTTGCTTAGGTTAGTCAGCAAGAACCCGCTCTGAAGCAGACAAGTTGGGGTGACTCTTGGCTTGGATCCTTTCAGAGGACCGGCGTAGACACCCCTTCTCTGCACTTTGTAACCAAACAGGTAATCCTGTATATGCCCAACAAGACATTTGTCACACAATATTTCATCACTATGAACGTCACTATAGGGGCCACCAACCCCCGCATTCTGTAGAGATCCAACCATTCTTAACCGTGATAGATCTTTCTGTACTCCCACCCGACCTGAGAAGAATTTGAATATCCTACCACCCCACATGCATTAAAAGCAGCCCTCAAAACCCTGACATCAGGCAAGACGCATGGCCTCGAAGGGCTCCCAATTGAATTCTATTAAACTTACTTTACATCTCTCACCCCCTAAGCTGTCCCAACTCTATCAGGAAGCCCTGGAGTCTGGATCGCTCCCCCATCAGTGTGTCAGGATGCCCTAGTTCTGACCCTAAAATCTTTTAAAGACCCCTTATATCCTCCATCCTACAGACCAATAGTGTTACTAAATGCAGATTATAAGATATTTGCCAAAGTTTTACCGGATCAACTATATATACAAGGTTGTCTCCCGCCTTGTCCATCCACACCAGCATGAGTTTAAACCAGCCAGGTCGACTTCTCTTAACATCCAAAGACTGTTTAGAATTTTGAAAACTGCTCAGGGACACGGGCCTTTTTCAACAGCATTAATCCACGACCTGGAGAACGCTTTTGACACCTTGGATTGGTCCTATCTCTTTGCAGTGCTCCAAAAGTTCAGATTCGGACCCAGGTTTATCAATATGGTCCATCTCTTTTTTACAAGACCCCAACGGCAAGGTTAAACTTGAGGTTAATGGTAGGGGGACCTGCCAAGTCTGTCCCCTTTCCCCTTGCTTATTTGCGCTTGCCATGGAGCCCCTCGCTGCAAGGTTGCAACAGGAAGGTCGAGAATGGGGTATTCCCCTTCCCCACCCGGTAATACTCCTACATACAGATGATGTACTACTTTATATCCAAGATGTTAGAGGGGAACTCAACTCAAATGTACAGACTCTTGGGGCATTTGGGAGAGCCTTGTTCCTCCCAGTTAATGAGGGCAAATCTTGTGTTTCCCCCATGTCGAGGCCCTCTCCTCTCCCCGATTATCCTTACCCTGGGAACTGGTCGGTTCTACTTCCTGATATTTAGAGGAAGACCCCCCCAGATGGCAATCTCAAATGGACGGTGGCCTTCCTGAGGACCCTGGTAGCCTTCTGGAAGACACACCGTCTCTCAGTCAAGGGTCGTATTGCCATCTCTAAAATGTTTGTGATGCTGAGACTCCTGCATTAGTATGTTAACCCTCTACTCCCACACACCGCTTTTTCTGGGAACTAGACTCACTGTTAGTGGAACTCATATGGTCAACCGGTTGTCATTGAGTGGCTTTATTACTTTTGAGACTTCGTCCTGCCCAGGGAAGCCTAGGTGCCCCACATTTAGAGGCCTACTACTTGGCTGCAAAATTACAGTGGTTCTTGAGATGCTGGAGGGAAATGCACTGGAAGAGACTGGAACTACTCTCCCACCACTGACTTAAGCTGGGATAAATGACCTGGCGCTCCCTGGGAAACGTATACCTAGGGGACTAACCCAAGAGGTTGAGGTGGTCCTTCATTCCCTATGAAACTACGCACTCGTACTGGCTGTAAAACCGCCTGTAACCCAAACATCTCACATTTGGGCCTAACTGATCAGCGTTCACACTGGAACGTTGCTAGGACCCTGCATTTAAAAAATTTTTTTATTAAGGTAAGACAAGGCTGTGCTTATTTTATTCAAGCACTGAGCTAAGAGGTATCAGGGAACAAGCTATCACCTTGTGTGTTCGGAGCTCATGCTGTAATCACATTCTATCTTTTACCATGACGGCTCCAAATACTGGAATATCTGCAAGTTTAGATGTTCCTCTTCCCTAGTAGGGCTTAATGTTTCAGCTCTTAAGGACTCTGGCCAGTCTTCCGTGCTTCATTACTAATATTGCAATTCACGATCAATTCCCAAACAGGCTCCAGAGTTATGGGACTTCTTAGACACAGAAAACCATGATATTTGTCTTCTGACAGAAACCTAGCTGCATCAGGCGGCCCTCCCTTATGCCTTGCTTGCATTCCTGCAGATTATAATTTAATCAGGTTTGATAGAGAAGGAAATATAGGAGGGTGTGTCACCATTGCCTTCCGCAACACAATACAAATCTCCCTAGTGGAGATGCTCCTTACAGAGTGGGTGGAAATGTGAATTTTTAAATTGGAGACACCTGTAAAAGGAACCTGGAGAAGGGCACTTATATACCAGCCCCCTGGGGTAAACAAAGATTTCAGTAACAAAGTGATGGAATATTTTACCCCTCATATCCTGGCTGCTGATAATTTCTTGCTCGTGGGGGATTTCAACCATCATGCAGAGCTCAGCACCAACACTGACACCATCCGCCTACTCTCAAACCTAGAATCTCTAGGCCTGCACCAAAAAGTGTCTGGATCTATTCACATAGCAGGACATATGTTAGATTTGATGTTTAGAAACGCCTCCAATCTCTCTTTTGACCCCCCCTCGCTCCACTGGTCTGGACTGACCATTATGCTATAAAATTTAATTTTCAGGTGGGAAGGCCCTCTGATTTTAGGATAACAGCATTTAGGTTAATTAGGCCATGGAGAAAAGTTGTGCTCTCTTCCTTTACATCACATTCCCCACCCCACCCTCTCTTCGGATTGATCAGACAGATATGAATATGGCCTTGGCAGCTTTCGAGGGTGTTATTATTAAAGCACTTGTTAAGATTGCCTCCACTTGATTGAGACGTCCAAAATCAAAGACTATCTTGGCCCCGTGGTTTTCCAATTCCTTAAAGAAGGAAAAAAATTGTGTCTAGAAAACTGGAATGCAAATGGAGGACCACAAAAACCCTTGAAGATAGATCAATCTACAAAACATAGTAACAAGGAAATCCCATATTGTGGACAGAATCAATAATGAGGGCAATTTCTCAAAATAATTGTATTAGATTCTCAAGAAATTTACCAATCCTGCAGCTTGGGTTTAAACTGTGTTTGCATCTCAGGACCTTGCAAATGATCTTGCCAACTATTTCAACGAAAAGTAGTTAACATTTCTAACACTTTTGCTAAAGAGACTTTACAGGAAATAAGGGCTGCGTCCATCCCTTCAGAAACCTCTTGCCCTGTCCTTCTGTAGGAGTTTAACAGGGTGACTCAGGACCAAGTTAATGTATTGATTAATTGGGTTATATCTGGATCACCAGAAGATCCTGCATTGCTTTATATTATGCCAAATCTGGACTCAGTACTTCTCCCTTCTATCACCGAGCTATTCAACCTTTCCCTGAGCCTGAAAACGTTCCTCTGAAAGTGGAAAACAGATAGGGTTAAACCCATTCTTAAAAAGGCCACTGCAGATCCCATTTTAGACCTATCTCACTGCTAGCTTTCCTCAGTAAAGTTATGGAAACTTAGGTGAACACCTAATTTACAGCGTTTTTAGGAAGCCATTCTTTGCTTGATCCCTCCCAGTCGGGTGTTTGAGCCTCCTTTAGCGCAGAAACAGCACTGGTAGAACTCTTAGAAAATATAAGACTCTCTTTGGATGATGGGCAATCAGCAACACTAGTATTTTTATATCTCTGTGCAGCATTCAACACACTCAGTCTTAATCCAAAGACTGGGGGAGATAGGTTTTGGTGGAAAAGCCTTAGGTTGGTTGAAGAATTTTTTGAGTGAGCTCACCCATATGGTGCAGTTAGAGTACTTTGGCTTTCAAACCATAGCCTTGGACAAGGGTGCGCCACAGTGATCCTCTTTGAGCCCTACCCTTTTTAGGTCTCGGCTGGCGTTGGAGCGCGCATGCGCTCCTCGCCTCAAGACTTATAGTTAACAATTCAGTTTTAGAAAAGGGCTTCAAGCCCCGCCCCTTATTCCCATTGGCTTGCGTCACCGTTTATGGTAAACGGTGCGCTGCCATTGGAAATAAGGTGTCCAGGGTGCCTCCTTTTGGCTTTTTTGTCCGTCCCCTCTGGACACTTGTGCCGTGAAGACTGTTTATTTAACAAGCAGATAAGAAATGTCTTTTACAACAGGCACGGAGCTCAGAGGCGCACGGGGTCACGGGAAGGACAAGGTAATGGCGAGCGCTTGTTTGCAAATGGTTCTGTTCAGCATCCTCCCACTTACGTTACGTATGCCTCACAAAGACATTTTTCACCCCATTCATACCCTACGCCCTCTTGGAGTTAGATTTTGTGTACTCAAAATGCCACTGAGTAATTGTTCTTCATGTAAAGATCTCCCATTTTGGCTCACGTCTGTGAATTTCCGTTTAAACCTGTACCTTCCACTGTTTCCTGGCATTAATCCTCGTTTAATGTCTGCCTCATGCATTGTATGTTTTTAATGTAATAATTCTCCACATCCGTGAAGTCTGGTAGCAGGATCATTCTCCGTTTTGAACGAACCTTACGGCTAAAGAACAGGCTATCCTTATTAAACACGTGGTGCTACTTACTGAAAGGAAAGACTTCTTTTTTAAGCAGTCAGTGTAACTGCTCTGCTCTTAATCCACACCACTGCTGCCTTCACGTGCGTTCGCCCCCCCCGCTTCATGTGACTGGTGTGGTGCTAAGATCGGTGGATTCCTTAAGACTTACTGCTAGCTGCAGAAATGTTTGGCATACAGGAGAATTTGTCCTGTCCAATTTTAAAGGTGACATGTTTCTCATCAGTGCGTGTTTGATTCCCGACCTTATTCACAGAGACTTCTTCACGTCCTCTGTGTTCATATATCTTATTAATAGGCTACCACTGCTCCCCGAGCTGGATTCATGTGCGTTTGTCTGATTGGTTCAGTGGGAGCAGGGTTAGCCTACCGTTCCCAAGTGCTTGAAGGTAGGGGATGAAATCCCAGGACTGGAGCCCGTGTCTGCTGACCTGGAGTGGTCCGGCACTCCTACACGGAGGGGTGGCTCCCAGTGTACGTTTCTTTACGAGACGGTAGGACTGGCTCCATGCTTTTCGTTTCACAGAACGTAAATGAATCAGTCTGGATTAGTCGTCTCTTTACTTGCAGTGTCCTACATTTTTGATTTGGAAGGTAGTTGATTTTGCTGAGCTTGTGTAGCATGGAAGGTTAATACCAATGGGAAAACCTGGCCTTGTTTGTCTTTTAGGGTGCGTTCTTTTCCCACCTCGATTTTTAGGTCTGGCCACTTCAGGTGTTTTGCTAGCCTCATGTTTTTCAAAACGTTCCTAATAATTTTATATATAATATATACCACCCCCCACCAGTTATTGGCCTAAGTGACATTGACATGTTCATCTTTGGTATGGTTGCTCTGTATGCTGTTATACCTACAGAGGTAATATGTAGCAGCTTGTACACCATTATATATGTTTTGTATTTTACTGCTTTCTTAAGCTTTACTGATAAAATGCAATAAAGTTAGTGGTAAAAGTAAAGTGTCTTTCACATGTTGCTTCTCACAACTGCAGTATATAGCATGTGGCAATGGGTCAGGCCACTTCATCCAGTGGCTCATTACACTGAGTGACTGGATTTTCTCATTTCATTTGTTCACGTCCACTTAAAAAGGAGACCACGTCAGTGCAGGGCAGCTAGCCAATCTCTGCTTTTATGACATTTTTTGTTTTGTTTATTTTTGAACAAGGTTTTTTTTGTTAAACTTTTTTTTTTTATGCGTATATGCATGGCAAATTTAGGTAGTGGCATTGTTACGTGTTTTAAATGTAATTTTACACTTTTAATGTTGATTGCATATATTTTCAAAATAGAAATAAAATAAAAAAAATTCAGTCTTGTCAAGGCCAGAAATATTGGCTTAGCCAATGCTGGTTTTGTTTATTGATGGTGCACTACTTTACAGATCTCACTCTTTACTACTCACTCTCTACTACTCTCTACTACTCACTCTCTACTACTCACTCTCTATTACTCACTCTCTACTACTTACTCGCTACTACTCTCTACTAATCTCTACTCTCTACTACTCTCTACTGCTCACTCTCTACTACTCACTCTCTACTACTCACTCTCTACTACTCACTCTCTACTACTCACCCTCTACTACTCACTCGCTACTACTCACTCTCTACTACTCACCCTCTACTACTCACTCTCTACTACTCTCTACTCTATACTACTCACTCTCTGCTACTTAATTCTACTACTCTCTACTGCTCACTCACTACTCTCTACTATCTACTACTCTCTACTACTCACTCTCTACTACTCTCTACTACCCACTCTCTACTACTCACTCTACTACTCTCTACTAATCTCTACTACTCACTCTGCAACTCTCTACTACTCACTCTCTACTACTCACTCTCTACTACTCTACTACTCACTCTACTACTCTCTACTACTCTCTCTCTACTACTCTCTACTACTCACTCTCTACTACTCTACTACTCACTCTCTACTACTCTTTACTCTCTACTACTCACTCTCTACTACTCTCTACTCTCTACTACTCACTCTCTACTACTCAACTCTACTACTCTCTACTACTCACTTTCTACTACTCTCTACTACTCACTCTCTACTACTCTCTACTCTCTATTACTCACTCTCTACTACTCAACTCTACTACTCTCTACTACTCACTATCTACTACACACTCTCTACTACTCTCTACTACTCACTCTCTACTAACTCTCTACTACACTCTACTCACTCTCTACTACACACTCTCTACTACTCGCTACTACTCACTCTCTATTGCTCTCTCTGTACTACTCACTCTCTACTACTCGCTCTCTACTATTCTCTACTACTCACTCTCTACTACTCTATACTACTCACTCTCTTCTCTACTACTCACTCTCTACTCTACTACTCACTCTCTACTCTACTACTCACTCTCTTCACTCTACTACTCACTATCTACTACTCTCTCTCTACTCACTCTCTACTACTCACTCTCTACTACTCACTCTCTACTACTCACTCTCTACTCTCCACCCCTCTACCTCTCTACCTCTCTCTCTACTACTCTCTACCTCTCTCTACCTCTCTACATGCATTTATATATATGTATGTGTATATATATACATACATATATAAACATATATATACATCTGCATATCTATATAAATGCATGCATACGTATACATATATGCATACATATGCATGTTATGTACATGAAAGTTTGAAAAACACTAATAAAAGCAAAGCTAAAAAGCCACCTAATTACAAACAGAATTGCTTTAATTTAAACGAGGGCGAGACCTATTGCATTTTCAATGCTTGTTAATATCTATGTTGCCCCACTGGCACAAGTGATAACATCCTTTGTTTTCAATGTATCTAACATGCAGATGACACGCCACGTGTCATCACAATGGGTTCTAATCTGGACTCTACTAAAGAAAGATTTTGTGATTGTATGGAAAAGGTCGCCTCTTGGATGCAGCTCAACCATTTTCAACTAAATACGGGTAAAACAGAGATTATGCTCCGTGAGAAGGCTCATTCTGTGTAGTCTGAGGATTAGTGGCTCCAGGGTTTGGGTTCAGCTCCCACCAGAAAAGCGGTAGTGAGAAACCTGGGAATCATGGTAGATGAAAGCCTCTCCATCAGGGAACATGTGAATGCCATTTTGGGTTCCTGCTTAGGAATTATGTGCCTCTTTAGGAAAGCATTCCAGTGGTTACCTCTTCAGTCAAGAAAATCCCTAATCCAGGATCTCATAGTCTGCTGCCTGGACTATGGCAATGCACTAATGGTAGCCATGAATGAAGGCCTGTTTTCTAAACTGCAGGTGGTTCAAAATACTGCGGCACGTTTAATTTGTCATCCCCCACCTCGATCGCCCTCAGACCCCTTTCGCAGAACTCTTCATTGGCTGGCTATAAAAAAGCGCTACTTGTTTAAACTTCTTTGACTAGTACATAAATCTCTGTGTGGAATCGGGCCTCTCTATCTACAGGGCAAAACTGCAGCTGTATGCCCGTACTTGGAGTCTTAGATCCAGCGGGAAACTACTGTTAATCCTCTGTGCATTCGCACTACCGAGTATGGGGGCCGTCCAGCACTGGAATCAGCTTCTGGTACATCCACGTGCATGCACTGAACGGTTTAAAAAATCTCTCAAAACATGTCTTTTAAATCTCTACTAAATGCATTTATTTTAATATTCCTGCTCCAGGAGCTGTAGAGCTGCAATAGCGCCGAGAGACCCTATTCAGGCTGATTCGTTGCGCTTAGTAGCAACCTTAACATAACATAACAAAACATAACCTAGACCTGCCCGGCGTCTAGCGCCTTGCACAGCAGTGGGATTAGACACTTGGAAATGTGTTCAATAACCATCATTTACAATCATTCCAGGACCTCACCTGCACTCACTCCCTCCACCAAGCACAATTCTTAACCTATGGCCTATTAACACACACACTCTGCACTGCTTAGGCTGTGGTAGAAGAAGAGACAACTGTTCCTCAACCGACTGACACGTAACACATGGAAATTAACAGACACTATGTGACCTGGCTCTACTGGTCACAAAACGGCAATACGCACGTCCCTCTACAATACCTCCGGGAGACATGGGAGACTGATTTTCACAGGTTCTTCAATGACAAGAAATGCACTAGAGCCCAAGAATACCCACAAACCATTTTGCGAAACACACTTTTCCAGCTAATTAAATGTGACATACTCCACCGAGCCTATTTCTCCCCCGCCCGAATAAGCAGGTTGTCCTCTGGGTCTTCTCCCTCCTATCCCCGTTTCTATCAAACCCCAGCAGGCTTCTATCACATGCTCTGTGATTGCCCATCTTTGACGACATTCTGGACACAAGTGTTACACAATGTGACATATTGCATAGGTGTATCAATCCAACCCACATGGGAACACTGTGCACTGGGAATCTTTGGACGCCCCACAAATGCAGAGCACTTTCGCGTTTCTTGGGTTTAGCTCTTCTGCTAGCAAAGAGGACAACTGCATCCAGCTGGAAGCGCGTGGTGGCTCCTTCCGTTCCGTATTGCGGTCAACAACCCTGAGATGGTCACCAGCTGAAAGTAAAGCCCTCCACAATGAAGAAAGCGGGGGCATGCAGAAACATCTGATTGAGGAGCAATGGGATGAACTTTAGATAATACTGAGTGAAAACCCCAGAGACGACACATTACCCCCTTAATGAGACCACCAATCTTTGTGCCCCCAATTAAAAACTGACCCTTATCCTGGCCCTTTAGACTTTAGACCTCTACACCGACATCAATGGAGTCCTGGGTCCACCCCTTTCGACTCTCGCTCACAGCGGCCACCTCATGTTCCACGGCAGGGGCGATGGTCCCCTTTGCCTCCCCTTCCCTGCTGAGATTGCCCCATCACCTCAAGTTGCAGATATGTACCCACACGAAGACTGACCAGATGCCCCTAGCACTCCCTCCACCCACCTCCTCCCCCTTCGTCTTCACTCATGATTACTTGACGCGCCCATCGGCTGTGCCACCCCCCCCCCGCCCCCACGGCATATTTCCCCTGCTTCTCGCCTTCAGTAGACTCTGCTGTCTTCATAATTGTTCTCTTTATCAGATACTCTGTAAGTACTGGGTACATGTTCTCCTCACAGTTTCTATATACTCCTGTTGCTACAGACCTTTGATCTCATACCTATACAAGTGAGTGTCCACTAAACGCCATAACTCTGATATGATGCTGATTCGGAAACACAATAAGACTTTATATTTCTCAACTGGTATAATTCTCGAACACTTTGATCTAATCATACCCTGTTCCTCCTTAAGTAATGTTTATGTCATCAAAAATTCATTAAAAAGATATGTAAAAACGAAAACCTACGCACTCCTCTGAAGTACTAAAAGAAAACGAATAAAAGTAGTTCCCTGAATGTAAGCAGTGGAAGGACACAAGTCATCTAATCAGAGCGTAGTAAAGAAGTTATGCTTCAGGGACTGAAGAACCAAACACTCGGAAGAAAAATCATTGATTAAGAATGTGTGAAATGAGATAGACAAGAAAACTATTCTATCAAGAGCCAGGGGTGACCAAAAGCACACTCCATGTATACATCTTATTGTGTTAGAGGCAGTAGGTATTTAATTACAGGCAGCTAAAGTTGGCAGCAGGTGAGACCTAAAAGTGGTATGTGGTGGCTCCTTCCGTTCCGTATTGCGGTCAACAACCCTGAGATGGTCACCAGCTGAAAGTAAAGCCCTCCACAATGAAGAAAGCGGGGGCATGCAGAAACATCTGATTGAGGAGTAATGGGATGAACTTTAGATAATACTGAGTGAAAAACCCAGAGCCTATACTTTAACCCCTTAATGAGACCACCAATCTTTGTGCCCCCAATTAAAAACTGACCCTTATCCTGGCCCTTTAGACTTTAGACCTCTACACCGACACCAATGGAGTCCTGGGTCCACCCCTTTCGACTCTCGCTCACAGCGGCCACCTCATGATCCACGGCAGGGGCGATGGTCCCCTTTGCCTCCCCTTCCCCGCTGAGATTGCCCCATCACCTCAAGTTGCAGATATGTACCCACACGAAGACTGACCAGATGCCCCTAGCACTCCCTCCACCCACCTCCTCCCCCTTCGTCTTCACTCATGATTACTTGACGCGACCATCGGCTGTGCCACCCCCCACCCCCACGGCATATTTCCCCTGCTTCTCGCCTTCAGTAGACTCTGCTGTCTTCATAATTGTTCTCTTTATCAGATACTCTGTAAGTACTGGGTACATGTTCTCCTCACAGTTTCTATATACTCCTGTTGCTACAGACCTTTGATCTCATACCTATACAAGTGAGTGTCCACTAAACGCCATAACTCTGATATGATGCTGATTCGGAAACACAATAAGACTTTATATTTCTCAACTGGTATTATTCTTAAACACTTTGATATAATCATACCCTGTTCCTCCTTAAGTAATGTTTATGTCATCAAAAATTCATTAAAAATATATGTAAAAACGAAAACCTATGCACTCATCTGGAGTGCTAAAAGAAAACGAATAAAAGTAGTTCCCTGAATGTAAGCAGTGGAAGGACACAAGTCATCCAATCAGAGCGTAGTAAAGAAGTTATGCTTCAGGGGCTGAAGAACCAAACACTCGGAAGAAAAATCATTGATTAAGAATGTGTGAAATGAGATAGACAAGAAAACTATTCTATCAAGAGCCAGGGGTGAGCAAAAGCACACTCCATGTATACATTTTGTGTTAGAGGCAGTAGGTATTTAATAACAGACAACTAAAGTTGGCAGCAGGTGAGACCTAAAAGAGAGGATGGCAACCCAGTATGCCAGATGGGAATCTAGGTACCAATGTGATATACAGGACACAATCACCTTTCAACTTATTTTCATACAATAGTAATTTGAATAGCAATGTGGAAAATGTCATCGTGGCGCAGTTAATGTGGAGTGACATAGAACAATAAACAATTCATAAATCAATGTAAGCAATTAACAAAAGAACAATGTATTAAAATAATTCATAATGCAAACCAATTGATATAGGGAAAGATTCATAAAGTACAGACTGCTCAGTGAACAAAATACACAAAAGGGGCCAAAGAACAGTACACCGTGACTACCCAGGAAGTGCTTCATTGGAACAATAACTGTGATGGTGGAGAAGCATGCAGGCCGGAAGTGATGCCGCCACAGAAGGAGGCTCTCTCTGCTACAGCAGTGCCTCCACTGACACACCTTGGTGGGGCTCTCCTCCCATGCACAGGTGGCTGAGTCACCCTGCGGCATTGTCAAGCAAAGTCCTCGTCATGGAGAAATGTTAAGTGTCTCGATTGACACATAATCGGAGGAAATTGTAACACAACAGTGCGACCTTCCTAAGTCTGCATCTTAGGGGATGCGGCACCGTTCAAACACCGCCTGGACATAGACGCCATGGGCAATTGCCGAGGGAAGCCCAGGGGTCCCTGAGAAAGTTAACTTTTTCTCTAGCTCTCATCTGCCTATTTCCCTACCTCAACTTTTAACGTATTATTCACAATGTTTTGGCATCATGTGCTTGAATTAGTAGAAAATGGGTAAGAAAATAGAGTTGATCAGAAAAGGTCCCCTAAAGTATGTTGTGCCTTGGGTCCCCAAAATGATGAACATGTGCCTGGGCTCTTATTGACTGAAAGGCGTCTTAATTTTCAAGATGATTTCATGAAAATGGTGTGAAATGGCGTAGGCATTGTTTCTGTGTACTGTTAGTTTATGGATGTGATGTGGTGGTCTAATGAATGCAAATGCATTTTAAAACATAGTCTTTTAAACTTTGAGTAGTGATATTTAATATTTAAACTCATGTAACATTTTAGTATGTTTCAACATCGCAAACATATTCCCTAATTATCCGCCTTCTCATTGAAGGTGCTATCCCATCCAAAGTGAAGGAGCCATGCTGAGAGGTACTGGTGCTATCCTGTACCACAACAGCCCTTTAACAAAAGGACGGTATTGTTCAGTTAAAATTGCAACTCTTTTCGGGAGATGCTAGTGATGTAACATTGAAAGTATGGTGGCAACTTTAAGATCTGCTGGCATCAATATTGTGCTGACATGACAGGTTTCTTGTACTATTTATCTAGGCTTTCCACTTACTGTCACCAACCTCTGCATCCCTCCCCCTCAGATGGTACATTCCGAGCACCATTTGCTCCATATTTAGCATTGCGAAAAATGTGAAAAACAATATTGCTTTTCATGAGATCTAACAGATCTGTGTCATTTTAGCAAAGACTAACCGAGGGTGAGTGAGACTGACCTGGCACCTGACCTTTCTGTATGTTCAACAAAGCATTCATTTTGTATTGTTCTGCAAACCTAGGGTTCTATGGGGTGGGTGAGAGGCAGTAGGTCCACGTCTGAAATCCAAAAGTGTACATACATTTTTAGGTCTCGCTAGGCAGCGCATGCGCTGTCTCTCTGAGACATCAAGTAATCTGTATATCTAGGCAAACTCCACTTACTCCACCTCTTTGCTTCTAATTGGTTTCTTCGCTTGTCTGCTTGCCTTTTTTTTGTTGTGACAGGCTAATGTGCTTTGTAGATCAGCCTCTATTTCTTTGGGAAGGCCTATGCAGCAACGCCTAACTACAGTAAACATGCTGCACGTGGAATGAAGTGTTTACCTTGGAACTTTTTGTTTTTGTTTTCGCGGCTTGCATATTCTGTATTGCAGTTATTATCTTTAACCCACTTTGGTCTCCCCCACTGCTACCTGCCCCTCCTTTTTGTTGTGTTAATTGCTGTTTCGGAGACGATTTTCAGTTAATGGAGACTGGCTAACTGGAACAATGGCTAACCGGTTGCGTGTACCTGCTTCATTTAGCGTGCCATGAGTGCTTTCTCTTTTGAAGCAGCAAGCATAGGTCTCGTATTTAATGCTCTCCCCCATCGCTTTTTATTTATTTAAGTAACGTGGCAAGCCTCGTTTGGATTACTGGCAGCCGTGACTTTCGTTTGTTAGTTGTAGACAGAGGCATTCCGAGGGCGCCTTCCCCCTCCTCTCCCACTTGTTTTATTTTGGTTCTGCATGGTTTGACGTCGCACTGCATGTAAAATATTGAAGTTGAATGCCGGTTTTGAGTTTATATTTTATTTGAAGGTATTTTCTTTGAAACAATTAGTTGTAATCGGAAGCATTCCAAGGGCGTCTCTTCCGTTCTGTGTACTCCCCCCCACCCCTCCCGCTTGTTTTTGTTTGCTGCCTGCTGAAGGACACAGCTGTGCAGCCCTAAATGGTGTAATGGGGCAGTCATGTTTGTGAAGATGCTGAAAGGCTCCAGATGAGGAAGGCCAAGCGCCGATTGACTGCGATATTTTTACATTGAGTGGGTGAAAGAGGCAGAAAATGACACAACTATAAAAGGCAAGCGATGCGCCTATCTCCCGCGCCCCAGAGCTGTGTGAACTTTATACTAAGCATTTGATACCGAATAGAATTACATTCTGATATGATGCTTTGAATATCAATAATTTTATGCAGATGTACAGTTTGTTACTAGCACATCTGAAAACAAGGACGTGTAAAAGAAAGCCCAGAGGACTGGGGCACTTTTTTTTTTTTGTTGACGTGTAGTCATGTATGCTTAATAAAGGGACACTTGATGTCTCTACGTCACTGGGATGGCATGTGTACAGTACTGAGGTTTCAGGTATAACGCTAGTGCATTCTGGTAATTGCAGTCTTGATTTTGTTGCTAACGCTCTTGATGAACAAACCTAGTGCAGTGATTTGCAAAAGAAAAGCTAAGGAAAAGCATCTGATAGAGACCATAGAAGGCGATACTTACTGACGAATGCACGGGGACGAAATGTTGCTATATAGATGGTATGTGCGAGAAGTTTGCCGACATATTTGTGTATGTTCGACTCCGAGCACAGTTAACCAAGCCCTTTATCCTGCCATGGTCAATATAACAAGCACTCCAAAACTCAGTAATAACTCCGTGTTTTTTATGGTCCAGGAAGAAATGTATTATGGTGTAAGCCCTGTAAATTAGCAGGTTTATCAAAAACATAGGTTTAGTTTCTCCCTGGCTGGGCAGAGGGAAAAGCCGGAGTCGTAGAACATCTTGGCTGTTTGTGACTGCTCCCCGTCCCCCTTACCGTGTGGAATTATTGGCCTAACCTGATAGTTATATAGGATTCTGTTTCTGGCTTCCACCCCCTTAGAGCTAAGTGCACTCCAGTTGATATATTCAGTGTATCCTTCCATTTACGTGACACAATCTTCACCGA
The DNA here is from genome assembly GCF_964204655.1 of Triturus cristatus. NCBI lineage: Eukaryota > Metazoa > Chordata > Amphibia > Caudata > Salamandridae > Triturus > Triturus cristatus. The sequence continues at coordinate 852,564,345 of NC_140582.1, forward strand.
TCAGTAACAGATGTGCCCTCCCTCTGCGCCTCCGCCGTTTCGTAAATGATTTTATTAGGTGGTGATTACATGTATTTAGAGCGCACTCCATACCATTAAGCACTGGGCCATGGGCAGTGCTTGAAATGGAAAAATAGAAGTGCAGGTACTCTGTATCAGAGTACCTGTTTGTTTCTGAGAAGTGCCGGTACTCTCCAATGAAAAATATAACTTTTTCTTGAGAAGTGCAGGGACTCTCCCTCTCAAAATAGAAAAGTGCCGGTACTCTGTACCGGACAGTACTGGCCTACCACGGGCTATAATAAAAATATTTTATGCAGTCAGCTACCTCTCTTTCCTACGCATCCAAGAGATGGGTTTTAATCTGAATTTCACATGCACAGGCATATCTTCAAAGTACAGGACCGAGTCCTCACTTTTTATCCTATAGCACTTTGATGCTGAATCAGGGTAGGCTCAAGCATGCAGCGGCCAAAGCACAACTACAAGTCCCAGAAGTCAAAGTGCTGCGGGTTAGAAAACCAGGACTGGTTTGCAGTGTGTCTGCTGACTTGTGGCCAATTGACAGCTATTTAGTTAGTGCTGCTGCAGGAGTGTAAGGCAGGTCTCTGCGAATCAGAGGAAGCCCCAAGCCCTTCAGCCCCCTCCCAACCCCCCCGCCCCCTTGAGTCCAAGACCAACGTTTATATGTAGAATATGGGAGACTCCGAGGCCCATGTGCAGCTATCCTCTTACAGGACTATATTTTCAATAAAATGGCTACTGCCATGGGTGGAAACCTTTACAGATATAGAATATGAAATGTAATTAGTAGTCAAAATGTGACCTTATATCTTACAAGGTTGTTTGTTTTTACATAATGTCAAAGCTTCTTATCATTCTTTGGAGATGTATACATAGTTCTCGCTGTACCCCTGCTCACTAGAAAGGAAATATCACTCCTTGTTTACTCTGCCAGACCTAATAAACATAAGCAAACAATTGAATAAAAAGCATCTCATTGAACAACTGCGATATTCATCCCACGCAAGTAGAGGATAATGGTGTCTATTTTAAAAGCAGTGAACCTAAACACTGCTCAAATGTATAGCCTTGAGTCCTTCTGTACTGCACAGGCTCTCTTTGGCACGTCCACCTATACAAAACCCCAAAACATTTATTTTAAGTAACGCTAGTGTTTTAATGTACATGGGCGCAGCGCTTTGTTTTTAGCACAGTGCTTACTTGGTTTTATTTTACGGCATTTGACGGAGTCTCCTGGGTCCGTACTCTTCGTAAAATTTGGGCAAACATGATCTACTCTTTTTTCTTGACTACAACAATTACTGCAGATATAGGTGTCAGGTCAACGTCACTGCAGATATTGGTGTGAGATCACTATCACTGCAAATATAGGTGTGAAATCACTATCACTGCAAATATAGGTGTGAGACCTCTATTACTGTACATATTGGTGTGAGATCACCATCACTGCAAATATAGGTGTGAGACCTCTATTACTGTACATATTGGTGTGAGATCACCATCACTGCAGATATTGGTGTGAGATCACCATCACTTCAGATATTGGTGTGAGATCACTATTACTGCAGATATTACTTCACACAAATATAGGTGTGAGATTTCTATTACTGTACATATTGGTGTGAGATCACCATCACTGCAGATATTGGTGTGAGATCACCATCACTGCAGATATAGGTGTGAGATCACTATTACTGCAGATATTACTTCAGATATAGGTGTGAAATCACTATCAATGCAGATAGAAAAAAATCACCATCACTGCAGATATAGGTGTGAAACCACTATTACTGCACTTATATGTATGACATCACTATCACTGCTGATATAGGTGTGATATCTCGATCACTGTAAATATTGGTGTGAGATCACCATCACTGCACATATAGGTCTGAAATCACTATCACTACAGATATAGGTAGAAGATCACCTGAGATAGGTGTGAGATCACCATCACTACAAGAATAAATGTAAGCTCACCATCACTGCAGATATAGGTGTGAGATATCCACCACTGCAGATATAAGCCATCACTGCAGATATAGATGTGAGATTACTATCACTGCAAATATAGGTGTAAAATCACTATCACTGCAAAAATAGGTATGAGATCACTATTACTACAGGTATAGGTGTGAGATCACCATTACTGCAGATATAGGTGTGAAATCACTATCACTGTAGATATAAGGGTGAGATCAATATCACTACAGATATAGGTGTGAAATCTCTATCACTGTAGATATTGGCGTGAGATCACCATAACTGCAGATATATGTGTGAGATCACTATCACTGCAGATATAGGTATACAATACCCATTACGTAAGATATAAATGTAAGATCAACCATCACTGCAGATATAGGTGTGAGATTACCATCACTGCATATATAGGTGTGCAATCACAATCACTGCACATATATAAGTGTGAGATCACCATTACATCAAATATAGGTACGAAATTACTAACACTGCAAATATAGATGCGAGATCACTATCACTGCAGATATATAGAATACATACGTGTTCAATATACAACAGGTTACGCTATTAGCATTGTAAATAACAATGCCTTTTATTTATGTTTTCAAAATGGAAACAAAAATAAAAGGCATTGCCATTTACAATCTCAATAGCACAAAATAGTGTAAATGTGAGACCTATTGCATTGCAAATGAATGTTATAGCATGCCTATGCTTATGGCACAGTGCCAGCGACAGTCTGAGATAGTTTCACAACCCCTTTCGAGAAATCCAAGTATGCACCCATTATGTGTCTTGGTCTCAACTAGAGAGAAAAATGAAACCCTGTCATCAAGCATTGAAAGAAAACAAATGCACCGGTTTCATTTGTGAGTACCGCTAGAATGCCAGTTCTGTTTTATTAAGAATAACAAATCACCAGACCCACAACAACCTTAGGAAGGTATTCCAGGTGGTCAAAAAGTCACAAAGAAGGCAATAAAAGCGATATTGGTAACATTAGATGCAGGAAAAAACCTTCGACTGGTTGGATTGGCACTTAGCCCGAATGCTTGAGGAAGCCGGGTTTGACCCCCATTTTCTAACCTGGGCTCTGTCTGGGGGTTTGCAAAAACCTGGTACTAGAATAACACTGAATGGTACTACTTCACTGGTACTGCCACTGGGGGGAGGTACTCGTCAGGGCTGCCCTCTCTCTCCTTTGATTTTCGCCTGATGTGTTGAGCTGCTAGCAGCACATCTTCGGAGAGATGAGGAGGTCACAAGCTTCAAGCTCGGAAAAGAGGAGCACAAAGTCATGTTGTTCACTGACATTATCATATTTACCCTGAATCAGCCTTTCTAAATTTCCAATCTCATCTAAATCTGCTCTACTAGGTGTCTGGATTCAAGGTTTACTCAAATTAGTCTGAAATTCTGAATTTATCACTCCCTCTAGAGGTGGTTACTCTCCTCCAAGAATAATTACCATTTAGATGGGCGACAGCATGTATCACATACTTGTGGGTAAAGATATCACCAACCATGGTATATGTATATAAGATAAACTTTGTTCCCCTAATGTTAGAGATAGGAGGTGATCTATAGCAATAGGACACCTTCCCGCTGTCCTAGTTGGGCCATATTAACACCATTAAAAGTAACATAATGCCAAGACTGCTATATGTGTTCCAGGTCAGACTCATACCTATAGTCCTACTAGACTCCTCTTTTCGCTGAACTAAAAATATTTTTGAAATACGTTTGGGGAGGAAAGAAATCATGAGCCAGTATTAAAATATTAAATTATTGTTTTATTTTTTAGCTGCTAGCTGAGCCAGTGTGTGTAGGGAGGGTCCTGGGCCAGGCCGAGGGAGGAGTAGAGTGCACTTCTAAGTGTGCATGTCTGTTTGGACGGCCGTCTTAAGCTGGCGAAACACACGTGCACACTTAGGTTTCTCCAACCCAGCTGTATTGAAAAGCTGGGTTGGAGAAACAGCACAGGTCGGTGTGGCCTGCCTAAGACTGCCGGCCAAACAGACATGCACACTTAGAAGTGCACTCCACTCCGCTCTCCCATGGCCCGGCCCCGCTCCTCCCTACACACGATGGCTCAGCTAGCAGGTGAAAAATAATACAATATTAAAATATAATTTTTTTTTCAGCTGCTGGCTCTGAGCCAGTGGGGTGATGCTCCTCCACCATTGCGGAGCAGCCACAGCTGCTGAGGAGTTCAGTGATGTTGGGGAGATATCTCTTTCTTGTACTGTAAACAGAAACATTCTGTGTAATGGGTGGATCCAGAGTGGCTCTAAAGACGCAGAGTACCACTGGAGATCTGAATTGATCTAATTTCAGCGGTGCCTAAAAGATTGCCCCGCTCTGCTTCTAGGCTATTGACACAGAGGTTGAAGTCCAGCTCACACGTGCTGTCATGAAAGATTACACACCACAGGCTTCCTAAAGTCAATAAAACAAATTAGCTGAGAGACCTCTTAAGATTTATAAACAATGGATGTGCAGTATGTTCAGGGTTAAAAAATATCTGTAATAAAATGGATAGCTTTGGGGAAGCCCTTGTATGGACTAAAGGTCCCTACCGTGATCCACATATCCTTGTCAAACTTACATCAAGGGTGAATGGTCATGAACAACATGCAAGTTGCATTTTTCCCATCAGTTAGTTGCGTTAGTCTAGGTTGCTCATGAGCAAGTCACTCATCTCTACCTAGGACTCGCAACAATTTCCCTAACTGAGTTGAACAATTTTGATTTGGACTATCAGTGACCTCCCAACAGAAAGAATGTATATCATTAGGACACATGGGTGGAATGCTCATAGCACAATAAAGTAGAATGCCAGGATTACAAATTATTATGAGTGTCGATGTAATTGGGTTTAATTCTAGCCAACTGTTTTCTGAATTTGTAATTATTGTCAACACCATTGTTCTTTACAATAGTCATCAAGTATGTTTCAATGGTGGGATATGTGTGAACCTCGGATCTGACACCATATCAACAATATAAAAATAATTCAAATATAGATGATACTATTTGCTTCCTATTAATCAAAGCTGTATATCTCAGAATCAGCTGAGAGACACTGCAAAAATAAACTTGAGAGCGATTGAGGGAGGATGAAAAAATAATGAGTATAATGTTTTCCGTTCAATCTGCATATTCCTATAATCAGACTCAACAGGTCAGATTGACCTAAAACCAGCGGTTATTGCCCCGGTGAGTCCCCTGGATCCCATTGATCCACTACTGGCAGCTGGGTACCCTGCCCTAAACAATTTCTGCAATGTAAACTTAAAAAAATACACAAAAGTACAGAAACAAGTATACATCAAACAAATAGATAAATTATGATATATTTTCTTTAATTCACAAACAAAAATATACACAGATCGAAATTTTAATTCTAAGGGGAAGGTTGGACGTATTGAAAATGTGTTTTTAATTCTAAAAGACAAAGCAGTATGCTAGACTCTAGCATATCTCTTTGTCCTTTTTGCTATTAATGCGTCCTCTCTTTTTGTCAGGACATAGTAGTGCTTCAATTGAGGCCGCCAATCATCCATATTACTCTTGGCTGTAGTTACGCTGCTCTCGTGAATCAAGTTAAGGATACCAATTTAAGTTTTTTGCCTCAAAATTAGGATTCCTTCACATTTACAGATTTTCTGGCATAGATAAATGTATTTGGTCTCTTGATTGATTGGATATTCATAAAGTGCATGATTACCTGGGACCGGGTGTCTTGACACTGGGTGAAGACTGTGTGCTTAAGACTGAGGTAAGAGGTACGTTTCTGGACATCTATGAAAATGAAGTAAAGAGGAGATGTACCAGAGATCCAATGGTGTACACAGCATTCCAGGCTTTGGCTGTAAAGCATGCACAGGCCTGGATCCCAAATGGCCTTTGGATGGCCCTTCAGCTGGCTGACGGATGGCTCGAAACCATGAGCAGAGACTTCAATAAGCTCTCAATAGTCACCCAATGAACGTCATTTCAATCCTGAGGAGAGTTAATAGCAAGTTGCTGCATTTCGTGCGATCTGCAGATGATGAGTGAAGTAGTGAGGAAAGCCCAGAAAGAAGTCCCTTCAGGAGATAATATAAGACTGTGCTACACTCTGCCACACGAATGAATTGTAGAAATTCCTCAGAACTTTCAAAAAGAAAAAAACAATTAGAGATGGTAGGTGAGGTAGTGAGTGAACACTAAAAAGAGGTCCATTCGAGATATAATAAAAGATTGGACTACATTCTTCCTCAAATCAGTTTAAAGTTTAAAGAAAGCAATTAGAGGTTAGCTTGGGACTATGCTCCTTGGAGGTGAGAAGCATCAAAGATAATGCCAAGATTGAGTGCAGAAGACACAGACACAGGAGCAAGACTCACACAGAAAAATCTCCAAAGACCGAAACCTCGTTTTTTAATGAGTTGAGGCACAAGCTGTTGGCATTTATCCAGCGAGCAATTGCAGATGGATACCCTATAAACTGTGATTGAATAGATGAATTTTCATCAAGGCACAATATGGGTTGTCTGTTGTCATCATAGGAACAAATTGAGGCTAAAGGGAGCAAATCAAAGCTGCTGGGAGTGAGGCATAAACAGCGTGGAGCGGAGGGCAGAGCCCTGAGGAAGGCCACTTCTGAAGGATTGGAACTCCAATTGATGTGAGAAGAGTACTGCTTGTGAGCAATACTTAATACAAGATGTGAGTCATTCCAGAACACATCTGTCTACCTCAACCCCTCAATCTACACCGAAGAATTGAGTAGAAGATGTAATGTATGTGGCCCATCTAGAACAGTTCTGTGTATCAGCCTGATTTTGATTTTCAAGCCAAGGAACTGTGTGACTGTAGCCGTGATGCACTGGTTAACCCCAAATGGTCAATGTGAGATGGTACTGATGAGAGCTCCCTCAGTCCGGTGTCACTATGTCACAGTATTTGTAATTATCTAGGAGCCTTATTGCAAATAGGGCGCGCTGCTCCTTTTTGTGCTGTATTGCACCTTCAAATTGGTGTGCCAGCTGCAAACATGAACAGTGCGCACTGTTACTGATAATGCACTGCTCCCAGGCCTCAGGTCTCACTTATGCAATGTTTATGCATTTTTGTGCCAATCACTGGTATCTGTTTTATCGGAATGGGTGGGGCTCCACCCACTGCTTGCCAAGCCAGTCACCACTGACTCAGTCTTATTTCTCACCATAACCAACATCTTTGCCAACCTACACATTCTGCAAATAAAAACCACAAAATTGTTTGGAAAGTCACCTCTGGACTACAGAATGCACTGCACTATCACACTAATGTGGGATTATGTATATCAGTGCCAAATAAGAGTAATAACAACAAGGAAAATGCACACAAACATGTTGCACAACACATATCCAACAACATACATGTATAGGGTGTGAAGGACCCGAGTTATGGGAAACAGCAAATGTATACATGAGACAGGGTTGATAGTCCTCCTCCCCACTGGAGCTAGAGATAAATAGACTTGTGCTCCTACACTATTGATTCAACCGTTCCATAGGCGTATTGCACCTCCACTATCGGAGGGAGTACACTCAGGATGCACCCTCTAGCGAGAAGAACCTGGTGCTCAGATGGAGAACCTCTAAGAAAACTTGGATCACTGTCAGTTGAAATGCAAATTGTCATGCTCAGTGAATGAGAAGCAAAGAGAGAGCCTGGACAGGGGCAGAATACCCCAGATAACCTTGTAATCCATTGCTACAAGGCGGTTATATCATTCCATGCCCCTAATAACAATTGCTTGCAGTAAGTTTTATCCAAAGGTTGACCTTTCTCAGGTGGCATCTCCTGTAAAAGACAGCAGCACCCTCCCTGAATTCATCACCAACCTTTCCTTGTTCTTTACAGACCTGGCTACTGCAGGAATCTCTTTCATGATATAACTGCTCTCCAAAAACTATCCCTTTATTCTGTAGACAAAAAACAGATGTACAGTGGTACAGTAGAGGAACCCAATGAAGTTCTGATATTCTATGGCCTTGGTGAAGTAGCAAGATACTCAATAGTCAGATAAAAACTTAGCACAGCTTCTGAGAAGTATACTGGAAACCACCAAGGTTTGGCATCCCTCTTCACAAGGGCAAATACTGACCATCTTAATGTATAGAATTTCTCCTGAGAAGCAGTGGCAATTTCCCAAAATATGCAAATCAGTAATGCTGAGAGACAGTGGCACTGCCCAATAAAAGCAAAGTGGCCTAGACCAAGAGTCAAGTACTGTAACAATGCATGTTTGTAGTATTTGTTTAGCACAAACCTAGTCAAAAGTCGGAGTAGTACCATGTGGAATACTGTGGAGAACGAAGGAGAAAGCCTAAATAGTGTCCCAATAGAGATAAAGCTAATATTGCTATAATAGTAGAAGCAGTACACGACAGAGACCACAAAAATCCCCTTAACCAGCTGTTGACACTGCCAACCATAAGACAGAATTCCTGATCTGAAACTATGTATATCTGCTCTCTTGGGAAGTGCCTGGAGCATATAGATAAAATATAGCCTCCCTGCCAAGAAGCCGCTACTGTCCTCATAGAATCAGAGGCTCCTTGCTACATTGTGCTATCACACTCCCTTCAAAAAAGTGGCACCCCCTCCATCCTTTCTGACACTGGTCAATAAAACGCCGAGCAGACAGCTGGCATATGACTGCACACTCATGGAGAGAAAGGATCCCTACTGGAGAAAGGTAAAGTTGAACAGAGCCAACACTGTTCCATTCAGGGAATATTATAGCAGCCCTGCTAAGAATTGTGGGTAATGACCAATTAAAAGTTTCTCTCTTGCTCTGCATCAAAGGCTCCTGATGAAAGATTAAGCCCTGGTCTCTTTTAAAACATTTACTATACATTACTGAAACACCCACAGAGCAACAGCGCAGCCCTAATTTGACTTGCAGCATGAGCATGGTATCCACCAGTGAGACATCAACAGAGCTCTCACAATGCACCTCTATCCTGAGAGCATCCTGACCTTGAGTGCCGGTAGTGAAATATCCACATATCTCTGCCTGAATGGATGTGTAGGCTGTGATCCTATGCATGAGACGTCCACAGAGCTCTCACAATGCACCTCTATCTGAAGTGCATCCTGACCTTGAGTGCCGGTAGGGAAATATCCACATATCTCTGCCTGAATGGATGTGTAGGCTGTGATCCTATGCATGAGACGTCCACAGAGCTCTCACAATGCACCTCTATCCTGAGAGCATCCTGACCTTGAGTGCTGGTAGTGAAATATCCACATATCTCTGCCTGAATGGAGGTGTAGGCTGTGATCCTAACCGTGAGACGTCCACAGAGCTCCCACAATGCACCTCTATCCTGAAGTGCATCGTGACCTTGAGTGCCGGTAGTGAAATATCCACATATCTCTGCCTTGGCTGGATGTGTAGGCTGTGATCCCAACCATGAGACGTCCACAGAGCTCTCACAATGCACCTCTATCCTGAGTGCATCCTGACCTTGAGTGCCGGTAGTGAAATATCCACATATCTCTGCCTGAATGGATGTGTAGGCTGTGATCCTAACCATGAGACGTCCACAGAGCTCCCACAATGCACCTCTATCCTGAGTGCATCCTGACCTTGAGTGCCGGTAGTGAAATATCCACATATCTCTGCCTTGGCTGGATGTGTAGGCTGTGATCCCAACCATGAGATGTCCACAGAGCTCTCACAATGCACCTCTATCCTGAGTGCATCCTGACCTTGAGTGCCGGTAGTGAAATATCCACATATCTCTGCCTGAATGGATGTGTAGGCTGTGATCCTATGCATGAGACGTCCACAGAGCTCCCACAATGCACCTCTATCCTGAAGTGCATCGTGACCTTGAGTGCCGGTAGTGAAATATCCACATATCTCTGCCTGAATGGAGGTGTAGGCTGTGATCCTAACCATGAGAAGTCCACAGAGCTCTCACAATGCACCTCTATCCTGATGTGCATCCTGACCTTGAGTGCCGGTAGTGAAATATCCACATATCTCTGCCTGAATGGAGGTGTAGGCTGTGATCCTAACCATGAGACGTCCACAGAGCTCCCACAATGCACCTCTATCTGAAGTGCATCCTGACCTTGAGTGCCGGTAGTGAAATATCCACATATCTCTGCCTGAATGGATGTGTAGGCTGTGATCCTAACCATGAGAAGTCCACAGAGCTCTCACAATGCACCTCTATCCTGATGTGCATCCTGACCTTGAGTGCCGGTAGTGAAATATCCACATATCTCTGCCTGAATGGATGTGTAGGCTGTGATCCTAACCATGAGACGTCCACAGAGCTCCCACAATGCACCTCTATCTGAAGTGCATCCTGACCTTGAGTGCCAGTAGTGAAATATCCACATATCTCTGCCTGAATGGATGTGTAGGCTGTGATCCTAACCATGAGACGTCCACAGAGCTCTCACAATGCACCTCTATCTGAAGTGCATCCTGACCTTGAGTGCCGGTAGGGAAATATCCACATATCTCTGCCTGAATGGATGTGTAGGCTGTGATCCTATGCATGAGACGTCCACAGAGCTCCCACAATGCACCTCTATCCTGAAGTGCATCATGACCTTGAGTGCCGGTAGTGAAATATCCACATATCTCTGCCTGAATGGAGGTGTAGGCTGTGATCCTAACCATGAGAAGTCCACAGAGCTCTCACAATGCACCTCTATCCTGATGTGCATCCTGACCTTGAGTGCCGGTAGTGAAATATCCACATATCTCTGCCTGAATGGATGTGTAGGCTGTGATCCTAACCATGAGACGTCCACAGAGCTGCCACAATGCACCTCTATCCTGAAGTGCATCGTGACCTTGAGTGCCGGTAGTGAAATATCCACATATCTCTGCCTGAATGGATGTGTAGGCTGTGATCCTAACCATGAGACGTCCACAGAGCTCTCACAATGCACCTCTATCCTGAAGTGCATCCTGACCTTGAGTGCCGGTAGTGAAATATCCACATATCTCTGCCTTGACTGGATGTGTAGGCTGTGATCCTAACCATGAGACGTCCACAGAGCTCTCACAATGCACCTCTATCCTGAAGTGCATCATGCCCTTGAGTGCCAGTAGTGAAATATCCACATATCTCTGCCTGAATGGATGTGTAGGCTGTGATCCTAACCATGAGACGTCCACAGAGCTCCCACAATGCACCTCTATCTGAAGTGCATCATGCCCTTGAGTGCCAGTAGTGAAATATCCACATATCTCTGCCTGAATGGAGGTGTAGGCTGTGATCCTAACCATGAGACGTCCACAGAGCTCTCACAATGCACCTCTATCCTTAAGTGCATCATGCCCTTGAGTGCCAGTAGTGAAATATCCACATATCTCTGCCTGAATGGATGTGTAGGCTGTGATCCTAACCATGAGACGTCCACAGAGCTCTCACAATGCACCACTATCCTGAAGTGTATCGTGACCTTGAGTGCCGGTAGTGAAATATCCACATATCTCTGCCTGAATGGAGGTGTAGGCTGTGATCCTAACGATGAGACGTCCACAGAGCTCCCACAATGCACCTCTATCCTTAAGTGCATCATGCCCTTGAGTGCCAGTAGTGAAATATCCACATATCTCTGCCTGAATGGATGTGTAGGCTGTGATCCTAACCATGAGACGTCTACAGAGCTCTCACAATGCACCACTATCCTGAAGTGCATCGTGACCTTGAGTGCCGGTAGTGAAATATCCACATATCTCTGCCTGAATGGATGTGTAGGCTGTGATCCTAACCATGAGATGTCCACAGAGCTCTCACAATGCACCTCTATCCTGAAGTGCATCCTGACCTTGAGTGCCAGTAGTGAAATATCCAGATATCTCTGCCTGAATGGATGTGTAGGCTGTGATTCTAACCATGAGACGTCCACAGAGCTCTCACCATGCACCACTATCCTTAAGTGCATCATGCTCTTGAGTGCCAGTAGTGAAATATCCACATATCTCTGCCTGAATGGAGGTGTAGGCTGTGATCCTAACCATGAGACGTCCACAGAGCTCTCACAATGCACCTCTATCCTTAAGTGCATCATGCCCTTGAGTGACAGTAGTGAAATATCCACATATCTCTGCCTGAATGGATGTGTAGGCTGTGATTCTAACCATGAGACGTCCACAGAGCTCTCACAATGCACCTTTATCCTTAAGTGCATCATGCCCTTGAGTGCCGGTAGTGAAATATCCACATATCTCTGCCTGAATGGAGGTGTAGGCTGTGATCCTAACCATGAGACGTCCACAGAGCTCCCACAATGCACCTCTATCCTGACTTGCATCGTGCCCTTGAGTGCCTGTACTGAAATATCCACATATCGCTGCCTTGGTTGGATGTGTAGGCTGTGATCCTAACCATGAGACATCCACAGAGCTCTCACAATGCACCTCTATCCTGAGTGCATCGTGACTTTGAGTGCCGGTAGTGAAATATCCACATATCTCTGCCTGAATGGATGTGTAGGCTGTGATCCTAACCATGAGACGTCCACAGAGCTCTCACAATGCACCTCTATCCTGAAGTGCATCGTGACCTTGAGTGCCGGTAGTGAAATATCCACATATCTCTGCCTGAATGGAGGTGTAGGCTGTGATCCTAACCATGAGACGTCCACAGAGCTCTCACAATGCACCTCTATCTGAAGTGCATCCTGACCTTGAGTGCTGGTAGTGAAATATCCACATATCTCTGCCTGAATGGATGTGTAGGCTGTGATCCTAACCATGAGACGTCCACAGAGCTCTCACAATGCACCTCTATCCTGAAGTGCATCCTGACCTTGAGTGCCGGTAGTGAAATATCCACATATCTCTGCCTTGGCTGGATGTGTAGGCTGTGAGCCTAACCATGAGACGTCCACAGAGCTCTCACAATGCACCTCTATCCTGAGTGCATCGTGACCTTGAGTGCCGGTAGTGAAATATCCACATATCTCTGCCTGAATGGATGTGTAGGCTGTGATTCTAATCATGAGACGTCCACAGAGCTCTCACAATGCACCTCTATCCTTAAGTGCATCATGCCCTTGAGTGCCAGTAGTGAAATATCCACATATCTCTGCCTGAATGGATGTGTAGGCTGTGATCCTAACCATGAGACGTCCACAGAGCTCTCACAATGCACCACTATCCTGAAGTGCATCGTGACCTTGAGTGCCAGTAGTGAAATATCCACATATCTCTGCCTGAATGGAGGTGTAGGCTGTGATCCTAACCATGAGACGTCCACAGAGCTCCCACAATGCACCTCTATCCTTAAGTGCATCATGCCCTTGAGTGCCGGTAGTGAAATATCCACATATCTCTGCCTGAATGGAGGTGTAGGCTGTGATCCTATGCATGAGACGTCCACAGAGCTCCCACAATGCACCTCTATCCTGAGTGCATCCTGACCTTGAGTGCCGGTAGTGAAATATCCACATATCTCTGCCTGAATGGATGTGTAGGCTGTGATCCCAACCATGAGACGTCCACAGAGCTCCCACAATGCACCTCTATCCTGAGTGCATCCTGACCTTGAGTGCCGGTAGTGAAATATCCACATATCTCTGCCTGAATGGATGTGTAGGCTGTGATCCTAACCATGAGACGTCCTCAGATCTCTCACAATGCACCTCTATCCTGAGTGCATCCTGACCTTGAGTGCCGGTAGTGAAATATCCACATATCTCTGCCTGAATGGATGTGTAGGCTGTGATCCCAACCATGAGACGTCCACAGAGCTCCCACAATGCACCTCAATCCTGAGTGCATCCTGACCTTGAGTGCCGGTAGTGAAATATCCACATATCTCTGCCTGAATGGATGTGTAGGCTGTGATCCTAACCATGAGACGTCCTCAGAGCTCTCACAATGCACCTCTATCCTGAGTGCATCGTGACCTTGAGTGCCGGTAGTGAAATATCCACATATCTCTGCCTGAAGGGATGTGTAGGCTGTGATCCTAACCATGAGACGTCCTCAGATCTCTCACAATGCACCTCTATCCTGAGTGCATCCTGACCTTGAGTGCTGGTAGTGAAATATCCACATATCTTTGCCTGAATGGATGTGTAGGCTGTGATCCTAACCATGAGACGTCCTCAGATCTCTCACAATGCACCTCAATCCTGAGTGCATCCTGACCTTGAGTGCCGGTAGTGAAATATCCACATATCTCTGCCTGAATGGATGTGTAGGCTGTGATCCTAACCATGAGACGTCCACAGAGCTCCCACAATGCACCTCTGTCCTGAGTGCATCCTGACCTTGAGTGCCGGTAGTGAAATATCCACATATCTCTGACTGAATGGAGGTGTAGGCTGTGATCCTAACCATGAGACGTCCACAGAGCTCCCACAATGCACCTCTATCCTTAAGTGCATCATGCCCTTGAGTGCCGGTAGTGAAATATCCACATATCTCTGCCTGAATGGAGGTGTAGGCTGTGATCCTAACCATGATACGTCCACAGAGCTCCCACAATGCACCTCTATCCTTAAGTGCATCATGGCTTTGAGTGCCAGTAGTGAAATATCCACATATCTCTGCCTGAATGGATGTGTAGGCTGTGATCCTATGCATGAGACGTCCACAGAGCTCCCACAATGCACCTCTATCCTGATGTGCATCCTGACCTTGAGTGCCGGTAGTGAAATATCCACATATCTCTGCCTGAATGGATGTGTAGGCTGTGATCCTAACCATGAGACGTCCTCAGAGCTCTCACAATGCACCTCTATCCTTAAGTGCATCATGCCCTTGAGTGCCGGTAGTGAAATATCCACATATCTGTGCCTGAATGGAGGTGTAGGCTGTGATCCTAACCATGAGACGTCCACAGAGCTCTCACAATGCACCTCTATCCTGAAGTGCATCATGCCCTTGAGTGCCAGTAGTGAAATATCCACATATCGCTGCCTTGGCTGGATGTGTAGGCTGTGATCCCAACCATGAGACGTCCACAGAGCTCTCAGTATGGGCTTGAATACTGATTTGCACTCTCCTGTGGTTTTCCAGGAGTGATAAATCTGAAGAGCTCTCCAAATAAGCTTCTCTCCGCACTTGCACCAGAGACTGCCAGCACAGTACCTAATTAGTAACACAGCTTTTGCAAAACATGTCTATCAGCAATTTGAGGCAATATCACGGGACAAAGATATCCACATTTCTCTGGCGATGATCCTCTTTCCTGGCTTCAACCGTCCTGTAGTACCTCAGAATCAGTACTGAAATTCAAATTCTCACAATGCACCCCTGCTCTGAGGTATAGCGTGCACTGGTATAACAGAAAAGAGACACAACAGTCCTAAAAATACATTGGGGTCAATGCGCTGAAAGAGGAAGCTGAAGTATGTGCATCCTTCTCGTAAAATAGCTGGGATGATCGATGCACCTGCTTCAGAGACTATTTTGACATATGTGTGTTTACTGAACGTAAAAACTGAGGGGCATATGTACAAGCCCCTATCGTCACTGAAATGTCACTTTTTGTGACGTTCCCGTGGTGACAGGGGCCTTTCCTTATGTACAACGCAGCGTTAAGCCGCTTAGCGTGGCTTAACGCTGCCTTGTACATAAGGCACCCTTTCACGCTAAGTTAGCGTGAAAGGGGCGTGCAGTGAGTGTTGTGGTGGGCGTTCCACCTCAACACCCTTTGTATTTGGCGCTGTCCCCTATGTAAAAGGATGGCGTACATAGGAGGCTGCGCCAAAATTAAGACCAGGAAAATCCTGGTCTTAACTAGGCCTGGGCTTAATTCGCAAAGTTTTGCTACGTGGAACTCCACGAAGTTACAAAGAAACTCCGCAAAGTTGCGCGAGTGGCGGAGTGCAGTGCAAACTGCAGTTTGTGCTGGTATTCCTGCCGCTCGGGTAGAATTTCTACCCGAGTGGCAGTTCGCGCTCACAAACTTACCGTTTGCAATTGCAAACTTACCGTTCGCGATCGCGAGCGGGTAAAAAAACTCCGCTGCACATCTCGAAGCAGAGTTTTCTGCACTTCGCAGAGTGCGGAGTGCAGAAAATTCTGCACACTCCGCGAAGGGAGCGAAGTTCACAGCCCAGGCCTAGTCTTAAGTTGGCAAAACGAGGAGAAATTAATTATTTCTCCTCGTTTTTGCTTTTCGATTGTGCAGCCCACATGGAAAAAGCAAAAAGCCATGGTTTGTTTATGTGCAGGAAGGTGTCCCTTCCTGTACATGAACAAACCTTTTAAAAAATGCCATTTTGTATCTTTCATGTGTGCTGCAGGAAGCAGCACACATGAAAGTTACAAAATGGCATTTTAGGATTGTTTATGTGCAGGAAGGGACACCTTCCTACACATAAACAATCCTCCCCTGCACACAGACACCCTTGTAAACTGGTGCAAGGGAGCCTGCGTTAGCCCTAAGTTGTTAAACTCACCGCCATCGCAGGGGGAAATGCAAGGCTGCACCACATTCTTGTAAATATGGTGCAGCCTTGCGTTATGCAGCCCACATGGAAAAAGCAAAATGGCATGGTTTGTTTATGTGGAGGAAGGGACACCTTCCTACACGCCTCCCCTGCACACAGACACCCTTGCACTCTAGTGCAAGGGTGCCTGCGTTGGTCCTACGTTGTTAAACTTAGCACCATCACAGGGGGAAACGCAAGGCTGCACCACATTCTTGTAAATATGGTGCAGTCTTGCATTTCCGAAGTGGCGGAACGTGTCGTTAAGCCAAGGAGGCTAACGACACGCTCCTCCACTTCATTGAACATATCCCCCTGAGTCTTTCATCTTCCATGCGTCAATAGTATCTGTTACCTTGAAGTGTTTAAGTTAAAAATGCTGCATAGGTACTATTTTGTATGTGTACTGAAAGTACTTGTATAAAGCACTTCCCTTTAGTAAACTCCCAGTCACTTTAAAAGCCCTTTATAAATGACGTTTTGTCTTACTTCCATTAAATACTGAGTATTTTCTGTTTCACACTCTGCCTCATTCCTAGAATCTGGTCCCCTGGCATTTGATTCGTATTGAAAATTTAATAAAATAATAAATAAATCAGTGCTGACTTTAGCGCTGGTGGTCCCCAGTGCGCACAGTCTTTTTTTGATGCCCCCAGTGACCTCCTTCTCCACGGATTCCCTCACTGCCCCCGTACAACCGTGCCCCTCGTGCCTCTCTAGCACATTGCTCACATCCATTTCATTTGTTTTATAGCGCTACGCAAACCAGTGTAAGGTGTCAGCACTTTACATCATACGCACATTATACACAGACAACGAATACTACTTGTGTAAATCAGTCTATAGGAAATGTTCCATAAAACAATGAGCATTGCAAGGTGTAGGAATCACGTCATCCACACTAGTAGGCTGTATATTTTAAGAGTGCTTGGCCTGGAGAAGCTCAAACTCAGGATGTAATACGTACTACAGTGGTTGGGGATGGCTTTACTAATAAGAATGCATTTCTACCCAAAAACACTTTTTTATCAACATTAAGATCATGAAAGACTGGGGGAAAACAAAGTGTTAACCTACACTATGCAGCTTACATTGCATCTCTTTGATGACAGTTTATATGTCACTGTGCTGTATTAGGATTGTAACTTATTAATTACAAGCAGTGCTTAATTTGTAAAATATGAGGTCCAGGTGCTCAAATGCTTGTCGGAGACCACACCCACTTTTCCCAGCTCTGCCTCCTTACTCTATTGGCTCCACCCACATCCTCAACTGGCACTGCTGAAAGCCAGAGGTAATACCAGATCTGAATTTCAGCAAGGGAGCCTGTCTCAAATAAGGTTTTGATAGGCGGTTCCACCGCCCCCTGAAATTTTTGAAAAGGATGAAATCAAAAGTGAATTTAAAGCAAATTTTGGGAATAAATTAGCTAAAATAACTGATGCATTGAAAAGGGACATAACTCTCGAAGTAAGGACTTTTCACAGTGATCAGGAAAGCGGACTATGAAGTTATCTTCATGCACAGAGTGACTAGTCTGTGTGAATAGGGATAAAGGGGGATTTAGTTGATATCTCTGTGCTTCAGTTTCCCGGTCTGCTGAAACTGGAAGCACTTCCATACAAGCTAACCCCAGCATTTACAATATCTTCACTTGCATAATGTGAATGCAGCTCCAGCGTAAGTATTTTCAGAGCCCCATGGACTATTACATGTTGCCAAACAGGCCCCATTTACCCTGGTAACAAGGCTTTATAGGACTGTTCAGTTTGCCGCCATATTGTTTGTAGCGGGGCATTAACATAACAGCTGTAAGATAGCACCCTCCGGATGTGCAGATTATGTTCGTGGGAGCCATCTATATTAATTTAAGTGGTTGCTGACCAAAACTTTCCCCTTTACTGTGCTGGTTCCAGATCAATGAAGAGATCAGGTTGCTCTCTCTTCAGAGAAGAGAGACACCGTGGAGATCACCTGCCCTAGCAGCATTACCAAATGTATCTGGAAAGCTCAAGTTTTTTCAGAAACTCCAAAACAACCACTACAAGAGCATTGGAGAACCCAGCCTGCCTGTGGGCGGCTGACCCCAGAGAAGAATCACTTAAACACACAACCTGAGATACTGGGCAAATGGTGGAGTGTCATCAGGGAAGGATGTGAGAAATGTCTGTCACCAGACGTGCAAATACTGCAAAACCCAGTCAAGTTCCTCTTAAACATGCATCTTATGAAAGTTTTAACATTAAAGTTGAGTATATATCATCGTTCTGTATTATTTGTACGATATCTTCTTGTGAAGGAGTACAGCGGTGACCTTCCTCACCGAGATCATTGTGATGACATGAACTCTTGGTGTGCTCTTTCATTCCTGCACTCAGTTCTGCATGTCACTACTTTATGGGTTAACCCCTTGCATGCCCGCCCCTTTCCCCGCCCAGTGCCGCGCCTTGCATTAGCGGGCGGAGTTCATGACGAGCTGGACTCGTCATGGGCACAGCGCCACCGCAGCCCATGACGAGTCCAGCTCGTCATGGGCACTGAAGGGGTTAAAGTTTCTGTGAGTACTAACTCTCTGGCCTTTGTGTTTACTCTTACTGGAAAGGTTATACGTTTTCTACACTATTCCTATTTTTGCTAATTCACCACAAAAATAATACCTCTATGTAGAACTGGAATTTTAATGTGAAGTCCAAGATATTTAATTGTACATAGCGTATATTTATGCATGTGTCAGTACCAAAAAAATCGTGCAATTGCACATTAAAATTTTTAGTTTTTTTATTCCATGTGAAAAAGAGCTTTCCTCACTGCATCTCCCACCAAGATCCCAAACGATGATTCCATTAAAAAACTAGCCATTTCCACAAGCCGATTTAACAATCCGCCTGGGTGTGTATCCGGTTGTGACTACAAACAAATCCATGGTAAAAGTGAAACATCATCCAGTATTCATCTTGCTTATTCATTTTCAAATATTGGCCTGGCCTTCAGCGCTCTTTGCTTTTATTTGCTACGAGGTCCCATGACATCCGAATATACCTCCTAATTAATTTACACCTTCTATCCTTTGTCAGTTAAATTGGCAGAATTGCCTAACTGTTGCAAGCAACAAAAGGGTCTCTGTGACAAAAGCAGCAACCCACTGAGCTATAAAATACAGTGGGAGACATTCTTTACTGCAGGCATATTAACCCTCTGCTCTACTTTATGAGGAGTCAAAACTGCCTAGAAAAACTCAGATCTCTTCACAGCAGGAACGTCAATCACCAGAGTCATACTGATATTTTTACTGTTGCCTGAAAATAGCTGGACACACAAGGAACTCTGCAGCAAGTACTTTTAAACTCATAAGTTATTTCTAAACACAGAGCCCTAGAAGGTCAGCGCAGATGCGGCTGCACCTGTTGCACCGCCCTAAAGCCGCCCATGAGCGCACCTTCTAGGCACACTGATTCTGGTTTGTATATTTTGTCTCAGACCTATAAAAGACCAGTTTGACACAAACTTTGGCTCACAATGAGGAAGCTTTAGATCCAGTGGATCTGCTGCCGTGATCTGGTGTGTACTACTGAGTTTGAGCAGGTGTATGGGTACAATGTTGATAAGAAGCTACCTTTGCAATAGGGCTAGCTCACGGGCTAAATGGGGGAAGCAGTCATTACAACGTGGTTGTTACCTCACATTGCCATTACAATGCAGGTACCGTTATCACACATAACCATAATCACGCAGGATAGGGTGGGCATGGGTTTTGGTGTGACAAGGGTAATTTTAGGGTTTAGGGTGGGTATGGGTTTTTGGGTAGCATGCGTAATTTTAGGGTTTAGGTTGGGTATGGGTTTTGGGGTGGCAAGGGTATATTTAGGGTTTAGGTTTAGTGTTTAGAGCGGGTATGGCATTAGGGATTCTGGGGGTTTAAGGAGATATACATATGTGTATTTACTATATATATATATATATATATATATATCAAAGACTTTCAACTCCTGCAACTTCCAGCCTCCAGGCGGCGAAGAAGGAGACGCAGACCCCGCAATACTTCAGGCAAGATGTTTTATTACATTAAAATCTCCAACCCACGCACGACGCGTTTCGGGCCCTTGTTCACATGCGGATTTACAGATCGCCATTACATTTTTAAAGTGTTTTCTTGATATCCACCCACCTCCACCACTCCGTGTCACATAATTACTGCCATAGTAGAAAGACTCACGTTTTGAACTGCTTCTCTAAGGTGCTGTGCTTTGTTCATTGTTTTTACTGGATATTATAAAAACCAGTTAAAAAACGAAAAATCAACACATACTTATTGTATAAATACACGCTATCAAATATCACATAGCAAATATTTAAAAAAATATCTAAAAATATATCATCTTTGTGCAAAACATGTTTCTTATGGGATAATCCCTATAACTAAAATGCATGCGATGTAAAAGCAATTGAAATTGGTCCTCTTCAAAAGAAAAAACGAATTTCTGGATAAATCCACTAAGACATCGGAGTAAAGTGCATATGTGTTCTAGCAGTAAGAAAAATTATTATTGACGTGCAAAATGGTGCAAATGTGCAAAGAATATAGAGTGCAATAGAGTATATGTCTAAAAACAGTTCTTAGTATAATTAAAATACATATCTTATAAATATTAATAATAGTAAAATCCAATAATAGAAAATACCATTATAAAGCATATAAATAAAATTTGTTACTAAAAGTTCATTATACTAAAAAAAGTCTGACTTAGGTAAAATCATAATCATCTTGGTAGCAGCTGCTGCAATTATACACACAGTTTTCTGTTGCCATTAATTGCCATCATTATACTTTTAATTATTTCTTATTTTGGCCAAGTAAACAATGGGTAACAAAGAGAATTCAGTTTTACAAATCTTATTTAACAACTACGGAAAATAATAACATCTTTCACTGTCTGTTTAAAGGAAATTGTACATGTCTTCCGTGTTGTTTAACCCATTAGGCCACTTACTGTTGAATTCCAGAATGATTTTAGTTTCTAATTGTCTAAATTGACGTTCCCTATTGCCTCCCCTTCGTGGTTTTGGGATGGCATTAATAACATAATAGGTAAAACAATTTACATCATTAGCATGGATTCTTTTGAAGTGCCTTGCTACTGGGTAGGCTGGGTCGCTGTGAAGAATGGCTCTTATATGCTGTAATACTCTGACATGCACCTGTAGCTTCGTACTACCAATGTAGTTAAGGCCACAGGTGCACGTCAGAACATAAACCGCATATTCCGTTTTGCAGATGTAGTTGCCATAAATGGGATTTAGAGAATCGCTAAAAAGGGGTAGAATAATGTGTCTTATTACAGCCAAATTTACACGCTCTACAGGAAGAACATTTCTTAAAACCTCGTGCTGGTTGCAACCAGTTAGCAGCTTTTCTGATCTCTGGAGAGTTTTTATCAAGAATAGACCCCATTGTTTTCGCTCTTCTAAAAGTAATCATAGGGGTTTCTGCTATTCTATTGCGAAACACTATCCGTTAGCACGATGGGCCAATGTTTTTTGATGATAGATCTAATTTTGCGCTCTTCATCGCAATATGTAGTGATCAGTCTAGGAGTATCCACCTTACTTAGCCTAGATGCTGTTCCTTGTTCTCGCTCATGAGAGTCGATATTGTCACTCTTAAATAACCTATTTCTAGGTTGTATACCAGCCTTTTTCATAGCTTCACTGATGATTTTTTCGCTATATCCTCTAGCTTTCAGTCTATCAGACATATCATGTAAGCACTCTTTAAAATCTGCATCATCACTGCAAATGCGCTTAAGTCTTAATATTTCTCCATAGGGTATACTTGAAATTAAATGTCTGGGATGTGCACTATTTGCATGCAGCGTAATGTTCCCAGACGTCGGCTTTCTATACAAAGTAGTTTCAAGTCTACCCTTTTTGATGTGAAGCCTCACATCGAGAAGTTCAATTTGGGTTTTGTGGATGTGAGACGTGAAGGCTATGTTCATGGAATTGTCATTAATGACTTTACTAAATTGTTGGGCTTCTATCTCACTGCCCTTCCACAAGATCAAAACGTCATCAATGTATCTGAGATAACTAAGAACATGCGACTCAAATGATGCCTGATGTGTCTTCTTGAGAACCTGTTCCTCCCACCAGCCAACATGCAAGCATGCGTAGCTGGGGGAGAAACAGGCTCCCATATCCACTCCTCTCTGTTGTTTAAAAACATCCTTATTGAAAAGGAAAACATTGTTATTGTGGCACCATGAGACGAGCCCAAGAATTACCTTGTTATGTTCATAAAATTCACACGATCTTGTGTCTAAAAAATGTTTGCCTGCTCTCAGACCTAAGCTATGATCTATGCTAGTGTAAAGTGACTCTATGTCCAGCGTGATTAAATATAAGTCATCAGTCCACACTAGCCCCTCCACTTTCATTAAAAAATCACCGCTGTCTCGGACATAATTGGGCAAATCCTTGAACAAGTCCTGTGAAAAATAGTCAATATATTATTGACCTACTTTCTCTCCTACACTGTTAATGGCCGAAATAATAAGCCTACCAGGAACGGGCATAACATTTTTATGTATTTTTGGGATCAAATATAGCACAGGTAACACTGGGAATTCGTTATACATAAACGTGTACTCTTCAGTCGATATAAGATCTTCCCTTCTCCACTGTGCTAACAGTTTCTGTAATGTGTCCTTAGCTGTATTATATTCCTTCATACTGGTCTTTTTATAGCATACTTCATCATTTAATTGTCTCTGTGTTTCTTGTACATAATCATTTTTTGGCCAAATGACCAGATTACCACTTTTATCTGATTTCTTTATTACAATATCATGATTTTCACCCAACTTTTTTATTACCGTCATATTCTCGTTTCTTGTAATGTAAATTTTTCTGTTTTCTATTACTGTTTACATTATGATACAACTTTTTCAGATCATCAATGACCATATGATGATATGTATCAACAGTGTCTTTTGGCATTAATGGCACAAAGCAAGATTTACGTTTGAAAGGACTGATCCCAGCCCCTTTCTGCGCTAAATTGATTTTCCTCAATCTTACTTGTGTGGCCACATCAGTTTCAATGTAAGAGGATTGCTGGTCAGTTTGTTCATTTAAATCATGCATTGTGAGCAAGGTTGGAATATCGGAGACTGCTAGCATTGGGCCTTGATCTTCCTCTTGTTACGGTACATTTTCCGATATTTGTTTGCAGGCTTTCAAAGCAAAGAATTTTTGGAGTTTAAGCTTTCTAATTAAACAATAGACATCAATCCGAGTGTGCGCGTAATTGAAACTTTCTCCTGGGCAGAAGTTCAAACCAAGCGCTAAAAGTTGTTCCTCCGCTTTAGTTAACACAACTGATGACAGATTGATAATACTTTTATCATTCAACGCCGTTTCCTCTGCCATTATGCTTTCTTCTTTCCGCTTTTGTTTCCTTCTTTAGCGCCTTTCGCATCTTCTTGTGTTTTTTCTTTTTCTACTGGCTAATTTTAGGGTTCAGGGTGGGTATGGGTTCAGGGATTGCAATGGTAATTTTAGGGATTAGGGTGGGTATGGTTTTTGGAGAGGGAACGGTAATTTTATGGTTTAGGGTGGGTATTTGTTTTGGGTCTACAAGGGTAATTTTAGGGTTTAGGGTGGGTATGGGTTTTGGGGTGGCAAGGGTATGTTTAGGGTTTAGGTTGGGTGTGGGTTTTTGGGTGGAAAGGGTAATTGTAGTGTTTAGAGTGGGTATGGGATATGGGATTCTGGGGGTTTAAGGAGATATACATATGTGTATTTACTATATATATATATATATATATATATATATATATATATATATATATATATATATATATATATATATATATATATATATACATGCACATTCATATGCATTTATGCATGTGTAAATATATAGATGTATATATAAAAATATATATAATTCTTTTCTTTTTTTTACATATGTGTGTGTGTACAAAACAAGTGTTTGTACCTACCTGTACATTGCAGGCACTGCTCTCTGCCAGTCAGTGTACATGATTAGTTTTGCATATTTAGTGTCCTGGATCGTATACACTATTGTGCGCTTCTTGCTTTGCAAACACCACCACTGCAAAGGATGTGGCCCCTTTTATCTGCAGTGCAAATGGTAGGGCTGTAATTATGATCACCTTCGGTAGCAATCAATACTTTGCATCACATGGCCCTTGCATCCTGGTAATAGTAAGTGCTTCCAGGTCCCCCACCCAAAACTCCCAGTCACAAAATGAACTGACGTGTGTTTGATTTATCAGTTGGCTGTAGCTCTGGTTTACTTTTCACAAAACAAAGTAAATAAACAGTTTGGCATAATTTCTCATTTTTAAAGTCAAAGTAAACCAATTATCATGCCATAATACAGTATGACAGGGAGGACAAGCCAGCCCCTCTTTGAGCAGCATATACATAAGCCAAAAGAAAAGGTAGTCATATTGACATATATTCGCACGCACAATTATATGAATGTAGTGTACATTTTTCACTACAATTAATTTGTTGTGTAGGCATAGATACAAAGTCTATGCAGTGACATCCATCAGCATAGGGAGGGAAAACATTCGTAGCCAAACCAGACCACTTCACTTCCAACCAAAAAATGAAATCCAGATGTGAGCAACCCTGGGGTGGGGCTAGAATACCAGGCTGCCTTCAGACCCATCCAACCTTCCAGCCATCCCCAAACCCAGGGCTTTAAGTGGGCCGGGTCTCACCAGTGCTGAGCACCAGCAGTTCTTTAAAGGGGGCCTCGAAACAGGTCCCTATCGGGCTCTGTTTCGTGACCTGGCACAGGCGGTCCGTTTTTTATCGGACTGCAGTGACAGCAGACACATCGATGTGCATGTGCTCACACTGCTCACTGCTCACTTCTCACAAGTGGAGAAATTACCCATGATGTCATGCCAGGTGAGTGTTATGGGGGAAGGGAAATCCTTTAAATAGAGTCATTTTCTCCATGGATTTCCCTTCTCTTTGTTAAACTCAGGAGCAGCAACATTGTAGTGGTGTCACCAGGTGTTTAAGTGGAAGCTTTTTCAATATTCTATACAAGCCATAGTTGCTGCGTATTTATCTTATGCAACTAACAGCCATTGACAAAGCCAATAGTCCTGGCCTCTTGTAGGTATGATGTTACTAGTTGTATCATATATCTGGATGCAATGACAGAAACAGCAAAATACAAGTTGGGTGGCACACTATGCTAAACACAGATTTTTAGCTTACTTGTTTTAAGCCACGCCCTTAATTACATTGACCACCCAGTTTTTTCATCCCACTTAAAGCACTGCCCAAACCCACATCAACAGTAATTAGGACCCAGTTTTCAATCAGTGTATGGTGTCATATATTTGTCCATCCTAGATATTACTTAGGGTGTTTTCCGCCTTCTTTCACCAGAAACTTTAAGAACCCCCCTTGAGGACCCTGTATCTGGGGCTTGTGTGGGTGGGAAAATAGTTGATCTTCGAGAAGGCAATTAATTCAACGTCAGTAACAAATAGGGATTCCATCCCTCCCTTGAGGAATCCCCTTGAACCTCTGTCCACCCCCTGGAGCACCAGGCCACTGCCCACTCGCTTGACAGGAGCCATACAAAGAAAAGGTGGAATGTGTCCTTCTCGGTACGGCACAGGGTCAGTACTTCACCATGCTTTCTCAGACCAGGGGCAAAATGGTGAAGCCAGTGGGTTAACTGGGTGGTCCCATCGGCCCCTACTATTGCCTCCCCATGCTATCGTGCCTGGTTGAGCTGCATAGTAAGTGCACTCAGGTACCCCACCCAATAATCACAGTCACAAAATGAACTGACTCGTGTTTGGTTTATCAGTTGGCCGTTTCTCTCTACATTTCACACAACAATGTCGACAAACAGTTTGGCTTCAT
The DNA here is from genome assembly GCF_964204655.1 of Triturus cristatus. NCBI lineage: Eukaryota > Metazoa > Chordata > Amphibia > Caudata > Salamandridae > Triturus > Triturus cristatus. The sequence continues at coordinate 852,590,739 of NC_140582.1, forward strand.
TTCACTTTTTTAAAGTTAAAGTAATCCAAATATCATGCCATAATATAGTATGAAAGGGAGGGCAAGCCAGTCCTTTGAGCAGCATTCACATGAGCCAAAAGAGAAGGCAGTTCTATTGCTATATAATCACATACACAATTATATGGCTGTAGTGTAGGTTTTTCACTAGAATTAATTTGTTGTGTGGGCATAGCAACAAATTCCAAACAGTATCGCTCATCAGCATAGGGAGGGAAAACTTCCCTTACAGCCAAGAAGTGAAATCCAGATGTGACCAACCCCAGGGTGGGGCTAGAATTACCAGGCTGCCTTCAGGCCCATCCAGCCTCCCAGCCATTCCCAACCCCACATCAACAGTAATTAGGGATCAGCTTTGGATCCGTCTATGGCATCTTATATTTGTCTATTCTACATAGTGCTTAGGGTTTTTTTGCCACAGGCGTGGAGGTTAGCAGTGATAATTCCCTCCCCTCATCCTAGCTGTTTTTGCATCTATATTGGCCCTGGAAAAGTTTGAATAAAAAGGTCAGTCCCCTTGTTGGACAAATAGACCCAATCATTCTGAAATAACCCTTTGCTCTCCAACTGCAACAAGCTGTGCCTAATTGTGAATATTGGGTGACGAGTGAATGGTTTCTCCACTGACCTCTTTAGTTTACTGGCAGAGAGGTTTAGTGCTTTAGGACACACAATGTAGTCCCATTCAGAATGTGGGATAATTTCTGACCAGAATACTGTTGTGTGTTGCAGTTTCCCATGCAGCCGACAGAGTACTCTTACTAACAACTTTAGCACCCTCCTTCTCCCCAGAGAAACCATATAATTTCACCCTATATGAATGACCAGTAAGGCAGGTTCCCAAATTTCCCCGAAGTCCAAGTCATTCTGGAAACCTAAGAGCATATGACCCAACTTCAAACCCTCAATGCCTAGCCAATGGTGCTCCATGCCAGCTGTTTGTGCCCAACTGCTCCATACTGGCACTCACAACCCCTGAAACCAGGGGATAGCAGGGACAGTGGCAAGGGGAAACAAAGGGCAAGAGAGGGGTAGCAGGTGCTACCGCTGTTCCGCCAGTTGCTCCTTGGGTTCCTCTTGATTTTGATGTCCGAGAAGGCGATTCATCTGATGCCAGGAACAAAAGGGGAACACAGGGCTCTGCTTAAGTATATAAAAAGCAGACCCCCTCCTTCCATCCCTCCCTTGAGGAATCCCCTGGAACCTCTGCCCACCCCCAGCAGCCCCAGGCCACTTGGCACAAACTGGACAAAGGAAAGGTGAGATGTGTCCTTCTCAATATAGCAGAGGGTCAGCGCTGGAGAGAGAGAGAGAGAGAAAGAGAGTGGAGAGTGAGAGAGAGTGGAGAGAGACAGACATTGGAGAGAGAGTGGAGAGAGAGCGAGAGAGAGAGAGGAGAGAGAGAGAAAGTGGAGAGAGAGAGTGGAGGGAGACAGACATTGGATAGAGAGAGTGGAGAGAGAGTGGAAAGAGAGTAGAGAGACTGACTTACTGAGCGAGAGACTGACACAGAGAGAGACTGACTGAGACTGAGAGAGACTGACTGACTCAGAGAGAGAGACTGACTGAGAGAGACTGACAGAGAGACTGACTGACTAAGAGAGACTGCCTGACTGAGAGACTGACTGACAGAGAGAGAGAGACTGACTGACAGAGAGAGCAAGACTGGCACAGAGAGAGAAAGATACTGACTGACAGAGAGACTGACTGATAGAGAGAGAGTCTGATTGAGACTGACAGAGAGAGACTGAGAGAGAGAGACTGACTGACTGACTGAGAGAGAGACTAACAGGTAACTTACTTACAGAAAGAGAGAGAGAGTGAGATAGACAGAGAGAGAGAGACTGACAGAGAGAGAGACTGACTGAGAGAGACACTGACTGAGAGAGAGAGAGAGAGAGAGAGAGAGAGAGAGAGAGAGAGACTTGATTTTGACACTGCCCCATATTTACAAACGTGGCGTAAATATGGAGCAGTGCCAAAATTAAGACCAGGGAATACCTGGTCTTACCCTGGTGAAACGAGGAGAAATGCTTTATTTCTCCTCGTTTTTGCTGTTTCTATGTGTACTGCGTTGTGCAGCACACATAGAAACCACAAAATGCCATTGATTGTTTATGTGCAGGAAGTTGACCCTTCCTGCACATAAACAATCATTTTAAAATGTGACGATTTGCAACTTCTATGTGTTGTGCACAAAGCAGCACACATAGAAGTTACATAATGCATTTCAGATTGCTTATGTGCAGAAAGGAACACCTTCCTGCACATTAACAGTCGTTCCCCTCAATGCAGGCACTCTTACACTTTGGTGCAAGGCTGCCTACGTCGGCGCTAGGCCGCTAAATTTTGCGACAGCGCAGGGAGATACGCAGGGCTGCACCGTATTCTTGTAAATACGGTGCAGCCCTGCGTTTGAGAATTGGCGGAGAGCAGCGTTAAGCCAACAAGGCTAACGCCAGGCTCCGTCACTTCTTTGTGTGGCAAACCGCTCGCCCTGTCAGTGACCACTCCTTCATTATTGTCCGCGAACAGAGGGAGGCTCAACAGCTACAGAGGGTCACATGCAATAACAGGAAAGGCAAGCTTTTGTCTGAGATTTCAAAAGAGCTTCTTGAAAAGGCTTCACAAACACTGCACTCAAATGATCTCCAATGCAAACCAGGAAAATAACTTTAACGCCTTTCTGGAGCAGATGGTTCTCACACCAGATGTTCTACAAAGTAAAAACGTAACTCCCTTTTCCTTTGGTAGTTTATTGTTTGCGTAGAACCACCATGCCTCGGTTCTAGGACCACTCCCAGACAAAGCAGGCGTTGAGAAGAAGCTATCGACGATCAACAACGCTGACAAAGTCGAGCAGTCGCGAAACCTGCGCATCTCCTGTGGGTGGGAACCGAGCGGCCACCTGGGGCTGCGGAAAGGCAGTCTGTTTGTGGTTGTTGGTGTTTTGAGCGCATCTTGGAGCTGGGTATGTGATTTAAACCATACCTGGCTAATAACGGACCACATATCATCTGTGACACCTCCTACTAGTCCTGTTTTATTAGCTAACATCACGTTGCGGGGGGAGGGGGGCTTGTGATGCTCCTTGTTCAAGATACGGTAAGATTGAAAGTCTCAGCTCGCCAGGGGTGTGGGGTGACTGGGGGTGACTGGGGGTGTCATCAGTGATGGGCCGCGTGGCAGCCATGTTGTGGCAGTCAGTTGTTTCCTGACCAGTTGTCGGTTGGCTGTGGGTCTTCGATTGTGTATTAGGAACATGCCATAGTTCGGTTATTTTACTCAGTGTGAACTGCCCTATGTTTGCACTATTCACCACACAATCAGAAAACATTGTTTAGCACTGGCACGAGTGAAAAAGATTTTATCCTGACTTCCAACTGCCCAAGTTTGATGTCTCCACACTCCCTTAATGTTGATCCACTAGCCGCTTGCAGCCTTTTTACGTGTTTTGCTTTCCAGAGGCGCAAATACAAAATAATACAGTAGCCAATGCTGTTGTAGAACAGTTCTCAGTTCTTTGATTAAAGGGGACCACACTCTATAATACTGTGAGCTGGGTGTGCATCCACATGCAGTGCATTCACATGGACAAGATCATGGTGTCAAACATTACACACATATTATTTAGATTGTCCCCAGTTTAGTTATCAGAATCATTGATCAGGGCTTTCTCAAGGCAAAGGAGCATTAGGGACTGTGCCCTAATAGTAGAACCACAGTGGTGATCTGTATAGAGTAGGGCAGACCTACTTCATCCATTCATAGACGTCATGAAAGGGGAAGGTCCACCCAAACCTCTCCTGGGTGTTCAGTGGTCTACAACACTAAATCCCAGAAGCGCCCATCATTTTTTTACATATTGAACAGCTGAAAGGTAATACCTGGTGGCCGCCCTCTTACTCCCTTCCTTGCTATTCTCTAACACATTTCAAGTGGAACGGAGGCACATGTTACTTTGTTATTTTATGTGGGCAATTCCTGCCATAACACCAAACTACAACAAACATTCAATGTCCAAAATACAGGCTGGGAACTTCCCTCTTCATAGGTTGTGTAATATTCCTGTGTAACCTATGATCTGTGTAACCTATGATCTGTGTAACCAATGACCTGTGTAATCAATGACCTGTGTAACCTATGATCTGTGTAACCTATGATCTGTGTAACCTATGATCTGTGTAACCAATGACCTCTGTAACCAATGACCTGTGTAACCAATGACCTGTGTAACCTATGATCTGTGTAACCAATGACCTGTGTAACCAATGACCTGTGTAACCTATGACCTGTGTAACCTATGAGCTGTGTAACCAATGACCTGTGTAACCTATGATCTGTGTAACCAATGACCTGTGTAACCAATGACCTGTGTAACCAATGACCTGTGTAACCTATGATCTGTGTCACCAATGACATGTGTAACCTATGATCTGTGTAACCTATGATTTGTGTAACCTATGATCTGTGTAACCAATGACCTGTGTAACCAATTAGCTGTGTAACCTATGATCTGTGTAACCTACGATCTGTGTAACCAATGACCCGTGTAGCCAATGACCTGTGTAACCTATGATCTGTGTAACCTATGATCTGTGTAACCAATGACCTGTGTAACCAATGACCTGTGTAACCTATGTTCTGTGTAATCTCGCCCTTGCTAGCTCTGCTGCTGAGATCTCTCTTTCTGCTGAAGAGACATCCACGCGCACGAGGTGGCTAGGCTACCTCAAGCGCTTCGCTTTTATGAGCAAACCCTATTCACATGGGAGAATCTTCTTCACATAGGATGGCTCTGCGGGTTATTATGGTACCTTTAAGGAAGATGTCAACATACCTTTGCCACATGACTACAACACATAGAGTAGATTACCTGTTAATGGAACTTCGCCCCTTGACTGCATGTAATTACAGTGAGAACTTCCAGATACCACACAGACCTCTTGAAGTTCCATCACATATGACCTGTGTTACACTCAACCGGCAAGCGCACACGGAGACTAACAAGATTCAGAGCTAAACATAGAAAGAGGCTTGAGGAAAGCACAACCCTCTGAAATAAGATCAGGGGACAACTTCACATCCTTCAAAAACCCACCAAAACAACTCCTACTCTCAAGACAATGATTAACCATCACTGCTACTTCGGAAAACCAAATAACTCCAACCCCTCCTACAGCATTTCTTATGCTTTGACACCCATGAGATTCTATAGCATGACCATACGGTCCCTCCAACTCTCTACAACATAATAACGCCCACCTGCCTGTCAAGAAGATCTCCCAATCACCCCCCTGCTGTCAGCATGACCCAAGGTCTCTCTCATCCTCCATCCATGCCACCGTTTGCCTCCTCTCTCCATACTCCCCCTCCTTTAAACAGATTGCGATAGCAATACTTTTATTGTTTATTACTTTCAATGTTTAACTTGCTACCACAAGAAACTGATTTCGCTCCCAAACATAACTCAGTTCAACTAGTGCAGCACAGCCCTCCTACTAGGGGTGAAAGCCCAGAATCCCCCATGCAAGAATCTGTGAGTAAATTTCATGGGTACGCAATAACACATTATGAAATGATTACGGCACCTCCAACACACACTGGCTGCATACTTCACAGCGACTGCGTAGCATGCATTTACGTACCACTCAGGAACAGCAAACCCGGTCTGCTGTCCTTGGGTACGGACCGCGTGTCATACATGTGGGTGCTACAAACAAGGGAGCACATATGATCATTACCTGCAACCAACTCAGAAAAAACAATCATTGCCTTGTGGACATGGCTGTATGTCTTGTGTTGCATGTACGAATGTGTACAGCTCAGATGCAACAAACACATTCCACAACCCCTGGCACATAAATTCAATGACACGTGCCCCCACACTTTTTGCACTCGTCATACAGCACCCCCAGCACCCTTTGATTGTGAGCCACGTTTTGTGCATGTGTGTAGAAAGCACAATACACAGCCTGCGGCCAGACACCGTGTGTACAACTTAAATAGGCCAAGTTAATCATTCACTGCAGACCAGGTTTCTGTGCTGTGTGTACTCGCCCAACGCAGAAAACCTACCTACTTCCTTTATTTGCAGAATGTGCTATGTGTATGTGTGCGGTACACACTGACAGTGCATGGCTTCCGGCTCTGCACTGTGCTTGTCATGCCCGGGGTGTAGCTTTGTGGGGTTGCGGGGTCCACCCCTTCAACCCCCGTCCCCCTGCCTCCCCCGCCCTGGCCCCTACCCCAAAGAGATGCAGGCTGGGCTTGAGAGTTGGGTCTGGTGGCCCCGAGTCGGGGCTGCTATGTCTGTGTTGTTGTGTTTTTTTTGCCTTCCTCATTTGGCTCAGAGGTTTTAGGTTGTAAATGTGTTTGTTATCTGGACCCTCTTCTTCGTTGGAACATGCCATCCCAAACCTTGGTCACATCATCTCTACACCCTTCTGCATACTGTTTTCAGGTCGGAAATTTCAAACCCCCTCCTCCAATTCTCACTGACTCCGCTGGCCCCGACAGATGCCTCTTTTAGCTCGTACGGGAATGCCCCCCCCCCCCTCTCCTCCCCCCGAAACACCAGGCGTGGGGCACGCTGGTCAAACGCAGCTCCTTCCTGTGTGGCACTGACAGTAGGCCACAGGAGTGCCCATATATGTAGGAACGATGGGCAAAATACATGCACGAACGTACACACTTCCAGCATACATCACTTTAGCAAATACATTACCAATAGTCAGAAGGTGTCAATCAGAAGTTAGCTGGTGTAAATGAGAAGTGTTGGTGCTGTGTGCAGCGTAGACATGCACTGAAAGAGGAAGTTCATATTAGACCCTTGTGGTTTTATGCTGCACAGTTTAGTTCCTCACATTGGTCACCAAAGATAACTGGAGCTAGACACGGCGGCTCAGTCTGCACGAGACACGCAGTCTTGTGAGCGGCGCCTGCACCAGGAAGCAGAGGCTTCAAGGCACTTGATGCAACCTGACCAGTCTGCATTTAATAATAACTTTTATACAGCACTTTATTCTGTACTCCAGTGGTTTCTAATCACGACCAATAACTGGTATTATCCAAATGAATGGGACTCAAGTTTCCCCCCAGAGAAGGATGAACGGCTGAGTCAGCCATGGCAGCATTCAGACTCATGAAGTGCAGGGCGCAGTATGTGGCTGCAACGAGGGTTCAACTCACTGAGCCATCTGCCAGGATGTAGTCTTTCTTTTCCTTCATTGTCGTGTTGGGTACAACCGCCCATAAACGGATCCCATGCGGTTATTGTAATAGGTCACCTTTAAAGACGATGAATATATTCACAATACCTTATTCTAAGATGTATTGCAAAAAATGTCAGGATGAGAAAAGGATGCTGGCAGACATCTCTTGCTCAACCAATCCCAAAGACAGCGGATTCACTCCGTATATAAAACCTAAAGCAAGTGAATTTCACTGTTTTTCACATGAATCTAATAAGTGGCTAAAACATATTTAACGTTTGAAATTGGGCAAATGGATGTGGATCGGAGACTGAGGAACAATCAGCAGTTTCCGTTTCTCGCTGCATAAATTGCAAAAAGAAGTTCATTCATTCATTTCATAAGGCTTTATTCGGAGCTTAAACACAAAGTCCATAAAAGCACATACATTGCATTATAAAACAACATCATTTTAACAAAATCAATCAGACAGTTAAAATACATTAAAAGACAGTTTAAAATATCATACTAGGCCTTGCTTTGATGGCCCGAAGAAGAAAAGTGGCAGTAAAGAAACTGACATCGGGTGTCGGGTTAAATAACAATTTCATGGTATCTTTTATAATCCTAACTCCATACTTCTTAAAAACAGGTTTTAAAAAAGCTGAACGAAAATTGCCATAAAGTGGACAAAACAATAAAAAATGCATGGTGCTTTGTACGGTAGTATTATCACATGGGCAAGGACCAATCGGGTGTTTTTTGATACTTGGAAATGCCACCAAATGGTGAACAATCCCAAAACGCAATCTTGTCAGTACGAACCGATGGGAGGGTCTGGTAACAAAACTCAAATACGGTTGGAACCCTGTCGTCTCACAGAAGCTTCCGTAGAACAAACAGGTAGTTAAGTTACCACTGGCCCTCCCACGCCTCTCAGTCTTATGGCTCATAAAAACAGATTTCATCTCATTTTTGGTCAAACTAGAGGCTGCATAGTAATCCTCTATTACATTAAGACCATAGATCTCCAAAAAACTACCCGAGACAAATTTGACCCATGGAATCTTTAGATGATTATCAATAGAGAAACAGTCTTTAATGATAGCTCTATTTAGGGAGGTCTCTTCCTTTGCCCAGATTGCACGCCACAACATAAGTGGTCTGAGGGCGACAGAATCTGAAAGATGTTGAATTCCAAACTCCCTGTGCACCAAATCGGTAGAAACCGATGTGGGTAAACTTAGGAGTCTTTTTAGGAAGAGATTTTCCTCCACTTGTAGACTTCCACTCGGAGCATGCCCCCAAATACCAGCACCATAAAGAGCAATAGAGAGACACCTCATTTGATAGATTTTCAGCATGTCTTTAAGCCGTTTATCCCCTATTTTAGATGCGAACTGAAACACCCCGTGGGCACATTTCGCCATTCTAGCCCTGACATGGTTGATCTCGCTGGACCAGCTACCTGACTTGGAAAAGGTAATACCTAGGTAGTTAAAAGAGTCCACCGTTTGGACCTTATGCCCTTCAATAAAAAACAAATGCGTTTTTTTACAGCTCTTACCACACTCCATAACAAAAGTTTTTGTTTTATTAATCTTCAACTTCCTTTCCTTAATGAACAGAGAAAACCTGTCCATTAGGCGTTGAAGGCCAATAGGGGTCCTAGATAAAATAACGGCATCGTCCGCATAAAGTAAAACTGGGACGTGGAAATCAAGAGTTTTTGGGGCGTCAGCCACAACAGTCTTTAAAACAGAATCGACCTCATTAATAAAGAGTGTAAAAAGTAGAGGGGCAAGCACACACCCTTGTCTAATACCGCGTCTGATAAGGAACTTAGGGGTGCGCTCCCCTCCCGGGCCATAACGAACACTTGATCTAAGGTTAGCGTATAACCGGGCCAAGAAATAAACAATGCCCTCCGGTGCCCCCATTTCTAGTAATTTCTCCCATAAGATCTTATGGTTCACCATATCGAAGGCACTGCTCAAGTCTGCAAAGCAGAGGAAAAGAGAACCTTTCTTGGCCTTCGTATACTTCCCTATAAGAAGTTCTAGGTTGAGGCACTGTTCTACTGTCCCTCGTCCCTTCCTAAAACCATATTGGGAATTTGCCAATATGTTGTTTGAGTCGGCCCATTCTTCTAGTCTAACCAGAAGCATCCTGCTCATGATTTTCACAGAGGAATCTAGAAGGGAGATTGGACGGTAGTTCTTAACGTCCCTCCTCTCTCCCTTCTTATAGATAGGGATTATAATAGATTCCTCCCAGGTGTGTGGGACACCATAACAGACCGCTGCATTGAACACATTAGTTAATAACGGGCCCCATATCTCTGGTTCTTTTTGGTAGACATCTATGGGCATCCCGTCAGGCCCCTGGGCCTTTCCTCCCTTACTAACAGAAATACAATCCTGAACCTCGGAAGTGGATATATCTAAAGGAATGACAGGCCAGTCACCTCCACCTACATCCAAAGATTTATCCGAGTCAAAAATCATGGAGAAGTGGGAGACCCAACATTCTGCACTAACATTTGCCGTCAGTTCAGGCGTCTCCTCGTTCTTAAGAAAGGGACAATTAACTGTTGCCCAGAAAAGGGAGGAATCCGAAGTTTCAGCCGCCTGGTCTAACTTGTCCCATGCCTCTTGTCTTAGTTCGGCCTTCCTATTTTTAACTGCAGCCTGATAGGTGGCTCTGAGCTCCCTAACCAAAATTATATCCCTTGGTTTGGCTACAAGTGCCTCTTTGAGACCCTTAAGGGCAATAGTGCTAGCGTGGTCGAACCACCCCCTTTGCCCGCACGACTTACCCTTAAGAAGCTTGGTAAATTTAGCATCAATAATGAGATTAATGTTTATAAACTTGGGTATAATTACATCCGTTAATTCTTTGCTCTCTAAAATAACAGCAATTTCGTTTACACATTTAATAATAATGGAGTTGGACAAAATATCAGCTTTATCCCCCTTCCACCTAATTCTGGTTCCATTTGGTCAGTGGGGTTCAATATTAGCTATTGTGTTTAAATTGGGGCCTTGTTTCGCCTTCCAGAGGACGGCCTCCATAGTTAGGCAGTTATGATCGCTAATTAAATTATCAACTACCAAAGGGGCTGTACACCACGGGTTAAGGCTAGATGAAATGCAAATAAAATCAATCACCGTATTTGCATTTCGGCCCGTGAATGTAGGGATGGTTTCACCAGAGTCACCTTTCAAATTCTCCAACAATTCCATATCATAAGTCATCAAGATTTTGTTTAATGAATCTCCATAAGGATTATGGGGAAAATGAGAGACGCGTTCCCCCCAGCAATTTACAAAACCACAAACCCTGTGGGCGGGGGATGGACACACAGCAGTATTAAAATCCCCTAGCCAAATGAAATCAAACACTATATTGTTTCCCGTAACTATGTCTGCCAAAGCGGACTCTAAAGCAAACACTACCTGCTGCCTAGTATTATCAAATACATTATTATAAAAATTAATTAAAAGGATATTTCTACCCAGCTCCTGATATAGCCATAAAATCTGGGAATGGGCCCCAATGGGTACGTATTTCTTAACAATAAGTGGTACTTCCACTGAGATCAGAGTCAAAAGCCCACCCTTTGCTCTGCCCGAAGTGGAAGCCACAGCCGGCAGATGGTAAGAAACAAAACCCATATAATTAATGGGGTCCAGACTCCAGGTTTCCTGAAAGCAAATGATATTAAAATTATTATTAAAATCAAACCATCCTAAACAAACATCCTTTTGTGAGAGACCAGCAACATTCCAACAGGCAATAGAACACCGGCCCCAATTGTCTGGTACAGTGGGCTTAGTTGATACAACCCTATCCCTATCGCCAGTGGTCGGTCTTACAATTCCACAATCGACTGGGACATCAATATGATTGACACTGGAACCACTTATACCAATAGTCTCCACTGATTCTGGAGCCCCGGGGACCACACTACGCCTCCCCTCTCCCAAGGGAACGACCACAGTCCCTGGGTCCACCAAAGGTAATACCAGTCAGTCGTTACAATCAAGCCCACTCAGGGGCTGGAATCTATTAGACGTGGGGATGGTAGGACCAGCACACATGTTCAAATCTCTGGACCTCCCTCGGTGACGCTCAACATCAGGTTGAATATCATAGTCACGAACCCAAGGGGACGTAGAGAAATTCCTTGATCTCGTATAGGAAGAGATGCGGCTTTGATCAACACCGTGGAGGTAAGTTGTGGGTTTCGAAAATTGATAACGATACAGTCCCCTCCACAGGTCTTGCGGGATTTCCCCACCCAATTAGTTCTTCTAGTGCTTAAGATATCCCCTGAGAGAGCTACGGGGAAGCCACACTGCCGGTGGAGTCAATCCACAGTTTTATTCTTTAGTGATGAATGGGATTCATCAAAGCCGTGGTTGCTTCCGGACACTCTTAATGGAGGAACATTGGTTAAAACTGCCACAAAAGGTGCACATATCGGTGGTAAATCCGGCTGAGGGCTACTAGAACTATTAAAATTTGCGTTGGAACCCACCTGCTTCCTTAGTACAGAGCTAAAGGAAGGTTTAGTTTGGGCCGACAACTGCGGGAGAGGGTTGGGGACAGCAGGAACAGCTTCGCAATCATTCCCAGAACTAAAATTGCTGCTCACGGCCGACGTTAGAACTAAATTAGGAGTATTAAAGGGAACCTCAACAGGTCCAAGTTCATTATCGTTAGTTTTTACTCCCGTGGCGGCATTAATGAATGCATCCACTAAACCTCCCAATCTGACTACTTCATCTGAAATTGTAGCAAGTTTGGTCAATAGGGGTTTAACAAGTAAATCAAACTTGGCATCAATAGCATTAATCAAAAAATCAACTTGCTCATAGTCTAAACTGATCGTGGTACCATCCAGTACCGTTTTTTGGTCACGTTGAGCATTAGACAATGAAGGGTCGGCTCTTTTGGCGGGGCGATTCCCCCCTCGTTTAGGCTGATTAATCTTGCTATTGTTCCTGCATGAACGTATTAATCTTTGTGGCCTCGGAGCCTGCACATTTGGAACTATTGGATCAATAAAAGTTTCTGGACCAGATTCTAAATCGTTGGGGGGCCCGGAAATAACAATAGCCTCGCTTATGGTATCATTTGAATCAACCAAGATGGGACTATCCATTGGATCTAAGGAAACACTGACATCAGGATTGGTAATTGACTGGGTGGCCGATCGGTTAAGAGAGGAAGGGCACAAGCTTTGAGGCCCCGGCCGTCCTAAGGACTTCCTCCGTTCTTGGTTGATTTTATCCACCATCTTAACTAGATAGTTATCCATAGTGGTCGACACAACCGCTGGTTTGGCTTTAGACATTATAAGCCGGGCTAGACCAGTACCAATACTCAAGAACAGATTAACACCACAATATGCAACAACCTATAAACCTGTGCTGTATATGGCTGCCTAGCACAAATAATAACTTCCCGTTATACCACCATATAACTCACTACCCTACCCTGATAGCAGTTACGTTGCGGCGGATCACACAACAGGTTAGGCAGGTTAACAACATAGAAAAAAGCCTGTATATGGCCCCCTCCTGTCCCGGACTGTCACAGACTGTCCGCCCTTTGTCCGGGCTTCGCCCTGGGCGTCCCACGGCGTGTCCCACGCTGCAGAATCGAATGAAATTAAGGGATACTGGAGCCAATAGGCGGGTGGGCGGGCCGCGACTCAGGTGCGGTCAGGCACGGGCTCCTGGGAGCTGTAGTCCATCCAGCAGCCCCTTACACCCTCAGCGGCGCCCAGCGGCTCCAAGCACAGCCCCTCCAGATACGACAGAGCACAGGTATGCAAATGCCCCCAGCAGCGATGCGGGACCCGCGCCCGAGGGTTCCGCGAGCGTTTTTAAATGTTTGTGGGCGGGTGGGCGGGCCGCGACTCAGGTGCGGTCAGGCACGGGCTCCTGGGAGCTGTAGTCCAGCCAGCAGCCCCTTACACCCTCAGCGGCGGCCAGCGGCTCCAAGCACAGCCCCTCCAGATACGACAGAGCACAGGTTTGCAAATGCCCCCAGCAGCGATGCGGGACCCGCGCCAGCGGGTTCCGCGAGCATTTTTAAATGTTTGTGGGCGGGTGGGCGGGCCGCGACTCAGGTGCGGTCAGGCACGGGCTCCGGGGAGCTGAAGTCCATCCAGCATCCCCTTACACCCTCAACGGCGGCCAGCGGCTCCAAGTACAGCCCCTCCAGATACGACAGAGCACAGGTATGCAAATGCCCCCAGCAGCGATGCGGGACCCGCGCCAGCGGGTTCCGCGAGCGTTTTTAAATGTTTGTGGGCGGGTGGGCGGGCCGCGACTCAGGTGCGGTCAGGCACGGGCTCCTGGGAGCTGTAGTCCATCCAGCAGCCCCTTACACCCTCAGCGGCGGCCAGCGGCTCCAAGCACAGCCCCTCCAGATACGACAGAGCACAGGTATGCAAATGCCCCCAGCAGCGATGCGGGAAAGAAGTTAAACTCGGGTTCTTCATTCTTTTCAGACTGGGTCTTCATGAACCATGATTATTTTCTTGGCTAAAATCTCTCTGACAATTTGTGTGTACTTGTAAACATTTTCCGTGCTATTGTTGGGAGCAAATTCTTTCTGCTCCATCCCATCTCACGTAAGCAGCAACAAGCATTGGCAAATATAATAGTTCTCGACTACGAGAACTATTGGCTTTGCCAATGTCGTTTCGACATGTTGTCCAGCAGCGCGGCTGCTGTTCAGCATGGCTGAGAGTTAGGAAAAACATGCAATGAATCGGCCAGCGCTGGCAACATCATGACGCTTCATTTTTTGCAGGCAAGACTGGAGGGAGAATGGGGGAGGGCATATTTACAAGGGGGTTGACCCACCAGAACGTCACTTTTTTGGACGTTCTGATGGCACAATGCCTTGCACCATATTTACAAAGACGCATTAAGCCACTTTGTATAGATTAAAGCCACTTTGTAAATGTAAAGCGCTCTGATACGTCCGGTTCTAGCCAGCACTATATAAAACTCAAATAAATAAATAACTGGTACCCTTTCACGCAGTTTTCTGCATGAAAAGGGCGTGCAATGGGTGTTGCTGTGGCCACTCCACCATATCACCCATTGCTTTTTTATGCTGCCCCAGATTTACAGGGTTGTGTAAATCTGAGGCAGTGCCAAAAACCAACACCACGTAAAAGCAGGCGTTAGGATTGGCACAACAAGGAGAAATACTTTTATTTCTCCTCATTTTTGCTCTTTTTATGTGAGCTGCATTCTGCAGCACACAAAGAATGAGCAAATCGCCTTTAAAGATTGTTTATGTGCAGAAAGATGTCCCTTCCTTCACATAAACAATCATTCCCTGCAACACAGACACCCTTGCACCATGGTGCAAGGGTCTCTGCATTGCAGGTATGATTCCCTGCAATGCAGGCACCCTTGCACTATGGTGGAAGGGTGCCTGTGTTGGTGCTAGGCAGCTATTTCTAGCGCCAGCGCAAAGGAAAACACAGGAGTGTGCTGGATTCTTGTGAATACGGCGGATCCCTGCATTTTTAAATGACCCTGTGCGGTGCTCCAAAATCTGCCACAGCGATGCGCCATTTCCTTGTGAATATACCCCTGGGTAGGGGCAAGCAACAAACAACTAGGGGCACGGGCAAGCAACAAACAACGTAAAACAGTGAGCAAGCAACAAACAATGCAGGACAGGGGGCAAGCAATAAAATGAAGGTCAGGGCGAGCAACGAACAACACGGAATGGGGGAAAAACAACAAACAACCCGGGATCAAGAGGCAAGCAACAAACAACTCAGACAGGAGGGGCAGGCAACTATACATGACAGGAGGGCAAGCAACTACACGGAGCACGAAGAATTAAGCAACAATAAAGAGCACAGCAGTCACACAACAATAGAGAGCAGGATGGGAGGGTGGGTGGGGGCAAGTAACAACACAAAGTGAGACGGGAGGGTGGGTAGATGAATCCAACAACACGGAGCAGGGCAGGGAGTCAAGCAACAAACACAAAGCACAATGGAAGAAGAGTGGGTATTTGGGCAAGCAGCAACACAGAGGGGGATCAAAGCACACAGATAAGAGAGAGTGGCACAGAGGGGAGGAGAAGCACATGAAGGAGACAGCCTGCAAACACATGCACTCTTATGGCATGCTTGAACCAACAGAAAAAAAGTTGCTCCAAAAGGCAAGTAGCGGAAGGACACAAGTACTTGGGCTATGCTTCAGGGGGGCCAAACACATGAAGATGAAGTGAAGCCAGCATGTGCAGACCAAAGAGAAACAAGGAAATGAGAGTGATGATGAAAACCAATGGTGAGCATTGGGCTGCTTCTAAACTCACCGCAAGCTAACAAAATATCTTACAGGTGAGACCTAAAGATGAATCAAATGGATTCTCCAAGTGATTTTTGTGCCTATGCACTTTCTGAGATGTGACAATAAATATTGAAGGTTTCTCCTTTTTCTGTCATCTGCCTGAATGCAAAATAAACAATACATTTAGACCACTTAAAAGAACAACTACTCTAGACTCTCGGAATCTATTTCCCACGCTCTCCGACAAATTTACACACACACAAAAGCAGTACAAGCTGACATCTTGGGTTGACCTCAGTGTTAGAAAACTCATGGTGACCACATTTTTAAGTGCATACTACACTCCATCCTAGGCCACTGCTGTAATATACTAGACTCTTAGGTTGACCTGACTTTTAAAACCAAAAACTGAGACAGTCCACGCATACAGAAGCTGTTATACAATTTTGGAGTGATAACTTTATTGACAGGGGTCAACAGCATAGAAAACTGATATCAGGAGACACTAAGGGACTCATTACGATGTCAGTCAGAAAGCGTTCCAACCGACCCCTTGTCTGAATTGGTTCCGACCGACTTGGGTTCGGCGATTCCGACCGACCAATTATGATGTTTCCAAACACCGTTCGGTCGGACTCCCATTCACTTCAATGAGAGCCTTTGTTCTGACCGACAACAAAGGCTCCCATTGAAAAAAGGGGTGGTTCCAGAAAACCTTGCACCCTGTCGCAGGCACACCATGGTGCCAGCCACACTGTGCATGGTTGTAAAGAGGGGCCCAATGGGTGAAAGGGGGCTTGCTACGGGCCACCAAAGTCAGTTTCTGACAGCCGTTTCGTGTCAGACAGACAGATTAGGAAAGGCTGTTCGAATCTGACATTGTAATACGTTGGTCGGAAACGCGGTCCATAGACCAGTACCATTTGGCTCCGACCGTCTCGGAATCTCCGAATGCCGGTCGCAATCGAGTCGCAAAGACTGAACGGTTACCTTCTATCGTAATTGGTCGGTCAGAAATGTTTCTGAGTCAGTCAGAAACATGGGTTCCGTCACAGGTTAGGAAAACCCGAATGCCGTTCGGAGCCTTTCCGACCGACATCGCAATGAGGCCCTAAGATGTAATTAAAATGCAACGTTTACACACAATATCATCACGGTTAGTTAAATTGCCGTCTGATAAGGATTGCCAATTAATCCTGCAATGGAACACATGAAAGCCTGCCTCACTTTGTGATCATTCAGCCCTCTCTAAAAACCAGGAAATGTGCTCAATTTACTGAAATTTGCCAGGACATATAATGAAAAACCGAGCCTGCTCAAGCAAATCTGAAATGCCTGATCACCCTGCACATTCTCATAGCTGTCCCTCATTATGTGGTAACAGGGCTTTAGTTTGGGGTGTGCTGCAGCTCCACTTGTGATTTATGGGTTTACTTAGAGTAGGTGTAAACAAATCCTTTGTCTTGTGTTGGATGTGGGGAATCCAGAGAGCAATGTACTGCAGAATTTCCTCCACCATTCTGATCCAATGGTGAAGGAAACGATGCCAGTGGATTCCCAGCAGCTTTAGCCTCTACAAATTAGAGGAGTTTCAATTGCCTGCCAACTCCTAATGAAACCCTAAATCACATGTGGAGCTGCAGCTTGAACCCATCCCACAGAAGCATTTAAAAAAACTGTAGAAGCGAGGAACTGGCTTCGGCCTTCTATCTACCAGCAGGGGTGTTTGTGTACAGGGATGGTTGTGTACGAACCCAGTCCCCAAACAGCAGGGCAAGCCTAGCCAGTGTGCCGGTAGGTATGGGTCTCCTTTCAAGGCTGGATGGGCCACCATGATCCAGCCCTGAGATTGATCTAACAATGTACTTGAATAGCTGTAGTTTAATTTTCATGATTTGGACCTATTTTGTCTGAGAAAAAGAAGGAGGCCCCCTACACACAAAACCCACAGTGACAGTCTTGCTCCAGACAGTCAATCGCACAAAACAATTTGGGACCGGTTCGAAAATTTGGACTAGGACTGATTTTGTTTCCCAGTACGACCCTGCAGAAAAGCTGAACAGTGAATACGTTTGAGGTGCTTCCAGAAGGTATGGTCCACCACAACCACCAGCCATCCAATCTTGTCATCTCGAGGCTATCGAAATGTGTTTTTATGACTTCGACTTCATACATTTGTGCCCTCTCATTTTTTTTCTATGGTCACTGATGCAGTCATGCTGCAAAAAGTCTTTGAGACAATATGTTAGTGGTGCTTCTGGCGCCCCAGCACAGAGAGGATTTGGCAGCCATCTATGTTGCTTCAGTGCCTAATGTCAGCCAGCGGTGGGCGGTGGAGGGAATCAACACTCATCAGAATGAGAGTGAAAGGCAGAAAAGAGAGAAAGGAGGAAGAGAAAAAAAGAGAACTGGTGAGAAAAGGAGAAAGCAGAGATGAAAAAGAACCTGCAAGATGAAATAGAGACAAAGTGTAGAATGGTAGAAGGAGGCATGAGATAGACTTGGAATTCAGCATCCATGGAATTTGGCAGCGCGCTTCTAACTGCACTTATTATTGGTGTTATTTATATATTTCATTTTTTTTTTTTACAAATCAAGTACTGGTAGATATGGATCGAAACAGCACAGTCTTCTGTACAAAGACAAGGATCTCTGCAGTTGTGTCTGAGACCTGAGTCAATCAGGAGTTCTATTTATTACATGCATAATAAAAAAGACAACATGGTTAAGTGAGTGCGTGAATGAGTGCATGCGTCTTTGAAAACCATATACAGTTGCCAATAAAAATTCTACAGCAACAAATTCCAGAATTTGGGTCATAAGACCTGATGCCACGTTTCCCGCTCGTGACTGTAGAATTTGGATTGGACTACCACATTAGAAACAGATGAGACGGGCAGAGAAGAATTATCATATTTTATAGATCCTTATGAACACTCTTCGTTGATATACTTTTGCTGAAGCTAAAAGCCATTGGAGGGCCTGTAAACTTTGAGGCATGTGATCTCTTTTTTTAAACCCTAATAATGGGCAGACCGTTACATTTTGGATTTTGCAACTGGCCAGCTAGTTTTTATTGATGGTCAAAATTTAGTGAGTTTGCATTGTCTAACTATAAAGTCATTCTGATCCTGCCACCAGCACTTGCGTATTGGGGAATTAAAGATAAAATTCTTCTGCTTTTGTCTTAAGTTTATAATTTTGAGTAACTAATCCAAAGAAGGCAGGCCGTTGGTTAGAAAAATGAGATCTACAAAGCAGGAAAGACTACTTGTTTCCTCCAGTATTAGGAGTCACTACTGGCTACTATGGCATCCAAAGTAAAATTCCTAATAACGACACGCAGGCCTAAAGACTTGGGACAAATAGCTCAGAGGAGATGGGCAGGATCTTGTGGTATGCAATCACTAGAAGATTGAGATCCATATTTTCAGAAGGGTATTTGTATATTTGGTTTCCTTCCTTAGAATAAATAGGGAGGAACATGGAAGTACCCAAATAGTCCCAGCGATTATTCTCCATTTTTAAATCAGTTTCATTGTTAGTAGACAAGATCCATATGACCTTTTAATAGTAACTTGACACCATTGATACAGTAATGTTAAAAGCAGAATAGAATCGAAGTCCTGAAATAGACGAAAGACTAAAAACAAATAACTCTTCTTACCGGCTCAGGAACTGGTCAAACTCCATCTTGAAATTTAAAATGATTTCCACACAAAATGATCCCCCACGGTGGCAGATAAACAACAGAGTCCCAGTGTGCAGAGCGGACACAGAGATCGTGGTGGGAGCCCAGTGCTGAGATGTCAGACAAGAGCGCAGCTGAAGCTGCAAACAGAGACGAGGAGGAGGGGTACAGGAAATGGGAGGCAGTGTGGGTTTGACTGTTTCCTGTGCAGTCTTGTCTCACCCTGCACCTCAGACCCTGTTACTGCTACATACATAGAGTTCCTGGTACTGTGTATAATGGCCAGAAGGCTTCGACCCTACTTCTCAGGAGTTATCACTAGGGCCTCAACTATCATAGCAAGTGCAGGGGTAGATGGGAACACTGCCTGCAGGGGCAAGAAGGGCACTCTGTACCTGTGTTTCAGCCACAGCTGACACAATTGCCCTCTCTATGTCTGTCTTCCGCTTCTGATACATGAGGAGGTCAGACCATGTGTTACCCAATAGGTATCTTGGTGAAGAGGTGATTTCACACAGTGGAAGTGAAGGAACTTTGAACAGTAAATGTCAATGACAGGTTTGGAAACCACCCCAGGAGATGAGTTGCAGCCCCCACACGCTTTTGTGGGTTTTTGGGGGTTGGGGGCTGAGGGAGATGTTGGGGTGGGGGAGGAGACAGAAGTGCCTTTATTCACACTGTGACTTTTTAGGTCTCGCCTAGCGAAAGCAGCGCATGCGCTGCTCTCGCTATTGCGAGTACCTTTTGGAATCGATTCTGCCGAGGGCTTTTATGCACACGCCTGCATGGACAAACATGGCTGCTCTTGCCATTTGTCCATAGCAGACAGCATGCGCGTGTCAGTAGGGACTGTGAACAGTCCCACGCCATTTTGTTGCTATAGCAACGAAAATGCCGCTTCACTCATAGCTCCGAACCAGCGTGCACCCTGCAGTTCAGCGGGGCACAAGCAGGCAAACACTTCTGTCTTTTTGCTGACCTGCAGTTCCCCCGGGGCACAATCAGGCATCCAGTGCTGTCTTTTTGCTGCAATCAGCTTGTTTAAATTGTTTACGTGCCGCTGGACACTGATAAGCTTTCACGGCGCTTTGTTTTTCGGTAGGCAGCTGCATCGGTATACTATTGTGGTTGTATGTTTAAAGCGGTCATAAATGTTGTGCGCGGCAATATCATTTCACCGGACAGCAAAAAGCTTTTCACCAAGCTTTCTTTTCCTGGTAGGTTTGCCCTTTTAAATGAGCTATTACAAGCATATGTTGTTTACACTGCTCATCTTTTCACAGCGCTTTGTATTTCCGTAGGTTTTTAAAGATGTGCGCACACACGAGCATATGCTTTTTGTATTGTTTACGTGTCGCTGGGCACTGTGGAGCTTTTCACAGTGCTTTGTTTATCGGTACGTTTTTTAAGAAGCGCACACACAAGCGTATGTGTTTTGTACTATTTTGGTGCTGTTGGACACTGTGGAGCTTTTCGCGGTTCTGTGATGTTATTACACTGGACACTGCTAGCTTTTGACGGCATTTTGTCCTACGGTAGGTTTCCCTTTTTAATGGGCACACACCATTGCAATGCGGAAAAGTAAGGGAAAAACGGAGTTCAGCTCGCACAGGATCATATACATGCGAGTCCGCTCTCTTCATCAGCCTGCCAGTGTCCAATCAGGGGGTGCACCTCTGCTGAGGGTTCAAGTATGGTATGGGGCAAAAACTTGATACAAATGCATAGGTATCACTGGTGCAACAGCTGCAGTAGCACCGGGACCCAGGAGTACGGAGGGCGTTTCATGCCCCTACCATGCATGGATTCAAGGATGTGGCCTAAGGGCTACAGCAGTCGACTTCGAAGCTGAGTAGCAGGCTTCGAGTCTCGGCAAGGACGCTCAACATCCTGTGATTCTGGGCAAATAACAAAATGAGTGTGTCCTTCTGTAACGCAGTTGGTAAAGCGCTCTGATGATACCTTCGGGTCTAGTTCGTGCTATATAAAACTCCCCAAACATTTGCTCTCTAGTGAGTTGGGGACCATTGCTCTTAACTTAAGCTATAGTTTGTGACAGCCTTGTTACGGGACTAGAAATCTGTGTGGACAAACGGGGTACTGGAGGGGTGGTCACATGAGAGTAGGTAGGAGTGTGGGCAGAGGGCTTTCCACAATCTGAAGGGCCAGGGACAACGAACATGTAGGCATGGGAGGGGCAGTAAGGGACATCTGGCAGCGTGGAAAGTTGAGGCCCAGCAACTCACAAACAGATAAGGCTTATGCGGGCACAATCAGGTGAGGTAAAAAGAGGAAGAGCAGGAGTAGGTGAGGCGTAGGGTCTGACACCTTGTCATGTCAACGGTCGTCTCTTTCTCCTAACCTTGGAATTCCCTGGAAATGGCATGACTTACCTGCCCGAAGAAGGGGGAAGGGGTAGTGTTTCTAAAGAGAGGCTAATAATTGAATGGTCTGGATACACTCATATTTGCCCTTCGTGCTCATAACTTGGAGGTGACAAGGGCAAACCCAGCGGGCAAGAAGAGTGCCGCTTTTCTAAATATTACAAGAAGGTGATACCAAGAAAGGAGCCAAGAAAAAAGTGGGCAAGCAGATGGCATTACTGTCACCGATCCCAGCACAGTGCCAAGACTGGAAAAACAAGCATTGAAAATGCAATAGGTCTCGCCTTTAATTAAGTTAAAGCCATTTGCTTTGCTAATGGTATCGTATAGCAAAGCTAATGGCTTTAACTTAATGAAAGGCAAGACCTATTGCATTTTTAATGCTTGTTTGAATGTGGCAGGAAAAGAAAGTGGCCATTTTCCTTGCTCGAATGAGGGCCCACATACTCCACCTCTGGTTATAACTGGTGGTGCACAGGTCTGCAGGCAAACATGGGAGAAGGTGGCTTGTTGCGGGTATTGGACTTTCACTAGCACAAGTTGTTCAGCTCAATCCAACAAGTGACATAAAAGCAGCAAATGTTATGTTAATATGTAAAATACTATTACTGAACAAAGTGTTTTTTTATTCTAAACCAGCATTGAACCAACATCACTTTCATTCACGAGAACAGCAAGGGTCTTTCTTCTCCTTCACACGATACAAAAACTGATTTTGCAGTTTTCAATTGAATATTCGACATGTTTGCTGGCTGCCCCATGGAGATATGATCACACAGGTGTCTGATGAATGACACCTACTGTCCACCACCGGAATTGCGTTTTTGCCATCATCTTCCAGGGAATGGATTGGACACCAATGAAGAACTGTGCTAGCTAAGAGGCAGTACAATGTTTTACAACAATGAGTTCTCTTCTATGAACTGTGATAAAGCTCAGCACACCTGTTGGTGATGCTGAAATTGTCAAGGCGTTATTATGTGCACAGACCTCATGAAGTCTAATGGTAGGTGTGACTAATTCACCCATCCCTCGATTTGGCAGATACAATATGTTAGTTTCTGTCTTCCCATTATATAAATATAGGACTCCAAGTCCCAGAATGCAAAGAAGAAAAGATGACTGATTCCGATACGCCCATGCATATACTGGGAAACAGTGACTGAGAGCTCTGAAAGGTCTCACAACACGAGAGGCTGCGCTTACTTGAGAGGAGGAAACGAAGTGTATGTGGTGGGTAAGGCGGGATGTGAAGCTGGTCTCTGCTAGTTCCTGAGCAGGTGCAGGAAGTTGGTCTGTGGTGAGATTGCACTGTGGTCCTTCTTCAGGGAGTTAAGAATTTCAACATCTGTGCTTTAGCTCGGTGTATGATGCGTGAGAGCGAGACTTTAATGGAGATAAAGTAGGCTGTTCTATCTGATTTCAGTTCCTGGATTGTAGACTCAGAGGAAGCTAAGCTATTGGCTTCTGGGCACGTTTCAAACACTGGTGCTTTTAGCCAGATTAGTTTTTATTCTCAAGACAGTACTTTCACAGCCCTCCTGTGCCTTTTGTAAGGGCTAAACAGGTCTGCAAATACAACTCAACACAGTCCTGCTGAGAAGGAAACCAAGGCGAGTTTTGTCACATTTCAGGCACTACTCACAAACCCAGTTTTGCATACAGCGGGGTCTCGGCTGCAAGCGTGGAGCAGGCTCTAAGTCATGCCTCCAGCTTAGGGCTCCTGCCCACACTAACAGCTCAGACAAGAGGACCTTCCGCTCCATAACCTCAGTGTACAGCTCTGAAACCAGCTGCGGTCTGTACTGGCTTAGCTAGTCTCTGCCGATGCTGCACCAATCTTGGCAAGAGACACTTACCAGGCAGCACTGAGGTCTTATTTATGAGAGGCTTGTGCTGACAGAGCATCACTTTTTTGGACGCTTTGGCGGGATAAGTCTCTCAATCATATCTATGAGGTGCCACAAAGCCACTCTGCGTGGCTTTGCATGGCTTCATAGATATGGAGTAAGACGAAACAGAACAAGTCACTGCCTTGCCTACTCTGGATCAAAGAGGCGTTCCATGGGAGTTGCAGTGGGTTTACCCCCGCAGCACCAATGGATTTTGACGCTGCCCCAGATTTACTTAATTATGTAAACCTGGGGCAGTGCCAAAACCTTACGCCTCCCCTAAGCAAGTGTAACGAGGAGAAATATTTTTATTTCTCCTAGGTTTTCCTCTTTCCATGATAAAAAGAGGAAAATGCCTCTCGAGATTGTTTTTCTACGGGAAGATGCCCCTTCCTGCACAAAACCATCCTGCTTGCAACAGAGACATGCTTGCACTATGGTGCAAGGGTGCCTACACTGAATCTAGGCAGCCAATTGTTCCCCAGCGCATTCTATAAATATGTTACATTCCTGCCCTTTCACATTGGCATTGGGAAGCGCAGCAAAAAGACTAGCGGCGCTGCCTTACGCCAATTCCTCATAAATGAGGCCATTAGTTTCTTGCCCTCCTCACACATATGCTAATGCCCTAGCTCGAGCCTGTCTCTCCGTGCGTTCCCACCCACCAGCCAGCTGTGGCTGGCACTCCTGGCCCTGTTATTTCCCCATTATCACGAGGCACAAGTGTGCTGGGGGTGGAATTACTCCACACTGTGGAGCTCTCCCCGCCTCTCCTCCTCAAGGAACCAGACCATGAAATGCCGCCCCTTCCACCCTGCCTGTAGATTTCAATGACCTCTCATCTGCAATACGGACAACGATCATCTCAGTTCCACCGGCCCTTGCCTGTGCGCCCCTCTGAAGATTGGTACCCAGGGGCTGGGCCCTGCTCACCCATACCAAATGCCAGTGACGTAGAGGAGACGT
The DNA here is from genome assembly GCF_964204655.1 of Triturus cristatus. Classification (NCBI taxonomy): domain Eukaryota; kingdom Metazoa; phylum Chordata; class Amphibia; order Caudata; family Salamandridae; genus Triturus; species Triturus cristatus. The sequence continues at coordinate 852,615,225 of NC_140582.1, forward strand.
TCCACATAACATTGTTTTTCCGTCGACAGGCCCATAGCACAGTATCCTGCAATCATCCATTATTCTTTCTTTTTTTCAAATTTAACTTCTGTCACTTTTTTCTAACTTGAATTAAATGTATGAACAGTGTTTTCGGCTTACATGCAAAGCTAGGCTGCCTTTCACAGAAGAAAAAGCATAAAAATATTATATACAATATAAATTGGCCATTTATAATGATCACAAACTCGTACTCTTGCAAAGGAATGAAAAACCATAAGGATAAAAAGGAACCCAAAGTGTTCCTCAAAGTTCACCAAACCATCCTTCCTGATAAAAACCTAAAATCTAAAAATCAACTCCTCTTACATACTAGGCGCATTCATACGCCAAAATACAGTGGCCGGGCATTTTCCTATCTCACCCCACACCACTACTTACCGCTGACCGGGAGGCACAGGCGACCCTAGAGAGAGGGCGGCTAACCACCCCACCTGTGGGTGGCAAATAAAGGGCTCAGCAGCAAGAGGGCGCATGCTTGCGCCAACGAAAAGGCCAGTGCGTGACCAGGGGGTTTGGTTTCAAATGGCCCAATCAGGAAAGAGGGGTGTGGTCACCAGCATGGCCAAAAAGGCGACTGAGCCAAGCAATCCTCAGCTTTGTCGCCAGAGGAAATTGATAGTCGCTTAAGGAACCGCGCAGGAAGAACGGAATAAGGAGCATTCAGTGAGGTGGTACCTACTGGTAGAAGTACTGGCGTGCTGTGCAGAGAATCGGGGCCACACTCGGCCTTCTACCAAAGAAACACGGACATCAGCGGCGGAGAGTAGGCGAAGCTTCAAGTCCATACCTGAATACAGTATGCAACACAGAGCAGCGTATGCGCTGCCCAGGCTCGACCTAAAAAGTATCCCATGTAAACAAAAATTCTTCTTACTTTCATGGTGCTCTAAGCAGTGCATTTGCGTGCTTGCCAATGTAGGAAGTTGAAGGATGTTCTAACATAATGCACTCATTGCATGAGCCCTCAGCTGACCATATGCGGAAGTAACTGCAGAGATAAAGCAATCCGTCCAATCACACCGTGCTGGGTCTCTCACATTGTTTTCCTGTCAGCAATACAATTATAACAAGCATTTGCAATGCAATCGGTCTCGCCTTTGGGACCTTATATGTATTTAGCTATGCAGCACATTAGCCTTGCTTTCAGGAAGCACGGCCTCTCATCTAATAAGAAGAGTTGCTTAAATGTCGCAACTTTCACCAGGAAATGTGAGGTGGCAGCTCGTTCACCTTTACCGCTCTCCTCAAGGTGCAGGCCCTCGAGAACCCCTTAGATAGCATTCTTTTTTAGCTTGAGCTGCCTGCAGAGGAAGTGCTCTGAGGAGCCTCAAGCACACTCAAGTTTGAAGGGTCGTGGGGAGAGATGACTTTGCTTAATTCTGAAGCATTAATAGGGGGCCTTTTATACAGGTAAAGTGCACACTCAAGAAGCAAAAAGAATCAACTCTCTGCCATGTGTCATTTTCATGCCCATCACCACACTGGAGTTGCACCACTGTTCAGCATGGGTGGACTTTCACCATAGAACATTAGCAATTGCAAAATAACTGTTCCCGTGTGTGCAGAAATAGGCACGACATGCTATGATTTTGACATCTGTGTTGAGGTAAACTGATTCCAAGCTTTTTTATGCAGGAACCACACCATTTACCATAATGTGTTGATAGTCCAATAAACATGAAGTATGCCGGCATGACAATTCCAATGTCAGATGAATTGTGTTAAAAGTGATTAGAAGCACATGAACATATGAGAAATATTTCATACATAATATTCTTAGATTAAGCATTTTACAGTAATTATTGTAGGAGACAGTGCACGTCTGAGGGTTTGTACAGGTGAGTAAGAAGCTTACTGCGTCATTATGAGGACCGCACCTTATTATTTTATACCAATGCCACAGTAAATACCTCTCCTCCCTATAGTAGGAAGGAGAGGCCTTCCAGAGATCCTGTTCCTGCCGTATAAATTAAGGAAGCCATATTGGGCCCACAGTGCACTTTAGGGCAGGGCCACTGGGAGTCCTTCCTTTGTTACCTTTTTCTATGGTGAATCCCTCCCTAACACTAACCCTTAAACAACATGTCACTGATCAGTGCATGTTATATTTCTTGCTCTTGAGTTTTTGCACTAACGCTTCCAATGGCTTTAAAGGCATCTGTGCAGCAAAGAACTCCATTAGGAGCAGAAAAGGCAATACTGCCCTAGGGTCACAGGATCAACGCAATGGATCCAGCAGCATCATTTACCTTCTATGAAAACGTGTGTGGTCTTGTCTATTGCTGGTGAAATGTTAATGTACACAGCCAGCACTCTGCTCCAATGTCGCTGAGAACTGGCCACTAACTGGTCCACAGGAAAGTGGCAAGGGACACAATGCCTGCAGCGGAACACGATAACACAGACACATTTACTTAAAAATCACGAGGCAGAAGAAAAAAACACAGGCGAGACCTCTTTCTGCTAGCCCCCACCCTGGCCTCTTTCACAACACAGGGATACAGGAACCTCCAGCTCATGGTGGTTTTGCCTTCTGCACAGAATGGTCATTCGCAGTGGATATCGTAAACCTTTTTGCACAATGACCATAAAAAGTTAAATATGTAGAACTGCTGTGCTTCGAGTCACAATCGAGGCGTGCTGGGTGACGTCTATGGGCCTGAGCCATCGCATCTTATTTGGATACTGTCTTCGAGTTGTTTGCTTTAAAGTAAGAGCTGAGCCACATTTCCCTGTGCAAGGCTTGAATTCACCATCTTCCCGACCCTTCCTCAGGGTGATCTAGTTTTTCACCCTGAAGAATAGAGTGAAACACTCACTGCCCGCCTCTAGCATTTATTTATTTTACAAGTTATCATGCTTCGGACTCACAGGGATGGCAGGGGCTGAGGGGTGGCATTTCCTGTTTCTCGGTCTCCTTTAGAAACCGAAAGCACCAGCCACAACCAAGGCGTTAAGAGGAGACATGTACTCTCAAAGACTGAACTTTGAACCTTGAACTTCCCTGGCCCAGGATTTTTACAAGCCACTCCTTTCTTGAGCATCAACTATAAACCCTAACAGAAATCCGTTATATTGATATCAAAAACTGGTTATATTATTGCGCTCTCTTCATCACCAGTACCGGTAGCAGATGGCACATTTCGCCTCACTGTGCTGCTTCCTATATTCTACCTACAGTTTTATATCGGCCCGCACCATCCGAGGTTACTGAAATTCTTTACATGTGCACCAGGTACATTACACAAGAGCACAATCAGTTTTTTTGCAGGCACAAAGTGATTACGTGATTTGCCCAGTATCACAGGATGTTTAGGCGACGCCGTGACTCCAACCTAGCTAGTTTCATAGTTGGCAGCTCCGGCCGTTACGCCTCATCCTTTATGTGCCGCGTTTCTGCATAGGATGTCTGAGAAATAGGCCTCTTAAAAAATACAAAAGCAATACATCAGTGCGGCCCTAAACATTGTGTTTTTTACAGACAGAATATACATAGTTATAAAAGAAAAGCTATTCAAAAAACGCACCCACCGAGTTATTTTTCCCGCATTGCTCATGAGGAGTATAACTTGCCTCACTGTCCTCGGCTTGCACTTACTTGCTTGGGGGTCACGGACACCCAGCTGCCCCTCTTTCATCGATTGGCTTTGCTGCTCTCAGACTTGCTTCCTCGTCCTGCTGTCTTTTGCGGCTGACCCTCAACTCCCCTCATTACACTGAGCTCAGTTCTACGATTCTGGGGGTATGTCCCGTTGGGGTGAAGGAACGGCTTCCTTGCACTGGACAGGCCGCTTCTGCCGCCTTGGACAGTAGCACAATGACACACTCTCCCTACCCCCACATATTTCCTGAACACCTTCTGGCTCGACAGAAGCGTCACATCTGCTCGAGACTCAATTACATTCCTAGTGATTCAATGTGAAGCAGAAAGTACACGTTTTACTTTTCTGTGCAGTTCTGCTCAAAATGCTGTGTTTCCACCACATTAGGTAACTGTGTGAAGCTTTTTTTCAGGTGGTTCAGCAATCGGAGGCAGCAAGCAGAAGTGAAAGTGCAACCTTGTATCTGTAAGCCCCGCAGTCCGGCAGCTGGTGCAATAAACCTTTCCACGTAGACAGGGAGTGCCTGGCTCGATGACTGCTTGCCAGAGACAGGGACGCACTTTAGGGTAAAGCAGCAGGCATTTAACGCGTTTACAACGCATTTACGTTTCCAAAATAAACAACCGAACATGAAAGTACTGCTAGATGCTTCAACCGAGTCATGCGAGCACTGTGGTAGATGCATGTGGGTACAGAGGCATGCCGGGATATCCAATCCATCCGCCTCCCACCTCACAGAAAGGACTTTATAAGCAAGCATTGAAAATGCAATAGAACTCGCATTTACGCGAGATCTATTGCATTAGAATCGGAAGTGCGGGTGAGAAGAAGGCAGGAACAGGAGTAGGGGGATGCTGGTGTGGTCTGAGAATTCACAGACTGTGGGAGGGGAGGGGGAAGGCAGGGGAAGAAAAATACTGTTGGAAGTAAAGGGGCTGGTAGCCGTGGAAGGATACAAATGATGAATGGGGAGGGACTAACAAGCCTCAAACCAATAAGAAGGCAGCATTTTAGACAAAAGCCAATGGGCAGAGAGTGGGCGGAGCTTCCATGAAGCTTCCACCCTACAGTATATACTGCATGCCTCGCAAAGCGATGGCAGTGCTTTCGCACTGCAACGCTAGCGAGACCTAAAAAGAACATTAAGTACAGCGCCGTCACTCAGGCCCTATTGCCTACGCACTGTAACACTCTAACTGTTCCCTCACTCCCCCAGCTCTAAGGACCTCTGGTGCATAATTCGCCTCCTCGCATCGGAGGTTCACTCTGTATCTATTTATTTATTTTCTACCTGTAAAGAGCACTTCACGGCGCCTTACGGTTGACATTCAAAGAGCCTTCAGTCACCACCCCTTTTCAGCATGAGGTTCAATTTATGGCAAGCCAGAGGAGTTAGTGTTTTTAAGCGGTTTGTGAATCTCAAGTTTCACCAGCATTTCTTGCATTAAACCTTCACCTAAGGTTGGACCCCACTTCAGCATCAAATTGTTCTCTCTTGCAGGTACTAGGCCGGACGTCATGAACCCCTGCTGCATGCATGAGGCATTTGTATATCTCTGGAATAATAACCTTTTATGGATGTATCCAACATGTCACAACAGGCACAGAGTTGTAAGGCCAAGGCAACGCTGCTGTCTTCCTGTACAGGCCTCTGTTGTTTTACAGGCAGGTTCACACTCCTTAGGAACATACACATACGACTTCACATGCCCCTAAGATAAGGTTCAAGGTTTTTAAGTACACATATATCCAACTTCACATGACCCTAAAATAGAGTTCAAGCTTTTTGAGCACACACATATACAAATTCACATGCCCCTAGGTTCGAGCCGTTCAAGTACACTCATTCAAATTCACATGTCCCTAGGTTCGAGCCTTTTAAGTACACACATACCCCTTAGAAAAGGCTCAAGCGTTTTAAGTGCATACACACAACTTTACACACACCGTGATAGGATTCAAATTTTTTACCTCACACATATACAACACACATACTCCTTAGGTATGGTTAAAGCATTTTAAGTACACATACACAGAACTTCACACACCCCGTGGCTAGGGTTCAAGCTTTTTAAGCATGCACAGGTACAACTTCACACATCTCTTTGAATTGTTCTCATCTGCCCATGTGATACCCGGTCTCCTTTTCCTGCTTGACATGCTTCTCCTTAAGGACTCTAGCACTGCCAACATTTACACAATTTACAATGCGGCCACATTAAGACGTGCAACAATTACAGGCTGCAAGTTTTTCTAATAAAGTTCCTGTCTGCTGACTAGCACCCAAATATAGGAGGCAGAAATACATTTAGCTGCGGAGTAAACAAAATGTCCGCGCTTACAAGCACAATGTCATACAAATATCCAACTTTTAACATTATTGGATGACTTCAACGTATAGGATCGTTGCTCTAGAATCTCCATATTTAGCTCTTATTTAATAAGAATCCAGTCAGACGCCCTCGTACTGGGTATGACATACGGCACTAAGGATTGCCCCTTATGGCATTAAATGCTTGCAGTGGTCTTCTACGGTCTCCACTTTGAAATTGAATCAATGGTATTCCTGAGAAGCGGAAAGATTAGTGTCTGGGTGGAGGCATCCCAGATTAAGACTAAAGTGGTGAGAGCATTGCATTCTGGAACCGGGGTCTTTCGAAAAACACTGGCGGATTCACTCACAAAGTCATGTAGGAGTGCGTAAACAAGTTCTCCTGTAGTACTACTGCCAGTAGTCACAAGTGCTTTTATGAATCAGCCCCTAAATTTTCCTTCAACTGAAGCTTCCTAGTCAGAGACCACATATCTGTGCATTTCTTCTGGTATTTGGAATCTGCCCAAACCTAAGTAAAAGCTGTTTTACGAGGATCAGACGAGCTTGGCTTGCATTTGCTGATGTTGCAGGCTAAGCATTTCATCCAGGCGTCCTACATGTGTGGTCAAAGCCGATGGCCTATTGATGTATTAGATGTACCAGAACAAAATCTAGAAAAGCATGTGATCAATAAGAGATATAATTCTGTCACTGGCAGTTAGAGATCACTGATAGAGGCCATACTTAAACATTTTTCAAAAGACTGTGCACTATTTATGCAGCTTGTGTAAGAAAAACAAATGTTTTCCCTCCATTTCATAGGATGTTCACACAGCAAAAATATAGGGAAATTACTTTTTGTCTCATTTGTCCCTGCTGCAAAATATTAATTTAGAGAAAATATTGCTTGGTCATTGCCTCGAGGGCAATTCGCAGAAATTGAGCAAATTGTACTTGCCTCACTTTTTAAACTGGTGCACAATGTATGTAATATGGTCCATAGTATATGTGTTTACCTTTAGAGTTTATTTTCAAATGGACTGAGGAATAGCGTCACTGAATAAGGTGTCTTTATTAATGACATCCATTTCCATATTTTAATGCATCAAATAGAGAATACAAAACTGTACATTTTGCAACAAATAAGATTTGAACCATGACGCAAAGAATCATTGCAGTGATGAAATTCGCTCTTTCTTTTCTAAATTTCAGAAATTTTGACAGGCATTAGGAAATTGGAAAAATTCCTTTCTCTGACTTCAGTGCAAAAGAGTTGAAAGCTGAAGGGTCAGAATTAATCCTAATTGCACGACAAGATGAATGTGATGTCCATTGTCAAATGTGTGCTCTTTGCCTCACTACATATGTGGATTCGAGAAACCTACAGTGGGACCTATAGCAAAACAATGAGTCATACCTCGCAAGTTTGCTAAACCTTCTCTCTTCCCATATCATTTTGAGCCAAAAAATGGAACCCTTGAGACACAAATATGTTCTTCACATTTGTTATTCACATCGTACAGCCCCTTGACCACTAGTATTTTTAAAATAAAATATATTTTACTGTAGTTTTCAATAGACAAAGCTGGTGGTGTTCTTCGGTACTAAGATTTGTATTTTATTGATAACAGGAAGAGATTCGGCTTATAATTTAAGAGTCTTGTGTTAGGCATTGAAATATAATTTTATCTTGGACAAGTGATTTTATTGTTTCCAGTAAAGAGGGGGCTGACAGCAAACACGCCAGAGGAACCAGGCCCAGCTGCTACTTTGTATGTGATCGAGAAGCGGCTCATACCCCTGGGGGCTGTGAGTACCCCTTGGTGTTATTTTCAGAATATTCACGTTGGTTTCACAAAAACAAGGTGGTAAAGCAAGCGAGCCCACTAAAGTCAGCTGAGGCAGCACGAGGGTTCTCTAAGCAGAAAAGGGAAATGAAAAACATTATTATAACCTAAAACAGAGGCACAAATGTTATGTCGACACGTTCGAAGGTTTTATCATCGCACCTAAATGTAAATCTGAAAGAATTTGGGAAACACGTTAGTTAAAACGAGACTGAAACAGAGAAGCAGCACTTTGTGTATAAATGGAAGGATAACATCTGGAGGAGAACAGGTGCAGACATCTGCTTCATTTCAGACCACGCAGCATGAAGAATATATGGATCTACCGGGTTTTACACAACACATTGAATATTAGAATCGCATTTACAGTTGTTCTTTACACTGGCGCTGAAAAAAGTAAATAAACTATTGCAAATGGTGATTATTAAAAAAAAATGTTTTAAACAAAAATATCAATTCCTTAACTTGAAAATAATAAAACATGTTTCAAGAAGGGATCTAATGAATATTTTTTCGTCTGTTGTTCATTTGATATCTGGCAGTGAGATGATTGCCGACAGGATATGAGTTCGAGAGAGCGTAGTGGTCGTAGGCTAGATTCACAAGAACCAAGGAAGTTCATAGAGGCTTATATATACTCATCTATGATTGGCCGAGTCATCCACATTATTTTTGATTGATGAACAATTCATGCATACTCCAGGTAAAGGTTCTGTGGCATTATCTGCCTGTCAACCCTAACCCTATGCATGAAGTCTGTTGGCAGAGTTTGCAGGCACATGGCTGGGATAAATGTTCAAATACACTTTGAATTTTACCTATTTTTTCTTCACCTGAAATAAGTTTTTTCGTGTGAAGTATTTTCTTAGGGGTTCTTGCCACACTTGTTGTACTATATTTACATACTAGAAGTAGGTGAAAGTGCAGGGTGTGGAACAAGGCTTTGTAAATGTTTCTGATTACCTGCATTCATTGAGTAAGCATCACATTTACATTACCAGCTCCAGTACTTAATGTGTGTAGGAAAGTGGGTTTATGTTGAAGTAACCCCCCCACCTTTTGCCAGATTTCTGATCAACTTTAACTGAGTGTACCCTTGGTCCCTGCCAATCAGGTTCAAGGGCCTGTGTTCTTCCCTAAACTGTATCATTGGTTCCACAATTGGCACACCTCTGGGCCACATATAAGTCCCTTGTAAAAGGTACCAGTGGCACCAAGGGCCGTGTGACCAGAGAGGGTCCCTTAAGGCTGCAGCATGTATCATGCCACCGTAAAGGACCCCACACCCAAACACATACATACTGTCATAGCAGGCTATGTGTTGTGGTGTGGCTAAACTAAAAGAGTCGACCTGGCACACCGACCTGGGTGCCAGGTCTTCCTACCACTGCCTATGGCATAGGTAAGTCACCCCTCTGGCAGGTCTTACAGCCCTAAAGCAGGGTGCACTATGCCACAGTTGAGGGCACAGCTGCATGAGCAGTATGTCCATACAGTGAGGCAATTTGTGGACACTGTAAGGGCAGTGAAGCCATTTTGAGTACATGGGCTGAGAGGGTGTCAATACGAACTCCACAGCTCCATGATGGCTTAACTGAAGACTGGGAAATTTGATATCAAACTATTTAGCATAATAAACCCACACTGATGCCACTGATTAATTTATTATGAAAATGCACTCAGAGGGCACCTTAGAGATGCCCCTCGAAAAACGACCAACTACTAGTGTATTGGCTGACCGGTCCCTGCCAGACAGTCACCACCAGACAGGTTTCTGGCCTCATGGGGTGAGAGCCTTTTTGCTCTTGGAGGTCAGGAACAAAGCCTGCTCTGGTTGGAGGTGCCTCACACCTCTCACTTGCAGGAACAGCAACACTTGGTGGTGAGCTTCAAAGGCTCTTACCTTGTGTTATGCTGATTTGGGCAGCTCCAACTAGTGGAGCTGCTCACCCCCCTATCCCAGTCCCACTTTTGGCAGCAGGCCAGGCGGGAAACTTTGTAAGCAGAGTAAGAGTGTCCACCTTAACCTGGCATTCCCCTAGGGTGGCCAGGAGCTGAAGGGAACCCTTCTCTTAGAAATTCTCCATCTTGAATTGGAGAATTAGGCCCAATAGGAACAGAGATGTGCCCCTCTCTGCAAAGGGAGGGGGCACCCAAAAGGTGTAGTCACCCTAGGGGGACAGTAGCCATTAGCTACTGCCCCTCGCCCACAGTAGCGCCCTTAAATTTAGTATTTAATGGCTCCCCTGATCCTTGTTCCTCAGAGTACGACGACCTACGAAGAAGGACCGAAGAGCCATGCGGCAGTGGAGCAGACGACGACAACTGACTTGGCCCCAGCTCTACTGGCCTGTCTCCTCTTCCAGTGACCCTGCCTGAAGAAACAAGCATGTCCTGCGGCCACCACATCTCCAGGGACCTGAGCTGACTTCAATAAAGACTCTTTTCTCCCGAGGACACAGATTGTCCAACAAAGAAACTCCAACTCCAAGGACTTCGGATCCAGGCGGATCTGTGGCCTGTGCACACTCTACTTCTAACACTAATGGCCCGAGTTTGAGTAACTCACCTATCCTGTGAAGTCTCCCTGGCGATCCTGCCATTGTCTGCAGCGATGGCTGACCTCTCCAGGACCCACCACCAGACGCCTGCAGCCTCTGTTTGAAGGGTCCCCCCGACCGTAACCAGAACCAGCTGAGAAAACCGAACACCAAAAGGCACCCCTGCATCCTCCGTCCCTCGACTTTGGGGAGTTCAGTAGATGGTGACCAGATGTCTGCCAGCTATCCAACTTACCAGTCCAGCCGTTGGTCGCCTTCGTCCAGCCTCCTGGTCCAAGCCTGCAGCCTCTTCCTGAAACAGACAACCTCCATTGGAAAGAATTGGGCGCCCAACGCTGATTTGCACCCTGCACCCGGCCGCCCCTGTGCTGCTGGTGGTGTAGCTTTGGTGCTGCTTTGTGCCCCCCGTGTTCACCTCAACTCCCTGGGCATTCAACCTAAGAGCGCACGTACATACCTGCAAACCATGCCTCTTCGAGGATAACATTGGGCCCAGTGTCCTCTGCACCCGGCAACCTCAGTGCCGCTGGTGGTGAAGTACCTACCTGGTCTGGAACCTTGCCCTCTGTTGTCCTACACCACCGATGCCTAAGGAAGTAAGTTGAGTACTTATCTGCAAACTGTTTAACATTGTTTTCATCAATAGGATTGCATTGTAGTTCTTTCTATTGCATTGAACTGTCTTGTCTAACCTTATCACTGCAAATGTATACAATTGTACTTGATTGACATTTACAGAAAACCTTCTAAATACTATAAAGTATATAACTGCATTTACGAAACATTACTGCATTCTTGAACAGTATGACTACTTTTAAAACACTGTGAAACTTACCTGTACTAAGTGATTCTTGGTTCTAGAAATAAAATAACAAAGTAACATATTTTTGTACAACCCTTTGGTCTGAATTCAGTCTTTGAGTGTGTGACATCATTTCTTGCCTGAGTAATAAAGTAATAAATGCATAATCCTACCCTCAGTTAAGCCTAACTGCTCAGCTCAGGTACCACTAAATTGAGAGCAAGGTATTATCTACTTAAACTTCTGCCATACCTCTGGGGACTTGCTGGACTCTCTGCACACTATACCTCTTTTTGGAATAGTATATAAATAGCCAGTTTCCTACAATGTGTGTCAGTTGTTGCCTGTAGGCACCTTCAGCACTTATTTCAGGGAATGGGCATCTTTGCCACCTCTCTCATTGTCCAGGTCTGCAGCTGCCTTAACTTAGAGCAGCAGGAGACATCAGATCAGTCCCTCTTTCATGCTCACTAAGGTCACACCCTTTCTCTATTTCCACAAACCACAATGGAAATAAAAGAATCACTATTCCTCACACTGGTACCCCCTTTCTAGGCTGATTTTGCGCCAAGAAAGGGAACCTCTTATTATGATTTCTTTCTTATATGTATTTAAATAGCAGCCAGATAAGTAAACAGTATATGAATAAACAAACCTACAATTCCCAGCACCCATTGGTGCTTTGACTACAAATGCATACCACACAGGTGTTGCATTACTCAATGTATAAATATACCTCTCATAGCTTGTAGCTTCCTGCTTGCTGGATAGATAAGTCTTTTAACTTTATTCTTATTAACATTTTGAAAATGACCGTTTTGAATGTTTATGACATTACTTGCTCTTCTTAAATGTTTGCCCTAGTCAGCTTAATCCCCGCGCCAGCATCTGACCTGCTCGAGTGCACTGAGCTTTCCCGCCTGTCGGGTAATGAAGGATTGCTGCCGGTTTCTCCAACACGCTGCCACAGCGCTGCTCTTAGAATCATTCCCACTTCTGAAGCTGCTAAACTTCACCTTTGCTTTGCCCTCACAGGCTCTATCGCACAGCCCAGGGCAACAGCCTCCTGGGCAGCTGCGCCTCTTCAGGGACCAGCTCAAGAGCTTGCATAAGGTCTGTGGACACCCGCTTTGTCTGAGGTCGCTCCTGTTTCAGATCCATCATTTTCTCTGGCGAAGGCCCTACTGGCCACAGAAAAAGGGCCTATTATTTGTCAAACTCGTTTTACTGATGTTTACTATATTTATTTTGCTAATAGGGCAATTTTATGGTTTCTAATGGCTGACCCCTGAATTTGAGGAAATGGAGGATTCGGAGTAATTATTTAGAAAAAATATAGAACATTTTATTAATACCTCAGTAAAGCCTGCAGTGAATAAGTCCATGGAATCTATTATTCAGGACATTGGGTAGAATGTTAAACACATTATTTATTCAACCCAGACTTTTCCTGCTAGAAGTAGCAGATCAAAATATATTCCCTAACCTAAAAGTCTTGTTAAAATGTTGTTTCTTAAATATATTTCTGAAGTTTCTGACTAATGATTTAGCAAGTTGAGCGCTGGCATGATCGTAACTTGATTGAGGATATGGATTCCTTCAATGATGATGGTGATCTGCCACCTACACGACCCTCCAAGCGTGAGGTAGGTTGTAAGACCAGAAACGTCATTTCCCCAAGGTGGGCCAATATGATAATAATTCTGATGTAGCATCCGTTTCCCTTTATTCAGATTCCGGCTGCCAAAGAGATTCGAATTTAAATTGGTTTGGGCCAAACAAGAACAAAATAAACAGATTAACCACATTTTCCCCCCAAACGATTTTTTCTTCTATTTGTTGATGCCACCAGGGACCTTTTATTTGAACGCTCTCTTTTATTTCATCCTTTTTTATTAGATTGGTCCACTATTGAACATGTTGAAGATTCCATACATGAAAAAATGTGTTTACCCCTGGACAAGGAGGAGAGAAATTAAATGATATTAGATTGGCTCACACCTTTGATAGCAGACCAAGTTCTCTCAACACCAGTGATTCATCAAAAACTCTTAAAATCTTTCACTAAATATAGAAAAGAACTAAAGGGATTGACAGGTCCTGATCGGCCTTTCAAAACAAACTTCTGGATGCAGTGGGCCTAATAACAGCATTTTTTTAACAAGTCGAATGGGAAAAGGAAGGAACAACCTGAATAGTCCCTTCCGAAATCTCAAACTGGGCACAAAGAGCTATATGCTTGTTTGGCAATGCCAACACCGCCATTTTCACTAAGAGACGCAAAGGCTTACTTCTTGATCTGTAGCTTTCAGGAACTGGCAACTGTAGTAGACAGAAAGGCTGCCAAGGGTAAATTGTTTGAAGATAACTTCATCAAGGGAATCTACAAATATGTGGCAAAATTCAATTCAATTGACAAGGCACAATGGCAGAAAAGGGGGACAAAAGATTAAGACCGGTGAGAAATCTACGTCAGTGCCACCATTTTGTTGTCTACAGACACTTCAAAATAGAAATCATACTTCTATGAGGCTGGTTTAGTATATGGTGCACACTTAAAGGAGTGAGGCATCTTGCACTAATCCAGGCAACCCTTTTGGTGATTTTAGTGGTCTTTGATAACCTTTGAAAGCTCGCAAAGTGGTAGCTGTGAAGAGCTTGCTTCACGCTTATCTTGAAGGAATGTAAAGAAGCTTGTTTTTTAATCGGCAGTGTAGATTAGATGAAAAAGACCCACCGAGTGCATATAAAAATAAGTCTATTTATTACACAACAAAATCACTAACACTTTGGTATATCTCCTAGTCAGAGATATCAACAGTACACATGAAAATACTGAAAAGAAATCAGGTAAGTAGTACAAATATACACTGGTCTCCAGGAGGAAACTATATACTAAAGAAGCGGAATGCGAACTGCAAGGAAGAACGAGACTTGGACCAGGAGACTCAGAGGAGTTGGGAGAACAGGGAACTATCCAAGATAAGTACACGAAGGCTGTGTGCAGAGTGGAAACACAGCCGCGTGCCCATTGGAAGTCTAATGAGAAGTCACGGTTGCAGTTTTAAAGAAAAAGGACCCTTCCCAGAGGACCCTGAAGAAATCCGTTGGCGGATGGAAGGTTGGAGGGCCACCCCACCCGAGGAATATCCAGGAGCCAGGTTACCTGCACCACGGAAGACTTGTGCATAGGGGTGAAGTGACATCCGAACCTTCCGTAGAAGACAATGGAAGACTTGGGAAGAAAGACCTCCGGAAAAGTGTGGAGATGTTCGGTGGAAGCCAAAGATGGATTCTTGAAGAGGAGAACCTGCAAGCAGTGGGGACAGAGTCTATGCCACTCAGAGGTGACCAGGCGACAAGGAAGCACAATGACCACCCTTGGCAGGGAACTCGGGAGAGTTGACAAGGACATTGTCGCTTCAGCTGTGGGGACCAGCCGACTCTGAGGACCAGGAGCCATACACAATCTGTCCCACGCCGGATGTTGGTGTCTAGGTGGTCGGTGTCTGGGGGCAGCACGAACAAGCCTTGATAGTCGCAACTGGCATGGAAGACGACAAGATGTAATCGTTGGGACCAGCAAGGTCCCAGGGGCTCACCAAGTGCAGGAGAGTCAGAACAGGTCCTAAGCAAACAGGGGAGCCCACCAAAGCAGAAGAAGACCCTCAAGAGGACCCACAGACTGAAGGCACAGAAGTTGCAAGAGGACCTCAGGCAGCTCACCAAAGATGGAGGCCCACGGTGCAAGGGGTGCAGTGAGGATGATGATCTTCGAGGGATGAGGTGCTGGAAGCTGGAGCTTCTTGTATCCCCGAAGATCACTGGAGTGCAAAGCCAACAAGCCTTGGTAATAGCAAGTCAATGTGGTGCCTAGGGATTTGGCCCCAGCAGCTCGGACGAGGGATACTGTCCTCCCAATTGCAGAGAAGACAGGTCAGGCCTCTGGAGAGCCGCAGAATCACCACTTGTGTTGCTGAGCCTCAGGCAGTCCAAAGGATGACAGAAGCAGCAGACCTGTCAGCTTCATTTTCGTGGCTGCAGATGAAGGGGATTGACTCCTTCACTCCGAGGGAGACTACTTTGGATTTCCTGGATGCCCACAGGTCTTCTGGAGGACCTGAGTGAAGCACAGACACAGACGACGCAGAAGACTTGAAGAACAGCGAGATCAGGAGCAGCAGGAGTCTTCCTTGATTCAGTCTCGGTTCCAGTCTAAGTACAAATGCCCAGACGATCGAAGTGTGTCTTGGTTTCATAGGTTGAGTCTTGTTCCATGATGAATCTGAGGACCAACCTCTGGGGGAACCCTTAAATACCCAAGGAAAGGGTTGGAACGACTTGGGGGTTCCTCCCAGAGGAGGGGCTGGACAGACGGGAGGATACTCCCCTGTCCTTTCTCCAGTTTTACCCCAGAACAGGAACCAAAGGTTCCTGAACTGCCTCAAACAGGAGTATGCAAGGAGGGCACCAAATGTGCCCTTCAATGCAGTCTGATGGCGCTAAAAAGTGCTCCGACCCCAGTCCAATACACTAAGTCCTGTCTGGGAGATGGTGACACCTCCCTGTGACAGGAAGCATATTGTTCTACCTTCCCCTGATTGAGCTCAGCTAAGCAGCAGGAGGGTAGAATTGTGTCTGGGGTTGCAGCAGCACTAGCTTGCTGCCAGACCCTAAAAGGCTGTAACTGGGAGTACAGGGGGCTCCCCTAAGGGGCCCCCCAGTACATGGTCTCATATCTCCAACACCAGAAGCGGTGTTGGGATATGATTCCAACATGCTTGATACCAAACATGACCATATTCAATACAGCCATTATATAGTTAGACATCTCATAATGACTGATGTCCACAATATGTCTTAAAATGGCTGACTGCACTTACAAAGCCAGAAAATCGTCTCCAGGATTTGTAGGGGTGTCTGCTAATGCAAGGGTGTCTGCTAATACAAGAGACCCTCACATTTATAACCAATCACCCTGCTCTCAGGACTGAAGGTCCTACCTTAGGGTGACTTATAGGTTTTAAGTGTAGTGACCTCAAATATAAGGAAACCTATATCTGTTGTGAGAGGTGCAAGCACCACCTCACACAGGCTGCAATGGCAGGCCTGTAGTCTGAATTGAAGTGGACTCAAATGGATGGGACAATACATGCTGCAGCCCATGGGAGACCCCTGGTGTACCTATGCCCTGGGTACCTTAGTACCATGTACTAGGGACTTATACGGGTATGCCAGTGGCTAATTGTGGAGGTACAAAAGCCCTTACCAAAACCCTTTTGGGAAATAGAGCACAGATGCTGGGCTCCTGATTAGCAGGATCCCCGCAAATTACAATCAAAACACACTGACACCAGGCAAGAAGTGGTGGCAACCATGAAAGCAGATCCTACTTTCCTACACAACTCATCTCAATGATTGTCTTCACCCATCTTAGATAACCATGCTTATCTTTCAGTGCCTATATTTTTTACCCAAATTACTGTGTGAGCTGTCTGGATTCTCTTGCAGTGTATCGTTCAGTGCCTATTCATCCCCCTCATCACAAGGTAATTCAATTACAATAGCAGGATTATTCATATCACTTCCCAACTCTACCTTTCAGCTTATCCTCAGCACAATGGTGATTTACCAAACTATTAAACCAGTGGCACCCTACCTGCATTCTCTGGGTTTCTGGCTACTACCTTACTTAGACAACAGTCGTCTTCTCTCACAAAACAGAATTACCCTAGTGAATGAACTACAACTCTTACTTTTTTCCTGGAAAAAGTGGGTTTTGTCATCAGTCAAGCTAAATATGTTCCAGTTCATTCGAAATATATAGAATTGGTGGGGTTTAATAGTGAATTCTCAATCCTATATTCTTCAGCATCCAAGGTCTTGACTGATCTCCACCAGGAAAGAACTATCTTGCCCTTTATCTGTCACTCACATCTCTTTCAGACATCTGGTTCACATTGTGGGTGTATTAGCGTCTTCAATTCAATTGGTCTTCCTAGGTTACCTTAATTACAGAGTTCTACAAAGATTAAAAATCCAGTAGTTGAGAAAAGGTTTGAGTTATTCAGACTTGAATCCTCTAGATTGGGAAATAAAACAAAGGAAGAAGCAATCTGGTGGTTAACTCAGCTTTAGACATGGAACAGAACTTCAATTTTCAATTCTGCCCCAGATCTTCTATTAGAATCCAACACAAGTTCATCAGAAATGGGTGCAAGATTCGACTAGTTGGTGACTGGCACTGTTTGGTTTCAGAAAGACTACGCAATGCACATAAACTATTTAAAGCTGCTTGCAGTTTTCTTTCTGAGCCAAATGTTCACAAAAGATCAAACTTTCTCAGACAGTTGTCCGATATATGAATCACCTTGGAGGCACTCGCTCTAAACGGTTGGGCGAACCTAGCAAAACAGTTTTGGGAATTTTGTCTCATATATATACCTCAGATATAACAGGCCTGGAAATGTAATAATCTTGATAGTTATACTTACTATTGTAGATAGATGACAATGTTTCAAACAGTGTCTCTGAAATACTCCTCCACTCTCCGGCGCGTGTGGTCACTTCAGAAGTGTATCACTAATCACAAAATGGTGGATATCTGTTTTAGTATCTTTTTGAAGGCTGAACCATACATTTTCAAAAAAATAACTGTTGAAATCTGTGTTTTTCTGTCAACAAAATCGTGAGTAAGCCTATAATTATTTTGACAGGGAATTATTCTCATGTTTTTGACCTTCCTCAGAATGTTTGTCTGCCATCTTGTTTGGGGACAGAGCCGTAGGTTGTGTAGTAATGCAAGACGTCTCAGTTTACATTTTGCTTGGTGATATATTGGTGTTTAAAATATTTGTGTACTATTACAATGTGTTGCTTAGTGGTGCATATATATGTGTGGCGCAACAGAAATTTTTATTTTAAAAGATTGGGAAATATATAATAGCGTACTCTATAATTTACTTGACTATGTAAAAAGAATTTATTTTGTAAAATGTGTTATCTTTTTTTCCTTTAAAAACAATTGTGTGGTAAAGGTTAGCGTGGTAAATGTGTGTGTGGTAATGTTAACTGTAATGTAAACCTATCTATGTTTGTAGTAAAGGTATGCTTGGTAAAGACATGTGTGGTAAAGTTATATGTGTGGTAAAGGCATGCGTGGTAAAAGGCATGCATTGGGTAGTCATACAACCATCTGGCAGCCTTGTGAATTGACCACTTGGGCATATGTGCTCAAGTGAGACTAGGGAAGTCGTGCCAATGTGGTGTACTTTCTACAAAAAAGGCTGCAGAACAAGACTGCGTATTGGCCCAACTTCTCATTCATCTGAACAGTTCAGATATCATAAACCTACCGAAAATATCCATTATTAATCACAAACTGCCTAAATGTTGTATTCATGGCACTATAAAATGCAGTTGGTCGTCATCTTCTGTAATAGAAATGCAGCTTGTTTGCAGATACTAATGCCAATACTGAAGCCACAAATAACAAGCAGAATAGCCTGACTATCAATATGGAAAGTACCAAAGTAATGGTCTTCGTGAGGCTCACAGCAATTTCCACTGATATATCAATGGTAATCGAATTGAGCCTGTCAAACACTACACATACTTTGGTTGTACAACTCTCTCTGACCCGCAGTTGCTCAACACATGCATTATCTCCGTACGAATGTAATAGGGTTTATAGTGAGTTTGTTAATTCCTAATTATGGTGGGAACTCCTTGTGATGAGTGCTCCGGGCATGCAAGGCAAAGGTGGTCAAAATGTTGTTGAATAGAGTCACCTTTTGCGGTGGTTCTACTGTGGACCAGCTTAATAGACCTTGCTTTAGAGTTAACTTTGGATGTCATAGAAAGATATTGGCTCAAATGCCTGTTAAATCTCCATACCAATTCAAGAGATTCGGGGGGAGGGGAGAGAGTTAGGGTCTTGTCCTGGTCAGCTTTGGCAGGTACGCAGCTCTTACAGTTTTCCACAGTTTGGGCTGTTGCACTCAACAAAAGAGCTCCCCCTGTGTTGGAATCAGGTGTTAACCAGTATGAAAGCCTTAACAAGAGAAGTGTCAAATCAAATCTCTAGTAGTGAAAGTTTTCCATAATAGTTTTGTGGAGGCCACCACCAAATCAGCATTAAGGGAATTGGCCCCCTGGATGAGCCAAAAAAAGATCCCGATTATCTTGGTTTTTCCTATATTAGTCAGCTTCCAGACCACCATCGAAAACAATATAAATATTGAAATTATGGCTCAGGATTACTGCCCATGGTCTATACCAAGTATTTCAATTATTGCTAGTTTGATTTGTGAGAATGATGTTTTACTACTTTCTTGTTCAACTAAAAAAAAAAAAAAGAGAATGATGGAAAAACGCAGGTCATATTCTTTTGCTTTGTCTACAATTGGACAACAAATATATATTTTATTGGAAAACATTGTTTAATGGTGGTGGCAGAACAATGGCTAGAGAGATATATGTATTGTTGTTTAAAAGTTGACAAAAGTGTTTTCTTTAATGTCAGCCTTTTTTAATACTTTACATCTTGTTAACAAGGCAGGATTTAAAATGTTGATTTTAGGTTGTGGAAAATCCTATGCCATCTGATTTTTATTTTTGTTTTTGTGTGGTGCTTGTCTTTTATTCTAACTTTTTGTAAACACGTCTACCAATATTTTGTTAAACTATTATGGTGCCGATTCCGATCGGTTAAAACCCGGGTACGAATGGTCGTACGGAGCGTATTCTCCGTACGACTCGTACCCGGGAAATCCTCCTTACAAACCAGCAAGTACGATTCGTACAGAAATACCATTTCCGTACGAATCGTAAAAAACTACGTGCGGCGAAAAAATACCCACAATTCCGATCCGGGACATCGCGTACGTGACGTCCGGACGGAGTCAGGCAGCGTTCTACGGACCAGCAAGTACGATTCGTGCCTACGTCACTCCGCACGGATCATTTTTTACGGCAGCCAAAAACTCCCGCGAAATTGAGGACGACGCGAAGAAGGAGCAGCAGTACACGATGGACAGCCATGGACCCCATCCTTCGTGTCATCCCGGCCCTCCTAGCCTACGACCTGGTGCACCGAAACTGCCGCGCACGCCGCAGAAGGTCAGCACAACACCCAGGGGCAAAGGTGGGGGCGAGGGGCAGGACACATAACCTCTACCTAATTTTAAAAATACCATATACTGTCCATACATTACCTCCAGGGTCTGGTCACTTCGGGGGGCGTGTCCACCAATCCCCGCGTACGCGTACCCGTCACCACTACAATGGTGGTACGGGCCGTACCCACACCCTCAGAGCGTGTGTACGGCCCGTACCCCTACATCACCACTACAATGGTGGTACGGCCTGTACCCACGCTTTGAGGGCGTGGGTACGGCCCGTACCACCATTGTAGTGGTGATGTAGGGGTACGCGTGGTACGGGCCGTACACACGCTCTGAGGGTGAGGTACGGCCCGTACCACCATTGTAGTGGTGATGTAGGGGTACGCGTGGTACGGGCCGTACACACGCTCTGAGGGCGTGGGTACGGCCCGTACCACCATTGTAGTGGTGATGTAGGGGTACGCGTGGTATGGGCCGTACACACGCTCTGAGGGCGTGGGTACAGCCCGTACCACCATTGCAGTGGTGATGTAGGGGTACGGGCCGTACACACTCTCTGAGGGTGTGGCTATGGCCCGTA
Source organism: Triturus cristatus (assembly GCF_964204655.1). Lineage (NCBI taxonomy): Eukaryota > Metazoa > Chordata > Amphibia > Caudata > Salamandridae > Triturus > Triturus cristatus. The sequence goes on from NC_140582.1 coordinate 852,636,098, forward strand.
CAACCATTGCAGTGGTGATGTAGGGGTACGCGTGGTACGGGCCGTACACACGCTCTGAGGGCGTGGGTACGGAGCGTACACCTACATCACCACTACAATGGTGGTACGGGCCGTACCCACGCTTTGAGGGCGTGGGTACGGCCAGTACCACCATTGTAGTTGTGATGTAGGGGTACGCGTGGTACGGGCCGTACACACGCTCTGAGAGCGTGGGTACAGCCCGTACCACCATTGCAGTGGTGATGTAGGGGTACGGGCCGTACACACGCTCTGAGGGCGTGGCTACGGCCCGTACAACCATTGCAGTGGTGATGTAGGGGTACGCGTGGTACGGGCCGTACACACGCTCTGAGGGCGTGGGTACGGAGCGTACACCTACATCACCACTACAATGGTGGTACAGGCCGTACCCACGCTTTGAGGGCGTGGGTACGGCCAGTACCACCATTGTAGTGGTGATGTAGGGGTACACGTGGTACGGGCCGTACACACGCTCTGAGGGCGTGGCTACGGCCCGTACAACCATTGCAGTGGTGATGTAGGGGTACGCGTGGTACGGGCCGTACACATGCTCTGAGGGCGTGGGTACGGCGCGTACACCTACATCACCACTACAATGGTGGTACGGGCCATACCCACGCTTTGAGGGCGTGGGTACGGCCCGTATCACCATTGTAGTGGTGATGTAGGGGTACGCGTTGTACGGGCCGTACACACGCTCTGAGGGCATGCGTACGGCCTGTACCACCATTGTAGTGGTGATGTAGGGGTACGCGTGGTACGGGCCGTACACACGCTCTGAGGGCGTGGGTACGGCCCGTACCACCATTGTAGTGGTGATGTAGGGGTACGCGTGGTACAGCCCGTACACATGCTCTGAGGGCGTGGGTCTGGCGCGTACACCTACATCACCACTACAATGGTGGTACGGGCCGTACCCACGCTTGGAGGGCGTGGGTACGGCCCGTACCACCATTGTAGTGGTGATGTAGGGGTACGCGTGGTACGGGCCGTACACACGCTCCGAGTGCGTGGGTATGGCCCGTACCACCATTGCAGTGGTGATGTAGGTGTACGCGTGGTACGGGCCGTACACACGCACTGAGGGCGTGGGTACGGCCCGTACCACCATTCTAGTGGTGATGTAGGGGCACGCGTGGTACGGGCTGTACACACGCTCTGAGGGCGTGGGTACGGCGCGTACACCTACATCACCACTACAATGGTGGTACGGGCCGTACCCACGCTTTGAGGGCGTGGGTACGGCCTGTACCACCATTGTAGTGGTGATGTAGGTGTACGCATGGTACGGGCCGTACAGACGCTTTGGGGGCGTGGGTACGGCCCGTACCACCATTGCAGTGGTGATGTAGGAGTATGCATGGTACGGACCGTACACACGCTCTGAGGGCATGGGTACGGCCCGTACGACCATTGTAGTGGTGATGTAGGGGTACGCGTGGTACGGGCCGTACATACGCTCTGAGGGTGTGGGTACGGCGCGTACACCTACATCACCACTACAATGGTGGTACGGGCCGTACCCACACTTTGAGGGCGTGGGTACGGCCCGTCCCACCATTGTAGTGGTGATGTAGGGGTACGCGTGGTATGGGCCGTACACACGCTCTGAGGGCATGGGAACGGCCCGTACCACCATTGCAGTGGTGATGTAGGGGTATGCGTGGTACAGGCCGTACACACGCTCTGAGGGCGTGGGTATGGCCCGTACCACCATTGCAGTGGTGATGTAGGGGTACGCGGGGTACGGGCCGTACACACGCTCTGAGAGCGTGGGTACAGCCCGTACCACCATTGCAGTGGTGATGTAGGGGTACGGGCCGTACCCACGCTTTGAGGGCGTGGCTACGGCCAGTACCACCATTGTAGTGGTGATGTAGGGGTACACGTTGTACAGGCCGTACACACGCTCTGAGGGCGTGGCTACGGCCCGTACAACCATTGCAGTGGTGATGTAGGGGTACGCGTGGTACGGGCCGTACACATGCTCTGAGGGCGTGGGTACGGCGCGTACACCTACATCACCACTACAATGGTGGTACGGGCCGTACCCACGCTTTGAGGGCGTGGGTACGGCCCGTATCACCATTGTAGTGGTGATGTAGGGGTACGCGTTGTACGGGCCGTACACACGCTCTGAGGGCATGCGTACGGCCTGTACCACCATTGTAGTGGTGATGTAGGGGTACGCGTGGTACGGGCCGTACACACGCTCTGAGGGCGTGGGTACGGCCCGTACCACCATTGTAGTGGTGATGTAGGGGTACGCGTGGTACGGGCCGTACACACGCTCTGAGTGCGTGGGTATGGCCCGTACCACCATTGCAGTGGTGATGTAGGGGTACACGTGGTACGGGCCGTACACACGCTCTGAGGGCGTGGGTACGGCCCGTACCACCATTCTAGTGGTGATGTAGGGGTACGCGTGGTACGGGCCGTACACACGCTCTGAGGGCATGCGTACGGCCTGTACCACCATTGTAGTGGTGATGTAGGGGTACGCGTGGTACGGGCCGTACACACGCTCTGAGGGCGTGGGTACGGCCCGTACCACCATTGTAGTGGTGATGTAGGGGTACGCGTGGTACGGGCCGTACACACGCTCTGAGTGCGTGGGTATGGCCCGTACCACCATTGCAGTGGTGATGTAGGGGTACGCGTGGTACGGGACGTACACACGCTCTGAGGGCGTGGGTACGGCCCGTACCACCATTGTAGTGGTGATGTAGGGGTACGCGTGGTACAGCCCGTACACATGCTCTGAGGGCGTGGGTCTGGCGCGTACACCTACATCACCACTACAATGGTGGTACGGGCCGTACCCACGCTTGGAGGGCGTGGGTACGGCCCGTACCACCATTGTAGTGGTGATGTAGGGGTACGCGTGGTACGGGCCGTACACACGCTCTGAGTGCGTGGGTATGGCCCGTACCACCATTGCAGTGGTGATGTAGGTGTACGCGTGGTACAGGCCGTACACACGCACTGAGGGCGTGGGTACGGCCCGTACCACCATTCTAGTGGTGATGTAGGGGCACGCGTGGTACGGGCTGTACACACGCTCTGAGGGCGTGGGTACGGCGCGTACACCTACATCACCACTACAATGGTGGTACGGGCCGTACCCACGCTTTGAGGGCGTGGGTACGGCCTGTACCACCATTGTAGTGGTGATGTAGGTGTACGCATGGTACGGGCCGTACAGACGCTTTGGGGGCGTGGGTACGGCCCGTACCACCATTGCAGTGGTGATGTAGGAGTATGCATGGTACGGACCGTACACACGCTCTGAGGGCATGGGTACGGCCCGTACGACCATTGTAGTGGTGATGTAGGGGTACGCGTGGTACGGGCCGTACATACGCTCTGAGGGTGTGGGTACGGCGCGTACACCTACATCACCACTACAATGGTGGTACGGGCCGTACCCACACTTTGAGGGCGTGGGTACGGCCCGTCCCACCATTGTAGTGGTGATGTAGGGGTACGCGTGGTATGGGCCGTACACACGCTCTGAGGGCATGGGAACGGCCCGTACCACCATTGCAGTGGTGATGTAGGGGTACGCGTGGTACAGGCCGTACACACGCTCTGAGGGCATGGGTATGGCCCGTACCACCATTGCAGTGGTGATGTAGGGGTACGCGGGGTACGGGCCGTACACACGCTCTGAGAGCGTGGGTACAGCCCGTACCACCATTGCAGTGGTGATGTAGGGGTACGGGCCGTACCCACGCTTTGAGGGCGTGGCTACGGCCAGTACCACCATTGTAGTGGTGATGTAGGGGTACACGTTGTACGGGCCGTACACACGCTCTGAGGGCGTGGCTACGGCCCGTACAACCATTGCAGTGGTGATGTAAGGGTACGCGTGGTACGGGCCATACACATGCTCGGAGGGCGTGGGTACGGCGCGTACACCTACATCACCACTACAATGGTGGTACGGGCCGTACCCACGCTTTGAGGGCGTGGGTACGGCCCGTATCACCATTGTAGTGGTGATGTAGGGGTACGCGTTGTACGGGCCGTACACACGCTCTGAGGGCATGCGTACGGCCTGTACCACCATTGTAGTGGTGATGTAGGGGTACGCGTGGTACGGGCCGTACACACGCTCTGAGGGCGTGGGTACGGCCCGTCCCACCATTGTAGTGGTGATGTAGGGGTACGCGTGGTACGGGCCGTACACACGCTCTGAGTGCGTGGGTATGGCCCGTACCACCATTGCAGTGGTGATGTAGGGGTACACGTGGTACAGGCCGTACACACGCTCTGAGGGCATGGGTATGGCCCGTACCACCATTGCAGTGGTGATGTAGGGGTACGCGGGGTACGGGCCGTACACACGCTCTGAGAGCGTGGGTACAGCCCGTACCACCATTGCAGTGGTGATGTAGGGGTACGGGCCGTACCCACGCTTTGAGGGCGTGGCTACGGCCAGTACCACCATTGTAGTGGTGATGTAGGGGTACACGTTGTACGGGCCGTACACACGCTCTGAGGGCGTGGGTACGGCGCGTACACCTACATCACCACTACAATGGTGGTACGGGCCGTACCCACGCTTTGAGGGCGTGGGTACGGCCCGTATCACCATTGTAGTGGTGATGTAGGGGTACGCGTTGTACGGGCCGTACACACGCTCTGAGGGCATGCGTACGGCCTGTACCACCATTGTAGTGGTGATGTAGGGGTACGCGTGGTATGGGCCGTACACACGCTCTGAGGGCGTGGGTACGGCCCGTACCACCATTGTAGTGGTGATGTAGGGGTACGCGTGGTACGGGCCGTACACACGCTCTGAGTGCGTGGGTATGGCCCGTACTACCATTGCAGTGGTGATGTAGGGGTACACGTGGTACGGGCCGTACACACGCTCTGAGGGCGTGGGTACGGCCCGTACCACCATTCTAGTGGTGATATAGGGGCACGCGTGGTACGGGCTGTACACACGCTCTGAGGGCGTGGGTACGGCGCGTACACCTACATCACCACTACAATGGTGGTACGGGCCGTACCCACGCTTTGAGGGCGTGGGTACGGCCTGTACCACCATTGTAGTGGTGATGTAGGTGTACGCATGGTACGGGCCGTACAGACGCTTTGGGGGCGTGGGTACGGCCCGTACCACCATTGCAGTGGTGATGTAGGGGTATGCATGGTACAGGCCGTACACACGCTCTGAGGGCGTGGGTACGGCCCGTACCACCATTGTAGTGGTGATGTAGGGGTACGCGTGGTACGGGCCGTACACACGCTCTGAGAGCGTGGGTACGGCCCGTACCACCATTGTAGTGGTGATGTAGGGGTACGCGTGCTACGGGCCGTACACCCGCTCTGAGGGCGGGGGTACGGCGCATACACCTACATCACCACTATAATGGTGGTACGGGCCATACCCACGCTTTGAGGGCATGGGTATGGCCCGTACCACCATTGTAGTGGTGATGTAGGTGTACGCGTGGTACCGGCCGTACAGACGCTCTGAGGGCATGGGTACGGCCCGTACCACCATTGCAGTGGTGATGTAGGGGTACGCGTGGTACGGGCCGTACACACGCTCTGAGGGCGTGGGTACGGCCCGTACCACCATTCTAGTGGTGATGTAGGGGCACGCGTGGTACGGGCTGTACACACGCTCTGAGGGCGTGGGTACGGCGCGTACACCTACATCACCACTGCAATGCTGGTACGGGCCGTACCCACGCTTTGAGGGCGTGGGTACGGCCCTTACCACCATTGTAGTGGTGATGTAGGGGTACGCGTGGTACGGACCGTACCCAACCTATGAATGCGGGGGTACGGACCGCATCACCCATACCCCTAGGGCAGCAGTACATTTGTGATACAAGGCGTACACACGCCACGAATGTTGGCTTAGGGCCTGGTGCAGCATATAACCAGTATATTGGGGTGTGTTCATGGCCAGGACAGCAGTGTACAGCACCAAGGGTGCGGGTGGGTGGGTGGGTGTCTGCCTAGGAGTCCCAACAGTGGACAAAGACATCTGAGGTGTGGGTGCCTATCACTCCCAGCAGTGGACAGAGACATGTGAGGGGTGGGTGCAGAGGAATACCAGCAGTGGACAGAGACATGTGAGGGGTGGGTGCTTATCACTCCCAGAAGTGGACAGAGACATGGGGGTGGTTGCCTATCACTCCCAGCAGTAGACAGAGACATGGGGGTGGGTGCCTATCACTCCCAGCAGTGGACAGAGACGTGTGAGGGGTGGGTGCAGAGGAATACCAGCAGTGGACAGAGACATGTGAGGGGTGGGTGCCTATCACTCCCAGCACTGGACAGAGACATGGGGGTGGGTGCCTATCACTCCCAGCAGTGGACAGAGACATGTGAGGGGTGGGTGCAGAGGAATATCAGCAGTGGACAGAGACATGTGAGGGGTGGGTGCCTATCACTCCCAGCAGTGGACAGAGACATGGGGGTGGGTGCCTATCACTCCCAGCAGTGGACAGAGACATGTGAGGGGTGGGTGCCTATCACTCCCAGCAGTGGACAGAGACATGTGAGGGGTGGGTGCAGAGGAATACCAGCAGTGGACAGAGACATGGGGGGGTGTACATCATGATCAGATGACCACAACTCCATGGGTGTATGTACGCATCCCTAATGTTCGACTATGTCGATAGTGCCATAACAACACATCACTGACAGCAGCGTCCCACTCCCATGAGGATGGATGTCTTTCCCCCACTGCATGACACACCACATGTGGGTGTGAGGACAAATGACACATGCATACCCACCCCTGGCAAATGCAGCACAATACACACACAGAGATCATGCCACAAGACTGTATAGTCATGTCACGCACATCCCAGGACTGCTGCGACAGCCACCAAGATGTTGCCTCTCATGGAAGGAATAGGGTGGAGTTCCCACAGATACAATGCACACAATTGTCAGTCAGGTGCCCAAATACCCTGCAGAACAAGTACCAATTGCGTGCTAGGCTGGGATAACACACATGCATAGTGCGGAAAATGGAGAATTTCGCCATTAAGGCATTACAACATACTCAATACACAAGTACAGTGACTAGCAAGGATGGCACAGACAATGCAGCCGGAGACATTGCTAAGCAGGCATGGCCATAGTTGAAGGGATCCGTCACCAACAAAGGAAATGTAGACAGAGGTCAGCACAACAATTGTGCAACTCCCTGCAGGGAAGATGTCAGATGCCACAGAGGAAGGAACACTCCTTGGACAATGTCTCCAAACACAAATAGCACACATGACCAAAGATTCTTTGCAGAGACCTTGTGATGGCACGCAGATACCATGGTCCACCCCATGAGCATCAGACTACAACATTTCCCTGAAACATGACACATTACCACAACCCCAACTCCTGGAGCATCAGCACCCACATCAATACCTGAAATGCAATAGTGTTCAAAGTGAAAAGAAAATGCTTTATTCAGCATTAAAATCAAAATTATAAAAGGACACTATTTACAAAGGCACATGGCCAGTCCAGATCAGAAGTCCTTGGGAGGGACACATGGCCACGCGTCTCCCCTAGCTTGCCTGCACATTAGAACCCTCAGGTTCGTCGACTGGGGGGGGCATCATATGGGGAAGGACCAGGCACCGCAGGGACAGGAGGTGTAAGGGTAGATGTGGTGGGTGCAGGGACGGACACCTCCACCACAGGGGGTGGGGCAGCGTCAAAGGTGAAGGTGAGCTCGGCGCTGCACACTGCTGCCAGGTCGTCCAGCGTATCCCCTGCACCCGAAGAAACCACAGGCTCAAAGGAGGGGGGGGTCGGAGGGATGGGGTGCAGCACTACTGGGGGAGGGGGTGGACAGGGGGGGGACTCAACTCCCCTACCCGTGGAGTGCCGTTCCCGTTTGCGGGCTGGTGAGCCAGAGGGGCTGAGGCTCAGCACAGCCAAGTAGGCCTCCTTGTCAGATTGTGTGGTAGGGGAGCCGAGGGGAATGCCATTGGAGGGACTGGGTAGTGCGGAATGCGGACTCGGACTGTGGCTGCGTGTATGCCTGTGTGCCCCAGACCCAGTGGGTGTGCCTTCATTCCCCTGAGTGTGCGTGCCAGGAGGTGTGCGCTTGCCCTTACGTGTTGGTGTGCTGTCTGTGTCTGGGGGGGTGCATGCTTGGGAATGTCTGGGTGTGCTTGGGACAGGCATGGGAGTGGGAAGTGTGGATGGTGCAGGGGTAGAGGGGGACGAAGCGCTGCAGGAGACTCACTGCTGCCGTCAGTGAAGAGTCCATGGACCTCAGCAACATCCGTTGGTCAGACATCGCTGATGACCTGCCCTCCATGTACAACACCATCTGTGTCATCAGTCTGGTGTGGCCATGGAGGACATTCAGCATCGATGTCTGGCCAACCTGCAACTGCCTCAGAATGTCCACAGACTCTGCAGTGAGGGCAGCAGGGGGGACAGAGGCAGGGGGTGCGGTGCCTGGCATGAAGGAGCTTCGGTGGTGCCTTGCACGGACAGAAGGGACTGGAGCAACTGGGAGGGCAGTGATGGGAATGGAGGGGGCGGTGACAGATGTAGTGCTGCTGCCAGGTGTTGTAGCAGCCTCCGCCCCCTCGAGGAGTTCAGCCTCGGAGCCGTCAGCGTCGTAGTCAGTGTTTCCACTAGACAGGTCCTCCGCCTGACTCCCCTCGCCCTCCGTGCCACTTGCTCCCGCAGACTCGCCTGCAGTGGTGGCAGCGGTGCTGGATCCCTCCTCCAGGTCCGTGCAGGTGTCTCCCTCTGTGTCCTCCGATGATGCTGTGGGCAAGGTGAAGATACAGAAAATAATCAATCACCTGTATACATCTGACACATGAGTCCAAACAAAAAATGTCACAGTGCATATCAGGAAATGCATCATGAGTAGCATCTAGAATACTCCGCACATATGTAACCCTGCACTCCCCAGTTGGTTGACCCACCATGCCACTTGGAAACAATGGAGATTATGACACAACAGCAAATAACTTGATATCGAATTATACTGAGAAGCTAGTGTCTGAGAACAGTTGAGCACAGCAAGACTATGAAGGCATGCCACCTCTTGTTCACTGTGAACGAAACAGTATTGGTGCACCCAAGGCCAAATAACATACCTCAATGCTGAAGGTGTCCCCACACTCCGAGACCTGTGAGTACTTTTGAAACCCAAACGAAAAACATTGCGATCCCTTGGGACTCACAACACTTTACACAATGTACATGTTTAGAATGTGTGAATGTGCCACTTTGTGAACAGAACACACATGTGCCTGTATAACAGAAGTCACACAAGGAGGTGCACACAAAACTACATTTACACAGTCATTGTATGAGCTGCCAGCCAAATTCAAATAAGCAACCGTAAAGAAGAAATGGGATATCAGTAAGTACATATACATGGCACCACGGTGGTCTGGATGACTTGACACTCGTAAGTTGGTATCAGTAACAACCAAGGACTTACCCAAATGCAAACACACTGTGGGAACATGGATATGTATAATCAGAAAACAAGTGGTAATCGAACTGTGCCTTTCTTTAAAATGTGCCAGCGTGTCCCCGGAAAGTGTAAAGGTACTTTCTTTTGCACTTCCTTGGGAGACATCAAGCATATAAAAAATTGAGACATGTTGACAAGTGTAGTGAGTGCCAAAGTACAATACTTCTTGACTAACAACTTGAATCATGCCACCTGTCACATGGCCATCCGTACCATGATGGCACAGTTGGCAACACATCTGACCCACTGCCTGTGATGTGGAGTGGCACACACACAGGACAATGCATTAGCTAATGGGCCTGCAATTGTGTCGGGATGAGGAGCACCTGCACTGAGGAGACACCCTCATGGGAACCAAGAATGTCCACACAGATGTCAGCACACATAGACCAAACTACATAGAATCTCAACCACACACTGGTGGCAAAAATGGATGAGCATGAACCATGTATTTAAAGTTTTGACATATGCTGCAAAGCACAAACATTAAACCCTGCACAACATGACTGGGTAAATGCATGTTGAGTGTCTGTCCAGACAATTATCACACACAGGTCAGACCTGGCAAGGAGACATAAGGTTTGGACATGTAGGCCTTGCCCGAACAAACCCCCCATACCTGAGACAATGAGATTGAGACAGATCAAGAAGTTACACCTCTTAATCTGGGTTTACTAAAATGTGCATCAAGAATTCCTAAATGTACTCCACATCACCTCGTGAGGCTGCCAACACATATTTGTGACAAACAACCATCAACAGATAGTTGTACATAGACACACAGGCACTGCCCAGTGTGAGGATGCACAAGCCAAATGGGGTCAGCCTGTACAACGGGCACATGTAGCACACTTTAGATAAATACAAATGATGCCAGGGAACAATGCCACAGAGGCCAACCTATGCTGAACACACAGAGAATGGGCACAGTGTTGGATGACACACATGATTCCGAGGCAAGGGTGTCTTAGGGGACTGTAGTGGGCACACTGCTCCATGGTCCTGGAATGATCTGACTGTAACATGAGCAACCGTCCCGGCACTATGCATATCTCCCACTCATGCACATCATGTCTGAGGCCACAACATCGGTCATGCATGCTGCAAGTCTGTTCATTTGAAAACTCACACTCCTATGTTGAGACTCAGCATCAGTGCCAACTAATATGGACCCCCAAAAGACTGAACAGGACAGGGCACAGGCAAGGTAACAACACATGTCTCAGACCCCCCCCCACATGATGCAGAAAGCAATGTGCACTTGGATTAACTGGCAGCCTAGATGACCATATGCAATAGTGATTACACACAGACCAGAGAACACATGTCAAGGAGGGGAAGGGAGGAAGAACAGCACCGGTTGACTTTGGGGAACAGGATATGCCCTGCACATATTAACCCTCGCAGTGTATCCAGGCGACTGAGCACTTCCAAAAGCTGGTGACACACAACAAACACACATGTACCTACCCCCTTCCTGCTGCTGCAACTCCTGTAACCGCCTATCCAAGTCAGGGAAGACCACCGCCAGGACACGCTTCATCTGGTGGGTCAGGCGTCGGCGCCCGCTGTGCTTGCGTGGAGGTGAGTGCTTCAGCTGGCACTGGGCGATCCTCCGGGTCCAGCACCGGATGTCCTGCCAGCGTTTCCTCACTTGGGCTAGGCGCCGACTGCGACCCTCCACCGATCTGACGGCCCGCTTCCAGATCTTCCCCTTCTCGTAGGCAGTTACTTGTGAGGATGACAAAGTGAGACAACATCACTACACCTGTTCCATGTCACAGAGACACACATTTGAACATCGTTGATATGTTGAACACGGCATAGTATGCTGGCAACAAATAGCACCTTTGTCATAGGGACATTAGCCTCTGTGGAAGCCCCAATGCACTACATGGCATTGAAAGTACACAGGTGGCATGAGGGGTGCAACACACTCCCTGATCATGGCACACACTGTGCATCTCATGCAACACCAGGCTGATGGACAGCACCTCCAAGCAGTTACATGCCCCAGGCCACTGACGCAACCTCAGCAGAGTACACAGACACACACAGGCACAGATCAATCACCTGCCATTGGCAACAGCGGATACAAACCTCACTCTGCACATGTGCCACTTGCCTGTGGGGTGTCACAGGTGTGGTGCTAGCTCAGCAAGTCAGACACTCCACACGGCTTACTTCTCACATCAGATGGGTGGAGCTGTTGCCCCCTCCATGCAGCTGCGGTGCAACACTCCACATAGACACTCACCCACATGACAAGGAAAATTCACACACATCAATGTCCAGGGGGCGTACACATCATTTGGACACTCTCACCACTCTCACCACAGCTCCACTCAACTCACACACATCTGTGGGTACAGTCACCAGTCACACCTGGGGGGCCACTGAATCACCTCAGGACTATAGAACAAAAATGGCCCAAAGGATTGGGCAGGCTGAATGTGCCATGCACTATGCAGTGAATGTCACAGTAAGCACAATGCAAGTGAGGAGTGCACACATAAACTACATCATGCTCTGCATGAGAGACATAAGCCATTCCCACCCCTGGGACCCACTCTAAACAACATTGCATGTCTGTCACACCTGGACAAAATGCCAGTAGTGACAGTCACAAAAAAGGTGCACAGTCAAAGGTAGTGGAGTCAGCACTCACCTGCTCCCCTGGTCTTCCATACAGGCTGGGGTACTGTGGGAGGATGACATCTAGCAATGCCTCATTCTCCTCTTGTGTGAAAGGCTGGGCCCTCTCCACAGACCTTGACATGGTGCCAGAGGAAGCACAGGCAGCAGCAGTGGTGTCGACTGAAAGGTTGTGCAGGCAAGTGCCCTCTCATGGGTTCTGGTGGCTGACTTATATCTGCCTTGCTGGGCTGTTCCATTTACAGGAGTACAGAGTGATTGGTCAGACTCATTTACATCCTACGTTTCCTCCAATCCCTTTAAACATACACCAGTGAGTGCCTTTGCATGGTTCAAAATTTGAGCATCATGTGAAGTCAACAACCACTTTGCAACATTGTATTTAGTTGCCAACTGACTTTTACAGGCCACCTGATGGAAAAATTTGAACTGGAAACTCGGTATCCATGACAACCAGCATGCATTTAGGCCCTAATACTTGTCCCTCATGTGTCCCTATGTAATTTAGCAATCCACACACAGGTACGGTGCGTTTCAAATGTACACCTACGGCACCAGTTGCACAGTGCGTTTGACATGTGTACACGTACGTGTACTACGGTCGTCGTACACATATGTGTACGTGTACGACCAGTGTGTACACGTACGTGTACTACGGTCGTCGTACACGTATGTGTACTACAGTCGTACACGTACGTGTACGACCAGTGTGTACACGTACGTGTACGACCAGTGTGTACACGTAGGTGTACACACAGGTCGTTCACGTACGTGTACGACCATAGTACACGTACGTGTACACACTGGTAGTACACGTACGTGTGTACGGTCCGTACACACACCCGTACTCCGGCGGCAACACCAATATAATGATACGGACTGTTCACACGCCCTCAGAGCGTGTGTACGGGGCGTTTCACAGCTTACACTGGAGGTAGGAGGTGCACACGAAAGGACTGGAGGTGTCAGACTCGTGCATGGCTGTACATCAAGTCATTGTCATTGCAGTCCTTCATGTGCAGGGCCTAGGTGTGTCAGGCAGTGATATGGCACATGTCTTCTCATGTTTTAGCTCAATAGATGTTTGATGACCTGTGTACACATGTCATGTGTGATGGGGCAGTATGTGGCACACTTCCCCTTCCCACTTTGCACATGTGTGCATGTAGTACAAACGTGTCAAGCACTGCATCACTGGTATGGCACAGTCACCAACACCCGCAATTGTCCCCTGATGCCAGGGACAGGGACACTAACACCTGACATCTAAGTACCAGCGTGCCCCAATGTGACTATGTCCTGTGTGTGTCATGTGTTCCCATGAGCTTGCTGTTGGTGTTCCGTCAACTGCATCTGCTGTTGCTGCATCCAACATGTCGGTGTGTAGATGGGCATGGCACACATATACGCACACCATGCCACATGTGGATTCACACATTACGTGTGTCTGGATGCTTCGAAGATGATTTTTTGACATGAGGACATATCTGCGCCGTATCCATGTCTGTGTTTTCGTTTTTCACGTGTACACCTTCATCGCAATGTGTGTGATCTGTACATTTTCAATGACATGTGACCTGTGAGTCTAGCTTGCCGCCAGCTGTCTGTATGAGATGACATCCTTCAAATGCAGATATGTGGATGTATGTCACTCCTGTGATGTCTCTGGCTGTTCACTTACACTGGCCCACAGCTAGTTTCAGGGCATGTCATGTAGAACTTGACAATCAACGGGTGTAGCTGGCTTTTCGTAGGAGTATCACCTGGCAGGCATACGTGTCCTGGATGTATTGCACAGACCAGACTCTGTATTTAGCAGATGTGTAGCAGCAGTTGAGCATGTGCTCAGTTCATTGACCTTGATGTTGTTATGTACTCACTCTTCGTTATTCCTTCCAATTTTCTGCAGGGCACCGCCTCTCCCTCGACCAATGCCAGACTTGGGTGCCATGAGGGAACGTGACTGCATAAGACGTTACCGCTTCTCGCAACAGTTGATTGAGAACTTGACTGCAAAGCTGGAACCACACCTCCAACCGCGACACAGGTATCCTACTGCGCTGACCCCCAAGATGAAGGTGATGGCAGCCCTACATTTTTTTGCCACCGGTACGTTTCAATTCACCATAGCTGATGTGGGTGGCATGTCACAGACCATGTTCAGCCGTGTCCTGCATGATGTTTTAGAAGCCATGTTGGAGCACCTGGATGAATTCATCCATTTTCCGACTCGTGAGCAGTTGACAGGTGTCAAGGGTGAGTTCTATGCCCTGGGAGGGATGCCCCATGTATTTGGGTCTATTGATGGGACACATGTGGTTTTGGTACCACCACAGGCACAGGAGGTTGCCTATCGCAACCGTAAACATTACCACTCTATAAATGCCCTTGTGGTGTGTCTTGCTAACATGCTGATTTCCCTTGTCTGTGCACGTTTTCCAGGGTCAGCACACGATGCCTACATCATGAGGCGTAGCAGGGTGCCAGAAATGATGCTGCGGCTGCACAGCGAACGAGCAGGTCTTGTTGGTGGGTATACTCTGTTTGTCCTTTGTTTAGCGCTATCTTTGTATCTTACGGCATCTCCTGACCCACTTCTTTACATGATGCTTCCATGTAGGGGACTCTGGCTATCCCAACATGCCATGGCTGATGACGCCTCTCCGCAACCCCAGAACAGCTGCAGATCACCGTTACAACAACGCACATGGGCAGACCAGGCGAGTGATCGAGAGGACGTTTGGCCTCCTGAAGAGCCGATTCCGGTGCCTTCACAAGACAGGCGGGTCTCTCCCATATGCACCGGTGAAGGTCTGCAAAATCTTCCTCATGTGCTGCATGCTGCACAACATGGCAGTGGAGAAGGCTGTGCCACTCATCCTGGATCCGGATGAGCAGGAACATCCACCCGTGGAGGATGAAGGGCTTGGTCACGAGGCAAGTGAGGATGAGGAGGAGGAGGAGGACGACATCCGGAGTAAGCTCATACGCAACTTCTTCTCATAATGGTGAGTCGTGGGTCTGAGTGTGCACGCTTGGAGTCTTGTGTGGCATGTGTTACAATGTGTGTGTCCAGCTGACTGTATGCTAAGTGACTTAGAGGTGTGTTCAGATGTGTCACTCGAGTGCATTTTAGCTTAGACACTCAATTTTAATATAGCATGGTGACACACTTATTCCTGTAGAGTAAATGACCATGCATGCGGATGACAATCTTTTCCCTGACTTCTTGTGTGTCTGTCATCCCCAGGTAGTTTTGCATGCTGTCTGCTCGTGTCATCCTTGGCCTCCCGCTATTCCTCATGAGTATTGCAACGTGTGCTGAATCAGCGTCCCATGCACGGACATGGTGAAAAGTTTTTTTGGTTAAGGATTGCTGCAAGGCATTTTGGTGTTGGTAGGTGTTTGGAATGTGTGGGCACTGCTCCTGTGCATGTTGTGTTACTATACATACATGTCGACTCACCATGGGGCACATGACATGTTGCATGACTCCCATGAATTGATAGTCACCCTTCGTAACAGTCATCTGTAATAGGACTGTGGATTCTGATGAAGGCATAAATGTGTGTACAACTTCCCTCTGAAACATACGGGATGCTACGGGTGGACACAGTGTTGGACATCCCCATGAGAGGATCAATGGGGAATTGTAGCCCCTCCGTGTGCAGCAGGGGGTGTTTGGCTCACCCCCTTCACTTGTGTGCCAGTTCAATGGATTTACAGCATCTGTGTTGTGAAGGGGGTGTCCAGTGTAGGTCCCACATGTTAAGCCAAATGACCTGTGAGTCTGTTCATATTGATGCATTTCCCTAGGTGTGAACCTAAGTAATAAAGGTGTTCCTCACCCTCCAAGGTGCCTCATCTCTGTCAATGCAGGTCTCTTGCCACTTTGCATGCGGCATCTCTGGCATAGTTGTCAAAGATTGTGCATATGAGTCTATGTGTAGTTTAGCAACATGCATGCAGTTCTTCAGGGATTAGAATCTCGATTGTGCATGATGTCCATGGTTGTGTATGTATTTGGGCATGTTGGTGACCACAACAGGCCGTCAACACCTGCTGAGGGTGTGTATCCTGTGCGCAGCTCGGCCTTCAGTTTCCTGATCCTGTGTCAGTCATCTTTGGTGATTGTGCATCCATTGTCTCTGGGTGTGCCATGGGAAACCGGACACTCCTTCCTTTACATACGCCTGTTGCAGTTGTCCTTTCTGACATCCTTGTCTTTGTGTGCAACTTGTGGCATAGTTTCCAGGACATGCCGCCTGCTGCTGCGGCCCCTGCAGCAAGGGCCCACAAAGTTTCCGGATTCGGCAACGCACACACCTCAAAGATGCTCCTCCCTTCCTCCCTCCACCCATTCATTTGGCTGTCATCAGCTTGTCTGTGCCACTGTTGCGGCCACGCGGCGCCAAAGGCTGGACCGTCAGCGCATGCAACATGCACATTGCACGACCCTCATGTCCTTACATGACCCACATCACACTACAGTCTGATGTTGCAGCCACCCTCCAAGCATTGTCCATCCGAAAAGCTACCGCCTGCTCTCAGGCATACCCTAGGCGCACACACGACACCTTTGCATGATGAGTGTGCAACTCCAACTGCCTATACAGCGCTGCCCCGCCTTCCAGGCCCTGTCACACCAACCAGGTCATGTCCCTCCTACTCCCCATCGGCTCCGTACACCAGCAAGGCCATGGGAGTGGGACTCAAGCCTTCAGCATGTAGTATAGTGGCATCATCTGGCACATGGCCCAGGTATCATCTCTCAGCGTGTCAATCTTCAATGTGTCCAGGTCCCCCTCTCCGGCATCACATGCGCACAGCACCTCATCATCAGCTCGTATTCCATTGACAGCCAGGTGCTCCTCACCCTCACCAAAGACGCAGCCATTGTCAGTTCCAACATTCAAGAAGGCATGAGATCCATTGATGAATGGCTGAACATCAGCCACCTGAGGCTGGACTTGTACAGGACTGAGGTAATCATCTGAGGATTGTCCCCTTACAGCTGGGTAAACTGCTTGTGTCCCACCCGCAAGAGCCCTGCACATGCACCCAGTGCCCACGCACACAAGATGGTGTGCATCATGGATTCGTCACTCACATTTGCCATGCTAATCACCAGCATCTGTACCTCAGGGTGCAACACCCTCTGCATGATGCACATGATCCACAGATAGATCCACTCCAAGGAAAGACAGACCATCCCCCAGGCCCACGACACCAGCCGTGTCAACTACTGCCCCGCCCTCTACTGAGCAAGTACATCCAAACTCACGGAAACTTGTCCACATCCAGGCTGCATGTGCACACCTCAGCTTCAACATCCCGCGCCCCAGCCACATCACCATCCACCAGAGACAGCTGCAATGGATCACTGTGTGCTGCAGGATGACCTTCAGACTTCTCACCCACACTCAGGAGGCAGGCCACAACCCCAGACCCCAAACCAACCTTGGCCGTCTGTCATCCGAGACCCCGTTGTGCCAACTCCGTGCATCCAACCTTGCCCTGGCCACCATTCTTCACATCCACCGTACTCCAGCATGCAGGACTTAGTTCTCCCACCTGGCAAGACATACCTGCTACTCCCTCCCCAGCAACCTCCACATTAACCATGACCTCTACGCCTTCATGATACTCTTCCCAATTGGTATGTCCGCACAGTATTGCATGCCCCCCCTTAGCAGCTTGAGGCCATCACGGGTGAGTATTGTGCTCCATGTCTGTATTGTATGATACATTGTGACCCATGTGTGTCCTGTACCAGATTCCAGGGTATGGGTGGCTGGAGTTAGTTTAACACTCAGGCATAGTTTGACATTTCCCCACACGTAGGTTGTGTACTCATGCAAAATGAATGCAACATGTAATTGAAGAAATTAAGATTTATTCTCGGTTGGGGGCCTGTTTAGTGTGGATGACCTTCAGACTCCTCACCCACACTCAGGAGGCAGGCCACAACCCCAGACCCCAAACCAACCTTGGCCGTCTGTCATCCGAGACCCCGTTGTGCCAACTCCGTGCATCCAACCTTGCCCTGGCCACCATTCTTCACATCCACCGTACTCCAGCATGCAGGACTTAGTTCTCCCACCTGGCAAGACATACCTGCTACTCCCTCCCCAGCAACATCCACACTAACCATGACCTCTACGCCTTCATGATACTCTTCCTAATTGGTATGTCCGCACAGTATTGCATGCCCCCCCTCAGCAGCTTGAGGCCATCACGGGTGAGTATTGTGCTCCATGTCTGTATTGTATGATACATTGTGACCCATGTGTGTCCTGTACCAGATTCCAGGGTATGGGTGGCTGGAGTTAGTTTAACACTCAGGCATAGTTTGACATTTCCCCACACGTAGGTTGTGTACTCATGCAAAATGAATGCAACATGTAATTGAAGAAATTAAGATTTATTCTCGGTTGGGGACCTGTTTAGTGTGGACAAATAGGTGCTATACAGTGTGCATGGAATCCAAAGTTCACAGGGGGAAGATGGGATCCTTGTCATTAAGAGTCATCAGAGTCCAGACCACAGTGTTGGTCATCATTGGTCAGACTGTGACCGGAAAGTCCATGTGGCAGAGAATGTCATTGGATGAGGTTCTGCTGTTGCGCATGAGGGCAAGGTGCCAGGCCAGGTGACTTGGGAGATGTGGATGGTCCGCTGCCTCTCACGGTCTTTTCCGTGGACGAACCACCTTCCTCGGGGGACCCTCAAATGCAGGCCTTGACGATGTTTGTGATGCTCCGTCGGACGATTCCTCCTCCTCCTCCCTCCCTGTGGCTGGTGGTGGTCTTCGCCTGGGGGCACAGGAAGGGTTGGCCATGTTGTCGGCGATCCCATGGAGGGAACGGCTTATGTCCGTTTGCACCACCAGAAGCTCATCCAGTCTTGCCTCCATCCGTCCTTGGTGTTGTTGTTGACTGGCGTGTTGCTCGGCCTGCTGGTTCTTAATCTCGTTGAGGGTTGCCACTACCTGGCTGATGCCCCTGGTGTCGCGCCGGTATGTGTCCAAGATGTGGCGTATGTGTGACATACCGGTTCCCTCAGCTGGCTGGTCAGGTTCGCGCCTCCGCCTGCCTCCACTCCCACCACCCCTGCCCACACGAGCCTGGCCTGCCATTGTGGGCACATCGGGTCTACGGGACCCCTGAGGGATGGCATTTGCAGGGTTGTCTGCCTCCTCCTGGGTGGCCGGAGAACGTTGTCCCTCCAGGTCAGACTGGCTCAGTTGTTCTGTGCGGGCAGGGCTCCTGGGTGTCTCCTGGGATGTGGCATGAATGGGGGTGGTGGTTGGCACAGATGTACCTGACGCAGGTGCTGCAGGGGCTTGGGCACCAGAGGGTCCAGGTTGGTTGGGGTCATCCACAGAGTGCTGAGAGTCGTCGCTGCCGGTGGGATCATCTTCCTGCCGAGCCTGGGCCTGTGATTGTTCCCCCCCAGTGTTGGGGGGAGATCCATGACGTTGCCCTGTGTGTGAGAGAGAGACAATGTTAATGCTGTTTGATGCGACATCCATGTTTCATACATGTTCTAGTTGCCACAGTTCCTCCAGGTAGTTGTATGTGCCTTGCATTCACATCAATGTTCACTTGTGGATGGGTATGTTGCAGGGGGCTGATTGAAATGTTATCCAGGGTCTTTGACATATCGCATTTGGCCTTGGATGCTTTTTTGCCTGTGGCTTGATCTTGTTGTGTCACATGTCCATTGTGAGAGTGTGTGACTCCACTGGCTGCCCCGGGGGTGTGTGCTTGTGTAAGGAGTGAGTGATCATCCCTCAGCCCGACGCTGTTCAACATCCACATAGCCCCCCTCACACAAGTGGCTCGCCACCACAACCTCAAAAACATCTCCTACGCCGATGACACCCAGCTCATCCTCTCCCTCACCAAGGACACTCACACCGCCAAGACAAACATCCACGAGGGTCTGAGGGCCATCACCGACTGGATGCGGAGCGGCCATCTGAAACAGAACTCGGACAAGATGGAGGTCCTCATCCTCGGACCCACACCCTCAGCCTGGGATGACTCCTGGTGGCCGATCGCTCTGGGGACATCACCGACACTCACCAAACACGCACGCAACCTAGGATTGATCCTCGCATCCTCCCTCTCCATGTCCAAGCAGGTCAACGGCGTCTCCTCCTCCTGCTACGACACCCTACGCACGCTTCGCCGGATCTACTGGTGGATCCCGACCTAAACAAGTAGAACAGTGACACAGGCCCTCGTCAGCAGCTGACTGGACTATGCCACTGCACTCTACGCAGGACTCCCATCCACACACCAACGGCGGCTACAACGCTTGGGAAATGCCTCGGCACAACTGATCGTCAATGCCCCCCGCCACAGCCACATCATCCCCCTCCTGAGAGACCTGCACTGGCTCCACATCGACAAGAGGATCACCTGTAAGCTCCTCACCCACGCACACAAGGCACTCCACACCGCCGGACAAGCCTACCTGCACATCAGACTCAGCTTCTACACCCCCACCCGCCAGCTCCGCTCCGCTCCGGCATCCTCACCCTCGCAGCTGTCCCCCGCATCCAACATATGCCCGCCTGCAGCAGATCCTTCTCCTACCTCGCCACCAAGACCTGGAAGACCCTCCCAAACCACCTACAACTGACCCAAGATCTACTTGCCTTCAGGAGACTCCTCAAGACCTGGCTCTTCGAGCAGTGGTGGAACCCCCCCCCCCCTCAGCGCCTTGAGACCCTCACAGGTAAGTGGCGCACCTTACAAGTACCCTAATCGATTGTTGATTGATTGACGGTGCCTGCTGGTGGGTGTGGTGTGATTTGGCAGTGGGTCTCCCAGGTGATGTATCTGTCCCACCATGGCGCATGCTGCCATGCCAGTGAGTGTGAGTTCCTGTCCTAGATTTCTGAGCTTGTTGTGTTTGTTTTAGAGTTTGCAGTTGTCACAGGAGGGCCTTGTGCTGCCTACAGCGGGGCCAAGTGTCAGCTACCTTGTCAGTACTTTGCCGGTCCCTGTGCATTGCGCATGGTGCATGGGTATGTACCTGGGCCATATGGGCTGAGGGCAATGGTGTCTGTTTCTGAGTTGTACAATATGTTTAGTGATCCCCACCCTCCCAGCATCCCGGACATCCTGTCTTGGGTTTGTGGTTTGTGTAGGCTGGGACATGGCATGGCCTTGCTTTGTGAATGGGGCATACTCATGTTAGTGGCATGAGCGTTGTTTAGAGTGTGGTTGTGTCAGGTGAGGGCTTGGGGGTAGGTGAGTGCATTTGTTGTAGTTGGGGGGGGGATGCCATTCCCCCCCATGTTACGTAAGTTGTTTGTGTACTCACCAGGCTCTCGAACTCCTTCGACTCCGTCTACTCCCACCGGCGGAAGCAGGGCCATCACCTTCTTCTCCCAGGGATGGTAATGTACCAGTCTGCGGGGCAGCCCACCTCCTGTGATGTTACTCTGGGCGTAGTCCTCATTCATTTTGCGCTTGACTGCCCTCCGCAGATCGTACCACCTGGCTTGACATTCATTCCTGGTCCTTCTGATGGGCGCAACAGCATTCACTTGATCGACGATCCTCTGCCACAGGCTAGTTTTTTGGGATATGCTGGTCTGTCTGACCAATGTTCCAAAGAGCTGTGGCTCGACTCTGATGACTTCGTTGACAAGGATGTCCAGCTCCTCCCTTGTGAACTTTGGATTCTTGTCTGTGGGCATGGTGTGGGGTGTGGGTGTGGATGGTTGTGGGTGTGTGGGTGTGAATGTGTAGGTGTGTGTGTATGTGTAGAGGGGGTCTGTGTGAAGGAGGTTGTGTGAAGGTGTGTAAGTTAAGGTGTATGGGTGCAGGTGTTTGTGTGTGATGTCTGTCAGCAGTGGGTCTGTTGCAAAGGCTCATTGTTTGTGATTGTGGGCCCTTTTTATTGGCCAATTTGCGGGTGTGGCTGGGTTTGAACTTTTGGTGGGTGTGTTATAAGAGGTGGTTGTGAGTTTGGGCCTCTGTTTGCCTGTTTGGATGTGCCAGGTCAGTCTTTTAGTTGTTTTTTGTCCTGTAGACGTGTTTTGTAGTGTTGTGCGAGTCGAATTGACCCTCCTTGTGCTGTTTTACAGTGTCCTGGTTCAGTACGAGTCGTTTTCGCGTATGTAAGGTGCGTCCATAGCTATGTTGTTGTACAGTGATAACATATGCAATGGTGTTGTACGATTTGTACATACGCGATGCTAGGGTATGGTGTTGGGGTACGGTGCGTCCAAGTACAGGGCTGGGGTGGGAGGTACGGGGCGTACATACGCGGGTGCTGGGGTGGAGGGTATGGTGCTTACATACGCATGTGCTGGGGTACGGCGCGTACATGCGTGGGTGCTGGGGTGGGGGGGTACAGCACGTACATACACGGGTGCTGGGGTACGGCACGTACATACACGGGTGCTGGGGTGGGGGGTACGGGGCGTACATACGCGGGTGCTGGGGTGGGGAGTATGGCACTTACATACGCGTGTGCTAGGGTACGGCACATACATGCGCGGGTGGGGGGTACGGCACGTACATACGCGGGTTCTGGGGTACGGCGCATACATACGCGGGTGCTGGGGTACGGGGCATACATACGCGGGTGCTGGGGTGGGGGTACGGCGCTTACATACGTGTGTGCTGGGGTACAGCGCGTACATGCGCGGGTGCTGGGGTGGGGGTACGGCGCGTACATACGTGGGTGCTGGGGTACGGGGCATACATACGCGGGTGCTGGGGTGGGGGTACGGCGCTTACATACGTGTGTGCTGGGGTACAGCGCGTACATACGCGGGTGCTGGGGTGGGGGGTACGGCGCGGACATGCACGGGTGGGGGGCCGTACGACTCGTACCCCGGGCCCAAGTGTACCCAGGGTAGGGGTCGTACAAAGTTTGCTCCGTACGGGACGTTTTCCATACGCTTGTGTATTCGGGACGCCGGTACGGATCGGACTTGTGCCCTCGGACTTCAGTTTTACGACTCGTACGTAAATCTGTCCGGGGATGTCTCGTAGACTTTTCCCGATGCAATTTGTATGTATTTTTACGGTACGAATCGCACTTAGCCGTTTGTACGGACTTGTACGACTCGTACGTAAAAAAATACGGATACGAGTCGTACGGGAAATAATTTTACCCGATCGGAATCGGCACCTATGTACACTAACTATAAAATTTGACATTTTAATTTTATTTGAAATGGACTAGCGTCTCACTTTCATGACTTTAAAGACAGGGAATCAAAACATCATAAAGTTTTACTTTCTTTGTGCCTGAAATAACAAGGCCTGTAGAAAGAAGGATGTTCCAGTGTTTGTCATAACTTTATATGTCAAGAGAATCTGAATATCTATAAATATATACACGTTAATTGTTTACGGTTTACTTCATGAAGGAACAATAACCAGTGATCATCCAAACATACTGCTAGTTAAAATCAGTGCCCCATTACATAGCACGACTTAGTCTTACAGTTTGACCACATTATCTATAAAATTAGCACAGGCAGTGGAAACCTAAATTGTTTATCATAAAACACATCAAGAGCAAGGCAAAGATATGTTCCAAGACATTTACCCTCTTGTAACCGAGGTTTACACATTTCAAAGTAATATGTAACAAATCACCAAAAAAGTCACTATTGCAAATGCATGCTTTATCATGCCCATGGAATAGGCCTAAGAGTGCAGGAACAATTTCTACCCTTAAACTTGATTTAAGCATCAATTTTCTAATTTATTAAATTATTGGTTTACCAAAGTGGGCCCTGTTATTGTCATCCGGATGTGAAGAATTAGTCAGCACACATATTTACTGCTCGCTCCAGCAACTAACATGTCTGGTGGAACTGGCCTCACAGTTAAAAGAAATCATGTTAAGTAACAGCACATAAATCACCTGTCACTTATTAACTATGTAAAATAGTAAAAGAGTTCTGTTTTCTGAGACTCAATAGCGAGAGAAGGGCACTAGTGCGATTTTCCTGCTGTGGAAATGGATGCAGCCAGCGGCCACGCTCGGAGGGAAAGCAAGTTCTGTGGAAAAGTTGCCACCCATATGGAGTCCCATGTCTGGATGGTTATCTTTAGATATTCTGAAATCCCTAGATCAAAGACCCAAGATGGCAACTTGTTCTGGAGATTCATGGTGAGATTGCAGGTAAGCAGCATGCTGGAAGCAAGCTTCCGCAGAACGCAATCAAAGACCATGCATGCTCTGAGAAGGAATTCTAGGAACTTTCTGGGATCTTAGGATCTTTCATTTTCTAGGATTAGCAGTACCAGTTAAAAGTTCTCTACTCTTAGGCACAGGCCTCATGATTTTATATTGCATTGGGATGGTTGATTGTTACAAAGGTGTACATTTGCCTCGACTCAACCACTGCTTCCTTGGAAGAGCATCAGCAGAGACTATGGGTGCTGGTGAAGATGCCTGATGCTGTGCCTCGGCAACATGGACCCTTGAGTAGACTGGACTGTCTCCTAGACCATGACAGTAGCAGCACATGTACACGTCTGTTTGCAAGTCCACCGTGCCCCCTCAAAATCTCCCACCAAGGCCCCTTGGACAAACACCTCTAGGGGTGTGATTATGGTGCCAACGCAAAGGTAGATGAGGGCCACATCAGACCAGATCCTCTTGATCACGACTTGTGCTCATGTCAGGTTGGAGGATAGCACAAATGTTACATGTAGTCTGCATTTTAATGCTGAATTGATTTTATTCATGAAAGGTCATCCAAATGTTCATGTTTCCCGTGAGCGACAGGAAGCAAATAAGACTCACGAGAATCCTGTTCCTGGCACAGGCGCCAGTGGGCACAAGGATAGTGCCAGGGGTACCAAGCGGAGACTCTGGAGATGCAGCTGTCCCTTTTGGCAAACCGTAAACGGCGTCCACAGCAAAGATGAGAACAAGTACTTGGACTATTGCATCTAGCAGTCACTCCCATCCTTTTGTTTTTGAAATTGGAGGTGTGCAATGGAGAGAGTTCACCACCACACACATCATACAGTGGATTAGCGATTTGTCATCAGGATCTTGAGTAGTTTACGTACACAGAACATAGAAGACATAGAAAACTGCAATATTTGACTCTCACTAACTCTGAAAACCTCACTGTGAAGAAACTTAAGGAAGAAGAGGACTTATTCACCTCAGTTCGAGGATAATGTGATTCATATTTTGCTTGTTGGTGCTGGGAGCTGCAATGACCTGAAGTAACTTAAAGTGATCAGTAAATCCACCCAAAGCAATAAACACAGTACAGCCTTTAATCATATATATGGCTATAACGATGTCATATATAAGAAATATGATAAGGGTGGGAAAGTTATTGTATGAATATGATTATTGTAATTATCTATTAATACAGCGCATAATCTGAAATCAGTATAGCATCACAACGAAAATGAAGGAGGCACACGTATAAGCCACAATAAGTGCCATTTGAAACCACATCAGAATTTGAGGCTGTATTTTAAAATCAAACTAGATTCCAAATGTCGGAAGTCTTTGGCTGATGGCTTAATATCTCAGGGTAAATTGGGTATCGTTTCAAGTCCCTCTGCAGTAACTGTAATACGACTTTCTACTTCAACTTCCTGCATGATTGATTTATTACTCTGAGTCTAACAGTGGGTGTTTGCTCATTTACAAGCTTCCAATGCCATTTGTTAGCCGTTTATCATATTGAATTAGAGACAACATGGATGTTTTTTGCGAAACCGTAGGCCTGATTGGCGAAGCTCAATACATATGGTGTATGTGAATATAGCATCATTATATAGTCTATTATGCAGGAATTTATTGTGAATGCAGTGAAGTATTATCTTGAGGCCAGAGGAAATTACCAACTTTTGGTTTAACTACTACGTCTGTTTTTAGGAATGTGCTTAGCATGCTCATGCTCATCAACTTAATTGTATTTTGGATGGGAGAAATAAGCAATTGCTTAACCATGTCTATATGAGCAGTATACAAAACATATTATCGCATAAGACTCATGTCTATATGACATACTGATCAGTTAGAAGTGTGGCTAAGATATGTTGAAATAATTTGTTCTTTTGCTCTACACAGATGAGTTCAATTTAAGTTTTAGACTGCCAATGCTCACAACTGACACAAATGTCATGAGGAAATGTAAATGAGAACGAGTTCACACCCATCGTATGTTGGATGGGATATTCAGAATGGGCTTGAGATGGGGTTGACTGTTCTCCAGGATGGTGCTCCTTCACAGGCTCCTCACTTCATTGCTGCCATGCCTGCTCCCAGGTGCTAATGCAACACAATATGCAGGTGTGTGGTACCAGTGGGCTACGGTCGAGGTGAGAAACAAAAAGTGGCTGAAGTGGCGTGTGAGAATGGAGACTCCCAGGTGGCCCTTGGCTGATATGCAGTGAAGTGCTTCGCCACGGATCTGCTTTTGCCAGTGGTGGCATCCCATGGTAGATTTTTTCTGTCATGGGAGGAGGGAGGAAATTTGTGTAAACACCAGCTTCTGCTGTGACTCAGAAGAAGGAAGCAGGCTGGTGGAGCTAAATGAGATACTATAGTTGAACCAGGACAGCAGATTCCCTGTGGTGCATGTGTATGTTAGAGGATTAAAAAGTGGGCCATGGAGATACAGTTTTTCCCTAAAGATGACATGAGCTTCAATCCATCAACAAAGAGGTCTGCCTGCCCATAGTTATGTTATGTAGATTTTTAGAGAGCATTATCACCCAGGAGGGTATCCTGGTGCTGAGGAGTTGTGAGCCTAACCAAACCTAGGGCCTTGTGGGACTACTTATAAAAGCCAAGGTCTTCAGCTCTTTGAAAAATTCAAAAAATGAGGAGGAGACTCTTATGTATAGAAGCAGGTAGTTCTACACTCTAGGAGTGATGTAGAAGAAGGCTCAACCACCAGATCTAGATTTCCGTATGCATGGGATGTGTGCAAGTAGGAGTCCGGCCAAGTGGCAGTGTCTGGATGGTTTGTGAAAGCAGATGCAATTGTTAATGTATGCTGGACCAGTGTTATGTAGTGCCTTGAAAGTGTGGGTGAGGAGTTTGAATTATGCTAGTGTATGGGGAGCCAGTGGAGCTCCTTCAGGTGTGGTGTGATGTGAGTGTGGCATGGGAGGTTTAGAGTAATTTTGGTTGCAGAGTTCTGAATGCTCTGCAGCTTTCTGGTGAGTTTTTTGCTGATGCTGGCATAGAGGGTGTTTCCAAAGTTCAGCTTGCTTGTGATCATTCCTGATGCTGATTGGGAGCTATTCAAAAATCTTTCTCAGCATCTTCAAGGTATGAAAGCATGAGGCGGTGACATCGTTGATTTGGGCGTTCATGTTGAGTTTGCTGTTGATGAAGATCCAGAGGTTCTTGACATTTTGGTCTTGTCGGTGTTCAGCTTTAGACATTTGGGCTTCATTCAGTGAGCGATTTTAGTTATGCAGGCATTGAACTTGATCCAGAGACCTGGCTTCTTGTCAGTGAGGAAAAGAATGAGTTGCGTGTCATCTGCGTAAGAGAGGACGTTGATGTCATGAGAGTGAATGATGCTGGCTAGAGGGATCATGCATGTGTTGAAGAGGGTCGGACTCAGGGAGGATCCTTGCAGATGAGGTTGCGAGCTGCTGAGGTGTACGGTGCCAGATTGACTGACAGGGTCTTTCCAGTCAAGAAGGAGCAAATCTATCAGAGTGTGTGTCCTTAGATTCTGATGTTGTGTAGGCATTGGATGAGAATGGGGTGGAAGATCATATCAAAAGCTGCGGAGAGTTCCAGGAGGAGGAGGGCTGCTGAGTCGCCTGTGTCCAGAGTCATGTGGATGTAATCCATGGTCGCCGTGTGGGCAGTTTCCATGCTGTGGTTGGGTCTGAAACCAGACTGCATGGTGTTGAAGAGTTAGTGGTCGTTGAGGTATTCGTGAAGAGTTTGTTGATGACTTTCTCTAATGGCATGGCCAGGAATGGTAACAGGGCGATCGGGAGATCGGCCTGTAGTTGGCGAGCATACCAAAAAGTTAGTGATATCTATGGCCGGGGAGGATCCGCGGACCCTACCCGCACCGTAAGCGCACCCTCCCCAAATCGCGCACTGAATGCTAATTAGCTGTCGAGTGTCTGTCTACATTCGAAACTAGGAACTGTTGGTGGCCATTTTCTGCCTCGGTAGAAGCGAGGCTGAAGAAGCAAGGGGAATAAGTGTGTAAAACATATAAAGGGGGCAGAGTGGAAATACTCTGACCCTCTAGAGGTGCTTAGGGGGTCCCAGAAGGACCCCCTGGGGCCCCCTTTAAAAAAAAACGGCGAAATGCGCGCAGGGTGCGCGCATCCTATCGCGTTTGGTGCACGGATCCTCTCGCGTTGGGTGCGCGGACCCAAGGCAAAAAAAATGGAAAAAATACAAGAAATCATTGGTTGTATGACAACTTTCTGCACTGAAAGGTAGGGTGTATATTTCTGTTGTTAAAAGGCATGATTCTTATTGGTTAACAAAAACTGATTGTAAGGAACATTATATATGATAAGCTGATATGTTGAAAAGTCAAGCACACTTGCAGTCATGTTTAGCAACATTGTGTGCTGAACTTGTGACCTGTGTGCTCAGTGCAGTGTTCCATGACCTGTTTCTATGGTAACAGGCAGAAGGCAGATTGGAGGAAGGGTTGAAATGTATTTCATTTGGAAAGGGTTGAGATGTTTAACCAATAGAAATGCGTGTTTGCTTTTGAATTTATGTGTGAAGGATTGTGATTTGATGTTTACATGTATATGTGTAGAAAATGAAAGGGAAACTTTGCCATTCTTTGTTTTTGCTGAGAGGTGCACAGTGCAAAGATTCTGTAAAAGAAAATCTGGTGTGTGACTGATATCTGGTGTGTGACTGATATACTTCTTAATCTACAAAACAACTTGAAAGGTGAGTTATTTAATTGTGAGGGGATGTATGTAGACTATTTTGATTTTAATCAGACTAATGTATTTCTCCTGCTAAAGTGTAGGGAGTACTTTTTTTCTCTACAATCTTATTGACTGTGTGTGCATGTAGAAACCATTCTGTGATAAGCATTTGTGTTTTTCATGTGTTTGCAGACAGATAACTGTGCTGTTTTTATATTTTGGTAGAATTAGAAACCAGTCATTGTTTATGAATTTGTGAAATGAGTTATGTTTCTATACTAACATGTAGTACTCCTTCTAGATGAAGAAATGCGTTTTGGTATAGTGCAAGGGATAGTGTTGTTTGTCTAGAATCACACAGTCAGTATGTGTGCATTTGGGAACCACTGTGAGAGAAGCATTTGGTAACATCGTGTATTTGCTGACAGATAACTGTATTAAAACCTGTCATGTGGTCAAGTTTTAGTAGCATTAGAAGCCAGTCTTTGCTTATGCATTGATAAAATAAGTCATGCTTTGACACTAATGTGCTGTACTTTATTATGTAGATTGTGTGTAGTCTCCTTACCCCTTACACAGTAGTGAATGAGTTTTTGTAAGGTGATAGGGATAGTGTTGTTTGTCTAGAATCACACTGTGAGTCTGTGTGCATTTAGGAACCACTGTGAGAGAAGCATTTGGTAACATCGTGTATTTGCTGACAGATAACTGTTTTAAAACCTGTCTTGTTGTCAAGTTTTAGTAGCATTGGAAGGCAGTTTTTGCTTATGCTTTGATTAAATGAGTCAGGCTTTGACACAAAAGTGCAGTCCTGAAATATGTGATGTCACTGACCATGTCATGAGTGATGTAATATGTGACGTCATCAGCAGTGCATTGCGGGGGCACGAGTTATGGTTAGCTGAACTAACTATAACAGGGGAATTTCTAGGGTTTTGTACGAGGGAAATGTCCAGCTAACTATAACGCCCCTGAAACCTATGTTTTTTTTAGTGAATATATATATGTATAGTGTAACATAATTAATACAATTATTTATTTTACATTATATTCTTTGTTCTAGTATTTAAAATGTATTACTGAGAAAAAAACACACACAAACATAGATATATAAATACATAATAATTAATCAATTAAAATATTAATACAATTATTAACTAAGTTTATTTGATTAACTTACCTCTCTATACCCCTACAAACCTAGCAAAATACATCCATATAACAAATGTATAACATTAACATCAATCACATACTTAATAATTATTAATTATTACTTTATTAACTTCCCACCCTATCCCTCTCAAAACACAACATGCTATGACACCATAAATTACTATAAACAATTACTTAAAATTACAAACTACATTTAAAAACATGAATAGCAATTGTACCAACAGTAATAACATACAATTAATATTTGCACTAAAACACATTGCAATAATCAAAAAACGATATTTTAAACAACTATGTTATTGAAATTGATAATAAAAACAACAATATTCTTAACAACAATAATATTTACCTAAAAAAATTACATTCTTGACAATATTCCTGCATCACAATATTTTTGTGTCACAATTTGTTTGGACAATATTTCTGTCTCCCAATATTAAAATGTGATATTTTGTCCAAATACCGTTATTAAATCCATAATTAATGCCGTTGCTGGGAAAGCCTGCCTGTGGATAGGGGTAGGCAGAACTCGTTAGAGGTTTGTGTTATTTCTTATTGTTGTTTCTCTGCTTTGCATGTCATCCACCGAGCCGAGGAGCTTGGTTGATATATGTGACAATTGGAGGAATGTATAAATGGAAATCTTAACGGTTGCTTCGCCGTGGCTTTGGCTGAATTGTTTTTCTTGACACATGATGAATACTTTGTTGTCCATGGTTGGGGCTACTTACTGACTTTGTTGTAAGAAATCTGCTAATATTACACCTAAAAATGGATTTAATACTAAAAAGGCGAGTTCATCCATGCTAAGCACAGTGATAGAGACTTTAAGGATTTTAAAGCAGAAAAGTCTCAAATAATTTACCAAACTGGGAGAAAGGGATATCTAAGTCATGCTAATGGAAAGCATGTGATGTGGTGGAGAAGAAAACTAGCCTGATGTATTTGACTTCCAAAAGAGAGTAATAATATATCAAATTCATCACAGATGTAAATAATGAATCTAAATCCATGATTATCCTCAGCATACATTGGGGATTTTAAAGGGGCGACTGTGAGAACAAATAACAGATCAATTTTAATGAGTAGCAGAGTGCTTTATGAATTAGTACAATCCACAATGAAACAACACATACCTTTATCCAGAAATAAGGGGAAGTAGAGGTAAAAGTTAGGTTCACCCTCCACAAATATATCTATCAAAAAAACTACCTGTTCAAGCTACGCTCGGACGACAGGGGTCTCAATGATGACATACCCTGGTGCCAGTTTACTTAACCAACAATCACTGGAATATCTGCTGATTAAGCCTTCAATTTCCATCAGGTTGTACTTGACAATAACCTCGCTCGTTGTTATCCATCATGGTAACATTTACGTCATTCCATGAGCCATTATCCCTCCTTCATTTTCATTTTTCAATCTTAATCTCCCTTTCGGGTATTATTACTATTTCTCCACGGCCCCACAGCGAATTGTAACAAGCGCATAATTGGAACAAATTCCTCATGACTATTCATCACTTTCCCTTCCCACTCCAAAATGGCGGCTTCCATCTTAGCCGATCCCACTGACCCGGGTCTGAACAGCTCCAGCCTGTCTTTTCAATAAAGTTCGAGTTTCCCTCAAAATATGAGCTTTACCATTATGTGGCCCCACATTTCACCATCTCACGCCCTCATAACTTATTTTAAGTTGCGAGCGATCGCATACCCACGCTGGAGCATTGAGTCCTTACAGAAAAAATATATTTGGATACTTAATAGTATCGAAACCTACAGTCTCATCCTTTTCCAAGATGGCGGCTCCACTTGCATACCGGCATCGGAGCTTGCCCTCTTCTATCTCTAGCCTTGTGACACGCCCGCCAGCACATAAAAACATTGCGGCTATGAGGACACGCCAGAATGCGGTCCGAGAGGTTTGGCTTCCAGTAGGTGTCAGAAGCATGTGGGGTTCAACGTACAAGTAAGTGCTGCCATTCTCAACTCCCGGATGAAGCGTGGAGACCCTTCTCCTTCTCCCCCACACCATGCTGGGCGATCCGTCATTACGGAACACGCCGTTTTCCCTAACGATCTCGATTCCCTTCCTCCATTAGATGTACGAGATCTCCGCATCCCCTCCAGTGACCATGAGGCACAGTGTTGCTTTTTCTTAAGTATGTTACATGTTTTATGTTGTATGTTATTGTGTGTGTGTAGTCAGACCTAATAATTTATTTAATTCCAGAACACCTTTTCCATCACCACGCCGGCATGGAGTGAATAATTGCATCTCTTCTGTCTTTCACTTAGCGGCACGTCAGTCATGGAAGTGTGCATCCACCTGTGTGTAGTGTGCTCACAACTTTAGCAACAATTACGTATTACACTATGCGCATATATATATATATATTTTTTTCCTCGCAATTAACTGTGATTTTGTACTTTACAGATCAGTGTGCTAACGTACATTACGTATGTATATTTTTTTTAAAACGCATGCCTTACTATTGTGGCATCACACTTATTTCACCCTATTAAGGTTGACTAGGAGTGGCAAGTTTCTCGACACTGGGCTGGTCCCAGTGTAGTCCTGACGAAGAGCTGGGGAGCTCGAAACTAGTTGACTTCAAGATATGCTAGGCACACCTTTCCATTATAGTTAGGGTCCCTTGTCATATTACCCCGTTTTTAATTTTTTCAGCTTAGAGCACCAATAAAGTTTGTTTTGTAGCCCACTAGCTGATTATTTTAATTTTCCCACTCCACCACTACTTCACTTGCACTACACATAGTTTACAAAATTTCCAGTGCTCCTACGTAACACCGCAAGTCGCAGCACGCCTCAGTCCGTAGAGGACTGGGAGGACCCCTATGATGAAGCATGTCACCGTGGGGAAACCCTGGTGAGTGAGGGGACTATAGAAAGAGATAATACTTCCCTTTCTTTCTGATAACGGTGTCTTTAAGGATCAAATTGTTTCCTACACCTTCTGTTTCTCCCGGTTAGGTTCCTGTCTACCTGACTTGTTCAGGTAGTTTTTTTGACAACACATACCTTCTCAAGAGCTTCAGGCATAGTAGAAAAGGATCAATATTTCTGGAGGGTGTAATTTGAGGTTTATGTTCTCCAAGTCTTTTCTGTGTGCTTAAAGATCTGAATTTAGTCTCATGAAAGCCAGGCTCAGATTCTACCATCCAAGACCTGGCAGGAGGAGGATACGTTTGGAGTCTTGTTCTTTTGGATTTTGAAATTTGTCAAAATAGAAAAGATTTGCTTCTTGTTAATTTGTCCTTCTGTGGTGTGGTTTTAACTTGAACAAAACCTTGTCATCTAAATCTATTCTCAATGAGAGAATCTATATTACAAATTTTAATAAACGGTATCAAGCTCCATCAAAATGTCCAGTGCAGGTGTCTCCAACCAGTGTAGCAGAAACCTCCACAGTAGCTCCCAGCCTGGAGTTACTTTTTAACTAGGAATTGCATTAAATAAGTGTTGCATTTTCCTTTTAAAGTTAAGCAAAAGCTATGTTAATTTTACATTATTATCAGGCTGCAGATAGCATAGCCTGATAAAGAGAAGCGCTCACTCAGCTGTGTGACTCATGTGGGTCACAGAGGTTCAGAACTAAAGCAGCGAGGTATGAGGTATTTAACTCAAATAAAGTTCTGAACTCAATATTGGAACATGAGAACAAAATGATGAATGCTTTTAAATGAGAGAAAATTAAAATGTAGAGTTAATTACAATGATTAAGTTAACTCTTCATTTTAATGTTCTACCTTTTCAAAGTGTCGCATTTGCAAACAGCAGGCATTTTGCGCCCAGTGGCTGGTAGACACAGTTCCTTTATAACTGAAAAATACAGTAGTTTGCTTTTTAATGGGAGAAAGTGATAGTGAAGAAAATTCTTCCATGAAAATACAGTCATTTTTTTTTTCAATGGGAGAAATTTAAAGTGCAAACAAATGTTCCATCCAGTGCACAAATATGTTCCTTATTATGAACATTTCTGCAGAACACTAGCAGGTAAAATGAATCTCGACCCCGCTTTGTCAAGCACAGCGTGATAGTGAGCACAGGACATTATTCAAACGAGCCCTGCTGCATAGCTCAGCTAGGGCTAAGGTCCGGCTGCAGAAGTGGCGCCTTGGCTGCCAGACACGTGCCACTCCTGCTCATTAGCACTCACAGCCAATGAGCCTACATTTTCATGAGTACCGGTACTCTCCTCGGCAGTAGAGAAGTGCCGGTACTCAGAGTGATAAATTTAAGAAGTGCCAGTACTCAGTACCGGTGAGTACCTGCCCATTTAAAGCCCTGCTTAGGGGAGAGCCCGCGATGAAGGCCCCTGCTTCCTTGTGAATCTCCAAGACATTACCGTTCTCACTGTGGTAGGTGGCCCTCTAACATACGTGTGAGTACCAGAACTACCTTATAGCGCTTGATAGGAGCGCAAGGGAATTGGCATCCTATAAATGGAGTGGTAATGTACCTTTTATGGCCAAGTATATTGAGTTACCATACCAGAATTTGCGCCATATGTACAGTATGGAGTGATTATGTTTTTCCACATCACGTTTCATGTGTTTATGGCCATACTAGGGAAGGAGGTGTTTCCTTACGTAATGGTGATTTTCTAGGGTGTGCAATCTACAAGCATTTACTGTAGTGCACTGCTGATGATATGACAATGGCCTGATTGGCCAAGTGATTTATGTGATCCTGTGTGAAGTCATGACAAATGCCTAGTGGCACAGTAATATATGTGATTGCAATCTAATGTGATTATGAATATTACAAAGGATATTTTTATATAACCTTGTGTGGAGTTTCTTTTGTGGTGTGCTTAGTGTGTCACTTTGCCTCTGGGATAAGCCTGACTGCTCTGTCAAGCTACCAGGGGGTGAGAAGGGGTTATCTTCAGGGTGTAACTCCCTTATCCTGACTAGAGTGGTGGGCTCTGCCTGGCTTATGTGCGCACCCTAGCCAACCAGAAACTCAATTTCTAACATGGGGGCACTAATACAGCTGCATTGACGGAAACATTGACATAGTTGCACTGATGGGGCACTGACAGCTGCTTTGATGGGGACACTGACACTGCTGCATTGACGTGGGCACTCACAGCTGCACTGATGGGGGCACTGAAACAGCTGCACCGACAGGGCACCGACAGCTGATCTGACGGGGGCACTGACGGGGGCATTGACACAGCTGCATTGACGGGGCACTCAGAGCTGCACTGATGGGGCCACTGACACAGCTGCACTGATGGGGGCACTGACACAGCTGCACTGATGGGGGCACCAACACAGCTGCATTGATAGGGGCAACGACAAAGCTGCATTGACGGGGCACATACATTGACATGGGCACTGGCACAGCTGCATTGATGGGGTCACTAAAACAGCTGCACTGACAGCTGATCTGACGGGGGCACTGACGGGGCACTGACACTGATGCACTGCTGGGGCACTTACAGCTGAACTGCTGGGGGCACTGACAGAGCTGCACTGATGGGGTCACTGACACAGCTGCATTGGCAGGGGCACTGACAGCTGTATTGGCGGGGCACTGACACAGCTGTATTGACGGGGGTACTGACAGCTGCATTTACAAGGGCACTGACACAGCTGCATTGATGGGGTACTGACAGCTGCATTGACAGGGGCACTGACAGCTGCACTGACAGCTGCATTAACGGGGACACTGACAGCTGCATTAACGGTGCACTGGCACAGCTGCATCGGCAGGGTACTGTTACAGCTGCATTGATCGGAGCACTCAGCTGCATCGACGGGGGCATTGAATCAGCTGCATTGACATGAGCACTCGCAGCTAAACTGATGGGGCACTGATACAGCTGCACTGATGGGGCACTGACACAGCTGCACTGATGGATGCACTGACAGCTGCGTTGACGGGGCACAGACAGCTGCATTGATGGGGGCGTTGGCAAAGCTGCATTGACAGGGACATTGACAGCTGTATTAATGGGGCCACTGACTCTGCTGCACTGATGGGGGCACTGACACAGCTGCATTGATGGGGCAACGACACAGCTGCATTGATGGGGCAACGACACAGCTGCACTCAAGGGGCAACGACACAGCTGCACTCAAGGGGCAATGACACAGCTGCACTCAAGGGGCAATGACACAGCTGCACTCAAGGGGCAATGACACAGCTGCACTCAAGGGGTACTGACACAGCTGCACTCAAGGGGGCACTCACAGCTGCCTTGAAGGGGGCACTCACAGCTGCCTTGACGGGGCACTCACAGCTGCCTTGACGGGGCACTCACAGCTGCCTTGACGGGGCACTCACAGCTGCCTTGACGGGGACATTGACACAGCTACACTGATGGGGCACTCACAGCTGCCTTGACGGGGACATTGACACAGCTGCACTGATGGGGCACTGACACAGCTGCTGTGATGGGGCACTGACAGCTCCATTAACGTGGGCACTGACACTGCTGCATTTACTATGCGCTGACAACTGCACTGACAGGGGCACTGACAACTGCACTGACAGGGGCACTGACACAACTACACCGATGAGGGCACTGACACAACTGTTCTGACAAGAGCACAGACAAAGCTGTATTGATGGGGCACTGACACAGCTGTCTTCAAGGGGGCACTGACAGCTGCACTGATGGGGGCAATGATACAGCTGCATTGACAGGGCACTGAAAGCTGAATTGACAGGCCCTGACACGCAGTACTGATGGGGGCACTGACAGAAGTACACTGACGTGGGGCACTGACAGCTGGCTTGATGGGGGCACTGACACAGCTGCATTGACGGGCTCACTGACACAGCTGCACTGACAGGGACCCTGACACAGCTGCACTGACACTGCTGCACTGAAGGAGCAATGACACAGCTGCACTGATGGGGGCACTGACACAACTGCATTGAAGAGGGCACTCACAGCTGCATTGACGGGGCACAAACACAGGTGCATTGACATGGTCACAGACACAGCTGCATTGATGGGGCCACTGACACTGCTGCACTGAAGGGGCAATGACACAGCTGCACTGATGGGGGCACTGACACAGCTGCACTGAAGGGGGCACTGACACAGCTGCACTGAAGGGGGCACTCACAGCTGCACTGAAGGGGGCACTCACAGCTGTACTGACGGGGCATTGACACAGCAGCATTGAAGCGGCATTGACAGATGCATTGACGGGGCACTGACACAGCTGCGTTGACGACGGCAGTGACACTACTGCATTGACGGGGCACTGACACAGCTGCATTGACGGGGCACTGGCACAGCAGCATTGACGGGGCACTGACACAGCAGCATTGATGGGGCACTGACAGCTTCACTGACACAGCTGCATTGACAAGAGCACTGACACAGATGCACTGACAAGCGCACTGACAGCTGCATTGACATGGGCACAGACACAGCTGCATTGATGAGACATTGACAGCTGCACTGACGGGGGCACTGACAGAGCTGCATTGACGGGGCAGTGACACAGCTGCATTGACGGGGCACTGACACAGCTGCATTGACGGGGCAGTTGCACAGCTGCATTGACGGGGCACTGACACAGCTGCACTGACAGGGGCACTGACACAGCTGCACTGACAGGGGCACTGACACAGCTGCACTGATGGGGACATTGACAGCTGCACTGACAGGGGCACTGATACAGCTGCATTGACAAGGGCACTGACACAGCTGCATTGATATGGGCACTGACAGCTGCATTGAAGGGGGCACTTAGACCTGCATTGACGGGGCACTCACAGCTGTACTGATGGCACATTGACACAGCAGCATTGTAGGGGTATTGACAGCTGCACTGACGGGGGCACTGCCACAGCTGCACTGAAGGGGGCACTCACAGCTGCCTTGAAGGGGGCACTCACAGCTGCCTTGACGGGGCACTCACAGCTGTACTGACGGGGCATTGACACAGCAGCATTGAAGCGGCATTGACAGATGCATTGACGGGGCACTGACACAGCTGCGTTGACGACGGCAGTGACACTACTGCATTCACGGGGCACTGACACAGCTGCATTGACGGGGCACTGACACAGCTGCATTGACGGGGCACTGACAGCTGTATTGATGGGGGCACTGACAGCTTCACTGACAGAGCTGCATTGACAAGAGCACTGACACAGATGCACTGACAGGGGCACTGACAGCTGCATTGACATGGGCACAGACACAGCTGCATTGATGAGACATTGACAGCTGCACTGACGGGGGCACTGACAGAGCTGCATTGACGGGGCAGTGACACAGCTGCATTGACGGGGCAGTGACACAGCTGCATTGACGGGGCAGTGGCACAACTGCATTGACGGGGCACTGACACAGCTGCACTGACAGGGGCACTGACACAGCTGCACTGACGGGGACATTGACAGCTGCACTGACAGGGGCACTGACACAGCTGCATTGACAAGGGCACTGACACAGCTGCATTGATATGGGCACTGACACAGCTGCATTGAAGGGGGCACTTAGACCTGCATTGACGGGGCACTCACAGCTGTACTGATGGCGCATTGACAGCAGCATTGAAGGGGTATTGACAGCTGCACTGACGGGGGCACTGACACAGCTGCTTTGATGACGGTAGTGGCACTGCTGCATTGATTGGGCACTGACACAGCTGCATTGATGGGGCACTGACAGCTGCATTGACAAGGGCACTGACACAGTTGCACTGACGGTGGCACAGACACATCTGCATTGACGTGGCACTGACACAGCTGCATTGACGAGGCACTGACAGCTGCACTGACGGGGGCACTTTCACAGCTGCATTGATGGGCCACTGACACAGCTGCATTGATGGGGGACTGACGCAGCTACATTGACAGGGGCACTGACAGCTGCATTGACGGGGCACTGACACATCTGCATTGACGGGGCACTGACACATCTGCATTGGTAGGGCAGTGACTCAGCTGCATTGATGGGGCACTCACAGCTGCAGTGAGGGGGCACTCACACAGCTGCATTGACGATGGCAGTGAGACTGCTGCATTGGCAGGGCACTGACAGCTGCATTGATCAAGGCAGTGATACTTCTGCATTGGCGGGGCGCAGACACTGCTGCATTGATGGGGACACAGACACTGCTGCATTGAAGACGGCAGTGACACAGCTGCATTGATGGGGCACTGACACAGCTGCATTGATGGGGCACTGACAAAGCTGCATTGATGGGGCACTGACAGATGCACTGACAAGGGCACTGACACAGCTGCATTGACAGGGGCACTGACAGCTGCATTGACAAGGGCAAAGACACAGCTGCATTGACGAGGCACTGACAGCTGCACTGATGGGGGCACTGACACAGCTGCATTGACAGGGGAACTGACAGCTGCATTGACGGGGCACTGACACAGCTGTTTCGACGGGGGGCACTGAGAGCTGCACTGACGGGGCACTGACACAGCTGCACTGACGGGGCATTGACACAGCTGCACTGACGGGACACTGACAGCTGCACTGACAGGGACACTGACACAGCTGCATTGACAAGGGCACTGACACAGCTGCATTGATATGGGCACTGACAGTTGGATTGAAGGGGGCACTCACACCTGCATTGACGGGGCACTCACAGCTGAACTTACGGGGCATTGACAAAACAGCATTGAAGGACCATTGACAGCTGCACTGATGGGGGCACTGACACAGCTGAGTTGATGATGGTAGTGGCACTGCTGCATTGACAGGGCACTGACACAGCTGCATTGATGGGGCACTGACAGCTGCTTTGACGGGGCACTGACACAGCTGCACTGACACAGCTGCATTGACAAGGGCACTGACACAGCTGCACTGACGGAGGCACAGACACAGCTGCATTGATGTGGCACAGACACAGCTGCATTGATGAGGCACTGACAGCTGCACTGACGGGGGCAGTTTCACAGCTGCATTGACGGGGGCACTGACATCTGCATTGATGGGGCACTAACACAGCTGCATCGATGGGTCACTGACACAGCTGCATTGATGGGTCACTGACACAACTGCATTGACATGGGTACTGACACAGCTACATTGAGGGGGCACAGAGAGCTGCATTGATGGGGGCGTTGCAAAGCTGCATTGACAGGGACATTGACAGCTGTATTAATGGGGCCACTGACTCTGCTGCACTGATGGGGGCACTGACACAGCTGCATTGATGGGGCAACGACACAGCTGCATTGATGGGGCAACGACACAGCTGCATTGACGGGGCAGATGCATTGACGTGGCCACTGACAAAGCTGCACCGATGGAGCACACACAAATGCACTGACAGAGGCTCTGACAGCTGCATTGACAAGGACACTGACACAGCAGCATTGAAGGGGGCACTGACCCAACTGCATTGACGGGGACACAGATATAGCTGCATTGACGATGTCAGTGACACTTCTGCATTGGCTGGGAACTGACACAGCACCATTGGCGGGGGGACTCACAGCTGCATTGACTGGTGCACTGACACAGCTGCACTGATGGGGACACTGACACTGTTGCACTGATGGGGACACTGACACTGTTGCACTGAAGGGGCAATGACACTGTTGCACTGAAGGGGCACTGACACTGCTGCACTCAAGGGGCAATGACACAGCTGCACTGAAGGGGCAATGACACAGCTGCACTCAAGGGGCACTGACACAGCTGCACTCAAGGGGGCACTCACAGCTGCCTTGAAGGGGGCACTCACAGCTGCCTTGACGGGGCACTCACAGCTGTACTGACGGGGACATTGACACAGCTGCACTGATGGGGCACTGACACAGCTGCTGCGATGGGGCACTGACAGCTCCATTAACGTGGGCACTGACACTGCTGCATTTACTATGCACTGACAACTGCACTGAGAGGGGCACTGACAACTGCACTGACAGTGGCACTGACACAACTTCACCGATGAGGGCACTGACACAACTGTACTGACAAGGGCACAGACAAAGCTGTATTGATAGGGCACTGACACAGCTGTCTTCAAGGGGGCACTGACAGCTGCACTGATGGGGGCAATGATACAGCTGCATTGACAGGGCACTGAAAGCTGAATTGACAGGCCCTGACACGCAGTACTGATGGGGGCACTGACAGAAGTACACTGACGTGGGGCACTGACAGCTGGCTTGATGGGGGCACTGACGCAGCTGCATTGACGGGCTCACTGACACAGCTGCACTGACAGGGACCCTGACACAGCTGCACTGACACTGCTGCACTGAAGAAGCAATGACACAGCTGCACTGATGGGGGCACTGACACAACTGCATTGAAGAGGGCACTCACAGCTGCATTGACGGGGCACAAACACAGGTGCATTGACATGGGGCCACTGACACTGCTGCACTGAAGGGGCAATGACACAGCTGCACTGAAGGGGCAATGACAGCTGCACTGATGGGGCACTGACACAGCTGCACTGACACAGCTGCCTTGAAGGGGGCACTCACAGCTGCATTGACGGGGCACTCACAGCTGTACTGACGGGGCATTGACACAGCAGCATTGAAGTGGCATTGACAGATGCATTGACGGGGCACTCACAGCTGTACTGACGGGGCATTGACACAGCAGCATTGAAGCGGCATTGACAGATGCATTGACGGGGCACTGACACAGCTGCGTTGACGGGGCACTGACACAGCTGCATTGACGGGGCACTGACACAGCAGCATTGACGGGGCACTGACACAGCAGCATTGACGGGGCACTGACACAGCTGCATTGATGGGGCACTGACAGCTTCACTGACACAGCTGCATTGACAAGAGCACTGACACAGTTGCACTGACAAGGGCACTGACAGCTGCATTGACATGGGCACAGACACAGCTGCATTGATGAGACATTGACAGCTGCACTGACGGGGGTACTGACAGAGCTGCATTGACGGGGCAGTGACACAGCTGCATTGACGGGGCACTGACAGAGCTGCATTGACGGGGCAGTGGCACAGCTGCATTGACGGGGCAGTGGCACAGCTGCATTGACGGGGCAGTGGCACAGCTGCATTGACGGGGCACTGACACAGCTGCACTGACAGGGGCACTGACACAGCTGCACTTACAGGGGCACTGACACAGCTGCACTGATGGGGACATTGACAGCTGCACTGACAGGGGCACTGATACAGCTGCATTGACAAGGGCACGGACACAGCTGCATTGATATGGGCACTGACAGCTGCATTGAAGGGGGCACTTAGACCTGCATTGACGGGGCACTCACAGCTGTACTGATGGCGCATTGACACAGCAGCATTGTAGGGGTATTGACAGCTGCACTGACGGGGGCACTGACACAGCTGCACTGAAGGGGGCACTCACAGCTGCCTTAAAGGGGGCACTCACAGCTGCATTGACGGGGCACTCACAGCTGTACTGACGGGGCATTGACACAGCAGCATTGAA
Organism: Triturus cristatus; assembly: GCF_964204655.1. Lineage (NCBI taxonomy): Eukaryota > Metazoa > Chordata > Amphibia > Caudata > Salamandridae > Triturus > Triturus cristatus. The sequence continues at coordinate 852,678,767 of NC_140582.1, forward strand.
GCGGCATTGACAGATGCATTGACGGGGCACTGACACAGCTGCGTTGACGACGGCAGTGACACTACTGCATTCACGGGACACTGACACAGCTGCATTGACGGGGCACTGACACAGCTGTATTGATGGGGCACTGACAGCTTCACTGACACAGCTGCATTGACAAGAGCACTGACACAGATACACTGACAGGGGCACTGACAGCTGCATTGACATGGGCACAGACACAGCTGCATTGATGAGACATTGACAGCTGCACTGACAGGGGCACTGACAGAGCTGCATTGACGGGGCAGTGACACAGCTGCATTGATGGGGCAGTGACACAGCTGCATTGACGGGGCAGTGGCACAGCTGCATTGACAGGGCACTGACACAGCTGCACTGACAGGGACATTGACAGCTGCACTGACAAGGGCACTGACACAGCTGCATTGACAAGGGCACTGACACAGCTGCATTGATATGGGCACTGACACAGCTGCATTGAAGGGGCTCTTAGACCTGCATTGACGGGGCACTCACAGCTGTACTGATGGCGCATTGACACAGCAGCATTGAAGGGGTATTGACAGCTGCACTGACGGGGGCACTGACACAGCTGCTTTGATGACGGTAGTGGCACTGCTGCATTGATTGGGCACTGACACAGCTGCATTGATGGGGCACTGACAGCTGCTTTGAGGGGGCACTGACACAGCTGCATTGACAAGGGCACTGACAGTTGCACTGACGGTGGCACAGACACATCTGCATTGATGTGGCACTGACAGCTGCATTGACGAGGCACTGACAGCTGCACTGACGGGAGCACTTTCACAGCTGCATTGATGGGCCACTGGCAGCTGCATTGATGGGGGACTGACGCAGCTACATTGACGGGGGCACTGACAGCTGCATTGACGGGGCACTGACACATCTGCATTGACGGGGCACTGACACATCTGCATTGACGGGGCACTGACACATCTGCATTGGTAGGGCAGTGACTCAGCTGCATTGACGGGGCACTCACAGCTGTACAGACGGGGCATTGACACAGCAGCATTGAAGCGGCATTGACAGATGCATTGACGGGGCACTCACAGCTGTACTGACGGGGCATTGACACAGCAGCATTGAAGCGGCATTGACAGATGCATTGACGGGGCACTGACACAGCTGCGTTGACGACGGCAGTGACACTACTGCATTGACGGGGCACTGACACAGCTGCATTGACGGGGCACTGGCACAGCAGCATTGACGGGGCACTGACACAGCAGCATTGATGGGGCACTGACAGCTTCACTGACACAGCTGCATTGACAAGAGCACTGACACAGATGCACTGACAAGCGCACTGACAGCTGCATTGACATGGGCACAGACACAGCTGCATTGATGAGACATTGACAGCTGCACTGACGGGGGCACTGACAGAGCTGCATTGACGGGGCAGTGACACAGCTGCATTGACGGGGCACTGACACAGCTGCATTGACGGGGCAGTTGCACAGCTGCATTGACGGGGCACTGACACAGCTGCACTGACAGGGGCACTGACACAGCTGCACTGACAGGGGCACTGACACAGCTGCACTGATGGGGATATTGACAGCTGCACTGACAGGGGCACTGATACAGCTGCATTGACAAGGGCACTGACACAGCTGCATTGATATGGGCACTGACAGCTGCATTGAAGGGGGCACTTAGACCTGCATTGACGGGGCACTCACAGCTGTACTGATGGCGCATTGACACAGCAGCATTGTAGGGGTATTGACAGCTGCACAGACGGGGGCACTGCCACAGCTGCACTGAAGGGGGCACTCACAGCTGCCTTGAAGGGGGCACTCACAGCTGCCTTGACGGGGCACTCACAGCTGTACTGACGGGGCATTGACACAGCAGCATTAAAGCGGCATTGACAGATGCATTGACGGGGCACTGACACAGCTGCGTTGACGACGGCAGTGACACTACTGCATTCACGGGGCACTGACACAGCTGCATTGACGGGGCACTGACACAGCTGCATTGACGGGGCACTGACAGCTGTATTGATGGGGGCACTGACAGCTTCACTGACACAGCTGCATTGACAAGAGCACTGACACAGATGCACTGACAGGGGCACTGACAGCTGCATTGACATGGGCACAGACACAGCTGCATTGATGAGACATTGACAGCTGCACTGACGGGGGCACTGACAGAGCTGCATTGTCGGGGCAGTGACACAGCTGCATTGACGGGGCAGTGACACAGCTGCATTGACGGGGCAGTGGCACAACTGCATTGACGGGGCACTGACACAGCTGCACTGACAGGGGCACTGACACAGCTGCATTGACAAGGGCACTGACACAGCTGCATTGATATGGGCACTGACACAGCTTGTTAGAAAGGATAGACGGACCGGGAGGGTCGGCCGGGGTCAGGAGGAGAGGTCTCCGGGGAGAGCCGTCTCCAGCGATCGTACAGATAAGTAACTTCCCCCCCACAGACAGATACCACACACGGATAAGGTTCAGTGTTCTTTATAAGCACTTCTTAAGGTACGGTTGAATGGTACAAGGAGGTCTGGACTCAGGGGTCCCCTCGATTCAAGTCTCTCAAAGCAGGGTAAGGGGTAGCGGGACAGTCTGTCTACCAGTCAGGTAGTTTGGATGAGATGATGATTAGCTCACAATCCTCGAGCTTAGTTGGTGCGGGCCGCGGCAGCGCCAGCAGGTCCCGGAGAGATGGTCGATGTACGGTCCGCGGCAGCGCCAGCAGGTCCCGGTGAGGTTGGTCGTTACAACGGGCCGCGGCAGCGCCAGCAGGTCCCGGAAAGATGGTCGATGTACGGTCCGCGGCAGCGCCAGCAGGTCCCGGTGAGGATGGTCGTTACAACGGGCCGCGGCAGCGCCAGCAGGTCCCGACGAGGATGGATGTTGTAGAAGGCCGCGGCAGCGCCAGCAGGCAGGACGATGGTTCACAAGAGCGGGCTACGGCAGCGCCAGTAGTCCGTCAAGGCTGAGTTCTCTCGGTGTCTCTCGACTCCAGGATACAACTGCCTTCCTGCTCCGGAGTTGCCCCAGTTATAGGGCAGGCGCTCTTTGATGTCCGGACCCTCGCACTTGGAGGTCGGAGGGCCCGGGATGAAGGTGTCCAGACACCCAGCAGGGGGTGGAGCCAGCGCCTGGGGGAGCTGGGGGCGATCGGCACCTGGCGGGGGGAAGAGCTCTTGACACTTCGTCCTCCCATTGACCTGCCAAGTGGTCCGCTCACCTCCTGGGTGGATGGTGGTGCCGGGATGTCGGGGCCGGTCAGGCCCGGGGTTAGGGTCGGGGCGAGGCCACGCGGCCTCGTGGTGCAGGGCCCAAGATGGCGGCTTGAACCGGCCGGGGGAGCCGGTGGGGCTGGGCCCCGTGATGAGTAGAGGTCCGAGGGCAGAAGATCCGTCGGGAGACGGGGTACGGGTGCTTTTCGGGGGTTATGCCTGGTGGGCCGGAGCTCGGGCCCTGTCGTGCGGGGAGGGAGCAAGCCCTTCGTGTGGCCTGTCCAACATGCGTCCCCCCCAGCTGAAGGCGGGGAGAGTCACCCATCTCCTTGGGGACTCTCTTCGTCGAGGCGGAAAAAGCGGGACAGGCCATCCGCGTTGGCGTGGTCTTGGCCTGGTCGGTGCTCCACAGTGAAGTCCATTCCCTGCAGGGAAATGGACCAGCGCAAGAGTTTTGGGTTCTCCCCCCGCATCTGCATCAGCCACTGCAGGGGTCGATGGTCGGTTTGTACCCGGAAGTGGGTACCGAAGAGATAGGGCCGGAGCTTTTTGAGGGCCCACACCACTGCGAAGGCCTCCCTCTCGATGGTGCTCCAGCGCTGTTCTCGGGCCAGGAGACGTCGACTGATGAAGGCCACCGGCTGGTCATGACCTTCGGGGTTTAACTGAGAAAGGACGGCTCCGATGCCGTGGTCGGAGGCGTCGGTCTGTACCATGAATTCCCGACTGTAATCGGGGGCCTGGAGCACAGGGGCGGTGCATAGAGCGGCCTTCAGCTTCTCGAAGGCCGCTTGACAATCGGGGGTCCAGTTAATCCGCTTCGGCTGGTTCTTGGACGTGAGACCCGTGAGGGGCCCCACGATGCTGCCGTAGTCCTTCACGAACCGCCGGTAGTAGCCGGTGAGCCCCAAGAAGGCTCGGACCTCGGTCTGGGTGACGGGGGGCTGCCAGGACTGGATGGCAGCAATCTTAAGTTGTAGCGGGGCCACCAGCCCGCTTCCCACTTGGTGCCCAAGGTAGGTCACAGACCCTTGGCCAATTTGGCACTTGCCGGCCTTAATTGTGAGGCCGGCCCGCTGGAGGGCCTGTAGGACCTCTTGGAGGTGACGGAGGTGGTCGGCCCAGTGGTGGCTGTATACAGCGATATCGTCCAGGTAGGCAGCGCTGAACTCTTCGAGCCCCGCCAAGACCTGGTTCACGAGGCGTTGAAACGTGGCGGGGGCATTCTTCATGCCGAAGGGCATGACCTTGAATTGGTAGTGGCCATCGGGGGTAGAGAAGGCTGACCGTTCCTGAGCCCTGGGTGTGAGGCCGATCTGCCAGTAGCCCGCTGTTAGGTCGAAGATACTGAGGTAGCGGGCGCCCCCCAGCCGGTCGATCAGCTCGTCTGCTCGGGGGATCGGATGAGCGTCGGTCCGGGTGACAGCGTTCAAGCCCCGGTAGTCGACGCAGAATCTCAGTTCAGGGGCGGTGCCGGGGGCAGCGGCTTTGGGGACCAATACAACCGGACTGGCCCAGGGACTGTCCGAGGGCTTGATGACCCCGATTGTGAGCATCTTGGCCACCTCCTCCTGTATGCAGGCCCGTACCCGATCTGGTACGCGGTAGGCCCGGTGTCGGACAGGGGGACTGTCCCCGGTGTCCACGTCGTGCAAACACCAAGGGGTGACCCCGGGGGTGAGGGAGAACAGGGTAGCGAACTGCAGCAGGAGGTTCCGGCAGCCCTGGCGTTGCTCCGAAGTGAGGGTGTCAGAGAGCCGGACCCCGTCCACGGAGCCGTCATTCTCCTGAGTCTTCAGAAGATCCGGGAGGGGTTCGGAGTCTTCCTCTGCCCCACTGTCCGTAGCCATCAGGAGGCTGAGTTCTGAGCGCCCAAAGTGTGGTTTGAGTCGGTTGGTGTGGAGGACCCGAAGGGGGTTCCGGGAGGTCCCCAGGTCGATGAGGTAAGTGACGGGGCTTTTGCGCTCGACCACTTTGAAGGGCCCCGTCCACTTATCTTGCAAGGCACATGGTTCGGTGGGGGACATCACCCATACTTGTTGTCCAGGCTCGAACTCAACGGAGGAGGCATTGTGATCATACCACCTCTTCATGTCCTCCTGGCTGGCCTCGAGGTTCACCTTGGCCATCTCTCTGAAGCGCCGGGTCTGATTGTGTAGGGCCAGGAGGTATTTGAAGACGTCTGGAGGGGTCTTTAGGGGGGCCATCTCCCAACCTTCTTTTACTAGGCTGAGGGGCCCTCGCACAGGGTGCCCGTACAGGAGTTCGAAAGGGCTAAAACCGAGGGACTTCTGGGGAACTTCGCGGTAGGCGAAGAGGAGGCACGGGAGTAGTACATCCCACTGGCGACGGAGGGGCTCTTCCAATCCCCCAATCATCCCCTTGAGGGTGCGGTTAAAACGCTCCACTAGTCCGTTCCCTTGGGGGTGATAGGGGGTCCTGAATCTGTAGGTGACCCCGCATTGTTGCCAGAGGGATTTCATGTATTTGGATATAAAGTTCGTGCCTCGGTCGCTGACGACTTCTCGGGGGAAGCCTACCCGGGAGAAGATCCCCATTAGGGCCCGGCCAACCACCGGAGCGGTCACGGTCCGTAGGGGCACCGCCTCGGGGTAGCGGGTGGCATGGTCCACCAGTACTAAGATGAACCGGTGTCCTTGTGCCGTGCGGGGGTCCAGAGGCCCCACGATGTCTATCCCCACCCTCTCGAACGGGGTGGTGACCACAGGGAAGGGTTGCAGAGGGGCTTTCAGCTTCCGACCACTCTTCCCGCTGGCTTGGCATGTGGGGCAAGATCGGCAGTGGGTCAGGACGTCATTCCCCATCTTCGGCCAGAAAAAGTGGGTCACTAGGCGGCTGTACGTTTTATCTTGGCCCAGGTGTCCAGCCAGGGGGACATCGTGGGCCAGGTTGAGCAGAAAGTCTCTGAAGCGGAGAGGTACCACCAGTACTCGACCGGCCCCCAGCTCGGCGATTCTTTGCTCGCTGTATAGCAGGTCGTTATCCCAGTAGACCCAGTGAGTTTCGGTGGAGTCCCCTGCGTTCTGGGCGCTGGCTTGTTGGCGGAGTCCCTCGAGGGAGGGACAGGTCTTTTGTTCCTGGCGGAACTGTGCTTGGGTGGGCCCCCCCTCTTGACGCCACTGAGCCAGGTCAGGAAGGTCCTGGGGTTGCGCGTCCCCTTCGGCCGTCGGGTCTGGGAGGCTGGCCTCGTCGTTGTCTTCTACTGGGGCGACTGGGGGCGGAGGTGCTGGCCATTCCGGTTCTTCTGATCGAGGGACGGCACGGGCGGCCATGGACCGGGTGGTTATGCAGGCCCAGTCCGGGAGGCCCAGCATCCCCAGGTGCTCTCTTCTCTCAATGGTGGCCCACGGGGAACTCTCGAGGTCATTCCCCAGGAGGCAGTCCACGGGGGCATCGTCCCGGACCGTCACCTTCAACAGGCCGGAGACCCCTCCCCATTCGAATGGAACGCAGGCCATTTGACACATACTTTCAGAGTTGTCTGCCGAGCGGACGGGGCAGAGAATGTTCGGCAGGATCTGCTCGGGCTTCACCAGGTGACAGCGGACGGCCGTCACACTGGCGCCTGTGTCACGCAAGGCCTCGGCTCGCTGTCCATTAATGGTCACCCACTGACCGTATTTCCTGGTGTTAGCGGGTAGGGGAGCCCGCGGGACCATGTCTCTTCCCCCTAAGCACGCCAGGACCATGGCGGCCGGTTCCCACTCTTGCTGGGCCGGCTCATACTCCTCTGGTTCCTCCAATGATCGCTCTTCCCCCAGGGCGGCGGCAGCTACCTGGCGGGGCTTGGGTGTTTGGTTCTGCGGGCACCTCGGGTCATTGGCGTAGTGGCCGACTCGCTGGCATCGGTGGCACGTGACGTTGGCTCGGACCCCAGGACGCCACGGGGGGTTGCCCCGACCGGCCGGAGCCGGGGTGCTGGCCACGGGTGTTGCGGGCAAGGCGTCTCTCCCTCGCCCCTGGCCCCCTCCTCCTCCCCGAGGACGGTGCTGGCCTTGGTTGTTTCTGTTCTGTTCGTGTGGCCCCCTCCGGCCCACTCGGGTGCTTTCCCATCGGTCAGCTTCGGCGGCGAGCTGCCGGGGGTCAGTCAGCTTACTGTCGAGGAGGTGCTGCCTGAGCTCGACGAAGCAGTTGTTCGACAGGTGCTCCCATACCATCAGGTTAAAGAGTTGTTCGTAGGTGGTGACCTGGCTCCCCTTTATCCAACCCTCGAAGGCACGGCTGAAATAGTTCACGTATTCTACCCAAGTTGTACCTGGGATCCGGGTGCAATCTCTGAACCTCTGGCGGTACATCTCGGGTGTGAGGCCGTAGCGGGTGAGGAGGGCAGCCTTCATGTGGTCGTAGGACGACATTTGGTGATCTGGGAGCTGCAGTAGGGCATCGCGCCCCTCGTTGATAAACCTCCCCCAGAGTCCGGCTCCCCAATCACTCCGGTCGATCCGGTGGGAGGTCATGGCGATCTCGTAGGCTTTAAACCACTGTTGTATGTCGTCTTCTCGGACATACTCGCGGACAACATCCTTGGGGATGTGGACTTTTTTCTCGATTGGCCCCGGGGTGTGTGGTCGCTCAGGCACCCCCAGTTCTTTATTCTGTTTCCGAAATTCTATTTCCGCCAGTTTGCGCTCGTGCTCGAGCGTTATTTTTTTCTCCTCCAGCTCTCTCTGTCTCTGCTTCTCTTCTCGTTCATCTCGGAGCCGCATGTGCTCGAGGTTGAGTTTCTGTTCAGCTAACTTGAGTTCCCCATCCATCTTGAGTCGTGCCATTTCCAACTCGTGCAATCTGGTTCTTTCTCTTTCTCGGATCTCCTCCTGCGAGAGGCCCGTTCCCCGCTCCTCGGGAGCCGTGGCGTTCCCCTCTGGTGTGATGCTGCTTTGGTCGGAGGGTCCGGCGACCCCAGTTTCTGCCCACGACTCTAGGGCGTGCTTTAGATCCTCTTTGGTACTCAGGCCGGTGGTAGCAATGCCAAGTTCTATGCAGAATTGTCTCAGTTCGCGGTGGTTGTATTCTTCTAATTTATCCATTTGCAATTTCTCGGTGGAGTTGCTATCTTTGGCTGACATCGTGTTGTTGTCGTGGGGTGAGCTACTCTCTGTACGATTATGCGTTGATTCGGATCGCGCCGCTGGCCACCAATGTTAGAAAGGATAGACGGACGGGAGGGTCGGCCGGGGTCAGGAGGAGAGGTCTCCGGGGAGAGCCGTCTCCAGCGATCGTACAGATAAGTAACTTCCCCCCCACAGACAGATACCACACACGGATAAGGTTCAGTGTTCTTTATAAGCACTTCTTAAGGTACGGTTGAATGGTACAAGGAGGTCTGGACTCAGGGGTCCCCTCGATTCAAGTCTCTCAAAGCAGGGTAAGGGGTAGCGGGACAGTCTGTCTACCAGTCAGGTAGTTTGGATGAGATGATGATTAGCTCACAATCCTCGAGCTTAGTTGGTGCGGGCCGCGGCAGCGCCAGCAGGTCCCGGAGAGATGGTCGATGTACGGTCCGCGGCAGCGCCAGCAGGTCCCGGTGAGGTTGGTCGTTACAACGGGCCGCGGCAGCGCCAGCAGGTCCCGGAAAGATGGTCGATGTACGGTCCGCGGCAGCGCCAGCAGGTCCCGGTGAGGATGGTCGTTACAACGGGCCGCGGCAGCGCCAGCAGGTCCCGACGAGGATGGATGTTGTAGAAGGCCGCGGCAGCGCCAGCAGGCAGGACGATGGTTCACAAGAGCGGGCTACGGCAGCGCCAGTAGTCCGTCAAGGCTGAGTTCTCTCGGTGTCTCTCGACTCCAGGATACAACTGCCTTCCTGCTCCGGAGTTGCCCCAGTTATAGGGCAGGCGCTCTTTGATGTCCGGACCCTCGCACTTGGAGGTCGGAGGGCCCGGGATGAAGGTGTCCAGACACCCAGCAGGGGGTGGAGCCAGCACCTGGGGGAGCTGGGGGCGATCGGCACCTGGCGGGGGGGAAGAGCTCTTGACACTTCGTCCTCCCATTGACCTGCCAAGTGGTCCGCTCACCTCCTGGGTGGATGGTGGTGCCGGGATGTCGGGGCCGGTCAGGCCCGGGGTTAGGGTCGGGGCGAGGCCACGCGGCCTCGTGGTGCAGGGCCCAAGATGGCGGCTTGAACCGGCCGGGGGAGCCGGTGGGGCTGGGCCCCGTGATGAGTAGAGGTCCGAGGGCAGAAGATCCGTCGGGAGACGGGGTACGGGTGCTTTTCGGGGGTTATGCCTGGTGGGCCGGAGCTCGGGCCCTGTCGTGCGGGGAGGGAGCAAGCCCTTCGTGTGGCCTGTCCAACACAGCTGCATTGAAGGGGGCACTTAGACCTGCATTGACGGGGCACTCACAGCTGTACTGATGGCGCATTGACAGCAGCATTGAAGGGGTATTGACAGCTGCACTGACGGGGGCACTGACACAGCTGCTTTGATGACGGGAGTGGCACTGCTGCATTGATTGGGCACTGACACAGCTGCATTGATGGGGCACTGACACAGCTGCATTGACAAGGGCACTGACACAGTTGCACTGACGGTGGCACAGACACATCTGCATTGACGTGGCACTGACACAGCTGCATTGACGAGGCACTGACAGCTGCACTGACGGGGGCACTTTCACAGCTGCATTGATGGGCCACTGACACAGCTGCATTGATGGGGGCCTGACGCAGCTACATTGACAGGGGCACTGACAGCTGCATTGACGGGGCACTGACACATCTGCATTGACGGGGCACTGACACATCTGCATTGGTAGGGCAGTGACTCAGCTGCATTGATGGGGCACTCACAGCTGCAGTGAGGGGGCACTCACACAGCTGCATTGACGATGGCAGTGAGACTGCTGCATTGGCAGGGCACTGACAGCTGCATTGATCAAGGCAGTGATACTTCTGCATTGGCGGGGCGCAGACACTGCTGCATTGATGGGGACACAGACACTGCTGCATTGAAGACGGCAGTGACACAGCTGCATTGATGGGGCACTGACACAGCTGCATTGATGGGGCACTGACACAGCTGCATTGATGGGACACTGACAGATGCACTGACAAGGGCACTGACACAGCTGCATTGACAGGGGCACTGACAGCTGCATTGACAAGGGCAAAGACACAGCTGCATTGACGAGGCACTGACAGCTGCACTGATGGGGGCACTGACACAGCTGCATTGACAGGGGAACTGACAGCTGCATTGACGGGGCACTGACACAGCTGTTTCGACGGGGGGCACTGAGAGCTGCACTGACGGGGCACTGACACAGCTGCACTGACGGGGCATTGACACAGCTGCACTGACGGGACACTGACACAGCTGCATTGACAAGGGCACTGACACAGCTGCATTGATATGGGCACTGACAGTTGGATTGAAGGGGGCACTCACACCTGCATTGACGGGGCACTCACAGCTGAACTTACGGGGCATTGACAAAACAGCATTGAAGGACCATTGACAGCTGCACTGATGGGGGCACTGACACAGCTGAGTTGATGATGGTAGTGGCACTGCTGCATTGACAGGGCACTGACACAGCGGCATTGATGGGGCACTGACAGCTGCTTTGACGGGGCACTGACACAGCTGCACTGACACAGCTGCATTGACAAGGGCACTGACACAGCTGCACTGACGGAGGCACAGACACAGCTGCATTGATGTGGCACAGACACAGCTGCATTGATGAGGCACTGACAGCTGCACTGACGGGGGCAGTTTCACAGCTGCATTGACGGGGGCACTGACATCTGCATTGATGGGGCACTAACACAGCTGCATCGATGGGTCACTGACACAGCTGCATTGATGGGTCACTGACACAACTGCATTGACATGGGTACTGACACAGCTACATTGAGGGGGCACAGAGAGCTGCATTGATGGGGGCGTTGCAAAGCTGCATTGACAGGGACATTGACAGCTGTATTAATGGGGCCACTGACTCTGCTGCACTGATGGGGGCACTGACACAGCTGCATTGATGGGGCAACGACACAGCTGCATTGATGGGGCAACGACACAGCTGCATTGACGGGTGTTGGACAGGCCACACGAAGGGCTTGCTCCCTCCCCGCATGACAGGGCCCAAGCCCCGGCCCGCCAGGCGTGACCCACGAGAATCACCCGCACCCCGTCTCCCGACGGAACTCCTGCCCTCGGACCTCCATGTATCACGGGCCCAAGCCACCACCGGCCCCCTCGGCCGGGTCAAGCCGCCATCTTGGGCCCTGCGCCACGAGGCCGCGTGGCCTCCACCCGACCCTAACCCTGGGCCTGGCCGGCCCCGACATCCCGGCACCACCATCCACCCAGGAGGTGAGCGGACCACTTGGCAGGTCAATGGGAGAACGAAGCGCCAAGGACTCTCCCCCGCCAGGTGCCGATCGCCTCCAGTTCCCCCAGGCACCGGCTCCACCCCCCCGCTGGGTGTCTGGACACCTTCATCCCGGAACCTCCGACCTCCAAGTGCGAGGGTCCGGACATCAAAGGGCGCCTGCCCTATAACTGGAGCAGCTCCGGAGCAGGAAGGCAGTTGTATCCTGGAGTCGAGAGACACCGAGAGAACTCAGCCTTGACGGACTACTGGCACTGCCGTAGCCCTATCTTGTGAACAATCTTCCTGCCTGCTGGCGCTGCCGCGGCCTTCTGCAACATCCATCCTCGTCGGGACCTGCTGGCGCTGCCGCAGCCCGTTGTAACGACCATCTTCACCGGGACCTGCTGGCGCTGCCGTGGACCGTACATTGACCATCTTCACTGGGACCTGCTGGCGCTGCCGCGGACCGTGTATCGACCATCTTCACCGGGACCTGCTGGCGCTGCCGCGGCCCGTACCAACTAGACCACCAAGCTCGAGGATTGTGAGCTACCCACCATACCATCTCAACTACCAGACTGGTAACCAGACTGTCCCGCTACCCCCTTTTCCCATCTTGAGAGACTTGAATCGAGGGGACCCCTGAGTCCAGACCTCCTTGTACCTTTTCATCGTACCTTAAGAAGTGCTTATAAAGAACGCTAACTCATCTCCTTGTGTGGTATCTGTCTGTGGGGGGGAAGTTATTTGTCTGTACGATCGCTGGAGACGGCTCTCCCCGGAGACCTCTCCCCTTGTCCTCGGCCGACCCTCCCGGTCCGTCTAACATTGGTGGCCAGCGGCGCGATCCGAATCAACGCGTAATCGTACAGAGAGTAGCTCACCCCACGACAAAACCACGATGTCAGCCAAAGATAGCGGTTCCACTGAAAAGTTCCAAATGGATAAGTTGGAAGAATATAACCACCGCGAACTTAAACAATTCTGCATGGAACTAGGCATTGCTACCACCGGCCTGAGTACCAAAGATGATTTGAAGCGCGCCCTTGAGTCGTGGGCAGAAACTGGGATCACCGGATCCTCCGACCAAAACAGTGTCGCACCAGAGGGGAACGCCACGACTCCCGAGGAGCGGGGAACGGGCCTCTCGCAGGAGGAGATCCAGGAAAGAGAAAGGACCAGATTACACGAGTTGGAAATGGCACGACTCAAGATGGACGGTGAACTAAAGTTAGCCGAGCAGAAACTAAATCTAGAGCATCTGCGGCTCCGAGAGGAACGAGAAGAAAAACAGAGACAGAGAGAGCTTGAGGAAAAAAGAATAACACTCGAACACGAGCGCAAACTGGCGGAAATAGAACTTCGGAAACAGAATAAAGAACAGGGGGTGCCTGAGCGACCGAACACCCCAGGGGCAACCGAGAAAAAAGTCCACATCCCCAAGGATGTTGTCCGAGAGTATGTCCGAGAAGACGACATACAGCAGTGGTTCAAAGCCTACGAGATCGCCATGACCTCCCACCGGATCGACCGGAGTGATTGGGGAGCCGGACTATGGGGGAGGTTCGTCAACGAAGGTCGCGATGCCCTGTTGCAGCTCCCAGATCACCAAATGTCGTCCTACGACCACATGAAGGCTGCCCTCCTCACCCGCTACGGCCTCACACCCGAGATGTACCGCCAGAGGTTCAGAGATTGCACCCGGATCCCGGGTACAACTTGGGTGGAGTACGTAAACTATTTCAGCCGAGCCTTCGAGGGTTGGATCAAGGGGAGCCATGTAACGACCTACGAACAACTCTTTAACCTTATGGTATGGGAACACCTGTCGAGGACCACACGAGCAGAACCGAAGCAACCAAGGCCAGCACCGTCCTCGGGGAGGAGGAGGAGGCCAGGGGCGAGGGAGAGACACCCTCCCGGCAACACCCGTGACCAGCACCCCGGCCCCGGCCGGCCGGGGAAACCCCCCGATGCGTCCAGGGTTCCGAGCCAATGTCACGTGCCACCGATGCCAGCGAGTCGGCCATTACGCCAATGACCCGAGCTGCCCGCAGAACCAAACGCCCAAGCCCCGCCAGGTAGCTGCCGCCGCCCTGGGGGAAGAACGACTATCAGAGGAACAGGAAGAGTATGAGCCGGCCCAGCAAGAGTGGGAACCGGCCGCCATGGTTCTAGCGTGCCTAGGGGGAAAAGACATAGTCCCGCGGGCTCCCCTACCCGCCAACACCAGGAAATACGGTCAGTGGGTGACCATTAATGGACATCGGGCCGAGGCCTTACGTGACACAGGCGCCAGTGTGACGGCCGTCCGCTGTCACCTGGTGAAACCCGAGCAGATCCTGCCGAACATTCTCTGCCCCGTCCGCTCAGCCGACAATTCCGAAAGTCTGTGTCAAATGGCCTGCGTCCCCTTCGAGTGGGGAGGGGTCTCCGGCCTGTTGAAAGTGACGGTCCGGGATGATGCCCCCGTGGACTGCCTCCTGGGGAATGACCTTGAGAGTTCCCCGTGGGCCACCGTCGAGAGAAGAGAGCACCTGGGGATGCTGGGCCTCCCGGACTGGGCCTGCGTAACCACCCGGTCCATGGCCGCCCGTGCCGTCCCCCGACCAGAAGAACCGGAATGGCCAGCACCTCCGCCCCCGGTCGCCCCAGTAGAAGACAACGACGAGGCCAACCCCCCGGAACCAACGACCGAAAGGGACGCGCAACCCCAGGACCTCCCCGGCCTGGCTCAGTGGCGTCAAGAATGGGGGCCCACCCAAGAACAGTTCCGCCAGGAGCAAAAGACCTGCCCCTCCCTCGAGGGACTCCGCCAACAAGCCAGCGCCCAGAGCGCAGGGGACTCCACCGGAACTCACTGGGTCTACTGGGAGAACGACCTGCTATACAGCGAACAGAGAATCGCAGAGCTAGGGGCCGGTCGAGTACTGGTGGTACCTCTCCGCTTCAGAGACTTCCTGCTCAACCTGGCCCACGATGTCCCCCTGGCTGGACACCTGGGCCAAGACAAAACTTACAGTCGCCTAGTGACCCACTTTTTCTGGCCGAAGATGCGGAACGACGTCCTGAACCACTGCCGGTCCTGCCCCACGTGCCAGGCCAGCGGGAAGAGTGGCCGTAAGCTGAAAGCCCCTCTACAACCCTTCCCAGTGGTCACCACCCCGTTCGAGAGGGTAGGAATAGACATTGTGGGGCCCCTGGACCCCCGCACGGCACAAGGACATAGGTTCATCCTGGTACTGGTGGATCACGCCACCCGCTACCCCGAGGCGGTGCCTCTACGAACTGTAACAGCTCCGGTGGTTGGCCGGGCCCTAATGGGGATCTTCTCCCGGGTGGGCTTCCCCCGAGAAGTCGTCAGCGACCGAGGCACGAACTTCATCTCCAAATACATGAAGTCCCTCTGGCAACAGTGCGGGGTCACCTACCGATTCACGACCCCCTATCACCCCCAAGGGAACGGACTAGTGGAGCGATTCAACCGCACTCTCAAGGGGATGATTGGGGGATTGGAAGAGCCCCTCCGTCGCCAGTGGGATGTACTACTCCCGTGCCTCCTCTTCGCCTACCGAGAAGTTCCCCAGAAGTCCCTCGGTTTTAGCCCTTTCGAACTCCTGTACGGGCACCCTGTGCGAGGGCCCCTCAGCCTAGTCAAAGAAGGTTGGGAGATGGCCCCCCTAAAGACCCCTCCAGACGTCTTCAAGTACCTCCTGGCCCTACGCAATCAGACCCGGCGCTTCAGGGAGATGGCCAAGGCGAACCTCGAGGCCAGCCAGGAAGACATGAAGAGATGGTATGATCACAATGCCTCCTCCGTCGAGTTCGAACCTGGTCAACGAGTGTGGGTGATGTCCCCCACCGAACCATGTGCCTTGCAAGATAAGTGGACGGGGCCCTTCAAGGTGGTCGAGCGCAAAAGCCCCGTCACTTACCTCATCGACATGGGGACCCCCCGGAACCCCCTTCGGGTCCTCCACACCAACAGACTCAAACCACACTTTGTGTGCTCAGAACTCAGCCTCCTGATGGCTACGGACAGTGGGGCAGAGGAGGACTCCGAACCCCTCCCGGATCTCCTGAAGACTCAGGAGAACGACGGTTCCGTGGACGGGGTCCGGCTCTCCGATGCCCTCACCCCAGAGCAACGCCAGGGCTGCCGGGACCTCCTGCTGCGGTTCGCTTCACTGTTCTCCCTCACTCCCGGGGTCACCCCTTGGTGCCTGCATGACGTGGACACCGGGGACAGTCCCCCTATCCGACACCGGGCCTACCGCGTACCAGATCGGGTACGGGCCTGCATACAAGAGGAAGTGGCCAAAATGCTCACGATCGGGGTCATCGAGCCCTCGGACAGTCCCTGGGCCAGCCCGGTTGTATTGGTCCCCAAAGCCGCTGCCCCCGGCCCCACACCTGAACTGAGATTCTGCGTCGACTACCGGGGCTTGAACGCTGTCACCCGAACCGACGCTCATCCTATCCCCCGAGCGGATGAATTGATCGACCGGCTGGGGGCCGCCCGCTACCTCAGTATCTTCGACCTAACAGCGGGCTACTGGCAGATCGGTCTCACACCCCGGGCTCAAGAACGGTCCGCCTTCTCTACCCCCGATGGCCACTACCACTTCAAGGTCATGCCCTTCGGCATGAAGAACGCCCCCGCTACATTTCAACGTCTTGTGAACCAGGTCTTGGCGGGGCTCGAAGAGTTCAGCGCTGCCTACCTGGACGATATTGCTGTATACAGCCGCCACTGGTCCGACCACCTCCTCCACCTCCAGGAGGTCCTACAGGCCCTCCAGCGGGCCGGCCTCACGATTAAGGCCGGCAAATGCCAAATTGGTCAAGGGTCCGTGACCTACCTGGGGCACCAGGTGGGAAGCGGGCTGGTGGCCCCACTGCAACTTAAAATTGCTGCCATCCAGTCCTGGCAGCCCCCCGTCACCCAGACCGAAGTCCGAGCCTTCTTGGGGCTCACCGGCTACTACCGGCGGTTCGTGAGGGACTACGGCAGCATTGTGGGGCCCCTCATGGGTCTCACGTCCAAGAACCAACCGAAGCGGATTAACTGGACCCCCGATTGTCAAGCGGCCTTCGAAAAGCTGAAGGCCGCCCTGTGCACCGCCCCTGTGCTCCAGGCCCCCGATTACAGTCGGGAATTCGTGGTACAGACAGACGCCTCCGACCACGGCATCGGAGCGGTTCTTTCCCAAGTGAACCCCGAGGGTCATGACCAGCCGGTGGCCTTCATCAGCCGACGTCTCCTGGCCCGAGAACAGCGCTGGAGCACAATCGAGAGGGAGGCCTTCGCCGTGGTGTGGGCCCTCAAAAAGCTCCGGCCCTATCTCTTCGGTACCCACTTCCGGGTACAAACCGACCATAGACCCCTGCAGTGGCTGATGCAGATGCGGGGGGAGAACCCAAAACTATTGCGCTGGTCCATCTCCCTGCAGGGAATGGACTTCACCGTGGAGCACCGACCGGGCCAAGACCACGCCAACGCAGATGGCCTGTCACGCTTCTTCCGCCTCGACGAGGAGAGTCCCCAAGAAGATGGGTGACTCTCCCCGCCTTCAGCTGGGGGGGACGCATGTTGGACAGGCCACACGAAGGGCTTGCTCCCTCCCCGCATGACAGGGCCCAAGCCCCGGCCCGCCAGGCGTGACCCACGAGAATCACCCGCACCCCGTCTCCCGACGGAACTCCTGCCCTCGGACCTCCATGTATCACGGGCCCAAGCCACCACCGGCCCCCTCGGCCGGGTCAAGCAGCCATCTTGGGCCCTGCGCCACGAGGCCGCGTGGCCTCCACCCGACCCTAACCCTGGGCCTGGCCGGCCCCGACATCCCGGCACCACCATCCACCCAGGAGGTGAGCGGACCACTTGGCAGGTCAATGGGAGAACGAAGCGCCAAGGACTCTCCCCCGCCAGGTGCCGATCGCCTCCAGTTCCCCCAGGCACCGGCTCCACCCCCCCGCTGGGTGTCTGGACACCTTCATCCCGGAACCTCCGACCTCCAAGTGCGAGGGTCCGGACATCAAAGGGCGCCTGCCCTATAACTGGAGCAGCTCCGGAGCAGGAAGGCAGTTGTATCCTGGAGTCGAGAGACACCGAGAGAACTCAGCCTTGACGGACTACTGGCGCTGCCGTAGCCCTATCTTGTGAACTATCGTCCTGCCTGCTGGCGCTGCCGTGGCCTTCTGCAACATCCATCCTCGTCGGGACCTGCTGGCGCTGCCGCGGCCCGTTGTAACGACCATCTTCACTGGGACCTGCTGGCGCTGCCGCGGACCGTGTATCGACCATCTTCACCGGGACCTGCTGGCGCTGCCGCGGCCCGTACCAACTAGACCACCAAGCTCGAGGATTGTGAGCTACCCACCATACCATCTCAACTACCAGACTGGTAACCAGACTGTCCCGCTACCCCCTTTTCCCATCTTGAGAGACTTGAATCGAGGGGACCCCCGAGTCCAGACCTCCTTGTACCTTTTCATCGTACCTTAAGAAGTGCTTATAAAGAACGCTAACTCATCTCCTTGTGTGGTATCTGTCTGTGGGGGGGAAGTTATTTGTCTGTACGATCGCTGGAGACGGCTCTCCCCGGAGACCTCTCCCCTTGTCCTCGGCCGACCCTCCCGGTCCGTCTAACAACGGGGCAGATGCATTGACGTGGCCACTGACAAAGCTGCACCGATGGAGCACACACAAATGCACTGACAGAGGCTCTGACAGCTGCATTGACAAGGACACTGACACAGCAGCATTGACAGGGGCACTGACCCAACTGCATTGATGGGGACACAGATATAGCTGCATTGACGATGTCAGTGACACTTCTGCATTGGCTGGGAACTGACACAGCACCATTGGCGGGGGGACTCACAGCTGCATTGACTGGTGCACTGACACAGCTGCACTGATGGGGACACTGACACTGTTGCACTGATGGGGACACTGACACTGTTGCACTGAAGGGGCAATGACACTGTTGCACTGAAGGGGCACTGACACTGCTGCACTCAAGGGGCAATGACACAGCTGCACTGAAGGGGCAATGACACAGCTGCACTCAAGGGGCACTGACACAGCTGCCTTGAAGGGGGCACTCACAGCTGCCTTGAAGGGGGCACTCACAGCTGCCTTGAAGGGGGCACTCACAGCTGCCTTGACGGGGCACTCACAGCTGTACTGACGGGGACATTGACACAGCTGCACTGATGGGGCACTGACACAGCTGCTGTGATGGGGCACTGACAGCTCCATTAACGTGGGCACTGACACTGCTGCATTTACTATGCACTGACAACTGCACTGAGAGGGGCACTGACAACTGCACTGACAGTGGCACTGACACAACTTCACCGATGAGGGCACTGACACAACTGTACTGACAAGGGCACAGACAAAGCTGTATTGATAGGGCACTGACACAGCTGTCTTCAAGGGGGCACTGACAGCTGCACTGATGGGGGCAATGATACAGCTGCATTGACAGGGCACTGAAAGCTGAATTGACAGGCCCTGACACGCAGTACTGATGGGGGCACTGACAGAAGTACACTGACGTGGGGCACTGACAGCTGGCTTGATGGGGGCACTGACGCAGCTGCATTGACGGGCTCACTGACACAGCTGCACTGACAGGGACCCTGACACAGCTGCACTGACACTGCTGCACTGAAGGAGCAATGACACAGCTGCACTGATGGGGGCACTGACACAACTGCATTGAAGAGGGCACTCACAGCTGCATTGACGGGGCACAAACACAGGTGCATTGACATGGGGCCACTGACACTGCTGCACTGAAGGGGCAATGACACAGCTGCACTGAAGGGGCAATGACAGCTGCACTGATGGGGCACTGACACAGCTGCACTGACACAGCTGCCTTGAAGGGGGCACTCACAGCTGCATTGACGGGGCACTCACAGCTGTACTGACGGGGCATTGACACAGCAGCATTGAAGCGGCATTGACAGATGCATTGACGGGGCACTCACAGCTGTACTGACAGGGCATTGACACAGCAGCATTGAAGCGGCATTGACAGATGCATTGACGGGGCACTGACACAGCTGCGTTGACGGGGCACTGACACAGCTGCATTGACGGGGCACTGACACAGCAGCATTGACGGGGCACTGACACGGCTGCATTGATGGGGGCACTGACAGCTTCACTGACACAGCTGCATTGACAAGAGCACTGACACAGTTGCACTGACAAGGGCACTGACAGCTGCATTGACATGGGCACAGACACAGCTGCATTGATGAGACATTGACAGCTGCACTGACGGGGGTACTGACAGAGCTGCATTGACGGGGCAGTGACACAGCTGCATTGACGGGGCACTGACAGAGCTGCATTGACGGGGCAGTGGCACAGCTGCATTGACGGGGCAGTGGCACAGCTGCATTGACGGGGCACTGACAGCTGCACTGACAGGGGCACTGACACAGCTGCACTGACAGGGGCACTGACACAGCTGCACTGATGGGGACATTGACAGCTGCACTGACAGGGGCACTGATACAGCTGCATTGACAAGGGCACTGACACAGCTGCATTGATATGGGCACTGACAGCTGCATTGAAGGGGGCACTTAGACCTGCATTGACGGGGCACTCACAGCTGTACTGATGGCGCATTGACACAGCAGCATTGTAGGGGTATTGACAGCTGCACTGACGGGGGCACTGACACAGCTGCACTGAAGGGGGCACTCACAGCTGCCTTAAAGGGGGCACTCACAGCTGCATTGACGGGGCACTCACAGCTGTACTGACGGGGCATTGACACAGCAGCATTGAAGCGGCATTGACAGATGCATTGACGGGGCACTGACACAGCTGCGTTGACGACGGCATTGACACTACTGCATTCACGGGACACTGACACAGCTGCATTGACGGGGCACTGACACAGCTGTATTGATGGGGGCACTGACAGCTTCACTGACACAGCTGCATTGACAAGAGCACTGACACAGATGCACTGACAGGGGCACTGACAGCTGCATTGACATGGGCACAGACACAGCTGCATTGATGAGACATTGACAGCTGCACTGACGGGGGCACTGACAGAGCTGCATTGACGGGGCAGTGACACAGCTGCATTGATGGGGCAGTGACACAGCTGCATTGACGGGGCAGTGGCACAGCTGCATTGACAGGGCACTGACACAGCTGCACTGACAGGGGCACTGACACAGCTGCACTGACGGGGACATTGACAGCTGCACTGACAAGGGCACTGACACAGCTGCATTGACAAGGGCACTGACACAGCTGCATTGATATGGGCACTGACACAGCTGCATTGAAGGGGCTCTTAGACCTGCATTGACGGGGCACTCACAGCTGTACTGATGGCGCATTGACACAGCAGCATTGAAGGGGTATTGACAGCTGCACTGACGGGGGCACTGACACAGCTGCTTTGATGACGGTAGTGGCACTGCTGCATTGATTGGGCACTGACACAGCTGCATTGATGGGGCACTGACAGCTGCTTTGAGGGGGCACTGACACAGCTGCATTGACAAGGGCACTGACAGTTGCACTGACGGTGGCACAGACACATCTGCATTGACGTGGCACTGACAGCTGCATTGACGAGGGACTGACAGCTGCACTGACGGGAGCACTTTCACAGCTGCATTGATGGGCCACTGACAGCTGCATTGATGGGGGACTGACGCAGCTACATTGACGGGGGCACTGACAGCTGCATTGACGGGGCACTGACACATCTGCATTGACGGGGCACTGACACATCTGCATTGACGGGGCACTGACACATCTGCATTGGTAGGGCAGTGACTCAGCTGCATTGACGGGGCACTCACAGCTGTACTGACGGGGCATTGACACAGCAGCATTGAAGCGGCATTGACAGATGCATTGACGGGGCACTCACAGCTGTACTGACGGGGCATTGACACAGCAGCATTGAAGCGGCATTGACAGATGCATTGACGGGGCACTGACACAGCTGCGTTGACGACGGCAGTGACACTACTGCATTGACGGGGCATTGACACAGCTGCATTGACGGGGCACTGACACAGCAGCATTGACGGGGCACTGACACAGCTGCATTGATGGGGGCACTGACAGCTTCACTGACACAGCTGCATTGACAAGAGCACTGACACAGTTGCACTGACAAGGGCACTGACAGCTGCATTGACATGGGCACAGACACAGCTGCATTGATGAGACATTGACAGCTGCACTGACGGGGGCACTGACAGAGCTGCATTGACGGGGCAGTGACACAGCTGCATTGACGGGGCACTGACAGAGCTGCATTGACGGGGCAGTGGCACAGCTGCATTGACGGGGCAGTGGCACAGCTGCATTGACGGGGCACTGACACAGCTGCATTGACGGGGCACTGACACAGCTGCACTGACAGGGGCACTGACACAGCTGCACTGACAGGGGCACTGACACAGCTGCACTGATGGGGACATTGACAGCTGCACTGACAGGGGCACTGATACAGCTGCATTGACAAGGGCACTGACACAGCTGCATTGATATGGGCACTGACAGCTGCATTGAAGGGGGCACTTAGACCTGCATTGACGGGGCACTCACAGCTGTACTGATGGCGCATTGACACAGCAGCATTGTAGGGGTATTGACAGCTGCACTGACGGGGGCACTGACACAGCTGCACTGAAGGGGGCACTCACAGCTGCCTTAAAGGGGGCACTCACAGCTGCATTGACGGGGCACTCACAGCTGTACTGACGGGGCATTGACACAGCAGCATTGAAGCGGCATTGACAGATGCATTGACGGGGCACTGACACAGCTGCGTTGACGACGGCAGTGACACTACTGCATTCACGGGACACTGACACAGCTGCATTGACGGGGCAGTGGCACAGCTGCATTGACAGGGCACTGACACAGCTGCACTGACAGGGGCACTGACACAGCTGCACTGACGGGGACATTGACAGCTGCACTGACAAGGGCACTGACACAGCTGCATTGACAAGGGCACTGACACAGCTGCATTGATATGGGCACTGACAGCTGCATTGAAGGGGCTCTTAGACCTGCATTGACGGGGCACTCACAGCTGTACTGATGGCGCATTGACACAGCAGCATTGAAGGGGTATTGACAGCTGCACTGACGGGGGCACTGACACAGCTGCTTTGATGACGGTAGTGGCACTGCTGCATTGATTGGGCACTGACACAGCTGCAATGATGGGGCACTGACAGCTGCTTTGAGGGGGCACTGACACAGCTGCATTGACAAGGGCACTGACACAGTTGCACTGACGGTGGCACAGACACATCTGCATTGACGTGGCACTGACACAGCTGCATTGACGAGGCACTGACGGGAGCACTTTCACAGCTGCATTGATGGGCCACTGACACAGCTGCATTGATGGGGGACTGACGCAGCTACATTGACGAGGGCACTGACAGCTGCATTGACGGGGCACTGACACATCTGCATTGACGGGGCACTGACACATCTGCATTGACGGGGCACTGACACATCTGCATTGGTAGGGCAGTGACTCAGCTGCATTGATGGGGCACTCACAGCTGCAGTGAGGGGGCACTCACACAGCTGCATTGACGATGGCAGTGAGACTGCTGCATTGGCAGGGCACTGACACAGCTGCATTGATCAATGCAGTGATACTTCTGCATTGGCGGGGCGCAGACACTGCTGCATTGATGGGGACACAGACAGCTGCATTGACATGGGCAAAGACACAGCTGCATTGACGAGGCACTGACAGCTGCATTGACATGGGCAAAGACACAGCTGCATTGACGAGGCACTGACAGCTGCACTGATGGGGGCACTGACACAGCTGCATTGACAGGGGAACTGACAGCTGCATTGACGGGGCACTGACAGGTGTCTTGACAGCTGACAGCTGCATTGACGGTGGCACTGACACAGCTGTTTCGACAGGGGGCACTGACAGAGCTCCACTGACGGGGCACTGACACAGCTGCACTGACGGGGCACTGACACAGCTGCACTGACGGGGCATTGACACAGCTGCACTGATGGAACACTGACAGCTGCACTGACAGGGACACTGACAGAGCTGCATTGACAAGGGCACTGACACAGCTGCATTGATATGGGCACTGACAGTTGGATTGAAGGGGGCACTCACACCTGCATTGACGGGGCACTCACAGCTGAACTTACGGGGCATTGACAAAACAGCATTGAAGGACCATTGACAGCTGCACTGATGGGGGCACTGACACAGCTGAGTTGATGATGGTAGTGGCACTGCGGCATTGACAGGGCACTGACACAGCTGCATTGATGGGGCACTGACAGCTGCTTTGACGGGGCACTGACACAGCTGCACTGACACAGCTGCATTGACAAGGGCACTGACACAGCTGTACTGACGGAGGCACAGACACAGCTGCATTGATGTGGCACAGACACAGCTGCATTGATGAGGCACTGACAGCTGCACTGACGGGGGCAGTTTCACAGCTGCATTGACGGGGGCACTGACATCTGCATTGATGGGGCACTAACACAGCTGCATCGATGGGTCACTGACACAGCTGCATTGATGGGTCACTGACACAACTGCATTGACATGGGTACTGACACAGCTACATTGAGGGGGCACAGAGAGCTGCATTGATGGGGGCGTTGCAAAGCTGCATTGACAGGGACATTGACAGCTGTATTAATGGGGCCACTGACTCTGCTGCACTGATGGGGGCACTGACACAGCTGCATTGATGGGGCAACGACACAGCTGCATTGATGGGGCAACGACACAGCTGCATTGACGGGGCAGATGCATTGACGTGGCCACTGACAAAGCTGCACCGATGGAGCACACACAAATGCACTGACAGAGGCTCTGACAGCTGCATTGACAAGGACACTGACACAGCAGCATTGAAGGGGGCACTGACCCAACTGCATTGACGGGGACACAGATATAGCTGCATTGACGATGTCAGTGACACTTCTGCATTGGCTTGGAACTGACACAGCACCATTGGCGGGGGGACTCACAGCTGCATTGACTGGTGCACTGACACAGCTGCACTGATGGGGACACTGACACTGTTGCACTGATGGGGACACTGACACTGCTGCACTCAAGGGGCAATGACACAGCTGCACTGAAGGGGCAATGACACATGTTGGACGTGGCCCATCTGGCATGTCCGCCCCTGAAGTTTTTATGGTATATGTAACCTGGGGATGGTGATTCCCCCTCTGAGTGAGTGTGAGGAGAGAGCGACCCACCCTTCCATAGGAATACATGGGGAATGGATGAGTCCTCGGTAGTTCCCGGTGCGTAGGGTGTGCCGGGTCAAGTCTGGTATGTATGAACTCGTGAGGTTGAATGCTGCGCAACGGTATATGAGGTATGAGTGTGTCTAGTGTAGAAGCCCCCCTTTTGGAAGTTGGCATATTTGTGGAATATGTGCCTGGCGTATGATTGGCCGGGGCTGGCTGGTGAGCCTGGCTCCCAGGATCTGGGCGGGTCTGCCCGGTGGTGAATGGAGTGTTTAGCATACTGATGTGAGGGGAGGAGTGAGCCTGGGTCTGCTTGTGGATTGACCGTCTGGTTTGAGTGTCATGAATGAGGCTGGGTTTTCCCCAGACGCTGCTGGCTCCACCCCCTGGGGTGCGGCTGATGTTCCTAGCCTGGCCAGTGTAAAGAATCCCCCACAACCAGTTCCAGCTGGTTCTCCCCCTGCCTGCCCCTTCAGACCAAGAATGTGTGTATAAAAAGGGTGCTGTGACACTCTGGACTTGTTCTTGTTCTGACTTGAATCTGCCAGGGGCGTGCTGCTGCTGGGGCCCAGGGGAAGGTTTGCCTCCCTGGGCCCTGCCCAGCCCCTGGATGCCGTGGATACCTGGAAGACCTCTTTGCTGGGAGCTTTTTGCTCCATTCCTTTATGCCTCCAGGACTTTATTAACCTAGCGCCTGGATAGCGCTATCTTTTCCCCCAGGAAGGAGGAACATGTGGGCCTTGGCAGCGCTGGGCTGCGATCTCCGCCGAGGGAATCCCGACGTAGGGATTCCCCCCGTGATGCTGGTCTCGCGGGTGCCCACCCCGCTGTCTTTGAGCTAATTGTATGCAGGTGCCCACCCTGCGTCTTCATTGCTGTGGTATCACTAATGTGGGTGCCCACCCCGCTTATGGTTGTTCTATTGCGGGTGCCCACCCCGCGATCATTGAAGGAGAAATCACCGCCGCGGCCCGAGCTTCAGTTCAAAACCGCCGCCGAGTCCGCGGCCCGCCTGGTTGTGGGCGGGGCCGCGGGACGGAAGCGGAAGTGCCGCCATTGTGATGGGGGTCGGCCGCCGGGAGCTTGCGAGGCTCCACAGAGAAGTTCCGGCCCGGAGAGGAACGGAGTCCCCGGAGAACGGCCCGGTGAGTACATACGGGCTGGGGGACTCCACACAGGTGCTGGGGGTGCGGGGGCAGTGCTCACAAGCCCCGGGAGGCTCCGACGGTGGAAGCATTATTTCTCGAGCCGGTGAGGCTCTGGGGGACATTGTTCTTTGGTGCTGAGTAAGAGCCCCGAGAAGGCTCCAACGACGGGGCGATCTTTGAAAGAGACCAGCGAGGCTCCACCCACAAGGGGCACCAGTTGTTTCTTTACGGAGCGGCCCCAGATGGCAGCGGGTCGCTCCCCCTTTGCCCCCCAGTAACGTTTAGGGCCACGAAGGCCCTAGGGGGCATTCCGATTGTTTTATAGCCCAGAGAGGGCTACAGAGGCACGCCGGTGCCTGAGTTCGTTCCACAGCTGCCCAGCACTTAGTGGGCAGCTGCCACGTTTAGGTTGTGCCCCTCTGAGTTCTGGACTGGGCCTCCTGCACAGTCCTGCCCCTGACTTTGCTGGACACAGGGCGTCTTAGCCTGGACAAGGCCAGTTGGCCTGGGGACTGCCACAGGTGGTGGCATATGAGTTCTGGCGCAATTGTTCCTTGCTCTAAACCTCGGAAGAGGTTCATACATCATGTGTAACGTTCTATTACCCCTACAGGTATGGTGATACTTAGGTGGTTGTTTGCTTTCTCCTGGTACAGGTAGTGCTAGTGAGGTCCTGATTCCCTGCGCAATATTTCTCCTAAGGTGGTTAGGGTTGCGTAGGTGGTACTTTCCGATACCAGTAGTTACCGGTTGTGGCTACATGTTATTTTGTGCTACTGTGATATTATTCCTATGTTCCAAGTGCTAATTTCTACAAAGTGCTGATTCCGGACAGTGGTCCATGTGGCCCTGTCCCCTGTATATATAATCCCTTGTAAATTCTCCCCGTGCCTGTGGGCACCTTGTAAAGTGTGTGTCTTTATTTAATGTGTGGTGTATAATACAGAGGCTATTTTTATACAATGCCTTGTGTAGAGTTTCCTTTGTGGTGGGCCTGGGGTGTTGTTGCTGGGTGCGTGCGCAAATGCTTCACATGTCCTCCGAGATAGGCCTGGCTGCCCGCGCCGCGTTACCTAGAGGGCGAGCAGGGGTCGACCTTTCATAGGAGTGGTGGTCTCTGACTGGCTGGGGCGCCAGCCCTGGCCGGCCGGGGGCCCCATTTCCTACATTGGTGGCAAGCGGTGGGATCCGGACTTGTGTTTGCGCAGTACCCCAACGATAACTGGCCTCCCTGCAAAACGCTGTATTGTACCTGGTCGCAAAGAAAGGAGATTATTGTTTTAAGAGTTACGTAAATGTCCGTTCTGTGAAAGATGTGTTCGAGTTAAGTGTCCCTAGCTTGGGAGGGTAAATCATCTCCCTAGGGTAATGTGGTTCTCTGGATTCACCAGAAGGGTGGGATCCAGTGGTGGTTGCAAAATTGTGGTCAAATATGTATGGTCCGTGTCCCTGCCCTAGAGTAATGGTACCCGTGCCCCGAGGGTCAGGTTGAGGAATCGGGGGCGGTGGAAAAACTGTCCTACCAGTCTAGGGGACGGTATGTGCATGAATGTTGAGGTATACCGAGTAATGGAGTATAAGTTCTCCGGGATGGGGAGCTTGCTGAGTCAACGTTAATCCTGTCCTTCCTTACCCCGCTGAATGTGTTGGAGGCATCATGTGTTCCGTGCACCGCTGAATGTGTCTGATGCGTCAGGTGTCCCTGAATGTGGTTTAGGCGCCAGGTGTCGCCCTGGCTGAATTTCTGTTAAGTTGTATCCCGGACAAGGAAGACCTGCTGGCGCTGCCGCGGCTTGCCTTGGGGAGAGCTGAACCTTGAGACCCGCTGGCGCTGCCGCGGCTCGTTTTGTTAAAGTTATGGTAGTTGTATCCCGGACAAGGAAGACCTGCTGGCGCTGCCGCGGCTTGCCTTGGGGAGAGCTGAACCTTGAGACCTGCTGGCGCTGCCGCGGCTCGTTTTGTTAAAGTTATGGTAGTTGTATCCCGGACAAGGAAGACCTGCTGGCGCTGCCGCGGCTTGCCTTGGGGAGAGCTGAACCTTGAGACCTGCTGGCGCTGCCGCGGCTCGTTTTGTTAAAGTTATGGTAGTTGTATCCCGGACAAGGAAGACCTGCTGGCGCTGCCGCGGCTTGCCTTGGGGAGAGCTGAACCTTGAGACCTGCTGGCGCTGCCGCGGCTCGTTTTATTGAATTTATGTTAAGTTGTATCCCGGACAAGGAAGACCAGCTGGCGCTGCCGCGGCTTGCCTTGGGGAGAGCTGAACGCTTAGTTCCCAGGTGGAGGACCAGTGGAGGGAGGAAGTCCCGAAACTGATAGGAAGGTGTGTTCTGAGGGTGTTCCTCCTGGGAGAACGCGGAACCTCAGAAGTAGAGGTAGGGTGGGGCATTCTTGCCCGTGACCTCTGGCAAGCCTGAGGGTGCGGACCCTAGGTGGAAGGAACAGTGGTAGGCGTGGCTACCCCGAGAAAGGGAGTGGAGAAGGGCTATTGTGGGCCCGGGGTTACCACCCCCCACTCCGGATTAGCAGGGACCAGTGGTGTCTGGGTAGCCCAGGGCCTGGTCCCGGTCACGGACAACTAAGGCGTGTCCGTGGGGTAGCCTGGTTGGGCCTATGTCTTTATTATTTTTTATTTTTTTTATTTTTCTTAATCTTTAGCGTGTGTGTGTCTATCGGTCCAGGTGGGCATTGAGCTGGAGGGTGGCTCGGTAGCGCGGGCCACGTCCATGTTCTATCGCCCTGCACGCAGGGAAGTCCATCACGGTAGTGATTGGTCTGCCCTGCCTTTGGGCTGGGAGGGGCATGTGTTGGACGTGGCCCATCTGGCATGTCCGCCCCTGAAGTTTTTATGGTATATGTAACCTGGGGATGGTGATTCCCCCTCTGAGTGAGTGTGAGGAGAGAGCGACCCACCCTTCCATAGGAATACATGGGGAATGGATGAGTCCTCGGTAGTTCCCGGTGCGTAGGGTGTGCCGGGTCAAGTCTGGTATGTATGAACTCGTGAGGTTGAATGCTGTGCAACGGTATATGAGGTATGAGTGTGTCTAGTGTAGAAGCCCCCCTTTTGGAAGTTGGCATATTTGTGGAATATGTGCCTGGCGTATGATTGGCCGGGGCTGGCTGGTGAGCCTGGCTCCCAGGATCTGGGCGGGTCTGCCCGGTGGTGAATGGAGTGTTTAGCATACTGATGTGAGGGGAGGAGTGAGCCTGGGTCTGCTTGTGGATTGACCGTCTGGTTTGAGTGTCATGAATGAGGCTGGGTTTTCCCCAGACGCTGCTGGCTCCACCCCCTGGGGTGCGGCTGATGTTCCTAGCCTGGCCAGTGTAAAGAATCCCCCACAACCAGTTCCAGCTGGTTCTCCCCCTGCCTGCCCCTTCAGACCAAGAATGTGTGTATAAAAAGGGTGCTGTGACACTCTGGACTTGTTCTTGTTCTGACTTGAATCTGCCAGGGGCGTGCTGCTGCTGGGGCCCAGGGGAAGGTTTGCCTCCCTGGGCCCTGCCCAGCCCCTGGATGCCGTGGATACCTGGAAGACCTCTTTGCTGGGAGCTTTTTGCTCCATTCCTTTATGCCTCCAGGACTTTATTAACCTAGCGCCTGGATAGCGCTATCTTTTCCCCCAGGAAGGAGGAACATGTGGGCCTTGGCAGCGCTGGGCTGCGATCTCCGCCGAGGGAATCCCGACGTAGGGATTCCCCCCGTGATGCTGGTCTCGCGGGTGCCCACCCCGCTGTCTTTGAGCTAATTGTATGCAGGTGCCCACCCTGCGTCTTCATTGCTGTGGTATCACTAATGTGGGTGCCCACCCCGCTTATGGTTGTTCTATTGCGGGTGCCCACCCCGCGATCATTGAAGGAGAAATCACCGCCGCGGCCCGAGCTTCAGTTCAAAACCGCCGCCGAGTCCGCGGCCCGCCTGGTTGTGGGCGGGGCCGCGGGACGGAAGCGGAAGTGCCGCCATTGTGATGGGGGTCGGCCGCCGGGAGCTTGCGAGGCTCCACAGAGAAGTTCCGGCCCGGAGAGGAACGGAGTCCCCGGAGAACGGCCCGGTGAGTACATACGGGCTGGGGGACTCCACACAGGTGCTGGGGGTGCGGGGGCAGTGCTCACAAGCCCCGGGAGGCTCCGACGGTGGAAGCATTATTTCTCGAGCCGGTGAGGCTCTGGGGGACATTGTTCTTTGGTGCTGAGTAAGAGCCCCGAGAAGGCTCCAACGACGGGGCGATCTTTGAAAGAGACCAGCGAGGCTCCACCCACAAGGGGCACCAGTTGTTTCTTTACGGAGCGGCCCCAGATGGCAGCGGGTCGCTCCCCCTTTGCCCCCCAGTAACGTTTAGGGCCACGAAGGCCCTAGGGGGCATTCCGATTGTTTTATAGCCCAGAGAGGGCTACAGAGGCACGCCGGTGCCTGAGTTCGTTCCACAGCTGCCCAGCACTTAGTGGGCAGCTGCCACGTTTAGGTTGTGCCCCTCTGAGTTCTGGACTGGGCCTCCTGCACAGTCCTGCCCCTGACTTTGCTGGACACAGGGCGTCTTAGCCTGGACAAGGCCAGTTGGCCTGGGGACTGCCACAGGTGGTGGCATATGAGTTCTGGCGCAATTGTTCCTTGCTCTAAACCTCGGAAGAGGTTCATACATCATGTGTAACGTTCTATTACCCCTACAGGTATGGTGATACTTAGGTGGTTGTTTGCTTTCTCCTGGTACAGGTAGTGCTAGTGAGGTCCTGATTCCCTGCGCAATATTTCTCCTAAGGTGGTTAGGGTTGCGTAGGTGGTACTTTCCGATACCAGTAGTTACCGGTTGTGGCTACATGTTATTTTGTGCTACTGTGATATTATTCCTATGTTCCAAGTGCTAATTTCTACAAAGTGCTGATTCCGGACAGTGGTCCATGTGGCCCTGTCCCCTGTATATATAATCCCTTGTAAATTCTCCCCGTGCCTGTGGGCACCTTGTAAAGTGTGTGTCTTTATTTAATGTGTGGTGTATAATACAGAGGCTATTTTTATACAATGCCTTGTGTAGAGTTTCCTTTGTGGTGGGCCTGGGGTGTTGTTGCTGGGTGCGTGCGCAAATGCTTCACATGTCCTCCGAGATAGGCCTGGCTGCCCGCGCCGCGTTACCTAGAGGGCGAGCAGGGGTCGACCTTTCATAGGAGTGGTGGTCTCTGACTGGCTGGGGCGCCAGCCCTGGCCGGCCGGGGGCCCCATTTCCTACAACACAGCTGCACTCAGGGGGCACTCACAGCTGCACTGAAGGGGGCACTCACAGCTGCCTTGACGGGGCACTTACAGCTGCCTTGACGGGGCACTCACAGCTGCCTTGACGGGGCACTCACAGCTGCCTTGACGGGGCACTCACAGCTGCCTTGACGGGGCAGTGACACAGCTGCATTGACGGGGCAGTGACACAGCTGCATTGAAGGGGCAATGACACAGCTGCACTCAAGGGGCAATGACACAGCTGCACTCAAGGGGCACTTACACAGCTGCACTCAAGGGGGCACTCACAGCTGCCTTGAAGGGGGCACTCACAGCTGCCTTGAAGGGGGCACTCACAGCTGCCTTGACGGGGCACTCACAGCTGTCTTGATGGGGCACTCACAGCTGTACTGACGGGGACATTGACACAGCTGCACTGATGGGGCACTGACACAGCTGCTGTGATGGGGCACTGACAGCTCCATTAACGTGGGCACTGACACTGCTGCATTTACTATGCACTGACAACTGCACTGAGAGGGGCACTGACAACTGCACTGACAGTGGCACTGACACAACTTCACCGATGAGGGCACTGACACAACTGTACTGACAAGGGCACAGACAAAGCTGTATTGATGGGGCACTGACACAGCTGTCTTCAAGGGGGCACTGACAGCTGCACTGATGGGGGCAATGATACAGCTGCATTGACAGGGCACTGAAAGCTGAATTGACAGGCCCTGACACGCAGTACTGATGGGGGCACTGACAGAAGTACACTGACGTGGGGGCACTGACAGCTGGCTTGATGGGGGCACTGACGCAGCTGCATTGACGGGCTCACTGACACAGCTGCACTGACAGGGACCCTGACACAGCTGCACTGACACTGCTGCACTGAAGGAGCAATGACAGCTGCACTGATGGGGGCACTGACACAACTGCATTGAAGAGGGCACTCACAGCTGCATTGACGGGGCACAAACACAGGTGCATTGACATGGTCACAGACACAGCTGCATTGATGGGGCCACTGACACTGCTGCACTGAAGGGGCAATGACACAGCTGCACTGATGGGGGCACTGACACAGCTGCACTGAAGGGGGCACTGACACAGCTGCACTGAAGGGGGCACTCACAGCTGCATTGACGGGGCACTCACAGCTGTACTGACGGGGCATTGACACAGCAGCATTGAAGCGGCATTGACAGATGCATTGACGGGGCACTGACACAGCTGCGTTGACGACGGCAGTGACACTACTGCATTGACGGGGCACTGACACAGCTGCATTGACGGGGCACTGACACAGCAGCATTGACGGGGCACTGACACAGCTGCATTGATGGGGGCACTGACAGCTTCACTGACACAGCTGCATTGACAAGAGCACTGACACAGTTGCACTGACATGGGCACAGACAGCTGCATTGACATGGGCACAGACACAGCTGCATTGATGAGACATTGACAGCTGCACTGACGGGGCACTGACAGAGCTGCATTGACGGGGCAGTGACACAGCTGCATTGACGGGGCACTGACACAGCTGCATTGACGGGGCAGTGGCACAGCTGCATTGACGGGGCACTGACACAGCTGCACTGACAGGGGCACTGACACAGCTGCACTGACAGGGGCACTGACAGCTGCACTGACAGGGGCACTGATACAGCTGCATTGACAAGGGCACTGACACAGCTGCATTGATATGGGCACTGACAGCTGCATTGAAGGGGGCACTTAGACCTGCATTGACGGGGCACTCACAGCTGTACTGATGGCGCATTGACACAGCAGCATTGTAGGGGTATTGACAGCTGCACTGACGGGGGCACTGACACAGCTGCACTGAAGGGGGCACTCACAGCTGCACTGAAGGGGGCACTCACAGCTGCCTTAAAGGGGGCACTCACAGCTGCCTTAAAGGGGGCACTCACAGCTGCCTTAAAGGGGGCACTCACAGCTGTACTGACGGGGCATTGACACAGCAGCATTGAAGCGGCATTGACAGATGCATTGACGGGGCACTGACACAGCTGCGTTGACGACGGCAGTGACACTACTGCATTCAAGGGACACTGACAGCTGCATTGACGGGGCACTGACACAGCTGCATTGATGGGGCACTGACACAGCTGT
The DNA here is from genome assembly GCF_964204655.1 of Triturus cristatus. NCBI lineage: Eukaryota > Metazoa > Chordata > Amphibia > Caudata > Salamandridae > Triturus > Triturus cristatus. The sequence goes on from NC_140582.1 coordinate 852,712,144, forward strand.
ATTGATGGGGGCACTGACAGCTTCACTGACACAGCTGCATTGACAAGAGCACTGACACAGATGCACTGACAGGGGCATTGACATGGGCACTGTTAGACGGACCGGGAGGGTCGGCCGAGGACAAGGGGAGAGGTCTCCGGGGAGAGCCGTCTCCAGCGATCGTACAGATAAATAACTTCCCCCCCACAGACAGACACCACACACGGAGAAGATTTAGCGTTCTTTATAGGCAATTTCTTACGGTACGATGGAGGGTACAAGGAGGTCTGGACTCAGGGGTCCCCTCGATTCAAGTCTCTCAAGATGGGGAAAGGGGGTAGCGGGACAGTCTGGTTACCAGTCTGGTAGTTGAGGTGGTACGGTGGATAGCTCACAATCCTCGAGCTCGGTGTTCTAGCTGGGACGGGCCGCGGCAGCGCCAGCAGGTCCCGGTGGAGATGGTTGATACACGGTCCGCGGCAGCGCCAGCAGGTCCCGGAGAGATGGTCGATGTACGGTCCGCGGCAGCGCCAGCAGGTCCCGGTGAGGATGGTCGTTACAACGGGCCGCGGCAGCGCCAGCAGGTCCCGACGAGGATGGATGTTGCAGAAGGCCGCGGCAGCGCCAGCAGGCAGGACGATAGTTCACAAGTTAGGGCTACGGCAGCGCCAGTAGTCCGTCAAGGCTGAGTTCTCTCGGTGTCTCTCAACTCCAGGATACAACTGCTCCCCTGCTCCGGAGCTGCTCCAGTTATAGGGCAGGTGCCCTTTGATGTCCGGACCCTCGCACTTGGAGGTCGGAGGGTCCGGGATGAAGGTGTCCAGACACCCAGCGGGGGGTGGAGCCGGTGCCTGGGGGAGCTGGAGGCGATCGTCACCTGGCGGGGGAGAGTCCTTGGCGCTTCGTTCTCCCATTGACCTGCCAAGTGGTCCGCTCACCTCCTGGGTGGATGGTGGTGCCGGGATGTCGGGGCCGGCCAGGCCCAGGGTTAGGGTCGGGGGGAGGCCACGCGGCCTCGTGGCGCAGGGCCCAAGATGGCGGCTTGACCCGGCCGAGGGAGCCGGTGGTGGCTTGGGCCCGTGATACATGGAGGTCCGAGGGCAGGAGTCCCGTCGGGAGACGGGGTGCGGGTGATTCTCGTGGGTCACGCCTGGTGGGCCGGGGCTTGGGCCCTGTCAGGCGGGGAGGGAGCAAGCCCTTCGTGTGGCCTGTCCAACATGCGTCCCCCCCAGCTGAAGGCGGGGAGAGTCACCCATCTTCTTGGGGACTCTCCTCGTCGAGGCGGAAGAAGCGTGACAGGCCATCTGCGTTGGCGTGGTCTTGGCCCGGCCGGTGCTCCACGGTGAAGTCCATTCCCTGCAGGGAGATGGACCAGCGCAATAGTTTTGGGTTTTCCCCCCGCATCTGCATCAGCCACTGCAGGGGTCTATGGTCGGTTTGTACCCGGAAGTGGGTACCGAAGAGATAGGGCCGGAGCTTTTTGAGGGCCCACACCACTGCGAAGGCCTCCCTCTCGATTGTGCTCCAGCGCTGTTCTCGGGCCAGGAGACGTCGGCTGATGATGGCCACCGGCTGGTCATGACCCTCGGGGTTCACTTGGGAAAGAACCGCTCCGATGCCGTGGTCGGAGGCGTCTGTCTGTACTACGAATTCCCGACTGTAATCGGGGGCCTGGAGCACAGGGGCGGTGCACAGGGCGGCCTTCAGCTTTTCGAAGGCCGCTTGACAATCGGGGGTCCAGTTAATCCGCTTCGGTTGGTTCTTGGACGTGAGACCCGTGAGGGGCCCCACAATGCTGCCGTAGTCCCTCACGAACCGCCGGTAGTAGCCGGTGAGCCCCAAGAAGGCTCGGACTTCGGTCTGGGTGACGGGGGGCTGCCAGGACTGGATGGCAGCAATCTTAAGTTGCAGTGGGGCCACCAGCCCGCTCCCCACCTGGTGCTCCAGGTAGGTCACGGACCCTTGACCAATTTGGCATTTGCCGGCCTTAATCGTGAGGCCGGCCCGCTGGAGGGCCTGTAGGACCTCCTGGAGGTGGAGGAGGTGGTCGGACCAGTGGCGGCTGTATACAGCGATATCGTCCAGGTAGGCAGCGCTGAACTCTTCGAGCCCCGCCAAGACCTGGTTCACAAGACGTTGAAATGTAGCGGGGGCGTTCTTCATGCCGAAGGGCATGACCTTGAAGTGGTAGTGGCCATCGGGGGTAGAGAAGGCGGATCGTTCTTGAGCCCGGGGTGTGAGACCGATCTGCCAGTAGCCCGCTGTTAGGTCGAAGATACTGAGGTAGCGGGCGGCCCCCAGCCGGTCGATCAATTCATCCGCTCTGGGGATAGGATGAGCGTCGGTTCGGGTGACAGCGTTCAAGCCCCGGTAGTCGACGCAGAATCTCAGTTCAGGTGTGGTGCCGGGGGCAGCGGCTTTGGGGACCAATACAACCGGGCTGGCCCAGGGACTGTCCGAGGGCTCGATGACCCCGATCGTGAGCATTTTGGCCACTTCCTCTTGTATGCAGGCCCGTACCCGATCTGGTACGCGGTAGGCCCGGTGTCGGATAGGGGGACTGTCCCCGGTGTCCACGTCGTGCAAGCACCAAGGGGTGACCCCGGGAGTGAGGGAGAACAGTGAAGCGAACCGCAGCAGGAGGTCCCGGCAGCCCTGGCGTTGCTCTGGGGTGAGGGCATCGGAGAGCCGGACCCCGTCCACGGAACCGTCGTTCTCCTGAGTCTTTAGGAGATCCGGGAGGGGTTCGGAGTCCTCCTCTGCTCCACTGTCTGTAGCCATCAGGAGGCTGAGTTCTGAGCGCACAAAGTGTGGTTTGAGTCTGTTGGTGTGGAGGACCCGAAGGGGGTTCCGGGGGGTCCCCATGTCGATGAGGTAAGTGACGGGGCTTTTGCGCTCGACCACCTTGAAGGGCCCCGTCCACTTATCTTGCAAGGCACATGGTTCGGTGGGGGACATCACCCACACTTGCTGACCAGGTTCGAACTCGATGGAGGAGGCATTGTGGTCATACCATCTCTTCATGTCTTCCTGGCTGGCCTCGAGGTTCGCCTTGGCCATTTCCCTGAAGCGCCGGGTCTGATTACGCAGGGCCAGGAGGTACTTGAAGACGTCTGGAGGGGTCTTTAGGGGGGCCATCTCCCAACCTTCTTTGACTAGGCTGAGGGGCCCTCGCACAGGGTGCCCGTACAGGAGTTCGAAAGGGCTAAAACCGAGGGACTTCTGGGGAACTTCTCGGTAGGCGAAGAGGAGGCATGGGAGTAGTACATCCCACTGGCGACGGAGGGGCTCTTCCAATCCCCCAATCATCCCCTTGAGAGTGCGGTTGAATCGCTCCACTAGTCCGTTCCCTTGGGGGTGATAGGGGGTCGTGAAGCGGTAGGTGACCCCGCACTGTCGCCAGAGGGACTTCATGTATTTGGAGATGAAGTTCGTGCCTCGGTCGCTGACGACTTCTCGGGGGAAGCCCACCCGGGAGAAGATCCCCATTAGGGCCCGGCCAACCACCGGAGCTGTTACAGTTCGTAGAGGCACCGCCTCGGGGTAGCGGGTGGCGTGATCCACCAGTACCAGGATGAACCTATGTCCTTGTGCCGTGCAGGGGTCCAGGGGCCCCACAATGTCTATTCCTACCCTCTCGAACGGGGTGGTGACCACTGGGAAGGGTTGTAGAGGGGCCTTCAGCTTACGGCCACTCTTCCCGCTGGCCTGGCACGTGGGGCAGGACCGGCAGTGGTTCAGGACGTCCGCATCTTCGGCCAGAAAAAGTGGGTCACTAGGCGACTGTAAGTTTTGTCTTGGCCCAGGTGTCCAGCCAGGGGGACATCGTGGGCCAGGTTGAGCAGGAAGTCTCTGAAGCGGAGAGGTACCACCAGTACTCGACCGGCCCCTAGCTCTGCGACTCTCTGTTCGCTGTATAGCAGGTCGTTCTCCCAGTAGACCCAGTGAGTTCCGGTGGAGTCCCCTGCGCTCTGGGCGCTGGCTTGTTGGCGGAGTCCCTCGAGGGAGGGGCAGGTCTTTTGCTCCTGGCGGAACTGTTCTTGGGTGGGCCCCCCTTCTTGACGCCACTGAGCCAGGCCGGGGACGTCCTGGGGTTGCGCGTCCCCTTCGGTCGTTGGTTCCGGGGGGTTGGCCTCGTCGTTGTCTTCTACTGGGGCGACCGGGGGCGGAGGTGCTGGCCATTCCGGTTCTTCTGGTCGGGGAACGGCACGGGTGGCCATGGACCGGGTGGTTACGCAGGCCCAGTCCGGGAGGCCCAGCATCCCCAGGTGCTCTCTTCTCTCGACGGTGGCCCACGGGGAACTCTCAAGGTCATTCCCCAGGAGGCAGTCCACGGGGGCATCATCCCGGACCGTCACTTTCAACAGGCCGGAGACCCCTCCCCATTCGAAGGGGACGCAGGCCATTTGACACAGACTTTCGGAATTGTCGGCTGAGCGGACGGGGCAGAGAATGTTCGGCAGGATCTGCTCGGGTTTCACCAGGTGACAGCGGACGGCCGTCACACTGGCGCCTGTGTCACGTAAGGCCTCGGCCCGATGCCCATTAATGGTCACCCACTGACCGTATTTCCTGGTGTTGGCGGGTAGGGGAGCCCGCGGGACTATGTCTTTTCCCCCTAGGCACGCTAGAACCATGGCGGCCGGTTCCCACTCTTGCTGGGCCGGCTCATACTCTTCCTGTTCCCCTGATAGTCGTTCTTCCCCCAGGGCGGCGGCAGCGACCTGGCGGGGCTTGGGCGTTTGGTTCTGCGGGCAGCTCGGGTCATTGGCGTAATGGCCGACTCGCTGGCATCGGTGGCACGTGACATTGGCTCGGAACCCTGGACGCATCGGGGGGTTTCCCCGGCCGGCCGGGGGCGGGGTGCTGGCCACGGGGGTTGCCGGGAGGGGGTCTCTCCCTCGTCCCTGGCCTCCTCCTCCTCCCCGAGGACGGTGCTGGCCTTGGTTGCTTCGGTTCTGCTCGTGTGGTCCTCTCCGGCCCACTCGGGTGCTCTCCCATCGGTCAGCTTCAGCGGCGAGCTGCCGGGGGTCAGTCAATTTACTGTCGAGGAGGTGCTGCCTGAGCTCGACGAAGCAGTTGTTCGACAGGTGTTCCCATACCATAAGGTTAAAGAGTTGTTCGTAGGTCGTTACATGGCTCCCCTTGATCCAACCCTCGAAGGCTCGGCTGAAATAGTTTACGTACTCCACCCAAGTTGTACCCGGGATCCGGGTGCAATCTCTGAACCTCTGGCGGTACATCTCGGGTGTGAGGCCGTAGCGGGTGAGGAGGGCAGCCTTCATGTGCTCGTAGGACGACATTTGGTGATCTGGGAGCTGCAACAGGGCATCGCGACCTTCGTTGACGAACCTCCCCCATAGTCCAGCTCCCCAATCACTCCGGTCGATCCGGTGGGAGGTCATGGCGATCTCGTAGGCTTTGAACCACTGCTGTATGTCGTCTTCTCGGACATACTCTCGGACAACATCCTTGGGGATGTGGACTTTTTTCTCGGTTGCCCCTGGGGTGTGCGGTCGCTCAGGCACCCCCGGTTCTTTATTCTGTTTCCGAAGTTCTATTTCCGCCAGTTTGCGCTCGTGTTCGAGTGTTATTCTTTTTTCCTCAAGCTCTCTCTGTCTCTGTTTTTCTTCTCGTTCCTCTCGGAGCCGCAGATGCTCTAGATTTAGTTTCTGCTCGGCTAACTTTAGTTCACCGTCCATCTTGAGTCGTGCCATTTCCAACTCGTGTAATCTGTTCCTTTCTCTTTCCTGGATCTCCTCCTGCGAGAGGCCCGTTCCCCGCTCCTCGGGAGCCGTGGCGTTCCCCTCTGGTGCGACACTGTTTTGGTCGGAGGATCCGGTGATCCCAGTTTCCGCCCACGACTCAAGGGCGCGCTTTAAATCGTCTTTGGTACTCAGGCCGGTGGTAGCAATGCCTAGTTCCATGCAGAATTGTTTAAGTTCGCGGTGGCTATATTCTTCCAACTTATCCATTTGGAACTTTTCAGTGGAACCGCTATCTTTGGCTGACATCGTGGTTTTGTCGTGGGGTGAGCTACTCTCTGTACGATTACGCGTTGATTCGGATCGCGCCGCTGGCCACCAATGTTAGACGGACCGGGAGGGTCGGCCGAGGACAAGGGGAGAGGTCTCCGGGGAGAGCCGTCTCCAGCGATCGTACAGATAAATAACTTCCCCCCCACAGACAGACACCACACACGGAGAAGATTTAGCATTCTTTATAGGCAATTTCTTACGGTACGATGGAGGGTACAAGGAGGTCTGGACTCAGGGGTCCCCTCGATTCAAGTCTCTCAAGATGGGGAAAGGGGGTAGCGGGACAGTCTGGTTACCAGTCTGGTAGTTGAGGTGGTACGGTGGATAGCTCACAATCCTCGAGCTCGGTGTTCTAGCTGGGACGGGCCGCGGCAGCGCCAGCAGGTCCCGGTGGAGATGGTTGATACACGGTCCGCGGCAGCGCCAGCAGGTCCCGGAGAGATGGTCGATGTACGGTCCGCGGCAGCGCCAGCAGGTCCCGGTGAGGATGGTCGTTACAACGGGCCGCGGCAGCAGGTCCCGACGAGGATGGATGTTGCAGAAGGCCGCGGCAGCGCCAGCAGGCAGGACGATAGTTCACAAGTTAGGGCTACGGCAGCGCCAGTAGTCCGTCAAGGCTGAGTTCTCTCGGTGTCTCTCGACTCCAGGATACAACTGCTCCCCTGCTCCGGAGCTGCTCCAGTTATAGGGCAGGTGCTCTTTGATGTCCGGACCCTCGCACTTGGAGGTCGGAGGGTCCGGGATGAAGGTGTCCAGACACTCAGCGGGGGGTGGAGCCGGTGCCTGGGGGAGCTGGAGGCGATCGTCACCTGGCGTGGGAGAGTCCTTGGCGCTTCGTTCTCCCATTGACCTGCCAAGTGGTCCGCTCACCTCCTGGGTGGATGGTGGTGCCGGGATGTCGGGGCCGGCCAGGCCCAGGGTTAGGGTCGGGGGGAGGCCACGCGGCCTCGTGGCGCAGGGCCCAAGATGGCGGCTTGACCCGGCCGAGGGAGCCGGTGGTGGCTTGGGCCCGTGATACATGGAGGTCCGAGGGCAGGAGTCCCGTCGGGAGACGGGGTGCGGGTGATTCTCGTGGGTCACGCCTGGTGGGCCGGGGCTTGGGCCCTGTCAGGCGGGGAGGGAGCAAGCCCTTCGTGTGGCCTGTCCAACAGGCACAGACACAGCTGCATTGATGAGACATTGACAGCTGCACTGACGGGGGCACTGACAGAGCTGCATTGACGGGGCAGTGACACAGCTGCATTGATGGGGCAGTGACACAGCTGCATTGACGGGGCAGTGACACAGCTGCATTGACGGGGCAGTGGCACAGCTGCACTGACAGGGGCACTGACACAGCTGCACTGACGGGGACATTGACAGCTGCACTGACAAGGGCACTGACACAGCTGCATTGACAAGGGCACTGACACAGCTGCATTGATATGGGCACTGACAGCTGCATTGAAGGGGCTCTTAGACCTGCATTGACGGGGCACTCACAGCTGTACTGATGGCGCATTGACACAGCAGCATTGAAGGGGTATTGACAGCTGCACTGACGGGGGCACTGACACAGCTGCTTTGATGACGGTAGTGGCACTGCTGCATTGATTGGGCACTGACACAGCTGCATTGATGGGGCACTGACAGCTGCTTTGAGGGGGCACTGACACAGCTGCATTGACAAGGGCACTGACACAGTTGCACTGACGGTGGCACAGACACATCTGCATTGACGTGGCACTGACACAGCTGCATTGACGAGGCACTGACACAGCTGCATTGACGGGAGCACTTTCACAGCTGCATTGATGGGCCACTGACACAGCTGCATTGATGGGGGACTGACGCAGCTACATTGACGGGGGCACTGACAGCTGCATTGACGGGGCACTGACACATCTGCATTGACGGGGCACTGACACATCTGCATTGACGGGGCACTGACACATCTGCATTGACGGGGCACTGACACATCTGCATTGGTAGGGCAGTGACTCAGCTGCATTGATGGGGCACTCACAGCTGCAGTGAGGGGGCACTCACACAGCTGCATTGACGATGGCAGTGAGACTGCTGCATTGGCAGGGCACTGACACAGCTGCATTGATCAATGCAGTGATACTTCTGCATTGGCGGGGCGCAGACACTGCTGCATTGATGGGGACACAGACACTGCTGCATTGAAGACGGCAGTGACACAGCTGCATTGATGGGGCACTGACACAGCTGCATTGATGGGGCACTGACACAGCTGCATTGATGGGGCACTGACAGATGCACTGACAAGGGCACTGACACAGCTGCATTGACAGGGGCACTGACAGCTGCATTGACATGGGCAAAGACACAGCTGCATTGACGAGGCACTGACAGCTGCACTGATGGGGGCACTGACACAGCTGCATTGACAGGGGAACTGACAGCTGCATTGACGGGGCACTGACAGGTGTATTGACAGCTGACAGCTGCATTGACGGTGGCACTGACACAGCTGTTTCGACGGGGGGCACTGACAGAGCTGCACTGACGGGGCACTGACACAGCTGCACTGACGGGGCATTGACACAGCTGCACTGACGGAACACTGACAGCTGCATTGACAAGGGCACTGACACAGCTGCATTGATATGGGCACTGACAGTTGGATTGAAGGGGGCACTCACACCTGCATTGACGGGGCACTCACAGCTGAACTTACGGGGCATTGACAAAACAGCATTGAAGGACCATTGACAGCTGCACTGATGGGGGCACTGACACAGCTGAGTTGATGATGGTAGTGGCACTGCTGCATTGACAGGGCACTGACACAGCTGCATTGATGGGGCACTGACAGCTGCTTTGACGGGGCACTGACAGCTGCACTGACACAGCTGCATTGACAAGGGCACTGACACAGCTGCACTGACGGAGACACAGCTGCATTGATATGGCACAGACACAGCTGCATTGATGAGGCACTGACAGCTGCACTGACGGGGGCAGTTTCACAGCTGCATTGACGGGGGCACTGACATCTGCATTGATGGGGCACTAACACAGCTGCATCGATGGGTCACTGACACCTCTGCATCGATGGGTCACTGACACAGCTGCATTGACATGGGTACTGACACAACTGCATTGAGGGGGCACAGAGAGCTGCATTGATGGGGGCGTTGCAAAGCTGCATTGACAGGGACATTGACAGCTGTATTAATGGGGCCACTGACTCTGCTGCACTGATGGGGGCACTGACACAGCTGCATTGATGGGGCAAAGACACAGCTGCATTGATGGGGCAACGACACAGCTGCATTGATGGGGCAACGACACAGCTGCATTGATGGGGCAACGACACAGCTGCATTGACGGGGCAACGACACAGCTGCATTGACGGGGCAACGACACAGCTGCATTGACGGGGCAACGACACAGCTGCATTGACGGGTCAACGACACAGCTGCATTGACGGGGCAGATGCATTGACGTGGCCACTGACAAAGCTGCACCGATGGACTACACACAGCTGCACTGACAGAGGCTCTGACAGCTGCATTGACAAGGACACTGACACAGCAACATTGAAGGGGGCACTGACCCAACTGCATTGACGGGGACACAGATATAGCTGCATTGACGATGTCAGTGACACTTCTGCATTGGCTGGGAACTGACACAGCACCATTGGCGGGGGGGACTCACAGCTGCATTGACTGGTGCACTGACACAGCTGCACTGATGGGGACACTGACACTGTTGCACTGATAGGGACACTGACACTGCTGCACTGAAGGGGCAATGACACAGCTGCACTGACGGGGCACGGACACTGCTGCACTCAAGGGGCAATGACACAGCTGCACTCAAGGGGCAATGACATAGCTGCACTGAAGGGGCAATGACACAGCTGCACTCAAGGGGGCACTCACAGCTGCCTTGAAGGGGGCACTCACAGCTGCCTTGACGGGGCACTCACAGCTGCCTTGACGGGGCACTCACAGCTGCCTTGACGGGGCACTCACAGCTGCCTTGACGGGGCACTCACAGCTGCCTTGACGGGGCACTCACAGCTGCCTTGACGGGGCACTCACAGCTGCCTTGACGGGGCACTCACAGCTGCCTTGACGGGGACATTGACACAGCTGCACTGATGGGGCACTGACAGAGCTGCTGTGATGGGGCACTGACAGCTCCATTAACGTGGGCACTGACACTGCTGCATTTACTATGCACTGACAACTGCACTGACAGGGGCACTGACAACTGCACTGACAGGGGCACTGACACAACTACACCAATGAGGGCACTGACACAACTGTACTGACAAGGGCACAGACAAAGCTGTATAGATGGGGCACTGACACAGCTGTCTTCAAGGGGGCACTGACAGCTGCACTGATGGGGGCAATGATACAGCTGCATTGACAGGGCACTGAAAGCTGAATTGACAGGCCCTGACACGCAGTACTGATGGGGGCACTGACAGAAGTACACTGACGTGGGGCACTGACAGCTGGCTTGATGGGGGCACTGACGCAGCTGCATTGACGGGCTCACTGACACAGCTGCACTGACAGGGACCCTGACACAGCTGCACTGACACTGCTGCACTGAAGGAGCAATGACACAGCTGCACTGATGGGGGCACTGACACAACTGCATTGAAGAGGGCACTCACAGCTGCATTGACGGGGCACAAACACAGGTGCATTGACATGGTCACAGACACAGCTGCATTGATGGGGCCACTGACACTGCTGCACTGAAGGGGCAATGACACAGCTGCACTGATGGGGGCACTGACACAGCTGCACTGAAGGGGGCACTCACAGCTGCCTTGAAGGGGGCACTCACAGCTGCATTGACGGGGCACTCACAGCTGTACTGACGGGGCATTGACACAGCAGCATTGAAGCGGCATTGACAGATGCATTGACGGGGCACTGACACAGCTGCGTTGACGACTGCAGTGACACTACTGCATTGACGGGGCACTGACACAGCTGCATTGACGACGGCAGTGACACTACTGCATTGACGGGGCACTGACACAGCTGCATTGACGGGGCACTGACACAGCTGCATTGACGGGGCACTGACACAGCTGCATTGACGGGGCACTGACACAGCTGCATTGACGGGGCACTGACACAGCTGCATTGATGGGGGCACTGACAGCTTCACTGACACAGCTGCACTGACAAGAGCACTGACACAGATGCACTGACAGGGGCACTGACAGCTGCATTGACATGGGCACAGACACAGCTGCATTGATGAGACATTGACAGCTGCACTGACGGGGGCACTGACAGAGCTGCATTGACGGGGCAGTGACACTGCTGCATTGACGGGGCAGTGACACAGCTGCATTGATGGGGCAGTGGCACAGCTGCATTGACGGGGCACTGACAGCTGCACTGACAGGGGCACTGACACAGCTGCACTGACGGGGATATTGACAGCTGCACTGACAGGAGCACTGACACAGCTGCATTGACAAGGGCACTGACACAGCTGCATTGATATGGGCGCTGACAGCTGCATTGAAGGGGGCACTTAGACCTGCATTGACGGGGCACTCACAGCTGTACTGATAGCGCATTGACACAGCAGCATTGAAGGGGTATTGACAGCTGCACTGACGGGGGCACTGACACAGCTGCTTTGATGACGGTAGTGGCACTGCTGCATTGATTGGGCACTGACAGCTGCATTGATGGGGCACTGACAGCTGCTTTGAGGGGGCACTGACACAGCTGCATTGACAAGGGCACTGACACAGTTGCACTGACGGTGGCACAGACACATCTGCATTGACGTGGCACTGACAGCTGCATTGCCGAGGCACTGACAGCTGCACTGACGGTGGCACTTTCACAGCTGCATTGATGGGCCACTGACACAGCTGCATTGAGGGGGGACTGACGCAGCTACATTGACAGGGGCACTGACAGCTGCATTGACGGGGCCCTGACAGCTGCACTGATGGGGCACTGACACAGCTGCACTGACGGGGCATCGACACAGCTGCACTGACGGGGCATCGACACAGCTGCATTGACAAGGGCACTGACACAGCTGCATTGATATGGGCACTGACAGTTGGATTGAAGGGGGCACTCACACCTGCATTGACGGGGCACTCACAGCTGAACTTACGGGGCATTGACAAAACAGCATTGAAGGACCATTGACAGCTGCACTGATGGGGGCACTGACACAGCTGAGTTGATGATGGTAGTGGCACTGCTGCATTGACAGGGCACTGACACAGCTGCATTGACGGGGCACTGACACAGCTGCACTGACACAGCTGCATTGACAAGGGCACTGACACAGCTGCACTGACGGAGGCACAGACACAGCTGCATGGATGTGGCACAGACACAGCTGCATTGATGAGGCACTGACAGCTGCACTGACGGGGGCAGTTTCACAGCTGCATTGACGGGGGCACTGACATATGCATTGATGGGGCACTGACACAGCTGCATCGATGGGTCACTGACACAGCTGCAATGATGGGTCACTGACAACTGCATTGACATGGGTACTGACACAGCTACATTGAGGGGGCACTGACAGCTGTATTGACGGGGCACTGACAGCTGTATTGGCAGGGCAGTGACTCAGCTGCATTGACGGGGCACTCACACAGCTGCATTGATGGGGCACTCACACAGCCACATTGAGTGAGACTGCTGCATTGACGACGGCAGTGAGACTGCTGCAATGACGACGGCAGTGAGACTGCTGCATTGACGACGGCAGTGAGACTGCTGCATTGACGACGGCAGTGAGACTGCTGCATTGACGACGGCAGTGAGACTGCTGCATTGATGATGGCAGTGACACTGTTGCATTGTTGGGGCACTGACACAACAGCATTGATGGGGGCACTGACAGATGCATTGATGGTCCACAGACACTGCTGCTTTGACGGAGCACTGACAACTGCACTGTTGGGGGCATTCAGAGCTGCATTGACCGGGCATTGACACAGCTGCACTGACGGAGGCACTGACACTACTGCACTGACGGGGGACTGACAGCTGCATTGAAGGGAGCACTGACAGCTGCATTGGTGGGAGCACTGACACAGCTGCATTGGTGGGAGCACTGACACAGCTGCATTGATGAGGCACTCACACAGCTCCATTGACAACGGCAGTGGTACTGCTGTATTGGCGGGGCGCAGACACTGCTGCATTGATGAGGCACTGACCCAGCTGCATTGATGGGGACACAGACACAGCTGCATTGACAGGGGCACTGACGGCTGCATTGATGGGGCACTGACACAGCAGCATTGATGGGGACACTTACAATTGCACTGTTGGGGGCACTCAGAGCTGCACTGATGGGGAAATGACAGCTGCATTGACAGGGGCATTGACACAGCTGCACTGACGGGGACACTGACAAAGCTGCACTGATGGGTCACCGACACTGCTGCACTGAAGGGGCAATGACACAGCTGCACTGACGGGGCTTTGGCACTGTTGCACTGACGGGGCACTGATGCTGCTGCACTGACGCTGCTTCACTGACGGGGTACTGACATAGCTGCATTGAAGGGGGCACTGACATAGGCACCAACAGCTGTACTGACAGGGGCACTAACACAGCTCCATTGACGTGGCATTGTCACAGCTGCATTGACGGGGGACTGTCACAGCTGCATTGATGGGGCACTAACAGCTGCATTGATGAGGCACTGACACCGCTGCATAGATGGGGGCACTGACAGCTGCATTGATGGGGGCACTGACAGCTGCACTGGCGGGGACACTGACACAGCTGCACTGATGGGGCACTGACAGCTGCACTGATGGGGCACTGACGGGGGCATTGACACAGCTGCACTGATGGGGCACTGACACTGCTGCACTGATGAGGACACTGACAGCTGCTTTGACAAGGGCACTGACACAGCTGCATTGAAGGGGGCACTCACACCTGCATTGACGGGGCACTCACACCTGCATTGACGGGGCAATCACAGATGTACTTATGGGGCATTGACAGCAGCATTGAAGGGGCATTGACAGCTGCACTGACAGGGGCACTGACAGCTGTGTTGACGACGGTAGTGGCACTGCTGAATTGACGGGGCACTGACACAGCTGCATTGATGGGGCACTGACAGCTGCATTGATGGGGCAATGACACAGCTGCACTGACGGGGGCTTTGGCACTGTTGCACTGACGGAGCACTGATGCTGCTGCACTGACGCTGCTTCACTGACGGGGTACTGACATAGCTGCATTGAAGGGGGCACTCACAACTGCATTGACAGTGCATTGACATAGGCACCAACAGCTGTACTGACGGGGGCACTAACACAGCTACATTGACGTGGCATTGTCACAGCTGCGTTGACAGGGGACTGACAACTGCATTGATGGGGCACTAAGACAGCTGCACTGAAGGGGGCACTCACAGCTGCATTGACGGGGCACTGTCACCACTGCATTGATGGGGCACTGACACAGCTGCAAAGACAGGGGCACTGACACAGCTGTACTGATGGGACACTGACACAGCTGCACTGAGGGGGCACTGACACAGCTGCACTGAGGGGGCACTGGCACAGCTGCACTGACGGGGGCACTGACACAGCTGCACTGACGGGGGCACTGACGGGGGCATTGACACAGCTGCACTGACGGGGCACTAACACTGCTGCACTGACGGGCACACTGACACAGCTGTATTGACAAGGGCACTGACACAGCTGCATTGATATGGGCGCTGACAGCTGCATTGAAGGGGCACTCACAGCTGAACTTACGGGGCAATGACAGCAGCATTGAAGGACCATTGACAGCTGCACTGACGGGGGCACTGACACAGCTGAGTAGATGACGGTAGTGGCACTGCTGCATTGACGGGGCACTGACACAGCTGCATTGATGGGGCACTGACACAGCTGCTTTGACGGTGCACTGACAGCTGCTTTGACGGTGCACTGACACAGCTGCACTAGCGGTGGCACAGACAGCTGCTTTGACGTGGCACTGACACAGCTGCATTGATGAGGCACTGACACAGCTGCATTGATGAGGCACTGACACAGCTGCATTGATGGGGCAGTTTCACAGCTGCATTGATGGGGCACTGACATCTGCATTGACTGGGCCACGGACACAGCTGCATTGATGGGCCACTGACACAGCTGCATTGACAGGGGCACTGACACAGCTTAATTGACAGGGGCACTGACAGCTGCATTGATGGGGCACTCACACAGCTGCATTGATGGGGCACTCACACAGCTGCATTGATGGGGCACTCACACAGCTGCATTGATGGGGCACTCACACAGCTGCATTGATGGGGCACTCACACAGCTGCATTGACGACGGCAGTGAGACTGCTGCATTGACGGCAGTGAGACTACTGCATTAGCGGGGCGCAGACACTGCTGCATTGATGGGGACACAGACACTGATGCATTGATGACTGCAGTGACACTGTTGCATTGTCGGGGCACTGACACAACAGCATTGATGGGGGCACTGACAGGTGCATTGATGGTGCACCAACACTGCTGCTTTGATGGAGCACTGACAACTGCACTGTTGGGGGCATTCGGAGCTTCACTGACCGGGCATTGACACAGCTGCACTGACGGAGGCACTGACACTGCTGCACTGACAGGGGCACTGACACAGCTGCATTGATGGGGCACCGACAGCTGTATTGACGGGGCACTGACAGCTGTATTGGCAGGGCAGGGACTCAGCTGCATTGACGGGCACTCAGAGCTGCATTGATGGGGCATTCACACAGCTGCATTGACGACGGCAGTGAGACTGCTGCATTGACGACGGCAGTTAGACTACTGTATTGGCGGGGAGCAGACACTGCTACATTGATGGGGACACAGACACTGCTGCATTGATGACGGCAGTGACACTGTTGCATTGACAGGGACACTGCTGCACTGACAGGGGCACTGACACAGCTGCATTGAAGGGAACACTGACAGCTGCATTTGTGGGAGCACTGACACAGCTGCACTGACAACGGCAGTGGCACTGCTGCATTGGCGGGGCGCAGACACTGCTGCATTGATAAGGCACTGATTCAGCTGCATTGATAGGGACACAGACACAGCTGCATTGACAGGGGCACCGACGGCTGCATTAATGGGGCACTGACACAGCAGCATTGATGGGGACACTGACAACTGCACTATTGGGTCACTCAGAGCTGCACTGATGGGGTACTGACAGCTGCATTGACGGGGGCATTGACACAGCTGCACTGACGGGGACACTGACACAGTTGCACTGATGAGTCACCGACACTGCTGCACTGAAGGGGCAATGACACAGCTGCACTGATGGGGGCTTTGGCACAGTTGCACTGACGGGGACACTGACACAGCTGTACTGATGGGGAACCGACACTGCTGCACTGAAGGGGCAATGACCACAGCTGCACTGAAGGGGGCTTTGGCACTGTTGCACTGACGGGGCACTGATGCTGCTGCACTGACGCTGCTTCACTGACGGGGTACTGACATAGCTGCATTGAAGGGGGCACTCACAGCTGTATTGACAGGGCACTGACATAGGCACCAACAACTGTACTGACGGTGGCACTAACACAGCTGCATTGACGTGGCATTGTCACAGCTGCATTGACGGGGGACTGACAAAGCTGCATTGATGGGGCACTGACACAGCTGCATTGAAGGGGGTACAGACAGCTGCATTGACGGGGCACTGACACCGCTGCATTGACGGGGTACTGACACAGCTGCATAGATAGGGGCACTGACAACTGCACTTGCGGTGACACTGTCACAGCTGCACTGATGGGGCACTGACACAGCTGCACTGACTGGGCATTGACACAGCTGCACTGACAGGGGCATTGACACAGCTGCACTGATGGGGCACTGATGGGGCACTGACACAGCTGCACTGACGGGGACACTGACACAGCTGCATTGACAAGGGCACTGACACAGCTGCATGGATATGGGCGCTGACCACTGCATTAAGGGGGCACTCACACCTGCATTGATGGGTCAATCACAGATGTACTTACGGGGCATTGACACAGCAGCATAGAAGAGGCATTGAGAGCTGCACTGAAGGGTCACTGACACAGCTGCATTGACGGGGGCACTGACACAGCTGCATTGACGGGGCACTGACAGCTGCATTGGCGGGGGCACTGACACAGCTGCATTGACGGCGGCACTGACACAGCTGCATTGACGGGGGCACTGACACAGCTGCATTGACGGGGGCACTGACACAGCTGCATTGACAAGGGCACTGACAGCTGCACTGACGGGGCGCTGACATCTCCATGGACGTGGCACTGACACAGCTGCACTGATGGGGCACTGACAGCTGCATTGAAGGGTCACTGACACAGCTGCATTGACGGGGCACTGACACAGCTGCATTGACGGGGCACTGACACAGCTGCATTGACGGGGGCACTGACACAGCTGCATTGACGGGGGCACTGACAGCTGCATTGACGGGGGCACTGACACAGCTGCATTGACGGGGGCACTGACACAGCTGCATTGACGGGGGCACTGACACAGCTGCATTGACGGTGGCACTGACACAGCTGCATTGACGGGGGCACTGACACAGCTGCATTGACGGGGGCACTGACACAGCTGCATTGACGGGGGCACTGACACAGCTGCATTGACGGGGGCACTGACACAGCTGCACTGATGGGGCACTGACAGCTGCATTGAAGGGTCACTGACACAGCTGCATTGACGGGGCACTGACACAGCTGCATTGACGGGGCACTGACACAGCTGCATTGACGGGGCACTGACACAGCTGCATTGACGGGCACTGACACAGCTGCATTGACGGGGCACTGACACAGCTGCATTGACGGGGGCACTGACACAGCTGCATTGACGGGGACACTGACACAGCTGCATTGACAGGGGCACTGACACAGCTGCATTGACAAGGGCACTGACACAGCTGCATTGACAAGGGCACTGACACAGCTGCATTGACAAGGGCACTGACACAGCTGCACTGACAGTGGCACTGACACAGCTGCATTGACGAGGCACTAACAGCTGCACTGACGGGGCACTTTCATAGCTGCATTGTGGGGGCGCTGACATCTGCATGGACGTGGCACTGACACTGCTGCATTGACGGGGCACTGACAGCTGCATTGATGGGCCACTGATACAGCTGCATTGATGGGCCACTGACACAGCTGCAGTGACGGGGCACTGACACAGCTGCATTGACGGGGCACTGACACAGCTGCATTGACGGGGCATTGACACAGCTGCATTGACAAGGCACCGAAGCTGCATTGGCAGGGCAGTGACTCACCTGCATTGACGGGGCACTCACACAGCTGCATTGACGACGGCAGTGAGACTGCTGCATTGGCAGGGCACTGACACAGCAGCATTGACCACGGCAGTGATACGGCTGCATTGGCGGGGCACTGACGCAGATGCATTGATGACGGCAGTGATACTGCTGCATTGGGGACCGCAGACACTGCTGCGTTGATGGGGACACAGACCCTGCTGCATTGGCGGGGCACTGACACAGCTGCATTGATGAGGCACTCACACAGCTGCATTGACGATGGCAGTGGCACTGCTGCATTGGCGGGGCACAGACACTGCTGCATTGATGAGGCACTGACCCAGCTGCACTTACTATGCACTGACAGAGACAGAGACACAGCTGCATGGACGGGGGCACTGACGGCTGCATTGATGGGGACACTGACAACGGCACTGTTGGGGGCACTCAGAGCTGCATTGATGGGGTACTGACAGCTGCATTTACAGGGGCATTGACACAGCTGCCATGACGGGGACACTGACACAGCTGCAATGATGGGCACCAACACTGCTGCACTGAAGGGGCAATGACACAGCTGCGCTGATGGGGGCTTTGGCACAGTTGCACTTACGGGGACACTGACACAGCTGCACTGATGGCGCACCGACACTGCTGCACTGAAGGGGCAATGACACAGCTGCACTGAAGGGGCAATGACACAGCTGCACTGAAGGGGCAATGACACAGCTGCACTGAAGGGGCAATGACACAGCTGCACTGACGGGGCTTTGGCACAGTTACACTGACGGGGGCTTTGGCACAGTTGCACTGACGGGGGCTTTGGCACAGCTGCACTGACGGGGGCTTTGGCACAGCTGCACTGACGGGGGCTTTGGCACAGCTGCACTGACGGGGGCTTTGGCACAGCTGCACTGACGGGGGCTTTGGCACAGCTGCACTGACGGGGGCCCTGACACAGCTGCATTGATGAGGGCACTGACACAGCTGCATTGATATGGGCGCTGACAGCTGCATTGAAGGGGGCACTCACACCTGCATTGACTGGGCAATCACAGATGTACTTACTGGGCATTGACACAGCAGCATTGAAGGGGCATTGACATCTGCACTGACAGGGCACTGACAGCTGCGTTGACGACAGTAGTGGCACTGCTGAATTGACGGGGCACTGACACAGCTGCATTGATGGGGCACTGACACAGCTGCATTGACTGGGCACTGACATAGGCACCAACAGCTGTACTGATGGGGGCACTAACACAGCTGCATTGACTTGGCATTGTCACAGCTGCATTGAAGGGGGACTGACAGCTGCATTGACGGGGGACTGACACAGCTGCATTGATGAGGGCACTGACACAGCTGCATTGATATGGGCGCTGACAGCTGCATTGAAGGGGGCACTCACACCTGCATTGACTGGGCAATCACAGATGTACTTACTGGGCATTGACACAGCAGCATTGAAGGGGCATTGACATCTGCACTGACAGGGCACTGACAGCTGCGTTGACGAAAGTAGTGGCACTGCTGAATTGACGGGGCACTGACACAGCTGCATTGATGGGGCACTGACACAGCTGCATTGACTGGGCACTGACATAGGCACCAACAGCTGTACTGATGGGGGCACTTACACAGCTGCATTGACTTGGCATTGTCACAGCTGCATTGAAGGGGGACTGACAGCTGCATTGACGGGAGACTGACACAGCTGCATTGAAGGGGGCACTGACAGCTGCATTGACGGGGCACTGACACCGCTGCATTGACGGGGCACTGACACCGCTGCATTGACGGGGCACTGACACCGCTGCATTGACGGGGCACTGACACCGCTGCATTGACGGGGCACTGACACCGCTGCATCGATGACGACATTGAGACTGCTGCCTTGGCAGTGCACTGACGCAGCTGCATTGAAAACAGCAGTGATACTGCTGCATTTGCGGGGCGCAGACACTGCTGCATTGATGGGGACACAGACACTGCTGCATTGATGACGGCAGGGACACTGTTGCGTTGTCGTGGCACTGACACAACAGCATTGATGGGGGCAGTGCCAGGTGCATTGATGGTGCACCGACACTGCTGCTTTGACAGAGCACTGACAACTGCACTGTTGGGGGTATTCAGAGCTGCACTGACGGGGGCACTGACACTAATACAATGACGAGGCACTGACACAGCTGCATTGAAGGGGGCACTGACAGCTGCATTGGGCGGGGGGCACTGACAGTTGCATTGATGAGGCACTTACACAGCTGCATTGACGAAGGCAGTGACACTGCCGCATTGGCGGGGCACAAACACTGCTGCATTGACGAGGCACTGACCCGGCTGCATTGATGGGGACACAGACACAGCTGCATTGACGGGGGCACTGACAACTGCATTGATGGGGCACTGACACAGCAGCATTGACGGGGGCAGGGACGGCTGCATTGATGGCGCACTGACCAGCAAAATTGATGGGGACACTGACAACTGCACTGTTGGGGGCACTCAGAGCTGCACTGATGGGGTACTGACAGCTGCATTGACGGGGCTTTGACACAGCTGCACTGACGGGGACACTAACACAGCTGCACTGATGGGGTACTGACATAGCTGCATTGAAGGGGCAATGACACAGCTGCACTGAAGGGGCAATGACACAGAAGCACTAACGGGGGCTTTGGCACAGTTGCACTGACGGGGACACTGACACCGCTGCACTGACGGGGGCACTGACGCTGCTGCACTGACGGGGTACTAACATAGCTGCATTGAAGGGGGCGCTCACAGCGGCATTGAAGGGAGCACTCACAGCTGCATCGTAGGGGGCACTGACATAGCACCAACAGCTGTACTGATGGGGCAATAACACAGCTGCATTGACGTGGGATTGTCACAGCTGCATTGACAAAGGCACTGACACAGCAGCATTGATGGGGCACTGACAGTTGCATTGATGGGGCACTGACACAGCTGCACAGAAGTGGGCATTGGCAAGGACACTGACAGCTGCATTGACAGGGCACTGGCAGCTGCATTGACGGAGACACAGACAGCTGCATTGACAGCAGTAACACTTCTGCATTGACGGGGCACTAACACAGCTGCATTGACGGGGCACTGACACAGCTGCACTGATGGGGCACCGACACTGTTGCACTGAAGGGGCAATGACACAGCTGCACTCATGGGGGCTTTGGCACAGTTGCACTTACGGGGACACTGACACAGCTGCACTGATGGCGCACCGACACTGCTGCACTGAAGGGGCAATGACACAGCTGCACTGACGGGGGCTTTGGCACAGTTGCACTGACGGGGGCATTGGCACAGTTGCACTGACGGGGCACTGATGCTGCTTCACTGACGGGGTACTGGCATAGCTGCATTGAAGAGGGCACTCACAGCTGCATTGACAGGGCACTGACATAGGCACCAACAGCTGTACTGATGGGGGCACTAACACAGCTGCATTGACATGGCACTGACACAGCTGCATTGAAGGGGGCACTGACAGCTGCATTGGTGGGGCAGTGACTCAGCTGCATTCAGGTTGCACTCACACAGCTGCATTGATGGGGCACTCAGACAGCTGCATTGATGACGGCATTGAGACTGCTGCCTTGGCAGGGCACTGACGCAGCTGCATTGAAACCAGCAGTGATACTGCTGCATTTGCGGGGCGCAGACACTGCTGCATTGATGGGGACACAGACACTGCTGCATTGATGACGGCAGGGACACTGTTGCATTGTTGGGGCACTGACACAACAGCATTGATGAGGGCAGTGACAGGTGCATTGATGGTGCACCGACACTGCCGCTTTGACAGAGCACTGACAACTGCACTGTTGGGGGCATTCAGAGCTGCACTGACGGGGGCACTGACACTAATACACTGACGGGGGACTGCCACAGCTGCATTGAAGGGGGCACTGACAGCTGCATTGGCGGGGGCACCGACACAGCTGCATTGGGTGGGGGGCACTGACAGTTGCATTGATGAGGCACTTACACAGCTGCATTGACGAAGGCAGTGGCACTGCCGCATTGGCGGGCACAGACACTGCTGCATTGACGAGGCACTGACCCAGCTGCATTGATGGGGACACAGACACAGCTGCATTGACAGGGGCACTGACGGCTGCATTGATGGGGCACTGACAGCAGCATTGACGGGGGCACTGACGGCTGCATTGATGGCGCACTGACCAGCACAATTGATGGGGACACTGACAACTGCACTGTTGGGGGCACTCAGAGCTGCACTGATGGGGTACTGACAGCTGTATTGACGGGGCTTTGACACAGCTGCACTGACGGGGACACTAACACAGCTGCACTGATGGGGCACCGACACTGCTGCACTGAAGGGGCAATTACACAGAAGCACTAACGGGGGCTTTGGCACAGTTGCACTGACGGGGACACTGACACAGCTGCACTGACGGGGTACTGACATAGCTGCATTGAAGGGGCAATGACACAGCTGCCCTGACAGGGGCTTTGGCACAGTTGCACTGACGGGGGCTTTGGCACAGTTGCACTGACGGGGGCACTGACGCTGCTGCACTGACGGGGTACTAACATAGCTGCATTGAAGGGGGCGCTCACAGCGGCATTGAAGGGGGCACTCACAGCTGCATCGTAGGGGGCACTGACATAGCACCAACAGCTGTACTGATGGGGGCAATAACACAGCTGCATTGACGTAGGATTGTCACAGCTGCATTGACAGGGGCACTGACACAGCAGCATTGATGGGGCAATGACAGTTGCATTGACGGGGCACTGACACAGCTGCACAGAAGTGGGCATTGGCAAGGACACTGACAGCTGCATTGACAGGGCACTGGCAGCTGCATTGACGGGGACACAGACACAGCTGCATTGACAGGGGCACTGACGGCTGCATTGATGGGGCACTGACAGCAGCATTGACGGGGGCACTGACGGCTGCATTGATGGCGCACTGACCAGCAAAATTGATGGGGACACTGACAACTGCACTGTTGGGGGCACTCAGAGCTGCACTGATGGGGTACTGACAGCTGTATTGACGGGGCTTTGACACAGCTGCACTGACGGGGACACTAACACAGCTGCACTGATGGGGCACCGACACTGCTGCACTGAAGGGGCAATTACACAGAAGCACTAACGGGGGCTTTGGCACAGTTGCACTGACGGGGACACTGACACAGCTGCACTGACGGGGTACTGACATAGCTGCATTGAAGGGGCAATGACACAGCTGCCCTGACAGGGGCTTTGGCACAGTTGCACTGACGGGGGCTTTGGCACAGTTGCACTGACGGGGGCACTGACGCTGCTGCACTGACGGGGTACTAACATAGCTGCATTGAAGGGGGCGCTCACAGCGGCATTGAAGGGGGCACTCACAGCTGCATCGTAGGGGGCACTGACATAGCACCAACAGCTGTACTGATGGGGGCAATAACACAGCTGCATTGACGTAGGATTGTCACAGCTGCATTGACAGGGGCACTGACACAGCAGCATTGATGGGGCAATGACAGTTGCATTGACGGGGCACTGACACAGCTGCACAGAAGTGGGCATTGGCAAGGACACTGACAGCTGCATTGACAGGGCACTGGCAGCTGCATTGACGGGGACACAGACACAGCTGCATTGACAGGGGCACTGACGGCTGCATTGATGGGGCACTGACAGCAGCATTGACGGGGGCACTGACGGCTGCATTGATGGCGCACTGACCAGCAAAATTGATGGGGACACTGACAACTGCACTGTTGGGGGCACTCAGAGCTGCACTGATGGGGTACTGACAGCTGTATTGACGGGGCTTTGACACAGCTGCACTGACGGGGACACTAACACAGCTGCACTGATGGGGCACCGACACTGCTGCACTGAAGGGGCAATTACACAGAAGCACTAACGGGGGCTTTGGCACAGTTGCACTGACGGGGACACTGACACAGCTGCACTGACGGGGTACTGACATAGCTGCATTGAAGGGGCAATGACACAGCTGCCCTGACAGGGGCTTTGGCACAGTTGCACTGACGGGGGCTTTGGCACAGTTGCACTGACGGGGGCACTGACGCTGCTGCACTGACGGGGTACTAACATAGCTGCATTGAAGGGGGCGCTCACAGCGGCATTGAAGGGGGCACTCACAGCTGCATCGTAGGGGGCACTGACATAGCACCAACAGCTGTACTGATGGGGGCAATAACACAGCTGCATTGACGTAGGATTGTCACAGCTGCATTGACAGGGGCACTGACACAGCAGCATTGATGGGGCAATGACAGTTGCATTGACGGGGCACTGACACAGCTGCACAGAAGTGGGCATTGGCAAGGACACTGACAGCTGCATTGACAGGGCACTGGCAGCTGCATTGACGGGGACACAGACACAGCTGCATTGACGGCAGTAACACTTCTGCATTGATGGGGGCACTAACACAGCTGCATTGACGGGGCACTGACAGCTGCACTGACGAGGCACTGACACAGCTGCATTGACGACGGCAGTGATACTGCTGCATTGGCGGAGTGCAGACACTGCTGCATTGACGGGCACTGACACAGCTGCACTGATGGGGCACTGACACTGCTGCATTCAAGAGGCATTGACACTGCTGCATTGACGTGGGCACTGAGAGTGGCAATGACACAGCTGCATTGTCGAGGGCATTGGCAAAGCTTCATTGATAGGGACACTGACACAGCTGCATTGATGGTGCACTGCCCCTGTTGCATTGACGGGCACTGACACAGCTGCTTTAATGGCTCCCTTCAAAAGAGAATCGCAGATTTTTTATTTTTATTTTTTTTAAACCTTTATTTATACCAACATGGATCACAGCTATTCAGCCGACATCCCGGAGGTCCGGCAGCATGATAAGGACAACACGTGAAAGGGTCCATGGCTATAGAACAGGAGTAACAAAGGTTTAGTTTGAAAATTAAACCGAAAATGTAAAACAAAAGCAAGGCAGAGCATATAATAAACGTGCGCAAGTTCTCAGTTGGGGCGAGGTCCCACTCTCATCCGCAGGTCAGTACAACACACTAAAGGAGTGGGGGGAAAGCAGAGGTATGGACTCCAAGTTATAGTCAGTTTTACATCTAAAGTTGGAAATAGAGCTAGGGGGAAAGCTGCACATCTAACGTTTCAGTAGCCGGGGGCACACAAATATCGCCCCTATAGTGGTTCCATCGCCCCCATATCTTATGCCATTTCTTAGGGCGGCCTCGGGCACTGTACACCGTTTTCTCTCGGAACATGCCCCAGTCCATATTTTCCATCGATGTTACCAAGGTGGGAGGTCTCTGGGATCCCCACAGCTGCGCAATATCTCGCTTCGCCACCATATTCCCCAGGGTCACCCATTGGGTCTGAGCGGCATCATAATCGGTGGGACCCCAGACATTCAATAGGCAACGTCTTGCCTCCGGTAGCAGTGCAATACCCGTGACCTCTTCCATCACATCATGAATTTGTTTCCAGAACTTTGTGATCTCCCCACATTCCCAAATAATGTGTAGAAAGGTGCCCAACATCCCACAGCCTCTCTTGCATAGGCCATCTTCAGAGAAACCCATGTGGATCAGGCGGGGCCCCGTGACATAAACCCTGTGAAGTATCTTAAGCTGCACCAGCCTAAGTCTCGCCGGGATCGCAACCTCCTTCGGAGAGGAGATAGCATACTGCCAGTCCTCATCGTCCAGCTCGAGACCATCCCTAGTCCATTGTTCTCGCACATCGAGGAGATCGGTCCGAACGTTAACAAGCTTCTTGTAGATCAAGGAGATTGTACTCTCCGGCATATGGCCATCCAGAATCCTATCCTCCAAAGGAGAGGACTCAGGCACGACCTCCCCCTCGGCAAAGACAGATAGCAGAGCATGACGCACCTGGGCATATCGAAAGTATTCAGTACCCCCTAATTCGTACTCCGTCTGCAGCGTCTCAAACGATTTCACCTTACCCTTAGCCAGCAGATCCCCAACTCTAGAAATCCCAATTAGGTCCCACTTCTCGAACCCTTTCGTATGCCACAATTTCCCCAATTTATCGGATTCGAAAAGCGGAGCAGCCCGGGTAAGCCTGTCCTTCCAACCCAACGAATTTGTAACCGCCTTCCACACATGCACCGCCGTCTTAGTTGGCCCTGTGAGGGACCCATCCAGCGATTTGGAATACAGCGCCCTGAGATAATTACCCCCTCGCAACAACCATCGATCCATAGCAAAGCCAGGGTTCAACGCCGGACCATAAACACCGTGGTTAATCGCTCCCAACTGGGTAGCCCAGTAATATCTTCTGATGTCAGGGAGTGCAATCCCCCCGTCATACCATGGAAGGGTCAACTTTGCAATAGCTATAAGCGGTCGACCATCCCACAACAGCAAGCGCTGGAGACTCTCCACCTCACGAAAATAACTGGCAGGAACTAACTCTAGGGTATTCTGTAAGGCATAGAGAAATCGGGGAAGAGACATCATTTTAAACAATGCGGCGCGGCCTAGGAGGGAGAGCGGCAGCCGCCTCCAACCCGCAACGTCCCGTCGCAAGCGTGACAACGGAGGAAGTAGGTTCTTCTCATAGTGGACAGATGGATCGGAGGAAATATATATCCCTAAGTACAGAAAACCCTGCTGGGCGATCTGGATGGAGCAATTCCGCGGGACAATAGGGGTGTCTCCACTTAGAACATATAGATGCGACTTTCCCCAGTTAATGGCGAGACCCGAGTTTCTACCAAAAGAATTCAAGAAGTCACAGACCACGATGAGGCACTTCCTAGGGGAGGTCAGGTATAACAAAATGTCGTCCGCATACAAAGAAATGCGGTCCTCGTGGTCTGGCGACCATCTGATCCCCTTTATGTCTGGCTGCCATCTATTCCATGCCGCCAGTGGTTCAAGGGCGAGGGCAAACAATAGTGGCGACAGAGGACAACCCTGCTGGGTGCCTCTCCCAAGCTCAAACGGATAGGACGCCCTACCGTTTACCGCGACTTTAGCCAAAGGTTCCTCATAGAGTAGCCTAATCCAGCCTATAAAACCCGGGCCGAAACCAAATTTAAACCCGGGCCGAAACCAAATTTAGTCAAAGCTGCCCACAGATACAGCCACTCCACAGTGTCAAAAGCCATCGTGGCACCAAGTGACGCCAAGATGGCCGACTCCCGCAGCGTCCCAACCCTCGCGAGCACGCCATGGAGTCGCCTGAGGTTCAACGCGGCGTTGCGGTGTGGGATAAAACCGGATTGATCCGGGTGGATCAAGTCCCCAATGACCCTTATCAAACGGTTAGCCAACAATTTGGCGAGGATTTTTGGCTCAGCATTGAGTAGTGAAATCGGCCTATACGAGCCACATCTATTCCTGGGCTTGCCATCTTTGTGTATTACCATTATTGTCGCCAGACGTTGATCGAATGGGAAACACCCGTTCTCCCGCGCCTCTACAAACATATCTCGCAAATGCGGGGCAATCTTATCCGGCCTGAGTTTATACAACTCGATCGGTAAGCCATTCGGGCCCGAGGCCATGCCCGGGCGTAGCGAGCGGATAGCAACTGCAACCTCTTCCGCTGTGATGTCACCGTCAAGGTCTTCCCTGTCTATGTCCGAGGGACAAGGCAGGGCTATATCACGCAACAGTTCATGCGAGTCTTCCTCCGGCCTGTCCGACACAGAAGCGTAAACCGTACGGAAGTGGTCCGCAAAACACTGGACTATCCCATCGGGTTCGGTTACAATATCACCGCCAACTGTCACTATTTCAGGCACAACTCTATTCACTCGTTCTTTTTTGTCGAGCCACGCAATTAATTTCCCAGCCTTGTCCCCTACGTTGTACAGTCGCCCTTGTTGTTCCCTGCTAATAACCTTGGCCGCGTTCGTCACCAGTGCCTTATATTCAGACTGTTTTAATCTCAGCTTGTGCAGTGTGTCCACCGTAACCTCATCTTCCAGAGCTGCCTCTAATACCGCTATCTCAGACTCAATCTGCCCCACCTCCGCGTCTCTCCAACGTTTGACGTCCGCTATCCAGGAGATAGCCTCCCCTCTCAGTAGAGAATTGCAGATTTAAGTGATCGCAGACAAGCATTCAAAGCAGTTATTAAGGGTAATGTATTCCTAATGCCACTATCATTTTACATATGCTTTGCACTATTTTGGCGTCTCATAAAAGCCTCAACTCATACTAGTCCAGTTGTCTTGTCTGTGTGATAATTCAGGGACAATGTAAGGAGAACCCAGATAAACCAGTTATCTTTGGTAGGTAGCTTTGCTTTCCAGGCAACTTGAGGGGAAGTTTACAGGACAGCTGTTTGTTTTCACAACACCAAAAGATAAATTAGTATACCTGCGCTATGTGAGGGCAAAGGGAAGTCTACCGGGAATGACTAAGAATAGCCTGGTGACACAACAGCCCCGGCAAACGATTGTTTGCGGGTGGTGGAAGTTCTGAACTAGGGTACTTACTGTAGCAATGGGTCTTTGCTTCTATGTCTTTTTGAGCCACCAGAAAATGTCAGACAATTCACAAGGTAAGGTGGGTTATTGTCATATACGGCGCATGGCAAGATAGCTTAAATTTTATTAGACTTTGGCAGTTACTGGAAGCTAATGTATGTCTTGAAGTATGGGTGTGAAAAGGCTGCACTTGTTTGCAGAGTGTATAAGCCTTGCTGATTAGTAGACAGCTTTAAGAGAGGGTTTTATGAGCAAGGGGTGTGGGAGATAAAATGGAGTTGCCAAAGTCTGAGCTAGATAGTACTGTCTATAGAGTCCCCATCTTTCAACTTTGGAGTTCCCTGTGGGGCGCTGATAAAGTAATAAATGAGAGATTTGAAAATACTTTATACAACAGCATTCAGTTAATTTACACCCTACTCTTCAAGCAGGTAATCCATTGCAATTTCCTGTCACTCCGTAAGACGTTATTTATGCCTTTATTAATCTTTTTTATAAATTGTACAGTAAAAGCAGATGGAGTGTTTGTAGTTCTCATATGGTGAAATACACATGTTTACAGGTAGTAGCTCTTGCTTCTGCATGCCAAAACCTTAAACTCGAACAAGGTGGAACACCTTTTATCTTTGGCATTCGAGCGAAGGCTGTTTTAGGCCTACCTTAATACCTGCACCATCAGGCATTTGCAGAGAGAAGAATTTAAATTGATGCGTCCTGGAGCTACTTGCTGCTGACCCAATGCAAATTCATGCTATGCTTAAGTAAGCATTTCAAGTGAACATCTGAGACAAAAAGACAGCAAGGTGTTCCGCCTTCAAATGTAGATACATAATCTCCAACAAAAAAGCATGAAACAATTATTGTTTGCTTACCTCTAACGTCTTGCTTTTATTTTTATAATTCCTTCAGTTGGTTCTAGCCACCCTGCAATCCTTGGCTTACATCATCAGAATGCACTGCACATGTTATCAAGCCGGAGCACTCCATTGTTGCAACACAGAACTAGGATTAATGGCATATTTCATGTTCATCTGATACAAATAGAAGCAGACTTTTCTTTCAGCGGTACCTTACATTCCTGGTAGAATTAGTAAGGGACTGTAAGAAACTGTAGATATTTAAAGTGTTCTTGCTTTTGAGTTAGAAGGAATCTATCCAGCCCAGTAGACTACTCTAAAATAGCACCTCTATATTTTCAGATCTAGGGTTGCATCCGGCTCCATAAACATGAGCTTCTTATGAACGGAATGTGTTGTCCTTTGCCCTGCACTATCACAAAAGGGATTATTAATTCATAGTGAGAGAAGGCACCTCTGAAATCTTTACCAGATGGAATCTCCGTTAGCATCTCTGTTTATGCCCAAAGCGATAGGTTGGCCAGAAGCACATACATTAGTCTACATTCCATAGACCCAGCAATCCTGTTAGGGTGGTAAAAACATAATGCATGTAAAAGCTTTCTGTTAGCGCCCAAGTACTGTGTGCAAATTCAGTTGAGGGCAACTATATGAGCTGTACTAAATCAAAACAGAAAATTACAGAAAATATCTAATTTATGCCAGCAATAATCGTGTACATGTTTTGGGGGAGCAGGGGCTGACATCCTGCATATGTCATAGGAACGCCTGTGCCACTCGGTAGACAACTGTGGACGCTTATAAATAAGGAAGTGATATAAAAGAATGTTCTCACTTCTCCACTTATAGCTCGGGTCCGCAAATACAAGGAACTGTATGCTGATGACGGCACATTTTATTATGATGGGTGAAAACACCTTAAGAGGCTGGGGGATTGGAGCTGTGTACAGTGCCCTCTCGCCTCGCATGCTGCCTGCGTTGAATGCTCATGCTCTGAGGTGCTCCCAAACTCTGGGGTCATGTGCCTGCCGCTCCCTCCCATGGCGTAGATGCACAAAATGAGTAAGTGGCTGAGGGAACAGCAGAGACATACGTGTAAGCCTGGGCAAAGCACTACGCTACGCTCGCGTAGTTTGCGAAGTTCGCGCTACTTCGCACTACGCGAACTGCACGTAGCATAGTGCGAACATGCGTAGCGTAGTGCTGCGGTCATTTTTTGCTTGCTCGCGGTCCTCAACGTCAAGTTGGCGACCGCGAGCAAGCAAAATGACATCCCGGCGAGACTTTTTCCTTGTTCGCGATCAGCAACATCAAGTTGGCGATCGCGAGCATGGAAAATAAACCTTCCAGCGAGACTCCCAACGCGAGGAGGTCAGGTTTCTCATTGCGAGTGGTCGCGTATGCTCGCGACCGCTCGCGATGAGAAACTACCAGTTCACGTTGAGAAAGCTGCCGCTCGAGTAAAAATCTACTTGAGCAGCAGAAAACTACAGCTCGCACTGTGCAAGATGCCATTTTCAATGATTGCACAGTGCCGGTTGCTTGTCCGCACTGTGCAATCATTGAAAACGACATCTGGCACAGTGCGAACAAGGTACTACGCAGTTCGCGAAGTGCTACGCGTAGCTCGCGTAGTGCGAACTGCACTTTGCGTAGCTTCGCGAAGTGCTACTTCGCGAACTACGCCCAGGGTTACATACGTGCAGGCTGGACCGCCATCCTTCGTTATAACAAGCATTTGCAATAGGTCTCGTATTCACGCGGGTTTGAGCTATTGGCATTGTAAATGGCAATGCCTTTTATTCATTGCATAATGTCATTGTTATCTTTGGCCTAATGAAAAATACTCACGCTGTAGTAGGGCCCTGGCTTCACCTCCTGGTGCAGGGCAGGCTGTGCGTTATGGAAGGCATGGAGGGAGGGATGATCTTTGCTACAGCTCTGGCCTCGTACAGTGCCCCTGCTATTACTAGTGAGCGAGAGGCACTGTGATGGTGGTATTGGTATTGGTGGTGGTGGTATTGGTATCAGTGGTGGTATTGGTATCGGTGGTAATTGTACTGGTATTGGTGGTGGTAGTATTGGTGCAGGTATTGGTGGTGGTGGTATTGGTGGTGATGGTATTGGTGGTGGTATTAGTGGTATTGGTGGTGGGGTACTTGTAGTGGTGGTATTGGTGGTGGTTTTGGTGGAAGTATTGGTATTGGTTGCGTATTGGTATAGGTGGTGGTATTGGTATAGGTGGTGGTATTGGTATAGGTGGTGGTGGTTTTCTGATGGTGGTATTGGTCTTGGTGGTATTGGTGATTGTGGTATTGGTGGTATTAGTGGTGGCGGTGGTGATATTGGTGGTGGTATTGACGGTGGTGGTGGTATTGGTGGTGGTGGTATTGGTGATAATATTGATGGTGGTAGTATTGGTGGTGTTATTGGATTGGTGGTGATGGTATTGGTGGTGGTGGTGATGGTATTGGTGGTGGTATTGGATTGGTGGTGGTGGTATTGGTGGAGGTGGTGGAGGTGGTGGTATTGGTGGTGGTATTGATGGTGGTGGTACTGATGGAGGTGATATTGGTGGATGTGGTATTGGTAGTGGTGGTATTGGTGGTATTGGTGGTGGGGTATTGGTGGTGGTGGTAGTATGGGTGGTGGTGGTTTTATTGGTGGTGGTGGTATTGGTGGTGGTATTGGTGGTGGTGGTGGTGGTGGTATTGGTTTTGGTGGTGGTGGTGGTATTAGTGGTGGTATTGGTGGTGGTATTGGTTTTGGTGGTGGTGGTATTGGTGGTGGTGGTGGTATTGGTGGTGGTGGTGGTATTGGTGGTGGTGGTATTGGTGGTGGCGGTATTGGAGGCAGCATTGGTGGTGGTATTGGAGGCAGCATTGGTGGTGGTATTGGTGGTGGTATTGGTG
The DNA here is from genome assembly GCF_964204655.1 of Triturus cristatus. Lineage (NCBI taxonomy): Eukaryota > Metazoa > Chordata > Amphibia > Caudata > Salamandridae > Triturus > Triturus cristatus. Next base: position 852,744,728 of record NC_140582.1, read on the forward strand.
GTGATGGTGGTATTGGTGGTGGTATTGGTGGCTGTTACTGAATTGGTATTGGTGGTGGTGTTATTGGATTGGTGGTGGTGATATTGGTGGTGGTGGTGGTGGTATTGGTGGTGGTGGTGGTGGTATTGGTATTGGTATTTGTGGTATTGGTGGTATTGGTGAGGAATTGGTGGTGATATTGGTGGTATTGGTGGTGGTGGTGATATTGGTGGTAGTGGTGGTGGTGGTATTGGTGGTGGTGGTATTCGATTGGTGGTGGTGGTATTGGTTGGTGGTGGTATTAGTGGTGCTGGTATTGATGGTTGTGGTGTTATTGGTGGTGGTGGTGGTATTGGTGGTGGTGGTATTGGTGATGGTGGTGATGGTGATGGTGGCATTGGTGGTGGTATTGGAGGGGGTATTGGTAGTGGTATTGAAGGTGGTGGTACTGGTGGTGGTGGTAGTGGTGGTGGTATTGGTGGTGGTGGTGGCAGCATTGGTAGTGGTATTGGTGGTGGTATTGGTGGTGGGGTATTGGTGGTATATGTGGTGCAGGTATTGGTGGTGGTGGCATTGGTGGAATTGTTGATGGTGGTATTGGTATCGGTGGTGGTACTGGTATTGGTGGTGGTGGTGCTATTGGTGGTGGTGGTATTGGTGATATTGGTGGTGGTATTAGTGGTGGTGGTATTGTTATTGGTGGTGGTATTGGTACTGGTGGTGGTGGTATTTTGGGTGGTGGTATTGGCGGTGGTGGTATAGGTATTGGTGGTTGTGGTATTGGTGGTAGCGGTATTGGTGGTATTAGTGGTGGTATTAGTAGTCGTGGTGGTGGTATTGGTGGTGGTGGTGGTATTGGTGGGAGTGGTATTGGTGATGGTGTTGGTGGTGGTGGTATTGGTGGTGGTATTGGCAGCTGGTATTTGATTGGTGGTGATGGTATTGGTGGTGGTTTTGGATTGGTGGTGGTGGTATTGGTGGTGGTGGTGGTGGTATTGCTGATGGTGGTGGTATTGGTGGTGGTGGTGGTATTGGTGATGGCATTGGTGGGGGTGGTACTGGTGATGGTGGTATTGGTGGTGGTATTGGTGGTGGTATTGGTGTCAGTATTGATAGTGGATTGGTGGTGACATTGGTGGTGGTATTGGTGGTGGTGGTGATATTGGTGGCAGTGGTGATGGTATTGTGGTGGAGGTATTGGTGGTGGTGGTGGTATTGGTATTGGTATTGGTAGTGGTGGTGGTATTGGATTGGTGGTGGTATTGATGGTGGTGGTAGTATGTGTGGTAGTTGTATGGGTGGTGGTATTGGTGGTGGTATTGCTGGTGGTGGTATTGGTGGGGGTGGTATTGGTGGGGGTGGTATTGCTGGGGGTGGAAGTGGTATTGGTGGTGGTATTGGTGGGGTTATTGGTGGTGGTATTGGTAGGATTATTGGTGGTGGTGGTATTGGTTGTATTGGTGGTATTGGGGGTGGTGGTGGTATTGGTGGTATTTGTGCTGGTGGTATTGGTGGTGGTGGTACTCGTGGTATTGGTGGTGGTGGTATTGGTGGTGGTGGTGCTATTGGTGGTGGTGGTATTGATGGTGGTATTGATGGTGGTATTGGTGGTAAGGTATTGCTGGTAGTATTGGTGGTGGTGGTGGTATTGGTGGTGGTAGTATTGGTATTGGTGGTGGTGGTATTGGTGGTGGTGGTATTGGTGGAGGCGGCATTGGTGGTGGTATTGGTATTGTTATTAGTGGTGGTATTGGTGGTGGGGTATTTGTGGTGGTGGTATTGGTGGTGCTGGTGGTATTGGAGGTGGCATTGGTGGTGGTATTGGTGGTGGTATTGGTGGTGGTATTGGTGACTGGTACTGATTTGGTGGTGGTGTTATTGGATTGGTGGTGGTGGTGTTGGTGGTGGTGGTATTGGTATTGGTGGTGGTGGTATTGGTGGTGAAATTGGTGGCGGTGGTGGTGGTATTGGTGGTGGTGGTAGTAATATTGGATTGGTGGTGGTGGTGGTGTTGGTTGGTGGTGGTGGTAGTATTGGTGGTGGTGGTGGTGGTGGTATTGGTGGTGGTGGCATTGGTGGTGGTGGTATTGGTGGTGGTGGTGGTAGTAATATTGGATTGGTGGTGGTGGTATTGGTTGGTGGTGGTGGTATTGGTGGTGGTGGTAGTGGCATTGGTGGTGGTGGTATTGGTGGAAGTGGTGGTGGTGGTATTGGTGGTTTTATTGATGGTGGTGGTATTGGTGGTGGTAGTATTGGTGGTGGTGGTTTTGGTGGTAATGGTGGCATTGGTGGTGGCATTGGTGGGGGTATTGGTGGTGGTATTGGAGGTGGTGGTATTAGTGGTGGTGGTGTTGGTAGTGGTGGCGGCATTGGTAGTGGTATTGTGGGGGGTGTTGGTGGAATTGGTGGTGGGGGTATTGGTGATATATGTGGTGCTGGTATTGGTGGTGGTGGCATTGGTGGTATTGGTGGTTGTGGTATTGATGGTGGTGGTATTTGTATCGGTGGTGGTATTGGAGGGGGTATTGGTAGTGGTATTGAAGGTGGTGGTACTGGTGGTGGTGGTATTGGTGGTGGTGGCAGCATTGGTAGTGGTATTGGTGGGGGTGTTGGTGGTGGTGGTATTGGTGGTGGGGGTATTGGTGATATATGTGGTGCTGGTATTGGTGGTGGTGGTATTGGTGGTTTTGGTGGTGGTGGTATTGGTGGTGGGGTATTGGGGTGGTGGTATTGGTGCTGGTGGCATTGGTGGTGGTTGTATTTTGGAGGTGGTATTGGCGGTGGTGGTAATTGTGGTGGTACAGGTATTGGTGGTATTGGTTGTGGTGGTGGTATTGGTGGTGGTATTACTGATGGTGGTATTGGTGGTGGTGATGTTATTTGTGGGGTGGTGGTATTGGTGGTGGTGGTGGTGGTGGTATTGGTATTGGTGGTGGTATCGCTGGTATTGGTGGTATTGGTGGTGGGGTAGTGGTGGCGGTGGTGGTATTGCTGGTGGTGGTGATGGTGGTATTGGTGGTGGTATTGGTGGTGGTGGTATTGGTATTGGTGGTCGTGGTGGTGGTGGTATTGGTGGGGAATTGGTGGTGATATTGGTGGTGAAATTGGTGGTGGTGGTATTGGTGGTGGTATTGGTGGTGGTAGTATTGGATTGGTGGTGGTGGTATTGGTTGTTGGTGGTGGTATTGGTGGTGGTGGTATTGATGGTGTTAGTGGTATTGGTGGTGGTATTGGTGGTAGTAGTATTGGTGGTGGTGGTGGTTTTGGTGGTAATGGTGGCATTGGTGGTGGCATTGGTGGTGATATTGGTGGGGGTATTGGTGGGGGTATTGGAGGTGATGGTATTGGTGGTACTGGTGGTGGTGGTATTAGTGGTGGTGGTATTGGTGGTGGTGGCGGCATTGATAGTGGTATTGTGGGGGATGTTGGTGGAATTGGTGGTGGGGGTATTGGTGATATATGTGGTGCTGGTATTGGTGGTGGTGGCATTGGTGGTATTGGTGGTTGTGGTATTGATGGTGGTGGTATTTGTGTCGGTGGTGGTGGTACTGGTATTGGTGGTGGTGGTATTGGTGGTTTTGGTGGTGGTGGTGGTATATTGGGGTGTGGTATTGGTGCTGGTGGCATTGGTGGTGGTTGTATTTTGGAGGTGGTATTGGCAGTGGTGGTAATGGTGGTGGTACAGGTATTGGTGGTATTGGTTGTGGTGGTGGTATTGGTGGTGGTATTACTGATGGTGGTATTGGTGGTGGTATTGGTGGTGGTTGTATTGGTGGTGGTGATGTTATTTGTGGGGTGGTGGTATTGGTGGTGGTGGTATTGCTGGTATTGGTGGTGGGGTATTGGTGGTGGTGGTGGTGGTATTGCTGGTATTGGTGGTGGGGTATTGGTGGTGGTGGTGGTATTGCTGGTGGTATTAGTGGTGGTGGTATTGGTTTTGGTGGTATTGGTATTAGTGGTGTTATTGGTATTGGTGGTGGGGTATTTGTGGTGGTGGTATTGGTGGTGGTGGTATTGGAGGTGGCATTGGTGGTGGTATTGGCGGTGATGGTGGTATTGATGGTGGTGGGGGTATTGGTGACTGGTACTGAATTGGTGGTATTAGTGGTGGTGATATTGGATTGGTGGTGGTGGTATTGGTGGTGGTGGTATTGGTGGTGGTAGTATTGGTGGTGGGGTATTGGGGTGGTGGTATTGGTGCTGGTGGCATTGGTGGTGGTTGTATTTTGGAGGTGGTATTGGCGGTGGTGGTAATGGTGGTGGTACAGGTATTGGTGGTATTGGTGGTGGTGGTGGTATTGGTGGTGGTATTACTGGTGGTGGTATTGGTGGTGGTATTGGTGGTGGTTGTATTGGTGGTGGTGATGTTATTGGTGGGGTGGTGGTATTGGTATTGGTGGTGGTATTGCTGGCATTGGTGGTATTGGTGGTGGGGTATTGGTGGTGGTGGTATTGGTGGTGGTGGTGGTATTGGAGGTGGCATTGGTGGTGGTATTGGTGGTGGTGGTGGTATTGGTGGTGGTATTGGTGGTGGTGGTATTGGTGGTGGTGGTATTGGTGGTGGTATTGGTGGGGAATTGGTGGTGATATTGGTGGTATTGGTGGTGAAATTGGATTGGTGGTGGTGGTATTGGTTGGTGGTGGGATTGGTGGTGTTGGTGGTATTGGTGGAAGTGGTGGTATTGGTGGTGGTATTGGTGGTGGTATTGTTGGTGGTGGTATTGGTGGCGGTAGTAGTATTGGTGGTGGGGGTTTTGGTGGTAATGGTGGCATTGGTGGTGGCATTGGTGGTGGTATTGGTGGGGGTATTGGAGGTGGTATTGGAGGTGGTATTGGTGGTACTGGTGGTGATGGTATTAGTGGTGGTGGCGGCATTGGTAGTGGTATTGTGGGGGATGTTGGTGGAATTGGTGGTGGGGGTATTGGTGATATATGTGGTGCTGGTATTGGTGGTGGTGGCATTGGTGGTATTGATGGTGGTGGTATTTGTATTGGTGGTGGTGGTACTGGTATTGGTGGTGGTGGTTTTGGTGGTGGTGGTATTGGTGGTCGTATTGGTGCTGGTGGCGGTTGTATTTTGGAGGTGGTATTGGCGGTGGTGGTAATGGTGGTGGTACAGGTATTGGTGGTATTGGTTGTGGTGGTGGTATTGGTGGTGGTATTACTGATGGTGGTATTGGTGGTGGTATTGGTGGTGGTTGTATTGGTGGTGGTGATGTTATTTGTTGGGTGGTGGTATTGGTGGTGGTGGTGGTATTGGTATTGGTGGTGGTATTGCTGGTATTGGTGGTGGGCTATTGGTGGTGGTGGTGGTATTGCTGGTGGTGGTATTGGTGGTGGTATTAGTGTTGGTGGTGGTATTGGTATTAGTGGTGTTATTGGTATTGGTGGTGTGGTATTTGTGGTGGTGGTATTGGTGGTGGTGATGTTATTTGTTGGGTGGTGGTATTGGTGGTGGTGGTGGTATTGGTATTGGTGGTGGTATTGCTGGTATTGGTGGTGGGCTATTGGTGGTGGTGGTGGTATTGCTGGTAGTGGTATTGATGGTCGTATTGGTGGTGGTGGTATTGGTTTTGGTGGTATTGGTATTAGTGGTGTTATTGGTATTGGTGGTGGGGTATTTGTGGTGGTGGTAGTGGTATTGGAGGTGGCTTTGGTGGTGGTATTGGCGGTGATGGTGGTATTGATGGTGGTGGTGGTATTGGTGACTGGTACTGAATTGGTGGTATTAGTGGTGGTGATATTGGATTGGTGGTGGTGGTATTGGTGGTGGTGGTGGTGGTGGTATTGGTATTGGTGGTGGAGGTATTGGTGGTGGTATTGGTATCGGTATTGGTGGTGGTATTGGTGTCGGTATTGGAGGTATTGGTGGGGTATTGGTGGTGGTATTGGTGGTGGTAGTATTGGTGGTGGTGGTATTGGATTGGTGGTGGTATTGGTTGGTAGTGGTGAAGGTATTGGTGGTGGTATTAGTGGTAGTGGTATTGGTGGTGGTGGTATTGGTATTAGTGGTGGTATTGGTGGTGGTGGTGTTATGGGTGGTGGTGGTATTGGTGGTGGTAGTTTTGGTGGTGATGGCGGCATTGGTGGTGGTATTGGTGGTGGTGGTATTGGTGGTGGTGGTGGCATTGGTAGTGGTATTGGTGGGGGTATTGGTGGTGGTGGTAGTGGTGGTTGTGGAATGGGTGGTTGGGTATTGGTGGTATATGTGGTGGTGGTATTGGTGGTGGTGGCGTTGGTGGTATTGTTGGTGGTGGTATTGGTGGTGATATTGGTATCAGTGGCAGTGGTACTGGTATTGGTGGTGGTGGGGTATTGGTGGTGGTGGTGGTATTGGTGGTGGCATTGGTGGTGGTGGCGGTGGCATTGGTGGTGGTATTGGTAATGTAATCTAAATAAAACTTGTAAAGCGCAGCTAATGCCCGAAAGCATCTTGGCACTATAGAAAGCTGAGAACCGGTGTAGCAGAAGTGGAGAATTCTGCTGTGGGCGAGAACTAAGAAAAGCTAAAAATGCAGCATTCTGTAAAATCTGAAGTCTATTAACGAGACCCGTAGCAAGTGTAAGATAAAGACTATTACAAAAGTCAATTCTTGTAAGTACCATAGCTAGGCTCACTTCTTTTAAAAGTTCAGTCGGGTTATATTTTTTGATCTTTTTAATCAACCTTATAGAACAGAAGGATGCCGCTGTAATTTTGTTGACTTTTTCCTTAAATGTAAGTTCCCTGTCCATTATGATACCGAGGTTCTTTGCCTTGGTTGAGGGTGTGGGTAGGGTATCGAACTCCAGTGGCCACCAGTCTGGTGTCCAGAGGGAGGGTTTGTTGTCAAAGATGATGACCTCTGTCTTTGAGGCATTCAGCTTCAAGCAATTTCTATCCTTCCAGTCATTCACCTCTCTCATGCAAGTGCTGAAAACGCATCCAGGACTGTTTCCCTATTTGTCAGGGACACCACAATTTGGGGGTCATCTGCATAAGAGGCGAGGGAAAAACAGCATTTTTTTATAATCAATGCTAGTGGCGTAACATAAAGATTAAAAAGTGTAGGGCTGAGTGCCGATCCTTGTGGCACTCCACATGGTAAGGAGAATTGCTTGGAGACAAACTTCTCCATTGCCAGATTTTGCTGTCGAGTCGATAGGAATGATTTTAGTAGATTAATTGCTGTGCTTTTTATCCCTTAGTCTTGGAGCCGGTCAACCTGAATCTCATGGCTGACCGTATCAAATGCCGCTGAAAGGTCAAGCATAACCATCACCGCTGTCCCTCCTCCATCGAGGATTTCACGTATTTCTTCCGTGGCTATGATTAAAGCGGATTCAGCACTATCATTTTTCCTGAAACCATGTTGCGAATCATCAAGCAATGAGTTTACTTCTATATATTCTGAGATTTGCTTATTCATAATTTTCTCCGCCAGTTTAGCCGCGAAAGGGAGTCTTGAGATAGGCCTATAGTTACACGGCTCGGCGCTGTCCAAGTTATCTTTTTGCAGAAGTGGGTGAATTGAGGTATGTTTCCATTGGATAGGAAAAGGCCCACTTGTGAACACATTGTTTAGAATTAGACCCAGGCTTTGGTGGTGGTGGTGGTATTAGTGGTGGTGGTGGTATTGGTGGTGGTATTAGTGTTGGTGGTGGTATTGCTGGTATTGGTGGTGGTGGTATTAGTGGTGGTGGTGGTATTGGTGGTGGTGGTGGTATTGGTATTGGTGGTGGTTGTATTGGTGATAGTGGTGTTATTGGTGGTGGTGGTGTTATTGGTGGTGGTGGTATTGCTGGTATTGGTGGTGGGGTATTGGTGGTGGTTGTAATGGCAGTGGTGGTGGTGGTATTGGTGGTGGTGGTGGTATTGGTATTGCTGGTGGTATTGTTGGTATTGGTGGTGGTGGTATTGGTATTGGTGGTGGTATTGGTGGTGGCATTGTTGGTGGTGGTATTGGTGGTGATATGAGTGGTGGTGGTGGTATTGGTGGTGGTGGTGGTAGTATTGGTGGTGGGGTATTGGTGGTGGTATTGGTGGTGGTATTGGTTGTATTGGTGGTGGTGGTGGTGTTACTGGTGGTGGTGGTATTGGTAGTGGTATTGCTGGTATTGGTGGGAATGATGATGGCGGTATTGGTGGTGATGGTATTGCTGGTGGTGGTATTGCTGGTGGTGGTATGAGTGGCACTGATGGTATTGGTGGTATTGGTATCGGTATGTGGAGTATTGGTGGTGGTGGTATTGGTATTGATGGTGGAATTGGTGGTGGTTGTATTGTGTTGGTGGTATTGTTGGTGGTGGTAATTGTGGTTGTATTGGAGGTGGTGGTATTGGTGGTGGTATTGGTGGTTGTGGGACTGGTGGTGGTGGTATTGGTGGTGGGGGGATTTGTGGTATATGTGGTGCTGGTTTGGTGGTATTGGTGGTGGTATTGGTGGTATTGGTGGTGGTGGTATTGGTGGTGGTATTAGTATCGGTGGTGCTGGTACTGGTATTGGCGGTGGTGATATTGGTGGTGGTGGTATTGTTGGTGGTGGTGGAATTTGTGGTATTGGTGGTGGTGGTGGCTGTGGTATTGGTGGTGGTGGTATTTTGGTGAAGGTATTGGTGGTAGTGGTATTGGTAGTGGTGGTGGTGGTATAGGTATTGGTGGTGGTATTGGTGGTGGTAGTATTGGTGGTGGTATAGGTGTTGTTGGTAACGGTGGATGTATTGGTGTTGGTGGTATTGGTGGTGGTGGTGGTGGTATGACTATTGATGTTGGTATTGGTGGTGGTGGTATTGCTGGTGGTGGTATTGGTGGTGGTGGTATTGGTAGTGGTATTGGTGGTTGTCTTGGTGTCAGTATTGGTGGTGATATTGGTGGTGGTGGTGATATTGGCGGCAGTGGTGGTGGTATTGGTGGTTGTAGGAGAGTAGGCTCTGCTTCACATGGGTTCCCCCACTTTTTGCTGGTGTTTCACTGTTTTTCGACCTTAGTCTGGCTGTGGCCCTGCTAATCAGGACCCCAGCCTAGCTGCTTCCTCTCTAAAATGGTTTCCATGTACATTAGGTACATTTCGAATTGGATTCTGGAGTGCCTTATAAGCCCCTAGTATATGGTATACTATATACCTAGGGCATAGGTACCTCAGAGGCCTACCAGGGGCTGAAGCATGTATTATGCCACCCCTGGGAAGCACTTCAAAATGACACCACAGGTCTGCTACTGCATCCTGGGTAAGGTGGTGCTTGCACCCCTTACTGTGGTATTGGCTACCTATATCACTACCATTGCACACACATATGAAACCTATAAGTCACTCCTATGGCAGACCTTAACAATGCTGAAGGCAGAGTGCTTGGTTTTTATGTGAGAGGGTGCCCCTGCATGAGCAGAGCCCCTCTGCAGCGTTCGGAGTACCTCCTCAGATGCTGTTTGTGGTGCAGCCTGACCATATACTCTTTAGTGCATAATAACCTCGCAGTAAATGCTAACTTTGGACTGGCTGCACGGAAACATGTTGTGTTTGGTGTCAAGCGCTTTGGAATACTACCCCCCCACCAGTTCTGGCGGCGGGGATAGCATTCCACCCTTCTAGAGGGAGAGACATGTTCACACTGGTCTACCCAGTAAAGACTTTCTAAAGCCCTGGCATCACAAAATGGATGCCACTGCCACAGACACGGGTCTGGCCTTCTGCTGCTGACCGAAACTCCAGCAGGGGAGGCCTGGACAATAGGTTTCCTGACCCAGGGAGGTGTAACCACCTCCCCAGACAGGCTGATGTGTATTGGGGCTGGGCGGGAGCACTCTCTGGTGCGTTGAAGTCCTGCACTGGGGGCACACTTGGGGTCCCTGTGCATAGTCCAGTTCAAACCGGTTGCAGGGGCTACCTGCCCCTGCTCTGGTGTGAAAATGGACAAAGGAAATGGGTGTAACCGCCCCTCTTTCCAAACCCTCCCATAGGTGGGTCCCTAGAGTATGTCCAACCACCAAACTTTGTATAAATATGGGCACCCAGTCCTCGAGACTTTAGATTACCCTGGACAAAACTCTGCAACATATATCCTGGACCTTGGACGTTCTATTTCAACTAGAAGACTGAAGAAATCTCCCTTGGGGTCAAGGAGTGACTCCCCTGCTTGGCAGGCACCATAGAAGCAACTGTCAGGTCTGCAATTCTGAAGCTCCCACAGGACGCCGAAGTCTCTGCATCCCCAGAAGTAGATTTTCAGACTTCCCCGAGGCTACCCTGAGTCCACAGCAAAGCTGAGGCCCGTGGATATTGTGGGTGACGTGGAACCGTGACCCCTGGACACCATGATCTTTTGCTGATCCATCATCTTCCTGGTCTTCCTCAAAGTTGTGCTTTGGGCTCCGAGTAGCCCCAGCCTTGAGCACCTCCTGAACTGAAGATCTCTGGCCTCCACTCCACGAGTGACCCGTGGGCCGGTTTCAAGTGCAATTGCTCAAGGCTCCTTCACGATCTCTAGCCTGTTGGTTAGTGGGTCCCCATGAAGGCAACTCCTCTTCTGATTGGGCTTTCCTGGTTGCTTCTGATGTGCCCCAACTTACCCTCACTGGGTGAGTCCCCCAGACCTTGCTGGTCCGCGCCAATGTCCTTTCTTTGTTTCCAAGTGACTTGCCGTTGCCAAGGCTTGTTGGGTCCAATCTGGTCGCCGACACCGCAGCACTCGACAGACTTTGTAGGACAGCTCGAATCCAGCTCCTGGTTGTTGTCGATGCCTCCTGGACCTCGTGGCTGAAGAGTCAAGATACCCGTCAACTCACCTGAAGCACCCGACATCTGTGGGCATTGGACTATCGTGCCCCATGTCACTGGTAAGCAACCCAGACTCTGTCCCCTGTGCTTTCAGGTTGCTTCCATCCTAGATCCAGGCTTGGATCTCTCCGGACACTACTCCTCTTCACGGCAGCAGCACTTCCTGAGCAGCTTCCATTGAAAACAGCGACCCGACACCATTTGACACCTATGCACCCGGCTTCCCTGGGTGAGGTAACTCGAGTACTCCGGTGCTCTCGTGGGTGTTGGCCCTAGACACCTCTAAGTCCAAAAGGGTTCGCTCGTAGTCATCCTCTAAATGTCCTTAAACTCTTAATTTCTAACCGCGACTTTCCCCATGGAAGTTAACGGCGATTCATGGCTGTGTTCTCACACTGCATGCGTCCCCCGTGGGTCCCCTGTGTCACTACCTTGGGTGGTTCCTTGTGGTCCAAGCACTTCTACAGGCTCTAGACCTTGTGTCTAGTTCAGTCGTGGTTCTTATACCACTTTATTGGTGTATGGTTTATGTTGAATACTAACTTGTAACTTAAGTACTTAGAACTCCAGCCTCATAAAGAGACTAGAGGGGTGTGTTTTATCTTAAATACATATATTTTAAATATATACCTGGTGTGGTTGTCCTTTCATTTGGTCATTCAAGAGATTACAGACTGGTACAACAAGCTGCTTTACATTCCTTCAAGACTTAGCCTGAAGGCTGCGCTCCATAGCTACCACTAGGATAGCTTTCAATAAAGGTTGTCTTTAACCTATCACCATAAGTGGTTGTTTGGACTGATACAGGGTGCCCAGTATAACCAGTGGACAGCATATATCAGGCCAACTTCTCACAGTGGTGGTGGTATTGTTGGTGGTGATATTGGTGTTGGTATTGGTGGTGGTGGTGGTCATATTGGATTTGTGGTGGTGGTATTGTTGGTGGCGGTATTTGTGGTGGTGGTGTCATTGGTGGTGGTATTGGTGGTGATGGTGCTATTGGTGGTGCTGGTGGTATTGGTGGTGGTGGGGGTATTGGTGGTGGTGCTATAGGTAGTGGTAGTGGTATTGGTGCTGGTGGTATTGTTGGGGGTATTGGTGGTGGTACTGGTGGTGGTGGAATTGGTGATGGTAGTATTGGTCGGGTGGTATTGGTGGTGGTGGTGGTGATATTGGGGGTGGTGGTAGTGGTGGTATTGGTGGTGGTGGTATTGGTGGTGGTGATACCGGTGGTGGTGGTATTGGTGGTATTGTTTGTGGTATTAGTGGTGTTATTGGTGGTGGTGGTATTGGTGGTGGTGGTATTGGGATTGGTAGTGGCGGTTTTGGGTTTGGTGGTGGGGGTTTTGGTATTGGCATTGTGGTGGTGGTGGTGGTATTGGTGATGGTATTGGTGGTGGTGGTATTGGTGGTGGTGGTGGTATTGGTGGTGGTATTGGTGGTGGTAGTATTGGTATTGGTGGAGGTGGTGGTATTGGTGGTGGGTGGTGGTGTTGTTAATAAAACAGGCTTTTGAAAACAACCCGTCAGGCGGCTTAGTGCAGATGAAATGTAACACGGATGTGCTGCTGTCAGCTTCAGCCCATTCCATTAGCACACGATAATGTGCTACCTGGCATTCACATGACTTAATTCACTAATCATTTCTAAATTCATTTTAGTAGGGGTGGGAGGTTGAAACAGACACGAGATAATGCCGGGTTAAAGTGAATGAAAGCAAGTGCCCGTGTTACAGGGGCAGCCGTGCTGCTTAAAAAAACACAAGCAGTCTGAGCTGAAGCAACGCATGTCCGGCCTGCAGTAAGAGAAACTCAATAAAGTAAATAGTGCTTACAGACTAAATAAGAGGTCCCGTGTAACAACCGAAGTAAAGGGGCCAGTCGCCATGTGAGGTTACAAATGAGGAAAAGGTCGTACTAAGGAGGGACTAACAAGCCTATTAACAAATCCGAAGGCAGCATTTATGAAAGACAATGACACAAGTCAATGAAAAATATGGGTGGAGAGTGGGTGTGGCTCCTCTCCCATACTCTACTACAGCAGTCTCGCAGAGCGAGCAGCGCATGCGTGCTCTCGCTAGGCTCGACCTAAAAACTAGAGACTGCTGTGGGAGAGACATAGTGAGTGAGACCATGGGCAAACAGTGATGGGAGCAAAAGCGAAAAGAGTTCTGCCAAAAGGACAGAAGAGCAATGCAAGCATAATAAAACCATGCTTGGCCGGTGATCCTGCAAGGAAAAACTGAAATGAGGTATGGCTGTCTGAACCAGTTAGGTGACAGCAAATAAGAGCCACACTGGACTGAACCAGCCAGGAGCGGGAGGTGGGAGTAAAGTCAATTATTGACCACAACAGGTATTGCAGGGTCTTGCAGACAGCGTGTCCATTGTAGGCTCGACCTAAAAAAACAGAAGAGAGGGTTGTGAATGACTTGACCATGTGGGCGGTTGGGCTGTCAAGTTTCTCTGAGTCAATTCCACAAGCTTCGCAACAGGAACTAGACTTACACCACGGTAGTGTATAGAGATAGGTGCAATGTATGATTGCTTTTTAAATGACACCGTGATTAAATATGCTGTACATCCGTACTGCACTAAGCAACACCATGTCATGGGATGCATGAATTGCAATGAAAATGTGTGGCTGTGCAACAATGTTTGCAATTTGTTTATAGCTTTTGCATTACATGAAATGCTAAATAAACACACAAAATATTAATTTCTTCCTATTGTTGTCTGCCATATTGTTGTGTCCTTTTAGTGTGGTCCTTTGTGTAGTATGCATGTTTAAATGTAGTTTCTTAACAAGTCCGCATGAAATACTCTGAGTGAGTGGCGACGTACACACACTCATTAGAATGGTAGGGTGGCACGGAGTGTAGGGAATTCTTGGGAGGTGGTTGAGGCTGAAGGCGGAGACTAAGGGTGGAGGCTTCATGTGGTATGGGTGGCAATAAATGATATTGGCTTTACCTTCACATGAAGCAAGTTCATTTCACACACCTTTTGTTTGTTGTAAGCAAGCTTGGGACCTGCATAGCAGACTACTCAAATAATGGGATCCTCTCTTTATAAAGCACTTTAGGAAAAAATTAAATTCTCAGTGTCACCTGTATCCATCCAGAGCTACCCAAATGCCACGTGATTTGGGTGTCAACTTCAGCCATTTCATATTTTAGCCAATGGAACTCAAAATCCTTGGATTTATAGAGGACCATGCTTAGAATGAGAAAAGTGACACTCTAAGATCATTCAATTAAGTGTGTTGACCAAGAAGTAGCAAATGATTAAATGCGACAATCATGACATGAGGCCAGTATGCAGCTCTCCCTCATAGCGCATAGAGCAAAATTCTGGTACGAACAGTGCAGCCCTGCTGAGAAATGTTGGTACATTTACTGACTTAATTAACATTTCTTACCAATTATAGCAACCATGAGAACATATAAGTGCACTGGCCACGTGAATATTTATATTGATGAGCTAAGGGTAGGAAATAGGATCTACCTGTTCTGTCCTGAGGGGTCAAGCACGCACCATAGGGTAAACGAGCATTTGCAATGCAACAGGTCTCGCATTCACATGGGTTTGAGCTACTGGCATTGTAAATGACAATGCCTTTTATTTATGTTATGGTTTTTAAAACATAAATAAAAGACATTGTCATTTACAATACTAATAGCATAAACTTTCGCAAATGCAAGACCTATTGCATTGCAATAAAGGCCCTTCTGATCTCTTGTTTGATTGTAAATATCAGAGGAAGAGACCGGCCTGAGTTGTTTTCAAAGTAATGATAAACAGTGTAGTTAAGAAGATGTGTAGGTGTTGTAAATTACACAGACACAAAGTTTGAAGCGAGAGTTACATATGATCCGAACTATAAACACTAACAAAGCAATTCAACACTTTTCCATTCCATTCCATTCCCAAAAACTTTATTTCAGTCAACTACGACTATAAAAGTGCATACAAAAAGAATTCTTGCACATAAAACCATGTAAAATGAGAACAATCATTGGTGGCTACGCAAGTATTTTTAATTTAACAATGTTAAAAAACAATGCAAAGGTCATAAAGTGGTGGATCCGGGCAAATTGTGTCTCAAACCTGTTCTCAATCAACTATCAAGAATCTTTCCCCTTGAAGAGAAGGCCACCTCAAAGATAAAAAAATGTATACTTACAATTAGCAGGATAAAAACTTATTTCATCAGCAAATTTAGGATTTGAAACGTTAAAAAAGATAAAAATTGTGGATAAAAATGTTAGCGAATGGAAATATATACAATTAGGATTGAGATAACAGGTTTAGATAGGTCCAGCGCATGAGCCACATTGAAGTTAAAAATCTGGATACAGCAAAAACAATGGGCTTGCGAGTGTCATACTTCAGGACTCTAAATGCCTGCTCACATTGCATAAACCCCAAATTGCTGCACAGCTGAATAAGCCAGCGCTGTCTGGCTGGTTTGTAGCCAGGACAAAAAAAGAAAACGTGGAGCTCTGACTCTTCCTCACAATTGCAGGCAGGGTACCCTTGTAAGGCAGTTTTTGACCATTTGCAGGAGAAGGCACGGAGCGGCAGGATACCAAATCTAAACTGGACGTATAATTTCCTTGTCAGGATTGGTTGGACATTGGACATTGGGCAGGAAGGGCTCCATTGCATACTCATCTTTGATTGACAGGATTTCGGATGTCAAATGTCTTAGACCTGAACTCCATTGGATGGCTGCAAATGTATTCAATCTATAGGTTTTTACCAGTTCCGAGCGTGAAATTGCAAGACACGCTTCCTCTGGGTTACTCCAGTGACTTGGTTTTCCCAGCCTACTGCATTCATCCTTTACGTATGCAAACCAAGTGATTTTTTCTACAGCTGGGAACCCCTGCCTTACTCCTCGGTCAACTTGGACTCGGGGAGTTAGTTCACCGCCTTTCCCACATCTTACTTGGGCGAAATTGCCTTTGTGCAATCTCATGAGGAAGTGAAACCCATAATTTATCTCTGAGCACCAAATCAAAGGCCGTATTCAGAGCCACAAAAATTAAATAGAGGCTGACACCCCTATTCTCACCATTTTCCAAAATAAAAGTTGAAGTATATATATTTGGTCAACGGTGGAGGTGTTCTTTCTGAATCTGGCTTGGTAAGAGCTCAATATTTCATGTTCTTCCACCCACCCCTGGAGCCGATCAAGAAGTACTTGTGCAAACAGTTTTTGCGTGACATCAATCAAACCGGTCGGTCAGCAGTTTGCAGGTAGAAGAAGTGAGCCCTTTTTAAAAACTGGGACAATTTCTGCCCCTGCCCAGGTTTCCGGGATCAGCATACCTTTCATGATAGCATTAAATAAAACCCATAGGCAGGTTCCCCATATTTTTGGTTCTTCCTGGAAGAGGTTCCCCAGTAGCTTGTCCAATCCTGGAGCTTTGCCGGAGGGAAGCTTGTTTATTGCATTTAAAACTTCTAGCAAGGTAATCTCAGGGCTTCTTTGTAATTGGCCCTTGGCAGGATTGTGGGTATGTCCTCATTGCAGCTGAATGTTTCCTTCATGGTATATAAAGCCTGGACGTGTACTTTCCATGCTTCTGCTGCTATGTTTATTTCTATTGCTGGCTTTCCTTCACTACTGCCTGGGCTGACTATAAACCAGAATTCCTTCATATTTTCATTGGATAGGGCGTTTTTTAGGGCGTCCCATCTATTCAGTTCCCAGGTCTGTTTTGTTTGTCGGATACTCTCTTTATACATCACCCGCATGTGTTTAGTTAGAAACGTATCCATAGCTTTGATGGCCTGTAGCAGAGCCCTTTTTGTGTTGTGGCAATTATCATTAAACCAGGATCTAGTAACCCCTTTTTTCACCTCCTAGTGTATCTTTGGATAGAATATATCTGCCAATTTAGATGTCAGATCTGCATGCAAATCTGCAACTCTGTTAATGGAAAGTGAGTTACCCGCCACTGTGGCAGCTTCTCCAAATTCTAGTAGGACTGGAACAATTGCTGTGTATAGTGCGGTCAGCTTTTCGGGTGACTGCTGGATTACCCCCACTTTATTCTTCTCCTATAGATGGAGAGTATTAGTCTTTTATCTGGGGGGTACTGCTGACCATAGCAGTTCCAAGGTCCGGCATCTTCAAATCCATGGACAAAGGGTTGTGATCGCTGTCGTGCCGTGGAAGGACAGCAAAGTCAAGAACCCTTTGCCATAACCTAGTTTCCACTAGAATATATCCAGGAGAAAGGCGTGGCGTATTCTGTTAAATGTTAAATTCCCCGGTGTGTCCGAAGCTGTACGCCCGTTGCACGCTCTCAGGGAGTGGGTTAGTGTGATCACATTAGTCTGGAGTGCCAGCGGGGACCAACCCTTAATTGGTGGAATTTGTGGATCAGGGATTAACCATCGCGAGTCCTCCTCACTAGAGATTATGTCAGTGGTTTCAGCAAGAGGCTCAAATTGGCAATTAAAGCCCCCCCACAATCAACCGCATATTTGGGGGGACAGTGGGGAAAAAAAAGCTCAACTGGTCAAATGTCAGGGATTCCTTACACAGATTTACAGGCCTAGAATAGACGTTAATAAAAGCCAGTTTCAGGTTGGTGGAAAAACTGAGTGTTGCACATTGAATGTCATTAGACGAGGGGTTCAGCTGGTTAACTCTACAGCTCTGGTGTGAGCCAACCCAAATACATAGGCCCCCAGATGGTCTACCCCTACCACCCGAGGTGGCAGGAATGCTGAATGACGCAAACCCCACCCTTGCAAAATCTTCCCGTGCCCATGTTTCCTGGAACATACAGATATCATATTGGTCCACAAAAAGACCCCAATCAGGGCAAGACAGTTTGCTTTATAGACCAGCAACGTTCCACGATAGGACCCTCAGCTCACTACCTAGATTATGGTTGTCAGTTGTAACATCAAAGGCATAGGTATCAGGGGTTTGGATACGCCCTATTTGGGGCGAGGGGAGGTTACCAAGTATTCTAATAGGTTCTTCTGTCCTTTTGTCGCTGTTGTTTAGTGGGACAGAGATTGAGGCAGCTAGTGGTACAGGCAACTCTTCCCATAGCCCTATTACACCACCGGAGGCCTGTTGTGTTAGTATTTCCAGGTCCTTTCAATCTGTCCCTACCCCGGGGGTGGCAGGCTGACTTGGTTGACCGCTATCAAGCTCCTCTAGTTCTCCAAGAGACCTCAAGACTCTGATTCCCTGGCCTGCTCCCCCTATTAGTGCTTGTCAATCCACTTCTTCCAGAACCCCAAATCTGTTTGGTACTGGTATGTTATAGAACAGGGGTCGTGGAGATGGATACCTGTGG
Organism: Triturus cristatus; assembly: GCF_964204655.1. Lineage (NCBI taxonomy): Eukaryota > Metazoa > Chordata > Amphibia > Caudata > Salamandridae > Triturus > Triturus cristatus. Next base: position 852,762,791 of record NC_140582.1, read on the forward strand.
CTAACATTATGATGTTCCAGTGGCCACCTACCAGGATCTAGGTTGGTGTTGACCCTATCTGGTATATAGCAGTGGGAATAAAAATAGTCCAATGGAAGGGCCCCAACACCGGTTTGGGGCTCTTGGGGACTGCGTTTCTGACTTCAAGTTCAAGTTCAAACCAGCTTTATTCGGTATATAGACATACAACCATAAAAGCATTCTACAATAAAATCATTTAGTCGTAAATTTTTAAATATAAATTTTCGTATAGTAAATTTTCACAAAAGCACATTTCCTCACAAATATAAGTGAATCGTATTGTCATATGTATACAAGTCTTTACATTATGCACTAAAGATCGACAGAGAAGTCATACATTGATTCATACAAAGTAATAAAAAACCTCAAATAGCAGCTTGTCATCATTAAAAAACTTTGTAGCAGGGTGTGTAATATTAAAATGCAATCTATTCTATTTGATAATTCAGCATTTCCAGATATGTAAGATCCTTTCTCCGTTTAATAGCCATCTGAATGATAAGGATAACCGCATTACATATCAATGCATTTTCCAGATTACAAACATGATAAAAGGCAGATTTATAAGAATACAACTTATTAGTAATAAAAAGTGGTCGCAAAATTTGTTTTCTAATGTCCCTGTAAAAATAGCAGAAAAGTATAAAGTGCAAAGTGCTCTGCGGGGTTTTACCATCGCATGGGCACCTGGGTAAGTTAGGGCTCCACTTACCCATCTCAGGGAAAGCTACTTGGAAGTGGAGCGTACTCAACCTTAATCTTGTTAGATAAAATCTATGTTGTACATTTCTTGTAAAAATAAGATATGGTTGTGTGCCCAAAGAGATCGGTCCTTCACAGTAAGATCTGACACCTAAATTTTGTGCTGAGTTCGGCTACCCTCATTTTTTCTCTAGATTTCAGGTATCTCCTCTTGAGGTCCGCTTTACTATAAATCTGGATGCTCTCGGGATCTTTGAAGTTAGTTACCATGTTACACTCGTTAATAATCTATCGATATAATGTAAACATGGTATATTCCTATTGTAATCTAATTTAAGGCAATCCAGGATTATATCTTTAGTAAAGTGTGCTTCGTCTTTTGTCCAAATTCGATGCCACAGTGTAAGGGCAGCCACATTGATCAAATCGCTCATATATGGTGCATCTAGCTCCTTGTGGGATATATAAATAGCTGTTAAGTTTGGGACCGATAATACCCTTCTTAGAAATTTATTCTCAAGGGTTTGTAATGGGGAGATATCTGCCATGCCCCATATTGCTCGACCATAGCAAACCCCTGTGATGCATATAGCTTTAAGATCTCACGTATCGGCTTATTGCCTATTTTCTGTGAGAGTCTAAAAATAGCCTCACTTGATCTCACAAACCTTAAATTTACAAGAATTTACATGTACAGACCATGGTCCTTTGCTATTAAAAAGTAACCCCAAATAGGAAAAAGTAGATGTCCTTTCGATGGGTGTTACCCCAACATTATGGGTTCTACTCTTAGTTTTCATTTTCCACCATGTCATGACAAGTGTTTTACTCAAATTTATTTTTAGGTCTTTTTTTGGTCATGAAGTCTGTAAAATTATCTATCAAGAGTTGGAGGCCGTTAGCAGTCCTAGATATTAGGACTCAATCATCGACATATAATAAAGCTGGAGTGACACGTTTACCAACAACAGGGGCATCATGCTTTCAAACTCTGTAATAAAATGTCAATATCTTTAATATAAAGGGAAAATAAAAGGGGGCAAGGACACAGCTTTGTCTAATTCTTCTAGTTACTCTAAAGTGCTTTGTGCATCCCCCCTTCTGGCCATAGCGTATTTGCAAGGTTAAATGGGCATATATCTGAGTTTGGAAATTTATAATATCAAACGGGGCGCCCATCTCTGCGTTTCTGACTTATTACCCTGCATACGGTCTGAGTATTATTAAAATGGATGACCACAAAATCCCCTTGTATTGTTTTTTGACTATTTCCCACCCAACCCACTCTCCGTACCATTACAATTTCCCCTGCCCTGTCATAAGGGAGCTGTTTGTATCTTGCCAACCAAAACAGGCTTTTATTCCTGAGGTCCAGATGTGTATCCCTCTGACCGTTTTTAAGTTCTGGTACTCCTGTCAATAGGACCACGTAAGGAGAGGAGTCTGGGGGGAAATCTATAGTAGGCTGGATCATTACTTATGTCCTACCTACTGAGCTCTCTTCCCCTCCCAGCCCTTCGCTACTCTCTCTAGGCCCTATTGGAATAATATTGTTTTTGCTTATGCCCCGCATGTTGTGCGTTGTGTGGTCATACCCAACCTCGCTATTAACATTCCTGGATGCTGTGTGGGTAATGTGATCTTGTGCCTGCTGTACACTTGAACTTTGCACGGACGTCAGGGTGGTTTTGCCTCTCGAGTGAGTGTGATCATTGGCCCGAGTAGGGCCCCCAAAACTGGTGGAATCTTGCTTCCTCGCCATACCAGATCTATCTGAAGATGTCAAGCTTGAGCTGTCTACCTGGCAGCTAAAATCAATCCCCCGCAACGAGGTTTGTGTGGTGTTGGTGCATTTGTGTGCTTGCCTAGTATCCCTAAATGTTACCGTATAATTCTTCCTTAACAATAGCTCTACGTTGGGTGAGTAAGTCCGCTAACAGGTTCTGCATCCAAGATGGATAGCCCATCTGTTTGAATGTTAATGGTGCCATCTACAGTTGCATCAGGGTTGTCCAAAGGCTCCACGCTGGTTGTAGGCCCCCCCTTTAACTTTCTTGCTTTTGGCTGCCCCCCCCCCCCCCCACTTACTTGGTTACGCTTCCCATTCTTGGGTAGACTAGAAGCAGGACCCCCCTTTCGTGTTGCAATTTTTGGTGCGGCTTCTTGTCGTGGGGATGGCGGAGGCAAGGTTGCCCTAGGTGTAGAAGCTGGGGTAGCAGTTTTAGAGGTAGAGGATCTAACAGCGGGAGACAAAGATCTGGGGTAAGTGACAATTGCCTTTTGGTGAGTTCTATTTCTGATGTTACCGCACCTATGGCCCTCTGTAACATTCTATCAATTGAGGTTGGGGGCAATGAGGATGACGGGGTTGCTTGGCATCGAAGCTGTTAAACAGAGCAGGTGCGTTTCCCCATTGTTAAACCTTAGCAGACTCCCAGTATAACCTCCCAGCTAGGAACCATAGAACAAGCACCTGGGATTAATATAATCAACAAACCACAGGATATGCAGAGATTAGAATTAACAGGTGAAGTGGGAAGCAGCTTTCAAGCTGTGTACTCTCGGTTCTAGCGAGTAATTAATCCCCGCCCCTTAAGATCCGTGCCAGATAGAGTTAAGTAAATACAAACTAATCGTACAACAGTCAATAGAGATTGTCAGAAATGTCTTAAGAGCAACCCAGTTCACTGTTGTGGGGTGTAATAGGCAAAACTTTTCCCTCGGAGTGATTAGGGGACACCCTCCTTCTCACCTCTGCAGAAACTCCTTCCCGTGAACCACCTAGTGCTCCGCTACGGTCGAACCAGTTAGTAGTAGGTGATTGGGCACAGTTCAGCATGGAACAGGCAGCATGTGGGAAGAATAAACCAGCAAAGTTCTAGCCAAGGGGGGTGGCCCTGCCCTGCCTCTTCGTGGCAATGAGGGGAAAGGACGGACCCGCCCTTGGCCCAGGCGCGGCCGGCACGTGTCCCGCGCTGCGGGAATGCTGCTTTGTATTTCTAGCACCTCCAGGTGCAGCTGTTGGTCATTAACGGCAGGCTGGGAGCCGCTGAGGATTCTGGGACCCGTAGTCCTGGCACCCAAGACAGTGCGGGCAGAAGAAAACAAGAAAGAACGTCCAGCGCTGTGGGAGTGCTGCGTTGTATTTCTAGCACCTCCAGGTGGAGGTGTGGGTCGTTGGCGGCAGGCTGGGAGCCGCTGAGGATGCTGGGACCTGTAGTCCTAGCCCCCAATGCAGTGCGGGTAGAAGAAAACAAGATAGAACGTCCCACGCTGCGGGAGTGCTGCGTTGCATTTCTAGCACCTATTGGTGCAGCTGTGGGCCATTGGCTGCAGGCTGGGAGCCACTGAGGATGCTGGGACCCGTAGTCCTGGCCCCCAAGGCAGTGCGGGCAAAAGAAAGAACCTCCCGCGCTGCGGGAGTGCTGCGTTGTATTTCTAGCACCTCCAGGCACAGCTGTGGGTCATTGGCGGCAGGCTGGAAGCCGCTGAGGATGCTGGGAGCCGTAGTCCTGGCCCCCAAAGCAGTGCGGGTAGAAGAAAACAAGAAAGAATGTCCCGCGCTGCAGGAGTGCTGCGTTGTATTTCTAGCACTTCCAGGTTCAGCAGTGGGTCGTTGGCGGCAGGCTGGGAGCCGCTGAGGATGCTGGGACCCATAGTCCTTGCCCCTTAATGCAGTGCGGGCAGAAGAAAACAAGAAAGAACGTCCCGCGCTGCGGGAGTGCTGCGTTGTATTTCTAGAGCCTCCAGGTTGCAGCTGTGGGTCATTGGCGGAAGGCTGGGAGCCGGTGAGGATGCTGGGACCAGTAGGCCTGGCCCCCAAGGAAGTGCTGGCAGAAGAAAACAAGAAAGAACATCCTTTCGCTCTGTGACTACACTGTCGTGGCTAAGGAGGAAGAGGGGTAAGGGGGGCCTATTTCCTGCCCTCTCTGTAATTTAAGTGTGCAATGTGGCACTGCGTAATGTCATTGCTATCTTTTGCCTAATAAAAAACACTCCAGCTGTATTAGGGCCCTGGCTTCACCTCCTGGTGCAGGGCGGGCTGTGCTTTATGGCAGGCATGGAGGGAGGGAGGGATGGTCTCGGCTGCAGCTCCGGCCTCATACAGTGCCCTTGCTATTACTAGTGAGCGAGTGGCACTGAGGTGGTGGTATTGGTATTGGTGGTGGTGATATTGGTATTGATGGTGGTGGTATTGGTGGTGGTAGTGGTGGTGGTGTTGATATTGGTAGTGGTGGTGGTGGTACTGATGGTGATATTGGTGGTGGTGATATTGGTGGTGGTTGGTGGTATTGCTGGTAGTATTGTTGGTGGTGGTATTTGTGGTGGTAGTGGTGGTGCTAGTGGTATTGGAGGTGGTGGTATTGGTGGTTGTGGTATTAGTGGTGGTGGTATTGCTGGTGGTGGTATTCGTGGTGGTATTGGCTGTGGTGGTGGTGTTGGTGGTGGTTGTGGTGCTGGTATTGGTGGTGGTGGCATTGGTGGTAGTGGTATTAGTGGTGGTGGTATTGCTATTGATGGTGGTACTGGTGGTATTGGTGGTGCTGGTATTGGTGGTGGTGGTAATGGTAGTTGTATTGGTGGTAATGGTGGTGTTGGTATTGGTTGTAGTGGTATTTGTGGAATTGGTGGTGGTTGTGGTACTAATGGTGGTGGTATTGATGGTGGTGCCGGTGGTGGTATTGGTGGTGGTGGTGGTAGAGGTGGTGGTATTGGTGGTTATGGTACTGGTGGGGGTATTGGTGGTGTCAGTGGTATTGGTGGCGGTGGTATTAGTGATGGTGGTATTGATGGTGGTAGTGGTGATGGTAGTTGTATTAGTGGTGGTGGTATTGGTGGTGGTGGTAATGGTGGTGTTGGTATTGGTTGTAGTGGTATTGGTAGTGGTTATGGTACTAATGGTGGTGGTATTGATGGTGGTGCCGGTGGTGGTATTGGTGGTGGTGGTAGAGGTAGAGGTGGTATTGGTGGTTATGGTACTGGTGGGGGTATTGGTGGTGGCGGTGGTATTGGTGGCGGTGGTATTGGTGATGGTGGTGGTATTGGTGGTGCTGTTAACAAAACAGGCTTTTGAAAACAACCCGTCAGGTGGCTTTAGTACAGATGACATGTAACACAGATGTACTGTTGTCAGCTTCAACCCATTAGCACAGGATTATGTGCTACCTGTTTTTCACATGACTTAATTTGCTAATCATTTCTAAATCCATTTTACTTGGGGGGTTGAAACAGACACAAGATAACGCCGGGTTAAAGTGATTAAAAGCAGGCGCCCGTGTTAAGGGGCGGCTGTGCTGCTTAAAAAAACACAAGCGGTTTCAGCTGAAGCAACGCATGTCCGGGATGCAGTAAGAGAAAACTCAAAAACGTAAATAGTGCTTACAGACTAAATAACAGGTCCCGTGTAACAACTGAAGTAAAAGGGCCGGTCGCCATGAGAGGCTACAAATGAAGCCAAGGCCGTACTAAGGAAGGGCTAACAAGCCTATTAACGAATCTGAAGGCAGCATTTACGAAAGACAATGACACAAGCCAATAAAAAATGTGGGAGGAGAGTGGGCGCTGCTTCTCTCCCACACTCTACTACAGCAGTCTCGCAGGATCCTTGCCTATCACTGCGAGGGGTTGCCCATGTGTACGGGGGCAGCGATTCAATCACTCAACAGCAAGCACAGGAGTAAAGATTTGGTGTACAGGATTATGCCCATGAAATAAAGTATTATACCTTCCCCACGAAGTATGGCCTACAAATCCTGCACTGACTATCACATTAGGAAAATAACATATACTAAGAGGGAAAATAACATGAGGCAGACTGAACGAACACCAAGAAAAAATCCCTATTGCCGTTAATGTGGAAAGATTCCTTCTGAGTACTGACCCCTCCCCTGCACTAGTGGTAGTGACCCCTCCTATCCACAGTGAACATGTATAAAGGTTCGCATTCTAGACAGGAATAGGGCTTAACCACTGTGACGAAAGAAAGTATTGTTTAGGTATCAGACAACATGCTCACTGATTCCCAGTAGACCACAAATTGCAAAAATTCCATTGTTTATTCAAAATACTTTCCCATTTATCCTGTTTGCAGCAATGAAAGAAAATGTGCTTTATTTACATACTTAGTCACGTGTCCACGCATGTGCTCCTTTAAGTTGACTCATGTTTTAAGGTGAATTTTGTCGTACTCGCATTCAGACATATAAGAATGTTTTCATCAGATATTTAAAAGTGTGTGTTATTTATTTATTTATAGACTGCTTGATTACAAATTATAAGAAGAAGCAGAAACACATACTGTTATTAAAGTATTGCCTTGTTACTATATTTGAGGCTTGCTTACAATTCATAGTGAGAAACGTTAAGCAATCCAGCCTTGCAGAAGAAAGAGAATAGTTTATTTAAACAAATTTGCTGTTCCTGCTTTATTAGCAGAGTCAAACTATAATCTCTAAGAACAGTATCATGAAAGAGAGTCATAAGATGAAGCGTGTGGTGTAAGTGGTGAACATAAAAGGTATGCACCTCAGAATATTGAACATAAGGTACTTTTGACAAAGGGCCAGTATTTTACTTGCAGCTTTAAGAAAGACTTTGGGGCACATGCATCAAGGTAGGCTTTTGCGATTCCTTAATTGCGATTATTAAGGAATCGCAATTAAGGAATCGCAAAAGCCTATGCATTTAGGAATCGATATAAAAGTAGCGATTCCTAAACATTCCTTAATTTCTTAATTTAGAGTCGCAATTAAGGAATGGATTCCCATTCATTCCTATGGGCCAACAGGCTACTCATGGATTGGATTACATACTTTCATATATATATCACAGAGGGTGGTCGCCACTTGGTAGTTATAGTTAGGATCATATTTCCATAGGAAATTCCTTTTTATTGTTGAAAATACCTTTGCCATCGTTTGATGAATCGCCACAAAACCTTCCAAAAAAGTGCTACTTTTTGACTAGTTTGCATATGGGAAGGTGCAGGGGGATCCATCAAGCAGGGGCCGAGAACAACAGGGAGTCCCAAAATGCGTTTTTCCATCCTTTTTTCCATAGGAACTATAAACAAGGCTACAGCCCAAACTACTGAACGGATTTACACCAAATTTGGCAGAGCGCTAGATCTTGGTCCGAAAAGAGCACTTTTTGTTATTTGGTGTAAATCTGTTCAGAAGGTTTTGAGCAATTAAGGCTCAAATATATTGTATAAAATCACACCACAGAGGATCCACAGAGCGGACGGATCTCATGCTCCGGGCCTCTTTAAATAAAACCCCCTGGGGTGGACTAGGGCCCGGGGTGGGGCGGTGACACTTCTCTTTATTTTGGGGAGGGGGGCATGTGGTCCCATTTCCTCCCCGAGCATCTGAGAGGCCTGGAGACCCTATACCTCGGGCAGAGTTAAAAAAGAAATGAAGGGGGAGCGCAGTCCTCCTCCTGGAGCCTAATTAGGTAAGGGTTCAATATTTCATGTTTTTCCATTGACCCCTGGAGACGATCAAGAAGTACTGATGCAAACAGTTTCTGCGTGAGATCGATCAAACTGATCGGTCTGTAGTTTGTAGCTAGAAAAGGTGAGCCCTTTTTAAAAACTGGACGATTTCTACCCCTGCCCAGGTTTCCGGGATTGGCATATCTTTCATGATAGCATTAAATAAAACCCATAGGTATGGTCCCCATATTTTTGGTTCTTCCCGGAAGAGGTCTCCCAGTAGCTTGTCCAATCCTGGTGCTTTGCCGGAGGGAAGCTTGTTTATTGCATTTAAAACTTCTACCAAGGTAATCTCAGGGGCTTCTTCGTAATTGGCCCTTGGCAGGATTGTGGGTATGTCCTCATTGCATCCGAATGTTTCCTTCATGGTATATAAAGCCTGGACGCGTACTTTCCATGCTTCTGCTGCTATGTTTGGTTCTATTGCTGGCTTTCCTTCACTACTGCCTGTGCTGCCTATAGACCGGAATTCCTTCATATTTTTATTGGATAGGGCGGTTTTTAGGGCGTCCCATCTATTCAGTTCCCAGGTCTGTTTTGCTTGTTGTATACTCTCTTTATACAACAACCGCATGTGTTTAGTTAGAAACTTATCCTTAGCTTTGAAGGCCTGTAGCAGAGCCTGTTTTGTGCTGCGGCAATTATCATTAAACCAGGATCGAGTATCCCATTTTTTCACCGTAGAGTGTATCTTTAGATAGAATATATCTGCCAATTTAGAGGTCAGATCTGCATGCAAATCTGCAACTCTGTTAATGGAAAGTGAGTTACCCGCCACTGTGGCAGCTTCTCCAAATTCTAGTAGGACTAGAACAATTGCTGTGTATAGTGTGGTCAGCTTTTCAGGTGACTGCTGGATTGCCCCCCACTTTATTCTTCTCCTATTGTTGGAGAGTATTAGTCTATTATCCGGGGGGTGCTGCTGACCATAGCAGTTCCAAGGTCCGGCATCTTCAAATTCATGGACAAAGCGTTGTGATCGTTGTCATGCCGTGGAAGGACTACGAAGTCAAGAACCCTTTGCCATAACCTAGTTTCCACTAGTATATAATCCAGGAGAGAGGCTTGGCCTATTCTGTTAAATGTTAGATTCCCTGGTGTGTCCGATACTGTACGCCCGTTGCACGCTCTCAGGGAGTGGGTCAGTGTGATTGCATTGATCTGAAGTGCCAGCGGGACCAAGCCTTAATTGGTGGAATTTGTGGATCAGGGATTAACCATCGCGAGCACTGCTCACTAGAGATTATGTCAGTGGTCTCAGCTCATATTGGCAAGTAAAGTCCCCCTCCCCCCACAATCAAATGCATATTTAGGGGGAGAGTGGGAATGAAAGAATTCAATTGGTCAAACATCGGGGATTCCTAATACAGACTTACAGGCCTAGAATAGATGTTAATAGAAGGCAGTTTCAGGTTGGTGGAAAAACTGAGTGTTACACATTGAATGTCATTAGAAGAAGGGTTCTGCTGGTTAACTCTACAGCTCAGGTGTGAGCCAACCCAAATACATAGGCCCCTAGACGGTCTACTCCTATCACCCGAGGTGGCAGGAACGCTGAATGACGCAAACCCCACCCTTGCAAAGTCTTCCTGTGCCCATATTTTCTGGAACATACAGATATCATATTGGTCCACAAAAAGAACCCAATCAGGGCAAGACAGTTTGCTTTTTAGACCAGCAACGTTCCACGATAGGACCCTCAGCTCACTACCTAGAGGGGAGGTTACCAAGTATTCTAATAGGTTCTTCTGTCCTTGTGTTGCTCTTGTTTAGTGGAACAGGGATTGGGGAAGCTAGTGTTGCAGGCAACTCTTCCCGTAGCCCTATCACACCACCGGACGCCTGTTGTGTTAGTATATCCGGGTCCTTTGAATCTGTCCCTACCCCAGGGGTAGCAGGCTGACTTGGTTGACCACTATCATGCTCCTCTAGTTCTCCAAGAGACCTCAAGGATCTGGTTCCCTGGCCTGTTCCCCCTATTAGTGCATGTCAATCCACTTCTTCCAGAACCCCAAATCTGTTTGTTACAGGTATGTTATAGAACAGGGGTCTGAGAGATGGATACCTGTGGCCAACATTGTGATGTTCCAGTGGCCACCTACCAGGATCTAGGTTGCTGTTGACCCTATCTGGTACATAGCATTGGGGAATAAAAATAGTCCAATGGTTTGGGGATCTTGGGGGCTGCGTTTCTGACTTAATAGTCTGCATACGGTGTGAGGATTATTAAAATTGATGACCGAACAGTCCCCTTGTATTTTTTTGACTATTTCCCACCCAACCCACTCTCCGGACCATTACAATTTCCCCTCCCCTGTCATAGGGGAGCTGTTTGTATCTTGCCAACCAAAACAGGCTTTTATTCCTGAGGTCCAGATGTGTTTCCTTCTGACCGTTTTTGAGTTCTGGTACGCCTGTCAATATGACCACATAACGAGATGAGTTGGGGGTAAATTTATAGTAGGGTGGATCATTACTTCTGTCCTACCGACTGAGCTCTCTTCCCCTCCCAGCCCTTCTCTACTCTCTCTAGGCCCTATTGGAATAACATTGTTTTTGCTTATGCCCTGCATGTTGTGCATTGTGTTGTCATACCCAACCTCACTATTAACATTCCTGGATGCTGTGTGGTTAATGTGATCTTGTGCCTGTTGTACACCTGAACTTTGTGCGGACGTCAGGGTGGTTTTGCATCTCAAGTGAGTGTGATCATTGGCCTGAGAAGGGCCCCCGAGACTGATGGAATCTTGCTTCCTCGCCATACCAGATCTATCTGAAGATGTCAAGCTTGAGCTGTCTACCTGGCAGCTAAAATCAATCCCCCACAACAAGGTTTGTGTGGTGTTGGTGCATATGTGTGGTTGCCTAATATCCCTAGATGTTACCAAATAATTCTTCCTTGATAATAGCTCTACGTTTGGTCAGTAAGTCAGCTAACAGGTTCTGCATCCAAGATGGATAACCCATATCTGTTCGAATGTTAACGGTGCCATCTAGTCAATTAATCAATCAGTCATGGCATTTGTAAAGTGCACTACATACCCGCAAGGGTCTCAAGGCGCTGGGGGGGGGGGGGGGGGGGGGGAGCTGCTACTGTTCGAAGAGCCAGGTCTTGAGAAGTCTTCTGAAGGTCAGAAGGTCTTCGGTCTGCCGTAGGCGGATGGGGAGGGTGTTCCATGTCTTGGCGGCGAGGTGGGAGAATGATCTGCCATCGGCGGTCACTCTTCGGATGTGGGGGATGGTGGCGAGGTCTGCAGAGCGGAGCTGGCGGTTGGAGGCTGCTGAGGTACGTTGGTCTGGTGTTGTGGAGTGCCTTGTGTGTGTGAGTGAGGAGTTTGAAGGTTATCCTCTTGTTGACAGGGAGCCAGTATAGGTCTCTCAGGTGGGGTGTGATGTGGCTGCGGTGAGGGATGTCGAGAATCAGGCGAGCGGAGGCGTTCTGGATGCGTTGAAACCGGTTCAGGTTTTTGGCTGGGGCTCCTGCGTAGATTGCGTTTCCGTAATCCAGTCTATTGCTGACGAGGGCCTGGGTGACCGTCCTTCTTGTTTAAGTGGGGAGCCACTTGAAGATCCTACGAAGCATGCGGAGGGTGTAGAAACAGGAGGAGGAGACGGCGTTGACCTGCTTCGTCGTGGAGAGGGTAGAGTCGAGGATGACCCCTAGATTGCGTGTGTGGTCGGTGGGAGTTGGGGTGTTCCTAGTGCAGTCGGCCACAAGGAGTCATCCCAGGCTGAGGGGGTGGATCCGAGGATGAGGATCTCCGTATTGTCCGAGTTCAGCTTCAGTCGGCTGATTCTCATCCAGTCGGTGACGGCCTTCATTCCTTCGTGGAGGTTGGTTTTGGTGATGTGGGGGTCCTTGGTGAGGGATAGGATCAGCTGGGTGTTGTCGGCGTAGGAGATGATGTTGAGGTCGTGCCGTCGTGCGATGTGGGCGAGTGGTGCCATGTAGACGTTGAACAACTTTGGGCTGAGGGATGAGCCTTGGGGTACGCCGCAGATGATCTCGGTGGCTTCGGAGCGGAAGGGGGGGAGGCGGATGCTCTGTGTTCTGCCGGAGAGGAAGGAGGAGGTTCAGTCCAGGGCTTTCTCTTGGATTCTGGCATCGTAGAGGTGTGTTCGTAGTGTGCGGTGGCAGACCGTGTCGAAGGCGGCTGACAGGTCCAGGAGGATGAGGGCCGCGGTTTCTCCATTGTCTAGCAAGGACCTGATGTCATCGGTGGCGGCGATGAGGGCAGTTTCGGTGCTGTGGTTGCTGCGGAACCCAGACTGGGATGGGTCCAGATTGCTGTTCTCCTCGAGGAAGCTGGTCAGTTGTTTGTTGACGGCCTTTTCAATGATCTTCGCCGGGAACGGGAGCAGGGAGATGGGTAAGAAGTTCTTGAGGTCCTTGGGGTTCGCCTTGGGTTTTTTGAGTAAGGCGTTGATCTCTGCGTGCCTCCAGCTCTCCGGGAAGGTCGCTGTCTCGAAGGAGATGTTGATGGTTTTCCGGAGATGGGGTGCCATGGTGCTGCTGGCTTTGTTGAAGATGTGGTGTGGGCAGGAGTCGTCCAGGGATCCGGAGTGGACGGTGTTCATGATCTTGATGGTGTCGTCATATTTGATGTTGGTCCAGGAGATCAGGCGGTTGGTGCAGGTGGTGGTCGTGGGAGCGGGGGTCTCAGTGGTTGCCGGGGTGGTGATGGTGTTGAAGCTGTCGTAGATGTCTGTGATCTTGCGATGGAAGAAGGTGGCCAGCGAGTCGCACAGGTCTTGTGAAGGTGGGATGTCGTTGGGGTTGGAGAGTTCCTTCACGATGTTGAAGAGCTCTTTGCTGTTGTGTGCGTTTTTGTCTAGGTGGTCTTTGAAGGAGGTCCTTTTGCCGGATCTGATGAGGTGGTGGTATCTGCGGGTGGCGTTCTTGTGGGCGGTGTAGGTTTCCGGTGTTCGTTCACGGTTCCAGGTTTTTTCGAGTTTTCGGCAGGTTCGCTTGGAGGCCTGGAGGTCTTCGGTGAACCAGCTGGATTTCTTGCTAGTGTGGGTGTTGGAGGGGTTCTTGAGGGGGTGAGGGTGTTGGCGCAGTCGTTGATCCACTGTTTGAGGTTGCGGGCAGCGGTGTCAGGTCGGTTGGATCTGCGGGTGGGTTCCAGGCGAGGGAGATGGAAAGCTGGTCTTCGGTGACTTTGCTCCGGCAGCGGTGTGGCATCTGTTGGGTGCGGTGGTGCATGGTGGGTTCCCGGAAGATGAAGTGGATGCAGCGGTGATCAGTCCAGTGGAGCTCGGTGGTGTGGTTGAAGGAGACGTGGGAGCTTGCAGAGAAGATGGGGTCAAGCGTGTGGCCGGCGGAGTGGGTGGGTGTAGTGACGAGTTGTCTGAGTCCAAGGTTGTCGATCAGGGTGGAGGAGTTGGTGTCGTTGTTGTTCTCGAGGTGGAAGTTCAGGTCCCCGAGGAGTATGTAGTCCGTGGAGGCGAGGGCATGTGTGCTGACGAGGTCGGTGATGGAGTCGCTGAACTGTGCTCGTGGTCCGGGGGGTCTGTAGATGAGGGTTCTTCTGAGGGTGGTGTTGGGATCGGTGTGGATCTGGAAGTGCAGGTGTTCGGCGGTGCTGAGGGTGTCGTCGGTGTTGGTTGAGACTTTGAGAGAGTTCCTGTGGATGATTCCTACTCCTACTCCATTGGTGCGGTCCCTGCGGGTGATCTTGTAGCCTTCCGGGATGCCTATGGCGATGTCGGGTGCCGAGGAGGGGTTCAGCCAGGTCTCCGCCAGGAAGGCGACATCTGGGGTGTTTGAGTCCAGTAGGTCCCAGAGTTCCACGGCGTGTTTGCGTACGGAGCGGGTGTTAAGAAGGATGCATCTGAGGTGGTTGGGTTCTTTGGTAGGTGGGTTGGCGGGCCGGATGCTGGTGAAGCTGCAGTTCCGGCAGGAGAAGGGTCCTTGGGTGCGCTTAGGGGCGGCAAGGCAGCAGGTGCGTGATCGACCGGTGTTGAGTGCGTGAAGGGTGCTGGAGTCGTAGCGGAGACGGGCGTTGTGGCGTTCACGGGGGCCAGGGGTTCTGGCGCTGGACATGTCCAGGCGCGGACGGATGCCGACAGGCTTGCCTTAGGCAGCCGCCATTTATGGGGAGAAGGGAGGGAGGAGCAGCTGGGAGGCGGGAGTCAGGAGGAGGGGCAGCGAATGGGCAGTCAGGGGGCCGGGGCCGCAGGGGATGCAGCGGCGGGAACAGGAGCGGTGGACGGCACGAGGGAAAGGGCACAGAATCACGGGGCACAGAAAAAAACGGGGCACAGATCAGGGGGCAAAAAGAGAAAACGGGGCACCGATCAGGGGGCACAAAGAGAAAACGGGGCACATATCAGGGGGCACACAAAGAGAAAACGGGGCACATATCAGGGGGCACACAAGAGAAAACAGGGCACAGATCAGGGGGCACACAAGAGAAAACGGGGCACAGATCAGGGGGCACACTAGAGAAAACAGGGCACACATCAGGGGGCACACAGAGAAAAATAGGGCACAGATCAGGGGCACACAAGAGAAAGAAACGGGGCACAGATCAGGGGGCACAGAACTTACCTCAGCAGCGTTAGCTGGGGCAGGGACAGGATGCACAGGCGGTGCTGTGCGGAGGGGGAGTGACCTACCTAACAAGGTCAAGGGTCCCTCTACGCATCTACAGTTGTATCAGGGTTGTCCAAAGGCTCCACGCTGGTTGTAAGCCCCCCTTTAACTTTCTTGCTTTTGGCTGCCCCCCCCCCACTTACTTGCTTACGCTTCCCACTTGGGTAGACTAGAAGCAGCACCCCACTTTCGTGTTGCAATTTGCGTTGTGGCTTATTGTTGGACAGGCCTCACAAACGGCTTGCTCCCTCCCCGCTCGACGGGGCCCGAACCCCGGCCCACCTGGCATATCCCCGCAACACGCACCTGTACTCCGTCTCCCGACGGACCCTCTGCCCTCGGACCCCTACTCATCACGGGGTCCCGCCCCACCGGCTTTCCCGGCCGGGTCAAGCCGCCATCTTGGGCCCTGCACCACGCGGCCGCATGGCCTCCCCTCGACCCTAACCCCGGGCCTGGCCGGCCCCGACATCCCGGCACCACCATCCACCCAGGAGGTGAGCGGACCACTTGGCAGGTCAATGGGAGAACAAAGTGTCAAGGGCTCTCCCCCGCCAGGTGCCGATCGCCCCCAGCTCCCCCAGGCACTGGCTCCACCCCCTGCTGGGTGTCTGGACACCTTCATCCCGGACCCTCCGACCTCCAAGTGCGAGGGTCCGGACATCAAAGGGCACCAGCCCTATAACTGGGGCAGCTCCGGAGCAGGAAGGCAGTTGTATCCTGGAGTCGAGAGACACCGAGTGAACTCAACCCTGACGGTCTACTGGCGCTGCCGTAGCCCGCTCTTGTGAACCATCGTCCTGCCTGCTGGCGCTGCCGCGGCCTTCTGCAACCTTCACCTTCCTGGGACCTGCTGGCGCTGCCGCAGCCCGTTGTAACGACCATCCTCACCGGGACCTGCTGGCGCTGCCGCGGCCTTCTGCAACAGTCATCTTCCGGGGACCTGCTGGCGCTGCCGCGGCCCGTTGTAACGACCATCCTCACCGGGACCTGCTGGCGCTGCCGCGGACCGTATATCTTCCGGGGACCTGCTGGCGCTGCCGCGGCCCGTTGTATCGCCATCCACACCGGGACCTGCTGGCGCTGCCGCGGCCCATACCACCTAATCACCAAGCTCGAGGATTGTGAGCTCATCATCATCTCATCCGAACTACCTGATTGGTAAATAGACTGTCCCGCTACCCCCTTCCCTACCTTGCGAGACTCTAATCGAGGGGACCCCTGAGTCCAGACCTCCTTGTACCATTTAACCGTACCTTAAATAAGTGCTTATAAAGAACACTGAACCTTATCCGTGTGTGATATCTGTCTGTGGGGGGGAAGTTACTTGTCTGTACGATCGCTGGAGACGGCTCTCCCCGGAGACCTCTCCTCCTGACCCCGGCCGACCCTCCCGGTCCATCTACCTTTTCTAACATTGGTGGCCAGCGGCGCGATCCGAATCAACGCGTAATCGTACAGAGAGTAGCTCACCCCACGACAAAGCACGATGTCGACCAAAGATAGCAGCCCCACCGAGAAGTTCCAAATGGAGAAATTAGAAGAATACAACCACCGCGAACTGAGACAATTTTGCATAGAACTTGGCATTGCTACCACCGGCCTGAGTACCAAGGATGATCTAAAGCGCGCTCTTGAGTCATGGACAGAAACTGGGGTCACAGGACCCTCCGACCAAAACAGCGTCACACCAGACCAAACCAGCATCACACCAGAGGGGAACGCCACGGCTCCCGAGGAGCGGGGAACGGGCCTCTCACAGGAGGAGATACGAGAAAGAGACAGAGTCAGATTACACGAATTAGAGATGGCACGACTCAAGATGGATGGGGAACTTAAGTTGGCTGAACAGAAAATCAACCTCGAGCATATGCGGCTTCGAGAGGAACGAGAAGAAAAGCAGAGACAAAGAGAGCTGGAAGAGAAAAAAATAACGCTCAAGCACGAGCGCCGACTGGCGGAAATAGAACTGCGCAAACAGAATAAGGAACTGGGGGTGCCTGAGCGACCACACACCCCGGGGCCTATTGAGAAAAAAGTTCACATCCCCAAGGATGTGGTCCGCGAGTATGTCCGAGAAGACGACATACAACAGTGGTTTAAAGCCTATGAGATCGCAATGACCTCCCACCGGATCGACCGGAGTGATTGGGGAGCCGGACTTTGGGGGAGATTCATCAACGAGGGTCGCGATGCCCTGCTGCAGCTCCCCGATCACCAAATGTCGTCCTACGACCACATGAAGGCTGCCCTCCTCACCCGCTACGGCCTCACGCCCGAGATGTACCGCCAGAGGTTCCGAGATTGCACCCGGATCCCCGGTACAACTTGGGTGGAATACGTGAACTATTTCAGCCGGGCCTTCGAGGGTTGGATCAAGGGAAATCAGGTCACCACCTACGAACAACTCTTCAACCTTATGGTATGGGAGCACCTATCAAACAACTGTTTCGTCGAGCTCAGGCAGCACCTACTCGACAGTAAGCTGACTGACCCACGGCAGCTCGCCGCCGAAGCTGACCGGTGGGAAAGCACCCGAGTGGGCCGGAAAGGACCACACGACCAGAACAGAAGCAACCAAGGCCAGCACCGTCCTCGGGGAGGAGGAGGGGGCCAGGGGCGAGGGAGAGACGCCTTACCAGCAACCCCCGTGGCCAGCACCCCACCTCCGGCCGGCCGGGGCAACCCCCCATTGCGGCCTGGGTACCGAGCCCACGTCACGTGCCACCGGTGCCAGCGACTAGGCCACTACGCCAACGATCCGAACTGCCCGCTAAACCAACCACCCAAGCCCCGCCAGGTAGCTGCCGCTGCCCTGGGGGAAGAGCAATCATCGGAGGGACCCGAGGAGTATGAGCCGGACCAGCAAGGGTGGGAACCGGCCGCCATGGTCCTGGCCTGCTTAGGGGGAAGGGACATGGTTCCGCGGGCTCCCCTACCCGCCAACACCAGAAAATATGGTCAGTGGGTGACCATTAATGGACAGAGAGCCGAGGCCTTGCGTGACACCGGCGCCAGCGTGACGGCCGTCCGCTGTCACCTGGTGAAGCCCGAGCAGATCCTGCCGAACATTCTCTGCCCCGTCCGCTCGGCAGATAACTCTGAGAGCATGTGTAAGATGGCCTGCGTCCCGTTTGAATGGGGAGGGGTCTCCGGCCTACTGAAGGTGACGGTCCGGGACGATGCCCCCGTGGACTGCCTCCTGGGGAATGACCTCGAGAGTTCCCCGTGGGCCACCGTCGAGAGAAGAGAGCACTTGGGGATGCTGGGCCTCCCGGACTGGGCCTGCATAACCACCCGATCCATGGCCGCCCGTGCCGCCCCCCGATCCGAAGAAACCGAATGGCCAGCACCTCCGCCCCCGGTTGCCCCCGTAGAGGACAACGGCGAGTCCGACCTCCCGGACCCGACTACCGAGGAAGACGCGCAACACCAGGACCTCCCGGATCTGGCTCAGTGGCGGCAAGAAGGGGGGCCCACCCAAGAACAGTTCCGCCAGGAACAAAAGACCTGTCCCTCCCTCGAGGGACTCCGCCAACAAGCCAGCACCCAAACCGCCGGGGACACCACAGGAACCCACTGGGTCTACTGGGATAACGACCTGCTCTACAGCGAGCAAAGAATCGCCGAACTGGGGGCCGGTCGAGTTCTGGTGGTACCGCTCCGCTTCCGAGACTTTCTGCTCAACCTAGCCCACGATGTCCCCCTGGCTGGACACCTGGGCCAGGACAAAACGTACAGTCGCCTGGTGACCCACTTTTTTTGGCCGAAAATGAGGAAAGACGTCCTGAACCACTGCCGATCGTGCCCCACATGCCAAGCCAGCGGGAAGAGTGGCCGGAAGCTGAAGGCCCCTCTACAACCCTTCCCGGTGGTCACCACCCCGTTCGAGAGGGTGGGGATAGACATTGTGGGACCTCTGGACCCCCGCACGGCACAAGGACACAGGTTCATCTTGGTGCTAGTGGACCATGCCACCCGCTACCCCGAGGCGGTGCCTCTACGGACAGTGACCGCTCCAGTGGTTGGCCGGGCCCTGATGGGGATCTTCTCCCGGGTAGGCTTCCCCCGAGAAGTCGTCAGCGACCGAGGCACGAATTTCATATCAAAGTACATGAAGTCCCTCTGGCAACAATGCGGGGTCACCTACAGATTCACGACCCCCTATCACCCCCAAGGGAACGGACTAGTGGAGCGTTTTAACCGCACTCTCAAAGGGATGATTGGGGGATTGGAAGAACCTCTCCGTCGCCAGTGGGATGTACTGCTCCCGTGCCTCCTCTTCGCCTACCGGGAAGTGCCCCAGAAGTCCCTCGGTTTTAGCCCCTTTGAACTCCTATACGGACACCCTGTGCGAGGGCCCCTCAGCCTAGTCAAGGAAGGTTGGGAGATGGCCCCCCTAACGACCCCTCCAGACGTCTTCAAATACATCCTGGCCTTACGAAACCAGACCCGGCGCTTCAGGGAGATGGCCAAGGCGAACCTCGAGGCCAGCCAGGAGGACATGAAGAGGTGGTATGATCACAATGCCTCCTCCGTTGAATTCGAGCCTGGGCAGCAAGTATGGGTGATGTCCCCCACCGAACCATGTGCCCTGCAAGATAAGTGGACGGGGCCCTTCAAAGTGGTCGAGCGCAAAAGCCCCGTCACTTACCTCATCGACATGGGGTCCTCCCGGAACCCCCTTCGGGTCCTCCACACCAACCGGCTCAAACCGCACTTTGTGCGCTCCGAACTAAGCCTCTTGATGGCTACAGACAGTGGCACAGAAGAAGACTCCGAGCCCCTCCCGGACCTCCTGAAGACTCAGGAGAAGGACGGCTCCGTGGACGGGGTCCGACTCTCGGACGCCCTCACTTCAGAGCAACGCCAGGACTGCCGGAACCTCCTGCTGCAGTTCGCTGCCCTGTTCTCCCTCACCCCCGGGGTCACCCCCTGGTGTTTGCACGACGTAGACACCGGGGACAGTCCCCCTGTCCGGCACCGGGCCTACCGCGTACCAGATCGGGTACGGGCCTGCATCCAGGAGGAAGTGGCCAAGATGCTCACGATCGGGGTCATCGAGCCCTCGGACAGTCCCTGGGCCAGTCCGGTCGTATTAGTTCCCAAGGCCGCTGCCCCCGGCTCCGCCCCTGAACTGAGATTCTGCGTCGACTACCGGGGCTTGAACGCTGTCACCCGGACCGACGCTCATCCCATCCCCCGAGCAGACGAGCTGATCGACCGGCTGGGGGCCGCCCGCTACCTTAGTATCTTCGACCTAACGGCGGGCTACTGGCAGATCGGCCTCACACCCAGGGCTCAAGAACGGTCAGCCTTCTCTACCCCCGATGGCCACTATCAATTTAAGGTCATGCCCTTTGGCATGAAGAATGCCCCCGCCACGTTCCAACGCCTTGTGAACCAGGTCTTGGCAGGGCTTGAAGAATTCAGCGCTGCCTACCTGGACGATATCGCTGTATACAGCCGCCACTGGTCCGACCACCTCCGCCACCTCCAAGAGGTCCTGCAAGCCCTCCAGCGGGCCGGCCTCACCATTAAGGCCGGCAAGTGCCAGATTGGCCAAGGGTCTGTGACCTACCTTGGGCACCAAGTGGGGAGCGGGCTGGTGGCCCCACTACAACTTAAGATTGCTGCCATCCAGTCCTGGCAGCCCCCCGTCACCCAGACCGAGGTCCGAGCCTTCTTGGGGCTCACCGGCTACTACCGGCGGTTCGTGAAGGACTACGGCAGCATCGTGGGGCCCCTCACGGGTCTCACATCCAAGAACCAGCCGAAGCGGGTCAACTGGACTCCTGATTGTCAAGCGGCCTTCGAGGAGCTGAAGGCCGCCCTGTGCACCGCCCCGGTGCTCCAGGCCCCCGATTACAGTCGGGAATTTGTGGTGCAGACCGACGCCTCCGACCACGGCATCGGGGCCGTCCTCTCTCAGCTGAACACCGAAGGTCATGACCAGCCGGTGGCCTTCATCAGCCGACGTCTCCTGGCCCGAGAACAGCGTTGGAGCACCATCGAGAGGGAGGCATTTGCAGTAGTGTGGGCCCTCAAAAAGCTCCGACCCTATCTCTTCGGTACCCACTTCCGGGTACAAACCGACCATCGACCCCTGCAATGGCTGATGCAGATGCGGGGGGAGAACCCAAAACTCTTGCGCTGGTCCATTTCCCTGCAGGGAATGGACTTCACCGTGGAGCACCGACCAGGCCAAGATCACGCCAACGCAGATGGCCTGTCCCGCTTTTTCCGCCTCGACGAAGAGAGTCCCCAAGGAGATGGGTGACTCTCCCCGCCTTCAGCTGGGGGGGACGCATGTTGGACAGGCCTCACAAACGGCTTGCTCCCTCCCCGCTCGACGGGGCCCGAACCCCGGCCCACCTGGCATATCCCCGCAACACGCACCTGTACTCCGTCTCCCGACGGACCCTCTGCCCTCGGACCCCTACTCATCACGGGGTCCCGCCCCACCGGCTTTCCCGGCCGGGTCAAGCCGCCATCTTGGGCCCTGCACCACGCGGCCGCATGGCCTCCCCTCGACCCTAACCCCGGGCCTGGCCGGCCCCGACATCCCGGCACCACCATCCACCCAGGAGGTGAGCGGACCACTTGGCAGGTCAATGGGAGAACAAAGTGTCAAGGGCTCTCCCCCGCCAGGTGCCGATCGCCCCCAGCTCCCCCAGGCACTGGCTCCACCCCCTGCTGGGTGTCTGGACACCTTCATCCCGGACCCTCCGACCTCCAAGTGCGAGGGTCCGGACATCAAAGGGCACCAGCCCTATAACTGGGGCAGCTCCGGAGCAGGAAGGCAGTTGTATCCTGGAGTCGAGAGACACCGAGTGAACTCAACCCTGACGGTCTACTGGCGCTGCCGTAGCCCGCTCTTGTGAACCATCGTCCTGCCTGCTGGCGCTGCCGCGGCCTTCTGCAACCTTCACCTTCCTGGGACCTGCTGGCGCTGCCGCGGCCCGTTGTAACGACCATCCTCACCGGGACCTGCTGGCGCTGCCGCGGCCTTCTGCAACAGTCATCTTCCGGGGACCTGCTGGCGCTGCCGCGGCCCGTTGTAACGACCATCCTCACCGGGACCTGCTGGCGCTGCCGCGGACCGTATATCTTCCGGGGACCTGCTGGCGCTGCCGCGGCCCATTGTATCGCCATCCACACCGGGACCTGCTGGCGCTGCCGCGGCCCATACCACCTAATCACCAAGCTCGAGGATTGTGAGCTCATCATCATCTCATCCGAACTACCTGATTGGTAAATAGACTGTCCCGCTACCCCCTTCCCTACCTTGCGAGACTCTAATCGAGGGGACCCCTGAGTCCAGACCTCCTTGTACCATTTAACCGTACCTTAAATAAGTGCTTATAAAGAACACTGAACCTTATCCGTGTGTGATATCTGTCTGTGGGGGGGAAGTTACTTGTCTGTACGATCGCTGGAGACGGCTCTCCCCGGAGACCTCTCCTCCTGACCCCGGCCGACCCTCCCGGTCCATCTACCTTTTCTAACACTTATTGTCGTGGGGATGGCGGAGGCAAGGTTGCCCTAGGTGTAGAAGCTGGGGTAGCAGTTTTAGAGGTAGAGGATCTAACAGCGGGAGACAATGATCTGGGTTAAGTGACAATTCCCTTTTGGTGAGTTCTATTTCTGATGTTACTGCACCTATGGCCCTCTGTAACATTCTATCAATTGAGGTTGGGGGCAATGAGAATGAGAGGTTTGCCTGGGATCGAAGCTGTTAAACAGAGCAAGTGCGTTTCCCCATTGTTAAACCTTAGCAGACCCCCAGTATAACCTCCCAGCTAGGAACCACAGAACAAGCACCTGGGATTAATATAATCAACAAACCACAGGATATGCACAAAGTAGAATTAACGGGTGAAGCGGGAAGCAGCTTTCAAGCTGTGTACTCGTGGTTCTAGCGAGTAATTAATCCCCGCCCCTTAAGATCCGTGCCAGATAGAGTTAAGTAAATACAAACTAATCGTACAACAGTCAACAGTCAATAGAGATTGTCAAAAATGTCTCAAGAGCAACCCAGTTCACTGTTGTGGGGTGTAATAGGCAAAACTCTTCCCTCGGAATGATTGGGGGGCACTCTCCTTCTCACCTCTGCAGAAACTCCTGCCTGTGAACCACCTAGTGCTCCGCTGCAGTAGAACCAGTTAGTAGTAGGTGACTGGGCACAGTTCAGCATGTAACAGGCAGCATGTGGGAAGAATAAACTAGCAAAGTCTTACCCGCGGTTTCCAAAAAAGAAAGTCCTAGCCAAGGGGGGTGGCCCTGCCTCTTCTTGGCAATGAGGGGCAAGGACGGGCCCACCCTTAGCCCGGGTGAGTCCCGCGCTGTGGGAGTGCTGCGTTGTATTTCTAGCGCCTCCAGGCGCAGCTGTAGGAAGTTGGCAGCAGGCTGGGAGCCCCTGAGGATGCTGGGACCAGTAGTCCTGGCCCCCAAGGCAGTGAGGGCAGAAGAAAACAAGAAAGAACGTCCCGCGCTGCAGGAGTGCTGCGTTTTATTTCTAGCGCCTCCAGGCGCAGCTGTGGGTCGTTGGCGGCAGGCTGGGAGCCGCTAAGGATGCTGGGACCCGTAGTCCTGGCCCCCAAGGCAGTGCGGGCAGAAGAAAACAAGAAAGAACGTCCCGCACTGCGGGAGTGCTGCGTTGTATTTCTAGCGCCTCCAGGTGCAGCTGTAGGTCGTTGGCGGCAGGCTGGGAGCCGCTGAGGATGCTGGGACCCGTAGTCCTGGCCCCCAAGGCAGTGCTGGCAGAAGAAAACAAGAAAGAACGTCCCGCGCTTCGGGAGTGCGGCGTTGTATTTCTAGCACCTCGAGGGGCAGCTGTGGGTCGTTGGCGGCAGGCTGGGAGCCGCTGAGGATGCTGGGACCCATAGTCCTGACCCCCAAGGCAGTGCGGGCAGAAGAAAACAAGAAAGAACGTCCCGCGCTGCAGGAGTGCTGTGTTCTATTTCTAGCGCCTCCAGGCGCAGCTGTGGGTCATTGGCGGGAGACTGGGAGCCACTGAGGATGCTGGGACCCGTAGTCCTGGCCCCAAGGCTGTGCGGGCAGAAGAAAACAAGAAAGAACGTCCTTTCGCTCTGTGACTACACTGTCGTGGCTCAGGAGGAAGAGCTGGAAGAGGGTGGCTATTTCCTGCCCTCTCCGTTCTTTAAGTGTGCGGTGTGGCATTGCGTAAATGTCATTGCTATCTTTGGCCTAATAAAAAACACTCTAACTGTAGTAGGGCCCTGGCTTCACCTCCTGGTGCAGGGCGGGCTGTGATTTATGGCAGGCATGGAGGGAGGGAGGAAGGGATGGTCTTGGCTGCAGCTCTGGCCTCGTACAGTGCCCCTGCCATTACTAGTGAGCAAGAGGCACTGAGGTGGTGGTATTGGTAGTGGTGGTACTAGCATTGGTAGAGGTATTGGTATTGGTGGTAGTGGTACTGGTATTAGTGGTGGTATTGGTGGGGGTATTGGTGGTGGTGATATTGGTGGTATTAGAGGTGGAAGTGGTTTTGGCGGTATTAGGGGTGGTGGTATTGGGGTGCTGGTATTAGTGGTATTGGTGGTGGTGGTATTGGTGGTGGCAGTATTGGTGGTGGTGGTACTGGTATTGGTGGTGGTGGTATTGGTATTGGTTGTGGTGGTATTGGTATAGGTGGTGGTGGTATTAGCATTGGTGGAGGTATTGGTATTGGTGGTAGTGGTACTGGTATTAGTGGTGGTATTGGTGGGGGGTATTGGTGGTGGTGATATTGGTGGTATTAGAGGTGGAAGTGGTATTGGTGGTATTAGGGGTGGTGGTATTGGGGTGCTGGTATTAGTGGTATTGGTGGTGGTGGTATTGGTGGTGGCAGTATTGGTGGTGGTGGTGGTACTGGTATTGGTGGTGGTGGTATTGGTATTGGTTGTGGTGGTATTGGGATAGGTGGTGGTGGTATTAGCATTGGTGGAGGCATTGGTATTGGTGGTAGTGGTACTGGTATTGGTGGTGGTGGTATTGGTGGTGGTGGTATTAGTGGTGGTATTGGTGGTGGTGGTATTGGTGGTATTGGCTGTGGTATTGGTGGTGGTATTGGTATTAGTGGTTGTGGTATTGGTATTGGTGGGGGTGGTATTTGTGGTGGTATTGGTAGTGGTGGTAGTGGTGGTAGTGGTGGTATTGGTGGTGGTGGTAGTGGTGGTATTGGTGCTGGTGGTGATATTGGTGGTGGTAGTGGTGGTGGTGGTAATATTGGTGGTGGTGGTGATATTGTTGTTGGTGGTGGTATTGGTGGTGGTGGTATTGGTAGTGGTGGTGGTATTGGTGGTGGTTATATTAGTAGTGGTGATATTGATAGTGGCGGTACTCATGGTGGAGGTGGTATTAGTGGTGGTATTGGTGGTGGTGGTATTGGTGGTAGTATTGATGGTGGTATTGGTGGTGGTATTGGTATTGGTGGTGGTATTTGTGGTGGTAGTGGTGGTGCTAGTGGTATTGGTGGTGGTGGTATTGGTGGTATTGGTGAGGGTGGTGGTGGTATTGGCGGTGGTGGTATTGGTGGCAGTGGTATTGGTGGTGATATTGGTACTGGTGGTATTGGTATCGGTGGTATTGGTGGTGGTATTAGTGGTGGTAGTGGTGGTGGTATTGGTTTTGGTGGTGGTATTAGTAGTGGTGGTGGTAGTGGTAGTTGTATTGGTGGTGGTGGTATTGGTGGGGGTGGTGGTATTGGTGGTGGTAGTATTGGTGGTGGTGGTGGTGGTATTGGTGGAGGTGGTGGTATTGGTGGTGGTGGTGATGTTGGTGGTGCTGGTACTGGTATTGGTGGTATTGGTAGTGGCATTGGTGGTGGTGGTATTGGCGGTTGTGGTGGTATTGACAGTGGTGGTGGTATTGGTGGAGGTGATGGTCTTGGTGGTGGTGGTGTTAACAAAACATGCTTTTGAAAACAACCCGTCAGGTGCCTTTAGTACAGATGACATGTAACACAGATGTACTTTTGTCTTGACTTAATTTGCTAATCATTTCTAAATCTATTTTACTTTGGGGGTTGAAACAGACACAAGAAAATGCCGGGTTAAAGTGATTGAAAGCAGGCGCCCATGTTATGGGGGCGGCCGTGCCGCTTAAAAAAACACAAGCGGTTTCAGTTGAAGCAGCGCATGTCCAGGCTGCAGTAACAGAAACTCAATAAAGTAAATAGTGCTTACAGACTAAATAACAGGTCCCGTGTAACAACTGAAGTTAAAGGTCCAGTCGCCATGGGAGGGTACAAATGAAGACAAGGCCGAACTAAGAAGGGACTAACAAGCCTATTAACGAATCTGCAGGCAGCATTTACGAAAGACAATGACACAAGCCAATGAAAAACATGGGAGGAGAGTGGGCGCTGCTTCTCTCCCACACTCTACTACTGCAGTCTTGCAGGATCCTTGCCTATCACTGCGAGGGGTTGCCCATGTGTACGGGGGCAGTGATTCAATCACTCAACAGCAAGCACAGGAGTAAAGATTTGGTGTACAGGATTATGCTCATGAAATAAAGCATTATACCTTACCCACGAAGTATGGCCTACAAATCCTGCACTGACTATCACATTAGGAAAATAACATATACGAAGTGGGAAAAAAACATGAGGCAGACTGAACGAACACCAAGAAAAAATCCCAATTGCCGTTAATGTGGAATGATTCCTTCTGAGTACTGACCCCTCCCCTGCAATAGTGGTAGTGACCCCTCCTATCCACAGTGAACATGTATAAATATTCGCATTCTGGACAGGAATAGGGCTTAACCACTGTGACTAAAGAAAGTATTTTCTAGGTATCAGACAACATGCTCACTGATTCCCAGTAGACCACAAATTGCAAAAATTTCATAGTTCTTTCAAAATAATTTCCCATTGATACTGTTTGAAGCAATGAAAGAAAAGTTGCATTATTTACATATTTAGTCACGAGTCCACGCATGTGCTCCTTTAAGTTGACTCAATTTTTACCAGTTTGAGACAGTTCAGGGAGCCCTTGTCTCCCATTCGGGCACGATACTGGACAAAGGACATGGGAGTAACATCCCCTCTGTCTAGCCCCTCCTCTGGGAGGGAACCCTGAATTGTTCCAACTCTTTCCCTAGGGTACTTAAGAGTTTACCTGTGGATGGCTCTTCAGATTCGTCATGGGACAAGAGTCAAACCAGAAACCACTTCAACTTCGACGGTCTGGGCATCTTTGACTGCGCCTGGAACACAAGCTTCATCTTATGACTCTCTTTCATGATACTGTTCTTAGAGATTATAATTTGACTCTGCTAATAAAGCAGGAACCGCAAATTTGTTTAAATAAACTATTCTCTTTCTTCTGCAAGGCTGGATTGTTTTACTTTTCTCACTATGAATTGTAAGCAAGCCTCAAATATAGTAACACCATTGACCTATAAGCCAAAGGGAATACTTTAATAATAACAGTATGTGTTTGTGTTTCTTCTTATAATTTGTAATCAAGCAGTCTATAAATAACACAAACTTCTAAATACCTGATGAAAACATTCTTATATGTCTGAATGCGAGTACGACAAAATGGACCTGGAAGTCTGTTACCGGGTGCACTGGGGGCTTCACGGAGGAGCCCCTGGTGCATGAAATCATACCTCCAACAACGGTAACGGTGTTGGGCTATGATTCCAACATGTTTGATATCAAACATGCCCAGGTTCGGCACAGCCAATATATAGTTAGACATTGCATAATGACGCATGGCAACTACATGTATCAAAATTGCTGACCGCACTTACAAAGCCTGGAGAATAGACTCTGGGGTTTGTGGGGGGTATCCTGCTCGTGCAGGGCATCCTCACACTTATAACCTAGCACCCTGCCTTCAGGATTGAAAGGCCTACCTTAGAGGTGACTTATAGGTTTTAAGTGCAGTGACTTCAGATAAAAGAAAAATTCTATCTGTCCTACGTGGTGCTAGCACCAGCTGACACTGGCTGCCAAAGCAGGCCTGTAGTCACAGTTTGAGTGGTCTCATGTGGATGGCACAATACATGCTGCAGCCCATGGGAGAACCCTGGTGTACCTATGCCCTGGATACCTTAGACCATATACTAGGAACTTAGAAGGGTACATCAGTAGCCAATTGGGAAGGTACCAAATTTCTTACCACTGTCCAATTTAGGGAGAAAGCACAGTGACTGGGGTCCTGATTAGCAGGATCCCAGTCAGACTAGTCATAAAACAGAGTAACACTAGCAAAAAGTGGGGGCAACCATGAAAGCAGATCCTATTTTCCTACATATAAAACTTATATAAATTCACATCCAAGAGTTCTTGCATGTAACAATTTCCAAGTGAAAGAAATCATACAAGATTTACACTTATTTAGTGCTCCACAAAACCATGACATTTTCAATATATTTATTGCATGTGGATATCTGAGTCATTATTACATAAGCACCCCATTGCCCTTGTTTTCTGCTTCCTCCTGGGGACTTTCACATTACCAAAACTGATGCAGATGCTTCTTTGGTGCATTTTGCACCCTTGTGATGTCAAGCAGGCGTGGCATAAATTGAATAGGGTTATGGTCAAATGCAAATTGGGAGTGTCTTTGCTCATGCACAGCATTACCGATGTCGGTGCATGTGCAAACACGCTGACTTGAAACGCACAAACTGATTTCCACCTACAAATGGATGCACACTTAATGTGCCCCCAGGGACATATTTCAGAGAATGAGCACAGGGGTTCTCCTGGACACACAAGCATCCTACAAAAGGTGGGTACAAACTGCCCTGCTGCATTTCACTGATGTGCTCTCTCTAGCACAGGTGCAAGCTTAGGTGTATGTCCATACTCCAGGGAGAGCAGCATTTTTTGTAATCACACACAGTCCTGGTCGACACAGTCTTGGACAGCTTGCTCAATCAAAAATCACCTGTTGATTCACATCCTTGCAAAGCTGCAGATTATCAAACTTTTTGGGAATTACCAAAAGTTTTGTGGTAGCACCTTGAAATCTATGACAGTCGCACATTTCCTGGCATTCTCTTGAAACATGTTTGTAAATTCAATTTTTTGCATATTGGAATACATACACATATATTATTACATGCTGGAATACACACACATACATACATTTTTGCATGCATCGTCAGTTTTGGGGAGCGTTCTCTTCATCTACCCACCGTAGAAATCGATGTATTCCTGTTTTGGACGGAAGTAAATCTTCGACCCACAAACATTCAAGTTCATGGAAGTTCACAAACTTCTAAGTAATTTTCTCCTAGGAGCATCCACTTCCCAGTCAAAGGACATTTACTCACACAGAAACCTATGAGTGAGTAAATGTGAATTATGAAAGTTCGCTTGCACTCATAAAAATGTGAGCATAGAAGCCAAAGCTTAGAGTCCCTTGCTACTCATGGATTGGAATACATACTTTCATATATTATATATATTACCCAGGGAGGTCGCCACTTAGTAGTTATAGTTAGGATCATATTTCCATAGGAAATGCCTTTTTAGTGTTGAAAATAACTTTGCCATGGTTTGATGAATCGCCACAAAACCTTCCAAAAAAGTGCTACTTTTTACTAGTTTGCGTATGGAAAGGTGCAGGGGGATCCATCAAGCAGGGGCCGAGAAAAAGGGGGAGTCCCAAAATGCTTTTTCCCCATCCTTTTTCCCATAGGAACTCTAAACACAGCTACAGCACAAACTACTGAACGGATTTACACCAAATTTGGCAAAGCGCTAGATCTTGGTCCAAAAAGAGCACTTTTTGTTATTTGGTGTAAATCTGTTCAGTAGTTTTTGAGCAATTAAGGCTCAAATATATGGTATAAATCACACCACAAAGGATCCACAGAGCAGACGGATCACATGCTCCGGGCCTCGTGGAATAAAACCCCCCGGTGTGGACTAGGGTTCGGGGGTGGGGCGGTAACGTTTCTCTTTATTTTGGGGAGAGGGGCGGCCTGTGGTTCCATTCCTTCTCCGAGCCTCTGAGAAGCCTGGGGACCATATCCCTCGGGCCGAAGTAAAAAACAGAAAAGAAGGTGGAGAGCAGTCCTCCTTGAGCCTAATTACGTCCCAGAGACCCCATCCCCGGGGTTAAAATGCATTAAAAATGGGAGACCATGCGGCCACTGAGCCTTAAAAGGTCAATGGGACCCTTCTTCTGGGGCAGAATAAATAAATAAAGGGAAGGTGGGAGCGCCCCCCCTTTCCCTGAGTCTTTAAAGGCCACGGTGTCCCCATCCCCTGGGCCTGGCTCAGAAAAAGAAAAAACAAGGCACAAGGACAGAGGCGACCCCTCCATTGGAGCGGAGGAGCATTGCCCCCACCTAAATTACCCCAGAGATGAAAAATAAAATGGTAATAAATTAGCATTTTTTTTTAACTTGTAAGGCGCAACAGCTACCCAAAAAGGGTTTCCCGGCGCCGAGATACAGCAAAAAATGTCAGGGGCGAAATGCAAGCTATTCTAAGTTATTGTTCGAATAACCAGGTCTTAACATGCCTTCGAAACCTGACATAGTTCTCCTCTTTTCGGATGAAAGGAGGGAGTGCGTTCCAGAGGGACGGACCAAGGTAGGCAAATGATCTGCCCCCCATTCTAGCCAATTTAAATCTCGGAACACAAATGTTGGAATGTGATTGTGAACGAAGACTACGCTTGGGGATGTAAGGCTGGGCCAAAGCTAGAAGGTATTTAGGCGCTGTTCCTGCCTTGATTCTGAACATGTATGTCAAGGCTTTAAAGCGAATTCTGTTTTCCACCCTGAGCCAGTGGAGTTCACGGCGATAGTTTGAGACCCCTGAGTTTTTAGGGATTTTGCAGAGTAAACGGACTGCAGCGTTCTGCACAAGTTGCAGTCGACTGACTACTGCTTTATTTGACCCGAGATACAAAATGTTACCATAGTGAAGTCGAGACGTGATGAGGGCATTAACTACAGTCTTCTGAGTAGAAGAGGGCAGCATCCAGATAATTTTCCTCAACCATTTGATGTTGGTGAGGCAGAGACCAACAACTTTATTGGCCTGTTTACTCATGGAAAGGGCACTATCCAAGATGAAACCCAGGTTGCGAACCTGCGTCACTGGGATGGGAAAAGCGGCCAACTGGTCAGGCCAGTGAGAGGGATTCCAGAGTTCTTGCTGTTTTCCTAAGAGAAGAACCTCTGTCTTGTCTCCATTTAGTTTTAATTGGTTTCTCGTCATCCAATTAAGGATGTTTTGAAGCCCGAGTTTGAGGGGAGATGAAGAGGACGGACCCGGTTCCGATAGGGAAAAAATTATTTGGGAGTCATCGGCGTAGGTCATAAGGGAGAGTCCGGATTCTTCGGCTAAGTCAGCAAGGGGTCTGAGATAAATATTAAAAAATAGTGGACTAAGTATAGACCCCTGAGGCACGCCGTGGGGTGCATTGAAAAAGTCAGAGCAGGCCGTAGAGGATGTTATTTGGAAGGTCCGGTCTCCCAAAAAAGAACGGATCCATTCAAGTGCTTTACCCCGGACACCATTTCTAAACAGTGTCTTAATGAGAATTTCATGGGAAATGTTTTTTCAAAAATTATAAGCATGAAGGTGCTGGGGTCTCTAAAGTAAAGGAGACATGCCAGACCCATAAGTAGATGCTGTGCCGGGTGCGTCAATGGAGTGTAAAGTCGCATTGATCTGAGTGAACCAATACCGTTAACAACCAAAGGATACTGTTTGCTAGGACTTTAGCAACAATCTTAATTTCGGTATTTATGAGGGAGATCAGATAGTAAGAAGCACATTGGTCCATGGGACATCCCAGTTTATGAATAACAACGATTGAGGCCTTTTACTCCTGATGTCCCGGGGTCCGACTCACTATGGATGCTGTGTAACTGGGCCAAGTACAGTGGCGGCTGGTGACATTTGAAAGTGGTGTGGCGTAACATTATTGTCATACTGCACTTTGGCGATCGAGCGTAGCCCAAACAACCTATGGGGTGGGCAAATGGTGCAATTTTCTAAATGCCGTAAAGTGTTAAATCATGCTACGGAGCTTTTGTATTGCACTTTGATCACCAGTTAGTTTTGACCGCAATGTCCTCACCTAATGCACCAAGGGGCACCATAACCAAGGAGTATAGCAGACTGCATTACACTCCAGAACTACCATTGTGGTCTCTCCCAGGCTGTGCAACATTTGACTATCATATGACGGGCATCCGTGGCCAGAGCAGAAATACAGACAAGGGACGACATGTATGAGGAGAAAACACTGCAGTCCTATAAGAATATGTGTAAAGTTTATGGGGTGGCACCCAGTGAATTTACGCTTTACTGAGCATAGGTATAATAACTGGAACACTGGTGGGGGGATCCGTTGCCTCACAGCTGCTACAAGTTGTGCTGACGCATGGGGCAACACGGAAGGCAGTTCCCTGCCTGTACTCAGCATTGGCGCACACAACAGAGCAGAAGGTGAGGACCTTAAAGGAATGGCGGGAACAATGCCTGGGGACAGAACTTAATGAAACGCACTGGACAAAATGCTTGGGCGATGTTAAATACACCTCCAGAAACTCTAGATTTCGGTATAGAGAAGAGGGTGAAATGATCTAACAATTCATAATCTAGCAGAGGACTCACTAGCAATAGTTCCTTGTAGAAGCAAAGCAAGCAGTTGTTTATAAGAAAATTGAGTGCAATGGTTGTGTGGATCCTTTCAATGTGTTGCATATGGTTATAAAACCATGCCTTTGTGATGAAATATCAATGGAATACAACACGATGTCGGTGCTTCTTCAATAGCTCAAAGTAGACACTTAAATGACAACATGCAGACTGCTTGTATGTCCTTTCACTCTAGCCACCCCTTAGAAACAGACAAGCAACATAGACATGCATAACACATAGTATACATGCCACTTTGAGGCCGTATGAGCGGCAGTAATTACCCAAGCAATGCACATTTTCTTCTGCATAGAAATTGAAACATAGAACTGGTGCGCCTTCACCTTGTGCACATTTCCACATGTGCCTGCCTCAAGATCCGGCAGACATACACCATATTGCAGGAGGCTTTCACTAACTACTGCTGTAACTGCAGATGAGGCAGTAACAACAAGCATTGGCATAGCCAATAGGTCTCGCCTTTGGGACCTTATAAGTGTTTAGCCATGCAAGTTGATGTTGTTGAACCAAGGAAATTGTGCTGGATAACTAAACACTTATAAGGTCCCAAAGGGGAGAACTATTGGCTATGCCAATGCTTGTTCTTAATTTTCTGGATGCCTCTTGGTCACTTGAAGGCAACAGGCATTGCTGACTTTTATGGAGTGTACTTTTCAGTGTGCTATATAAGAGTAATGATTGCCATTATATGGTACAAAAGAATTGAACATATTCATTCAAGTTTGGAAGATTCCGAACTCGAGACCCCATCCATTAGTCTCCTTTTGACAGAACATCCTGCACTAGATATTTTTGCACGAGTAGCATTCAAATTACTCCTAGTAATACTGCTAGGCACGACTTAACATCTCTCATTATTTCACTATCGCCAAGTTAACAGGCAAGATATACCTACCTATGATTTTTTTTTCAGGCTTAACTGGTACATATATATGGGCATACATTTGTGCACCCATTCACGTGGACTAGCTCAACTTAATTATTGTACAACATTTGGATATTCAGTTTTTCATTTTGATTGTGCCTCCTGATATGACTCTACTAAAATGCAGTCCCTTCTTTATCTGCAAATTCACTCACAATGGTCAATTCCATTGAGCTCTTTCAGAGGCTTCAGCTCTTCAGGCTTACTTTAGGTTCTCACCTCTTACAGAGCACTACGAGGCCGACCGGCGAGATAATAGTGTGTATTTTTTGATTATTTTCTTTTTTGTGTGTGTCAAAGTGAGTATTGTGTGCTTGGGTGGGAGCGAGCAGCTTACAGGCTCTAATCTAGACGAGTTTGGAATGTCATTCTGAGATTTTCCTCTTACACCACTCCAT
Source organism: Triturus cristatus (assembly GCF_964204655.1). Classification (NCBI taxonomy): domain Eukaryota; kingdom Metazoa; phylum Chordata; class Amphibia; order Caudata; family Salamandridae; genus Triturus; species Triturus cristatus. The sequence goes on from NC_140582.1 coordinate 852,796,586, forward strand.
CTTCAGTCCTATCTTGTTGAATCAGCCCTGTTCTGAAGTAACAACCTATCCCTAATCGCCTCACTTTCCTGTCTCCACAATAACTCAGTTCCCTTCACCCGACGTCTGGATTATGTGCCCCCTTCTTGTCCTCATACTTCTCCTCACCACCGCCTTCCTAGTAACACCCTTCCCTTATCCCCACCACCCTCCTCCTCCACAATTTCCCAACATGGCCACCGCTCGAATTAAGTCTGGAATTAATTGCTACAAAATCATCTACCCTTCTAACCTGACTAAAGCTGCAGCAAAACGTTTCAAGCATAACACCATTGAATGTTTCCCTGATTCCCTTTTTGTTGATCAGTTTTACAATGGTCGGTATGGGAGGCTCAAAAACGATCTAATTTTTTTCACGCACGACATACCCTCTTGGTCTACCAGCTTTAACAATTCCCTTAACGTCACCTCCTCCTCCTCTATCCCTCATGGGAAACAGCTAAAAATTTCCCCCTCTGCGGGTTTTAACGGCTCCCTCACTATCTCACTCTATAACAACGGTACTGTTATGATCCAAGCCAAAGACACCTGTCTCTCTCTCTCTTTGACCGCCTCTTCCCTTCCCTACTCCCCTCCCCTGCGACCGGGCTATCCCTTGACTCTCCATCTAGCTCCACCAATTACTCCCTTTCTCCTCCCTTGAACCCCCCACTCTCCAATAGGCTGCACCCTCGGGAGGCACAGGTCGACCCTCTTCTCTCCCCTCTGCCCTCCCCTCCTATTCTTCCCCCCTCACATTATGCCCCCCCCTCTTCACTTCTGCCTTACCTCTAGCTAAAACGCTCCTCGTCCATTCTGCACCATCCCGGCACTCCATTCTCATCTCCTCCCCCCTATCCCTACTGGTCACCCCCCTCCCTAGACCACCTCCCCTCCAGCCTTCTCCCCTAGTTAACTTTCCTTACTTTCCCCTTATTCCCTCCTCCTCTCTGCTTTTCCTCCCCATCCTCCCCTCACCATGTACCCCGATTTCCCCACAAATACATTCCATCTCTCTCCTTCCCCACACTCCTCCAGCAATGTTGTGCTACCCCCTTCACCCCCTGGTAACCCTTTCCCTCCCTCGGGCCTAGCAGAACCACTTCCTTTCTTCAACTTCCCTATCTCCCAATCCCCCCCACTCTGCCTGATACCCGCTCCCTCACAGCCACCTCACTTAGCTGCCAGGTCCTCTCCAACCTCCTCCCCTCTCTTCCTCCCAAACCTCCTTCATCCCTATGACCCCACACACTCCTCCCCTCTCCTTCCGCCCCACCGCCTCACTCCTCTCCTATTGCCCCCTAATTTTGTCCTTAACTCCTATCCTTCTTGCAACGCCAACAACGACAACTCTCCTCCCACCTCTGGTGCACCTACTCCTGCTCCCATCCAAAACCTCTCCCCACCTCTGAACCCTATTCCCCTACTCCCCTCCCGTTCCCCCACCTCTCCCTGCCTTCCACCGCCAAGTGCACCCCCTCCCATTTCCATCGAGCCACCCAACATGCCGTGCTCTGCCCTACTCTCTCTGGAAAATAAGCTAGGCTCTCTAATCACCTCCATCTCCCAACTTGAAGCTACCATTTCACTTTTAAGCTCCAAGATCTCGACTTTTCCATACACCTCAATTCCTTTGGAAAACACTCACCCTCCCACATGATGCATCTCGCCCCCACAACCCATAATAGCTAAGCATAGCTTGTCGTCTGCAAATTCACACAAGCACTCGAACGCCACCCTTCCTCCACTTTCACTTCCCAGTAACCCTGTTATCTACAATATTCCGACCATCTCCTCTGTCAGAACCACTCATCCACCTAAACCCTCCCGAGCGCCCTCTTATAAGTACAATATCCCCATCACCCCTCACAGCCCAAGTGCCCCGGTCACCAAAACAGCTGTGACAGAGCTGCGCTGTCTGCTCCACAACTGCAGATCTGCAATAAAACACAAACTTGAAATCTCCGATACCATCAACTTGCACAATATTGACATGCTCTTCCTCACAGAGACCTGGTTCAATGATACCTCTCATTCTATGTTTGTTCTCCTTGTACCCACAGGCTATTCTATACTTAGAAATGACAGAATTGACAAAGTTGGGGGAGGTGTTGCAGTCATCTTTAGAAACTCCCTTCAACTTAAGGCTCTTCCTAACAGCTCCTTCCACACTTTTGAATGCCTATCTCTTGAGCTTCAATTGCACCAACGCTCACCTCTCAGATTCCATGTTATCTACCACCCACCTGGTAGCATCCCTTTGTTTATGGAGGAACTCACAGACTGCATCAGTGACCAATACTCGCAAAGTGACAATCAGATCTTCGTGGGTGACTTCAATGTCCACTGGGGCTCGCCTCAAGACACCTATGCGAATTCGCTGGCCACCTTCCTCTCTGCAAACGATCTTATCCAACACTGCACTGAAACAACACACTCTAAGGGCTCAACCCTGGACCTTGTTATATCTAAAGCAGGCTTGCTGACCATCGCTACCCCTATTCATGTAGACTGGTCTGACCACCTCCTCATCCCATTCTCTCTTCACCTATCACACTCTGTAACTCTTGGCCAGCCTAAGAGGGCTACTTCCTGGTTCCGTGACACTAAAAATATTGACCTCAGTACCCTATGTGATTCTGCCTTGCTATCACTTCCAAGGCTTGACCCGGACCTAGATGTTAACGAACTCACCTCCCAATGCCTTACAGTCCTTGCAGTCGAAATCAATAATGTTGCTCCTCTCCAAAGCAAAAAGAAAAGGCCCACTCCCTCAGCACCTTGGTTCAACAAATCCCTTTATGAAGAAAGGAAGTACCTAAGAGTCCTTGAGAAACAATGGAGACAAGCGCCTTCCACCGAAAACTTGGCCACGCTTCGTTCAGCAAGATCCAAGTACCACAAGCACATCTTCCTTGGAAAAGCGTCGCACTTCAAATCCCTCCTTGACTCAGCCAAAAATAGACCCAAAAAACTATTCGACCTCCTCAAGAACCCTAACAGCTCTTCCCCAACCTCCAAATTGGAGGACTCCACAAAGAAAGCTGCGGAATTCGCTATATTCTTTGACAAAAAGGTGAAATCACTTGTAGATAAGGTCATTCATCCTACCCCTACAGAGGAGCGCAAATCCTTAACCATTTGGCAAAACTTTGACCCCATCTCTGATGATGCCCTCCTTAAATGCATCCTCGATACAAAGCCCTCTAACCATTCTCTTGACCCCATCCCTAGTGCCATTGCCATTGACTTCTATACCCATTCTCTTTCCTATTGGACCACTCTGGTCAACCTCTCCCTCAGTCAAGGCTCCCTTCCTGTTTCCTTCAAAACTGGACAGGTCACCCCTCTGCTTAAAAAACCCACCGCTGATGCGAACGACCTCAACAACTACCGTCCCATCACTAACCTACCCTTTCTTGCGAAAATCACAGAAAAATGTGTAGCGAAACAACTCTCTCGCCATATCAAGGATAATGATCTTCTTGACAATTTCCAGTCCGGCTTCATTCAAAACTGCAGCACTGAAACAACCCTGCTGCTAGTGATTGATGACGTGCTGAGGATACTCGATTCAGGGGAGTCTTGTCTTCTAATTCTTCTTGACCTTTCTGCAGCCTTTGACACAGTCAATCACAACACTCTCCTTAACACTCTTCAACAGAGAATGGGCATGGAGGGCACTGTGCTCAAATGGTTTGCCTCCTTCCTCTCTGATAGATCCCAAATGATCAAAATAGCGAACAGTCTTTCATCTCCTTTAGCGTCCTTTAGCGGTCAGTTAAGGTGTCCCTCAAGGCTCTATACTTGCACCCACACTATTCAATCTCTATTTAGAACCGTTGGGAAATCTCCTGAGTAAATCCGGGATCCACTATCATCTATATGCGGACGACACTCAAATCTACCTTAAGGTGGCCTCCACTCACGATCTCTCCTTCCTAAGCTCTACTCTCGACTCCATTCAAAACTGGATGTTAACTCATCAACTGATCCTAAATCCCTCCAAAACTGAATTCCTCCTCCTCTCCTCTTCACTTTCTCCCCCCCCTGTGCAATCATGGATGGATCAGGCTAATCTACTGAACAATAAACCCATCATTGTCAAGAGCGCAAAATCCCTTGGTGCATACTCGACAAAAAACTCAATCTACTCTCCCACATCGATTCCATTGCAAAGTCTGCTCGATACCAACTGCGCCTTCTTTGGGGGATTCGTCGCTTCTTCCCGGAGCACGACCTTAAAACCCTGGTCCAATCGCTGGTTCTCTCCAGATTGGACTACTGCAATTCTCTTCTTACTGGCCTCCCCAAAACCCACCTGTCCCCCCTGAAGTCTGTTCTCCATTCAGCAGCTCATTTCATTTATGGGGCCAAAAGAAGCGACCATATCACACCCATTTTATCCACCCTCCGTTGGCTTCCCATAGAGGCAAGATCTATCTACAAGACTGCCTGTATCACCCACAAAGCCTTGCACTCCTCCTCCCCTCGCTACCTGGCGAATAAACTGAAACTCTCTGGAGGCTCCAGACCTTCACGTAATGCAGAAAATGTATTGCTTGAACCTCCCACTTTCAAGAAGGAAAGATCGATGGCCCAATCCTTTTTAGGCAACGCGGTGAGAATCTGGAACTCACATTCGCCTCAGCTCCGGACCACCACCTTTCCCAGGCTTTCAAAACTGACCTCAAAGCTCTCCTCCTTCAAAGACACTTCCAAATTCAATTTACGCCCTCTATTTTCTGAAGGAAGTCCTTCCGTTATAGGAAATTCTGTTCTCCATGCCTATAGAAGTGCCTTCCCAGTGTGTTTTTGTGTGTTGAGTGTCTGCCATTTAGTGCAGTATTATACCTCTACTTGTACTTTGTACTCTTGTGTAACATGCAGATGTCACCTTTCCTTTTGTAACGTATCGTTTGCTACCTCTTGTATTTTGTTTGCTTTTGATACTTGCACAACGGCCACCACTGCCTCATGTAACGTAACTTTTGTTTTAGTGTTTTGAGTGTCTGCCATTTATTGACCTCTGTGTACTTTGTATGCTCTTGTAACCTGCACACGTCACTTTTTCCTTTTGTAACGTATCGTTTGCTACCTCTTGTATTTTGTTTGCTCCTGATACTTGCACAAATGTCACTATTGCCTCATGGAACGTAACGTTTGATTTTGTAACATGCTCACTTGTAATTTTTCTCCTTATGTATCATTACTGCTCCTATTGTGAAGCGCTCTGACACCTTCGGGTAAAGTCTGCGCTATATAAAAACGCATTAAATAAAATAAAAAATAAAAATAAAGTACTATACATTCATTCACTTACGAGTTGGGTAACATCATCATCATCAACTTTCAGTTTTGTACACCATGTAAATAATCAATATCTTATGACTTTATTAACTACATTGTTGTAATTCATTAACTGACTGAGGACATCAGTTGGCCTCCATTGTAAGCCGTCTGTTGTATGCTATCAGCAGTTTGCGCACCTCGCAGAAAGGCCTGGACGTTCTTCAGGCGGCGGCAAGGACATTTTCCTCATGAAGAGTTTATAATCAGTGCTGAGGGAAAGCAGGCGGGGGCCTCTGGCATCCCTGGATGAAAGCATAGGAGATGAAGAACAGTCTGTTCTGTAGGTTCGTCAAAACAAGAGCTATTTCCCAATTCTCCCTTTTCTGTCGCATAAAGTTCAGTCAGTGTCGCTTTTAGATTTATGCTGAGCATAAAAAAAACAGGAGTTGTGTAAGGCCTGCTCACCGCACTTCCACAGCTGCACGCCCGGCGCCACCTCCTCGTGGGAAAGCATTAGCAGATGATGAACTTGGCGGCACTGGCCTTCCACAGGTACTTAGAGGGTGGATCGAGGAGACGGGTTGAAACCAGCCAGCAGGGTACAAGGACAGACTCTCAAGAGACGAGACGCGGGGACCGGCACACTCCCCATTGCATTGCACCATCTGATGAACACAACTGCAAATGAGCATAACTTAGCTGACACTGGAAGAAAAAAAGGAAGGTTTGGCGAACTATTTAAGTTTGCCTTTAGAAAAGAACATTCTAATTATTAGGTCATTGTATTATAGAAGTGCAAAACCCAGGCTCCGGGGGAAGCGCGAAGAGGCAGGGAAAGCGGGCTTCAGAGGTGAATGGCACAAGCAGGCCTCGCTCCACTCTTCCGAGACCCCCTCCGCCTTCTCTCGGCGGTGCGCTCGCGAGCCTGCAACTGTGCAGAGCCGCGAGGCCGGAGACAGCAGGCATGCCAGAAATAGAGAGCCGCAAGCTGCACGGGAGCAGCGATCCCCGGCAAACAAGCCCGGGAGTGGTGCGCGCACGCTAAAAGGTATTTGCACCACGGCCAGCGCGACCGCCATCTGTTTCCAATTAAGATAATTGGAAACAGATGGCGCTGCTGCTCGCTCCCGAGCTGCCTAGGCCAGGGCAGAGAGAAGGCGGGCCATGCACCTGCCTTTGACCAATTGTGTGCTGTCTTTCTTAGAAAGACGCACGCAAAGGCCAATAGGTGTGATGAAAAAAAAGCACACGCACGAGCGTGTGGTACGAGTTGAAAAGCCTTTACTAGAAGCCTCGCCTTGTAGCACATGTGCGCTGGCTCAGGCGAGACCTAAAAAGTAATAGCAACAGAAAATGTACTGATGAACAAAATGTGCAGCTGATCCAGATTGAGTCCCTCCTCCCCCCGAAAGAAAACAAAGCATTTGCTAGGAACTCACAACCAATGTTCATACGAGGAAAGAAATCACCCTGCATTCTCCCAATGGCTTAGGTGATGCCTCAGAAATAAGTTAGTCCCATCCTCTGCAACTTCCCAACAGTAAGTAGCGTTTTGCTTATCCGGCAAAAGTATGGAGCTTCGTATTCTTCATGTGTAAAACACGCAAGACATGCCATACACAGCTAAGTTCAATTAATCACAGGGGCAGAGAAGAGATAATGCCATCTGCTGTCCTCTGTATGACCTCATTGTGCCACTGTGCCATCCCATTTTCTTTACTACTTATAAAAAGATCCAGGGAGCCAGGGAAGACTCTTCTTAGGAGCAAATTTCTAGGTCATGCACAAATCACCGTGAATATGGTTTCAAGGTACAGCTCATTCACAATAGACTACTAAGGGTCTTTCCCAGCAGTTTCAGGAGTCTGACCTTCCCAACTCATGTTATCCTAAAACCCACAGGAAGGCCCGCGGAAGGCGCGGGGGTCATAGGTTAAAGTGTCACAGTAAAAGGAAACTAATAAGTCTTTCTTAGTGGAAGGCTCGGTAGGTGGCCTGCCTTGAGGCTATAACTTCTGTAAAGACAATGTTGCTGGAACAAAAGAACCCTGGGTGATGACGATCATCAATAACCCATTATTGGCTGCTGACCTGTGTACCCCAATTCATGCTGATACCCGAGCTTTGCAACAAAACAGACATTTGGCCAATTAGACGGCAACTGGCAAAGCAGCCAGACAAACACACTGATAAACATGCAGAGATGTGCAAGCGCCTTGTAGAGGAGACAGAAAATGCAGTGTCAGAGGGGACGAAATGTACAGTCATACGAGTGGGAAGCCCACCCTGCATAGAATGTGCAAGGGTCATTCACACCGCTGGCTTCGGCACATCCATTGCCCAGTGTAACAATGTTTGGCAGACACAGTGACACCCAAAATGCAAAGATTACAAGCATCGTGTGTTTGCAGCCAACCCCATAATGCGGGACTAAGGTATGCAACTAATGCGCTATTAGGAACAGAAGAGTTCATAACGTATCATTTGCACTACTTGCTGGAAACCACAAGATGAAGCTTTAGCACTGTTGAAAGCACCGTGCACAATAGCGCGCCATCAGATTACCTCGAATGGGGTCCGATTCTTATACCTAGCAGCCAGCAATACAATTATTTATTGGCGTCAATTAAAGTCAATTTACAGTTATATGCGCATTTGCAAAATTCATATAAAGTAGTTTAAAAAGAGAACCAACCATTCTGTAGCCCTGTGTCCCCCCTTGGTTCCGGCGGGGACGCATATCTGCTCACTGTTATAGAAGAGTGCGAGTTTGCATTTCGCAAAATGCTCGCTGTCTTCACCATAATACTATGGGGTTTGTGGTAGAGTTTTGGATTTACTGCCTCAGGGAACACCAATGCACATATTTGTGAGTAAGTGTGCCCGCGCTGGATGTTGTGTAATATTTTTCTTAGATGTCCATTCGCGCTGCCTTAGTGTGTGAACTAGGCCTGGGCAAAATTTCCGTTCCGTTTGCGGAATTTGCGATAATTTGGCATTTCCGCGTTCCGCGGAGAGCGTGGAAATGTCAAAATTTCCGCATTCCGCAGCTTTGCGATAATTTGGTTCTTGCTCGCGCTGTAAAATAATACATTCTCGCGCGCGCGCGATCGCCTTACCTGAATCCCCGCGTTCGCCGACAAGTTTTCCCGATCCGGTCGCGTTCTCCATGAGATGTTGTATTGTTTTAGCCATTTGCGCTGTCTCGCGACAGTTCGCGTACGCAGTGACGTCATGCGTCGCGCAATCACGTCTTTTTTCTCGCGATCATGCACCGCGAGACAACTAAAAACAAGATGGCCGCGCCCGCGAGCAACCACAGGGGTAAGTTAGCGACCCGCAACCATGCAAAAAATATCGCGAACGGGCGGGAAAAAAACTTCCGCATCTTCGCGATATTTCCGCTTGTTTGCGGAGATTTTTAACATTTTCGCGATAATTTGCGAAAGTCGCTTTCGCAAATTCCGCCCACCCCTAGTGTGAACCTGAGTGTGTTGTGTGGCAGTTCTCACAGATTCGCACTATTTTGCGCGGCGGATAGAATCTCGCTGGTGTTTCACTTTCACGGCGCGCGCTGGTAGGTTTTATTATAGACTTCTCTCGTGCTACTTTGGCCCTCCTGGTGTATCGATGGTCGATGTTCGCTCTTGTTAGTTCAGCGTGTGTGTCGGTATAAGTCAAAGTTGCCCATGCTTGTCTCATGGAGGTCTGTGCTGTTTTTCCGGTAGATGCCCATACTTGTCTCGTGTGTGCGCTGCTTTTTACACAGATACAGATATTTGTTACGCCAGTGTGTATATTGTTAATTCTCCTGAATGAGTATTGCTCTTGTTACTTCAGTGTGTGAGATTCTATGTTTCGTAGATTATCACTCTGGTTAGCTTCGTATGTGTGTTGGTATTTTCTGCAGATGCTCACACTTGCTAGCCCAGTGTGCGAGTTGGTCAGCCGAGGCCGGCATGCTCGCGGAAGGGAGGGGAGGGGAGTGGGGGGGGGGGGGGGGGGGGGGGCGTTCTTGCGCAGCCATGCCGATGTTGATTATAATTAGGGCTCCCGGTTTTATGGTATTTATTTTTTTGCCATTTCCGTCTGTATTTATCCATATTTATTTGTTGGCCATTTTTTCTGTATTTATCCACATTTATTTTTGCCTCAAGCAAAAGACGACGCTACAGCTAGTATTTTTCAACATTTATTTAAATGACCAATGGCAGTGTCCACCTGAACTCAACTAGAGCAGGTAGCAAGAGCACTTTCAGTGAACACGACCCAAAACCCTCAGTGTTACCGAAGCTTGTCTAGAGTAGACCACAGAGAGCACATTCAGTGTCCAATAAACGCCACTGCCACTGTGCACCTGAGCTCATAGTGACTAAGGAACAATGATGTTACCTAAGCTCTTCGGGTGAAGGCAGCAGCAAGTACATTTATTGACCAATGTCCACCACCTCCAGTGTCCATCTGAGGATAACTAGAGCGTTTTCAGTGACCAAGGCACAACAATGTTAGTGCTTTCCTAAGCTTTTCTATAGAAGGAAACAGGGAGCACATTCAGTGACCAATACCAGTGTCCACCTGAACTCACTTAGAGCAGGAAGTAAGAGCGCTTTCAGTGAACAAGACCTAAAACCCCCAGTGTCTACTGAAGCTTGTCTAGAGTAGACCATAGAGAGCACATTCAGTATCCAATGCCCACCTCTGCCCACCTGAGCTTATATAGAGCAATCTCAGTGACCAAGTAGCAATGCTGTCAATGACTACACAAGCTCTTCGGGAGCAGGCAACAGCAAATACATTCACTGGCCAAAGGCCACCACTACCAGTGTCTACCTCAGCTCATCTGGAGCACTTTCAGTGACCAAGGCAGAATGCTGTCAGTGACAGCCTAAACTCACCTACAGCAGGCCGCAGAGAGCATTTTCAGTGAGTACAACCCCAGCAGAGAGGTGTGCTTCCCACCAATCCAGGAAGTAGCGAGCACATTGAGTGAGTACACCCCCAGCAGAAAGGTGTGCTTCCCATCCATTCCCAGACAGCAAAAGGCACATTCAGTGACTACAACTCCTCAACAGACAGATGTGCTTCCCACCTGCCAGAGACAGCAGAGAACACATACAGTGAGTACAACTCCTTAGCAGCCATAGATGCTACTCACTCACCCACATGCAGCAGAGAGCGCATTCAGTGAGTGCACGTAACCAGCAGAGGGGTGTGCTTCCCACCAACCCAGGCAGCAGAAGGCAAATTCAGTGACTACAACTCCCCAACAGACAGATGTGATTCCCACCAACCGGAAACAGCTGAGAACACATACAGTGAGTACAACTCCCAAGCAGTCAAAGATGCTACACACTCACATGCATGCAGCAGTGAGCGCATTCGGCCGAAGTCCGGTGCTGAGGGGGCTCCCTGGAGCTTGGAGGCCCCCTGCACCGCGGGGGCTGCGGGGGCCTGTGTTACGCCCTGATTTTTTTGTTGAATCAATAAATAGTAGGTTGGGAAATGGTTCTTTTGTAATGCGCTCTAAAACCTTCGGGTAAAGTTCACACTATATAAAATTGCATTACATAAATAAAAAGCAGCCGGGAACCCGGGAAGGGCGTGCAGCAGGCATCCTCTGCAGGCATCCTCTGAAGCCATGTGGGTGCACAAGTGCAGAATTATCCTTCAATCACAGAGATTAGTTGGAGAATGGGGTGGTATGGCTGATTTCATTGGTGTGTGGCAGCCCGGGCTGAGACAGCTTCCCGGGCACACATACAGCCGCACCTGAGTATTTCACAGGTCTTTAAAAGACCATTTGCTTGTTAAACACCCATTCCAAAGTGAAAAGAACACCACAAGACCCCCCACCCATACGAGGAAGGAGGACGGAGGATCCGATTTCGGACTCTGGTGCTGCCAGTTCAAACCGGATGGGAGAGGAGCCTAAGGCTGCAGCGGGACAGACTTTGTCAGAAGCATCTTTCTCGGGGACTTTTATCTATCTTCTGTTTGTAGGGACACTGTGAAGCCGCCATTTATCTGTCCCCTGAGGGCACATACACAGGGGAAATACACGTACCTTTGTGGTTGCACGCGGCATAATTTGCTAGTATTTTGACGTTTTTACATATAAATACAGACAAAGGAAATATAGATTTCCATCTGTATTTATATGTAAAAATCTGTTTAAACGGAAAAACGGGAGCCCTAATTATAATACAAAAATAAAACCTTAACCAACCCACATTACCGCCGGCGCCGCCTCTGCTCCTGGCTGGTGTGGCGATGGTGCAGCCGGGTCCCGCCTGTTCCCGCTGCTTTCCTGCAGGAACAGGAACAGTGGTGGCTGGTGACATTTGAAAGTAGTGAGGCGTAAAAGATCAGGATGAGTGTCAACAATTTTGTACTGTGTCCACGGTTTGAACTGACCACTCTATTGTCCTCTGTACTGGTTGGAAATGCCTACAGTCAATAGAAGCCACCCCTAATCCTGCATACTAGCCATGTGAGGCGTGCTGGCGTGCAGACTAGAGACAGTCTGATGTGGATGCCGGCCTGGAGACCTATTTCTAAACTGCACCTTTATGTTGGTGGAGGAGGTTGAAATTCACTACGGCATAGATCTGCCCTGTTTTTGTTGAGTATAGTGCATTGAAAATTAAATAAAGATTTTCATAGAAAAAACACATACCCAGATCAATACTCCTGAAAAAAGGAAAGTGATAGAACAAAGACAGAAAGACAGAACTTCCAAACAAGATCTGCTCTCACAATCCTACAATAATTCACTCCAGCAGCATCCGTAGGACAGCAGCATTCCCTGATATTGATCAATAGTGCAACCGTACCTTACCCAGAGAGATCAGCACGCAGTGAATTTCGTTCAGCAGGTTCCCACACAGCTCCCTCTGCCATCCTTGTAAATGATCCCAATCCTCACCTGAGAAGCAGCCAGAAGCACAGCGGAAGGGAATCTGTGCCTGGAACGAAGACCATTATTTGGCTTTCTCGGCCTCTACACTCAGTGAACGTTCTGGAGTGCTTTTAACACCAGGCCAGTGCGAAAGAACTAGACAGCAGAGTAAGATGCTGAGCATCAACTCACTCTCGAATCCCAGGGGTGCGTCTCCTGTGCGGATTATGCCAGGCCCCGGCATTCCTGCAGTGCCCAGACTGCCAGGTCACCTACTACTGCTCGACCGAGCATCAGCCATCAGCGCAGCGACTTCGAAAACTGGCCACTGCGTGCCCCGAAGCCCGCGCACCGAGAAGAGTTTGCAGATCAGGCGGCACCGGCTGCTGGACATCTGCCAGCTAGCGGCCGAGCGGTTGCTTATTGTTTCCTGGCGGTACAGTCAGGCTCTTCCTGCCGCTATGCACGCCCTGCGCTTTGGTATCAAGGTCCACGGCCCGCGCTCCCTGCAGCTGGTGCTCGCCTACCTGCTGCTCGCCGAGACCAGCACCGGGATGGGCCACTTCTCGCAGGACGAGGAATTCTTCTTGCACGCTGACTGGACTGTACTCAAGAACCCCGACTGCAGTCCTACACTGCTGGCCAAGCTGCACCGCATTCACTACTCTTTTTCTCCAACTTGGCCAAGGACATCTATTACAGCAGCAGCTGCACCTATGGCGCCGGCGACATGCTCCCGGCTATGTACTTCCACATGGCTAACATCTCCCAGTCGCGGCCGGTGGACTGAGTCATGATGCCGGCCACGACTTAACATGGGAGCCAATCACAAGGCGCAGGGGAGAGCGCCCCAGCCGCGCCATTTTCTCCTGCATAAAGAAAAAGGAAGAGTGGGCGGTCGTGCTCGAGGGCAGGGGGGAGTGGCTTACCCACTGTTGTGGGTACTGATAGTTTGGTCGGCTAAGGGGCCGACCAAACAGTTAGTACCCACAACAGTGGGTAAGCCACTCCCCCCCTTCCCTCGAGCACGACCGCCCACCCTCCTGCCCCCAACCAGGCACTTCTGCTTTCTCGCAGTGCGAGAAGCAGAAACATAAAATGGTAGTTTTTACCATTTTATGTCTCTGCTTCTCGCACTGCAAGATAGCAGTGGGGCAATGCCCAAACGCCCCTATGGAGGAGCCACCACTGATTACAGGAAGCAGCCAGCAGGCAGCCTCATTTCCCGGCCCTAACCCAATCACAACGCTGCAATGGCAGCGTTGTGATTGGTGAGTCGCAGCAGAGAGCGCCCTAGCAGGGCCATTTTCTCTATGTAGGCTGTATTCAGCAGCCTACATAGAGAAAAAGGGGGAGTTTGCATGACTGCTTTGTTCGGCCCTGGGGCCGACCAATCAGTCAGTACCCACAACAGTGAGCAAAGCCACTCCCTCCCTGCCCTCGAGCAGGACCGCACACACGCCCGACCCCAACCAGGCTCCATTTATGTTTCTACCTTCTCACACTGCAAGAAAGCAGTGGGGCGACACCCCCATGCCCCAATGGGGGAGCCGCCACTGGCCAAGAACCCCTTCTGCACTAGCCTCTCAGGGTTGCGTGATCTGAGAAATTAAGGGTTCCCTCTGGGGGGAGGTGCGGATGCAGATTAGTGTACACTGGTTCAAAACACAAAATGCATGTAGCAGCAGCAATAAACCATTGTTCAGCCAAATACTCATTGCCTATCACAGAAATGAAGAATATGACATTTACACATAATTACACAGTTCTCCCTTGAGGTTGCAGTTCTAGTCTTTGGCAACTACCTGTCCTACTCAATACTCATGTTAGCAATTATAGTTATTCCCTATTCACTATTGGTAAGATCTAGGGTATAACGAGAGTTGCACTATCCCTGCTAGGGTGGTGTCCCTCTATGCGCACAGCATTGTGGGGTAACGAAGTTACCAAAATTCGTTTTAGTTAAACCAAAGTTCATTTATTCATGGTTGAAAAGTTGAAATTCATTATTCCATATGACAAATTATGGCATGTTGAGTCAACAAAGGTACTGATGGATATCCTCTATGCATTTCGGGTAAAAACCCTTCGTCAGGAGGAATCCTGTAAACAGAAACAGGAGAAAAAGTTGCATATCCCCTAATCGGGTTTGTATTCCATTGAAATTAAAATGTTAAAAATGTAGAAAATGAGAAAAATATGTATCCCAGATATCAAGCTCCGAAAAAGTGCACAACGGAACAGTGTTAGAAAGAACTACGCAAACCATATTGGAAATTACACCCGAGTGACCCGGTGTTTTTCTGAAAATTTACCGCGTGTGACTCAAGTAGCAAAACAAATACAATGATAGCAGCGTATTAGTTGACTACGTTAAAAGTTGTGAAAGACGTGTACTAAATTTACCGCGTGTGACTCAAGTAGAAAAACAAATACAATGATAGCAGCGTATTAGTTGACTACGTTAAAAGTTGTGAAAGACGTGTACTAAAGTCAGGTGAAATCGTCATGCCGGTGTATAAAATAAGGGCGTGTCAAAGAATAGAACCTCATACCAAGAATCGGTACAGGGCAAGAAAGTTACCTCAGTTCACCCGTTCATGTGAGCATATCCAAAGTGCTCTGGTCCGAAGAACCATTGTTGAGCATGTGGCCGGGTTAAGAGTGTGTTTGGTAAACAGAGAAAGGAGACTCTGATATTGGCGGCCATCTTAGAATGGTGGAAAGTAACCAAGGTAAAATGTGAATAAAGAAAAGTGTGTGGAAGGGTGAAAATAATAAAGTTATTTTTTTAAGAAACGTAAAAAACGTAGAGAAAATATGGGTGAAAGATAGATGTAAAAAACAATTTAAATGTGAAAACGTGAAAAACGATGAACAATTTAGAAATGAATTTGATGATACAGATAAGTGTAAACTTTAGGGCATTCTGACAGACATCAATACAAAGTTAAATAAAGCAACCCAGTTCGAGACGATCATTGAGTCCAAGGGGTACCATGGAGTTCATTTTATAAATCCAAAAAGTCTCTCTTTGGATCAGAAATTTTCTGTTGTCACATCCTTCCCTTAGCGGGACCGTTTCACACACTAAGAAACGTAATTGACTGACGTTGTGTTTATGTTCGTTGAAATGTACAGCTACTGTCGAGTTCAGGTTGTTGTTACGGATATTACTTTTGTGTTCGTTTAATCGAGTTTTCATTTTCCTTTCAGTTTTGCCAATGTAAGGCAGGCCGCATGGGCACTTCAGCATGTAAACAACGTTTTTGGAATCACAGGTTGCAGATACGAAAAGTTTTATGTTGTATCCTTTGGTTGGATGTTGTATGTTCGTGCCTGTGATGATGTTGTTGCAATTCCCGCAATTATAACAAGGTCTGGTACCCTTGTATTCAGAAAAAGGCTGTGAGGAGCTAGTTGATTTCAATACCTCCATGAAGTTTTTACTCCTTTCATAGGCGAACAGAGGTTGCTGCGAAAAGATGTGATTGAAGTCAGATTCCATTTGTAGTAGGGGCCAATGTTTGAGAATGGATTTCCTGATGTTATAACTTTCTGTTGAGAATTTTGTGACCATAACCATTCTCGTGGCTGTGTCTGAGGCTGTAGGTTGTTTATCCAACAACGTTCCCCTTTCTTTGTTAGATGATTTGACGATGGCTGTTGACAGTATTTGTGATGGATAACCTCGTTTAGCAAAGCGTTGTTCCATTTCCAAAGTTTGTTGGGTTAGTTGTTGTGGTTCAGAAATGATTCTCTTTATCCTGAGAAATTGGGAAAAAGGTAAGTGTCGTTTCAGAGAAGGTTGATGAAAACTCGAATAGTGAAGTAAATTGTTTCTGTCAGTGTCTTTCCTGAAGAGTGTGGTTTGAATGTGATGATCCACAATGTAGATGTGAACATCTAAAAAATTAATGTCCGTTTGACTGATGGTGGAAGTGAACTTGAGTCGATCATTGATGGTGTTGAGATTCGTGATCGCTTCAGACAATGTGGTTTTTGAACCTCTCCAAATTAAAAAAATATCATCGATGTAACGGACAAACAATAACAAATGATTCTCCCATGGTGTGGTATGCAAGATATGATCCAACTCGAATTTGTGCATAAACAGGTTGGCGTAGCAAGGTGCTGCGCAATTTCCCATGGATGTTCCATTCAATTGGAGGAAGTATTGGTTATTGTAACAAAAGTAGCTGTGATAAAGTGTGAAGTGTAGTAACTCCATTAGAAAAACCTGTAAATCAGGGGAAATTTGTGATTGTAAAATGAAATGTTCCGTGGCTTCTAACCCCAAGTCATGAGGAATTGAGGTATAGAGGGAAGTAACATCAATCGTGCATAGATACATGTCTGTATCCCACGAGATGTTGAACTTAAGAAGAATGTTCAAAAAATCTGTAGTGTCTTTGACATAGGTAGACATGGACTGTACGAGAGGTTGGAGATGTCTGTCCAGGTATTTGCCAACTGGTTCGTGAAGTGAGCCCCTCGTTGATACGATGGGCCGCATAGGAGGATCCACTATATTTTTGTGGATCTTCGGTAACATCCGTAAGGATGGACTTCTAGGAAATTTAGAAATAAGGAATTTCTTTTCTGTCTCACCAATGGTGCCCGATAGGACTGCTTTATCCACAAGATTCTGTAATACTTGTAAGATGGTCATTGTGGGATTGTGATCAAGTTTTGAATAGGTGTTAGAGTCTAACACATGTTCATCCAGTTTCCGAGAGTAGTGTGTGGTATCCATGACAACAAGTGCCCCTCCTTTGTCAGCATCAAGGAAGGTTATGTTGGGATTATCAGCCAGTTGTTTAAGCAGAGATTTATCCTTCGATGTGAAGTTTGCATGTTTGGGTTTACGATGTTTAAAAACTGACTGAAGATCTTGCTTCACCAAAGTCTCAAAGGTATCAAGAATTTTGTGGCTTACTGGGGCTACATAGGTACTCTTAGACGTAAGACCTTTCAAGGTATTTTCTGTTTTAAACAGCGGCTCAATAAGAACATTGTCAAAAAAATGTCTCAGTCTGAGTTTCCGCATGAATTTGAATAGACTTACATCGGCTTCCATGGGGTTGCTGGAGTATGTTGGTACGAATGAAGACCCCTTTTGTAACAAGCGTATTTGAGATTTATTGAGAACCGTTGAAGAAATGTTGATGACTAAGTTGTCTCTATCATTTATCGCTGGCTCCTTGTCGTTCTTTTGTCCAAAGGTGGAATTGCTTTTTTTGCCCCTCCTGGATCTCCGGGGTCTTTTTGGCCTATCCCTAAAAAAGGAACCGCAGAGGGTAAAGAAGTAGAAGTTGAAGTCGTTGGGATCTCAGTATCTGAAATGGTTTGAGATTGAGGTTGATCCTTTTGTGGGAAACTCTTCGGTTTACGGCGAGTGGTATCGGAATCACTGGTGGCCGGTGATGTGTCAGTATCAGATGTTCTGAAGGGTGGTTTAAATTGTCTTCTCCTGGCGTATACTTCCGCCCAGTTATAAACTTCCCCGAGTTTATAATCAATTGTGTCCCGTCGGAACTTCCTGAGTTTCCTCTCATTGACTTCTTGCTTGTGCTTCTCTAATTGGTCATTGATGTCCTTGAGAGTCTGAGATAAATCATCTGACGACATTTTAGTGGCTAATTCATTCTTGAGTTGGGTGATCTCTGTGTTTAGATCTTCCAAGATATTGGATAATTCTTCGATGATCAACAATATAAGATCCAAGGAACACTTGTTCAGGATACCATACCATCTGTCTACAAATTTAGGATCATTTTTACACAAGGATGGTTTGAGGGAGATCCGTAAACCTCTCGGAATGCGTTGCGCTCGGTGGTATTGAATCATTGTGCTCGCATGTAAACGCTGGTTGATTTCACGTTTTGTTAAATAAAGGAGTTGCTTGATGTTGCTTTGTATGGTGCCTGTGCCAGAGGGGGTAGCTTCAATGTCTCCTATTAAAGAGTAGATCCTCTGTGTTTCTTCATCGCCGAATGCAAATGTTTCGGCGCGTTTGTCCGTGAGGTTGGTAATGTCTTGATAAGCCATGGGTGCTGCGATAGTGGTTGAGCGATGCAGAAAGACAAGTGTTGAAATATCGCGCACTCCCTTTTAATCTCTGAACTTTGGTTTAACTAAAACGAATTTTGGTAACTTCGTTACCCCACAATGCTGTGCGCATAGAGGGACACCACCCTAGCAGGGATAGTGCAACTCTCGTTATTTCTTCGACCTTGGTTCAGGGGTCGCTCCTCTAGCAGCACGCCGCTACTCGAGTAAACTCAATACACATCAGAGATTAAAAGGGAGTGCGCGATATTTCAACACTTGAAGATCTAGGGTATGCCACACTAGTAGTCTGAGTTTAAGAAATCCACTACAACTCTGATTTAAAGTCAATACGCGCTCGATTTAGCAGCAAGTTCCTCTGCGGGCTGTCAGGCCTGAAACAAGTCTTAGCGCCTCTGGCAAAAGTGAAGCATTCAGAGTTCTGGAGTTTGCCCCATCCGCAGGTGCTCGCAGTGGCTCCGGTCCAAGTCAGGTGAGCCACTCACATGCAGACTCAATGGCTGAACACGGTGGATGCGCATTTGGTGTCTACAAATAGAAATAAGAAGGGGAGGATGAGACCCCAAAACTTGTTATCTGCCAAGCAGCCAGACGGGCTCTGTGAAAGGGAAGTTCTGCAAGACTTCTGCCTGTGATTAGGATTGATGGCCAAGGCCTGCTGGCTGAGGGGACATCACCCAGGGACTCCAAGAGTACCTGCCCTGGGACCTGAAGCACGAGTGCCTGCCTGCTTACCAAGAACTGTATAGTCTGTGAGAAGAGGAGAGTGTTGGAGGGAGCAAGGACCAGTGGAGAGCCCTGTCAAGTGGACTTCCTGTTCGAGATGTGAGGAGATGGCTGCTGTATCAATCGTGTTGTTGCCCGTGTGCAAGACTGAGTCGACAACCCCATGTGCCAGGAGGTTCCGCACAAGAAAAAGACTGCTTTGTAGGAAGGGCTGAACCCTTGTGCGGCAGCAATGCAGCAACCCCATATGCCAGGAGGGTTTGCATTGGAGAACTTTGCTGTGTTGATTGGGCTGAAGCCCATCGACAGTGAGCAGTGGTAACTTGTATATCACCGGGAGAAAAAAGGACTGCTGTGATGACTGCTTTTCAAGAGGGAAAAGGAGTCTTTGAAGCTATATTTTGTGGTTCTTCTTATTTTGAAGTGAATGCTAATTTGCTCCTTTTGCCTCTTGCAAAGAAGAAGCTGATAGTTCCACAACACATGCTATGAGAGTGACTCACACCTGAATGTCAGCCACAGTGGTATGTGCATCAAAAGGTTAACCCAGGGCTCCCTGCTCCACTCTTTATAATTCTCTTATCAGCCCTATCTTTTTCCTGAGATGTGCCAAGGCCCCTTCCTGTTGATCTCTCGTTGAATAAAATAGCACCCTTTAAAGTATACAGGGGAGGCCTGGTCACCCCTCCCCAGTGTGTGTCCCACCCAGCTTTCAGGAATGCAGCAATCGACAAATCTGTCTGGGGTTATTTCTCTACTGCCACTCTATATTTTACCATGCAGGCCTGGGTCTCCCAAAATGGTACCCAGGGCCCTCCAAGTACTGTACCATCCACAGGCAAACATATACCCAGTGCATGTATAGTGCATATATGTACTGCAAATTACTGTATGTTTCATCTAGTCTACCACTCCCAGGTACATAGACACCAGGTACATGCATTTATCCTGCACATACTGCACATCACTGCATCCTTCAGGTACAGTACCACTCTCAGGCACATGCACCTCCAGCACATGCATACACCATGCATGCACTACTTAGTACTGCACTATCCTGGTATTGTAACCTCCCCAGGCACACATGCACCCAACACAGATACAATACTTCTGCACTGTGCAGCACTTCACACCAACCCGATGTAGGCCAAGGGTGAGTTAAGCACACAGCAGTGGAACTTTAAAAAGCAATTGAACCTGTAGGCCTCGTTCCCATGACACAGGTTAAGAAGTACCTGTTCACTACATAGTATGCTGCCACCACTGCGCTTGTGCTGCTTAACTCCTAGTGAAGGCAATAGCCTTCCACCACTATGAGGGTAGCTCTTTGTCCCCCCCAATCCAACAAGACTGCAATCCGTGAGACAGGCCTAAGTCATGGCACACATGCATGATCCGTGTTTGCCTATCTATGATAACAAAAATCAGCATTAGGGATCACGACATCAGTAGATGTGGGTATTCAGAAAAGAGATGCATGCCCATTACCATGCAGAAGACCTTTCCACCCTAACAGAGTGCAATTGTCGCATTGGAATTTTCCCTATAATCTTAACACACTGTGATAGGCCATGTAAGAGAACAATAAGCACATCTATTGCGGTTTTAGATAGTTATGGAGGCACCCAGTATGTTACACTGTTTCCCCTCCATCTAACCTTCAACAACCACATATCTTCCGAGTGGGTCAGGGCTGGCCGAGAGACAGAGAGATGGAAGTTTAATGTGCAGAAAAATCGCTACCGATCTGGAATCTCTTGTGTGTCCCACATGATAAACCTTACCATAAGAAAAGCTAGATAGGAATGAGCATCTGATACCCCAGCAGGTGAGCCTACTGTAGCATCAGAATTGCTGGTGTGTGGCGTTCCACATATCTGAGGGCTGCCCCCGTTTTAATGCGATCATTCAGCCCATTATATTCGATGTCATAACTGTAAAGTCATACATGTGGGTGTATAGCATGGATTAGTGAGTTTGCAAAGATTACCAGAACTGCCACCTGAACGTAACTGGGTGATGTGTTGCCTGTCATCATTCGAAAGCACTGTGAGTAATGTAAAACCATGTAAAAGCCAAGATAGAATTAGCCTAAAAAGCCCCCTTCTCCAAACTTCTACCTGAGAAGCATCTGTTGTCCCAACTTTCCATTATAAACTATAAAAACCTCAAACTGGAGAAACATTAGGCACCAACAGTTGCCCTTCATAAGCCAAATTCATACAGCATACAACATTGCTGGCATAACTGAAAATAAATAGATTAGCAGGCGTTCACAACTATGAAAGGTAAAAAGAAAAAAGGCCAATATGAAGTCCTGTCAGGGAGTCTCTACAGCAGTTGTCTCTTCTGAAGAAGAGTTCAGGTGCACTGGTGATCTTCGTGTCGGGCCAACTTCTGGGTTTCATTTAGTACCAGAGTGGCTACTTTCAGTTCTTGAGGAGTCTAGTGATTTCTGGACTAGACCAGATTTCCTGTGCGAACCTCCACACCTCCTCAACTTACACTGCTGAGCTGCCACAATTGCCCTGTACAAGCCTTTCAGTGTGAGGGGGTTGCATCTAAGACTTTTTTGCTGAGTCGCCCATTCCCAGGCCGTCTCTGGAGATTCTTAAAAGAAGGATTTGGATTTGTGGAGCACTTTTAGCCGTGCAGGGTGCATAAGAATATTTTGGTGTTTCATGGCTAGTCACTTCAGTTTGACAGAATTAAAGGACATCCTCTGCTGTTGCACCTGGCGAGTGTAATCTGTGAACACTATGATGCAGGTTGATTGAAACTGCAGCACTTTGGCCACCATAACCCCTTTAATAATTGCATCTCTATCTCTGTAGTTCAGCATCTTCACAATCATGGGATTCGAGCAGGGCATCCAGGGATCTGTGGGATCTTTCAATCGTAGAGCTTAATGAAAACTTCTCCATTGGCAGCCAGGAGACTATCCCGGATTCCAGGAACGTTTCCGCAATCAATCTCTCTGCACCCCATAGGAAGCCCATTAAGCCGAAATTGCTTCTCCTCGCCCTGTTCTCAACGTCCTTCACCGTTCTTCCAGAACTTCAGACGTTGTAGACAGGTGTAAAACAGTGGTGTTAAGCTCTTGACCCGCATCTTAGGGTTCAGCTATGCGCCTTTCGGTCTCTGCTACTTTGCTGACCACATTAGGTATGTCTTGATGAAGGAGGGACACATCCACTCTTACTTAAACATTTTTAGTTTCCAGTATTGATCTAGAGGCCTGTATGGCTTGTAGGATGGCACTAGTGTCCACAGACCCAGGGAGGCACTGGGCCCTCTTTGGTTATCTGTGTTGTTGGGGCCATGAATTTGTTGATCTTAGTTTGCAAATGCGAAGAAGGTGGTTTGTCAAGTCTCATGGTCACAGTGGCTGGCCGAGGCACTATTCTACCTTTATGCTGACCAATTGTTTCGGGCCAGGGGAGGGAATTCATTAGACAGCAGACCGCCCACGGAATCTGGACTCACAGACCAGCAAGATGGAGTCGGTCACAAGACCATGGTTTCAGGTGATGCACTATCTTTGAGGCATGATGGCCATATGACACCTTGTTTCTATCCAACAGGTTGCTGTGTTTGTGTGTGGGACACTGGTCTTTAGAGTAGCTGCAGTTTTGTTCCACAACTCCAAAAAATCGAGAGCCAGTGATTCAGTCATGGGCAACCGAGGTGAGTAATTATTGAACAAGTTACTTACCTTCTGTAACTATATATCTGTAAGAAACATAGTTTAGTTATAGATTCCTTACCTTAGAATTACACCCAGGCGTCAGACTAGATCCGGACAGTTTTTCGTCAGCAGTACCCCTGCACGTCGGAAGGTGGCGTCGGTCGACACCGCATCCGTCATTGGCATCGTAGTCGCCGGGATGATGCCACGGTAGCTATATAGACTCCGCCCTCGCACGCTGACATCAGTTCTGTATACGACTTTCTACGCCAGAAGCGTAGAGCCATGCAAGACACTGACCACTGGTGCACAAAACTAGGGCCCTGAAAGGATGTCCTTAACCCTAGAAGTTAGTTCGCAGAACGGGGAGGATGGGTGGGGCGGTAAAGAATCCATAACTAACCTATGTTTCTTACAGATATATCGCTACCGAAGGTAAGTAACTTGTTCATCTGAAAGAAACAGTTAGTTATAGATTCCTTACCTTAAAATAGATTCCCCAGCAATACCAACCCCGGAGGTGGGTCTGCAAACCAAGTTCACACCAGAAAGTCCTCAAGAACAAAAAACGGCCAAAGAAGCCGTCTCTCCAGACTTGGGTATCCAGGCAGTAAACGTGTGCAGCTATGCCCATGTAGCTGCCTGACAGATGTCATTTAGGGGCACTCCTCGTCCCAAAGCAGTAGTAGCTGCCACCACCCTGGTGGAATTGGCGCGCAGCCCCAATGGAGGCTCCTTCTTAGCCAAAGAATAGCAGGCTTTGATGCACAGAATGACCCACCTGGAGATGGTCCGTTTGTGCACAGCCCAACCTTTCTTAGTGCCCACGTAACCAAAAAAGAGCTGGTCGTCCACCCGGAATTGTTTGGTGCGATCCAAGTAGAAGGAAAGCGCACGTTTTGGATCGAGACGGTGGAGCCTCTCTTCACCTTTTGAAGGATGCGGAGGCGGGAAGAAGGTGGGCAAAGTGATGGTTTGGCCAATGTGGAAAGAAGTAACCACCTTGGGAAGAAAGGAAGGCCTAGTTCTAAGGACGACCTTGTCCGGATGGACAGCCAGAAAGGGAGGCTTGGAAGACAGAGCTTGGAGCTCAATCACCCTGCACGCAGAGGTGATGGCCACCAGAAAAGCAGTTTTCAAAGTGAGGAGTCTGAGAGGACAGTTATGCAGTGGCTCAAAGGGAGCACACATAAGATATGTCAGAACCAAGTTCAAGTCCCACTGGGGACATCTGAAGGAAACAGGAGGAAACAGTTGAGTAATATCCTTAAGAAATCTATTTACAACAAGGGACTTGAAAAGAGAAGGCTGATCAGGGAGCCTGAGGAAGGCTGAAATGGCCGAGAGGTAGCCCTTAAGAGTGCCCAGAGCAGAGCCCTGCTGGGCCAAAGATAGGAGGAACAAGACAACCTCAGAAAGAGGGGCAGAAAGGGGAACCACAGCCTTTGCTGTGCACCATGCCACAAATTTATTCCATCTGCAGGCGTATACCATCTTAGTGGAGGGACACCTGGCTGCCAAGATTACATCAGACTTCAGGAGGCAGGTCAAACGATATCAACTGCCGCCGCTCAATCTCCACTCAAGGAGGTGGAGGCTGGACAGGTTCGGGTGGTGGACCGTCCCCTGCTGCTGCGACAGAAGATCCTCCTGAAGAGTCAGTCGGATCGGAGGATCGATGGCCATGTTGAGCAGCTCGGGATACCAGATTCTTCGCGCCCAATCCGGAGCTACAAGAATGACTTGGGCCCGGTCATGCTTGATCTTCTTCAACACTCTGGGCAGAAGTGGTATAGGCGGTAAGGCGCATAGAAGACCGCAACTCCACTAGTGACAAAAAGAGTCGCCTAGCGAGTGCCGCCTTGGAAATTCCAACGTGCAGAATAGCTGACATTGCGCGTTCTCTTCAGTGGCGAATAGATCTAACCAAGGCTCCCCACACTGTAGAAACAGACCTTGCACCACCTCTGAATGAAGACGCCATTCGTGATCCATCATGCACCTGTGGATGAGTTTGTCCACCCTGGCATTCAGTGAACCTGCCAGGTGTTGAACCACCAGGGATATGCCCTGATGTTCCAGCCATGTCCAGAGGCAGAGGGCCACTTGACATAGGGTCCACGACCCCACCACGCTCTGTTTGTCACAGTACCACATGGGGCATGGTGTTGTCCGTGAACACCTGCACTACTCTTCCCCGGACAGAGGGAACACATGTTTTGAGTGCAAAACGAATTGCCCGAAGCTCCAGAAGGTTGATGTGCAGCCCAGACTCCGCCGGAGACCAGAGACCTCTGATCTCTGCCTCTCCATTGTGCCCCCCCCCCATCCCAGAAGGGACGCGTCTGTCGCCACTGTGTATTCTGGTTGAGGAAGGAAGAGGGATCTGCAGTTGACCCAATCCTGGTTTGTTAGCCACCACTGCAATTGTCATGCAGTGCCCTCCGAGATCTGGACGCAATCGGACAGATTCCCCTGATGCTGCGCCCACTGGAACTTCAGATCCCACTGAAGAGCCCGCACATGCCACCTGGCATGATCGACCAGCAGGATGCAGGAGGCCATGAGGCCCAGCAGCCTCAGGGTCATCCTGACCAACACCCGGGATAGAGGCTGAAAGATTGGAATCATAGCCCGAATATCTCAGACTCGCTGTTTCGGAGGATAAAAGCTAAACTGCGTCGTGTCCAGAACTACTTCGATGAAGAGGAGCTTCTGAGAGGGGGTCAGGTGTGACTTCGGCACTTTGATGGAGAACCCCAGCAGGCAGTCGGCTGTAGTCTGGAGGTGGGAGACGACAGCCTGGGGCGAGCCCGCCTTCAACAGCCATTCGTCGAGATAGGGGAAGACTGGAACTCCTGATCTTCGCAGATGAGCTGCAACCACTGCCATCACTTTCGTGAAAACCCAAGGGGCACTGGTAAGGCTAAAGAGGAGCATGGTCAACTGAAAGTGCTCGTGGCCTACCGTAAACTGCAGTTAACGCCGGTGGGCTGGCAGGACGGGGATTTAAAAGTAAGCATCCTGCAAGTGCAACGCTACCATCTAGTCTATAGGGTCGAGGGCAGGCAAGACCTAAGCAAGCATCAACATTTTGAACTCCTTCCAGAGGAAGCGGTTGACGTTCCTGAGATCCAAGATAGGATGCAGGCCTTTGTCCTTCTTGGGTACCAGAACGTTTTGGGAATAGCAACCACGACCTACTTCTGGGACAGGAACGCGCTCAATGGCACCCTTGACCAAGAGTGCCGAAACTTCCTTTTGGAGAAGGGCCAAGTGATCTTCCAACATGCAATGGTACTGAGGTGGCATGGAGGGAGGGGTACTCTCGAAGGGGAGGGAGTAGCCCCTTCCGACTATTTGCAAAACCCACCTCTCAGACGTGATGGTGCGCCAGTGGGGGAGGTGATGGCAGATCCTGCTGCCCACTGGCCTTTGGTGGCCCTGAAAGAGTGGACTATGAGGGTTTAGAGGCTGCTGTGGAGGGGGCTGTGGTGGACTGACTTGGCCGCAGGCACCCAGAACCACGACGGTGGTTCCCATGTCCCCGGCCACGCTGGGGCAAAACAGCCTGCGCCGGCCTGTGGCTCTGGGCGGGACGCAGCGGGGCACCCCTCCCGTAGCCACGAAAGGGGTGAAAAGCAGACTATGCAGGGTCGGTGGTGGAGCGGCCCAAGGACCTGGACGTAGCCCGAGAGTCCTTAAAGCGCTCTAGCACGCTGTCTGCCTTGTCGCCGAAAAGGCGATGGCCATCAAAGGGCATGTCCATAAGGGTGGATTGGACATCCGTGAAAAAACCAGTCGAACGCAACCCGGCGTAGCGGCGAAAGGCTACTGACATGGAAATCGTCCTGCCAAGTGTGTCGGCGGTATCCAGCCCACAGCAGATGGTAAACTTCTCTGTGTCTCTCCCCTCGGCAAATGCACGGGACAGTACAGCCCAGGCCTCCTCCGGGCACTGAGGCAGCAACTGCGCCACTGTATCCCACACAGAGTGGGTGTAGACATGTGGTGTTTACCGACTGCAGGTCCAAGCCGGTGGAAGAAAACATTTTCTTCCCAAGATGGTCCAGCTTTTAGGATTCCCTATCCGGTGGTGCGGTAGGGAAGGTGCCTTTAGAAGTGGAGGCTTGTACCACCAAGCTCTCAGGGGTGGGGAATTGGGAGAAGAAAGTGGGGTCATCCAGGGCCGGGCGGTGGTGTTGGGTGATCATCCTTTCCACAGGAGCTCCTGCGTTGGGTCTGGACTAAGTGCCCAAAAGGATGTCCGTGAGGGCTTCATTAAACTGCAGCAGGGGCTCCGAAGAGCTCGCTGGCAGTTGAAGGACCTCTGTCAGGAGGTTAGTCCTGACTGTCACCGTAAGTAGCTCAATGTGGAGAGCCTCGGCCGCCCTATGCAACACCACAGCATAGGACGCTCCCTCCTCTGTAGCCACGGTAGGAGGAGACAACATGCCTAGGTCTGTGGAGGTGTCCAGACCACTGGCATCCCCCAGTTCTTCTCTCCAGTCCGGATCGTAATCTAACTGGTCTGTTAAAGGGTCACCAGACCCTTCCCAGTCTTCCACACCCTCCTCTGGCTGCCAATATGGCTGAAAATGGCCAGGGTGGAACACAGGGACAAAAGTACCCATCGGTGCCGGATCCGGTGTCGGTCGACGCCGGTCCAGCTTCATGCCCACATCGGGACGGAAGCCGGAGTCAACGCCGGCTGGAGGTCCAGCCAGCTTTGGCTGCGGATGTGGTGCCGGTGGAATCGGCACTGGTGGAGGTGTAACGAGGTCGACCGGCCTGTATCCAAGGGGGCCCTGCGGTGCCGAGGCCAAAGCCACCAGTGTCGCAGGTCTAGGGCCCCCAGCCGAGTCTGCGGGGCCTGAAGGCGCGTCGGGCTGCCCAAAGATGGCGTGCATCACTTAGTAAAATTGACGAAGCTGGGCAGGGGTCGCTCCCGGTCCCAGGAAGGCCGGAGTCGACCCTAAAGGCTCCGCACGTGGAGCCGCGGGAGGGGCACCACCCGCACCCTTCGTCGCGTCGGCTGACGGATAAGGGGAAGTCGAAGAGCGACGATGCTTCTTTGACTTCTTCTTGTGCTTCGACTTACCTGACGCCGAGTGCGAAGACTTAGAACAGGAGTGATGATGACTCCGCGATCGGTCCCTTGACCTCCCACGAGACCGGGACCTTGAGCGACGCAGAGCCGACTGCCGGGCCTCGAGGAGCTTTCGGGACCGCTCCCGCAAAGACTTCGGAGCCATGGTTCGACAGTCGGAGCACGACTTGGGGTAATGGTCGCGCTCCAGGCAGAAGAGGCACACACAGTGTGGATCTGTCACCGACATCAGTCGGGTACAGGAACCGCATGCCTTGAAGCCGGGCATCCCTCGTGCACCAGGAGTCGGCTGAGATTCAAAAACGAAGTCGACAAAAGTCACAAAAAAGTCAGTCAAAAAGTGACTGGGGGTACCGCTCTCTCCGGATCTGCGCTTGCTGGCGCGAAAAAAGAAAAAATGCGATTAGGGAAGATCGTGATCTATCCTATAGTCAAAATCAGGTAGCCATTATTAGATCCTCTTTGCTTGAGTTCTTTGGACAGGACCTTGCAGCTAAATACTTTCAGTACCGCTCAATGATGTTTGAGTTTGGTGAACAGTCGGGTAAGGTACTGGCCAAACGACTGCAGCAACGAGCGTCGGCTAACCGCATCACTAAGATACAGGATAGTCACGGCAATATTCAAGATAGCCCAGAATCTGTCTTATCTGTTTTTCTTGAGTTTTACAAAACTCTATATACAGAAGAAATCAGGGACCGAGACATAGATTATGACACTATCACCTTTCTATCCGATCTTAACACTCTTAGAGTTACAGATCAACAGAACATCGTTCTGGCGGCACCTATAGAATGGATTGAGGTGGAAAACGCACTGAATTCATTGGCAAATGGCAAAGCTGCAGGACCCGACGGGATTCCGTTGGAATTTTACAAGATATTCCGGCTTGAGATCCGCGAGGATTTTTTGAAAATACTAAGAGAGGCACAACTAGGCCATATACCAGATACTTGGTGCAATACAACTATAATTCTTTTTAAGAAGAAGGACAAACCAGAGCTGGACCCCTCTTCATTTCGCCCGATATCATTAATCAACACCGACAATAAAATATATGCAAAAATTTTGGCAACAAGGCTGGCACGGGTGATAACGCCATTAGTCTCCATTCGGCAACATGGATTTATTCCCGGCAGGGACACGACGGACCATGTCCGCCGTGTTATTGCACTCTTAGACTGGGCCCAGGCCTCGGGCTCCCCTCTTGGGGCAATCCTGCTGGACGCCGAAAAGGCGTTCGACAGGGTTGCCTGGGGATTTCTTTGGCGGGTCCTACACTGGAAAGGGGTCTGTCCCAAATTTTATTCATGCTCTGCAGTCTCTATATATAACACCTCGCGCAACCATATCTATATCCGGAAAGGGTTCAAGTTCTTTTGCAATCAGTAGGGGTACTCGACAAGGTTGTCCGTGCTCCCCCCTCCTGTTTGCCCTATATATAGACCCATTTTTGAGCAAACTTGAACTTTGCCCAAATATAGTTTCTGTTAAGAACCATACAGTTGATTTTAAAGCTTTAGCATATGCGGATGACATTATAGTGGTTACTTCAGATGTGTCTACCTCATTCCCAGCAATAATAGCGGCAGCTAAACACTACGGCCAGTACTCGGGTTATAAACTTAACGTTCAGAAAACTCAGGTAGTGCAAACGGCGGCAATGGGCCCCTCTACTGCACCGGTGGTCCACAGTGCTCGCTATCTAGGGATAGAAATAACAGCCGCAATTGATAGTTTGCCTGACAAGAACATCCTACCTATTATTGACAAAGCTAATCTTACTTTACGTAGATTAGATAAGCTGCATTTGTCTCTGTTTGGCAGGCGCAACGTCTTAAAGATGCTGATACTTCCGAAATTTCTGTATGTATTTAGGACTATTCCTTTGGAATTTGCTCAGTCCAGCCTTACCCGCGCAGAAAGATGTCGCAACAGCTTTTTATGGAGCTATCGCCAGTCACGCAGGGCCGCAAAATGGATGCAGCTTCCACTCGAAAGAGGGGGGTGGTCTGTTCCCAATTTGCTCTTATATAGCTGGTCAGCGTTTATCCAATATCTTGCCCCTCCACTGTTTGGGGATAGAGCAAGCCTTCCATTATGTAGGTCACCATCTATTTTTTTTAGATTGGGCTCGGATATGCTGCTAAGGGGACATTAACATCAACACTCGAACCCAGCTACTATAAAAAGACCAAGTTCAAAGCTATCATCTCCATGTACTCTATATGGAGGAAGGTTCGACGTAGATGGCCAATTGGTAACATTAACTTCTATACCCCCCTGTCAGCAGCCAGACTGCTCCCTTCAATTTTCCAAGATAACGTCACAATAAGATGGCAGGCCCAAGGTATTAAGATAGTAGGGGATTTGTCATATGAAGGGAATATGGCCACTTTTCTTTTTTTAAAAGAAAAGTTTACATTAGATACCCATCATTTTTTCAAATACCTGCAGGTCCGTAGTTGCCTCTCCAAACTTCTATCTAATACCCCAACGATATTTTGTAGGAATACACTTATGGATTTAATTTTTAAAAACTCACGAATTGGACCAATATACAGGATTCTACTTTCAGTTCTCCCAGATGACATATTGAAATCTAAAGCGAAACTGGAAGCCAAATTCTGCAAGTCGGATATTGATATAGCTCAGGCCTTAGAACTTTCTGCTAAGGCTCTAACTTCTGGGAGCCTGCGCTCCCAAAGTTATATAGCCTTGTACGACCTATATTACACCCCAGCCAAAATATATAAGTGGGGTGGCAGGGGTGGCCACACTTGTCCTAGATGCGGCATAATAGCGGCTGATGATGTTCACATGTTCTTTTCCTGTCCTAAATTGGCCCAATTCCTTCAAGATGTCCAAACATTTATTACTGACAGCCTTAAAATCCCCTTGGTCTTATCAGCTGAATTAGTTATAATCGGCTATGAAACTGATATATCAGTGTATAGAACGAACCATATCACTGCTTTAATATATATCTCAATGTCGCAAATAAGATTATGCATTACATCGGAATGGATAAATTCTGCTGCTCCAACCTTTATGAATTGGAGAGCAAGGATCTTAGCCCTTCACAGGTTGGAGTCAGCTGTTTTTTCAAGGGGGGGTAGGAGAAGACGGGAAAGAGGCACACAAATATGGGCCCCATTTACACAATGGTTGGAAAGTTAAGTCGCTTACAACTGCCTACATCAATCCAAGGTGACTGTGTTCTATACTTAGTAATACTGTTAACCTAACAATCATTGGGTTGTTCTCTTGTTTTTTGTGAACTGTTAAACATTGGGGAATGCATGACTGTAATATATGTAATAGATGCTAATGCTTCTCAATAAGATTATATAAATTGTTTGTGTCTTCAAGCTGATAATAAATTTAAAAAAAAGTGACTGGGGGTACCGCTCTCTCCGGATCTGCGCTTGCTGGCGCGAAAAAAGAAAGAACTGAAGTCAGCGTGCTAGGGCTGCCGCAAAGTCATCCTGGCAACCACGATGCCAATGACGGATGCGAAGTCGACCGACACCACCTTCCGACGCGCAGGGACACTGCTGACGAAAAACTTTCCGGATCCAGTCTGACGCATGGGGGTAATTCTAAGGTAAGGACTCTATAACTAACTGTTTCTTTCAGAATTTCTATTCAATGTAGATACCTCCCATAGTAAGGCCACCGAGGCCATACCACAGCAACAAGCAACATGTGTTAGCTAGGGTAGCACTCTGAGCCTCACAAACAGCAGGATCTGCATTCAAACAGTAGTTCAACAGGAAGAGAGAGGCAATAGGGGAAGACCCCCAACCAATTCTAGTACACAACACACAGTCCACGAGCCTCTCCGTGTACACGCTACCCAGAGGCCCCTCCGTGGCTCTCCCAAGAAATAACAATCTGGAGCTCAGGACAGGGGGTGCCCAAACCTCAACAGGAACCCCCGTCTGACACCTAGCACTCCCAACAGAGTCAAATAACCGAGGCACTCACATACTGTGCCCAGAGGGCTAGTTATTCAATTGATTAGTTCTGAGGTGTCGCTTTCCACCCTTCTGGCTCCTGTTAGGCTGCAGGCCTTCGCTTCATCATCCTTGTAGGCCCTGGGGTCCGCACAGCACTCGAGACTTCTAACAGATCAACACTCCAGGGCCTAAAATCACTTCTTTGTATTCCCACAATCATGTCTAGCTCCAGTGCGATCAATGTAGTTACAAAGATGGGCCCCAAGTGCCCTATTAGGAAGTCATTCCGCTCAGAGAAAGGGAATTTTTGTGGTGGCCGCCTGTTTCTCTTCTGCAGCTTCACACACCGCTACCTCCCCCGAAGTCCAATGTGGGGGGCACCCATGAAGTTCGAGTGCCACTCGACTTGTGGGCGGCTCACCTCCCTAATCTATACTGTTGGTGCCAGGTGTTATTCCACACGTGGGCCAGCTCCTGTGTGGGTCTACATGAAGGAGAGCATCCAAAGTCCTAAAATTAGGCCAACAATAAAGTTGGGTCCAGCAGCTTACTGGAGGCCCTGGGAGCTCAATGGAAAGCGACCACCATTTTGGCAGCGCAGGCCCCATGAAGTCGGATTTGTAATAAATATTGACTTTTAGAAAGTAATCCTTTAACTGCATGAACTCTCAGACGGCTAATTAATATAAGCCTTTGCCAGCTCTGAGCCAGTAATTAGTCTTGAATAGGTATGAAATGCCTCCCAAAGAGCAAATCATAGGCTGACCTGAATGAGCAGATGACTCCACTGAAATCTGCAGAATGGGGACTGTGGCATCCTTTTTGACACTACAGTGTAAACTCCTGCTTGACAGGTCTGCTGGGTTTACATATAACTTTTGTGGCACACTTGAAAAGAGAGAGAACAGGATGCTAAGACATTTTCTGGATCCACTGTATGTATGCTGACGGACTCTGCTTTTTTTTCTAGCACGCTTTTGTCTCTGGGTTTATAGTGAATTCAGTGGCTGCTTCAAACTGGAGTTTAGACATTAGATGTGGCAAGACACCAGGATTATCTTAGTACACTCCCTACACACACCCCCAGCCCTCAGAGACTACTTTTCATGTGGCTGAAGACTTTCGCGATCTTGAAAATGCCCAAAATGAGTAGGGTTTGCCCTGGGAATGTTTACACATTGTTTAGGGCATGTTCCGGCATCAATCCCATCTGCTAGCTACTGCCAGGCATAAATGTGGTACCTCAAGGCACCCACTTGAGAACACCTCATGATCCTGCAGAAGATCAGAAGAGGACTACAGGATTGCTGACTGTGACCTGATAGGAGACCTGAATGACAGTGGAGTTGGGCTTCCCATTTATTTCAGATCTTATCAAAATGGAACCAGTGCTTTTATGGCATAGGATTTGGACCAAGGAGCAGACTAAGTTGAATAGAGAGATTTTAAAGGATAGCATGAGCTTGGACGGGGCCGCTAAAATTCCTTGGATTAAATACAAATGTAACTTTATGAAGGATATATGTCATCCGAAATACTTTGCTGACCCCTCTACTATGATGTCAGTATCGAGAAATACCCTAAAGCTAAAAGGCCTTCAATTATTGAGTTCAATAGGACTGGCAAATGAAGTGTTGAAACCTAGTGTAAGGCTGCATCAACTAACTCATCTGTTTGGGGATGGAACGTTACTTGTTATTCGCTCCTGGAACTTTTGATAGGATGCTTCTAACGAGATTTAGACTGGTTGTCATTCATAGATTACTGTCAATACCAACTATGAACAACTGGACCCGAAATGTAATACCCTGCCTGTGTAATAACCACTCTGAGCAGTCTACGATTCATCTAGTTTTATTCTGTAAATTCTATACAGTGTTGAGGAGAGTGTGGTTGCTACCACTTTAAAAATCTTTGGGCGTAAGGCAATGCCGCCCAACTTTTATTAGGTTGCAATTTTTGGAAGATGAACATACTGAATGGAGGGTGGCTAAGTTCTTTAAAAAGGCGCTGCAGCAGGGGAAAGGATGGTATTTGATGTGTAAAGAATGGGCATTGCCCCTCCTGATGGCGCCAGTTTTACTGTTGTTGTGTAAATACATTTTAACCTGTTAAATTCATAATAACATTTTTTATGTGTGTTATTGTATAACAACAATGGAATGAAAGATTACAAAAAAAAAGACTTGCAAATATTGTTTTAACTGTAGGCAGAACAAGATCTTCATTTCAATCTTCCTTACTTGAATTGCATTTCTATGCAATCAGTTATGCATGCATGAAACTTGCAAAGTCTTAATCCAAAAAAGACAACATAGCAATGTTTGTTGATTATTCAAATTTGGATGTGGTTAATCTTTTACCTGTCTTTATGGCAGTCTATTTATTTAGGTAAGTGAGAGTTGTAATGTGTGACTGCTACTCTAAAAAAGGTGTCCATTTGTTTAAAAGACTCTACTGAAATACCCATGTTTTGAGGTTTTTCCTCAAACGAGAGAAATTGGATTGTTTGCAAATGGCT
Source organism: Triturus cristatus (assembly GCF_964204655.1). NCBI lineage: Eukaryota > Metazoa > Chordata > Amphibia > Caudata > Salamandridae > Triturus > Triturus cristatus. Next base: position 852,830,873 of record NC_140582.1, read on the forward strand.
ATCACAGAAGATGTTCCAATTCTTCTTGGCATCCACATAGGAGAAGAAATGTTCTTAGACAAACATAGGGTGTGCACTGGAACGCTACATTTCAGTTTCTTATTAAGGTAAGAGGGGCCAGTGTTATTGTGGACTTTGTATGCGAAACACAGAATTTTAAAGAGTGACCATTTTTCTACTGGGAGTCGGAGCAGATCCTTAAGTTGTTGAGAAATGAGAGAGTGGGAAGGAAGATTGAGCATTAGCCTAGCAGCTGAGTTCTGGACCACCTGAAAGTGTTGCATCATATGATATGCACTACCAAGATAATGTGTATTGCAGAAATCTAAGCAAGAAGTACTCACTTCTTGAACCACAATTTTCCAAACAGATAAGAGGCAGCCAAAAGATTCTGCACACTTTTCTCAAAGTAAGAAAGCACCCATCGGCAACTCGGATAACTTGCCTTGATATAGTAAGGCTATGACCTAGCATAACTCCAAGGTTCTTTGTAGTTGTGGCGGGTCAGTTGGCTACCAAGCAGATAACCAGATAGAGGATAGATTACCAAACATGAGCACCTCCATCTTGATTAGTTTCAGACAGTTGGCCTACATCCAGCAGGAAAGGATTGACCTATATGCGGGCAATTTCACTCAGGTGTTGGTGTAGTTGTTTGAGAAAATAATTTGAACACCATCTGCATGGGAGACTGAGAGCTTGATTTAGATCTTGTAGGTACTCCAGCCGTCCTGCTGTGGCGGCCGTTTCAAGTAGTCTGTCGAGTTGATGGAATTCCGCCCGGTGTATTTAGATATGTGCTGGCGCTGCTGGCTCCTTTGCCATCAGGTTGGCGGTAATATACAAAGCATATTTAAATGTCCCCATTATGCTGGCGGTTTGCTGACGGACTGAGTCTCTGGTGGAGTGGAGACTGGTAAGTACTACTTATTTTCGTGTCAATACACATATATGTTGTGTTTCCCTTAAAGTCATATATAGGTAATGTCTTATGCCCCTTTTGTTTCATACTGCATGCCATACAAACAACATACACATACTATTGAATGCACACCCACATGCACCACAACACCCCTAAGCACCACAAACACATTATTTTTATTTAGGTGTCAATATAGATGTGTTTTGATTATTTGGGAAATGAACACTACTGTATTACACATAAGGAAATTTGTATGTAAAGAAATGCAAAAATACATGAAGCTTCAGCCATTGTCAACACACAATTCATAGTAAAACAATTGTAAAAGTTGCTCACTTTATATCTCAGCAACAACGGAGTCATTTGGCGACATGGTAGAGTCGGAGCAGCAAAGAAGGGACCTGTACGATGGGGTTCAAGACTGAAATGGAAGTGGAAAACAGTAAAAAGGTAAGTTTTTACCTCATTTCTTTCGATTATGCCAACTCAAAGTAGGAGGTATTCCTGCTACAGGTGCCTCGACGGAAAGGCAAATCGCGATTAGCTTAGCGGACATCCTGGCTAGACTCCTGCTGAAAGCAGCTTCTGCCTATGACGCCATCGATGTGGGTGAGAGCTCCTAGTGGAGTCAGCGGGACTGTGACTGTCTTTCCTCCATGGGCCCACCAACATCAAAACAGAACGGGTGGACCGCCGAGTAAGCTGGTGGTGAATCGGCCGAAAAAGTGCTGGCAGGACCATTACCGCTAAGATCTAAATCAAGTCCTTAGACAAAGTCAAGGAATCGGACTGAGTCAGAAAGAGGATGACATAGTTATTTTTAAAGTGTAGTGTTTAATGAAGAGCTCTGAAAGACACCACATGAAATAGTGACATCTGTGGATTGAAATGGAGGAACCGAGATTGCTTGAGGTGTAGAAGACAGAAAAGAACAAAGCCAATTTAAGGTCATCAGGCAGATACCAGAGATGAAGAGGCGACTAAGAATCGGGTGTGAAACAGTGTTGAGAGTCGCCAAGAGGTCAAATAAGATCAGGGCGGCAGAGCACCCAGTCCGAGATGGTAAGAAGGTCATCCATGGCAGTGAGGAGAGACAGCTCAGTGCTGTAAGAAGTGTGGAAATCAGATTGCTATGGATCCAATAGAGATTGCTAAGTAATTGGTAAGTTCTTTATTTACCAATTTTTCCACAAGTTTAGCTGGGAAAAATGGGACCAAGATGGGGCAATAATGTAATATAATACTGTTTGCAGGGCATTAAGAGAACGCAAAGCTTGGGAGTAACTTGGGCAGCTAAGAAGATAGATGTTTTCTAAAGGAGCACCGTCCCAATGCCCATTAAATCCTTTAAAAGTTTACTTAAACTGGTACCATTGGCCCTAAGCGACAGCCAGTGAGGTTTTGCAAGCCTCTGCTTATTACTGCTGTGTTGATGCTGCATCTGGACTCCAGTCAAGAGGGCCACTCCCACTGAATCCGAATTGGGGACAAGCCGAGCTGCTATTAACACCAGGGTCTAGTTAACTGGCAGGGAGGGGCCACAGTACAGCTGAGGTGAGTCCCAAAGGCATTCCGGATCTTGCTTGCCACCTGTGCTCCTTGGACTGCAGAGCTGCAGATCAGGGGAGAGCCCAATCATTGGCATTGAGGTTGTGACAGGAGACCTAACCATTGTGACACACCGTAGGTGTGGGTCTAGGTGGCGAAGTTCTCTTCCCGCTCAACGCTCATCCTTTTGAATGCTTATTAGGAGAGGTGATTAATCTGGCCCTATACGAAGCTGCCACTGGGCTGCGCAGATGAGAGTTACCCCTTTCTGGACTTCAACACAGCTGGTTACAGATAAAGATACAGCATGGTTAAAATTATCCCTGGAGTCCCTGGGGTGCCGGTGGGGTGCATTACCAGCTGGTCGCATCTGCCTCTGGCAGGATGCTTCTCTCTCATTTCATGTTTAATCAATTTTTCTCCTTCCAGGATGATAACTGTGCAACGTACAAGGCACTGAGTTGTTACTTTATAAACAGTTTTGGTATTTATGTGTATTGTTCTGGAAAACGAAGGGATTTATTTGAGAAAAAAACAAATTCCTAACGATTTCCCTTGAACATTTGAAAAAAATGAAGGCAATTCAATAGCTTGATTTACATGAAAAGGATACATATATTCTTAGGGAAACAGAAACGTGCGTGAAACAACTCTATCTTTGTGAACCTGAATGTATGGCTTCCCAACAAATAATGGCAGCAATCCAATGGCAAGGAAGTGATCAAGACTAAAAGATGACCTTCTAAGTTAGGGCCTGTGAGCCACTGAAATGTACAGATTCAAATGGAGGCCCTATTGACCATGTGAGTACAGTATTGAAATCATAAGACATGGTATGATTCGTTTGTAGTGGAATAATTCATTTTAACTAGGCCCTCATAAAAGAATCAATAACAAGAATTCTAAAGACAGACGAAAGTTGTCTCTTTTGTAAATAGGTGTATATTACCATCCAATGTAGTCTATATGAAGTGTAGGCTAAGCCACTCTTTTGCAGTGTATATAAGTACGAAACAAAGGGCCTGATTTCAAGTTTAGGTGGTTAGCTGGAACGTTTACTCCGTCACAAACGTGATGGAAATTCCATCTGCCATATTATATGTGCATTACATCCTATGGCACTTGTAATGCGGAGGATGGGATATCTGCTCCGTTGTGACAGAGTAACCTTCCTGCCAAACTCTAAATCAGGCCCAATATCTTTTGAAGTAGCATGAAAATGATTAATGCTGAACCACAATTGGCAAATCATTTCCATCTTACAGCATAACAAGAACATGTCGTAGGAGGCCTAACATTTTTCACAATGTACATTCTCTTCTGACATAACTGCAAGTACCCAAATTCTAAGACCTCAGGGTCAGATCGCTAGGTTGGGGTCAAGAGTAGCGATTTTGACTATGGTTTTGAGTTAGTAAATCTGGTAAAAGTGTGTGTTAGATAGTGAACCAAATCAGTCAATTATGGAATCACCAATTCATACATCAATTTACAATAGGGAGAGCATATGCACTTTAGCACTGATCAGCAGTGGTAAAGTGCCCAGTCAGAAAACAGCCAACAACAGGTCAGAATAAATACAGGAGGAAGGCAAAACGTTCAGGGATGACCCTGCAAAAAAGGCCAAGTCCAACACAACTCCCTTCCAGCCAAAACGCAGGTTAGACCAATCACTACCTTGATGGGCTTCCCTGCTTTGGGTGATAGAACCTGGACCTGGCCCGCAACAGCAGGGGCATATTCCAGTTCTACACCAATCTGAACCCATTTCAATTCCTCTGTCCATATTCTCAGGGCCCGCCAAGCTAATCCATGGGGAACCCTTCTCTTCAACTGTGGGCACCACCTGTGAAGCATCTAACCTTAACTTGCTCACAGGTGTGTCCCAACAGACAGACAGCAAGTCACCGTGGCCACTGACAGTAGTCAGGGATGAGACCCAGGCCTTATGCCTCTCAGGGCTCCCAAACCTCGGTGGCATCCGAGAGCAGGGGGCAGTAGCCCCAGGTGCTTGGCACCCTTTGTCCACTCTCCCTCCTGTCAGGTCAGGTGTGACCTCCTGATACTGAACCACCAGCCCCAGGCCTGTACCCGGCGGCTGGACCAGAGACTGGGGTGGCATCTCCCACACCCGGTCCTCCTCCTTGGGGCCCTGTACGCTCCCACCTGGAGCGGTACCCCTTTCCAGAATTGTCAGGGTGCCTGTAGCAGGTGTCCTGCACAATTCGCCCACCAGCTCAGAGGTTCTATCCTGCAACTGGGATTCCAGGTCAGGGGGGACACCCTGAACCTGGCCCTCCAACCTAGGGTCTAAACCCTCTAGTTGAACCGGGGTCAGAGGCGAGGACTCCCTCCCTCTTCACCCCCTTCCAAAGTGCTGTTCCCTGCCCACTGGAGTGGTAACCCTAGAAGCTACATGGGTCAGGACACTGATTACAGTTGCCCCTTCTTCCAGGTCAGACAACACCTGAACCTGGCTTCCCATTCCAGGGACCAAATCCTGCGGTTGAACACTTGCCCGGCATACCAGGACTTCATTGGGAGCACCTAGGCCCCCCCCTGAGGGTGACACATAACTCATGTGTCATGTGACAGTCTGCCTGGCGCACATCTCCCGACCCCTGTCCATCTGACAGGGCGCGAAGATCCCCCAGGACAGAAGTGGTGTCACCATGGTCATTCACTGGGGACGTAGCCCTGCTGGCTGGCCCCTGACCCACTGGTTCTTCCACTGGGGACTCTTTCCCCCTCTCACCCCTCAGTCTGGACCTCTGTACCCTCCCAACTGTAACGGCACTGCCAGACACCAGAACTGATGGAGGTCTGATTACAGACACTGCCCGCTCACCAGACACTAGGGGATCCCCCTCAACGGGCGGCCCACCAGGACAGCCTAGGCTCCCCGCCTGGTGTTTCCTTAAAGAACCATCCAGGCTCTGAGACTGGGTTTCGGGCACCTGGGGACACGCAGCCCCACACTCACTCCTTCTCCACTGAGACAGGACATGAGCCCCTACACCCCTCCCACTACAATGGGACCTAGCTGGGCTACTCTGCACCACTTCCACCACTCTGGGTTGTAAGATACCTGAGCCACTCCCCACATGGTCACTCACCAATGCCTCTCCAGACCCTCTGGAATCCACCAAAAGGTCTGCCTCCAATGTGAGCTCCCTGGGGTCAGAGAACTCACTCTCCAACAGGTGTTGGCATAGCTCTGGATAACAGGGACTTACAATATGCTCTCTCACAATTGGATCACACAGCCCCCTACAAGGGTTAACCAAACTATCCTTCACCTCACCATCCAGTGCCTCACACACGTACTCTACACCACTCTCCTGAGACTGGCAAGACAGTATCTGACTGTCTCTGTCACACAACCCATACTCTTCTGGGCGGTCTTCACACTCACATACCAGGACTTCAACTTTGGGGGAACCCCTCTCCCTGCACCTCTCATCTAGAGTCAGTAGAGTGTCCATCCCACCACTAGGACCATGAACCCCTGCGCCAGTTTCCCCATTCTCCTCAGGGAAACTGCGCACTTCTGAAGCTACCTCATGTCCTTGAACCTCCAGGTGTATGTTAACCCCCTCCAAGTCAGGTGCCAAATCTCTAGGTGTGTGTACTACTCCCTCAGCACTAGATAACTCACTTTTGCTGCCACCATCTGAGCTGGACTCCACCTCCAACTCAGCAAAGCTCACTTCCTGAGCTGCCCACATTTCTTCTTCTTGGGCTAAGGCCCTTTTGGCCTCATCAAGCTTTCTCAGCTCTTCATCAATCTCTTTCATCCTCTGCTCATGAGCCAGAAGCCAGCTATCTTTTTCTGTTTCTCCCTCACTTTTAGAGAATTCCTCCTTCTCAGACTCAACTGGTAGTGTTGCCTTCCAGCTGGGTAACTCATACTGAAATAGGGATGCCTCTAGATCCTCCCTGGACCTTCTCTTCACAGGCAGCCCCCTTTCCCTGCAAAACACACCTAGCTCCTTCATTGTGTAGACACACATGTGCCAGTAGTCGAGTTTCATTTTGCAACAACTAACCAGAGCCATAGTATCAAAAATACCTTCAGGAGGACACCATAGAACAAAAAACAGTATGTGGTTTCATTATGGTCTGCACTCACTAAGTAGTGTTCACCAATCACTGTACGTAAGTCACAAATGCAAGTCCAGAATCCCATCGCTGCCACCAATGTTTTGGGGGTCTCTAGTTGGCACAGGTAGGTACTTGTGACAAATAGGGACCCTTGCCTCTAGTCAGGGTAAGGGGGTACACTCCTAAAATAACCCCTGCTCACCCCCTTGGTAGCTTGGCACGAGCAGACAGGCTTATCTCAGCGGCAGTGTGTGAAGCATTTGTGACCACATACAGTAATCCAGTGACAACACTACAAATGGACACCACACAGGTTTTATATAAAAAATAAGTATACTTTATATAGATTTACCACAAGACCATAAACGCCAAAAATACAATACAATATTACTTTAAGATGATAGTTTTTAGCTTAGTTCAGTTCAGTTCTTAAGAAGCGACACTTTGCGTCAATGTACCTTACGATGCGTTGCGCTTCCACGACAAGTAATGTCGCAGCGATGGAAATGCGGCAAAGTTCTGGTGCAAAGAAATAAAGACCTGAATATCTTCCAGATGCGTCACGCTTCTCCGGGGATGCGAGAAGTTCTCGGTTCGATGCGTTGACTGCAGCGGCGACACCCTTGTTCAGAAGTGCGACGGCAACAGCATTTGCTGCGACACTCTTCTCCCAGTTTGCATGAAGCTTCCGCACAATGCGACAACTACAGCGGCGACATCGTTGTTCAGAAATGCGACGACAGCAGCTCCGACGGCGGCGCGCTTCTCTTGGGATGCGAGGCGCTTTCCTCGATGCGGTGCAATGTGACAGTTCCAGCGGCGACACCCTTGTTCAGAAGTGCGACGGCGACGTGCTTCTTCCTCGTTGCGAGACCCTTCTTTCGATGCGGTGCAGTGCGACAACTCCAGCGGCGACACCCTTGTTCAGAAGTGCGATGGCAGGCAGCAGCAAAGGCGACGCGCTTCCTCTTCGTTGCAAGACGCTTCTCTCGATGCGGTGCAGTGCGACAACTCCAGCGGCGACACCCTTGTTCAGAAGTGCGACGGCAGCAGCAACGACGGCGACACGCTTCGGCTTCGTTGAGTCGCGCTTCCAGCTCCTTGCGACACGCAGTCCCTCAGAAGGCACAAAACAGCAGCAGGCAATTCCAAAGAACTCTGGGGAGCTGGGGGTTGAAGTCTGTTGTCCCTGAGACTACAGCAGGAGGCAAGCTCTGTTACAAGCCCTTGGAGATCCTTACAAGTTGAAATAAGCACACAAAGTCTCTTCTTCTTCCTTTGGCAGTCAGGCAAACCACTGCAGGCCAATCCCCCAAGCAGCACTTCAGCTTAGGGATAGTCTCTCCTCAGTTTCTTCAGGTTCCGCTCCTCAGTAAAGGTTTCTTCACGTTCCAAAAGTGATCTAATTTCTTGGGATCAGGGTCCCAATATTTATACCCCAAAATCCTTTGTCCTCTGAGGGCAGAGGGGCCTTTGCCCAGTCCAAACCAGTTCTGGAGCACTCTGTTTACATGACTCCTCCTTTCCTTTCACAGTGCAGGGCAGAGACATCAGACGCACCACAGGGGGTGGAGCCAGCACTGTGGGGGGCAGGCACTGTCCTATTCAGGTCCCAGGTGCAACTCCTCCCTCCCATCTAGATGCAGATCTCTCTATTCACCACTGGGCGGACTCACCCTGTCTCCTGGAATCCCCAAGCTCTGTCACCCAAACTCCAGACAAGGAATACACAACCTAGCAGAGGCAGGTTTGAATGGTTAGACAAGAAAATACCTACTTTCTAAAAGTGGTATTTTCAAACACAGAATGTTAAAACCAACTTCACTAAAAGATGTATTATATCATTCTGAGTTCAGGCATACTAAATTCGAATTTCTACCATGTTCTCTGGGTCAGTTAAGATTATAAACATATAATAATCTAACAGCCCATTCTGGCCTATGGAGAACAGGTAGCCTTGCAATAGAGAAAAACGAAAATGGCTATAATTCACTATTAGGACATGCCACACACATCAGGGCATGTCCTACCTTATACTTACATTGCACCCTGCCCTTGGGCCTACCATAGGGGTGTCTGATATGAAGAAAAGGGAAGGTTTAGGGACTGGCAAGTGGATGCACTTGTCCAGTCAGCGTGACAGTACCAGACTGCACACAGGCTCTGCAATGGCAGACCTTAGACACATTTTACAAGGCTGCTTCTGTGGGTGGCACAACCAGTGCTGCAAGCCCACTAGCAGCATTTGGATTTACACGCCCTGGGCACACTCAATGCACTATACTAGGGTCTGACAAGTAAACCAAATCAGTCAATTATGGAATCACCAATTCATACATCAATTTACAATAGGGAGAGCACATGCACTTTAGCACTGATCAGCAGTGGTAAAGTGCCCAGTCATAAAACAGCCAACAACAGGTCAGAAAAAATACAGGAGGAAGGCAAAAAGTTCAGGGATGACCCTGCAAAAAGGGCCAAGTCCAACAGTGTGCAATATGGAAGAACTGACGTTTGTAAAACTGAGGTGAACAAAAGGGTGTCTCATCCAAGTGGGAGTCACCAGAATCATTGTCATTGTCACTTTTCTATACCAAGTAGGTAATGAGTGTAACAAGAGTAAATTCAAAGGTAAATATTCCTGACTAATCTGTTCACAGAACATTCCCTACAGACCAGGAGTGTGACTACCCAGAGGCATAGCATTGGCATTTCAATTCTCGTTAATGGCAAACTGAACAGTTTTATTATGTGGCCCACTGGTGAAAGCCTCTGTCATGATCTGCACCTGTGTCTTTATTGTCTCTGTTTAGAAGGTCTGGACAGTTGTTGCCCACACCCAGTGTTCAATTACAAGGAGTATGTGAAGTTTCTGGGTCCACTGCCAAATCTTTTGAAGAACTGTGTGTAATGGTGGGGAATATACCCTGCTCTGCTTTTGAATCGCTACATTGTGGTCACACTGTCTGTGCGAATCAACACCACCATTTCCTTAATGTATGTTTTACAAGGTTTAAGCACTGGGAATACCAAGGCCAACTCTAATAAGGTATTGTGCTGTAGTGATTCTACTGAGGCCCACTTGCTTTGGGCAGCGAGGCTTGATATGTGAGACCCCTCCACCCGCCCACCTTTGCAAGAGAAGCCATGAGTGTTCCTCCTAACTGACCGTCTGCATAGTGTCTGTACACCTTTTCCACTAGAGCAATCTTCATCTGAACTTGGGTTGAAACAACACTAATTTATTATATTTGATTTATTTTGAAGGTTTTATATAGCGCAAACATGACCCTTGCGAGTATCAGAGAGCTTTACAGGTGGAAACATAGAGCAAAGTACGATGTATGCCATTATTGTCTCCTGCTGTAGATAGTTACAAAGGTGTATGCACAGAGACGTAAATTACAAAGACATCGAAAACAATGGAGGACACGATCCGCTATGCGGGTCAGCTCGTTGTTCATGTAAATTTACTCATCCGTAGAGAATTTACTTCTTTCTTGAAAGAGGCAGTAGAGGGATTCAGTCTGGTTTTTGGGGGGAATGCGTTCCAGATCATTGGGGCGATTCCAGAGAAGGATCTGTTGTATGTTTTCTTTTTGGCAAATCTTTGTGGTTTTTCAGTAACTGAGTCAATCACTTAAGTGTATAATGCATTGTCCAACGTTTGGTCTCTGTCATGTTCCTTATGTGTTTAGATCTGGATACTGGTAGAAATGGTGAATAAGGTATTGTATGTTAGGGGGGCGGAGCTTACCTGCGACAAAGATGGTCACCTGAGCGTAAAGCTTCGCACAACCATCTCACTATACGTCAACTATCCAGCATCTGCAGATGTAACGCGACCTAACTAGAGCTGAAAACGACTCCAGCGGAGAATCGGAGCACAACAAGCTGACCCCAGCCCCTGTATTCATCCGGACGGCTGAGCGGGAGATCCCTGCAGGTCCGCAACCCGCAGGGGCCACGATCCCCGAGCTGCCGTAGAGAGTTGTGACGGCCGGCGCACTGCGGCACCGCCGAGCAGGGTGCCCCTGTGACGGGAGTGAGAGCTGTATTGCTGGTCGCTGCTGGAGTTATTAACGTGGAGACCAACCTTCTTTAGCGGTGAGGAGATCGGGACGGCCTGTGGCTTGTGGGGCAGAAGAACATAGGAGGCCCAGACGTATGGCCCCACAGGACAGCTGCGCGCTTGCTCCTGGGAGCCAGAAAGAGCAGAGGCCCACTGCAGTCCGGGCGACTAAGTGACATGACATGCTGGCTGCAGCCCCCCCGGGACAACAATCAGAGGGTGAAGTGGTGCATGCGGTCTGAGGACCTGGAAGACAGGCCCTTGGGCCCCCAGGCGCAGAGTGATACGGAGGTTGAGATCCGCCATTTTGGAGACTCGGAGTGTGGGAATTGCAGACTACCTGGCCTGTTTCATGTGGTGAGACAGCTATATTAGCGCCTGGTAGAGGCCCAGCCCCTGAAGGTGAGAGGAATCCGGCGCTGATTCCACCTCTGGTAAGCCCAGACTATGCCAGAAAGAAAGTGAACGCTAGGAAAAGACCCGCCGCGCATGTGGAACATAGGGAGAACCTGCGGAGCTTGGCAGTTGCTCCTCGCGCAGTGGTGTGTACTTGCGCCTTATGTGCAGGCGGCAGACGAGATAATCCAAGAGACTATCCTTGTATGAGTTGTGGAGGTGGGACCATCTGATTTGAACAGCACTATACCCCCGGATGAGAGAACCCATATGCAAACGCAAATGCTCAGCCCCTGGGGTACGCCGTGGGGTGAGGACAGCTGAGACAGTGTTAACCCAACGACACCCTTTGCAGAGGGGACTCTGCCTCTGACAACTCGTGGTGTTCCCCACCCCCTGTGCGACTGTAGAACAAAAAAGCACTGGAGTGACTCCTGAGGCCTGGTGTCCTGCGGCGCCCGATACAGGAAAGACCATAGTGTGGAAATGCTGCGATAAGGATTTGCGTGGATAGTTGCTCTGCGCTAAGATTGTTGGGGCGTGCCCCCTACCCCCAGTAGTGTACAAGGTGGCAGTGACTACTGGCCTGCGCGACTGCAGTTTTTGAACCAAAACGACTGAGGCGGATCCGACGAGATGGGCAGAGTTGATAAGACGCAACCAAAGCTAACATTTGACCAAAGGAAGACCAAGGTGCGGGATACAGCTTCGGAAAATGGGGACAGTACGCAAGACCCTCCCCAGGAAGAGACAGACTGTGACATTCGTACCATGTTAGCAGCTATGGGAAAGGGCTTACAGAGCAGTCTCTCTGTTTTGGGCACTAAGATGGAATCCCTCTCCCATCGGATGGACAGCATGTCCGAGAGAATGGACAAGCATGCAGAACGGTTAGACATGGCGGAGCGTCGGATCACAAACAACTGGGTACAGTGCTACAGGTGTTGCAGGATAAAACTGAGGACCGTTCCCGTCACAGTAACCTGAGGATAGCGGGCCTTCGGAGTCGACCCAGACTGGACACCTGGAACACTTTGTTGAGAAATTATTGGTAACGCTCCTTGGTAGTGAAACTTTTTCTACCATGTTTGTTGTCGAGAGAGCGCATCGCTCCCTGGGCCCTCGCCAGTCGTCTGCTCCCCAAGGCCAATAATCGCAAAGTTACTGAACTATCGCGACAGGGTCTTGGCGCTGAAACAGCCACTGCAATACGAAGATTCCATAATATCCCTGTTTCCAGACTTTACGCTAAAAGTGCAGGAAGCGCGTCAACAGTTTGCTCCGCTGAAGAAGCAATTAAGAGAGTATAGCATAGACTATGCCATGCTGTCCCCAGCTAGACTCCGGGTCAATCGTCAGGGTTATTCGCGAATCTTCACTGATCCCAAAGTCTTACAGAAGGCACTAAAGGAATGGTCTAGAGAAAAGCGACGTAGCCCGGAGAGAAGCTTCTTGGAAGGAGCGGAAGTTGGTCGATTGGATGATCAGGACTGAACTCTGGACTATTCTGCACGCCGATAAGAATGTTATTTCCAGGGGGGTATGGGGAGAACTAATGTGCAAATGCAAGGGGTTATTGAGTATAAATGTGACTGAACACTATGAGAACAGCGCTTAGACACTGCTAGAGGTAGTACCAGTAAGGGGTTAAGCAATGACATTAGTCGTTTTTATGACAAATAGATGTAGCATTATATATGTTTGATGGTGTGTGGAGCGGCTACCAGAATAGGTTTGGGAGCTCTGCCCTGCTTAGCGAGCAACCTCTGCCCACGAGTGAATCACAAACCAGGGGCATTGCAACTTGAGGGAGAGGAGGGGACCCCTTTGTTTAATGTTGAGTTGTTTTTGCTTGCTGTTTTCTAAGATGTTACAAGAGAAATGTTTGCTGATATTTCGCCAAGGCATAGTTGGGGAGGCCCTGGCGTGGGTGGGGGTGGGAGGGGCTGGACACTCAGTTGGCAGGACACTTGTCCTAAAAACTATATTCTACGCATGCAGATGGCACAGGTTATAGGTTCCAATTGCTGGCACAGATAGAGCGATAGCAAACGATCACAGACCAGCTTGCAGTCACTCATTTAATGCTGCAAAGCAAGGTAAGCTTCGGGCAATTACATGGAATGTGAGAGGTCTTAACGACTACAGGAAAGTACGTAAGGTCCTCGCCTACTTGCTGAGACATGAAGTAGATATTGCGCTGATGCAGGAGACACATCTCCCTCTCAATAGCCCCATGTTTAGTAGCAAGGGATTGCAAGGTCACATACATACAGCTGGTTTCACCACACATGCACAAGGAGTGCTTACATGGGTTAATCCCACAGCCAACCTTGCGCTTGAGCCAATAGCCACTGACGGTGAAGGGCGATATGAAATACCCAGGTGCCGGGGAATGGACATGCTCATAATTAATATATATGGCCCCAATTATGACAATCCCTATTTTTAAACTGCATTGTCTGTGAGAGTACATAATGGCGGGGAGGGACACCAACTCTGGGGTGGTGACCTAAACTTTGTTTTAAACCCAAGTCAGGATCGCTCGGGGGGGCGGAGAGACTTGTCACGGCGGCAGCGCGAACTGTGACAGATATAATGGTTCAGTTTGACTTGCACGATGTGTGGAGGCAAAGATTCCCGGACACAGGGGGATATACACGTTATTCAACGTATCCTGATTTACACACACGCATAGACTATTGGTTAGCTGCTGGACGGCTGTTTGAGTGCATCCGGTCTTGCGAAGTGCTTCCCCGTACGCTCTCGGACCACTCCCCGATACTCTTAATTTTAGACATGCCAAGGAAGACCATTCCCCCCTTTACCTGGAGATTCCCACCGTATTCTCTGCTAGATCCAGTATTTAAGGAGGAGCTCGCTGAAGCTATTGAAACATTCTTTGCCACCAATGTGGGTTCGGTGGACAGCTTTCAGGTGGTTTGGTAGGCGTTCAAAGTCTATATTCGCAGAATAACTATGACTAAACACTCTGGTGTCCTTAGGGCGATACAACAGAGGCTTGTAGAGCTCGAAAAGAGTTTAGCGGCTTTGGAGGCGCACCTCCAAGTTAGTGCGGATGACGTAGTACTAACGGAATTCAAAACCCAGTTAGAAGAATATCATGATACTGCTGATGCAGAAATAAAACATCTTGACAAATATGCCTCTGCTCGCACCTACGGAGAGGGCGAGCGACCAGGTGCGGTACTGGCCCAATTACTTAAAAAGCGCCGAGAAAAAGTAGTAGTCGCTGAGATAAGGACGACAGAGGGGGATACACTGACTGATGACGCAGCCATAACTGAGAGGTTCAGACAATATTACTCACAGCTCTACTCTACTCGCAGTGGTGGTTCTGCTGAGGACATTTTGGACTACTTAACTTATATTAAGCTGCCATGGTTAACGAACCCACATCGCAAATTCCTGATGCGACCCCTGGAAAAGGAAGAAATCACTATGGCATTATCAAACTTGAAACCAGGCAACGCACCAGGTACTGATGGTCTGCCTGTCGCTTTCTACAAGGCATTTTTGGACCTACTGCTACCGCACTTAGCTACCCTCTTTGACGACATGTGTGTGTCAGTCATTATGCCACCTTCGATGAGAGAGGCGATCATTGTAGCCATTCTGAAACCGGGCAAACCCCCTGCAGAGTGCTCATCATATCGTCCGCTTTCTTTGCTTAATGTCGACACGAAAATCTTCGCGAAGATCCTTGCGAACACGCTGGCCCCTTTGGTTCCGACACTGGTAGCCCCGGAGCAGGCAGGATTCGTTCTGGGGCGAAACCTTACTTATAATCTGCGTACAGTGTTTGGTGCAGTACAGCACACTAAGCCGGATACTCCAGCGGTAGCAGGATTTCTTGACATGGAGAAAGCCTTCGACTCTGTTGAATGGCCCTTTATGAGACAGGTGTTAACGAGAATGGGTCTAGGGGAGGTATTCCTGCAACTCATAGGAGTATTGTACAGTGCACCCACAGCCAGGATCAAAATAGGTAATCTGGTGACTGAACCTATACATATTACAAGGGGCACGAGACAGGGCTGCCCGCTGTCCCCAATACTGTACGTTCTGGTGGCAGAACCATTAGCTTGTGCACTTCGAGAATACCACAGATATAAGGGTATCTGTCTTCCGAGCTATGAACTTATCGTCTCAACTTACGCAGACGATACACTCCTATACATCCGTGAGCCTGAGCGGAATCTTTCATCAGTAATGCGTGAAGTGGTGCGCTTTGGAGGGGTGTCGGGGCTACGTGTTAACTGGGCGAAGTTTATCATATTCCCACTTACCCCCGCCACAACGCAGTTCGAAACCAACTATCCGTTGCAGTGGACGACAGACTCGGTGCAATACCTAGGTATCCAGGTGCACTCGGACTCTGAAGTCGTAATCAGGGACAACTACGGCATAGTGGTTAGTAAATTAGAAGATGAGGTGGAGGGCTGGATCCGACTCCCACTATCTCTGCTGAGAAGAGTATCAATGATGAAAATGGTGATACTGCCTCGCTTGCTTTTCCTGTTCTATAATATCGCATTAGTACTCCCAAGCATATTTTTTTTGAAGAGACTCACAGCATTGATGGTCAAATTGGCGTGGGCTGGCAAGCAGACTAGGGTCAACTGGCAAATCCTTATACTGCCGTATCACATGGTTGGACTGGGAGCGCCTGATCTGGACTTGTACTATAGGGCTGCCCAAAGTTCGCATGCATACCAATGGATACATGGCTTGCCCGATACCCCCCATCTGCACATGGAGATGGCTGTGGCCTCCCCTCGCCCACTGCCGGTGCTGCTTTTTATGTCCCCGGAGCCTAGGATGGGAATACTAGACTCAGTCAATGCAACTACACACGCATGGCACCACCTTCTAAAACTACAGGCGGGGGCCATCCTATATTCTCCGCTTGCCCCACTGGATTGGTGCCACTGGTTGCCCCCATGTAGGGATGGGGGAGTTGTGCAAACGCTCAACTCGATAGAGGTCAGGACTATAGGGAGTTTGTTTCAAGGTGGCACAGCGAAAAGTTGAGAAGTCTTGGGGATGGGAGATAAGGTACCCACCCTCCTCACCAAATTCCAATTCCACAGAACTCGACACGCACTATTACCGATTTAAGGGAAGACTTAGAGGAACTGACTGCCCTGACTTATGTAATAAAAACTGACGTACCGACACGTATAGTATCCAAAATCTACAAGCTGACTATGTCCTATAGAGAGAACTACTTCACTAAGCCCATTTAGCTTGGCAGAAGGAACTAGATAGGAAAATAGACGATGCAATGTGGACATACTGCTGATCAACACGAAACCCTTCTCGCTAAATGGTAAGCACCGACTGATCCATTTTAAGTACCTCAACAGTGTACACTACACTCCAGAAAGGTTGTGCAGATATGGCCTAAGGGAAGAATCAAGGTGTGAGAGATGCAGCGAACAGATGACAGACTTTATGCATATCGCATGGTTCTGTCCGGGGATAGCCAGATTTTAGGAACAAGTGTTTAAGGAATTGGCGGAAGTGATTGAGCGGGAGATCGCGCCGGAACCGGCATTGGCTCTGCTAGGCTATTCTAAATTGGTACCTAAAGGGGTGGTAGATTAGTTGACATGGGCCTGCTGCTTGCCAAACGCAGAGTGGCGATCAGTTAATCGAGGGGACCTCTTCCTATGACTGCGCAATGGGCAAATGACATGCTATATTGCAGCACTCAAACGGAAAACTATAGCAACCTACTCCCTCCCCGCAATAGGCCGAAAAATGTCTGGGCGCTGTACAAAACAAACAGAGCAACTAAGGAAGGGGGAGATACACCAACAGATGGTGTGCACCGAGATATGTGAGTGGCCAATTCTTGAAGTATAGAGACATAGGTGCGGGTTATGATGGTCACAGAGGGTCTAGGGTATTGCACGCAGAGACACAGGGGAATGAGACCATCACTTGCCACCAAAACATTCCCGAAGCTGGCCCTGTAGCCAGGAGTGTGAATAAGGTCTAATGGGTGGTGCGGGTTGACAACGAAAGTAAATGGGATATTTGCCTGATGCCTAATTTGAAAGGTCTGATGTATGACCATCGAATGCTTCGAATAATTGTATTGCCATGTGAAAGAAAATGTGTCCTTTGTTTAATGTGCACAAATTAATAAAGGTTTAAAAAAAAAGGTGTATGTTAAATGCACATTTTTGCTTTGGACGATGGTATTTTATTTGCCTATGCATCTGGTGCAATGGTTTCATCAAAACCCATCTTCGTCATGCCTAATTTTTGTGCAATTGGTGTTGTGTGCTGTGTAAATGTAGCATGCCCCATTGCAGTTCTTGGTACTCAGGTATGACTGCGGTTATATAAACTATAGCAGTATCTAAAAAAATATGTTTTCCCCAGAATCTCATTTTTCTTCTCCCCCTTGGATGAAGTGGAGTTTTTAGCTTTCTCTCGACTCCAAGATGTTTGTGACATCCACAGTTTGTTTCACTGCTGAATGCACATGAGAGCCTGCTTCAGCTGTAGCTTTCACTGCTTACTAGAACATTGTTATTCAAGGTTTGAGGTTTGTTGTCGAGGCCGATCCCCATACCACTTGATAGACAGTTTTTGAAGCCTTTTTAGCACTCAGAATGAACCAACTGCAAAAGGTTGCTCAGTATACTGGTGATGATGCTTCTAAGGAAGCTCTTTTCGAGGGTGCGCTATTTATATATCACCTCTTAGGAATCTCATTGATTGTATTAGTATCATAATGAAATCTTGGCACCTCGACCAGAACGATTAGGTGGAGCTTTTCTTTGTTCAATGGTTCCAGGAGCAAGCTCCCTGTATTCTAAATTAGACTAGCCTCGATCCTCATCCTCCAAGTTGATTATCCAAGGAGTCTAGTCTTCAAACTCCATGTTAAAATGTTTAATAATCAGGTTGGCTCACAACAATTTCTTATTCCTTCTGAACAGATTCATCAAGGAGCACCATGTTTTTATTTAAACACCCAGATCTACTAATTATTATGCCACCATTCTTCACCAACCATTCTGCTGTTACTGCCATAATTGCCTTCCAACTGTGATAGGTGCAAAGTAACATTGCAACAATAATCAATGAAATGAGAGGAAAGAGCATTAACCCCACTCAAGTTCTAACATCTAGCAAACTTCTTGAACATCACACAACACTTGCAAAGTCAGAGTGGACTGATCCTCTCAATGCAGACCTCTCAACTTTGGAAAGTCATACCACTGGCAAAAGAAGAATAAAATGAAATAGAGATTCACCATGATGCACAAGCACTCTGACTCCCCAAATAATTACTTTCTCCGTAGTTCCGTTCTGATATGATCTAGCACAGAGCCCACTTTCATCAACATTTTGCACAATAGATATAATTATTTACACTGCATTAATAATCTTAATGTAAGAGTTACATACAACGGATAAAGGGTAAAAGTTTTTTTAATTAAACTTTATATAACTTTCAAATTCATTTTTACATAAGAAAAAATTACATGTAAAATTACAAAATGATATTTCAATAAGATACAATCAATTGACAACTGCAATATTCATACAATGCACAGCAAAACATGGCAAACATCATTATTATTTAAAAAAATAGAGCTCTGTATCTTTACATACACTGGTCCTAAATCATTTCTCACAATTGAAAGGCTATGCCTGTGTTCTTTAGCCTGATTTACACAATTTGTCTTTACATCCTTTCCCCCCCAATTTACTACTGAATGATTGATACATATTGTAAGTCATAATACTGTTGCTTGTTTCAATATGCTGTTCGACCTGTAGTTGTACTTTCAGTAAGAAATATTGCTTTCACTCTTCTGAAAATTATAAACATGTTTTAGAATTTAAAGCACTACAAATTCCTTTTCTTTAAAATTTAATTAATGAAATAAAGCACCATGAAAAGTTGCTGAATGGTACATAACAGCCACTTTTAAAGACATTGATTATAATGTCCTCTTTATCACAATACCCTAGCATCTTGTAATAAAGACTTAAAGCAAGGATGCATGTTGGTCGTACACCTATTTAAAATGTTTTAAAAATGAAATTTACAATGCAAGCATTTATAGTTGGTTCAGAGAATCCTCATTTCAGAATGATCAGAAAGAAGTCATAAAATGGATTAGAATCCTAACCTAAACATTGTAATTCCCCTTCCTGGTAAATGTTAAAATTCAAAATGCACTGCCATAAATAACTAAAGAGCTTTAAAAAGATTCAAATTTCAATTTTGGTGTAATGATACTCGTTAATTAATGTGCAGATTTTCAAGGTTATATCTTGTTTTTTAAAAACCCTAATGCTAATACCTTTACATTATCCGTTTAAAGAATGCTAAATTATCCTTTTTAAATAATACAGTATGTAGCATAGTAAAGCAATATTTTAAGAAACATTTTAATTACCTGTAAAGAAAAACTGAATTATAGAGTTTTCTATGTTGCAGTATGTTTGGTGCAGAAAATATTCAATGTTTCTAAGGAAACTATGTTTATAATATATTTCTTAAGAATTAAGATACTTGGCTTTATATTGACCGGTAATAATAAACATTGGCCGGCATGGTTCCAAATAAGTAACTCTAAATTATATAACAGAAACTGTGTAAAATACAACAGTTAAAAATGGCCAAACATGAATATTCTGCCAGATTAGCACACAATGTAATAACCACATTGAGCATAATGCAAAATGTGTGTGCATCAATCGGAGTTGATTTATTGATTTTCCGTTCAACACTAAGTGGACCTTAGTGTCTATAACTGGGCAGGTTTTCACCCTACATACCTAGACTATTAATATTCATAACATTTCAGGATGTTCTTTCTGTTTGTTTTTTTAATCTCATTTGAGTATTTTCTCACTCGTTTTTTTTCTCTAAAGTAGAGAAGGCTAACCACCGTGTAAACTGTAGTTAAGTTGCTTTCAACCTGTATTTAATTTTACACTAGTGACCAAATTGATATGTGTTTAACCTCTTCATAATCCGCTGACAACCCGAAACAAATAAATGTTCAAATGCTGCAGCGCTAAGCCAAAACAATGCCTACTGACTGCAGTGTTAATTTCTGAACAGTGATGACCAAAACTACAGATTAGCTCACAGTAAAGGTGCAATATTAGAATTAAGAAATAGATGTTTAACAGAATGGTTTAGACTGACGAGCAAAAACAATATGTGCATGTTCTGAATAACCTCTTGATGCATATACACTGCAAACTTTGGAGTAATTGTCCTTTGAAAAAAAAACAAGAACACTTCCCTCCACAGTAAAATGAGGTACGATACATAGTATAAACTCAAGGATATTCACAAATGCAAATGGCTCCCTTATTTATTATGAAAACGAACAATTACCACCCGTGCTCAGGACTACATTGACAGGGAGTCCTGTGGAACTCTATTATATTCCGCTTGTTAAATCCTTAAAACACACTAAATGATGGAAATTTTAGGTGGTCACCAGCAATTCCTTCTTGCATGCAGACTCTAAATTTCTTTATGGATCTCTGACAACTGACGAAATGCAGTTCTCGAGTTGTACGCTTCTTTAGGTTTCTATATGCCCAGTCCACATTTGAGCTCTACATGAGACATTGTTAAGGTAAAGGTTTCACTTCTGCATCACAGCAATCTCCTTTTTTGGTTTGCTTGCTACAGAGTTGCTTGACTGCACACACACAAAAACCCAGAAGTCACTCACACTAGAATCATAACTTTGTCAAACACAGTAAACTTCAAATAAATCAATAATGTTAAGGGTGTTTGTGAATTCAATTTAGAAGTTAAGAAATATAAAATACACATCTTTAACATGACCAGAAAGGTGATAGCTGTATAACTTCGACTATAACGCAGTTAAACAATAAAACAACTTTTAAATAGCAAATTTGTTTGTGTTGGCAGTTTTAAACGACAATGCAATAACTCTTCTGTGTTAAAGATGATCATACAGCTAGCATTTATTTCAGCATTACTTGTATACACCCAGCTTTTACTTCTTTGAACCTGTGAAACAACAGAAATGAGAGTGAGATTAGAAACATCACAATTATTGTAGAGGTTGTGTGATTGGAGGACTTTAACTCCCATCTACATTAAACACTTAGAAGGTTGCAGCATTTAAAGCTAATCATGAATCGTCACTTCGGCCAAAAAATCATGTTTCCTGCCACACTACAGCTCACTCAAATGTACAACAGTCATTAAAGTAGAATAGCGTAACTAAATCTTACAGATTACATTTTTTTGTATTTGATACATCTGGGTAAAATTGGTGCTCTGCTACATTAAAAGAATGGCAAATAGTGATAAACTTCCAACTCAAAATATGAAATTCTTAAGCCCTGTCATGTAACACAGACCAACACATTTTAGTGCTGGTGTCCTCATCACTGCACTAAAATGTTTAGCCATACGTAATTAGCAGCTTCTAGCAGCGCAGCTAGGTACTGCAGGCAGCTTTTTGGGAGTAGTATAGAACCCAGTGAGGTTGATGTGTGCAGCTGCCTCAGGTAATAATGGCCGGGCCTAGGTCATGGAGGGCTGACTAGCTGCTATGGGGACAGCCTGGGCCTGGCTAAGATGTTGTTACAAAGTAACATGAATTTCACTTTCAGCCAAAAGTAAAGCTGAGACCCCTGGGCCCAGCCTGACTCTTGCTCCTCCTGGCCACATGGATCCATCACATTGGCACTGCAAGCATATCAAAATGAACAGACATGGTTCTCCAGGAGGCTGACCTAGACACCTTTCTGGGCCCACAGTTGTTTATTGGCCAGGAAGCTGGTTAACTCTTAATCGTTTTTTCTGTGCAGCTGCAACCCGCCCAGACACAGTGGCACTGCTCGACACAGGATCTGCTCTAATCTCTCGAGTGATTAACGACCCAGGATCCTGGCATGTTGTTCACCCTTCTGTTTATCCCCACTCACCTGGGCTGGAACCCTGGCCCTTTCCACCTGAGGCTGGGCTCATGGAGAATTCGCTACATGGCTTTATGATGGAAAGTTGTCTCCCTGGCTTCATGATGACATAGCCTGAGGCTTGAGCAGGCATCCAAGGGGAAAAGCGTCATCATAGAGAACACAAGACCCTTACTTCACCATATGCTGAGGCTGCAGGCTAGATATATCCTGCGGGTCATGGTGCTCAAACACATCAGCACAGTGATAAATGCTGCCACCATTACAGTTAGCACTGCCAAGGAGAAAGAAAGCTGGGCGGGCGAGCTGGATATACGTAGTAGTATAGCAATGAGCTGGAGGAGCTCCTTTCCCGATTAGCATTGGCTGCACTAAAGTTAGTTGCATAAAATCTTTATTAACTCTCTCTATGCTGTGGATTACAGGTAATGGTGCCAGGCACCTCTCCATCCTCCCCACCTTCACCTGTGGGTTCTACTCTGAACTTTCTCTCAGTGTTTGTCTTATAATTCAACTTTTTGACTCACCAAGATCGGAAAAATCAAGTAGTTTAGAAGATGAACCCACTGAAATCAACGGAGATGAATAATGATGAAATTACTTTTGGAGTGTGAGGGAGGTTTTTCAGGTGGGCGATCTTTGGGGGTGAAGAGGAGTCCATCCTCCAAATGAGGGTAAGTTGAAAAGTATGTCCCTGCATTTATTGCCATATCAAGCTTTTGTCCCATCCTGACCCTCCAGATTAGTTGGCCAATCCGCTGTTCTATTTGAAGCCTTTGTCATCCTGTAACCCAGTTCTAGATTGACTCGCTTTTCTTGTAGTTAGCTCCAATCTCACACTTTTCTATGAAGCCACGGGGCAACAGTGCCTGCAGTCTTGGCTATCAGTAGCTGCGTGCCAGTAGCGCTCAGCAGGGCTGATCTACAGAGCAAACACAAATGAGATTACCATTCCTGTATTAGTCCATGTGACAACACAGAGCTTCACTTGACTGCTAGCAACGAATGCTGACACAGGATGCTATGATTAACAAATTGTTTATTGTATTGGTGCCAACATTATTTCTGGTATGATCAAATTAAAATAGTCAGTTAGTGATTTTCCATTATGAATCCAGGGCTTGGCAGACGTTTCAAAGCAATCCCTGCCGCGTCTTATTGCACAAAAGGAGGGAAATTCTAGTATTATAAGTGATTACAGGGAATTCTGTGCTTGATTTTACTGGTGTTAAAGTGTCACCCAAACTGTTGCACAAAATGCACTGGAATGTCACACAGAAGCAAACTCCATCTAAATGGCACGCATAAGCAAACTGAAAAGTATTATTTGTTTGGAGCATATGAAAAGCACCAAGGTACATTTATCTGGCAGTGAATAGAGCCCCTTGTGCGTCTTTTATGGTTTTATTGGTGTGAAGAAAAAAACAGACTACTCTAAATGTGTGTGATTTAATCTTTAAAGCGTTAAAAAAAATTCTTAGGGGGGGGCATGGCCGGCTGCCGAGTGTAATGGCCGACATCTGAAAAGCTCCCGCAAACCCCAACCCGTATCCCTGAAATCCGGTTCATTAATTCGAGAATGGCACCGAATAAAATTCTGCTACATAGGCCAGACACCAACTAGAAAAGAGTAGAAGTCCCAGAGGGCCCCGAGAAACCGACAATCCAAAGGACAGACTGAGATCTGAAAGCGAGGCGAGGCCGGGACCTTGGGTAGGCCATCCCTGAAGACACCAGCACCAGCGGCGCGAAAGGTCCAAAGCCCCAGTGCAGGAAGAGAAGGCGCCTCAGGCAAGCTGCACAAGTGGATCAAAGCGCCCAGATTCAAGTGGCGAACGACAGGCCCTACGAGCAGTGCTTTAAATGGGCCGTTACTCACCGGTACTGAGTACCGGCACTTTTTCATTTTGTCCCCTTGAGTACCGGCACTTTTCCTAGAACGAAGAGAGTACCGGTACTCATGGGACCGGATTCCACCTAGGCAGCGCTCCTTTCATCCCTTAACTGATACCAGGGCAACACCTTTAACGAGCACTGCATGGAATTAATCACGGGAGCTCTTGTCACCAGGACCCAGCGTGAGCTGCTTTGGAAGTCATCAGAGCGGGGGGGAGGGGGTGGGGGGGGGGGGTGTCTGCAGAGTGGTTATCTTATCCATTGATCTTTCACAGTGGGGCAGAGAGGGGGCTGTAAAATTAAATGGATGGCGGTGGGACGCACTGTTCAGTATAGAATATTCCGTGGACAGAACAAAAGAACCTAATGCTTTCACTGTCGCCACACATCTGAGTTGCCTACCACACATGTGAATTGCCTCCTTGCCTGCTGCTACTTTGTGTATTTCTGTTGTTGAAAATGTTAGTTATCACTGACCAGCAGCGTTTCATGTAAAAGTGGGTTTATGGTCCAACGGACCCACATGTTAAAGAACATCACACCAAGCTCACGACCTGGTGCTCACGTTAAAAGAGATATCTGTCGCTTTCTATGTGGACAATCAAAGTGACGCTTTTCACAACCTCATGAATGGAGTGGGTGGGGTGAAAGCACTGATGGAACAGCAGCATAGAAGAGTCTGAAATAGGCATTCATCCCGAGTTGGTTTTCAGCAGCAGCCATTTCAAGAAGCAGGCGGTTTCAAAGATTCCAGAATATGTTGCATCATTTGTCTAGTCTTGTCCTTACAGTGATAAACGAAAAAAATGAAATTAATTCTGTTGTCCCGCGGGGCGGATACTAAATGGAGAGAGTTGCACTCAAAGTCGATATAGTGTGGTTTTAAAACATATTTGAGGGGTGCAGAATGAAGGCTATTTGGAGCACTATGTTCACGTGGGCATGTTTTCTGAAGAGTGCGTCCTTTCAACAAACTAGTTGACTCAAGGAGATAGCTTAGGAAGGGTACATAAAATGGCTCTCTGCGCGTCAATGCAAAGCTAAGCCCTCATGGGTTCCGGAGTAGCAGCTACTCACCGAAAAAGCGATTCGACGCCTCGTCAGGGGTAGTATGTGCTATATAAATGCAATTATATTACAATACTTGCATGTGTAAATAAAAAGGTATCTTGCTACCAAACTCGCTGATCCTTATTTTATCGACCTTGTTAGTGCATTGAAAAATGTGAAATGCTCTTTAAACAGAGATGTTTGCAGCCAATGTTAAACCACCTGGGCCTACATGCCACATGGATGTACATGGCTGCATTTTTATCAAAAGCCAGTATATGTGTTCAATGGCTCGGTATGTTCGTGTTCTTCACACTCATGGCTGCAATTTATTGCACACTGTGATCGAATGCCAAAAGAAGGAAAACATATTTTTTTTATTTATTGTGTGCTCCCAGATGATCGTCTGTACAAGTTACGTGGTGCAAGCACAGAAAACATATTTAATTTGTAATAAGCTCCAACTCCTAACCAGCACTTCATGTCATTGGTCATATTTTGCCATTTATAATGTGACTTGAAAGCCTGTTCCTTTTCTTTTTAATATTTATTTCATCCACAAATGCAAATGCAAGAATGCATTTGGCATTTAGTGTATTAAGAATATGAGCCATATAATATCAATTATTAGCTGAATTAACACACCTGGGATCATGGTGTGTATTTTTATTACAAACAGTGCAAACAGATCAGCCCAGTAGATACTTTATTCTTTCTGATATCCCATCTGCACAGTGTTTACTCCTTTCACCACTCCTTTTCAACCACATAAAATGGAATGTTGAAAGGGTGAGCCACCAACAGCAATATCGCTAGCGTCTGTGTGTAAGCATTTCTCATCCATTAGCAGGGAGAGAGAGTGAGAATATGCTGCTCACTAAAGTTATACACAGTATGTATCTTCGAAAGCAACTCTGGTTTCCAGGTTTGACAGAAACACCCACTAGAAGCGAGAATGAAAATAGTGCCA
Organism: Triturus cristatus; assembly: GCF_964204655.1. Classification (NCBI taxonomy): domain Eukaryota; kingdom Metazoa; phylum Chordata; class Amphibia; order Caudata; family Salamandridae; genus Triturus; species Triturus cristatus. The sequence goes on from NC_140582.1 coordinate 852,856,805, forward strand.
GATGAATTCCTAGCTTTTTGCAGGTGCACATTCACCAATCGTGAGAACCAGAAAGCTGAGGTCCTTCCCATAAGTAAGTGAGCTCGGGGCATCAAAAGTAACAATAAAATGGATAACTCTAGAGGTTAATATACTTGCTAGAAAGATCTGTGTATATTCTAACCAAGGGTTTAACTTACCATAAAAGTGCACAAAGAATCAATGTGTCTGCTGGAAAGCACAGAATGCAACATTTAAGTCACAGATTCGTTTTTTTTCTGTAGATAGCTTAGTTGATTACTGTTTTTGTTGCATAGAGCCTTGTGTTACCTGCAGGTCAAAAGTTAACATCCTTGTAATGTAGCTCAGTGAGTTATGACCCTGCAGCAAGGACCTGCCTGCAAACAAGAAGGCATATATTTAGAACCTTGCTGTTTTTCCTCAATCTTTTCTTATTTTAAGGATGCTAAAAAAAAGGCTACTTTGGGTAGTAATAAACACTTCTTAGTAAGTGCTATATATATATATATATATATATATATATATATATATATATATATATATATATAGTTGTTAGTGAGATAACTAATGGACAGATATATCCAACATTCTAACAATGCATGCAGATTACGTGCATACAACCTTGGCAAAGTCAAAAAGCTAACCCCGCCCCTTGTTCCACCTAAGCACCTCCCTAAACTCCGTCCACTGCTCCATTTTTTGAGTACCTGCACTTATTTTTTTCCATTTAAAGCACTGCCTACGAGGCAGTAAAAGAAGGTTAGGCCAAACAGTGATGGGCGCGCCACAGCGGAGAGTGGTGACGGAGGTAAACTGCGGCTGCCCGAGTAAAAATAAGGAGGTAGGGAGCAACTATGGGCATCACCGCCGAAACACAGCTTTAAGCCTATGTACAGTTCTCCAGCACACGCAAATGAGTTCAATACAAAGTATACACAGATCTGAGTGAAGATTTTCTTTGTCTTTTGTTCTTTATTGTTCTTATGTTCAGTTGTTTTACTTCGTAGCCATAAACACAGCCTTTATACATAGCCAACATGTGTTTCGTCACACTGTGAGGACAGTTATCCAGTGACTTCCTCAGGGCTAATTCTTACTTAAACAATACCTCCCTATCGGTTGTAATTCTGTCCCGAATATTCCAATATTGGTAGCGCAGGTCCGAAAATAAATATTCCGGATCCCCAAGTAGTTCATGAATTATCCAATTTAATGTACAATTCCACTTTGCATGTGGCACCCCGTATCAGGGGAAATTGCCACTTGTGTACCCGTTGCTGCACGTGAACTGGTTCCAGTGTCTCTTGCTGCGAGTACGCCCATCCTCTACAGTACAGTGCAGCTGCTGTGGCCTGCATCAAAAGGCTGTGAAGGGAGACGGCGGTTGACAGCGGTTCCCGCAGCACCTGACGGAGCTCACGCGTTAGTTCCTTGAGGATTGGACCGGCGCCTGCTGCTATTGCCAGAGGTGCAAGCCGGGGACTGCCAGTAGGAATAACTGCGACCCCTGAACTCTAAGGGAGACAACGCACAAGCATCAGCAACACCGGATGCTGCCCCTGAAGGCAACAGAAAAATAAGGTGAAAGCGGAGCACTCATTGAATTAGGGTGGCGTGAACCCACCGGAGCGAGGTATAAACACGCGCCCACAGCACAGGCCAGGCTTCCCAACTAGATCACATCCAGTAATTGCGATAAGGGCCACTCTGTCCTCCTCGAACACAGGCAGGCGATCACTACTCAAACAAGGGGGAAAAGCTAAGAGGCCGTGTGGAAAACTATTTAACCACAGGCAGGTGACAGTGAGTCTCCCAGTCCTCATCCTCGGACCCACCCCCTCAGCCTGGGACGACTCCTGGTGGCCGACCGCTCTGGGGACAGCACCGACACCAACCGACCACGCACGCAACCTAGGATTCATCCTCGACTCCTCCCTCTCCATGTCCAAGCAAGTCAGCGCCGTCTCCTCCTCCTGCTACAACACCCTACGCATGCTCCGCCGGATCTACAAATGGATCTTGACCGAAACAAGAAGAACAGTGACACAGGCCCTCGTCAGCAGCAGACTGGACTACGGCAACGCTCTCTATGCAGGAATCCCAGCCAAACACCAACGGCGGCTACAACGCATCCAAAACGCCTCCGCCCGACTGATCGTCAACGCCCCCCGCCGCAGCCACATGACCCCCGTCCTGAGAGACCTCCACTGGCTCCCCATCGACAAGAGGATCACCTTCAAGCTCCTCACCCACGCACACAAAGCACTCCACTACGCCGGACCAGCCTACCTGAACAGCAGACTCAGCTTCTACACCCCCACCCGCCAGCTCCGCAAACCTCGCCCTCGCAGATGTCCCCCGCATCCAACGTACGACCGCCGGCGCCAGATCCTTCTCTTACCTCGCCGCCAAAACCTCGAACACCCTCCCAAACCACAAACGGCAGACCCAAGACCTACTCGCCTTCAGAAGACTCCTTAAGACCTGGCTCTTCGAGCAGTAGCGGCACCCACCCTCCCCCCCTCCCTCCACCCCTCAGCACCTTGAGACCCTCACGGGTAAGTAGCGCGCTTTACAAGTACCCTGATTGATTTATTGATTGATATCCAGCTCTGTCAGAACACTGATCAGCCTTGCCCGGCCAACAATGACAGGGGGCAAAGGGGCACATAGTGTCCACCAAACAAAGCTGGATAAATTTGCATGGACTAAATCTCAAGAAGAGACGACAGACCAGGAAGTCACACAGAGAGACACTCATACTCCCCCCTTCAAAGAGCGAATTAACAATCCAAGATATTACGCTGGCCCTCGATAAAGTACGCACCTCGCACAAAACTTGAATAGAATCTGTATCCACTGAGATATCACTTGTCAGGGCAGACCTCAGAAGCACAAGTTACTTACCTTTGGTAACAATAAGAAACGGTAAGAAACATTAGTAGTGATAGATTCCTTACCTTAGAATTACCCCCAGGCGTCAGACTGGATCCGGAAAGTTTTCGTCAGCAGTACCCCTGCGTGTCTGTAGGCGTCGTCGTGCAGGTCCGCGTGCGTCGTTGGAGCCGAGCTACTTCAGCTGACGTCAGTTCTGTACATGACTTTCCACTCCAGAAACGCAGAGCCATGCAAGAAACTGACCACTGGTGCCATGAAACTAGGGCCCTGAAAGGGATGACCTTAACCCTAGAAATCAGTTTGCAGAACGGGGAGGATGGGTGGGGCGGTAAGGAATCTATTACTACTAATGTTTCTTACAGATATATCGTTACCAAAGGTAAGTAACTTGTGCATCTGAAAGAAACACATAGTGATAGATTCCTTACCCTAGAATAGATACCCCAGCAATACCAACCCCAGTGGTGGGTCTGCGAACCAAGATCACACCAGAAAGTCCTGGAGAACATAACGGCCAAAGAAGCTGTCTCTCCGGACTTGGCTGTCCAGGCAGTAGTGCTTGGTAAACGTGTGCAGCAAGGCCCACGTAGCTGCCTGACAGATGTCATGCAAGGGAACTCCCCATCACAAAGCAGTAGTGGCTGCCGTCGCCCTGGTAGAATGGGTGCGCAGCCCCACCGGAGGCTCCTTTTTAGCCAAAGAATAACAAGCCTTTATGCACAGAATGACCCACAGAGAGATGGTCCGCTTGTGCACGGCCCGACCTTTCTTGGCGGCTACGTAGCCAACAAAGAGCTGGTCATCCACCTGCAACTGTTGTGTGCGGTTCAGGTAGAATGAGAGCGCATGTTTTGGGTCCAGACGGTGGAGCCTCTCTTCTTCTTTTGAGGGATGCGGAAAGAAGGTGGGCCAAGTGATGGTCTGCCCGATGTGAAAGGCAGTGACAACCTTCGGCAGAAAAGATGGACGTGTCCTTAGAACCATTTTGTCCGGGTGGACAGAGAGAAAAGGAGGTTTAGAAGAAAGAGCCTGGAGCTCAATCACTCTTCTGGCAGAGATGATGGACACCAGGAAAGCTGTCTTTAAAGTGAGAAGACGAAGAGGACAGTTGTGAAGAGGCTCAAAGGGACCACACATCAGATATGTCAGAACCAGGTTCAAGTCCCACTGAGGCATTATGAAAGGAACAGGAGGGAAAAGATGAGTAATGCCTTTTAAGGATCTATTTACAACAGGGGACTTAAAAAGGGAAGGCTGATCTGGAAGCCGTAAATAGGCTGAAATGGCTGAGAGATAGCCCTTGATAGTGCCCAGAGCAGAGCCCTGCTGGGACAAAGAAAGAAGGAATAGAAGGACCTCTGAAAGAGGGGCAGAAAGGGGATCCACAGCCTTTGCTGTGCACCGTGCCACAAACTCATTCCACCTGCAGGCGTATACCGTCTTAGTGGAGGGACGCCTGGCTGCCAAGATTACATCACAAACTTCGGGAGGCAGGTCAAAAGACGTCAACTGCCGCCGCTCAATCTCCACGCAAGTAGGTGGAGGCTGGACAGGTTCGGGTGTAAGACCGTCCCCGGTTGCTGCGACAGAAAATCCTCCCGAAGAGGCAGTCGGACCGGGGGATCGATAGCCATGCTGAGTAGCTCGGGATACCATACTCTTCGAGCCCAGTCCGGAGCCACAAGAATAACTTGGGCCCGGTTGCGCTTGATCTTCTTCAGCACTCTGGGCAGAAGTGGTATAGGCGGAAAGGCGTATAGTAGACCGCAACTCCACTCACGACGAAAAGCGTCGCCTAACGAGTGCCGCCTTGGAAATTCCAACGCGCAGATCTGATGACATTGCGCATTCTCTTCGGTGGCGAATAGATCTAACCAAGGCTCTCCCCACTGCTGAAAGAGACCATGCGCCACGTCTGAGTGCAGACGCCATTTGTGATCCATCATGCACCTGCGGCTGAGTTCGTCCGCACTGGCGTTCAGAGAACCTGCCAGGTGTTGAACCACCAGGAAAATGCCCTGATGTTCCAGACATGTCAAGAGACGCAGAGCCTCCTGACATGGGGTCCACGACCCCACCCCGCCCTGTTTGTTGCAGTACCACATGGCGGTGGTGTTGTCCGTGAACACCTGCACTACTCTCCCCTTGACAGAGGGAAGGAATGCTTTCAGTGCAAGTCGGATCGCCCAAAGCTCCAGAAGGTTGATATGGAGCCGGGACTCCGCCGGAGACCAGAGTCATCTGATCTCCGCCTCTCCCATGTGGCCGGCCCATCCTAGAAGGGACGCGTCCGTCACCACTGTGTGTTCCGGTTGAGGAAGGGAGAGGGATCTGCCAATGCCCCAATCGCGATTTGTGAGCCCCCAGTGCAATTGTTGTGCAGTGCCCTCCGAGATCTGGATGTGATCTGACAGGTTGCCCTGATGCTGTGCCCACTGGAACTTCAAGTCCCACTGCAGAGCCCGCATATGCCACCTGGCATGATCCACCAACAGGATGCAGGAGGCCATCAGGCCCAGAAGCTGGAGGGTCATCTTGACCGAAACACGGGATAAAGGCTGATAGATCGGAATCATAGCCCGAATATCCTGGACTCGCTGCTTGGGAGGATAAACCCGACACTGCGCCGAATCCAGTACCGCTCTGATGAAGAGGAGCTTCTGAGAGGGAATCAGCTGCGACTTCGGCACATTGATGGAGAACCCCGGCAAATGCAGGAGGTCGGCCATAGTCTGAAGGTAGGAGACGACTGCCTGGGGTGAGCCCACCTTTAACAACCAGTTGTTAAGATAGGGGAAGACTGGGACCCCTGATCTGCGCAGATGAGCTGTCACCACCGCCATCACTTTCGTGAATACCCGAGGGGCGCTGGTAAGGCCAAAAGGGAGCACGGTGAACTGAAAGTGCTCATGGCCTACCGTGAACCGCAGGTAACACCGGTGGGCTGGCAGGACGGGAATATGAAAGTAAGCGTCCTGCAAGTCCAACACTACCATCCAATTTTTCAGACAAGACCAAAGCAAGTGTGAGCATCTTGAACTTCTCCTTCCGGAGAAAGCGATTGACATTCCGAAGGTCTAAGATAGGACGCAGACCCTTGTCCTTCTTGGGGACCAGAAAGTAGTGGGGATAACAACCACAACCTACTTCTGGCCTAGGAACGCGCTCGATGGACCCCTTGGCCAAGAGGGCCATGACTTCCTGCTGAAGAAGCGCAAGATGGTCCCCCGACATGCGATGGTATTGAGGTGGCATGGCTGGAGGGGAAGTCTCGAAGGGGAGTACTTGTCCAATGTGAACTTGCGCCACTGGGGGAGATGATGGCGAATTCTGCCGCCCACTGGCGTTTGATAGGCCTGAAAGGTTGGACTAGGAAGGTTTTGCGGTGGATGCTGCAGGGGTGGAGGTGGACTGACCCACCCGCTGGCCCCCAGAACCGCCTCGACGGTTCCCACCTCCGCAGCCGCGCTGAGAATGTTGCTGCGCAGGCCTGTGGCTCTGGAACGAATGTGTTGGGGCACCCCTTCCGTGGCCACGAAAGGAGCAAAAGCGGAAGGCGGAGGAGGGCGAGTGGCCGACAGGCCCAAGGACTTGGCCATAGTGCTCCAACGCACTATCCGCCTTATTGCCAAAAAGGCGAATGCCATCAACGGGCATGTCCATCAAGGTGTTCTGGACATCCCCTGAGAAGCCAGTTGTTCTCAGCCAGACGTGGAGCCAAAGCGCCACCGTCGTGGGAATCGCCCTGCCCAGCGAGTCGCCGGTATCAAGTCCACAATGAATGGTGAACTTTGCTGCGTCTCTGCCAGCTCCTATAGCTTGGGAGAGTACTGTCCGTGCCTCCTCTGGACAGTTGGGCAGCACTTGCGCAACCGTATCCCACAGAGAGTGGGAATAACGGCCCAAGAGGCATGCGGTGTTCACCCACCGCAGCCCTAAGCTGGCAGATGAAAACAGCTTCTTGCCAAGCTGTTCCAGCTTCTTGGATTCCCTATCCGGAGGTGCGGGAGGGAACGCGCTCTGGGAAGCAGAGGCTTGGACAACCAAGCTCTCAGGAGTGGGGTGTTGGGAGAGAGAAAGAGGGGGTTGCCCGGAGTCGGGCGATGGCAGCGGGTCACGTTCCTGTCGATAGGAGCCCCTGTGTTGGGCCTGGACCAAGTGCCCAAAAGGAAGTCAGAAAGTGCGTCATTAAAAGGCAGCAAGGGCTCCAAAGAGGTTGCCGCTGGCTGAAGCACTTCCGTCAGGAGGTTAGCCCTGACGGCCACCGTAGGGTGTTCGAGGTGGAGGGCCTCGGCTGCCCTACGTACTACCACTGCGTAACTGGCTCCCTCCTCCGTAGCCACGGTAGGAGGAGACAGCATGCCAAGGTCAGGTGAGGTATCAAGACCACTGGCATCCCCCAAATCCTCTGCCCTGTCCGAATCATAATCACACTGCTGTGTGAAAGGGTCCTTAGACCCCTCCCAGTCCTCCCCTTCCTCCAAAGTCTGCAAAGCAAGATGAAAATAAGGATGACGGACATAGGGGAAAAATGGCCCCATCGGCGTCGGGATCGGTGCAGATCCAGCACCGTGTCCGGTTCAGGGCTGAAACTGGGGACGACATCGTCCCGAAGGACGGGCGGCGTCGAAGGTGGTGCTGGTAGGGTCGGTGGAGGTGTTACAGGGTCAACCGGCGTCGAATGGGGTCCGATCCCGGGGGGGTCCCGCGGTGCTGGGACCGGAGCTGCCGATGATGGAAGGACAGGACCACCTGTCAGGCCCGCGGGGCCCAGAGGCACACCGATGGGGCCAGACGGCCCAAAAAGTCGGGCCATGGCAGCAAGAAACTCTTGTACCAGAGCAGGCGTCGCCGATGGACCTGGAAAAGGTGGGGAGACCGACGGCGACATTGCAGGCTCCGCCGGAGCCGCGGAGGTGGCACCACCCTCAGCCGCGTCATGCGACGGGTGAGGGGAAGTCGAGGAGCGATGACGCTTCTTCGACTTCTTTTTGGAATGCTTCGACTTACCTGACCCTGAGTGCGAAGACCTAGATCCAGAGGAACAATGGTGACGGCTCTGCAACCGGTCCCCCGACCTCCCAAGGGGCCGGGCCTTGAGCGGAGCGGTGCAGACTGCCGGACTTCCAGCAACTTTCAAGACCACTCCCGCAAAGTCTTCGGCGCCATGGCCCGGCACTCGTGGGACAACGGAGTCGTGGTTGGGCCCCAGGCAGTAGAGACACACGCGGTGCGGGTCCGTCACCGACATCATGCGGTGACAGTCCCCACAGTTTTTAAAGCCGGGCATCCATACGACACCAGGAGTCGATCGACTCGAAGAAATTGAGACAAAAGGCCTCGAAAAAACTCAGTCAAAAAGTGACTGGGGTACTTGCTTTTCCTGGATCTACGCTTGCTGGCGCGGAAAAAGAAAGAACTGACGTCAGCGCGTGGGTGCATCTAAGTAGCTCCAGCGACGTCATCTCAGCGCCGACGACACCAACGACACACGCAGAGCCACACGACGACGCCTACCGACGCGCAGGGGTACTGCTGACGAAATTTTTCCGGATCCAGTCTGACACCTGGGGGTAATTCTAAGGTAAGGAATCTATCGTGTTTCTTTCAGAGACATGAATGACAGTCATGTAAGTGGAAAAAGTAACAACGACTGTCAGTACAGAAACTGGTTATGAGGGGAGATCAAGACGCAATAATATGAGGATTATTGGGGTCCCAAAACGAGCAGAAGGTCCAGCAGCGAATCTATTTGTCGAAGACCTAGTCTTGAAGTACCTCCAACCCCAGGGCCTAGCAAAATATTTCTCAGTGGAGCGATCCTACTGGGTGCCAGGTGGCGGGCCCAGACCAGGGGCTCCTCGACGGCCACTCCTGGCACGAATTTTCTACTTTTGTGATCGAGACGTAATATTATAGGCGGCCCGCAGTGGGCCCCCACTAAAATACAAAAATAATACCATCACCTTCTTCCCGAACTTCACGGTAAAAGTAAAATACAAAGCTTTATGGAAGTTAAAAAGCCCTACGAGACATAGACATGAAATACTCAATGCTTTTCCCGGAGAAACTATGAGTGGGGGTGGAGGGGAAGGTGTGGTTCCTCACTACTCCAGAGGAAGCGTGGGAATGGCTTGATGGATGGCGAAGGGTGACAGGCTCTAGCAGAGGACTAAGAGGCACCAACCAACCTCGGAAAAAGCAAAAGAACCTAGAATATGTTGCCAAAGACCCAGATCCAAATAGCGACAACCTTCCCAACGACGCATCAGATACACTGACTCCCCCCTAAATCCGACCCATGCAACGTGATGGTGGCGCAATACAGGAAGAGTATCTAAAGCCGCACACCAGGGGATGACAATGGTCACTTCATAACTGAGTTTGGAAAGACCTGAACCAATCTATGATTCTAAGACAATGGAGCCTAACTGCCTCCCAATTGATCTACACACCATATCTCTTAAAAAAGTGCAACGAGAGTGTGGGGTGGGGGAGCTCCCGGAAGACCAACTACTGGCCATCATAGCCACCATCTGTAAACCAGGCAAACCTGCGGAGGAATGAGCCTCATACCGTCCCATCTTACTGCTCAATGCAGAAACCAAAATACTAGCCAAAGTACAGGAGCCAGGCTGCTTCAAAATATTAGCAAAACAAATAAGGGGGAAGAGGGCCCAAGGGAAAGAGTTTAGAGACCTGCGAGGAAGAAGTCCCCTAACTAATACAACTATAACACAGAAAACACCTCCAGTCTACGTCAAAAACACAAAATGTCAGTGGATACCAAATATATGTCTCACAAAATCTCCATAAGGGAGAGATCCCTTAAAGGACGAATACCCTCACACACCATAGGTGTCATGCTTCATCACATGGGGTTCTCCTCCCAATGGGAAAACCTAGTCCCATTGAGGGCTACAACCTCCTCAATGTGAGGGTGGAGCTCAGGGAGATTTGAGAACCCTGAAGTTGAGACCCCTTCACAATCCCTAAAAGTAATTCCTAATGTCACCCCACACATGTATAAACTTAAGTATACGAGTACTCCCAGACAGCAAGTATGGGTGGGGGACTCCCAGTTTTTAGGAGAACTAGAAGCGCAGTTTACATTGCATTTAGATTCAGCCTCTCCCCAGGAGGATAGAGATGAAGAGCAAGGTTCAGGAGATAGTGATGACCAGTCTATGTTTCATCAGCAACATCGCATTAGTTGCAAAAAAGCGACACAACAGTAAGGGTAGTTAAGGAGTGAATGTCAACCCCACAGCAAAGAGATGCAGATGATGCTAGATGGAGTGACTATGTGGATAGGGCTGCTAGTATGACGCGATGGCCAGTATCCCGAGGAAGAGATAGGAATGAAGGTAGTTTACTGCCTTGGCAGAAGGAGAAAGGGAATGTAGTACTTTCACCAGAAAGTGTTCAAGAATGGCTATCACGAAGTGAGGGTAGGACAGATGCAAGAGAAGTAAAGAAATAAGGGTATGTTTTGACAAAATGGCAAATAGAATACAGTCTATATATAGGCGTGTAGATAACATGGTGAAATACATCAACCCCCATAGGCAAGGCAATTCACTCAAGATATTAGCAGTCAAGAATGTTCCCTTATCGATTTGGGTCACACAAAGCGTGCAAGGAGATTGCCTAATCGCATTGATATCAGAGAAGGAGAGCAGGGTATGATTTCTAGAGCTAGGAAGCCCTGAGTGGCAGAGCGGTTGCAGTTTCAGGGAACACATGGCCAACCAGACCCCAGGATTGACACTACAAGACAGACCACTGCATCAGATGAGTTTCAATCAGTTTTGTACGCAGATTGATCGTTTGATAGTTGCTGAAGGAGAGAATAGTTGGTATAGAGTTGCCATATGTTAATAATTTGGTAGACTATCTAAAAGGCTAGCTCCACAGATGATTACATGGCCACAAGAAGAGTCCTTTTATCCAAACAATATGGCGAATGCTGTGGATTGCATTATTTATGAGGAGTGAGATCCAGACTGGGATTTTCCCTACATGTGGAAATGTTTTCACAAGTGGCAAAAATATACCAGGCAGCAAAATCCCCAACATTCTACAATTCCCGTACATCAGGTGCCCCTGATACTCAAGGGACCTGGGGCACCCTATTATGTTCCTTGGCGATAGATGGACAAGGAGAATCTTAAGAAATTGTTACCGCTGCTCACAGAGGGAGAAGGGAACTGGATCAGAGCTTTTGAAAAGCAAACTGCTGCTATCACCTTGGCAGTAGCAGACATATTTATTTATTTATTTATTTATTTAGAAAGTTTTATAGAGCGCGAACAAGATCCTTGCGGATATCAGAGCGCTTTACATAACAGCAGCCTGTAAGAGGAACAAAAAAAACAGAGATAAGCAAGTGAACAAACATATAACAAGAATTTGCAATGCAATAGGTCTCGCAATTACGCAAGTTTAAGCTATTGGCATTGTAAATGACTCCGCCTTTTATTTATGTTTTAAAAACAAAAATAAAAAGCATTGTTATTTCCATTGTTAATAGCTCAAACTCGCGTAAATGCGAGACCTATTGCATTGCAAATGCTTGATAAGACGAGCACCTGAAAAGGGCATATCTGATATCCGAGATGCAGGCAACAAACCTCTTTTGTGAGCCCGGAAAATGAGGACACAGCTGAATCCTCGTCAGGGGTACTAAGTGCTATATCATGCAATTAAGATATAGCAGGACAATACTGGAACCCTCGACCGCATGTGTCAGAGGGGGGCCCATCCTGATCTTAAATCTGAAGTCTGACGGCGTTACAGCCCCTGCTGCAGCGCCCAGTGTCTAACAGCACCGCGGCAGCCATGAAGCGCTGTAAATGAATGGACAGAAGAAACGCTCTAGCCTTTAAATCCTGTGCAAATAAAATATCCACCAAATGCAACAACCAACTCGATCCAGTAAATTAAATATCTTACTTTTTTTCCTCCGAAATTCGTTTGTTATAAAACTGTTTGCAGTAGTGCCTGTGGGGGCTGGGGGCACAGATCATACTCGCGGACTACGGACTGTCAGAGACCCAGAGCAATGGGGGTCATGGAGAGTAGGAGCGCTATCAGAAGATCAAAGAACAAGCTGCTGGGAGAGGGAATGGGAGGAGGACGGGCAGGGTGGACGCAACAAGCAGACTGTCTGGAAGCTGCAGGCAGAGAGCTTTGTGACTGAACCGAGCTCTTCACCTTATAAGTATTTAGTTATGCAGCACAATATCCTTACTGCAACAACATTAACTGTTGCATGGCTAAACACTTATAATGTCTCAAAGGCGAGACCTATTGGCTATGCCAATGCTTGTTCTTTCTCTTGCTCTTATCTTAGTCTGTTGCAACCTCAGACCAAATTGGCCCCTGCATCTCAACCACACGCCTCTGAGCTGTGCTATATTGTAGTGAATAAACAAAGCAAGTGAACACCCACTGGGAGAAATTTCCGTAACATTCTGCACTTGAACTAGGGGTGGGCAAACAATTATGTTCCGCAAGCGGAGTTTTGCCGTTTTTTTCTCGCGCAAAAGAGAGAGAAATTGCATGCTAGACCACCTCCTGGAGAGATTTCTAAACGCGGGCGGTCGCGGCAGGTTGCTACCGCTCGCGTGGAGAAAGCTGCCGCTCGTGTTGAGGAAGCTGTAATTCGTGTAGAAAATCTACTCAAGATTCAGATAGAAGCAGTACCCTCTGATGCTACGCATGATGCTGTTCATGCTATTTTACAACGCAGGAGAAACTCCTGGTGCTAAAAATCAGCGCAAATAGCACAACGTAGCACACTCCGCTGCTCGCAGAACTCCGCGTAGCGAGGCAGAGTTTTTCGACACTTCGCAGAGCTCTGCATAGTGCGATTCAACAAACTCCGCCCAGGCCTAACTTGAACCTTGACTGGAGGGTTCAAATCCTGCCTTCTTCCACTGAACCAACAGCTATGTATTTGTGGGCAGCTCACTGTATCTTTCTGTGCCTCAAGTTGGACTAATGTCTGGAATTTCATAAAAAGTAAAACAAAATAAAGAAAACTGTACAACTATGCCTCGTAAAAAACTAACATAACACGAAATTGTCGCAGCACTAGTTAGCGCACTGCACTGACTGCTTCCGAATGTCCCTCACACTACATCCTGGTTTATACAATCTATTGTGCTACTGTTGTTGGTACAAGACCTCATGTCTGAGATGCTGTTCCTGCTGCAATAAAAATGTACGCTTTAAAGTTCTTGGCTGCTTCTAGGTGCAATGTCTGATCTGTCGCAAATACCTAAAATAAAACTATTGCTGTCACGTTGTGCCAGGGTGTGGCTAAATACCCCAAGGTTGTGCTCATCACCACAGTGACACTAGCACTAAGGTGCTGCAAAATTTGCCAGGGGTGCCACTCAAAGATCCCATAGGGCCTGTTAAATGAGCAAAAGGTGGCACTCAAAGATCCCATAGGGCCTGTTAAATGAGCAAGGGGTGGCACTCAACAAGTCATGATTCCATCCAATATTGTAGGGTAAATTCCTTGCCAAGTCTCCCAGGTCCATGCATGAGTGATGTCTTTTGGCTTTGAATTGTGGGACTTGTAGTATTGTTTATTCCATTATAAAACAGAACTACAAGTCCCAGAATTCCAAGCCAGAAAACATGGACTGGTGCAGCACATCGCGCATGGACCTGAGAAACTTGGCAGCTATGAGGGTATCACCCAATGCACCACAGTGCTACATAGTATGGAGGTGCTAAGGAGAAGCTTACAGAGCATTCCTGCACTTTTGACGCCTACAACTGAGCCATTCAGGGGGCAAGGAGGAGCATCTCTTGAACAGTCCTTGGGGATTACAAGTGATGCATCTCAATGCCAGACACTAAAGCACAACATTTGCACATCAACACCACTCATGACTAACAATCCCCTCAAAAACATGAAGACACAATGCACACTCAGCACCCAGCAACAAACCAGGGGTACAACAGGCCTCTCACATCACTGGATACTTACATTAACTCAGCACATAAGATTCGATACTCCAGAGATCAGAATATATGGTCTGCAATAATTATTGCCTATTACAAGTTTAACCCTGCAAAATGCGGCATAACATGCAGATTCTAGGGCATAAGGTGAGCCCATGGGTCCAACTGAGCGAAGCCGGGATGGTATTTGAAAGGGGTGAGGGGGTGGAGTGCAGCAGCAGACAAAAGAAACCCACACAGCATGAAGCGTGACACACATGTACCTAAAGTGCCCACACAGACAAAAACACAGTACAATGCCTGGTTGAGTGTGGGGGAAGCACTGCTGGAGTGAAAGCTCGGCGAAAGGGAATCACGCACCCCCTGGTGACGCCTACAAGCAGGAAGAAGGGATCGCAAGATAGCCCGCACAAAGGCCGGGCGCCGATGCGTTGTGGCTAGGAAGGTTAAAGAAAGGAGAATGCGGCGGGAGAGAAGCATGACTGATGGTGCCCGCAAGTTAAGGCCCTGCAGCCTATGCTGACCCTCCTGCAAGAGGCGAGAGTCCTCCCCCGTACATGAAGTGCCCACGTGGGTAGGTAAAAGGATGGCACCGATAGTGAAGCAGGCTAAGGGCACACCAGCGTGGTAAGTGGAAGTGGATAGAAAGCACGCTGCCTGTTAGTCTGTAGCACACCCCCGGTGTGGCCCAAAGTACTGTTAATAAAGCGTAGCGCAATTGGGTTGGGAGGAGGCCCAGAGTGGAGACCTCGGCTTGAGGAGCCTGAAAATGAAGAAACTCTGGGACAGCCATGCCACCATGGACACATCCGTGCCCTCGTCATCACTTACCTGCTTGCTCTGGGCTGTGCAGTGCTGGTAAGAGAAGGGGGCGATATGGCGTGTGCCATTCCGCTGTCCGTGAGTGCTGCTGGGTGTTGATGTGGCATTCAGCCAGCAGTAAAACTGGGCCTGCACTGGCCAGGGGCTACTCAGGGCTGCATCTGCACCAAATGCCCCCAGCAATCTGCCATTTATTCGCGTTTTCGTGTCTGGGACTGATCAATCGCTGCATCCACACAGGGGGAGGCTGTGCGGCCGGGAACCCCCCTCTCCGTCCCACATGAGGAACAACACCCGGGACCACTGGATAGCTTGAGGCTGGCGGACTGTCCCGACCTCCTCCCGCAGGTAAGGCCGGGGGAAGCGGCGCCGAGGATCCTGTCTGTGGTCGGCGGGAGGAGAGCAGCCCGGGTCAGGGGCAGGAGAAGCGGAGGGCGTGGGAGAGGGAGTATGAAGACACGGAGGGGAGATGTAAGGCGAGGGCGTGGGGGAGGAGGCAGATGTGGAGAGAGGGAGCAGTCAGGGCAAGGAGAGGTGAATGTACGCACAGGCAGGGAAAGGGGGACGTGAAAGGGAGGAAGAGAGGGGAAGAAATGAAAGTGCAAGAAAACAAGAGAGAGAAGAGGAGGAAGACGAAGAAGGAAGGGAAGGCGAGTGAGAGCAGGGGAAGGGCGGTAAGGAAAGGTAGTGCCTAAGAGGTAAGCAGAGATAGGAAAGAAGTAGGGGTGAATGCAATAAAACGAAGAAGGACATGAGCTTCAGGATGCGAGGGGGGCAGAGAGAGAACAAGCTTTCGCCACTTTCCTCGGCCACGAAAGTGAAAGTGATCGCGCTGCCGAGGAAAGACACATGGCGCTGCGCGCGTGCACGTTCACGTGCACTGAAGCTTTAGGCCACGGCAGCACTTTGAAATTCCCAACTATAAAATGTCTCTCCGAGCCAGCGCAAGCGCTGGGGCTCAGCGAGACCTAATAAGCGGAAAAACTGAGGCAGTGGGTGCCGCTCTGACAATTTTTCTTCGAGTGAGGAATAGTCCAATGAAGGTGGCCTCTGGCAACATCCGTCGAGTTTCATTCAGCGTGCGAGAGGTTCATCGAAATTCAGTGTGTGGCCACTTTAAAATGGACTGTCTAGGCACTGTTGCTCCGTGTTTTTTAGGGAAGTTTGGTCAGGATATAGAAGGCATATCTCATCCTATTGCAGCTGAGCGAACACCCGCACTTTCACTTCGCCACCATTTTATTGACATTTCTAGCTCAGAGGATTGTGCACTAGCTGCAAATGTCTGTGTATGTGTGTGACCTACAACTCACAAGTTTTTATCTCAACAGGCTGACTCGACCTCTCACCTTTAAAGGTCAACACAATTTACACTCTCCCTTAAGATGCTTCTTAATAATACACGCCCCCTCAATATATGGTGCGAGCAGGGATGCCACTTAACCCCTTAGGTGACTTCACCATCATGGCTAAGTGAACTTTAATGGGCCAGTCAGCTTCTTGGGAGGATGAGAAAATTCAGGGAAGGTGAGGTAGCATCGCAGTGGGCAAAGTGCTACCAGTGGAGGTATTTGGGGACCCCTCACTTGACGGGTCAATGAGGTGATGGAAGGAGGGCGAGGTAGTAGAATTTAAGTCCACGGGACACCGGTGGGTCAGTGACGTACGTGGTTCCAAGGAGGGTGAGGTAGCCCATTCAGGTCCACGGGACACCTGCCTTGTTGGGCAATTGAGGTAGTCCCATGGAGAGTGAGGTGGTCCATTAAAAGATATGTGGCGTCTAGCATCCTGGCAGGGGTCCAGCCTAGCACATTACTCACCAAAGGGCCAACAGCCTGCTGCAAACAGTCTCCTGTCAGTCCATGTCAGTAACGCCACCCCAACCCCCGTCCATTATATAACAGCTTGATGAGATGAGGTCTTTTACACAATAGCCACGTTTATCTTAACGCGTGAATTTCAGTTGGCCCCGGAACCAGTACAATGAGATACCGTAGCTGTGAGTGTACAAAGTGCGCGGTGCTCGTGTAACTATGCCGGTTTTTTTTTTATATCAAGTAACTCTCCGTGTAAAAAAGTTTCGGTGTATTTCTGAGGTGTTCCGAATTTCAGCGGGGAGGATGGTGGGTGATTTATTACTACTTTGCCAGGGCCACACAGTTTGTGCAATTGGAGCTGCATGCACATTACTCACCAAAGGGCCAACAGCCTGCTGCAAACAGTCTCCTGTCAGTCCATGTCAGTAACGCCACCCCAACCCCCGTCCATTATATAACAGCTTGATGAGATGAGGTCTTTTACACAATAGCCACGTTTATCTTAACGCGTGAATTTCAGTTGGCCCCGGAACCAGTACAATGAGATACCGTAGCTGTGAGTGTACAAAGTGCGCGGTGCTCGTGTAACTATGCCGGTTTTTTTTTATATCAAGTAACTCTCCGTGTAAAAAAGTTTCGGTGTATTTCTGAGGTGTTCCGAATTTCAGCGGGGAGGATGGTGGGTGATTTATTACTACTTTGCCAGGGCCACACAGATTGTGCAATTGGAGCTGCATGGATTCTTAACTAAGGTGTCTGACTTTCACACTACGAAAACGTAAGCATCAGACCGCGTGCCCCAACAGCATGGGCTGTTTTTTTCCTTCATATGTAGGCATCGCCGCCAATAGTAGGGGTGAATGCAATAAAACGAAGAAGGACATGAGCTTCAGGATGCGAGGGGGGCAGAGAGAGAACAAGCTTTCGCCACTTTCCTCGGCCACGAAAGTGAAAGTGATCGCGCTGCCGAGGAAAGACACATGGCGCTGCGCGCGTGCACGTTCACGTGCACTGAAGCTTTAGGCCACGGCAGCACTTTGAAATTCCCAACTATAAAATGTCTCTCCGAGCCAGCGCAAGCGCTGGGGCTCAGCGATACCTAAAAACCATGATGAGGGCAAATATAGTGGTATAGAGGAATTACAACATGGTGCTGTCACATAAGACAGGAACTAGCGAACTCAGTTCTGAAGGGAAAGAGCTCAAGTAAATTTTGCCATGAGAAGCGCTTTGACTTCTTTTTTGAAAGCGGCGGAGGAGGCATTCAGTCTGGTTTCGGGGGGAAGAGTGTTCCAAATTTTGGGCGCCATCCCAGAGAAGGATCGATTATATGTTTTCTTTTTGTTGAACCTTTGAGGTTTCAGTAAAAGGTTTTCGGCACTCCTGGAAGTCCGTAGACCACCAGAGATTGTCAGTTTCTGCGCAAGGTAGCTGGGAGAGTTGTGGTGTAAGGCTTTATGAGTCATGCACGCCACTTTTAGGTGGATTCTAGCTTCAAATGGAAGCCAATTCAAGGATTTTAAATCAGGGGTAATGTGTGCAGTTCTTTTCGAGCCAGTGATGAGACTTGCCGCAGCGTTGATAGACGCTCTTAAGGGTGCTGTTGCGGCTTTTGGTAGTCCACACAGGGAGACGCTTCCGTAATCCACACAAGGGAGAACTAGCGCTTGTACTGCCAACTTGAGGTCCTCGATTGGCAGGAAGGGTTTCAGCTTCCTTAGGGTACTTATCTGGAAATTAGCTCTCTTTGTGGCGTTACTGATGTGTTTTTGCATCATGAGATTGTTGTCGAGAGTGATCCCCAAGGATTTTGCAGAATCCACGATAGTTGGTTGTACGTTGAACGCGGAGAGTTGTTTGATCAGGTCATGCATTAGAAGGATCTTGGCCGGTGGTGCTATGAGGAGGAATTCTGTTTTTAATGCGTTGAGTTTGAGATGATTTTCTGATAACCAAGACTGGGTGATCATGAGTGTGGAGTTGAGCAAATTAATGTCCTCTATGGAATTGATCTTGAGGTATAGTTGTGTGTCGTCTGCATACATATGAAATTGAACATTGGATGTTTGCAGGATTTCAGTGAGCGGTTCCATGAACAGGTTGAATAAGGACGGTGAGAGTGCGGACCCTTGCGGCACCCCAAGAGATACAGGGGAGGCATCGGAGAGCGCGTTGTTAACCTTGAATTTTTGTGAACGGTTATGCAGGAAGGATGTAAACCATTTTAGCACTGTGCCAGACAGACCCATCCTATGCTCCTGGAGATCTAATAGTTTCTGGTGTTTGACCGTATCAAAGGCTGATGAGAGGTCTAGTAAGATGAGTAAGCACGAACCATTCTGGTCAAGGATTTGTAGCGCATCATCAAGAATGTGTGTCATGGCCGATTCAGTGCTGTGACCCGCTCTGAAGCCTGATTGGTGTTTATTTAGTAGGTTGAAGTGATCTATGTGATTGGTCAGTTGTCCGTTTACACATTTTTCCAGCAATTTGGCCAAAGTGGGGATATTGGAAATGGGACGGTAGTTGTTGAGGTCAGAGGGGTCCGCAGTGAGTTTCTTTAGGATAGGTGAGACTTGGCCTACTTTGAGGGAGTCCGGGATGCAGCCTTGTTGGAGTGAGCTGTTAATGATTTTGGTCCAGAGTGGAAGGAGCCACGGTGAAAGGGCTTTGACTGCATTAGCCGGGAGGGGTTCAGTGAAATGATTGGCCGGTTTCAGGTTGTTGAGAATCTTGCCTAGGTCGTCTTCAGTGTACGTCTCAAAGGAAGACCAGGCTGCCTTGTTTTTGGGGCAGGCCTTCGGGGGGGAAAGGCATGGGATGGGTGTAAATAACGGGGTGATAACCATATGAGGAGCAGTGTGTAGTGGGCTGTCATTAAGGAGGTCCTTTATGAGGTTGTCGGTCTTCAGATTGAAGAAGGTGGAGAATTCTTGACAGTTAGGTCTCGGGCCCGTTGGGGAGCTTCCTTGGATTGATTTTTGACAAGTTCGAAGAGCTTTTTTGGCCGGTTTTTAGCTTGGTCAAGTTGGTGTCTGAAGAAGTCAGCTTTAGTGCGTTTAATTTTTTTGTAGTATGCATTTCTCTTTTTCCTAAGGAGTTTGAGGTGGAGAGCCGATGGGACTGCTCTCCAGTTGCGTTCTGAAGATCTGAGGGCTCTTCAATCTTCATTAAGTAGAGCGTTGTACCAGGGCTTGGAATCTTTAATGGGAGCTCTCTTAAGTTGCAGTGGGGCGGCCTCATTTATTATCGAGGTCATGGCGTCGAGATAGTGATTCGTGAGAACATGGACGTCAGAGGTGTTTACAGGGGGCTGGAGCAGGTTATAGCTGGAGGCGGGTAGTGAGTTGGGGTTGATTTTTTTCAAGTCTCGTTTCCAGATCTTTGGTTTTGTGGGTTGCGATGAGTTGAGTTTAAAGGTTTCTTTGATGTGAAAGGCAATAATGTGATGGTCAGACCAGTCGCATGGGTGGATCGAGTCCACCTGGATGACGTCAGCTTTGGAGATAATGAGATCAAGGGTTGATCCTTTAATGTGAGTAGGACTACTGCAGGATTGGGTGAAGGCTAGATCATCCAGGAAGTTTTTGAAACTGTTGACCCCTGAGTCATTAATGTCATTCCAATGGAGATTGAAGTCGCCTAGGAATATTTGGGTAATTTGCCGCCCGTTGTTAGAGGAGATCAAATCCATGAGGTGTTCGATGAAAAGGAGGTTGTCTCCTGGGGGATGGTAGATGATGTGGAATGAGCAAACAGGTTTGCCCTTGCAGAAAATGTTTAGGCATAAGTATTCGCAAGATGTGAAAAATGGCGAAATGGCTCTGTTTATGGTGATGCTGCTGCGATGTATACAAGCTATGCCACCCCCTATCTTGTCCGATCTATCGAGTCTAATGATGTCGTAGTTAGGAGGGACGAGGCTGTCGAGTAGTGGTGTGGATGAATCTGTTAGCCAGGTTTCCGTAAGAAATAGGATGTCAAGCTCCTGGGAGATGATGAGGTCAGCTATGTCGGCAGCATGTCTGGAGGCTGATCGGCAGTTAAGAAGAGTGCATTTCAGATGGGGTGCAGAGAGGGAAGAAGAGGGATCTGGAGGTACAAGGATTCTTCTAAGGTTATTAGCACATACTCCTCTGTTGTTGTGTGTGGCGGGTCTGCGAGGGTTGAGTGGGATAGTCGGGATGGTAGTCTGAGAGGACGGAAGGGAGTTGGGGAGGGGGGGTCGTAAGAGTGCAGAAGAGAGAGGAGATCGCTCTCCGAGAGTAAATTGGTGGTGCGCATCGGGCGTGTACGAGTGTTGTGGGAGGGAACTGTTTTCCAACATGGAGGGGGCATTTTTGAGGCAGGTGGAATGGGGTCCAAGTGCCCGTGTGACTTATATGACTTAGATGGTGTGAAGCGCTGTGAATGTCTCGACAGCATCATCTTGAACGAATGTAACTCCGCTTTAATTTGGTGCAAGGTGATCATAATTTCGTCTATTCTGGGGTCTGATGCGGATGAGTGAGATGTAGGGGGGTGCGTTGTTTCAGTCGGAGGCTGAGTGGGGGGTTGTAGGGTTGTGGATGCTGCCAGTTGTACAGGAATGAGGAAAGGATGGAAGGTGGTTTGTTCAGAAAGGAGCGTAGTAGCCAAAAGGGGGGGAGGTGAGACATTATTATCACGCAGTCTCTGTGGAGGGGGGGGACAACGTTGAGGGGAGTAGGTGTCAGGTGAGGCCGGGTCATGCGATAGGGAGGTGGCTGAAGGGAACGAGTCAGAGGGATAAAGATTGTAAGGGGGAAGAGGAGCGGAGGGCTCCAGAGCAATGGATTCCTCCTCTGAGAGGGGCGCATAGGTTGGAGCAGTCGTGCTGGGCCGTAGGGTTAGTGGGTCAGGTGCAGTGTCGGGGGGGTATGGAGAGGAGGGGTGCTCGTGGGGGAGGGAGAGCTATAAGGCGATGGTGTTGGAGGTGGCTGGGGAGTAAGTGGGGTAGGGGAGATAGAGGCACCAGGTGTTGAGGGTGAGGTTAAGTACTGAGTGTGGGAGAGGGGGGTAGGTTGAGTGGGGGAAGGACTGGAACCAGGCGGAGATGGTGAGAGGTTATAAGTAGGGATGGGGGGGTTAATCCAGTCTGAGTTGCCACGGTCGGGGGGAGGAGAGGGCAGCTGTGATATAGACACACGGTTTTTAATGGTGGGGAAGATGGTATCTAAGAGTTTTAGATTATGATCCGAGGCCTGAATGAGGATGGTGCCGTTATTGTAGATAGTACATATAGAGTCTGGTTAGCTCTCTTATAGGAGTTGAAACAGATACTGTTTATCAGAAAGCCAGAGTGTGAAATTTTACCCTCACTGAGATTAGGTATGATGGATCCTCCTTTAAATTGGTTAGGACAGTAGTTTGGGATCAGCTGAGAAAAATGTACCGACAGGCCAGACATTGGATCCCTCATGGCTCAATCAATGCAGCCAAATGAGGACCCTGCTCAGTTTCTAAGCAGAATGAAGGAAAAATAGACCCAAGAAGTAGGCCAGGGTTGGGAAATAACAGGAGGAAATGCTGTGTTATTTTCTAATGTAGTGAAGAAAGGGTTACCCTTTGATGTGCAGGATAATTTTGATAACAGAGTGGCATTGGAAGCCAAGCCGTTGACAAAAATATACAAGCACACATAATCCATTTTTGTAAGAAAAAGCAGGAGAAAGAAAGAAACATGCAGGAGGTGACAGAGAAAGCTACGGTTGAGTTAGTGCAGCAAACGTTAGCAAAGAAAGGAGCAGTGGAAGGAGATGCAGTAGCAGCCACCACTTAGATGACTGCAAAATTTGTGGGAACAGTCCCAGGGACCACCCAACAACAGTACCCACAACAGGATAATATAAGGGCACAAGTAAGTAGTAGAGGAGGCTGGGGAGGAATAGAAAGAGGTAGGATAGGTCCCCCAAGGATCGATCGAGTATGTCATTATTGTCAGAGATATGGACATTTTATTAGAGACTGCCGAACTAAGACATGGGATGAGCAAAATGGAAGAACAAGAGTTTACAATCAGCTTGGAAACACAGCAGTTCAGCCACAGTCAAACCTGCACTCATATATGTGCCTCAGATACCACTCCAAAACGTGCAGCAACAGGTACTGCCTCAAGCACAACAAGTGCTGCCACAGCAGAATTACCAAACACCCCCAATGGTAACTCCACCTCAAAGTGGACAGGGAGGTGTAATTGTGAGGAGAGGAAATCCTTTCCAGATGAATTCTACAGGAGTATATACACAATGAGGATTCCCACAGGGTATTTCTATGTGTCCAGTATTGTCAGTAACGCACAAGCCAGATGAGGAACCCACTGTGACAGTAGCTATCAATGACAAAAGGAGCAACTCGATCCTGTATTAGAGAGGGAGACCTTCGAATTTCTAGCAGATCAATTGACACACAAGGATTCTCTGGAGAAGTAATAAGCGTTCCATTTACTAAACTAGTGGAGATGGAAGAAGGAGAGAGGTACATTGATGGCTGGTTAGTGTTTTCTCCAGCTGCCCCAGCCAATGTTTCAGGGAAAGATCTTATGGCCAATTTAAATATGAATCAACAAAGGAGGGGGGGGGGGCAAATGGGCTTTTGGAAAGGTCCAGCTAAGTGTGCCCAAAGTATACAATATGAAAGTGACAAAGCTGTTCCTAGGGGAGATGGGAAGAGGACGTACCATGTAAAGAGAAGTCTGTTATGGATATTGGAGCCCTCACACAGCCATCAGGATATTGTGAATCACATACCCTTCAGGATGTAATGTAACATCATCGGGCTGCTCCTACGTCGAGTCGGCTGGTGCAATACCCGACGGGCTCTTGTTTAGAGAGCACTCTTGTGGAGATCTTTTATATCCAAGATAGCCGATAGTTCAAATGGAAATGTGGGGCTCGATGATAATGTAGATGAATATTAAAAAATAGGGGAGGAAGTACTATCTCAACAATTTTATTATGATGTCTCCTCACCTAATTAAAAATATGAGGTAAAGTGTTAGTAACTCAGGTCTATGTTCTGGGTTGTCTACACTGCCTCGTCACGGTCAACATGTTTCTCACTATAACTGAGGTGTGCTCAAGTGATTCGTCAGGACCTAAAAAATTCTATCTACAAGTATATACCGAATGGGTTGTATGATAGACAATAAGCGTTCATATATAAAGCTGGTATTGTTACCTGCGGCTCGGTCTACCTGTATGGAGAATGGGAGACCAAAATCATTGTAGAACGCTCAATCACAAAAACAGTTACCATACATGGTGCGGATAGAACGTGCGTTGGAGGTGAAAGTGCACATTCTGTGTAGGGGGAGGGGGAATAATTAAAAAAACACACAAAAGCCACGTGAAGTGATCACTCCAAAGGTGTTTCAACAGCAGTTAGTGGACTTACCCTATATACTCCATAGGATAAACCACTGCAGTCCCTGGTAGGCTGCGCAAGGAGTTCCTTGCGTTCTGTAGTGGTGTATGGGAGGAGTGCTTTAAAAACATGTTAGATCACCAGATACAGTACTCCAGGGTCATTAACACCCCTTCTCTTGAATCCACAAAATTTGTATATTGCAACTCTAGTGGGGATCACTGATGGGTGTGAGTAAAATCAGGGAACACTCTGAGAGCACCTACTGTCTGTAGTGGTCAGTCGGTAAGGATACGCGTTCCTGAAAGTAATAATAAAAGATTCACGCAGAGCAAAAAACAGAACAAGAAATCGTGTCTCCGCGTTATGATTAAAGTCTCATTATAATGCCCTGTATGGATCTGCGTTGTCCCGTTTGTCTAGGTAGATGAAGGGCAATGACTCTTGAACCTAGTGCATGAGTGGTTAATGAACTTAGGTATAGCCTAGATCCTGAAGTGTGACATCGATGTGTGGATCTAAAAACCTTTCCGCGTAGTGGAGCTAGCAGTACTACATACATTTTCGTAAAAAGCCATGCGGTTTTACTTACTGACACGCCGAGTCCGTGTCGCCCGTCGACCTACCCCGCACTACCAGGGCTGGGGGGTGGGGCTCAACGGTCTCGCGTAGGTATAAGAAGGGATTCACGTAACCGCTCATGCGGAATTGAATGCACTGCTATTCGTTGGTGTTGCAAACGACTAAGTTGGCCGCCATGTTGGAAGAGGTACGAGAGACGGGGTGGTCGCTTGTTAACCATGTGGCGGATGCATTCGTGTTTTTAATGCCTTTTATAAGTCGGTGTTAGCGATGCTATTTCAAGAATTGGGTACGTGTCTACTTTGCTGATTGCGTGGAGGAAATATATTTTATATTTATATTTAGAACAAAACGATCTCAGTTCATATGGCTATGGTATATCCCCTGATGTTGCCATAGTGGCGGCTTGCCAAATTAAAACATCCGTGGCAGCCAAGTGTAGTCAGCCATAGTTGTTCAATGTATTAGACTCCCGGACCTCAATTAAATCGGTTACAGTCCCCACACTATTTATTTAGTGACCTGAATATTAATACAAGGTCTAATCAGTGTGGACATGGCTTAGTGTATAAAAAAGCTAGTCAGATACAGGTGTGGTAACTAAGAAGCTTAGTGTGCACAATGTCTTAAGGTGGTTTAAGGGAGCACCACGGGATAGCATCATTGAGTCCTGAGGTGTCTGTGCCACTTTTATACACCCACCGTTGTTCTTTGATTAATAGGGCTTCTTTAGTTATGTTCGGAAATGTTTCCAGAATTAGCCATCTAAAAGAATCAGGGGGGTGTCCTTTTTCTAAAAAATGCGCACACATTTTGGTGTTGATTTTTTTGCAGCGAAAGTTACTGCGGTGTTCAATGATGCGCGTCTTGGCAGAGCGCGTTGTCATCCCTATGTACTGTAGTGTGCAAGGGCATGTAATCATGTATACACAGTTGGTTGTATTGCAGTTGGTGTGGCAGCGTATTTCCCACTTGAGATTGTCATTGATTTCAACTGTCTTGTGTATGTCAGTAAGGTGGCACACAGAACAAGAACCGCAAGGGTAATGCCCGGTCACAGGGGGCAGGTCCCATAGTGGTCTCTGCGTTGTCAGTCTCTGTGGTCGTGGACGGGTGTGGACCACAGAGTCCCTCAGATTTCTTGTGCGTTTAAAAGAGAACCTAGGTGTTGCTAGAGTCATGGAGCCTGTATTTAGTATCTTCCAATGTTTTTTGATCACCTTGGTGATCTGATTAGATACCGGGGTGAACGAGGTAACACACGTGAGGTTCTCTGTTTGTGTTTTAGATTTTGGTTCTAGTAAGGCCTCTCTGGGATTATTACGGGCTCTTTTGTTGGCTTGGGCGATCTGTTTGGCTGGATATTCACGTGCTTTTAGATTCCTAGCTAATTTTTCAGCTTCAGTCTTGTAATCAGTTAAGTTGCTACAATTGCGTCTTATCCTTAGGAATTGTCCCACGGGTAAGTTATCTCTCAGGCTCCGCGGATGGTGGCTGGAGTATAGTAGCAGGCTGTTGCGATCAGTTGGTTTTTTATATAGTGTAGTAGAGAGTGTACCTACATGAAGATTGATGTTCAGGTCTAGAAATGGGATACTGCTTTCTGACACTGTATGTGTGAATTTGAGATGTGGATCCAAAGTATTGATCCAATTGCAGAACTCTAGGCAAGCTGACATTTCTCCTTTCCATAGTATCAAGATGTCGTCTATGAACCTCTTCCAGAGGTAGATGTCAGTATTGTAGGGGTTTGCATGGTGAAAAATATGGCGGGTCTCGAAATCGGACATGTACAGACAGGCCAGACTGGGCGCAAAGGTGCTGCCCATACAAGTGCCCTGTGTTTGTTTGTAGATCTGCCCTTTAAATTCAAAAAAGTTGTCTGTCATGGCTAAAGTAGCGCAGTCCATAATGAAACTTATGGGAGTGTTGTGTTGCCATGGTTCAAGCTGGAGAATGTTTTCCACCACTTCGAGTGTGGCCCTCTGGGGTATGTTTGTATATAGGGCCTGCACGTCTAGGCTCATCAACAATGTGACCTCATCTGTAGGGGGTAGATCAAGTAAAAGTCTTAGTAGATCTGAAGTATCTTGTATGTAGGATGTTGTCTTTTGCACAAGCGGTTGAAAAAAATAATCACAAAATTGTGACAAAGGTTCAAGCACTGAACCGATGCCTGATACAATGGGTCTTCCGGGTATAGGGAAAATCCCTTTGTGAATTTTCGGAAGGGTATAAAAGTAAGGAGTACGTGGGTTCTTTTCACCAACAAACTGGCTTCTTTTTTACTTATCCAGCCTTGACTCTCAGCCGAGAAGACTAAGGCTGTGATGGTAGTTAGGAGACGTGGTGTTGGGTCAGTAGGGACAGGGGTGTAATAAGCTCGGTCGCTCAGTTGTCGCCTACATTCTAGTTCATAGTCAACAGTATCCATTATTACTGTGGCTCCTCCTTTGTCTGCCTGTTTAATAGTAATGGAAGTGTCATTGGACAAGTTGGTGACTGTCTCGATTTCTGCTTTGGACATGTTGTTGTAATGTCTGGGATTTGTTATGTTGGCTAGGTCTTTTAGAACAGCCTGTTCAAAAGTGATGACTTCAGGCGGAATCATACTGGTACTAGGAGTAAAAGTGGAGGCATTGTGTAATCCACTATCTGTCTGTTGGGGTGCCTCAGTGTTGTTGAAGAAAGCTTTTAATCTGATTTTCCGAAAGAATTGTTGAATCTCGCATTGTTGTTTGAAGGGGTCACTTTTGGGTGTGGGTACAAACCCTAAGCCCTTCTGTAAGACCCTCTGTTCCATTTCACTGAGGTTCCTCTGAGAAAGGTTAACTACTAAGTCTTCTTTTTGTTGATCGTGTGGCTCCGTGTTTCCATGGTTCTCGGAGTGTCTTCCCACTGGATCCTTGTTCCTTGTGGCTGATTGTTTTTTCTTCTTTGCCCGCGCCCTCTGCCCCAGCCTCTGCCTAAAAAAGGTTGGTTATACATCGGGGGGTAAAATTGGGGGGGGCCTTGTGGTGGCATAGAGTAAGGTGGTGGACCCTGTTGGTGCACCGGGTATTGCCAGAATGCTGGATGTTGATAAGCGGCCATTTGGAAATCGGGGTAGAACTGGCGATTTCCTCTGCGAGATGTGCCATAATTCGCTGAATCAGTGCTGGAGTTACTGTTGCTAGACGATCCTCTTCTAGAGGAGTTAGACCCAGAGTCTCCCGAGTTGTTGGAATTGGGAGGTATGAAGTCTTCTTTCAAATAGGGATAAACTTCTTCTTTGTCAAAGTTGTTGACATCTTTTTGTAGTTTTTTGACTTTTTGTTTCATGAGGTATTCGCGGTGTTCGGCCATCTCATTGTTAATTTCAGTCAGCCTGGTCTTGAAGAGTGTAGATGTTGTTGCGCTCTTTAATGTGCTTTCCACCAGTTGGATCCTCGTCAGGAGGGTCTCTGCTAATCTCTTTGCTGTACTAATAATCAGTATGAGGAGGTCCCTGGTACATTTCCAGGAGACCTTGGACCAGTCAACTTTGAAAGTGCCATCTTCCAGAAAGATTCTTGGAAAGATTTTGACTATCAAGCCATTGGGGGCAATATTTGCCCTCAGATATTCAGTCATTAGGGCGCCATGCAGGGTGATCTTGACCCAGTCCCTTTTCATTGATGATAGGGACTGCCAGTCTTCTGTCTGACTCCCTGTGGCTGCCCCGCCGTCGGCACCCAAGATGGATGGAGCGTTAAGTATTTCGTCAGCTAGCTCATCACCGAAACTGAGACCTTGGCCTTCCATTTCTATGGGAGGTAGTATTGAGTGTAGGGCTGTGAAATGTTAGTCGGTCGGGAGTGAACAAAACTGTGGCTCTTGGAGGGTTGCAACCAAAATTGTTGGCAACAGGGTAAAAATCTAAAAAGGGGGATGTACACAGGTTAACCCGCCATTAAAGGCCCCACGGATAGAAATCCGTGATAACGTGAATCAACAAAGGAGGGGGGGGGGGCCAAATGGGCTTTTGGAAAGGTCCAGCTAAGTGTGCCCAACGTATACAATATGAAAGTGACAAAGCTGTTCCTAGGGGAGATGGGAAGAGGACGTAATTTAAATATGACCATTCATTTTGAGTCTGATGGTACCATGATTTGTTCCACTCCTGGAGTTTCACCTTCCAGGACCATGGCAGTAACAGTAGATTCCTCTACTGGAGATCAAATCAGAGCACGAACTGCTGATATGGATGCATTTACCACAGCAGTGTATACAATCATAGCAGGGACACCAGAGTTACTGGGAAGGGAGGTTCAGTTACCTAAAGAATTTTTTTTTCCGGTGATAAGGGCAGGATTCTTGGATGACTGATACTGAGGTAATATTGCAGATAGACGCCGTAGAGAGCAATCAGCCCTTGAGGTACTCGGTGGAGCACCTAAAGAATTTAGAACCATCATTCTTAGCACAATGCAAACACTCCTTATCCGCTGAGGCTGACACACTGGGCTGCATACACTGCTCGTTTAAATCACGAACACTGGAAGTAGGTGCCAGGATAGAGCAAAAGTTAAAGGTTATTCTTATCAATCGCAGATCACTAGGCAAACACAAGATCGAAATTCACGATCTTATCATGGACAACCAGCCTGATGCTCTATTTCTTATGGAAACATGGCTGCATGAGGCTTCCGCTCCTGAGATACTGCAAGCTCTCCCGCACGATTATGGCATCCTCAGACAAGACCGCTCTATTATGCGCGGAGGAGGAATAGCCATTATCTATAAACTAGCCCTAGAATGCACTTTGGGAGCTGCTAATATTGAAAACTGCGAAACTGCCTTTTCACTATAAAAACAGCTAATGACTTTAGGATGAACGGATTTCTGATCTATCGACCCCCAGGACCGGTCACTAATTTTACTCCCAGTCGAGTGCAAACAATAATGCAACTAGCACTACGCTATAACAATTTAACGATTCTGGGTGATTTAAACTTACATCTTGATGACCACATGAAGAGTGAAGCCAAATCCTTATTGCAAGAACCAGCCATTTTGCAGCTAGATCTTAAATCCACGCACACAACGCAACAATTGGGTCACTTATTAGACCCTATTTTCTCAAACTGCCAAGAGCTGGTGGCTGAAGCCCTAATAGCAGTCCCATGGTCCGATTACTATCTGGTGGCTTTTTTGATTTCAGTAGATTAACACCAGTGTGCACCTAGAACAAGCAGCACTAGTCCATGCAGAAACTGGACTAGATTTAATGCCGAGAGCTTTACTAGTGCGCTACAGCAGTAACAACCCCAATAGAGAGTAGACATTAATGTCGCAAATCTACCAGTAGACAAGTGGATTATGGAGTCACTGATTGTAGTTGCTCCATGGACCACTAACACCCCTCAAAGACGGACCAAATCAGCACCTTGGTTTAATGAAGAGTTAAGGACCGTGAAAAAACCGTGCTAACACTTGGAACGCCAATGGAGGAAAGATTTCTCTAATGACAAAAAGAATGCTTATAAGTTAGGACAAAAATATTACTACTCTCTCATATATAAAATGCGTGCCGCCTATTATAATGTCAAAATAGAGCAGGCGGATACCTCTTCGAGGGAGCTGTTTGCCATTCTTAAAGACCTATCTTCTTTAGAGAGAACTATGGCGCCCGCCAGTGGTTCCCCAAATTTGTGCAATCAGATTGCCGACTTCTTCGCCACAAAGGTATATAAAATATATGATTCCTTTCCAGATGAGGCCCGAAATGGTAATTCCACTCAATCTGAGAGAACCGTAATGCTGGAGACCAGAGGCGCAACTAGAGCCAAATTTCGGGGGGGGCTGAGCAAAAATTTCGGGGGGGGCTGAACTTTAAGCAATTGGCAGAGTGGAGCTGCAGGGGCTCTTAGAAGGGGTGAAACAACAGCGAGGCCTCATTAACATGCAAATGGTCGTTTAAAGACCTGTGAAGTGCTCGGGTGCGGCTGCTTTTTTGCCCGGGAAGGTGTCTCATCCAGGGCTGCCACACACGACGGGGGGGGCTGAAGCCCTGTGAGTCCAATGGGTGTTGCGCGCCTGCTGGAGACCAACCAACTCTTGGAGTTTTCACTCCCTTCGTTGGAAACCCGGAGAGGTGTAGCCCTCAATATTAAATCTGGCTAATCAATGGATCTAGCCCCGCCCAAAATTATTAGGGAAGGATTAGACACTATATTACCCAATGTACAGCATCTTTTGGAGTTATCCTTCCACTGTGGTGAGGTTCCGAGTAAGTGGAAGCAAGCTATTGTCCTTCCTCTGAAGAAAAAGCCATCAGCAGATCCGGGATTGCTGGATAATTTGCGTCCTATCTCACTCCTGCCTTCTTTCTCTAAAATAGCAGAGAAGACGGTGAACACGCAATTGGTTCCACACATAAACAAGCACAACCTATTCCATCCAACGCAATCAGGCTTTAAAGCCATGTACTGCACGGAGTCGGCATTACTCCTCACCACAGAGACATTAAGCAGGTGGGCTGATGAGGGTCAGACTGTAGCTTTGATCCTGCTGGACCTCAGCGCAGCCTTTGACATGGTATCTCACAAATTGCTTCTGCAGCGACTCTGGTCAGGTGGGATAGGGGGAGGTGCTCTTAACTGGATGACCTCCTTTCTACAGGAGCGCAGCTTTCAGGTCGCACAGCGCCAGGGGTTCCTCAAGGCTCAATTCTGTACCCAACTTTTTTTAATATTTAGATTCAACCCCTGGCGGAGATCGTGGAAAAACGCAAGATCACCATATTGTCATATGCGAATGACACATAGCTTATTGATACTTTATCTTACAACTCAGAGCACCCAATTTTCCTTCTGCCTGAAGGACCTCACTTCCTGGATGTAAAACAACTGCCTGAAGCTGAACGGCAGTAAAACTGAGGTCATGGTGGTAGGGAAACATCCCTCCATCTGGAACTCAGCATGGTGGCCTCAGATGCTGTGTCCCACACCCACTCCCAAAGAGGAAGTTAAACCTCTAGGAACCTGGCTTGACCCCAAAGTCTCCTTGTAAACCCATACTAGGAAGGTCACAGGGAAATGTTTTGGGACTCTCAAAATGCTAAACAAAAAATGGATATTCTCCCAATTTTAGCCAGGAAAACCTTGGTTCACACTCTTTTTACAGCGCAGTTGGACTATGGAAACATCCTATACCTCGGTGCAATGAAAAAAAGCCTACACAGGCTGCCCGTTAATAGAAGAATTCTTTTTAAAGCCCTGTGCTTCTGCCATAGGATTTTGCAAGGTAAGGGACCTAATTACCTAAATGATCTTCTCACACCTTATAACCCGACATGTCACCTGAGATCAACGGGGGCTCACCTGCTCAAAGTTCCAAAAATTCAAAGAGCAAGAATGGGTGCGCGCTCTTTCGGCTATTTGGCAGCCAAGAGCTGGAACACATTGCCCCCTACACTTTGAGCTGAGCCAACTGAAAACGCCTTCCGGAAAGGACTGAAAAGTTGGCTCTTCCAGTTGTGAGCTTCTAGACTCTCATCCGCCGCTAGGGCATGGCTTTTCTGGTCGCTCTTTCCTTACCCTCTCCTACCTATCTTTACTGTAGTAGCTCCTAGCGTGGGGACACACCAGCTGGTGTAACCAGGTGCTTTATAAATGTTTTTATTATTATTATTTAACACCAACTTATGGTGCTCTGATAGCCAGTGATTAGAACCATGTTTTATGGGCATGTGTTATATTTTGAGCCAGGAACAACGGTTAGAGATATATTGGATGACCAACTGTTTGATGATGATTCCAAGACAACAGTTGTAGTCTTTCAGGATGACATACCATTGAGGATAGTATTAGAAGTAAACATGCCCACATCAAGTAGAGCTTATGATTCTGTTAGGGAAGCAGATCTGTCCCAAGTACCGGACACCTTGTGGACTAAGGTTCCACATGATGTAATCCTTAATCGTACTGCTACACCATTCAGAATTACATTAAAGGAAGGTGCTATCTTACGTAGAGTGAAGCAGTATCCTCTTTAGAAAGAAGCAGATGAAGGCATCGCTCCTACTATACAGGCGTTGTTGGCACAAGGAGTAATTTACCCTGGAGTGCCTCCTTGTAACACACCAATTTACCCGGTTAAAAAGTCTAAGGGTAATACTTGGTCTATGGGTCAAGACCTGAACCCCCTGAACTATGTAGTGGTACAAGAATTTCCAATTATTCCTGACCCTTTCATCATTTTGACAAATATTCCTCAGGATGCTAAATATTTCTGTTATCGATCTGAAAAATGCCTTCTTTAGCATCCCTCTTTATCCAGCCAACCATTATTTGACAGCGCTCTCCTATAGCGGGACTCAGTATTTGTATTCTCGTTTGCCTCAAGTGTATTGGGAGTCCTCTAGCATTATTAATGGTATGGTGAAAAAGGATTTGTCAAATTTCCAGTGTGACAGTACATTGTTACAGTATATCGAAAACATGCTAATTTGAAGTCTTACAGAGCAGCAGTGTAGGAAAGACACCAAATCTCTTCTAGTTACTCTTGGACCGTGAGGATACAAAATAGAGAGAGACAAAATCTAATATTGACAGAAGGAAGTCCATTATTTAAGGCAATTACTGTCAGCTTCTGGTTGACGAGTAACCTCTGAAAGAGCAGTATCCATTCGTTAAATGACTGAGCCATAGCCAGTTAAAGGAATGCAGACGTTTCTTGGTCTATTACAGCACTTTAATAGAGCCTTTGCTGACTTCTATCAGACAAGCAAAAGACAGAAATGACAAGATAACATGGACAACAAAGTTGAGGGAGACTGTTCAGAAATTAAAGACTGAGATAACAAATGCTCCAGTTTTAGGAACTGCTGATTACACCAAGGAGTTTTACCTCTTTTGTCATTGCAATGGTCAAGTGATGACAGCTGTCCTTACGCAGAAATATATAATTTAGAACACAAACCCATTGCATATTTTAGTGGACTAGGCAGTCTGCTAATTTCTCTCCTGAGGCGGATGCCGGGAGTTCTTCCTTTTACTTTATCATAGTGCATTGTGCATTTTTAAAATTGTTGTGTCACTGAGACTTTGTGTTCGCTAGAGCGTGGGTTTTGTACCTTTCGCTGGGGAAACCTGCTAAAGTTTTTGGAAAGTCATCCCCCCCCCCCCCCCTCCCCCGTCGCTGGTTACTCTCAGCCGAGTGTCGACGCTGAGAGACCGGCTTCGTGGGACGAGGGGTAAACGGCGGCCATATTGGCTTGGGCTACTGGTCGGTGGCGCTCTAGCTGCGCATAAAAGGGGCTCCCGGAAGCCCGGCGTTTGACTAGGCAGTCTGCTAATTTCTCTCCTGAGGCGGATGCCGGGAGTTCTTCCTTTTACTTTATCATAGTGCATTGTGCATTTTTAAAATTGTTGTGTCACTGAGACTTTGTGTTCGCTAGCGCGTGGGTTTTGTACCTTTTGCTGGGGAAACCTGCTAAAGTTCTTGGAAAGTCATCTCCCCCCCCCCCCGTCGCCGGTTACTCTCAGCCGAGTATCGACGCTGAGAGACCGGCTTCGTGGGACGAGGGGTAAACGGCGGCCATATTGGCTTGGGCTACTGGTCGGTGGCGCTCTAGCTGCGCATAAAAGGGGACAGGCATGGCTCCGCGCAGCGGACGCGTTCAGCGGATGCGCCGTCCCTGCGTCGGAGTCGTGCCAGAGTCCTGCCCATCTGCGCCCGTCAGCGCTAAGGAGGCGATGGGAGCTAGGAGGCATGGAGATATTGTCATTGGGGCCGGTCCTTATAAGAGAGAGGATCTACTAAATATCGGGCAGACTCTACTGCCCTGTGAGTGCACCCCTCTTGCCCCGCTGTGCGGTCCCTACCGGTGCCCTTGTGGAAATTTTGTTCTTAGCTCCCCCCCTCCCATTAGAGCACTTTGTAAGGCCCTTCCCATGATTACTTTGCCCAGCGAGTCTCAATCCCCCCCGGATCCTTAAAATATGGAACCTCAATGTTAGATCATTGGTCAAACATCACGCTGCTATTTACGACCTTATCACAGCTGAAGCCCCTGATTTCTTCTGCATGACTGAGACCTGGCTTCATGATGAATCTATGGTGGAACTGAACCTGGCCATTCCGTAACACTACTCCATCTTCGTGAACAATCGTAACTCTAGAGGCGGGGGTATTGCTATGGCAGTTAAATCATGCTACCCCTGCACTTGGAAGAAAGTGACTATAGATGGCTGTGAGAGTGCGCACTTTTCTGTCTCGATTAACCCTCACCTTACTTTCTCTGGGCTTCTGATCTACAGACCCCCTGGTAGTGATACAGCCTTTAGAAAGGCCCTTCCTGAAGTAGTGAGCTCCCTCGCGATAGGCTCGGCTAATTTCACCATTCTTGGCGATCTTAACCTTCATCTCGATCTCTGCCATACTCCTGATATCAGCAGTACTCTTGCAGATCTTGAGGCGCTGCAGTTAAGACAAATGGTCACCCTTCCTACACATATAGGTGGTCATATCCTGGACCCCATTTTTACCAATTTGTCTGCGGTCAAGGTTCTGCCCCCCTCCCCGGTAGCCTGGTCAGATCATTTTTTGGTGGTCCTGAACCTTGTTACTGAAAATCCTCCCTTTACAATCTCAGACAGGTCTGTTTTTAAATGCCCTTGGAAGAAACTGAAACTCGAGGACTTCCATCGGGTGCTCAGTGAACACCCACTTGACCCTTTTTATGATGCTGAGTCTGGCTACGATCTTTTTTGTGGATGGGTCTCTCGTGCTCTTGATTCTTTAATTCCTGCTACGTGGGGTAAACGTCGTTCTTCTGAACCCAGTCCATGGTATGATAACACCCTATTGCTTTTAAAAAAAACATGCAAAAAAGCGGAAAGAGAATGGCGAAAAACTTATGACGCAGAGAAAAAAAAACTGTACCTTGATAAAATTAAAATATACCACAGAGCTATCTGCAGAGCCCGTGCGGCTCATTACTCTCAGGAGTTCAAACGCAGCCCTAACCCTGCCAAGCTGATTTTTAAAGTTCTTAAGGATCTGACGGCCAAAAGAGCTCCAGTTGCCGAGATATGCTCTGAATCTCATTGTGAGGAATTGGCCAATTTCTTTTTGGATAAGGTGCATACCATCTATCGCTCTTTCCTAATACCACCTCCCAGGGTGAAGGGCAGAGATTCGTTTCTACCCCTACCGCTGCTCTATCTACATTCCCGGGAATCTCAGAGACCGAGTTTAATAGGCTGGCAGCCAAAGTTAAATCCGGTTCCCCTGCAGACCCGCTCAGACCCACGCAGTTTGGAGACTCGGCTGCTGTATGTTTCCCCCCTGTACGCCAACTTATCAATCTTTCATTGTGCTCAGGGACTGTACCAACTAAGTGGAAACAAGCTTATGTCACCCCTATTTAGAAGAAATCCACCTTGGACCCCCTTAAACTGGAGAACTACCGTCCAATCTCTCTTCTCCCTTGGGTCTCCAAGGTTGCGGAGGCTTATGTCAATGGAATTCTAACCCAATATCTTCAAACTGCTAATATCTTAGATCCTTCCCAGAATGGCTTCCGAGCGGGTCACAGCACGGAGACTGCTCTCCTAGCAATGACGGAACATCTGCGCACCGTGCTTGATTCCGGTCAAACTGCGGCACTGGTATTACTCGACCTCAGTGCAGCGTTTGACACAGTATCACACGGGATACTTCTGCAGCGCTTGGGTGAGGCCGGTATCTCTGGCTCTGCACTGAATTGGTTCCGGTCCTTTTTGGCAGGCCGCTCTTTCCGGGTCGCTACCCCTCCTTTTGAATCTAAATCCTACTCCATCGAACAAGGAGTTCCTCAGGGGACGGCACTCAGCCCCACGCTGTTCAACCTATATGTGCAGCCGCTGGCTGCGGTCGCCAAGCAGTGGGGCCTGACTCTGGTTCCCTATGCGGACGACACGCAGTTGGCGGTTGCACTAAATGGGGATTCCGACTCTGAGGCCCCTAGGTTCAGGGAGGGTCTAACAGCAGTAGCGGGCTGGAAGACGGCCAACTGTCTACAACTTAATGCTAAAAAGACGGAAGTCCTTATCATTGGTAAACAGTGTGATCTCTGGGGCAATCAGTGGTGGCCCCCAGAGTTGGGCCCAGCACCCATCCCAGTCCCTGAGGTTAAAAACCTGGGGGTTTGGCTAGACTCTGCCCTCAGTTTCTGTGGACATACAAAAAAAGTGGCTGCTGCCTGTTTTAGGGTTTTGCGGGGGCTTAGGCCAACCTTGAAATTCTTTGATGCCCCGACTAGGCAACTGATAATCCAGGCCACCATACTTTCCCGGCTTGACCATGCGAGCTCACTCTTGGCTGGGGCCAATCAGGCGGAAGTTATCCGTATGCAGCGAGTTCAAAATGCGGCGGCCAGAGCCTTGGTGGGCCTACCTAGATTTTGCTCCGCGAAGGAAACTATCCATAAGCTTCACTGGCTGCCTATGGCTAAAAGGATCGAGTTTAAGACTCTATGCTTCTCCTTTAAGATCCTTAAGCTGGCCTCCCCTCCGATCCTGGAGCATCTTCTCATTTCTTATGTTCCCTCTCGCTGTCTGAGGTCATCTGGCCAAAATTTAGTAGTAGTTCCACGGTTCAAGCGCTGCAGAGCGGGAGGGCGTTCCTTCCGCTACCTGGCGGCCAGGCTCTGGAATTCGTTACCCGCCCATATTCGCGCCCTTGATGATTTGTTTTCGTTCAGGAAAGCTATTAAAACGCATCTTTTTCCCTCTGGCGGTAGTTTTACTGCATAGGCTCTCATTCTTCTCGCTGCTCTCCGTTTTCCTTTCCGTTTTGGTTGTTTCAGGGTGTTCTTATTCTGCCTGTCGGAGCGCCGGGACGCCCCTTTGCTGGGGCAGCTGCGCGCTATATAAGAACATATAACATAACATAACATAACATGACTGTTGGATTCAGAGATGAGGGGGCACTTTCTTTGCAAGCAAGCTCTTGCCACTGTAGCCTTAGCAGAGCAGACAAGTACCCCCACTGTTATAGGGGCACCTTTGATGCTCCATGCAGAGCATAGAGTGTTTGCTATCATTCAGAAGGCTTAAAACTATTCTAACTACACAGAGTGTGTCAGGATATGAGATGATACTATCACTATCGTCTTTGAAGGTAGTGAAGTGTCATACAGGAAATCCTGCAACATTCTTTGCCCATACTATATTAGACTCTGAGGATGATGCATATTGACTGTGCAACTTACATTCCTAATGAATCTAGTTAAGCAACAGAGGATCCTGTACCAGGTAGCTTTGTATATTTTGTTGATGGTTCTTCTACTATTGACCAGTATACAGGCGTAAGATACACAGGTACAGCAATAGTCAGAGCACAACAGCATGATTCTTCTGATACATTCCACATAGTAGGGCAGTTGACATTTCCAGCACAGTATTGTGTGCAAGCAGCAGAATTAATAGCGGCTCTTAAGCAAGGAGCAGGAGAAGTCATCACAATTTATTCAGATTCAGCCTATGAGACTACCACTGTACATTCCAGCATTATGAGATGGAGCAAGAGAGGTTTCCAAAAGTCAGACGGAAGTCTTGCTATGTGTTGGAACCTCCTAGAAGCTCTAATAGAGGCACTTGGCTTACCACAAGCAGTGGCTGTTGTGAAATGTGCAGCACATACCAATAGACAGGATTTTGTGTCTCAAGGTAATGCAATAGACTGGGT
The DNA here is from genome assembly GCF_964204655.1 of Triturus cristatus. Lineage (NCBI taxonomy): Eukaryota > Metazoa > Chordata > Amphibia > Caudata > Salamandridae > Triturus > Triturus cristatus. The sequence continues at coordinate 852,894,985 of NC_140582.1, forward strand.
AGCTAAAGATGCAGGCAGCTAGGTGCACACCCCCGCCTGTGCAATAAGGTTCACAACATGCCCCTGTTTTGGTGGCACAGACTGCCTCGCCTCCTGAATCTGGATCTAACCCTAACACAGATAATGTCACGTCTCATTAAGCTGAGACAGCGCATTTCCATCTGCGAGAATTGCAGGAAGCTGCTCCACCGCATGAAAAACAGTTATGGGAGGATAGAGGATGCTCCCAGTCATGGGATGACCTGATATATAGGCAAGGATGACCTAATATATAGGCAACTATCTACAGGTAAACCAGTATGCCACTGCCTTTATTTATGATAGCTCTTGATCAGTTGCATTTACCAGCTCATATTTCAAGAGATCACTTTTCTATGCAAATACAAGAAGACTGGTTTGTTACCAATTTGCACAATATGCTTACCATGTACCTAGGTAACTGCATTGTCTGCCAACAATTTTCTCCCAATCCTACGTTGAAAGTGATAACTTCAACCATTCCACGATCACAAGGTCATTTTAAAGCTCTCCATATCGACTCTGTGGACACATTAGACAGGTGCAACAACCATCGGTATCTTATAGTTGCGGTCTATTATTTTTCAAGATGGATAGAAGCAGGACCATGCACCCATTGTGATGCTAAGTCAGCTGCTACATTTCTGATTCGTTAAGTGGTTCAATGATGGGGAATTCCAGAAAGGATAAGATCTGAAAATGGCATACACTTTGCTTATGGAATCTTCACACATCTTAGGACAATATTAGGGATAAAACATAAATTATCCTCTGTGTACCATCCCCAAAGTAATGGCATGTTGAGCACCTAAACAGCCTATTGAAGTAAGATCAGCAAGCTAAGTGCCACATTGAACAAGATGTGGTTGTATTGCCTACCATTGGCACTCTTTTCCCTTAGAAACATGTCGGTTCTGATCATCATCTGACGCCCCATCAGATAGTAACAGGGAGACCCATGAACGTATGGATACCCACCACTAGGACAGTGGAAATCCTGAATGATGAAATGCACCTTTATCTTTTTGAATTAATCAAAGCTGCAAAGTTTATTTTAAAACAGGTAACCAAAGGGAAGGAGAAGCTCACCACTGCTGAGGTCGACGTCCCAGTTGTGCACGTAGGTGAAGAAGTCTTTATACAAAACTTTGTCTGCAAATAGAGGCAACCTTAATTCGAGGGACCAATTATTGTGACCATGGTGACTCCCACTGCCCTCAAGGTGGATGGCAGGAAACCCTGGTTCCACCTTACAGATATTCGTCTGAATCCAGCACCACGCCAAGCATCGTACACAATGTAAATGGAACAAGAGAGGGGAAGAAGATTGTCATCGTAAAAATACCACCCTACACCTCTGCCTTTGGACATTTGGGGGGAAAAACAGCCCAAGAGTTATGTATTTTTGCTTTCCTTTTTTTCTCTTGTTGCTATATTTTCTATTGTTGCTCTTCTATAGCAATGCATCTTCTAGTTTTAATATTATACAATTGCGAAAAGAACTCCTTATTCATGATAATGTGATCCATAATGTTCATACTAGATTGTCTTTTCCATCTGTTTTTGTGTAGCATTAAAGCCCAAATGCAATTAACACAATTCTATTTGTGTAGAATTAAAATCCAAATGCAATTAACACACGTTAAGGTAGCTCGTGTTTTAGTCAATGCCACAAAGTATGACTCTGTAGCAGAAGTGTTATATATACTCACAGATAGACAGGACATCAAGGATGAAGTAAACCGAATGAAGAAGACAGGTCGTACTAAAACTGCAGAATGGATACAAATGGTCTTAGGTTTAGCTAGTCCCAATTATTTATCCAGAATTTTGCTAGCCAACAGATGCGCTTTGAATTGAGTTTTTCAATCGGGTGACAGACAGGGTAGTTTCAAGATCACAGCATGAAGTTGTTGGGTGGTGATTAGCCGAGATTATTAGCATTGCTCAATGCATTATAGATTGGGCACAATCTTGGTTACTCTGGAATGGTGTAATGATGGAACGGTGGTCAAAGCCGCACTTTCTTTCTTTTACATGGACAATGGCACAGGCTGTGTCCAGCATTAACATCTTTAGATGAAAATTATTATGGACTCAGTGGTAAGTGCAAATAGAGAGTGGAAATAAGGATGCTGAAAAGAAATAAACCAGGCATGAAAGTAGTACAAGACACCCACTATGTGGTTAATATGTGTAACTTTATTTGAAGAGCTCAATTCCCCCAGCTGATCCCTGCTAACTTCACCTTTATCTTATAGACAATGCAATTTAATGCTCCTTTCCTACCTTCCACAGGATTGCTAAGCTGCTGTAACAGGTTCTTGGGGCAGTGCAAGGATGGCCATAGTTATGATATATTTCCATCTCAGGCTTCAGGCAGCTATTATGGAGAAATTGAACACCTTGATACTGCAGCATCCAGAGGCTTAATTGATTATCTGGATGACTGCAATTTAGTCATGGAAGAAGCGCAAGATAGGTCCACCAGGAGTGTCAGGATAGGGGTCGGGCAGTCAAAATTAGCAGATCTTGTCACAGCCCTGGGACTAGTGGATATTTGGAGGCAGACACACTTTGAAATGAAACAATACTGCTTCTACTCAGGTTCACATACTTAATTATCAAGGCTTGAATATTGGATATGAGAGAGGCAAAAAAGGAAGGTCCCCTACAGCAGATCAACTATTGTTTTAATCCACAAACCTGGTGAGCATCCAGAGGAATTTGGCTCTTATTGGCCTACCGCCTGATTAAATATAGAAACAAAATCTTTCATAACCGCCGTATGGAGTTATTTAAGTAGTAATACCTCCTGATCAATCCAGATTTATTTTTAAACTTAATTGGCACATAGGAATATCACATAGACAACGCATTCCAGTAGGAGTCCATCTCGAGATGTTCATCCTCCCGCCCCCACTGTCCACTTATAAGTGGAAAATGTGCAGAATGTTGCTTAATCAGCAGATACAGAGATATCCAAGGAGGAGAGAAAAAGGAAGAACAAACACAACAAAAGTATCTTGCAAATAAAGTTCTTAATATTCATCCATATTCAAAGGAGCAAACAGCTAAGGACAACCAGAGTCTTGTTATACTGTAGAGAGAAAAACAGCTTACATTATCTACGGAGCTCCATGCCGTTATATAACAGTTTTATCCCTCCTTCCCAACCTGCTTCCATGCTAGGCCAGCACTTCAACGAAAAGAGTGAAATATTGTCAATAAAACCTGGTTATCTCAATGTCCCGTCTGCCACCCCCCTCCGGTCTCTACCTTACAATCACCCCTCTGAGTTTAGAGATACTACCTCCTCAGCAGTGCTCTGGGTATAAGTGGTGTCTGCGGCTCCTGCTACTTAGACAGCATAGATGACAAAGCCCGAAGGTCGTCCTCAAGCTTTTCATCCCTTCTTACATGTTTTCTCCGCAGTCGCCCATTCACACATATCTTGCAACCATGCTCCACAAGTAGGGGGCATCGGTCTAAGCCACGTGATTGCAATTTGTCTTTTCGCCAACACAAGGCCCAAAAGGAAAAATCTCCTACTTGATTTCATTTTTTTCAGGAAGAGAAGTAACCTGAGCAATACCTGTCTGATCTCTATGGGGATCTCCCAACCCGAGGCACCCTCAAGGCAAGTAAGGACATCTCCCCAGTACGTGGTTGGGGACGGACACGCCCCAACAACGTGCATAAAATCGGCCCCCAAGGACCCACAATGTGTGCACACTTCAGGGTGGGCAGGGTATATCACATGTACTGTCCATGGGGTAAGGTAATTCTGGTGCACAAAATTAAATTTAAGGAGTTTAAAAAGCGCATGAGAATTAGCCGTTTGAACACCCTCAGGAACCTTCATCCATTCCCTTGCTGACAAGGGTTCCCCCAACAAAGCATCCAATTTCACCTGTAAGGGAAGAGCCGCCTCTGGTAAATAATCACATAAAGCCCGGTAGATATGAGATCTCAACTGACAACCCTGGGCCATATACAGCATGGCAATTAATATATTAGTTTTAGGAGGTTCCTTGGGAAAGGAGAGCCACACCTTCCGCACAACACTTGATACTTTCTCATATTGGAGATATTGTCCAACTCCCAATAAAAGGAAGTCATCGCCTCTTCCCGCGTTATAAAATGATGATCTCAATAAATGACAATCTCCATCCTTCCAACTATGCATTGACATTGACTTGGCGATGCACGAGAAAGATCACACCACCAGAGAGGCATATCTGGTGCATAGGGGGCACATCGCACAACCCGTATGACAACGTTCTCCCAGGTGATAGCCACATGTTGTACAATATAAGGGAGTGATGTGGGAACTCCAGAGCCAAGCATCGAAAGGGTAGGCAAAGGTCATCTACAGCATGTGCCATTTAAAAGTCGTTTCTCCCAGTTGTCACTGTCATCCAGCCAATGAACTGCGTGCTGCAATTGAGCTGCCATATTATAGAACTCCAGAAGGGGGACCTCCAGTCCTCCCCGACTCCATGTCCCACTCTCCTATGCTTGGAGCCCCACTGAAGGTCCACTATCAGGCTATCCAACGTACGATAAAAATGTCTGGGGACCACATAAAAGGCGTGCTGTAGGGTATAGAGACAGCGCAGAATATTATAATTTCCACTATCACAATCCTGCCTATAAAGGACAGAGGCAAGTCTCTCTAGAATGTAATTGAGCCCCGAACTCCCGCGACTAATCTCCCAACATTAAGGTCGATGTATGCTGGAGCCGTATGAGCCAGATGAACCCCAGATACCGAGCCCCGTAGTCACCCAGGAAAACCCTATCTCAGGTAATACATCCTCGGGTATTCCTACCAGAGATGTCTCCAAACATCTGCATAACCTTAAGTAGGATAGGCGCCGAATAAGGCAGTTGTCGCCGGTATACTGAAGTGTTATCAGCATAAAGGGAGACCACATGATTGGTCTCTCTAAGAGATATACCCCTGCAAATCAGGGTTGCAGCCAACGGCACCATGGTAACTGCAAATAAAAGTGGTTATAGAGGGCATCCCAGAAGGGTGCCCCTAAGCTGCCTAAATGGATCAGAGACCAGGCCCTCAGACCGTATTCTAGCCGAAGGAGCAGTATAAAGAAATCTGACCCACTGAATGAATCCCTGGGCTAAGGAAAGAATAAACATGAGTATGTCAGACAGGGAGGCAGAAAGGGGGTCCACAGACCGCTCTGTACAATATTTACAAAACTTGCTCCATCGGCAAGTGTATGCCGACTTCGTGGAGGGTCGCCTGGCTGCCAGAATAACCTCACAGACTTCGGGAGGAAGGTAGAAATCTGTCAACTGTCACCGCTCAATCTCCACACAAGGAGGCGGAGGGTGGACAGGTTCGGGTGGAGGACGCTCCCCTGCTGCTGCGACAGAAGATCCTTCCGAGCAGGCAGTCTGATCGAAGGATCGATGCTTATTGCCAAAAGCTCAGGATACCAGACTCTCTGTGCCCAATCCGGAGCCACAAGAATGATATGTGCCTGGTCGCTCCTGATCTTCTTGAGCACTCTGGACAAGAGTGGCATGGGCGGAAAAGCGTATAGGAGGCCTGAACTCCACTCGTGCCGAAAAGCATCGCCGAGCGAGAGCCGCCTTGGAAACTTCAGCAAGCAAAACTGCTGACATTGCGCATTGTGTTTGGAGGCAAACTGATCTAGGCTAAGCTCTCCCCACTGCTGAAAGAATCTTTGTGTCACCCCTGGATGGAGACGCCACTCATAATCTGTTAAGCAATGTCGGCTGAGTTCATCCGCTCTGGTGTTCAGGGAAACAGACAGATGTTGAACCACCAGGGAAATGCCCTGTTGTTCCAGCCAAGTCCAGAACTGCATTCCCTCTTGACACAGGGTCCACGGCCCCACCCTATTCTGCTTGTTGCAGTACCACATGGTGGTCATGTTGTCCGTGAACACCTGAACTAGCCTTTCCTTGATAGACGGTAAGAAGGCTCTTAGCGCCATCCGGATCGCCCGAAGCTCCAACAGGTTTATATTGAGCCAGACCTCGGCTGGAGACCAGAGTGCTCTGATCTCCACCTCTCACAGATGGCCGCCCCATCCCAGAAGGGACGCATCCGTCACTACTGTGATGTGTGGCTGGGGAAAGGAGAGGGGTCTGCCCTTGACCCATTCGCGATTTGATAGCCACTACTGCTGGTCTTTCGCAGTGCCCTCCGAGATCTGGCGTAGGTCGGTGAGATTCCCCCAATGCTGCACCCATTGGAACTTCAGGTCCCACTGCAGAGCCCGCATGTGCCATCTAGCATGGTCTAAAAGTAGGATGCAGGAGGCCATAAGGCCCAAGAGCCTCAGAGTCATTCTCACCGAAATCCAGGATAGAGGCTGAAACATCAGTATAATAGCCTGAATATCCTGGACTCGCCGTTCGAGAGGATAGACCCGAAACTGAACTGTGTCCATAACCACTTGATAAAAGGGAGCGTCTGGGAGGGAGTCAGGTGTGACTTCAGCATGACGATAGTGAACCCCAGTAAATGCAGAAGGTTAGCAGTAGGCTGGAGGTGAAGACGACTGCTTAGGACGAGCCCACCTTAAACAACCAGTCGTCAAGATAGGGGAAGACTGGAACCCCTGATCTCCGCAGATGGGCTGCGACCACCGCCATTCCCTTCATGAACACCCAAGGGGCACTAGTGAGGCCAAAGTGGAGCACTGCAAACTGAAAGTGCTCGTGAACAACCGAAAACCGCAGGTAGCGACGATGGGCAGGCAGAACGGGGAAATGAAAATAGGCATGCTGCAAGTCTAGCGCTCCCATGCAGTCTCCCAGGTACAGGGCAAAATGGAAGTGAGCTAGGGTAAGCATCTTGAACTTCTCCTTTTTGAGGAAGTAGTTGAGGGTCCTGAGGTCGAGGATAGGACGAAGGCCTCCATTCTTCTTTGTGACCAGAAAATAGCAGGAATAACAACTACAGCCTTTTCTGACCCAGGAACCTTCGCAAGTGCTCCCTTGGTCAAGAGAGCTTTGAATTCCTTGCAGAGCAAGGTGATCCTCCATCAGCCGATCATACACTGGAGGCATAGATGGAGGGGTAATCTCAAAGGGGATTATTTGCAACACCCACCTGTCTGAGGTGATGCTTCGCCAATAATGGAGATGATAGAGTATTCTGCCACAGACTGGCCGTGAATGATCCTGAGGGATCGGACTAGGAAGGATTTGCGATGGAGGAGAGTATGATGGGTCGTGTCAACTTCTGGCCTCCTGACCCCCGAGAGCGGGGTGAACCGCAGCCGTAACCTCGCAAAGGTTGGTAAGCTTGCGGGGCCCGCTGGCTGGAATAGGGTTGGCACGCTTGAAAGCCGACGCAGGCCAGGGTGTGCAAAAGAGGCCCAAGGATTTGGCCGTAGCACGCGATCCTTAAAGCATTCAGTCTGGTCTCCGAAAATATGTGAACCATCAAAAGGCATGTCCATGAGGTTTGACTGGACATCCCGTGAAAAACTAGACGTCTTTAGCCAGGCCTGGCGCCTGATGGCCACCGTTGAGGAAATCGCTCTGCCCAGTGAGCCCTTAGTGTCCAAGCCACACCGAATGGCGAACTTTGCGGCTTCTCTCCCATCTGATATTGCCTGAGAGAGCAGGATCCGGTCCTCCTCCAAGACCCTAGGGAGCTCCTGTGCAACCGTGTCGCACATAGAATGGGAATAACAGCCCAAAAGGCACGCGGTGTTCACCGTCCGCATTGCGAGGCTGGTGGAAGAGAAAATGTTCTTCCTAAAGGTCTCCAGCCGTTTGCATTCCCTGTCGGGTGGGGCGGAATGGAACGCGCCATGGGAGGTGGAAGCCTGGACCACCAATCTCTGTGGGGTGGAATAGGCAGTAAGAAAAGCTGGGTCACCCGGTGCAGGGCGATGGCGGCGGGCAAGCTTTCTGTTCACAGGAGCCACTGGGCTTGGATCAGGTGCCCAGAAGAACGTCTTGTAAGGCCACATTAAAGGGCAGCAAGGGTTACCACAAGGAGACACCAGACACATTCGTCTTGACTGCCACTGTAGGAAGCTGCAGGTCCAAGACCTACGCAGCCCTACGCACCACCATTGCAAACGATGCCCCCTCCTCCATAGCCACGTTAGGGGGAGACAGCATGCCAGAATCTGGGGAGATGTCTAGGCCACTGGCATCACCCATTTCCTCATACCAGTCCATATTTTCTTGAGGTTGCGGGATTCCTAAGGGAACCTGCTCCCGCTCCCAAACCTCTTCGTCAAATCCTAACCCTTTGGAATAGGGCAGGTTTGACGGCCTGAAGTCATACGGCTCCGTCGGCGCCGGCCTCGGCATAGGTGGACACCAGACCAGCTCCATGTCGTCTGGGATGAGGATAGGGGATGTGCCACCGCTGGGCGCCGGAGACCATGGCGCTGGGGAAGAACACTGTGGAGGTGCAACCAGAGCCGCAAGCGTGGAACCCACAGGATCTACTATTTCTGGACCTGGGGGCCTGAATGCGCACCGGCAGGATCAGGCCACCCAAATACGGTGCACATGGAGTCGAAAAAGTACTTGAGCTGGGCGGGGATAGCTCCCTGTCCCGGAAAGGAAGAAAGACGCATAGTCAACCCAGGTGCCCGTTCTGCGGAGTGGGGCCTAGAACGCCAAGGCGGACGGGGTGAAGTTGAAACAACACCTTGACTTCTTATACTTCTTGTGATTTCTCTTACCCGACGACTTCGATGAAGAGGACTTCGAGACCTTGGAGTGATGCTCAGATCTTCCTCTCGACCGAGACTGGGAGCGAGATCGACAAGGCGACCCCCGCAGCGCCTGCCAGTCCACAAGCCACTTTAGGGACCGCTCCATCAAAGCCTTCGGCGCTATGGCCCGGCAATCGGAGCATGACTTTGTGTCGTGTTCGCGCTCCAGACACCAGAGACACTCAAGATGGGGGTCAGTCACTGACATGGCTCGGTGACAGGTGCAACATGGCTTGAGCCCCGATGTCTTTCTACTGGGCATCCTACCACACCAAAAGGAGTTTACATATGTCAAAAAAAGTCTGTAAAAAATTGACAGGGCTAGCTCTCTTCAACGGATCAGCGCTGGCTGGAGCAGTAAGAAAAGAACTGACGTCAACGCACCAGAGAGGCGGTTATATTGGCGACGCGGATGTCACAATGACAGTGGACAGGACGCCTACAACATCACGCAGAGTCGACCAATGCCATCTGCCAGCGCGCAGGGGTACTGCTATCAAAAATCTTTCCGATTCAGTCTAATGCTTGGAAGTTCAAAGGTGCGGAATCTGCAGCAAGAGGTCTTTATCAGATGTATAAGAAGCGGCATGTGTGGAAGGAGGCGAGCCACCAGAATTCCACTAAGGATTTTTACACCTAGATTCAGGAGCGATATCGGGCAATATGACGTAGCGAATGAAGGGTTTCTATCGGGCTTCGGTATCATGGCCACCATGGCTTTGCGCATGGAGGCCGGCAAAGAATTGGTATTGAACGCCTCGTTATAGACCTCCAGGAGGCAGTCCGCTAGTAATGGGGCAAATCTATGATAAAATTCCACCAGTAAGCCGTCACTACCGGGGCTCTTGCAAGTTTGAGACGCTTAATTGATAGGACAATTTCCTCCTTAGTGATCGGGCCATCTAGTGCCTCGACTACTTCTGGGTCAAGTCTTGCAAGCTCAACAGATGCAAGAAAGCCCTGCACATCTTCCTGCAGAGGGAACACTCGTTCCACTTCCACTTCACTGAGATGTACGGCAAATGCTTGACTGATCGCTTGTTGCATATATACTAAATCTCCAGTTTTGTGCATAGCTGCGGGACAAAGGTCTCTGAGGTCTCATATCCAATCAGCCGGGCTAGCAAAGCTCCCGTTCCATCCCCCTCCATGTGTAGTCGCTGTCGATATGCTATATGTGTATGTTTGTCTAACCTACACCAGTCTTCCAACAAGGCCTCTGTGGTGTTGCACCACTCTGACAATTTATGAGGAGCCGAAGGCAATGCCGCCTCCAACCTACCAAGTTTATTTAACTGATTTTTTTATATCTTGTTCTATCGGACGCTCAACCACGTAAGCTATTTTAATACATACTCCTCAAAGGACAACCTTCATGGCCTCACAATCAAGCGCCAGTGGGATGCAGACCCTCCGTTTTCTTCAAAATAATGTACCAGCGCCTCCGTCTCAAAGGGGGGGGGCCGTCAGGGCCTGCACCAGGAAGCGCCCCAGGGGTATTGCTGGGCGGTCATGCACTCCTCCAAGACATAACAAAACAGGCGAGTGGTCCGGAAGATATTGGGTAAAGTAGGTGATCCCCAAACCATGGGCACTAAGTCAACTGAAAGGGAGCAATAATCTAATTGACTAAAGTTTCCTGACGCAACAGATCAATCCGGATTTATGCCTTTCAAGTCCAGAAGTCTAAATATAAGTTGATTCCACTCCTGCCTGGAGTATGTATGAAAGGTGGAAAAGCTGACCATGTTATTAAAACTAAAACTGCACTAATTGGTCATTCATGCTGGCAATAGTGAAGAGAATGGTAGGTGAGCCTGTCTTTCATTCTTTGTTCAGCCTGTTGAATACAGCACCAAAAGCTTTGAGCTGGAATAAGATCGAGCAGCTCCCTCTTGCCACTTCTGTTTGGGCTCAAAATTGAGTCTCTTGAGGGAGGAGCCAAGATGGCGACCGGGACGGCAGCGTAGACTCCCGGCTCCGTGAACCTCCGCATCCCGCACGGATATCCTGCACGAGATCCTTAGTCTGCGCTATGCGATCGTGTTTGTGAATGAGAGTGGCAACCGATCGTGTGACTCCGAGGTTTCTGGCTGCGGTACCGCCGGAGAAATGTGCATTTGAACTTTGCGGCCCGTGCAGCCCTGGAGCCGGGACCTCGAGTGGACGCCTTGGCCGGGTGGCAGTTCAACAACAGCGGCCTGTGGTGACTGGGTGGAGTCGGTCCACCGGAGCGGTGCTAACCTCGGCCTGCATTTCGCCGTGGTCGCTCCCACTGCTAAGCGTAGCGGACTGAGGGCATGCCCGGGGGTGCAATTCTCAGATTCTCCGGTGCTTGCCCCTGCCTTTGACTGTGAGCTGCCCGGACGCCGCCCGTGGCTCGCCCTGATCCTTGCGGGCTGCTCCCGGATTTTCGCGGGAGCTGGTCCGTGGTGGGGACGACTGTTGCCCGTGACCACGCAACGGATACATTTTTGCCTGCCCCCGGAACCCTGTCTCCAGCGACGTGGACCTCGAGGCGCTTGTCCCTGGGTCCCGGCCCCAATACGGGTCGTGCCTCCCCGGCGGCCATCTTGTTGCGATGCAGCCTACCATCCTGTCCACTGGGTCGCAGCAGGATTGGGAGTGTGTGACTTTCGGGAGTGTGGCGGAGCGATCGCAGAGAGCTGTGCTGGGGTACGGCGACCTCCTAGAGGCCCTTGGTGCCCTTCATTTCTCCTTGGCTCGTGGCGTCGGGGTCTTGGGGAGTAAGCTCGATGGTGTGGCATCAGCGTTGGGACAGTGGCGGCCTGCCTGTCCACAGGTACACAGGGACTTCCCACACTGCACACAGGAGGACAATGTCGCGGCCACCCCTGCGATTAGTGCACAGCTGGACACTCCGGACAGTATGCTACCGTGTGATCGGCTAGCTGAGGGTTTGATCTGTTCCGGAGGTATTGGACCTGAGTGGAAGGTGGTGGCCTCGTCCCGTGCACGGCCTCCGGCGACCCAGGGACAATTCCAGCAACAGTTGTCTACTTTGGCTGATTCCGCCTTCCTGGCCCTTGTGTGCAGTGCAGATCCTGGGGCAGCACTGGGAAAGACGTCCCTCCATGATGCGGACTGTGTTGGTACTCAGAGACTTCCACCCCACCTGTGTGCGTCGCTTCCCGGTCGTTTTTGGACACTCCTTTACCTTGGAACATCGGACATGGCGCTGGGTCGAGGGGTAGGCATGGGCAGAATTGCAAAGAGTGGTCAAGGATAGGGCTGATCCTTCGGGGGTGGTCATCTAGTAGACGGGCTGACTCAGGGGTTGCGTACTCTCATGACATAGCTATTAGCATATTAGGTGCATAATGCTCCCCATCCTTTTTTGATATGGTCGATTTTGTGCTGCTTATTGTTTGCTGTGGGGAGACCTCACCGTGCGGGAGGGAGAAGCCGGGGGTATGTTTTGAAGGCCCTCCTCCAGTTTATTATACTTTCTCTACCCCCCCGTCTGGTGGGGTTCTTTTCCTACTCCTTTTTCCCTGTTTCTTCTATATTTCGGGTCTAGTTCCAGGGCGACAGGCACACTGCTGGGGGGGGGGGGGGGGGGCCGTACTCATTTGCAGAGGTGCAGGGTGGGGGGTTGGGGGAGGGGATTCTTTAGTCTCTCATCTCTTTTTCCATGGCCTCCTTTTTCTTCTCCGCTTCTTCTTGTTTTTTCTTTTCTGGGATCAGCGTGGTACACCTCCTTTGTTGTGAATCGTTGCCTTTTCATGTGTGCCACAGTTTCCGGGGTGTTCTCTGGGCGTTAGGGCGGGGGCCTGCAGGCGCAACTGTTTATGATATTCTTCCCCATCCTGAATTTCCTGTGTCTGCGCCATTGATCCAATAGATTGCTGTTTATTGCTTACGTCTATTATTCTGCCTGCCTCTTATCGCTGTTGGGAAATTGTTTGGCACCTGATCCTACTGTCTTGTTCCATTATAAAATGAAAAACCTTTTTTCTCCTGGTGTCCTACCTGCGCTGCTCACTGGCCGGACTATATTAGCATGAAGATTCTGCTCTCCGAGGTGCCGCCTGTGTTCACATTTGATCTTTATTGCTCTGATTGCTTAGCGGCCGGCCCCGGGGGGTTGTAGGCCCATACTTGTTATTGCTTGAAATGTCAATAAAGGTTTTTCAAAAAAAAAAAAAAATTGAGTCTCTTCCATGCTGGACACAGAGGGAAAAGGGGAATGCAACCAGATACAGGATGAGGTGGTAGGAGAGCTCTTCTCTTTAGTCAGACAACTTGCTGTTAGAGATTGTTGATCGCGACTCCTCTTGTACGTTATTAAAATTATGGAAAATGCTTAGGATTGAAGAGGAATTGGTTAGAATCTATTTCTTTCCACTTATCACTTTTCCACTTAGTATCTATGGGCCACATGGACGAAGCATTTTTGCAGTCGTTTACAAATGTACAGACTGTGGTTCTCCAGAATCACAGTTTGGGTGTGAAACTTGCTATTTTGAAGGGACGTGTTTAGGGTGCCCGTTCCAAATAGCGATTTCCAGGGTTATGTATCAAGGTTTTGGAACTGAAATTCGGTCACAAACCTTGATATTTTACCACCAACTCATAGAGCTGTCTGTTCTTAAAAAATGAAATCAAAACGTTTCATTTTTTTGTGTTGAAATGTATTCCATTTTCCTTTAAAGAAAACGAGTCGCATTTCAACAAAAACACAAATATCTTTATCCAAAGGCAATCACAAACATGGTGGTCTGCTGACCTCAGCAGGCCACCATCCCTGTGATGACAGGCATTCCTAGTGGGTCGCAAACTGTGACTTACCTCATTAATTCATGAGATAGGTCGATTTGCAGCCCACTAGGAATCGCAAGTATGAAACAAAAATGTTCAAACATACGGAATAGCGATTTCCAAATAGCAATTCGAATAAAATCGCTATTTGGAAATCGCTATTCCTACTCTTTGTGCATCTGGCCTTAGATTTCTAAGGAGATCAATGTTTTCTTTAAAAAAAACTTAATAAAGGTCCTCTTGCAATGTAAGTAGGATGTAATGCATTGGCGGTTGGTCCCTCTCTTGCTACTGGAAGAGACAGCTTTATATAGAGGATTGCCCTACCTCATTGTTATATATTCTGCAAAACACTCCTGCCTGGGTCATAATCTAGTTGAATTATTTCGTACATTGATTTGGAATGGAGGTATACCAAAAACATCTTGTTGGTGCTACTAAGTTAGGGTGAGTATGATAGTAGAATTGTATCCTGATATGAGGAAGTGCTACCGGGCTTCCCAACTAGAGCTGTCCACTGTGGCTGACTATCAAGCAAGGGGAATAGATGGCATCTTAAGTAAGTATATGGGAACAGTCTCCCAGCAGAGCTTCTTAATCCTACTAAAACATTAATATAGGCACAGAAAACATCTCACTAAAGTTAGATTGGAAAAGATGCATCACCTAAAAGATACCACTCTGGGAGAGGGTAATATATAAATACGTCAACAGTATTGTAGGATTTCCCAAGTGGGACATGATTGGGACCTTGAAGATCAGTGATATTTGGGGCCAAGAGGAAATGAAGTCTGTGCGAGGACATTGCTCTTGAAAGGTAATAGATATTTAAATATGTGCCATTGAGAAAGATATTCTCTTTGAACTTAGGTAGGCAAGTTGAGGTATGCCATTAGAAAACAGTGTACTTTTGGAATAGTTACCCACCAAAGCGATTTTCATGATCTACAAAAAACTGATAAGCAATACCGCAGACTCTAGGGGAATTGAGAAACAGCTAGAAGGCAGCGTTTGGTTACAGGAGTTGAGGGAAATCGGAAAAGGCAAGAATACATCCTACATAGGTTGCCCTCCATTTAGGCTTAAGGATAGCACAAGTAAAAAAAAAGAAACCAGCTTTATTATACAGGTACTCAATTAGTACAATTTGGTAGGACTGTTGATTGCTGTGGTTTACAGGGGCGCAAGCCGGACGGCATAATTATTGACACAACATGGTATGTCCCCATGAATCAAACCTCAAGGCCAACATGAGGGAACGTCTATCTACAGTCCGGGGAACAAATATTGAACTCCTGATAAAAAATGCCATGGGGTGAGACAGCCAAGCATAAATATGGGAACATTTTCTGTGGCTGTTTGTGGCATGGCATGATATTACCAGGCTGTGGGGCACGAGCTTGCCACTTGTTTGCGATCTTTGTACTTAGGAATAAACTGGTGCATGGTAGTTGAGAAAGTTGTACATAATAGTAAAGGATATAGTAAGAAGTTTACTAACATTTGGGGGGCATGGGTCAGTTCTCACAGAATAGAGTAAGTTCCTGGACACTGGCCCTAATGATTGTATGTCCCAGATGGGGATATGTCAACTATTGCTTCCATACGCAATGCTGAGATGATGCCTGGCCCTGACTGAGTTTTTTCAGAACCTATCTGAATACAGATGTGACACAATTCCGTAAAATGCTCATTATGTAACGTAAACATGCAAAGTTTACCTGACTGTATTTGCTGCTCCGTTATGTTTAACAAAATAATAAAGATGTTTAAAAAAATATAAAAAAGAAAAATTATTATACCACTGTGAGCACCAGCCATAATAAATACCCCCTTAGACCGATGGAAACCTAGCACTTCCTTCAGATTTTGAGGCTTTAATGTCGGTATGTTACAAGGTCTGCTTCCACAAAGCCAGATCAAGAGCAGAACCTCATTCTGCCTTTATAGAGAGAAGTCAAACACATGCAAATCAGTCTTGGCTCAAAAGTCACATCCATTCTGAAATGGAACACAACCAACCCTAGAGAAGGTATAACCTCCGAAGGCCTCATCAATTAGGTGTATTAGGAGTTCGTACGACAGAGCAAGTTACGGACCAGTCTAAGCATACCAAAATCAAACTTGAGTATTTCCAATCAGAGGGGACATGGCTTATTAGTACGGAAGAACACGCCTACCTTTGTGGTGAGGCTAAGCTTGATTTGGATAGCCCAGGTCTGTCTATGTAATGGCACAGTGAGTAAAAACGATGGAGTAGAATTCTACCTATAGCAATGTCATTGGTTATAATTAGCTATAGCATTCCATCTAATACATGTTTTTGTTCTTCTTGCGTCAGATGTATGACATCGACCCTGGATGACACTGTGTCATAAGGGCTGCAGTTGCGCCTTACTATTCAGGCCAGGCCACGAAGGCTGTAACTGGTCAAAGGCTGCTTTTGTTCATGCTCAGAGGGCATATGCCATATCAGGTCTGGATGGACTCCCCATTTTTTTCAGACATGCCAACAACTGACCTATGAGAGTAAGTAAACTAGTATGAGACGGCATACTAGTCAGAGTAACGCCAGTGGTTAGCAATAATTCAAGCATTACATCTAATACAATTTTTGATAATCAACCTGGCGGGCTGGACATACACAGCACAGCCTGAACACATCTGTATGGAAAGGATTGTTCTGGGAAGCGTAGGTTTCGTAACATTCTTCACTGAAGCACATGTTTTAACTCACAGTTCTGTAACCATCCGTAACCTTACAATTACATGAAGAGGCCTAATATACTGTACAAATCCAGTGAAATCTGACAAGAAAAAGAACACAGAACACGTGGAAATACAATCGCAGGTGAATCTGAGTTACACATTCAAAACCTATCTTATTGGTTAACTTGTCCCATCTTGAAGCCATAATATCGCAGGAAACAGGATGTTTTGTACCATAAAATGTAGCACACTCAACAGAAAATATCTGAAGAAATACCATGCAAATATCGGACATCAAACTCTACAAATTCATACTGTAGTTTGCTAACAGTATGCCGCTATGCCCAGCGAGCAGTACTGCTGACCTTTGAGAGAGGGAGATCCTATACTAAAGGAAGCAATATTGGCTTCACGTTGCAAAGCTAAATCCACCTCTGCACTTTCAGGAACCGAGACCCGGGTACTACCATATGGCTCAGATCCACTGTCAGTCTCTTGCTTCCTTTAAAAGGAAATAGTAGAGAAATTGTATTTTCAACCCCTAAGTATTTATGTGTCTGTGCATTGGGCCTTGGCAGCACGTTTTGCTGCCAAGGCCGGATTGATGTTTTTATTGCTGAGGTATTCAAGGAGCATAGACCTTGGCCTGAGGCCGGAGCAGCAGTGGTACCGAACAATCATGCTGGGTTATAGATGCCTGCAGACATATTTCCAGAGCAAACAGAGAGCTTTGAAGTGTCTGTACCGGGAAGGAGGCAGAGGCATCGGTCCTTGTGTAGACGAGGAAGGATCATATGATCATAAGATGTTTGATGAGGTGCTCTAATGATGGAGTCAAGTCTAAGGGATAAAGGGAGGATACTCCATCTTCCAGGGACATAAGGAAACACGTGTCAGAGCGTTTTACTGTAACATTTTTTTAATATAAAGCTGGACCAGTCCAGGTGAGAGTGAGCGCTATAGACCCTTCCTTGTGGTGGTTCTCTGTTATTTAGCTTAGTTCCTGGACCATACGGTTATTCTGACTCTCTTATAACTACGACTGAGTAGATACTCAAGGCACTGACGGAGCAAACCACAGCCAAGGCCCCTTTGGGTGGTTTCCCGATTTAATTTCACCAGACCTATTCGGAACAGTTGGTGCAACCACTTTTGCAAGTATTTAACGAGGCGTTCAATTGCGGGAAGGGGACATTTGCATGCACTTCAAACAGGGGGAGACGGTCAGGAACCGGCGGCGTACCACCTGCTTACTATAATAAACTCCAACATTAAAATACTATGCAAGGTACTGGCGAGACGACTGGCCCTGCACATGTCGTACCTCATCCATAAGGACCAATGCGGGTTCATCCTCGGCCATAACACGGGCATGAATATAAGGCGCTTATCGCATGTAGTGCACGAGGTACAGAATAGAAATGAGGAATTGGCGTTGGTATCCATCGACCTTGAAAAAGCATTTGATACAGTGGACTGAGATTATCTTAAGGAGGTACTGAGGGCGTTGGGTTCGGCCCGCTGCTCTGTCGGAGGGTCAAACTTCTCTATATGGAGCTGTGCATTTGAGGAACTCGGCAGGGCTGCCTGCTATCACCGCTGCTTTTCGCCTTGGCCATTGAGCCCATGGCGGTATGAGCCCAACGGGAGCTTGAGCAGTGGGGAATACGCATAAGGGAGAGGTCTCATCTAATATCGCTCTATGGTGACGATTCTCTATTTTATGTTGAAACCCCTCCGAGCAGCCATCCCTTGATTGTTGCAGCTTTTGGACGAGTTCACTGACTACTCTGGCCTGCGCCTCAACAGGCGTAAGTCTCTGATCTTTCCGTTGGCGGGATTTTCCATGCTATCTCCGGAGAGCCTCCTGAAGCTTGGACTCTGTTGGGAGACTGGGCACTTCTGGAACACCTTGCCGCTCTCCCTTATGGGTAGGATTGCGGTGGCCAGAATGGTTGTTCTGCTGCGTTGCCTGTATGTCCTCCCCAATTCACTGTGTGGTATCCCCATAGCAGTGTTCAGGCAGCTGAACTAAGTGCCGGTGTCCTTATAATGGACGAGTAGGCGCAGCAGGCCTTGCAAGTCTTGACAAGGCGGTACGAAGAGGGGGGTCGGGAGGCTCCCAGGCTGGACCAATATTACTATGCAGTGCACCTGCAACATGCAGCCCGGTGGCTGGATGAGGGAGACAACTGGGTAAAAACGTCTACTTAGAGGGTGAGTACAGCCTGGGAGTCTTCCAACGGCCCTGATCGAGAGGGCAGGTGTACCCACAGACATGCCACATGTGGCCAAACAGACCACGCATGTTTGGCAAGCATTTGTGGAACTCATACTTAGGCATGCGCCATTTCACCGGGAACTGAATATTTGGATTCTCACCAGGTGCGAAAAATGATGGAAACCATCTCATGTCTGGCATGGAGGGAGGGGGGCTTTCAGGTGTTGGCAGACCTGTACCCTAATTAAACCTTTATTTCGTATGAGCAGGCTTGTGAGGGGTGTGGCCTGGGACAATACCTGCAGCATGCTGGCCTCACGGACTTGGCCAGGGCGACATGGCTCACATACCCGGACGCCCCCCTCACAACTCAAACACTCGATATAATGCTTACATGTGGAAGCGGGCGTCAGTTAATTTCATTATTGTATAAGGCCATGAGAGCTGATGCAACGTGTCCTCCTCCCAGTCAATGGGCCGGAGATCTGCAGACACCCATGGGCGATAAGACATGGAAGGCAGCGTGTGCTCTAACACCCACTGTATCCTGCAATGCACACTTTAAGTTAATACACTTTAACTACCTGCATCACGTGTACTTGACTCCGACGAGACTGTGTTGCATTGACTCGGACTGATCTGATCTTTGCCCCAGATGTAGCAGGGAGGGGGCGGACTTTCTGCATCTAGCCTGGGGATGCCCGGAGGTGCTCCATTTATGGACATGTGTCGTTGAGCAGGTGAGGGCAGGAACTGGCCTTCGGGTGAAGGCAACCCCTCTGCACTGCCTGCTAAGGCAAGTCACAAGACCTCGAAAACGTAAGATGGCATACAGTTTGTTGCAATTACTCCTGGTTTTAGCCAGACGTAGAACTACCATAGTATGGTTGGGTAAGCGCTCCCTCACAGTGGAGGATTGGTTGAAGGACGTGCGTGAGTGGTCACCTGCGGAGGAGGTTCACATGAAGGTTGATAGAAAGGATGCGAAGTGGACGAAGATCTTGGAACATGGAGGGAACTCTGCAGAGATCTCTTAACCAATGAGATTCTTGAGGGCGATCAACTTCAATTGGATGCAAGCGATAGTGGGTCAGATATGGAGAGTGGATGCCCGTGATGCAACAGTTTTTAAGTCCCTTGATAAACGATTGTTGGAAATCGCAATTGTCAGACTCCATTGTTTCTTTTTCTTTCACTGTATCTTGTGTTTGGATTCATGCGGGCCGTATGCTCATACCTGTGCACCCACAGTGTTGTTCTTGTAAAATTAGAAGTAAAGGTTTTAAAAAATAAACACTATGTTCTGGACCCTCGTCTCTCTTGGCTCCGATCCACACTCCTTTACAGGCTTCCCCATTCCCTGTCTTGTGTCTCCTGCTTCCCCTGGTCTTCTCTTCTACAGTATTTATTATTATTGCTATTTATTAAGCGCAACGGTTACCTAAAAGGTGTCCTGGTGCTGACTTCAGCATCCTATCCTACTTAGCTGTAACTATCTAGTTTACAACCAGGTTTTTAGTCATTTCCTGAAACAGGTAATGTCAGAAACAGTACGAAGTAAAAAAGTTAAACTGTTCCATAAACGGGACGCCTGAACAAAAAAAGCTCAGCCCCCAATTTGAATCAATTTACATTTAGGCTGTAAAAGAAGCCGGGATTTGAGGAGAGCAGTTGCCAAACTGGTTTATAGACCAACATGTATTCTTTGGAAAAAAGGGTCCAACCCGATTGAAAGCTCTCTGTGTAATGTTTTACATTCCCCAGTTCAGCCTTCACTTTATTGGTGGTTGCCTGATTCCTTGCACCTGGCTTGCTCTCTGCAACTGTGCTTTTCCCCTGAGTCTCTGGCTATTTCAGCCTGGTGAGCCCAGAGTGCAAAGACTTGCAACTGACTTAGTTGTTGAGTCTTCTCTTGCTCTGTCGAGCAGCACAGCCGGTGATGCAATGTCTACGTCCTCAGCAGCAGCAGGAATGTATCGACGTTGAGGACAGATGCGTCGGTTCTGACTGGCGCAACAATGGCGAATCGTGGATTTTGCAGAAAAGCAGTCAGGAAACCCATTTCCAAGGGCCCAGGACTGGATTGGCACCACTTGACAGGGCAGGACAGAGCCCAGAGGCTGTAGAAGGATTGCTGGAAGTCTTTGATGTCCTGAAGACTTCAGAACAGGAGGCAAGCCAGCAAGTCCTTGGAGTCACTTTGGTTCTGGTGATGTATAGATGCAGGCCCAGTCCTTCTCACTCCCAGGCAAGGGGGCAGCAGGCAGCAGTGCAGGCACAGCAAAGCAGGAGACCAGAAAAGACCAGCAGTGCCCAGCAGAGGGACAGTCGTTTCAGCAGCACAGCCGTCCTTCTTCCTGGCAGGATGTCCTCAAGTTCAGAAGCGCACTGAAGTGGTGATGTTTGAGGTCCAGTACATATACCCAGTTGTGCCTTTGAAGTAGGAAAGACTTCAAAGAGATGTCTTTAAAGTGCACAAAGTCCTTCCCCTTCCTGCCCTAGCTCCAAACTCGCTACAGAGGGGTATGCAGCTCTTTGTGTGGGGACAAACAAACAGCCCATTCAGGTGTAAGTGTCAGCTCCTCCCTCCCATCCTGCACAGGAACACCCATCAGGATACTGATGGCCCATCAGTCACACCCAAGCTCCCTTTGTGCGTGGCTGTCTGGAGGGAATGCACAAAGCCCAGCTGTAACCCACCCCTGACGTGTATTCAGAGACAGGAAGAGGCTAAGAATGGTTAAAGTATGAAAATGCCAACTTTCTAAAAGAGCCATTTTCAGACTTGCAATTTAAAATCGAACTTTACCATAAGTTGTGATTTTAAATTGTGAGTCCAGAGAAAACCAAACTCGAAATGTACATCTTTTCCTAATTGGAAATTACTCTTATAAAAATGTAATAAGGTAATCCCAATGTTAACCTATGCAAGAGTTGGGGCTTGCAGTAGTGAAAAACAAATGTAATAGTTTGTCACTACCAGGACATGTAAAACTTAAAACTAAAATGGGTGGCACAATCAATGCTGCGGGCCCACTAGTAGCATTTAATTTATAGGCCCTAGGAATAGGTATTGCACTTTACTAGGGACTTATAAGTAAATAAATATGCTAATCGAGGACAAGCCAATGTTACCATGTTTTAGGGGAAGAGCACATGCATTTTAGCACTGGTTAGCAGAGGTAAAATGCCCAGAGTCCTAGAGCCAGCAAAAATGAAGTCAGCAAAACAAGTGGTCAGAAGGCAAAAAGTAAGGGAAAACCACGCCAAGGATGCCAGGTCTAACAACCCCACTCTGTAAAACTCTACTCCACTCTATGCCACTCTATTAGAGTTTACTCCACTCTATCCCCGTACACTCCACTTTCCAAATTTGTACTCAACTCTATGCCAGTAAAATCTATTGTGCAACAGTCTACTGCACTGTACAACACAGCACTCCACCCTACTGTATGAAACGCCACTTCAGTTTATAACAGTTTCCTCTACTCTACTTGAAAGTATGCCACCCCACTCTACGCTAATCTACTGTACCCTACTCCACTCTATGCCACTCCACGCTACACCACTCCACTCTACTCTATTCCACTCTATACCAATCCACCCCTCAACACTCCATTGCACAGTATTCCACTGTATGCTACTCCACTTTACGGTAATCCACTCTATGCCACTACAGTGTACGCCACTCCACTCTACGCCGCTCCACTGTATGACACTCTCCTCCACTATTTATGACTCCACTCTATAAAAGTCTACCACATTTAATGGCACTCTGACATTCTACTCCACTCTATCCCCGTACACCCTACAGTCCAACTCTATATTCCACTCTATGCCCATACACTTCAATGTACAACACTTGACTCTACTCTACTGTAGTAGACTTTACCTCACTGTACGCTACTATACGACAGTCCACTCTACGCAGCTCCAATGTTTCATACACTACTGTACTCTATGCAACTCCACTCTTTTTCACTGTATGCCACTCTCCAACACTTTACTCCTGTCTTCACTCCGCTGTACAACACTCTACTTTACTCGACTCTACAATAATTTAGTCTACTATACAACACTGTACGCAACTCTTTGTATGCCACTGCAACCTTCTTCACCCCACTCTGACACAGTACTCCCACTCTACTCTACTGGACGCCAATCCATACTAAGTCATTCAATGTCATTTGTACTCTATACCACTGTATGCCAGTCCGCTGTACCATACTCTATAACACTGTACTGTACACCACTCCACTCTACAAAAATCAACTAGACTGTATGCCACTCTACTGTAGTTTACATCACTTTCAAATACTCTTATGAAATCCCACTACGCTCTACTCTACAACATGGCAATCCAATTGATGGCACCTTCCTTTACTATATGCTACACCACTCCACTCTGCTGCACTCCGTGCTACTATAGTCTACGACAAGCCACTCCTCACTACCCCACTCCAGTGTACTCCACTCCACTATGTTCCACTCTACTACACTTTATCCCAATCTACGCCAGTGTACTATACTCCGCTCTACACAGCTATACTGTCCAATACTCTACTCCACTGGATGCAACTCCACTCTACAACACTATTTTAATCTATGCCACTCTACTCCACTGTATGTCCATCCACTGTACGACACAGCACTCTACTCTACGATATCCTCCTCCACTGTACTCTATGACACTCCACTTGATGATTCTACACTCTACTTCACCCTACTCCACTCTAAAACACTTTACTCCACTCTATGACAATCTACAACACCCTACTCTACTGTTTGACACACCATTCCGCTGTACATGCTGCTCCAGTCTACGATACTTGACACCACTATATGTGACATCATGCCACTACATTATATAACACTTTACTACACTGTACGATACACTACTACACTCCACTCCACTCAATTCCAATCTACAATACTCCAGTCTATGACAATAGACTTTAGCAGTGGCAGTGGCAAGATGACCTACCAGGAGTCGGCTGCACAGCAAGGAGAAAGACAGCTGCATCAAGGTGAGTGGGGGCAGAGGTGTCTTGACTGGTGGCTCAACCGAATTTGGGCGATGCGCAGGAGCACAGAGGCCGGATCCGGCCTAGGCTCAGCCACCAAGTGAGCGGGGGGTGGAGGAATCTTCTGTTAAGCTGTCTCACGCTGGGCAGGGTGCTGCTCAGGCCCCCTTACAGAGACTGAGCTCAACTGCGACGCGACTCCCCGGTGCCCCGCATGCTAGAGAAAGCACGGTGAGAAGTGGGCCGGCAAGAGGGAGCACCGAGATTGCATTGGGCCCAAGCCCTATTTCTAAAACAGCTGCAAAGCTGAGGGAGCGACCCTGGGCACATGCGCAGCCTGCTACAGGCCAGAATGTTGTATTCCTCTAAAGAACAAGTTACTTACCTTCGGTAACGATGTATCTGTAAGAAACATTAGTTAGTTAGATTCCTCACCTTAGAATATCCCCAGGCGTCAGACTGGATCCGGAAGATTTTTCGTCAGCAATACCCCTTGCGCGTCGCTAGGCGTCGTCTGCGGCTCCACGTCCGTCGTCGGCGTCGTGCGCCGGAATGACGTCGTCGGAGTACTTAGACGCCGCCCTCGCGCGCTGACGTCAGTTCTTGTACATAGCCTTCCGCGCCAGGAACACAGAGCCATGCAAAGACCGACACTGGTGCCAAAAATAAAATCTAGGGGCCTGAAAAGGATAACCTTAACCCTAGATGTCAGTTCGCAGAACGGGGAGGATGGGTGGGTCGGTGAGGAATCTAACTAACTAATGTTTCTTACAGATACATCGTTACCGAAGGTAAGTAACTTGTTCATCTGAAAGAAACACGTTAGTTAGATTCCTCACCTTAGAATAGATACCCAAGCAATACCATCCCCGGTGGTGGGTCTGCGAACCAAGATCACACCAGAAAGTCCTGGAGGACAGAACGGCCAAAGAAGCCATCCCTCCGAACTTGGCTGTCAAGGCAATAATGCCTGGCAAACGTGTGTAGCGAAGCCCACGTTGCCGCCTGACAGATGTCCTGCAAAGGGACACCCCGTCCTAAAGCAGTAGTAGCCGCTGTGGCCCGAGTAGAATGGGCGCGCAGCCCAACAGGAGGGTCCTTTTTTGCCAAGGAGTAACAAATTTTGATGCACAAAACGACCCACCGAGAGATGGTCCGTTTGTGCACCGCTTTCCCCTTCTTAGCACCCACGTATCCAACGAAAAGTTGGTCGTCCACCCGGAACTGCTTTGTGCGGTCCAAATAAAAGGAGAGCGCACGTTTTGGGTCCAGACGGTGGAGCCTCTCTTCCTCTTTGGAAGGATGCGGAGGCGGAAAGAAGGTGGGCAAGGTGACAGAATGCCCAAGATGAAATGGAGTCACCACTTTCGGAAGAAAGGAGGGACGAGGCCGAAGGACAACCTTGTCCGGATGAACAGACAGAAAAGGAGGCTTTGAAGATAAAGCCTGGAGCTCACTCACCCGTCTAGCCGAGGTGATGGCTACCAGAAAAGCAGTCTTAAGAGTCAGAAGACGAAGCGGACAATTGTGAAGAGGCTCGAAGGGAGCGCACATCAGGAATGTCAGAACAAGATTCAAGTCCCACTGAGGCATTACAAAAGGGACAGGAGGGAACGTGTGCGTAATGCCTTTTAGAAAGCGTGTAACTACAGGGGACTTGAAAAGAGAAGGCTGATCAAGAAGGCAGAGATGGCAGCAAGATAACCTTTCAGAGTGCCCAGGGCAGAGCCCTGCCGGGCCAAAGAAAGAAGAAAGAGGAGAACCTCAGAAAGAGGGGCGGAAAGGGGATCCACAGCCTTTGCTGTGCACCATGCCACAAATTTGTTCCACCGGCAGGCGTATACCGTCTTTGTGGAGGGACGCCTGGCTGCCAGAATGATATCACAGACTTCAGGAGGCATTCAAATGGCATCAACTGCCGCCGCTCAATCTCCACGCATGGAGGTGGAGGCTGGACAGGTTCGGGTGGAGGACCGTCCCCTGCTGCTGCGACAGAAGATCCTCCCGAAGGGGCAGACGTATCAGAGGATCGGTCAGCATACTGAGCAGCTCGGGATACCAGTACCTTCGTGCCCAATCCGGAGCCACCAAGATAACTTGGGCCCGGTCGTGCCTGATCTTCTTCAGCACTCTGGGCAGAAGTGGTATAGGCGGAAAGGCGTACAACAGACCGCAACTCCACTCGTGACGAAAAGCGTCGCCGAGCGAGTGCCGCCTTGGAAATTCCAACGCGCAGAACTGCTGACATTGCGCGTTCTCTTCGGTGGGGAATAGATCTAACCAAGGCTCTCCCCACTGCTGAAAGAGACCTTGTGCCACTTCGGAGTTCAGACGCCATTCGTGATCCATCATGCACCGGCGGCTGAGTTCGTCTGCTCTGGCGTTCAGAGAGCCCGCCAGATGTTGAACCACCAGGGTTACGCCCTGGTGTTCCAGCCATGTCCAGAGGCGCAGAGCCTCCTGACAAAGGGTCCACGACCCCACCCCGCCCTGTTTGTAGCAATACCACATGGCGGTGGTGTTGTCCGTGAACACCTGCACGACACTTCCCCTGACAGAGGGAAGGAAGGCTTTCAGTGCAAGTCGGATCGCTCTCAACTCCAACAGGTTGATGTGGAGACGAGACTCCGCCGGAGACCAGAGGCCTCTGATCTCCGCCTCTCCCATATGGCCACCCCATCCCAGGAGGGACGCATCCGTCACTACGACATGCTCCGGTTGGGGAAGGGAGAGGCTCTTGCCCTTGACCCAATCGCGGTCCGTGAGCCACCACTGCAACTGCTGTGCAGTGCCCTCCGAGATCAAGACATGGTCGGACAGGTTGCCGTGATGCTGGGCCCACTGAAACTTCAGGTCCCACTGCAGAGCCCGCATGCGCCGCCTGGCGTGATGCACTAGTAGGATGCAGGAGGCCATCAGCCCCAGAAGCCGCAACACTAGCCTGACCGAGACCCAGGATAGAGGCCGAAAGATGGGAATCAGGGCCTGTATATCCCGGACCCGCTGTTCCGGTGGATGGACCCGGAACTGCGCCGAATCGAGAACCGCTCCGATGAAGAGGAGCTTTTGAGAGGGGCTCAGGTGTGACTTCGGCACGTTGATGGAAAATCCCAGCAAATGCAGGAGATCCGCCGTAGTCTGGAGGTGGGAGACGACTGTCTGGGGCGAGCCCGCCTTCAACAACCAGTCGTCGAGATAGGGGAAGACTGGGACCCCTGATCTGCGCAGATGATCTGCGACCACCGCCATCACTTTCGTGAACACCCGAGGGGCACTGGTGAGGCCGAAGGGGAGCACGGTAAACTCAAAGTGCTCTTGGCCCACCGTGAACCGCAGGTAACGCCGGTGGGCCGGCAGGACGGGAATGTGGAAATATGCGTCCTGCAAGTCCAACGCTACCATCCAGTCTCCAGGGTCTAGGGCAGCTAGAACCTGAGCCAAAGTTAACATCTTGAACCTTTCCTTCCGGAGGAAGGCATTGACGTTCCGGAGGTCCAAGATAGGGCATAGGCCCCCTTTGCCCTTCTTGGGAACCAGAAAGTAGTGGGAATAACAACCACGACCTACTTCTGGGTTCGGAACGCGCTCGACGGCCCCCTTGGCCAAGAGGGCCGAAACTTCCTCATGGAGAAGATTCAAATGATCCCCCGAGATACGGTGGTGCTGCGGTGGCATGGCTGGAGGGGTCGTCTCGAAGGGGAGGGAGTAGCCCCTTCGGACGATTTGCAGCACCCACCTGTCCGATGTGATGGACCGCCAGTGGAGCAGGTGATGGCGATCTCTGCCGCCCACTGGCGTGGAATGGGCCTGAAAGCTCGGACTAGGAAGGTTTTGAGGCGGATGCTGCCGGGGTGGATGTGGGCTGACCTCGTCGTCCTCCAGAACCGCCTCGGCGGAAACCACGTCCGCGACCGCGCGCAGGTTGATTCTGCGGCTGGTGGCTTGGCGCACGTGAGGAGGCACCCCTTCCTTGGCCACGAAAGGGGCGAAAGGCGGAAGTTTGCGACCGCAGGGCCGAGAGGCCCAAGGACTTGGCCGTAGCCCGGGAGTCCTTAAAGCGATTCAGCGCACTGTCCGCTTTCTCGCCAAAAAGGCGGGAGCCATCAAAGGGCATGTCCATGAGAGAGCTCTGGACATCACCCGAAAATGACGTGGACCGCAGCCAGGCGTGACGTCTAAGCGCCACTGAGGTAGAAATCGCCCTACCCAGCGAGTCCGTGGTGTCAAGCCCACATCGTATAGCATGTCGCGCGGCATCCCTCCCATCGGCCAGAGCCTGGGTAAGTCGTGTCCGGACCTCCTCCGGACACAGGGGCAGCGCGTCCTCCACCGCATCCCACAGAGAGTGGGAATAACGGTCCAAGAGACAAGCGGTGTTCAAAGACCGCAGGCCCAAACTAAGGGAGGAGAACAGCTTCTTGCCAAACTGCTCTAGTCTCTTGGAATCCCGGTCCGGCGGGGCGGTCGGGAAAGAGGATTGGGAGGTGGAGGCCTGGATAACCAGGCTCTCAGGGGTAGGGTGTTGGGACAGAAAACTGGGGTCGCCCGGAGCAGGGCGGTGGCGCCTGGCGACGTTCCTGTCCACAGGAGGAACTGTGGAGGGCGTGGACCAGGTGCCCTGTAGAACGTCAGTGAGGGCCTCATTGAATGGCAGCAGAGGCTCAGTGGAGCTTGCTGCAGACTGAAGCACCTCAGTGAGGACGTTCGTCCTCACAGCCACGGCAGGTAGCTCGAGCCCAAGGGCTGCGGCCGCCTTGCGCAGCACCACAGAGAAAGCAGCACCCTCCTCCGAAGCCACAGTCGGAGGAGAGATTAATCCAGTGTCTGGCGAGGTATCCAGGCCACTGGCCTCCCCCAGTTCATCTGCCCAGTCCTGGGACAGTTGGGCCTGAGCGGCCATAGGATCCTCGGATCCCTCCCAGTAGTCCCCATCATCCGACTCCTGGTGTAGAGGAGAAAGTAACGGAGCCGGGCGGTAGACAAAGTGTGTCTCTAGCGGCGCCGATCGCGGGCCCGGAGTGGGACTGAACCGGGGCTCGACGTCGAACGGAGTCGACGTCGGCATCGGGGGTGGTACCGGTGTCGACGCCGGCGGAGGAGGCGTGACGAGGTTGACCGGCGTCGACGGGGACTCGAGAACGGGTCCCACGGGCGCTTGCGGCGTCGAGGCCGGAGCCGTCAACGGCGCCGGGGCCGGAGCCACCGGCAGGCAAGGCAGCCCAGTCGGGTCCGCGGGGCCCGAAGGCGCACCAGCGGGCACCGACGGCAGAGCCAGCTTCCTCATGGCCGAGAGGAAGGCACTGACTTCCGCCGGCGTCGCGTCAGTCCCAGGGACCGGAGGGTATGGGGACGTGCGCGGCGCCTGCGGCTCCGCCGGAGCCGCGGGGGTGGAACCACCCTGACCCTCGGCCGAGTCGCGCGACCGGCGAGGGGAGTCCGAAGAGCGGTGTCGCCTCTTGGACTTCTTGGAATGCTTCGACTTACCCGAAGACTTGGATCCCGACGACCGATGGTGATGTCGGCTGGCGAATCTCGAGAAGCTTACGGGACCGCTCCCGTCCAGCCTTCGAGGTCAGGGCCTTGCAGTCCGAGCACGACTCCGCGTCGTGATCGAGGCCCAAGCAGTAAAGGCACCGGCGGTGATGGTCCGTAACCGACATCAATCGGTTACAGTCCGTACAGGCTTTAAACCCAGGCATCTTACCGGCACCGGTGTCGAGACACGATCAAAAAGGATCAAAAAAGTTAGTCAAAAATTGACTAAAGGGGAAGCTCTCCCGGATCTGCGCTTACTGGCGCGGAAAAAAGAAGAACTGACGTCAGCGCGCGAGGGCGGCGTCTAAGTACTCCGACGACGTCATTCCGGCGCACGACGCCGACGACGGACGCGGAGCCGCAGACGACGCCTAGCGACGCGCAAGGGGTATTGCTGACGAAAAATCTTCCGGATCCAGTCTGACGCCTGGGGATATTCTAAGGTGAGGAATCTAACTAGCGTGTTTCTTTCAGATAAGAACATTCGCTGGTGGCTCTTAAGTCACTGGGGGCGCCCTCAGAACTGCCTAACAAGCACCTGAACTGAACTCTGCTTATGTAGGGCAACACAACATTAGACCTGTGTTGGACCCCAACACCAATCGATATGCCCAAGTGAGTACATAACACTTCTCAGACTAAGTCACCTGGGTTTGAGGACCTGGGCCTAGCTGGGCGAAACTGGGACTCCAGAATGAAGTGTATCACCCTGCGTCTGCCCCCACCGCACGCTGAAGCGCACGTGGTGTGCTCTGATGCACTGCCCTGAGTCGCACACTCTTGCCATTGTGTGAACAGAAGACCACTCACCATACCAAAAGCCAAGCTGTAGGCTGATCCACCCCCCCTCCCCAAGTTGCCACATGCAATAGACATTACAGGATGCAAACTGTTTGATGCTATGTTTGATGCCATACTGAGGCCTGACAAAGATACTCCGATGGCCCCTGCAATGCTATATTTGGCTAGTATTGTGACCCTGCAGCTCTGCCGCTCTGCCATTTGATACGAGAGATGGCTGCTTGGCTGGCCCTCTGAGATGAGGTATCCCGCTCTTCTGAGATGCGGTTGGGCCACCTTAGTACTAACGCTGGTGGCGACCCCTGTATACTGGGGCAGGTGAGCAGCATACCACTAAAGTTCTGACCAAGCAGATGCCGGACCTGACAAGGGTCGCTTGCGATCAAATACACTGTCTACTGAATATTATGAAAGCTAGGCTACGATCTGGTCTCCACAGCTACACACACAGCAGCCCTCGCAGCCTCCACTGTTCCTCCGTCACTACGCCAGGTGCTATTGATCTCTCTGCCTAAACCTGGCAGAGACCCTACTGCTTTGGGCTCTTATCGCCCTTTGGCCCTACTGAACAATGACTACAAGATATTGGCTAAAATATTAGCTGATAGAGTAGCACCACTGGTTTCATCCCTAATCCATTCTGATCAGAATGGTTTTGTTCCAGCCCGTAACACCTCACTGAACCCGAGATGCTTTTTCCGGGTTGCTGCTTATTCCACGACTCGATGGGCATACTCTGGATGTCTCGTGCTTGACCTTGAGAAGATCTTTGATTCTCTGGAATGAGAATTCCTTTTTGCTATCCTACCTAAATACGGCACCAGGGGCGAATTCCTTTGCATGATTCGGCTACTGTACAGGGAACCAACAGTTAGAATAAGGATGCGCCCATATATTTCTGACCCAGTCCGGGTGGACCGGGGCACCCAACAGGGATGTCCGCTGTCTCCGCTACTCTTTTCTATGGCCATAGAACCCTCGCGGCCGCCATCCGCACACAAGGTGCGGAATGGGGCATCCCCTTAGGAAATGGCATACACGTAATTTCGTTATATGTGGATGATCTTTTGTTATATATTAAGCACATACGGTCGATCCCTCCCCTACTGGCCCAAATCCTAGAAGATGTCACTGCATTATCAGGTCTGCAGTTAACTGGGCTAAATCATGCCTCTACCCCTTTGTTCGTACGTGTCAAGACCCAGCTTTCACACTTAGCAGAGCTCCTATAACATGGTAACTAGATGCCTTTCGATACTTGGGGATAAGGGTGTATCATCAACAAGCAGACTTACTAGAAGGTAATTTCGGAAGGGCGATAATAGCTCTTCGCTCCCAGATGTCCTTCCGAGGTACACCTCCTTTGTCAGACATGGGCCAGGTGGCCTTGCTTAAAATGGTGGTCCTGCAGAGACTCCTATATTATTTTACCAACCTGCCGATTTACATCACCCCCATTCTTTCGCATTCTGGAGGGCGCCATGAGGGACTTAATTTGAGGTAACTCCTGCTGCTGTGTAGCCCTCACAAAATTCTACTTGCCAATAGATCAGGGAGGGTTAGCGGTGCCAAATATGGAACAATATTACTTCGCCGCACAGCTCCAGTGGTTAGCCAAATGGATGGCGGGCCTCCAGTTGGCTGACACACTTGCAATCTCATCACCTCGGCTACTTTCTTTACTACTCTCGCTGTTTTACCCTTGTACCAGGGGGAGGCTACCAGAACCTCTGCTGCTCAAGGTCGCATACCGATGTTACCGTAGGAGTATATACATAACCTAGACAACACCATAGGCGTGGGTGTTGCATATACAGGGCACACCCAGTCACTACGTCAGCAGAACTACCCTTATGGAAGAGAGCAGGGATCCACACTTTAAGTGACTTGTACCGGGATGGAACCTTGACACCATATGATACACTGGTCGAGAAAGATGGATTGCACCCGGGCCAATTCCTACTACACTATTCACTGCTTACAGCTCTGGGTAAAAAAAGGGGTGATGTGACAAACGAACATCAAATTCAATATTTGCATGTCATGGAGCGGGGTAGGCATCTCACCAAATGGTTTGCCGCCTAACTCCAACATCACACCGCAGTATTATTATCACCCCTGAGGCATCACTGGAAAACAGACTTACACCACCCCTGCACAGATAAAGAATGGGTCACAATACTGGAAGGCCCCATCCATGTCCCCAGGAATGTGTGCATCCGCCTAATACAATATTATATTATGCAGAAAGCATATCTCACTCCAGCTAAAATGAATAAATATTTTAATCGCACGGACAACGGCTGCCCGCGCTGTCGCCTCACAGATGCAGATCTCCTGCACATGTTATGGTCATGCCCACTTCTTACCAGATACTGGCAGTCTGTACAGCTTTGTTAACCCACTGAACAGGACGCCCTGTAACTCCCGCGTGGGAGATATGCATACTACACCTCTTTCACAGACATAAACGGCAAAAGGTCACCTCCCGTTTCCTTGATTTAGGTGTGCTCGTAGCCAAAGATTTGATAACTAAAAGATGGAAATTCCTTAAATATCCTCACCCGCTAGCCGGGAGGTGCTCTCTGTTGGTCTGGGTCAAGGCTGAGAGTCTTGCATTGCATAAAGAAAACACACTAGGCCTTCACAAAACCCCCATAGCAGCCAACTGGGACGCCATTCTGCATGATCTACAGAATGAGGGGCAAACAGACACAGATTCATCAAGGTCCCACAAGCACCACAGAACAGAGGTTAGAAGAGAGACACTAATCTTGGCGCTGGTGGGGGCGGTACGGCTGGACTCGGGCGAGGTGTGCACCTCTCACCATGGGTACAGTACCTGATGTCAGCTGATTTGGAATTGTAAATTGCACTCACACTTATTATGCTTGGAGTCCAGGCCACATTAGTTTGGTTCAAGTTTACCTGTTTTTTATGTCTCGCCTGGCGTTAGCAGCACGCATGTGCTGCTCTCGCCATGCGTGGGCCTTTTGGAACCAATACGGATTCCATGTGCACGCGTTATGGACAGACAAAAGATGTGCATGCGTATGGACAGGAGATGGGCACGCATACGGGTCGTGGCGTTTCAGCACAACGCGCGCATGTCACGCTTTCACTTTCCCTCCCTCCCCCCGTCTTAACCATGCTTGTGGAAATCCTGTTCTTCTTCCAGTCAGCCCTTGCTCACATAGGGCATGATGGTACTGGTGGTCACTTCTATTTTATTTTACTTTCATGGCATCATTTTCATTTGCTACATTTTATCTCCCTCCAGTGGACTTTTATTTTCAATATTGTTCACCCTTCAGTAGGCTTTGCAATGTTCTTAACAAACTCGTATGAATTTGCAGGCTTTAAGCCTCGCCCAAACCTTCCACTTTTACCCGTCATAATTCTCAAAGCCAAAATGGACCGAATGTGAGCGGTCTGTCAGCGGCGGCATCCCATGCCCTAAACATAAATTGTAGCGCCGAGAGGTCCAAACTCGGGTAGTGTGGCACTCTTTGTTTCAATGCGGTGGTGCAAATCTCACAGCAGGACCACGCCGTTTAACAATGTATAATTCGACCCATGCTGAATAATGCCTTTTTGAGACCCTGCAGACCAGCTCTCTTATTTTTACACCATTTGCATTCAACTGAAGTTGGTTTTGCAGTTTGCATCTTGTGTGTCTTAGGCTATAAGTATCAGATCAAAGCAATAATTAAAGAATGACATTTTAAAAATGATTACTGATTTTTTTGTGTCCAGTGCTTGCTCATATTCATTTGGGTATATTTTAGATGATTTGTTTGTTGTTGTACTGCATCTATTATAGTTTTTGTAACCAAAATAAAAGATTTTATTGATTGGCAAAATAGCAAAAGACAGACACCTCAGAGACAGTAACGCCTGGATTGTTGAAGTTGCAAAAAATAAAAAGCATTGAAAATGCAATAGGTCTCGCCTTTGATTAAGTTAAAGCTATTTGCTTTGCTAATGGTATTGAATAGCAAAGCAAATGGCTTTAACTTAATGAAAGACAAGACCTATTGCATGTTTAATGCTTGTTTATACTTTGTACCGTTCCTTATTTCCCACCTCCCAAAGCTGAAACATGGACCTGGGACTAATCCTTTGCTAACAGCATGTGGGGTTGACCCTAAATACGGCATTTCACGCTGATCGCAACATATTGTTGGCTAGGATATACATGACACGTCAAGCCCAGAGATCACAGTCACTGCACTTATCGCTGACCATGTAATGGAAATAAATATGTTGGTTTGCAGTTGTTTATCCTACGAACATGTGTAGCATACCCGGAAATGTAATTATCAATGAACACTTGAAGCTTGCAATGTAGCTGTTTGATCCTGTTAACGAAAATAAAAACAGATTAAAAAATAAATAAATAGATAAATAAAACGGCCCGGGGATGTTATCATACAACAATGTTTCCGAGCTGAAATGTTTTGCTTGGGATGTGTCACACAGCATGATACCTTGACACTTTGTGTGCTACCAATCAGCTACAGTAACAGGCTTGCTGAGCCAAGAAGCCCTTTCAGATCAGCAGGCATACCCTTAGGGAACAGAGATGTGTTTCCCACGGTCCACAAGAAGTGTCTGTGCAGCTGATTCTTCCACGATCTTCCTTTGTAACTGAAAAGGAGTGCATACAGCTGCTGCACTTAGAAAACCCTTTGCGGTGTGAGCAACCATCCTTTCCATGCAACTGCTGTAGAGGATGCAGTTAGTACCTCTCAAGTTTCTCCCACTAAATGAGTGCAGTTGAACAGAGGCATACTTCAGTAGAGCCATTCTGGCCGACTGTCTAGCCTTAGACAACTCACTAGACATTCCAGCACTCTACTATGTAAAGCAAAGCTTCAATGAGCTTGGTATCCCAGAACTCTCCTCCAATCCTACTAATACCCCTAACTGGTCATCTCAAAAAGTGTAAGTTATTTATTTTACGCAATCAATTCTTGCGTAAGGCGAATATGAGTGCAAGGGTTGAGCGACATCTCCAATTGAACTTTAATGTGAGTCTATCACCTCCACTGTATCTTCAAGTAATTTTTGAAGAACGCCACAAATTTTTACTAACTAGATTTTGACTTAACTCCCTTAATTTTTAGATTGCCTTTCCTACTCAAGGTACATGGTTCCCATTGCTCCCACATAGCCCCTGTGATGGTATCACAGCACAAAGCACAGTGCCCTTTCCTCTATTTTGTTCCCTCTGTACCTCACAAAGGAGACAATTTTTGTGCCCAGAATGGGAGAAAATCAGAGGTTAGGATGCATGGCCTGGCATTTGCACAAATATAGTGTTTGGAAAGTATAGCTATTTGTCATGCTGTGCTAATTTTCATAACAAGTGCCTTGCAAAACCGTAGCAAATATTGAGAATTGTACCAATTACTTTCCTTTAACTTTTGTAGTACAAAAATGGTTTTTAGTATTTTATACTGTGTCAAGTTTGTAATTATGATTTATATGTTTATTCTTTTTATATGTATATTAATGTAATTAGATATCCTTTTATCATGAACGTTTATGGCTGTATGGAACCAAATAAAGTATTTGATTGATTTGATTGAGTGCAGTTACTTTTCAAGTAGATAATATAGGATGTGTGCGGTAGATCATCTCCTTGCACTGCCACCCCTTTCAAGACCCTGCAGCCAAACCACCCAACCTCCCCTGCATGCAATCGCCTCTATCAATGTTATGATCAGTTGGCCCCTCTGCAGCTATAGAGGAAAATTGTTTCTATTCTTGACACTAAGGCAGAAGCCTCTGAGATGTCTTGTTGCAGACTAAGAATATACCAAGCACCTGAACCTCGAAGTCTTCATAATAGTGATGAATTGAGGGCAAGCAGGAGTTAACAGATGGAACAGGGAAAGAAGGTTAGCTTTTCAGCAGGGATTTTAAATGGTGATGTGAGAGCAGGGAATATTATTGATGTTAGGGTTTGTGTTCTTCATGGTATACTGGGATATCTACCTGTCCCTATGTGTTCAATGTGTTTTACTGGCAAGGAAGGAAATATTGTTCTATTGATAATATTGGAACTAGGAGACCCGCTTTCTAAACTATGATTCAACATTTGACTGAGTTGTGTGATTCTAGAAAAAATCATTTTTCTCCTATTGCCCTAACCTGCCAAAATCTGGATGCTCAGAAACAAGCTGGATGTTAGTATTAAGTTCTTAATCTAAAACAACTGTACTATTCCGTTTAGCCTGGAAGTGTATCGAGGTAATTCTCTTTGCAGGGCTGTGCTGCCCAAACATACTCAATCCAAGATTCTATGAAAGATCAAGGCAAAATGGTTTCCTACTTTCAGGGCACCGACATAATTTTAGTTAGTTTACTGGGCAGCCCTTGCTCAGGGTACTAGGCAGGTAACTAGTCTATGCTGGAAACCTTCCCATCTCAAAGGTTTGTGTCATTGTTACTGCCTTTGGAGTCCCCTGCCCTTATATTTTTGTATGCACAATCCTCAGATCAAGCATCCTCAACTGAGTATCACAAGTAGCACGGATACCCTACATTCACCTAGTCAACTAGAGGGTATTTAGTTAGCTGTGTTGAATGTATTAAAGTTATAAACGAAGGAGCTCCTCCAGTGACTATCAATTGTAGTCTTAAATCGTGAACTGATCAAAAGCACAGGAAATAATTTTCCTTGTATTATTTCATACAAATACTTGGCAATAATATAGAACAACATACGTAGGAATTGAAATCATACACATTATTACATACCCTATGTGTGATGTATCAACATTAAATGTATAGTTCAACTGTGCTTGTACTCCACCACCAATCAGTGATTGAAGGGAAGAAGGAATAATTAGAATGAAAAATCAATGCCAGTTCCATCACTTAAATCAAATTAAGTACAGTCAGTGTGCTTTGAATGGTCAATCTATACAAAGCTTTGGAAAAAGATTAAACAGGGGATATTGCCATTCTTTTTAAGTGGAAGCAGTGCTTGATTATCATAGTCTTTTCTGATAGCTTCCACAGGAAACTTTTCTGCTTAATGCCCCTGGATAGTGGTGTTGATGCGTTTCGACCCTGATCTAATTAAAGGTCTCTTCATGACTGGTAACTGATGGGCAGGTCATGGGAGAATGGGGGTACAGATTTTAGTAAATATGTGATTGGTCCCCCACGCAAGCATTAAGGGAAGGGAAGAAGGAATTCCATACCTTAGTCTAGGTCTGCAATGAAAGACGTACTTGGTGCCTAAAAACCTGCTCATCTACCTTTCAGCCTTGCAATACCCTTTGCTGGCTGCCAGTTGCTAACAGGTTCCGTTTTAAAGCCCTTTGTTTATGTCAGCCCGCCTTCCACAAACATGGTCCTGTTTATCTTCAACAAACCTTGCCTTTCTAGCCATCTAGAGCTCATCGCTTTATCAATTAAAATATTCTAAAAGTTCCCAGACTCACCTAATGTGGCATGGCAGGCAGACTTTTGTCATTTGCCAGCCAATTGAATTATCTTCTGCTTACCTTGTGTGCTGTCACAAATCACCTGTCATTACGTAAGCAATTGGAAACCTTATTAATTCTGGAAATGCTATGTTTCTTTTTCTTGAATCCCCATTAGCACCAGAACACTTGGTTATGTTATCAGTCCACTGTACAAATATTTGTAATTCATTTTGCATTCATTCTTGCAATAAAATGCAATAAAATGTCTATAATCAAGTGATCTGGGTACAATTGCTAGCACTGATGAACACAATCTCTTCCACTTTGATCATTATGCACGGAGTTTGGTTCCAGTACCATCAGTGTTTTGGCTTTGAGGCTATTGATACAGGTTAATAAGGCCATGGTGCTGTAACCTAGCGATAGCGACACTTAAAAAGGTGTCATCTAACAAGGAAGGACATATGCTCATGGCCCTATACAATGTAGTTTCTACGGCAACGCCCTCTACGCCAAAATCAACAGAACTCTGCTACACAAGCTCCAAACCATCCAGAACGCCGCAGCCAGACTCGTCCTCGGGAAGACGCGACACAAACACATGACCCAACACCTACGAGACCTCTACTGGCTCCCAGTGGAGAAGAGAGTAACCTTCAAACTCCTCACCCATGCCTACAAAGCCCTCCACAACATCGGTCCCAAATACCTCAATAGGAGAGTCTCCTTCCATGCACCCAAAAGGAAACTCTGCTCTGCCGACCTCGCCCTAGCAGAGACCCCCGCATCCGCAGAAACAGAGCTGGCGGAAGAGCCTTCTCCTACGTCGCAGCCAAAACCTGGAACGAGCGCCCGGTTAACATCAGATGCTCCCCGACCCTGCACACCTTTAGGAAGAACCTTAAGACATGGCTCTTCAAATGAACAGGAGCTGCACCCCACCCTCCCCCCCCAGCGCCTTGAGACCCTCACGGTCGAGTAGCGTGCTTTACAAAATCTTGATTGATTGATTGATTGATCTTTTCCCCTAAATACCAAATGTGCCAACCATTCAGGTCTCAAAAATTATATCAAGGCCCTTCGAGTGTTTTCAATGTACTGGTTTAATGTCTTCACAATGGACTACACCAAAATACTTAAGAATAAGGGTCTGTTTAACAAATGCCAATCTACAGTGCCACATCAAAGGCATACCAATGGCATGCCTATCTGTGCCCAGTTGGAGCCCGGGCCAGGAATCCAGGGCAATTTTCGATGGCCTCACTCCTGGGAGTACTTGTTCTCTTGTAGTCTTGGAGGTTAAAGTGTTTGACCACATGCCTTCATAATATGAACCCCACTGAGGAGAAAACCTAGTTGTAAGTATTGCAATTTTTGTTTTATTTCGGCCTTTTCAACAGTTTCACATGTCCTCAGAAAGATAGTATATGGTTCTTTTGTTGTTTCAATAGTTTTCCTTTAAGCAAACATAAATTAGATATCTTTAACCTATCAATTGATCACAGCCCTGGCGCCGACGTGGTCCGATGACACTACTACGCCTGAAATTGCTCAGGCGATGCCAGACGATTACTGCATCAGGAGGCAAGATTGTATGGATACAATTGGGGTTGGTATTGCTATTGTATTTAAATCCATGTAGTTATGTGATTCTTTTCTTTTTAGATCTTAGGGTGCCTGTCGGCAAGAGCTTTATCTTCTTGCTCAAAGTATCACATAACTTTTCCCTCTATGGAACTCTGGTATATCGCCCCCTGTGACCAGATGTCAGTTTCTCTAAAACTACAAAAACTGCAAAAGGAAATATAGTGAGTCAACTAAAATCTACCAGAGAGCCATAAGAAAAGCCTTCTCCACTTTCTTTGCCTCGAGAATTGAGGGTGGCTCCTATTCTTCTAAAGAAATATTTGATTTGGATAACACAATGCTTGATCCTACGTCCAAATCGCCTACTGTAGCCTAGTTGCTATATAGATGGAATGATCTGGAGTATTTTTTTCTCACATAAAATCTGTATGGCCTTTCCTTCGGAGGCCCAGAATGCTCCAGCCGCTGAAGTTTGAGATTCGCACAATGCGAGTCAACTCAGTGAGAGGATTTCCAATGCCTTGTGAATTCTGTCAAATCAGGCTCCCCTCTGGACTTCACCCCCGTTATTAACAATGGTGCTTCTGTGATGCATTCCACTCTGATAGATCTTCTAAATATGTCAATCTCCTCTATACATGTTCATGGGAATATGCAGTAGTGATTCCACTACTATGGACAAAGTTAAACTTGAAATTAAGGTACTAGAAAAACAAGTTGCTTACCTTCGGTAACTCTCTCTCTGGTAGAGACTCTATCTAACTGCAAATTCCTCACCTTCTGAATATTAACCAGGAGTCAGACTGGTTCCAGAAACCTTTCAGCACTACCTCTGCACACCGTTAGGAGGTGCCAGGCAGCTCCACACTGAAGCCATTCTACCCTGGAAATTACATGGGGAGCCTATAGAG
The DNA here is from genome assembly GCF_964204655.1 of Triturus cristatus. Taxonomy (NCBI): domain Eukaryota; kingdom Metazoa; phylum Chordata; class Amphibia; order Caudata; family Salamandridae; genus Triturus; species Triturus cristatus. Next base: position 852,934,765 of record NC_140582.1, read on the forward strand.
GCTCTATTCCTGCATGCTGATGGCATTTGCTTTTAAGAGTGGCCGCGCCCCTAGATGCAGAGCCTCAAAAGCAAATTGGTGTGATCAGTGTGCAGATTTCTAGACTTCAGATCTTATTAATGGATAGAGTCCAATTACAGAACGGGAATCATGGAAGGTCGGTGAGGAATCTGCTACTAGACATAGTAAGTAACTTGTTCTTCTGATAGACTGTTACCTGCAGATTCCTCACCTTCTGAATAGTTGATGTGGCTGGGGAGGCGGGCTGATAAGCCCAGGGAGCAACCCATGACTCTGCTCTCCTTGAACCGGGAGAGAGCTGAGCCTGTCTTATCCCTAAACAGGCAAGTCCAGCTGAACAACATATCAATGAGGGACAGCTGGAAATCGCCTGATAAACCAGTGGACCGCAGCCAAACATGGAGGAAAATGGTGCCAACGGCCCGCTCAATGGAATTGGTGGTGTTTAAGCCACAACTTATTGTGAATTTGCCCATGTAACAACAGTCCTGTATTTCCTGGTCAAGCACTGGTCAAAGATCTTCAGGAAAACATGGTAGGACTTGAGCCACTGAATCCCAAAGGCCATAGGAATAGTGCCCCGTAGGCAGCTGGCATTTACAGGCAGAAGGGCCTGGTGGACGAGAAGACCTTTTTCCTAAATGTTTCCACCTGTTTTTACTACCTATCAAGGGGAGCGGTTGAGAACATGCTAGAGACAGGTCTGCTAACAGATGCCTGCAACACTAAACTTCAGGGCAGGGGTGCTGAGATAAAAATGCCAGGCCATCCAGGCCCGGGAAGTGGCATCGGGCAATCTGGCGTTGACCAGGGTGCAGGAGCTAGGTTTGGCACATGACCCAACAAAGTATCTGTAAGGGCCTCACTAAAAGATAAGAGTGGCCTGGTGGAGGTTTGCCCCAACTGAAAGACTTCTGTAAGAATGTTGGTCTTGACCTTAAAGGTGGGAAGTTGTAGGTCAAGGACTTGGGCCACTCTGCGCATGACCATGGCATAAGAAGCACTTGCCTCAGGGGCACGACCAGGGGACAAGAGGAGCCCTGACTCGGGAAGTATCAAGGTCACGAGCATCATGTAAGTAGTCATAACAATTCTCTTCATGATATGGCTGGCCAATCTCATCTCCTGCGTCCTAATCCAAATCTGTGTCAAAGAGGGAATGCAGAGTATGCATTCTCCCTTGTGAAGGCGTGGGTGGAGCAAGCGGTGCCCTGAGAGAGGCCATGCGCTGCCTCATTCAAGGACAAACCAGTGCCGCCCAGGAGTTCCTGAAGCCCTATCGGTGGCATTACCGATAGCGCCTGCTGAGCTTGACAGTACCATCACCAGTAATGAATCACACTGTCCAGAAAATGACTTGAATAATGTACCCACACAAGAACTTGGGTGCTCACTTCAACCCCTGCCTCTTTGCTTTAGCCTGTCAAGAATTCAGAGTTGAAGTTTTTAAGTTAGAACGTTGCAGGTCTCCGCTCCAAGATATCAGTAGCTGACAGGCAAAAGTTTGTCAAATTGTATGATATTATTTTAGTGCAGGAAACCGAGGAAATTAATCCCTTAGTGCTTTAGTCTCCCAGCCGTTCCATCTCGCTCTGGTCGTGCCTCAGGTGGACTGTCTATCTGGAGCAATCTCTTAATTGGAGGCCTTGCAGTAGCAGTGAAAACTCCTGGAATTGACTTCCAAGCCGTCTCATATAAGGGGGCTTTGACTCTATTACTCATTAATTTTTAGAATAAGGATTTTTTGAATGTCTCCTCTGATTTATATAATGCTTTGGAAAGGGTTGAGAAAGGAAGGCAGGTGTTGCCTAATTTTAGAGAAAGGAATAGTTCTTCAATCAGGGATTATATTTTAATTTCCCATCATTTAAGGCAATTATTGACACACAGCACAATTGTTAGTTCCAACTTCAGGGACCACACCCCAATCGAGATAACTTTGGATGCACCTCATAGAAAGACTTATCCGGAAGTGCCAGGTTTTACCAATTTATCAGCAATATAATGGACCACATAAGGTTGCGCTTGAAGTTGCCCGACCCCCCCAAAGTTTCTTTTTTTTTTTTTTTTTTTTTTTTTTTTTACAAGAACAATCACTGTAAATTTATTACAAAATCTAAAACAATTAAGACAATAACGCTCAAAGCAATATGCTGGTGTACAAACAATATAAATCACAAACCAGACAAGTGGCACACGAAAAAAAATAGACATTGCAATGAGGGTACAACATATACAAAAGTGAATGTGTCCATCATAGATTTAGGCCACAAAGGCGTCGACGGCGTTTTGACCACTGTAGAATTACACGGTCATCCTCAGGACTAAAAGTTCCATTGAGCGTCACAAACAATTCGATATCTATTAAAAAAGGGACTGCAACCTTGGTTAATTCAGTAGGTCCAAAAACTTTTCATAACATCAATAAAATGGGCGGATATAGCTTCAACCAGCCTCAAAGAATGAAGAATTCGGAAATTCAGTCCGTCTCAAAGAATCCAAATTTATTTAAGTTTAATGGCATCAATCCTTGTAATTAAGGGGATAGTGTCATAGGTTGGTGAACAAAACACCAATGTGCTTGCGCACATCAATCAACTTGAAGCGGCAGTAAGTTCAAAAAGTCCACATACGCTAGCGCACAGGACATAAATATACAAATAAAACATTAAACAAATCATACATTAGTGAAAGGAAAAGAAAAAGAAAAAAGTAAGAATACCCATATGTACAAGAACAATCACTGTAAATGTATTACAAAATCTATAACAATTAAGACAATAACGCTCAAAGCAATATGCTGGTGTACAAACAATATAAATCACAAACCAGACAAGTGGCACACAAAAAAAAATACATGTTACAATAAGGGTACAACATATACAAAAGTGAATGTGACACAAAGGCGTCGATGGCGTTTCGACCACTGTAGAAACGCTAGCGTATGTGAACTTTTTTTTTTTTTTTTTTTTTTTTTTTGAAAAAGTTTTATTGAGCAATAATTCGGTTACAAGTACGGGCCTACAACCACCCGGGCCGGCCGCTAGGTACAGAAGGAAATCTACACATATCAAGGCTACAATCAGTTCCCAGGGCACTGCCCTGCAGTGGCTCCAGATAGTTCTCGAGGAACAGGAAGCGTAAGTCCAACAATCACAAAAACAAAAGGACAAACAATACACAACATAAGGCGAGTTATGAGGGAAACCAGTGCGGGCAGGCTCCCCCCGGGCAACTCCAGTCAGGACAATTGAGCAAACCGCTAAAGAGAGGAGTACCGGGAGGCCGGGGACGGAGGGGGGGGGGGGGGGGGGAGGGGGTCAAGGAAGATGAACGTCCATATGTAGTTGTTCCAAAAGGCGCCAGGAGCCATCAAGGGTCAGGGGGACATGGCGATATCGGTATCTACCAGGGGGGGCGTACAGATGCCTCCGCGATACGCGTTCCATTGCCCCCAAATTCTACCCCATGCCCCCGGCTTGCCACGGGCCACATACACAGTCTTCTCCCTAAACATACACCAGTCCATATTCTCCTTCCATACTGACACGGTGGGCGGCCGTTGAGCGCCCCAAAGTTGCGCTATGTCCCTCTTGGCAATCATGTTCCCTAGGGCCGCCCACCGAGTCTGAGCCGCGCTGTAGTCATTGGGCTCCCACACATTCAGGACACAGCGACGCACCTCCGGCAGCAGCACAACCCCGGTGACCTGTCCCATAACCGTGTGGACCCGGCGCCAGTAGTCCGCCACCTCGCGGCACTCCCAAAGGATATGAAGAAAGGTGGCGCTGAGCCCACAGCCTCGCTTACAGAGCCCGTCGCCGGAAAATCCCATCGAGACCAAGCGCGGACCCGTCACATACACCCGGTGGAGAATCTTGAGCTGTACCAACCTAAGACGAGCCGGAATGGCAACCTCCTTGGGGGACGACAGTGCAGACTGCCAATCTTCGTCGTCCAATTCCACCCCGTCCCCAGTCCAAGCCTCCCGAAGGCGAACAAAAAGGTCCGCCCGGTGATTAATTAATTTTTTATAAATTAAAGAAATAGTACTATCAGGGACATGTCCGTCAAGTATGCGGTCCTCGAGGGGCGAGGAAACAGGGATCTTGGTCCCCTCCCCGAAGACCGAGAGCAGGGCGTGTCGAACCTGGGCGTAGCGGAAGAACTCCCTGTCGGTCAGCTCGTATTCGGCCTGGAGCACCGCGAAAGTCTTTACCGCGCCCTTGTGCCACAGGTCTCCCACTTTGCTGATACCAATCGTGTCCCACTGGTCAAACCCCTTCGTGGTCCACAAGCTACCCAGGCGGTCGGAAGCAAACAAGGGAGTAGCACATGTTAATCGCTCACTCCAGCCCATGGCCGCAGTGGCAGCCCTCCAGGTCCGCACCGCAATCTTAGTAGGACCCGTAAGGGTCCGGCCAGCCAGGCGGGAATAAAGTGCCCTGTTGTAGTTCCCGCCGGGAAGCAGGAACTTGTCCATCTCATACGCCGGATTCAAGCCGGGCGCATACGTGGCGTGGTTAATGGCAGATAGCTGCGAGGCCCAATAGTACCTGCGAATGTCAGGAAGCGCGATGCCCCCGTCATACCAGGGGAGAGTGAGCTTGGCAAGAGCAATACGCGCCCGCCCGTCCCACACCAGTCTCCTCTGCAGGCTCTCCACCTCCCGAAAGTAGGCCACTGGGATAACATCGAAGGAGTTCTGGAGTGCATAGAGGAACCTGGGAAGGGACATCATTTTAAACAGCGCGGCCCGACCCAGCGGGGACAGGGGGAGCCTGCACCACCGGGCCGTGTCCTCCCGCAGCCGCCGAAGTGGACGCAGGAGATTCTGCTCATAGCGAGCCACCGGGTCCAGCGAAACGTATATCCCCAGGTACTTAAAGCCGCTCAGAGATATCTGAATCGGGAGCCGAGGCGGCAGGAGAGGAGGACCACCAGAGATGGGATAAACGCAGGATTTAGACCAATTGATCGTGAGACCCGAATTGTTCCCAAAGGAGGTCAGAACGTCAAAGAGGACGTTGAGTGACTGCCGCGGTGAGGTGAGATACAGGAGAATGTCGTCCGCATGCAGCGAGACCCAATCTTCGAAGCCCGGGCCCCACCGGATCCCTCTAAGCGAGGGCTCCCAACGGAGCCAGGCAGCGAGTGGCTCCAGGGCGAGAGCAAAAAGCAACGGGGACAACGGGCACCCCTGCCTCGTGCCCCTGCCGAGGGCAAAGGGCCGAGAGACCCGCCCATTCACCACCACTTGAGCCATGGGTCCCGTGTAAAGGAGCCTCACCCAGCCAATAAATCCCTCTCCAAAGCCGAATTTATCCAAGACGGCCCAGAGGAATGGCCACTCAATAGTATCAAAGGCCATCGTGGCATCCAAAGAAACCAGCACGGCCGGTTCGGAGAGGAACTCCGCCCTGGCAAGGGCACCGTGAAGACGCCGCAAGTTAAGAGCGGTGTTGCGGTGCGGGATAAAGCCGCATTGGTCCGGATGAATAAGGTCGCACACGACACTCAACAATCGATTGGCCAGGACTTTCGCCAGGATTTTGGGCTCCGCATTGAGCAGTGAAATGGGCCGGTAAGAAGTACAGCGGTCTCGCGGCTTGCCCTCCTTGGGGATAACGACTATAGTGGCCAAGCGCTGGTCGGCCGGAAGGGAACCCGCCGCGAGAGAGTCGCGGAACATGCGGCTGAGGAAGGGCGCAAGCTTATCAGGACGCAATTTGTATAGTTCAATGGGCAGACCGTTAGGACCCATAGCCTTGCCCGAGCGAAGGGAACGGATCGCGGTCGCTATTTCATCCGACGACAAGGGAGCGTCCAGCCGCTCCCGGTCCTCAACGGACAGGCCGGGCAGAGCAATATCTCTCAGTAGGAGGCGAGAGTCATCCTCATCCCTGTCAGTCACCGGGGAGTACACCGCCCGGAGGTGGTCAGCGAAACATTCCACAATCTCATCCGGCTCAGTCACACACACACCGTCAGCAGCACGCAACTCGGGGACCACACGATTCACTCTCTCCTTTTTGTCCAGCCACGCGATCAACTTTCCCGCCTTGTCCCCCGCGTCATACAATCGGCCCTGCTGCTCCCTATACATAGTTTTGGCCGCGTCAGTGACCAGGGACCTATATTCGAACTGTTTCAGGCTAAGGGCATGTAGCCCGTCCGGAGTAACATTCGCCTCCAGGGCCGACTCCAACCCCGAGATGTCAGTCTCCAGCTTCACCACCGCCTCGCTCCTAACCTTCTTGGCCACCACTATCTGGGCGAGGGCGTGTCCGCGTATCACAGTTTTAAAGGCTTCCCAAAGGGACAACGCAGACGACACCGACCCCTCGTTTTCACTGAAGTATTGGTCCATGGCCCTAACCAGGCTGTCACGAGTCGCAGGGTCCCGCAGGTACCAAGGGTTAATAGGAGCTATCCGCCCTGCAGACCGCGACCCGGTGTCAAAGAGAAGCCACAGCGGAGAATGGTCGGAGATACCACGCGCCAAGTGTCTGACCTCTCGAATCCGACCAGTCTGCGCCGCGGGCATAAGGAAGTAGTCCAGCCTAGAGAGACTCCCATGCGCCCCCGAATGAAAGGTGAACTGACACTGGGTCGGATGCATTAGTCTCCAACTATCCACCAAGCCGAAGGTCTCCAACATCCCACCCAGCCATGACTGGGCAGCGGGGAGGGTCCTCGGTGGGTGACGATCCAGTTCACCCGAAACCACAGAGTTAAAGTCCCCGCCCATGAGCAGGAGGCCGTCCGGAAGGTCAAGCAGCATTCGACCCAAGTCAGTAAAGGTGGAGTTCTGGAGACCCGGGGGGACGTAGACTGAAACCAGGGTAAGGGGCTGCCCCTCCCACCTCCCAATCAAACACACATAGCGCCCTCTGTCATCCGAGACTATCCTCGTGATCTCCACCGGAAGGGAGGTTCGCAGGAGAATGCCCACCCCCCTGGAGCCCGTTGTGAAACCAGAATGGGCTACGAGGCGGTATCCCCCCCTGTTCATCGCATGGCAGACATTGCCGACCAAGTGCGTCTCCTGGAGAAACACCACATCAGGAGTCACACGACGCAAATATTGCAGTACAACACCCCGCTTAATACGATCCCCCAACCCATTGACGTTCCATGACATAAGCCTCAACCCGTCTCCCCCCATCCCCTCCAATAGATCAAGAGGCCCCCAGCCCGCAGCACGGTTCCCAAATATGGACAAAAATCAATACCTCGCCCTGTAAACAAAAAACACACAACAAAACAACCCCCCTTCCCCCCCAACCCCACCCCAAGTCCAACTCCCCCCACCCTGCACCCCTGCGGGCCAATGACCCCCCCCAACTTGCAGTGTGCCTGTCGCCCCCCTAACCCCATTCTACAAAAAGACCCCGGAGGAGGAAAGGGACCCGAACCCGCCCGCACCCCTCACGGGTCCTGGTAAGACACAGTATGCAAAAGAAGTAAGACCCAACTGTACAGTGCAAAACCGCAAAAGCAAGGACCAAATGTCAGTCTAAGGGGACCCGTCACCTGCGGTGCCCCCAGAGGGCCCGGGCCGGCCACCCCCGTCCGGCAGCGAGTCCAGCCAGTCACTTGCGGCCACAGGAGAGTCAAAAAAGGCTGTCCGCTCTCCATGCTCCACTCGGAGTTTCGCCGGGTAGATCATCGAATACTTCAGGCCCAGCTCGCGGAGACGGCGCTTCACCCCTTGGAATCCCATCCGCTGTTTCTGGACCAGTTGCGTGAAGTCCGGATAAAAATTGATGGTCGAGTTCTCGTAGCGGACCGGGCCACGGGTCCGTGAAGCCTGCAGAATAGCGTCGCGGTCCCTGTAATGGAACAGTTTAGCCACGATAGGCCTCGGGGGGGCCCCCGGCCGCGGCCGGCCGCCCGGAACTCGATGGGCCCGCTCCACGGCGAAGAATTTGCTTAGGCCAGCCGGGGACAGCTGTTGCAGGATAAGTTCCTCGACCACGAGGTCCACCGGGCGGCCGTCTGAGGACTCCGGTACACCAATGATGCGGATGTTGTTGCGTCGGGCCCGTCCCTCGAAGTCCTCAAGCCGCCGGGCCATATGGTCGTTGACCACTCTAATGTCCCCAAGCGCGGCCCGCAGATCCGACACCTCCGCACCCAGGGTGGAGGTCCGTGTATCAAGGGCCTGGACCTTCTCGTTGGTTTTGGAGAGGTCGGCCCGAATCAGGGTGACATCGATTGCGACAGTGTCGATCTTACGGGCCAGGGCCTCATATTGCGTCGCGATGGTTTCCCTGATGCCCTCGATGGCGCCCATAATGTCCTGCAGGGAAAGTTCCGCAGAGACGGTCGTGCCTCCCCCTGCAACATCCGGGGAGAGGCCAGTAGCGCCAGGGGGCCCCCTGCCCTGGGTGTAGCGGTCCATGTTGTTGCTCTGGACCGCTCCCCCGCGCAGAGAAGCCTTGGTCTTGCGCCCCTCCGGACCCCCTTTGCCCGCCATGCGAGCGCAGTCTCTCAATGGGCCCTCCGATCAAAAGGTGTGCGGGCGCCAGCAAAAGGACCACAAACTGCCGATGTGGGGGTCGGAGGCGTCAGGCCCACCAGTAGCAGATGGAAGCAAGCCTCGGGCAGAGGCCCAGGAGGCACCTCGCCACCTTGAGCACGCACGCCAGCCGATCTCCTGAAGGCCAAAATCGAAACCGAAAGCGCTGACTCGGCAACTGGCACCGCGCTGAGGCCGCTGTTGTTCAATTGCAGCCCGGCCCCACGGGTCACCTTCACCCCGGCCACCTCCGCCGGGTGGGTCCCAAAAGTTCCGACGACGACAACTCAGGATTCCCAGGTCCAATTAGAGTTTTAAAAAGAGATATATGATCAGCTGGTCTTCATCTCCCAGATTCCATAAACCAAATCAGGATAATCTCAGGATATATTCCGAGGAGCAGAAAGGGTCCGGGGAGCCCTGTGCTCACGCGACCATCTTAGATGCGCGCTAGGCTCCTCCCCCCCCCCAAAGTTTCTTAATAAAGTGAAAGCTGAGAATTTGCAGTTGGTCATGGGCTGTTTATCGGAGAATAACAATAGCGAAATTATAGTTACCTCTTTAACGGCCTTCTGCGATAAAATTAGCCTTTCCCTTTTTATACCCATGAAACTGGTGTCTCGCTGGTTTGACCAGGAATGTTCACTGGCTAATCGACTTCTATGTAGAGCCTTAAACACACAGCGCCGCGACCGCACACTTGTGACCACTCAGCGGAAGATTTATAAAGCAGACACAATCAAGAGAAGGAATGAAGTCATTACGCAGCAGTGGTTCTTACTAACACCGCCCGTACAAAAGATAGTAAGATGTTTTGGAATGCTGTGTCTAGTATTCACTCCCTAGACCAGGGTGGCATGAAGATCGATTACCACATAAATGGGGAGGAGTAGGTGGCACACTTTGTTGACATATACACAGATAGTAATCTCATTTGTTCACAGTTATTGCATGGGGATGTTCCACTTCCTCTATCCATCTCTGCAGGAAGTTACGACTGCCATTCAGGAAAGAGCAGGGTGGAAGCACCAAGGCTCGATGGTGTTCCCATCGATATCATCAAATGTAATGTAAACCTTTGGGCTCCATTGATGACTAATGTGTATAATTAATATGAACTGCTCTCTAATTCCTTGCTCTTGGGTCACCTCAGTCATTGTCCCTATCTTTACGAAAGGGAATAGGGCAAAGCCTTAACACTACCACACTATTTCCCTGATCGACATCCCAGCTAAAATACTGGGCAGAGTTCTGTACAACAGAATAGTAAATGGGCCAATGAAAACAAGGTATTAAATGAATGCCAATCTGGTTTTCGAAGAGGCATAGGGACGGTGCAGCAATGCCTTAATTTAAGCTTGACCTTTGGGAAATATACTGTGGCCAAACAGTCAACACTGCATCTTGCCTTCATAGACCTGTCAATAGCTTTTGACTGTGTCAATCTGGCAAAGCTGTGGCAATTGTTCATCAAACTAAAAATGGTCCAATCGATGGTACACTTGTTGATCTCTCTATACACAGGCACAGAGGCCCCAGTTAGGTCTGGGTATAAGGGGGAAGTTTCAGATGAATTTAGCATTGGTCGGGGGTCTGCCAGGGGTGCGTATTAGCTCTGTTCCTTTTTATTCTATATATAAATGATCTTAGCACAGAACTTAAGAGCATCCCCATTGTGCCTTTGATGAATGGTAACCCCCCCCTTTCAAGCATTACTTTATGTGGATGATGCAGTTTTAATTGCCCGCACCCCCAAGGCCCTGCGTCTTTTAGTCCTTTACTTTGTGAATTTTATGACAAATCTTGATCCATCGACTAATTTTAGGAAATCATTTTTGATGCCATGTGACCCGAACCGTACTCTACTCCAATCCATTACTGTAGGCCCGAATTTTTTATTAAGTACCAGCACTTTTTGCTACTTGGCATATTGCACAAAACAGGGTTAAGTTTTCGAGGGCAGTTGGGCCATTACTCAGCTTGCCGTCACCAAAGGGAGGGAGGTCCCTCTCACCCCTGCTGCAAAAACTTTTTTCAGTGTGCCCCAATTGTTACTTATGGGGCGGGATTAGGCGATCCTATAAATCTCAAGAGGGAGCCAAATTGTTTCTGCAGAAAAATACTATCAGCTTCGTATCAACATTTTTTTATTTCATTTGCCACAGCGAGCCGGGCTTAGATTATCTGAGTGATCATATTCGCAGCTCTTTTGGGGCTATATATTAGGAGCTCGGAAGAAACGTCATTAACAAAGAACATCATTTCTGATTGCTTGGCATGCGGTAAGGATCTCTCCACCCGTTGGCTGGCGTATGCTAAAAAATCTCTGGAAGGAATTGGCCTAATTGACATGTTCTTAGATAGAGTGCCAAGGGCAGCCGCTGGTAGGAAGCAAGTGCAGATTGTATCATTAGAACAGGTCACAAGAGAAAAGCTACGGGTGGGAAGCCAGAAACAAAGCAGGACGGATTATTTGCACTTTAACCCGGGGGAGATCCCCACAAATTATCTGTGGAACACAAATAGGAGCTGGGAATGTTTTGTGCTGTTCAGCTTTAGGGCTGGCACAATGAAATTCCATATGCTTCCTGCTTGGGTATCTACATAAGCTTGATTCTAGGATACGCTCATGTAATAATCTGTTTAAACAAAATATGATTTTTTCTGTAGCTATTATAAACTGTATACAAAAAAAATCCTTGTGCCTTTTATGAGGCTTAGAAAGTTAATATCTTGATCACAGGACTATCGCTTTTTACTAACTTTGACAGATGATGAAACTTGCTGTTGGGTAGCTATGTTTCTCCAACCTGCAATACATTCCAGGAGGTCAATGGTTTTAGAACGATTTTATTGTTGATTCCTCTGTTTGCATGCGAAGGCAGCTCAATTATGAAGCATGCGGGCCTAGTACAATTAGGAACGCTGTTGTTTTATCAGATTTTACATAACTTGTTGTTTTATGTGTGTTTTAAAATAAATTCCATTGATGGGCTGGGCATTTTGGTACCATTGCTCTTTTGCACATAATGTGTGTGCTTTTATGGCTATTTTTAGCCGAATAAAGTCGGTTCTGATCCAGTGCTGCCCTGGAGTCAGAAAGTACAATAACTACCTCATCTTCTGGTATCAATGGATTCAGTGTCAGTGTCGAAGTTCCAGGAACTAGCGTGGACCTCAGTACCAGAGGTGGAGTCAGGAATGGAGCTGGAGACGGTCATGGTGGGCTTGATGGTCCAATCAGCACAGTGAACCCGGAGGCGGTATTCCAGATGGAGGGCATATCGGCTCCATGGAGCCCCAGAGAGAGTTGTCAAGGATCTGAAGAGCTGGGCCATCCTCTAAATCTGTTTTGATGTAGAGGATGGCCCAGGAAAGTCAGGTTGTGTCAGAACAAGTCACAGTATCGGCTCCAACATCAACTGAGTTTAGAGTGAGAATGAGTAGTATGGCGCCACCCCCACGTCGAATCTAAAGAGTAGGAGTGGTGGGAAGGGGCCAAGTCCCATGTAGATTTCTTGTCGTTTTTCTTTCATTACTCAAAGACTTTCATTGAGACTCCTGCGACTTCTTGATCTAGAATGGGACCGGTATCAGAATTTTTACTTGGAGCATTCCTGTTGCGGGATATTCTGGTGCTTGCTGATGTAGAATTTCATCACACAGTCTTAGATGACCTTTAGCTTCATTGACATGCAATAACTGCAGACCTTGGAGTCATGACTAGACCCCAGGCTGAGGTTCTGGACTTTTCTAGAGTCCAGAGGTGTCAGGGAAACAACACATAAAAGACCCCTGAGTTCCTTCCTGCCTTGGTGCACAAATAAACAGAGACACGGGCTTCTCGATGGTGGCATCAGAGACCAAGGTTTATTTACTGCAGGGACACAGAAGTCGTAGGAACCACACAAAGGCAGAATCTAGGAGACTGTTCGAATTGTATAAAGTGGGTCGCTCCTTAAATACACCAAATGTGTCCTCAGGCAGCATTGCAAAAAATATCTTTCATGCCTAGCCCGGTATCCCAAACAAACAATAAACATATACCAAACGATAATTATTTGTAAGTCTCCAGTGTTCGATCAAGTCTTCATGTCAGTTTTCCATTCTTCGACCGATCCTCCCCATCATAAAAATTGTATCCTCCCCATAGTAAAAGCCCAGAAGGAGAGGAGCGGAGCCAGGTGTAAAAGATTGATAAGTAGGATAAGAGATGCTTGTGGGTCATAAACGGGCATGGCTACTGTTTTCGGCCTCCTAATCGTGATCAGGCCAACGAACACAAGAACCAGTATAGCATGATTGGCCTCAGGCAAGGGAGGTAGCTTCTGCCTAGTCACGCAGCATCAGCTTCCTTGGACTAAAGCTTACGTGTCCTTAACAAGGTGATTCAGCCAGGGTCATTGCTTGTCCATTGACTATGTGAGGGCAAGAAACAAAATGGATGCCGTATCTAAGATGGATGCCATGAATTTACAACAGAATGCCCTACTTCTCAGTGAATCCATGCTCGGCCCACAGCGAAAACACTGTCACCTACTAAATGGATCATTTACGGTTCACTGGTACCAAAATCGTGTCAGTACTACGATACCGAACACACGGGTTCGGATCGCTACAGAACCTCAGACCGTCCTTTTGCCCTTACATAGGCAATAACTTACTCTAGTCAGAATCCATCTCTATATTCATCAGGTCACTGATATGTTGTTGGAGCATTATTCTATCCCGTGGCGTATCTCCTAAAACAGGTGGTCTTCTTACGCATGTTGCAGCACAAAGGCCACATAAGGCAGGACCACACTGAACGATGAGACAGCATGAGAATAAAAATACCAACAAAACACCAATGACTATCAGAACCTTCCATCCCCACGCCGATAACAGATTCCAGAACCATCCCATCAGTGACCAATCACCTTTGTCTACATGAATAGAGTCAGTGATCTTGTGTAACTTAGAAATGGCCTCGTATACTGTTGGCGCATTATTTGGGATAAAGACACAGCAACTCGATTGGATCATCTTACATACTCCACCTTGGTCTGCAAGTAATACGTCAAGGACCATACGGTTCTGCAACGTCATGAGGCATCCGCTTGAAGCTCAGCTGTCAGGTTACTAAGGGCACCAGCAGTTTCAGTAATGGTGGATTCAACTACCCGTGTTAGTTGACGCAAGTTCCTACTATTGGCCATGGGCCCCCAGAACGGAAGGAAACCTTTGAAAAAGTCTCCTGCTTCTTGGCCAGCTGTATCTTCCTTGTCGAAGACACCTCTCACAACTCTAGTCTTGTGATAATCCGGTGCAGCAGTGTATGTCGGAGGTAGTAGTCGGGCGATATAACATGAGCCTGAAAAGTCAGCAGGCAGCCATGTATATGCTCTGTTTTTGCAGACAAAATAGGTACCCTTAGCAGCTAAGAATGCAGGGGAAGACTGTGATGGAAAAACGTACGTTTCAGTACAGTCACTCTTCCCTAGTCGAGCTCTCGGATTCCTCCCATTCCCTTGTAAACAGCCCTGACCTTGGTGGGGTACGACCCAAATCGCAGTCGAGCTTTTACGCTTGTTTTCACCCAAACTAATGCCATACTCCGTAGCATTCCAACCCATATAAACTCGTAACTCATCCTTGGGAATAAACGGAGTGTTATCGACATCTCTAACCATGTCAGTAATTCCCTTTACCAAGGCTCTATTAGCAGAGTTATACCTAGTGGAACGCGGAGGTCGCGGGGGATAGGTCTCTAGAGCATAGGCGAACATGGTCTGGAATGCCCAAAATGATCCATTATAACTAAAGGGCAGAACCAGATAGGGGATACCCTTGTTCATGGTATGTGGTATCGGACCACACACCCAGCAGTTCGTTGTATTTACTACTAGTTGGTGTTGGTGCAAGAGCTGAATGAAAGTGTTATTTATAAACTCGGAGCGTCGACCTTGCTCGTGTGCAGGAAAAGGGTGAAAAGAGTGAAGAGAAACAACAGTCGGAGAAACAGAAACATGGGGAGGCAATGTAGATGTGACAGGTGCAAAAATCAATTGGATACCAAAAACGATTCCGCCTACCACGCCTACCAAAGTTATTATAACAATCATAAAGGTCAGAGCGCATTGTATCATGAAACATTTGCTATGCAAAATTTCATACAGTTTTGTCTTACGAGCATTTATGACGTTAGCTCGTCGCAGTTCAGGAAGCCCCATCTTCTACAACCGTTCGCAACGGATGGTTTGTACCTGTTGAAAAATTGCCTCTGTTTACCCTGGGAGTTCCCAAAATAAACAGAAGAGACCGACCTTGTGTCTGGCCCCCTGCAAGTTAAAACAAGGCACACGTTACGACCCTACGGCAACCCAGATGGCAAGGCGAGAGAACGACAAAAACAAAAGGACAAAAAAATTATAGAGCAAACTTCCTGACTGAATGCAATGTGATAAGATCAAAACAGTTATCACACGGAAAGGTGATTATGCAATGTTATTGGTTCATGGAATGAGAACGTAGGTTATATCTGTACTTTCCGGGCCTTCTCTGATCTTGAAACAGCTGATCTGCAGGTGCAGTAATGTTCAAATCCACAGGTGGCAAATGTTCAGTTTGTACAACACTCTTTTCAGGGTTCAAAGGAACAGTTCCTGGTGCAGTATCAGAGTTCTGTGTTTCAGATCGTTTGTCCGTCATGTACTCTGCATCACTGAAGGGGATAAGGCTAGGAACAGGTTCTGTCTCGGATACACCAAATCCCTGTCTAACCCAGTTGTCGTAGGGGAGTGGGAGAGGCACACGCTTCGTATGGGTAGCGTGCACCCAATTCTTCCTGCCAGCCAGGCGTACAGCAGTTCTTGTGGCCAGGAGCACCAGAAACGGACCCACGAATCTTGGCTGGAGGTTCCGGGTCCGTCCAAAGTTCCGCACCACAACCAGATCACCGGGTTTCAATGTGTGACCTGGACTCTCTGGCAGCTTAGGCAAGGATTCAAATACCTGTTGGTGAATAAGACTCAATTTAGCAGTCAGGCCAAAAAGGTAATCAATCAACATTGGATATTCGATCTGTTTGAACTCCTTGGGCCTAGGGACTCCCCAGACATTAGCAGGGTGACCAAACACAATCTCATATGGGCTAAGCCCTACTCGGGAGTGTACAGTCGCTCTGGTGGACAATAAAGCCAAAGGCAGTGCGTCTGGCCAAGATAAACCAGTGGAAGCTTGGATTTTAGCAAGTTTCAGCTTCAAGGTACCATTGTACCCCTCAACCAAACCTGCTGACTGTGGGTGATTTGCACTATGGAATTTTTGCTTAATTCCCAAACCCGTACACACACTCTGCATAACTTTCCCTACGAACTCACTTCCATTGTCCGACCCTACAATCCGTGGCATACCATACCTGGGGAAGTACTCTTTGAGGAGGATTTTGGCAGTGGACATAGCAGTGTTATCCTTTAACGGATACGCTTCAATCCATCTCGAAAAAGCACAGACTACCACTAGGACATATTTGAGATTATTACATCTGTCCATGTGGATAAAGTCCAACTGAATCACTTCAAAGGGACAAGAAGGGGGAGCAAAGTGACCAGCTGGGGTTGGGGTTCCCTTGCCAGGATTATGCATCAGGCATACCATGCAATTTTTCACCACTCTCTCCGCGCACTTAGTAATTCCATCGTTCTTCCATACTGGAGCTAACATCTTACAGATCCCTTTCGAACTGATGTGCGCCGCTCCATGCGCCATAGTGACTACCGCAAGTACATACGCATCAGGTAGCATCCAACGCTGATGCTCAGACAAATCAATCCAGCATCCACTCGAATCCATTTTACCAGTTTTCTCCTTCCATGCATTCTTCTCATTTTCAGTTGCTTCATTCTGGATTGCCTTCACACTTTCAATCGTATTCTCACACATTCCTGATTCAGCAATCCATCTTGCAGACGTTGCAACGTACATTCGGCTCATCATGTTCTTGGCCGTCTCTTTGGCGACCTCATCAGCAAACGCATTCCCACGGCCAACATCATCCGTAATCCTCCGGTGAGCACTGCATTTCACAATCGCAACTTCATTCGGTAAGGTCAGAGATTCCAACAGGTCATTGACTAACTGTCCATGTTGGATCTCAGTCCCATGGGACGTGAGAAAACCTCTTTCTTTCCACAAGCGACCAAAACTATGTGCTACGCCGAAGGCATACTGGCTGTCAGTAAACACATTCACTCTCTTTCCCTCAGCTAAAATACACGCTCTTGTCAATGCAATTAATTCTGCAGCTTGGGCAGAATTCTGACTCACTCTTGCAGTCTCGACAACCGTACTCAAAGTCGTAACTGCATACGCAGCCGTCACATCACCAGTCTGTAGCTTGAAACACAATCCATCGACATACAAAGTACCATCTGGATCTAGTAACGGAGTATCTTTTAAATCAATCCTACCTTTTGTCTCTTCCTCAGTTCTAAAACAACAGTCATGGGGCTCTGAATCACTCGACTCCTGAGTAGTCGGCAACAGCGTTGCTGGATTCAATATGCTGCATCGCTTGATCTGAATGTGACTTGCCAAAAGTGTCAGCTCATAGCCTGATAGTCTAGCACTGGTGAGGTGCTGAGTTTTCGTTCGATTCATGAGTGTATCCACAGCATGTGGAACCATGACTACTAACATGTTGTTCATGACCAATCCAGCAGACTGTCGAATAGACACTGCAGCTACTGCTGTAGCTCTCAAACAACTTGGCAACGCTCTGGCTACCGGATCTAATGTGGATGAGAAATACGCACAAGGTCGCTGCTTGTCACCAAATTGTTGCGTCAAGACACTCAACGCACAACCCTCTCTTTCATGGACATATAGTGTAAACGGCTTACTGTAGTCAGGAGTACCTAACACAGGAGCTGAGCACAACGCATTACGCAATTCCGAGAAGCTCTGTTGACATTCATCAGACCATGGCAAAGGACTCGGAACACCTTTTCCAGTCAGAGCCACCAATGGTTTTGCCATGAGAGAAAAATTTGGGATCCATTGTCTGCAATATGACGTAATACCCAAAAACGCACGCACTTCTCTCTGTGTGCTTGGTAAAGTCATCTGTGAAATTGCTTTGATTCTCTCTGGGGTCAACCTTCTTCCCTCCTTTGACAAAAGATGACCTAAGTAGGTCACTTCTTGGCAACAATATTGTAGTTTAGAAGGTGAAACCTTGTGATGTAAGTCTGATAAATGACGCAGCAAAGAAATTGTAGCTGTTTTGCAAGTTTCCTTGTCGTCAGCGGCCACTAAAAGATCATCTACATATTGGATCAGAGCAACACCAGGTGGAAGTACAAACGCATCTAATTGACTTTTTAATGCTTGGCTGTAAATTGAAGGGCTTTCACAATAACCTTGTGGGGCGCGCTTGAATCTGAAACAACCACCACCTAAGGAGAAACCAAAAATATCCCTACTTTCCTCGGCTAGCGGAATGCTGAAAAAGGCATTCTTCAAGTCGATCACTGTAAACCATGTAGCTGAGGCAGGAATCAACGTCAATAATGCAGTGATATCTGGGACCACAGGAAACTGTGGAACCACTATTTTATTAACCTCTCTGAGGTCAATCACAAATCTGTAGATTGGAGGTTTGGAAGGGTCAGTGCGTTTCAAAATCGGCAGGACAGGACTATTGCAGACATTTCCTCTAGTTTCTTCTATCACATCTTTCTGTATCAAATCTTGCACGATCAGTAAAAGCGCACGTTCACCTTCATTTGAAATCCGATACTGTGGGATTCGTGGGAATCTAACATTTGCCTTCAGACTCACCACATAAGGGGGAATTTCCAGAAGACCTACATCATTAGGACCAGTCGCCCAAAGATTATCAGGGAGAGAACGCAGCTCCGGTGGGAGCTTATCCATCGACAAGTACATTGGAGAGATGACTCTCTTACCCAACGTGAGCTGTACTCCCGAAGGAGAACAGTACAATGTCGCATGCAGGCGTTTCAACAGATCTAAACCAAGCAGATTCTCATTACAACCGGTCGTCAGAATAAGGGGGGCTTCTAGTTGACATGGCCCCACAGAAATTGACAAAGGACCAGAAACAGGGTTGTGAACAGGGGCGCCTGAGAAACCTACTGAAATGTTCGTTGAGCCAGACAAAGGTGCGCCAGGGAGTTTCGTGTGCATAATTGAACTTTTTGCTGCACCAGTATCCAACAGAAACGGTTCAATCACGCCTGATGTAGCTACTGCGACATAAGGTCCACTCTGATCAACTGGAACTGATACTACTCCCTCTCTCTGCCTGTGGCTGTCCTAGTACTCACTTTGCTGAACTTCTTCACTACCTTCATAATAATCCTCAACATGGTATTGGGGAGATTTACCTGATTGTGTAGATTGTACATTTCGCTGATCGAAATAATTAGATGGGCGATCAGTCTGTGGAGGCATAGCACCACGTCCTCTACCTCTAAGAGCTTGCATAAACCCACCACGACCTCTCTGAGCTGAGACACCACTAGTTTGTGAGTGCAGAACTGGACACTCATTCTTATAGTGACCCTCCTTTTTACAATAGGCACACTGATTCCATGCTAACTGTTGTCGGGGAAAACCATAGTCAAATCTTTGGGACATCCCTTGCTGGAATTGTGGCTGTTGCTGAAACTGGGGTCGTTGCTGTGAATCTGACTGATTCGAGCGAGGCGGATACGCCTGTTGCAAAAGAACTTTAGTTTTCAAGTCTTTTGTCTTCTTTTCTGACTTTTCCTTCTCTTCTTTTTCTCTATTTTCGTAGTACTGAGCAGTTGCGAGTATCTGTGCTGTCGTCGACACCGCCCATGCACTCTCAGGCGGCGGAACTTCCCTCATCGGATACTGACCTCGCTTCTTCCTAGTAATCGGAGAATCATCAGAGTCCCTTGGTGCTCGGAGAGGAGAATCAGACCTGTATGCCAAAATCAGTTCTATCGCTTCCTTTACTTCCGAACCTATTACCATTCCTGCAGCGAACCTTCTCTGAATATGTATCAAGTCAGCGGGAACGGAATCTAAGTCATCATCATCCCATTCCTCACGCAAAAGGGAACACATCACGTCAAAGACATAACGCTGAGTTGGTTCATTCCA
The DNA here is from genome assembly GCF_964204655.1 of Triturus cristatus. Classification (NCBI taxonomy): domain Eukaryota; kingdom Metazoa; phylum Chordata; class Amphibia; order Caudata; family Salamandridae; genus Triturus; species Triturus cristatus. Next base: position 852,954,446 of record NC_140582.1, read on the forward strand.
TTGCATAAATGTATCCAACACTCTTCGTGCATCATACTTCGCAGCTTTCGACATCCACCTAAGAGCTGTCGAATCTAATATTCCTCGTTCCTGGGGACCAGGAAGCTGACTACGTCTCTGTGTAGAGTCAGAAACGGGTGTCTTAATTAAAGACCTGTAGAGAGGAGTTAAGATATTAGTTACAGAGTCAGTTATTTTCAGACGAACAGAAAGCGGAGTCAGAATGTCTACAGAGTTCGGGGTCAAGGAAGCTGGAGCAGATGAAATTGTAAGGGTAGAAGTAGTAGGTAAAGCAGTTTGCGAAACGTCAGGCAAAGACGGAATAGGCAACCCAGGTAGAGGGGGTGCCGGAGGAACACTAACCACAGGAAGAATAGGAGCTTGAATCAAAGGAAAAGGAACAACTATTCCAGGCTGACCAGCAGCCGGTTGCACAACAGGTGGTAACTGTGGTGCTGTAATACCCTGTGCATACGGTGGAGGTGATCTCAATAGGTAAGACAACAGGGGATCCTTTTCACAGTCCTCTATTGGCTTAGCAGGACACGATGGCAAGGCAGGGTAGCACTTATCAATCGCCAAATTATGTTCTCTATTCGCTACCTCTATTGCTTTTTCAGTTTCGTTGACATGCAACTGCCTAGCAGACTGCATTAAAGTCAACCCTTTCTCTTTCTGTTCCTTCTTCATTTTTCTAATTTCTCTCTGTCTAGCTTCTTTACGCCAAAAGCGAAAAGAATCGAACATTGCCGGCCGGGCTTTCTTTTTAAACAACTTTACTTCTAGATTGTCTAGAATTTTAGTTTCAAAGCTACCATGTGGTGGCCAACTAAGGACACCATCTTTCCTGGTGTAACGGACCCACACTCCATTATAAGTGATGGGACCCACACCATGTTTACAATAGAGCTCATATGTAGGAGTTCCGATCGGAGGAACCGGACACGAGTCCTCCAACCGGGAATCCCTGTTGCAACTTAACCAGGACAGGAAACAATTACTACGGCTAGTCATTACAAACTAAAGTCAAATTCTAACAAAAATGCGCAAAGAACTTAGGCCTACCAAATGAACCAATACCAAACCAAAGATTATCTTAACAAGAGCAACCAATGAGAATCTACAAATCCAAAACGAACGTACCCAGAGAGCAAGAGGATTATCCGAACAAGAGCAACCAGTGATAAATCCTTACAAGAGCAACTAAGAGCAATCAAACTGGGCGCGACACACTTAATACTTAACTGAAATGTCGAAGACGTCACCAAGGAGAACCCGCCTACGTCTCGCCGTACTTAGGTCTGCACCTCGGGTCCAAGACAGGGCGACAGTCAGGGCAGCGGTCCTCTGTAGCCGTCTGGGAGCGGGAACCTTCGTGGAAGAGATCGTCGGGCCACTTTTACGACATACAGGGATCGATGAAGCGGGGTACCCCCCTCCGGAATCTTCACACGAAGCTTCTCGAAATCTTCAGGCTTTGGACCGGTACCGGTTGACGTCGCCCAACGTTGGGCGCCAAATGAGGTTCTGGACTTTTCTAGAGTCCAGAGGTGTCAGGGAAACAACACCCAAAAGACCCCTGAGTTCCTTCCTGCCTTGGTGCACAAATAAACAGAGATACGGGCTTCTCGATGGTGGCGTCAGAGACCAAGGTTTATTTACTGTAGGGACACAGAAGTCGTAGGAACCACACAAAGGCAGAATCTAGGAGACTGTTCGAATTGTATAAAGTGGGTCGCTCCTTAAATACACCAAATGTGTCCTCAGGCAGCATTGCAAAAAATATCTTTCATGCCTAGCCCGGTATCCCAAACAAACAATAAACATATACCAAACGATAATTATTTGTAAGTCTCCAGAGTTCGATCAAGTCTTCATGTCAGTTTTCCATTCTTCGACCGATCCTCCCCATCATAAAAATTGTATCCTCCCCATAGTAAAAGCCCAGAAGGAGAGGAGCGGAGCCAGGTGTAAAAGATTGATAAGTAGGATAAGAGATGCTTGTGGGTCATAAACGGGCATGGCTACTGTCTTCGGCCTCCTTATCGTGATCAGGCCAACGAACACAAGAACCAGTATAGCATGATTGGCCTCAGGCAAGGGAGGTAGCTTCTGCCTAGTCACGCAGCATCAGCTTCCTTGGACTAAAGCTTACGTGTCCTTAACAAGGTGATTCAGCCAGGGTCATTGCTTGTCCATTGACTATGTGAGGGCAAGAAACAAAATGGATGCCGTATCTAAGATGGATGCCATGAATTTACAACAGAATGCCCTACTTCTCAGTGAATCCATGCTCGGCCCACAGCGAAAACACTGTCACCTACTAAATGGATCATTTACGGTTCACTGGTACCAAAATCGTGTCAGTACTACGATACCGAACACACGGGTTCGGATCGCTACAGAACCTCAAGGCACTACATACAAACCTGATGAGGGTCTCTCACAGATATTTGTTTGTCCCTACAAAGTTTACAATCTGTCATTTTGGAAGGTGACGTTTCTCTTGCACACTGTTTTACAATTTTAAGAGGTAATAGGTGTCCTTAAGAGACGAGCGGGAGCTCTGGATCCCTGTCTGGTGGAGCTAAAAGAAAAGAACTGACGTCAGTGCGCGGGAATGGCACCTAACTAGGCTTCTCATGTCACTCGCAGAGCAGAACGGCATCAGTGCGGAACCATACTTTTCTGTCACCACAGCCTGGACGTCCTTTGGATGTGAAAGTTAGAGCACACTCCACGATAGGGTAATCTACCTCAACTGATCTGTTCGTCGGAATATACTTAGCGGACATCTGCAGAATCAGTACATGGAGTAAATGGCAAACACTTACACAGGATTACTGCCTGGATGCTCATTGAATAATGATGCAGCCATGAGTTAAGCACTTCTTTGACATCTATTTAAATGTGTGAGCTGCCTAGTCCATAAGGCAGTATATGGGGGGGGAGCTAAGGAAGTCCAGAAGCTCTTCAGCCCTTACCTCCCGGGTCGGACACTAAGGTCATCTACCCAAAACCTGCTGAAACTGAACCGTGTTAAAAAAGCCAGATGGGGCGGCAGAGCTTTTTCGTTCCATGCGGCTAGTCGGTGGAATGAACTCCCGAGTTCTGTTAAACTTACCGAAAGTCACCAAGTTTTCAGAAAACTGATAAAAACACGGCTTTTTGATGTTACCCGGAGGTAGATGGAGTAGTTTCTTTCTTATGGACCAGCGCCAAGACGCCTCGGCATTTGTTCGCGCTTGTGATGATCCTATCCTAATATATTAAGATTTCTTTTGCTGTCTGCATCCCACCTCTGCTTACAGTATTTTCTGTATGGTAATAACTGCTTGCTATTCGGATTCAAACATGTGAATCTATGAAAGATTCAATACTGGAAAAAAGTAAGTTACATACTTATGTGCTGTGACTCTCCGGGATTGATATCTTTCATAGATTCAGATACGACCCTCCCTCCTCATCGATAGGAGCGCACCACATTTATGCTTCATTCCTATTACCTTTATACTTGTGCTGAAAAGTCTGAGGCATGGTTGCCCTTGTGGGAGAAGAGTGCTTCTGGAGCTGCTTCCTGAATGGCTATAGTTTGATTCTTATTAAAATGATGTGAATTGGCTATCAATGTCATTTGGTTAAGCTTGCTGTGCAATGGTTTCCATGAAACCATTTGTTATAAATACCGTTGGACCCCCACCTCAATGACGGGAAAGATTCAAGCATATGAATCTAGGAAACATTCAATACTGGAAAGCTTGCTGCCATTCCAGAAAGACCTGCAGACTCACCTCCTAACAGTCAAGCTTAAATCTTACCATGTAATTCTGTTCAAATTAACAGTTCCTTTTATTCTCTATCCCTGTTCCAATATGGCTATGCAGGAGTATATAATTAACTTTAATAAATAAATAAATACATAATACATATCCACCACTCTAGCAATATTAGTGCTAGATTAACAAATTTAGCTGATTGCATGCTGTCTTTCTTCATCAATAGCAACCACAATTAATACCCCCGAAGAGAATACATGTTAAACCAATCAACAAGGACAACACTGTTTATTCCACTGGGACTATAAAGAACAAACCTCAAATGAAAAAAGTGGCCTTTACATGTTAATATCTGTTGCAAAAACTAGGATGCCACAAAGACCTAAAATTAAAGTATGGGAGAGGTAAGCTTGATTTACTCAGTGGCTATCTTTATCAAGATCTTTGTGTTTCCTCTTAGCTCTTGTGCTTTCTTTCCCCTGTGTTCTTACTGGAATGTGTTCAATTTTCAATCTCTTTCTCTTAAGATGGTTACATATTTGCAATTATCTTAGTCTCCAGTGAAATACAGAATATTTGAGTTTTTGATTCATCTATGTTATAACCATCATATATTTTATCTTCTATGTATCCTCCATCTTGAATTATATATGCTCCTTATTTAGGTGTAGTTTTCGAATATAAATGCACATTTAGTCATGTCGTTATTCACAGCAACGTGATAATCAAGTCTGCTTGAATATATTCATGTTTTCTGCAAGGACTCAATTTTCTTTTTCTGTGATTGTGTTTTTAAAAAATGAACAAGGTTTCATAGAGATAACATTATCTGGCATTCCAGTGATTACTCTAAACAAGAAGAACACTCTGCTCACACAGTAATGGATTGTCCTGACAACCTTCACTTGAAAAATGCCAACTGAAGCAAATACATCATATAACTAACAGAAATGTAAGCTCACCTGAAGTTGTGGCTGGTGAGATAGTCAATGACCGCTGGTTTGATACGGGCAACTCCTCCCTGACTATGGTTTCCTCTTCCGGTAACCACAGAGAGATAAGGTTTTCCACCAGTACGCTTGTATTCTGAAATTTAAAAAATGTCAACATCTAACAAACAGTTCTTCCAAGGACTCAAAATATATGCAAACTGCTGGTTATTCACACTATTTACAATTGTGGCCCACACTGCGAACAAAGAACTCTTAATAAAACATTACTAGAATACCAACTGATACTCCAAATACTTTCAATTACCCTCTTATTTTCACTTTCCATTCTTTCAGAACAAAGACTCTACTATATTGTTACCAAATATATAGTTTTAGACTGCTTAAAACATGACACTTTCCTCCATCACAAGGAGCACATCATCTAGGTTGTATATGAATGACTGAAAATGGCCCTTTGTGGGATGCGCGTAGATGATTTTGAGGCAAGTTTGACCTGTTCCCTCCCAAAAAATGGAATTACAGGTGAGAATGAAACCGTGTTAGGTAAAACGCTATAGTTGCAAATTTTTCTCATAGCTATTCATGCATGCTTTCACATGTTTTTACACATGGTAAATATAATTTAATTAACACTAGCAAAATTTGCGGGGGTGTGGTCTCGCTGGCGGCAAGATGGCTGCACCTTGAGTGAGCTCTGCCGGACGAGCGAATTATTCGCCAAAATCTGGGAAGTACTGAGCCCATACAGGCATATACCAAACAGGCCTGTGCTGCTGACATTTCCTGGTGACAGATCAGCTGCCTTGATGAGATCGGCGCGCTGAGGAAGGCAGGGAAGCCATAGATGTGCGACCTGCACAGGGAACGACTGGGCCGCGTGGACGGTTGATGCCTGCTGGAGACGGTGCTCACTGGGCGCTGGCAGCCGAGACCCTGCCCTCGGAGCCCGGGAGCTAAGCTGCTGCCTGGTAATCATCCTGCGACCCGGGGGAGACGCCCGCTGGTTAATGTGTCCGTGCCGCCTGGAGCAGCGCCATGACTCCTCTTGATGACTGCACAGGGCACTGCCCATACTGCTAGGATCTGAGCCACAGGCACAAGAAAGGAGGTGACTCGGGGAGGTGAGTCGCCGCGTCCTGCAGAGGTTAGGACCCACTCCCCCTGCGATTATACAGCCGCTGCCAGACAGGCCTGGGCTTCTGCCGAGCGCCAGCAGCAGAGCACCTAACTCAAGAACCGCTCAATAGGGGGGGACAAAGCAGACACGCTGGACCATTCGGGCGACCTCCACCCGCAACACTCGTGAGCGCTGAGGAAGATCTGGCCCGCCTCCCCCTGTGTGCCAGCTACAGCCGGTGTCCTAGATTGGAACTCTCGGCTGGGCTGGGACTAACGGGGCCTACTATGCCCTGCAGCACCCAGGAGCCCAGGGAGCGGGGGCGAGCTGAGGAGATAGTGGATCCCCTTTTCACCAGCAAACTGTCGGCTGAAGTGCTCTGCTGAACTCTGCTTGGCAGCCAATAATCAGAGGCCAGGGCCTGGGCCCTCCACCTGTGCACTGCTATTGCCTCTGGGCTTTGTCCTGGAGGGCGCGCAACACTGCTGTCTGCTGTCGTGCCCCTCAGGGCCAAGCCTCCTCGACCTGACTGCTGGGAGAGCACGATAGGCCCTACGGGGACTAACCGGATTACAACAGTACCACTCCAGCAACAGATTGGGAGCACCTCCTTCATCCCCTGCGCCCCTGCCAAAGTGGCAATGGGAAAAACTGACGCCAAGCAACCCAAGCTAACCTTCGAGGGCCGCCGTACCTGAAGATGCAGTGACCCACCCCAGGAGGCAGAGGAGCATGCCACACAAACTGACACTGCAGCGGTGCAAGACGAGGATATACGCTCCCTGCTCCTCGAGGTCAAATCCAGTTTGAAAACCATGGACTCTAAAATAAACCACTTAGCTTCCCGCCTGGATCAGGTTAAGCAACGTGTGGATTCACATGAGAGCCAGATCACCCAATTAAAAGCCAGAGTATCAAATGCAGAGGATACCAGCTCGGAAAACCGCCAACACCTGCTCAAAATGGATAAAGTATTGGAGCTTATCCCAGCCCAAACTGAAAGCCGCTGCCGCAACCTTTGTATTACCAGAGTCCCCAAATCCACAGCTATAGCCACAATGGAGGACTATGTAGAATCGCTGCTACGAGAACTGTTTGGCACAGCCCTTTCTAGTGTGTTCATCGTTGAAAGGGCGCATCGGTCTCTTGGCCCACGGCCCCCTCATGGGGTCCCTGCGTGGCCAATAATAGCCTGTATCTTAAATAACCGAGACCGTGATACTATCCTGTGGCGGGCCAGAGAAATGGTGGAGGTCAGACATCAAGGAAACACCCTCTCTTTCTATCCCAACTTTACCCTGGCAGTCCAGGCGGCAAGACGAAATTTTCTGTTGGCCAAACGCATGCTCCAACAACTGAACATCAAATAGGCATTGCTACTTGGGAGTTCCACAACTTTAAAAGCACTGCTGGAGGTCCAGCTGAACGGGATTTGTCACTGCATGCCCACTGGTAGCATTTAATTTACAGGCCCTGGGTAAATGTAGAGCACACACTATGGACGTATAAGTAACTAAAATTTAGCAATCTGGTGTAAGCCAATAGTACCATGTTTTAAGGAGACCGCACAAACACTCTACCAGTGGTAAAGTGCATAGAGTCCTAACACCAAAAAAAATAAATTCAGAAAACAGGGAGGGTGAAGGAAAAACGTATGGGGGAAGACCACACCAAGGATGACAGGTCTAACATATATACATATATATATTTATATTGATATTTATTGGTCCGCTATGTAACAGTGGACCTGTTCATACGTATCCAATGGCCACACTTGACCTCATTACCTCAATAAGTTGTGCAATGGCTGGTAAATAAACTAACCGCTGGGTTAGTACAGCTGCTGTAGAGGTGTGTGTGCAAATGAGTGGCTCGAATACCTAGTCTTGAAAGCCTAAAAATATCTCTGAAGATAAGAACCGTACCTATTTTATAGGGCCATAAGGTAAAAAGAAGAAATTACGTCACCCTATTCAGAATGAGCGAACGTTGACTTTATTAAATATGCAAGTCATTTTGCAACTTCTTTTGCAAGGGAATCAAGTCGAGATATTGCAAGAGAAAATGAAAGTAAGTAATGCAAGATATTTTCCTGGTCCAATCTCGCTGACCAAGGGAGAGAGGCAACTATACATAAGTATATGGCTTATGTAATGAAGTTATTCGAGTGGACAGAATGAAAGGTTGCTTTTTGACTGTTTGATTAGCAGGAAAGACAGAAATCCTGCCCGTCAATATTATTTACATTTGGGGCAGTCTGAAAAGTTGAGTTGTGAGCTCCCGAGGTGCAACAATTGCCGATTTTTTAGCAAGATCTCAGTCATAAAACCTCCATTTGCACTCACAAAGTGTAAATGAGTGCACAGTGGAAATTTACAACTCTGCTACAACAAACGGCAACTTTTATGGTTTCCCACTAAATGATGCCTAATCAAATTTTTTGAGATTGGTGTTAATGAAAACATTTCTAAACTCTTTAGAATACTTGTTTCCACATTAAAACCATGAAAATTAAGCAATTGTTTTTATTTTACCAAGAACAACTGACTAATCCAAAAGCCTTGGTGAACTTGCCGTGAATGGAAATGATCAAACGAGAACTCACAAATACAATAGGTTTGACCTTGACTGGCCCTCTCTTCAGAGCACAGGCACAAGCAATGACATCTATTCTGAGTTCAAGAGAGGAATGGCTGAAAATGTTCTGTTCACTAGCACCACAAAGAACAAAGTAGGCTGGGAAGCCATCATGGACAACTATAGGTGTGAGTCTTTCATCAGGTCACATTTTTCCATTGCATGCTGGTACTTTTAGTTTTGCTACTTTCATTGTGAACAAAGAACTACAAATTCCTCAATTCAAAACTATGAACCTGCACATTTATTTGTTCAATACCTTGTGTTATAGTGTCACTCAAATTTTCACACGAGGTATGCAAATGTCACACATAGACCTACTGCCAACACTGAAATGTCACACATATTCATACTAAAATTTTAGTAGCTATTATTGTAAGGTTAAACAGGGCCCGCGCTTAAGACGCCATTTTAAAGCACACGTTTAAACTTGATATTTTTTTCTGATGGTAGCCTTTTTACATGCTTTGCACGGATATGATAGCATACTTAGAAATTATTCTGCATGCAGGAAATTTCCTAGTAGGAATATTATCAAGTTGCAAGTAAACTCCATCCAAGGCTAGGAACATTGAACGTGATGCCCTTGCATTTAATTGTCCGGTTGGAGACAGCTCTACGTCTCGAAACAATCACATGAGCTCTGTACCTTTGACACAGTGCAACCGGAACAGCGCTTTTATAATATAAATTGCCTCTGAGCCACATTTCGGTAGAGGTTAATTTTTTCTGTTGGGATTGTCCTAGAACACTGTGCATTGTGACTCAGATGCAGCCCTGATGACTCTAGGCTTCATCCTGCAAAGGACAATAGCCTGCTTTACACCCCATCGGCTTCCAGATACATCATACACAGGTACGGAGAGTTGGGTTGTCCCACGAGATCTGGCAGAGGATACTCCTACTATGCTTTCGTTAGTGTAAGTAGAATTAGGTAGGCGTATACATATAAATATAATCACTTATTCATATAACCCACTATATTGTTATAATGGTTGAACTGTTTATATTTTTCACCATTCTTGTAATGCTGGTTACAATGCTATGTTTCATCCTGCTAATAATTGCAGCTCATGTATTTTTTACACATGAATACAATTGCTTCAATAAATGTTTGAAAAGCCAATTTGTATATCTCTTCATTTGGGCATGACTGAGTAACAAAGAAAGGGTATATCCGTTTCCACGATTCCTTGGAAAATAAGCGTGGTTAAGTACTGAGGTTGCAGACACCATCTAATATTGAATTGAGCGAACATATACTGATGGTGTGTGTGGAATCAGTCTCCATATTCTGACAATTTTGTTGTCTGGATACACAGTCCCAACTAATTCGTAGGAACTGTATGACACTATGGGTCCGATTACGATGTTGGGCGGACACCGTCTCGTAAACAGGATTGACCTACCACCGGTCGACGGTCCTGACTGCCTGATTAGGATGCAACCAAACACTGTTAGGTTGCATTCGACACATCCCTATGGGAGCATGTATTACGGAGTACATACTCCCATAGGGAAATGGGAGGTGGTGTTAAACCCTGTCCCCCGTGGCTGGGAAGGTTCCTGCCACGGGGGGCAGGGATCAACATAGGTGACCCCTCAGCCCCCAACCGGAGGCCGCACACACAATGGGGCCCTGCTAGGGGCCCCCAAACACACTTTCCAACACGGTTTCCATGTCGAAAAGGCCGGCATGTAAACACTTCCGGAACCCCTGCATCGTAATGCCAAGGATGGAAAGGCCGCCCTTTGGGATTATGGGCCGGCCTCTGACTGGATGATGGGCTCCTTGAGCCCGCCGGAATCCAGCTGGAATGACTGTCCGTTTTCAATTCCGACCGGCTGATTCATAATCAGCCAGTCAGAATTGAAACCTATGATGGCGGTCGGAAAGCCTTCGACCGAAGTCAGAGGCTTTCCGATCGCCATCGTAATAAGCCCCTATGTGTTAGCAGTCCAGTCCTGGTACTTTTATCCTCCCTTTACTCCCTTTAGCATAAGGTCAGTAGTTCAAGCCGTTTTACCTTGAAATCGACTGATTTTAGGTAAAGTGCATCTAAAACCTTGAGACAAAAAATTTACTTTTAAAACCACAGGCTCCAAAAGGACTGATGAGGCTATTGCTAGTTTATTTGATGGTACAGCCGATTGAAAAAGATTACTTTTAAGGAAAACAACCAACAGCTATAAGGATGTGCAAACAGAGGATGTTAAAATTGTACCTCACTGTGGGTCTCTAAGAATAGGAAACTGTTTCTTTAAAGGGCCCCTGTTAACTCTACATAGGACTGTTATACATGGCCCTTCTGGTAGATGCTCTATCTAAGTGCAGGTTCCTCGCCTTTAGAATATCCACAGGTGCCAGACTGGATCTGGAGAATTCTTCAACAATGCTTCAGTACGCTGCTGGCTGGCGCTGCGTGGCTCTGCAGTGATTCTGTGCCATCCCAGAAGAGACGGAGCAGTGCTGCATATAAGCACCAACCTTGCGTCTAACATCAGTTTCTTGTATCTTTCTCCTTTCCTGCTGAGACAGTATGCTTAAACCAAATTGCTTTAATTAGTGCACTGATATTTTAGCATTTTAGCTTGGGACCTTTTTTCGATGTCAAGGTGGCCACTCCACAGAATGGAGAGGTGAGCGAGTATTGTGGAATCTGCAGTTAGATCCAAGTTACTGGATGGGTCCTTCTATCCTCAGATTCCTCACCTTTAGAATAGATACCATACCAGCACATTCCACAGGTGGAGGATCTGGCGAGTGAACTCGTACCACAGAGTCCTGCCGAACCAAAGGGGAGCAGTAACCTTCCCGCCGGACCGGTCTGCCAAGGCAAAAGTTTTGTGAAAGTATGCACCGACACACATTTAACACCCTAGCAGATGTCTAGAGCAGGTCCCTTCTCACTAAAGCTGTTGTAGCAGTATTGGCCCTGACAGAATGAGCCCGTAGGCCTTCGGAGGCTGCATTTTAGCAGGTGCATAGCAGACTTTAATACAGAGGACTACCCACCCCTGACAGTGTTCTCTTTTGCACCTTCTTGCCTTTCTTTGAGCCTGAAAACTCCACAAAGAGTTGGCAATCTACACAGTGGTCCTTTAAGTGGTTGGTAAAAAATCTCAGTATACTCTTATGGTCACCACGATGGAGTCTCTTCCTCTTTAGAGGGGTGAGTCGAGGAATAGAAATGCTGGCAGTGTGATCGATTGACCAACGTGGAGGGTAGTCATAAGCTTTTGTTGAAAAGCCACACAGGTCCTTAGTACTACTTTTTCTGTAAAGAAAGTGCTCTTGCGTGTGTGCACTGAAAGTGCTTACAGTTTACTCATGCAGCGTTCTGACACAATGGCAATGAGGAAAATTGTTTTAAGTGTCAAAAGCCTTACAGAATAGCTGGACATTGGCTCAAACCTGATGTAAATGAGAAATACCAAGATCAAGATCAGATCCATTTGTGGCACAACAAATGGCTTGGGGAAACCTGCTAATCAAACCCCTTATAAAGAGCTTCACAATCAATCACTTGAACAAAGACTATTGGTCAGGTAAATACAGAATGTCTCAAGGGCTGATTTGACCCCAGCAAGGCCTTGCTAGGCTAATGAAAGAACAAACAAAAGAACATTAGAAAGTTTTGCTTTGAAGGGGTTGGTGTTTGGGACACCAAACCAGACCACAAGTTTGTTGAACGTCCAGCATACATAGACTTCATGGACAGGCATTTGGTCGCAACGATAACATCAACCACTTTAGTCAGCAAGGTAAATGTATTCAGCTGCTATTCAATATTGAAGCACAGAGGAGTAGATCGTGGAGACTCAGATGTAGGATCCTGCTCTGTGCTGAGACAGGAGGTCCTTCTGAGGTGGAAGCCTCATCAGAGGAAATGCGCCCAGGCTCAGGAGCACTAGATAGCACACCCTCCTGGCCCAGTCCAGAGTGATAAGAATAACTTCGTCCTAGTCACTCTTGATCTTCCTCAAACCCTGAGGCAGGAGATATAGCATTGTTAATTACATACAGGAGGCCGCCCATCCATTTAATCTGGAACGCGTCTTCTAATTAGCACCTAGGCAGAAATTCCAACACACAGTAATGTTGAAACTGCACATCTTTGATGATGATGAATAGATCTAGCCAGGGTGTACCCCAGTGAACCGAAGTTGCCCTACCCCACCTCAGGATGAAAAACAACACTCATAGCCTGCCAGATTATGTCTGCTCATTTCATCTGCTATGGAATTAAGAGACCCCCACGAGGTGGTTGGTGACCAGGAAGATTTTCCGGTGGTCCTGCCACAGTATCCAGAATTGCTCCAATGAATGGAAGTTTCTGCACGGGACTCAGATGGGAATTCGGGTGGTAGATGGTGGAACACAAAGATGTCAAGAGTTCCTCTGTATTCCAAAGGTGGCCTCTGACTCACTGAGATGAGTCTGCCTTTAGAAGCCAATCATTGAGGTACAAAAAAACAGTACCCACACCTCTGAAGATGTGCAGCGATATCACAGTTACTTTTGTGGGCAGCCAAGGCACCAAGGTAAGGCCAAAGGGGAACACAGTGAACTGCAACTGTTCCTGGCCTCACTTGAACTGCAGGTAGCATCTGTGGGACTGCAGGATGGGTATATAGAAATTCATGTCCGGCAAGAACCAGAATGCCACCTAGTCTGCTGGGTCCAGCACAGACAGAATCTGAGCCCGAGTGAGCTTTGGAATATGTCCTTCCTTCGAAAGGTGTTTAGCAGGCAGAGTTCCAAAACAGACCTAAGGTTCCCAATGCACTTCGGATTAAGGAGGTAGCATTCTCCTTTCTTCTCGGAGTTCGGCATCCGTACAATAGAATCCTTGGACAACAGACAGTTGTCTTCCTGCATCAGAATTGTGGAGTGCTCCGTCAAAAGTTGCTCCAGCTTGGGAGGAAAGTGAGGGTGGGAAAGTGGGAGGAATTGAAGTGCAGGACATAGCTCCTTTGAACAATTTATAAGACCCACCTGTATGATGTGATGGATCCCCCAGCAGGGTAGTAAATGCCATTTTAGATCTCCACTTTTCTGCAGCAGGGGAGGAGGAATTGGAGGACGGCTGCTGGGATAGTCTGAACGGTGTCTGCCAGTGCCACATCTGGGCCTCGAAAGGACTGATTTGATTGTTGCTGTACAAGTACGAGAGGCTGGCATTGTCTGTAAGATATCCCATTGGAGGAGCATTGAATATCCTCTATCCGTGGTGTATTACTTAGCTGATGTCAACAGCTTGAAGGATCGTGCTGTGGAGCGACTATTCTGGAATCATTCAAGCGCCAAATCAGCAATTTCCCCAAATTGCTTGAGGCCTATGAAGGTCCATCAAGAAAAACTACACATCGCCAGAAAACCCAGTTGACCACATTCAGGTATACCTCCCAAACACAATACTGGTGGCAATAGCTCTGCTGATGCATTCCGTATTGTCCTGGCCAGCTCAGAGCACATACTTGGGGCGGCCAGACCTACCGGTTAGCTTGGACTAGTGAGCACCAGAGGTTCTCCGGGATAGCCAGCAAGATGGTGCTGGCAATGTCTTATAGTGCATGGCTGAACCTTCCCACTACATTAAAAGATCCAAGTCCTAGACTGCTGGACAGTTGGTCAGAAAAAAATATGGATTAATCTTACTCATTAAAGCTGGACAATCAGTCTGGTGTCAGATAGTTTTTTAGGAAATATGCGTCACAGGGGGTCGGTCTAATTCACCAAGCAAGATGTCACTGACTGGCAGATATGAGGGTGGCTTAGATCATATGGCCAGAGGGCATCAGTAAGGGCATTGTTAAGTAGTAGTAACAGCTCAGATGAAGCTGCCTGTGGTTAAAGAATTTCAGTAAATACATTCATTTTTGTCTCTATAGAGGGCAGCTGCAATTGTAGTGCTTCAGCTGTCCTCCAAATTACAGTGCAAGCCAAGTGCTTTCTTCTGTTCGTGGTGAGTATAGCTCAGTGTCAGGAGATGTATGAAGCCCACTGGAATTCTGTAAGTCTATATACAATGAATTCTCAATAAAATGATGTGGGAGGAATCTACTCACTTCCTCATCAGTATCGGTGTCTTGAGGGGAGAGACAATGGGTGTTACTTGCACTGGCTCAGAATGAATACCAAAAACAATAGAATGAATTGCCTGTTGGTACAAACATTTGGACAGAAGAAAAGGACTGGAATCTAGATGTATGACCAGTGATTGAGCTTCTGTGATCTCATAGTGAGACACAGATCTGAATCAGGCAAACTTCAGTTCGGGGTGAGAGATTGGTGCCAGTATTGGCTCATCGATCAGTGCTAGCAGAGTTGGTGCCGGTATCAGTATGTGGCCTGGGAGTTCGGGCTGGACTGTTCCCATTGGGCACAGGGTCAAGACTGATTTGCATATGGCTGGGTCCAAACTGGAATGGCATGGTGAGCAAAAAAACGATGGATTTAGGCCCAGATCTCTGTACTGGCGTGAATGTATGACATTGTTCTGCATTCTGTCCATCAATAGTTGTTTTTGCATTTGTCACCTCAAGTGGGACGGGTATGCTCAGACGTGAGTCCCATGCTCTCCATGCCACTGGAATCAAGCTATCCTGGCTGAAGAGGGGTGAAACCCCGAAACCGGTCCTAGGATGCTTGTTTCCAGTCCAGGGAGAACCTGGCCTGGCAGTTCGGGCTGGACTGTTCCCATTGGGTACAGGGTCAAGACTGATTTGCATATGGCTGAGTCCAAACTGGAATGGAATGGTGAGCAAAAAAACGATGGATTTAGGCCCAGATCTCTGTACTGGGGTGTATGTATGACATTGTTCTGCATTCTCTTCATCAATAGTTCTTTTTGCAGTATGTAAAGAACCAGCATGGATGTTGGCACCATGTAGAATTCAGTGCAAGAGTCGATAAGAGCCAGGTAACAGGTCCTGCAGGAACAGATGGTGTCTAGTGCGGACCCACCAGCGGAAGTCTGACTGTCGATCTCTACGGCTCAGAGGAGCCTGCAGTGCACCGGAGGGAGTCAGATCCCCACCAAAGCTATGGAGCATAGGCTCCCTGAAAGCTGCTATTTGCTGTGGTGTTGATGACGGCCCAGGAAACTCATGGAGTGCCAAGATCAACTGCATTATCAGTTAAGGTTCAGAAGACCTTGGAGGAGTGTGCTCTGTATCTTGCTGCCCTTGCACCTTCCCATTAGACTTCGATTGACTGAAGGCCCCGCTTGGCTTGTTTATGCCGAGACATCAACATGGACATACAAGGAGACTTAGCTTAGAGATCAGGACCATGGCAGGGCCTGTTAACATGGGAGGAACTTGTGTTTCAACCACAACCTCTTCTTGAGTTCAGTGATGTAGAGTTTCTGCTTTTAAACCAAAGAGGGACACGGAGCCAAGTTTATGAGGTCCTGCTCGTAGGCACCAAGGAAGTACTGTATAAGGAAATGAGCAGTTCCTGGGAGTTACTGACTAAGAAGGGGGGAAGGGGAAGAACAGGTCTTTCTTCGAAATGCCCTCACACCCCAAGGGATGTCATGCTTCATCATTTGGGCATTTGCCCCTCGTCAGGCCGGCGCTGCAATGCCTGACGGGCTCCCGAAACCGGGGCTCTTTATCGGGGATCTTTTGAAGAAGCCGTATGGGTGCGTGTGGGTGTGAGGGCTGGGTAGTGCACAAGGAGTGAGGTAAGTAAAAAAGGTATAGAGCCGTCCTACTTAATACAAATTTTAATTATTGAGGTAGCTCCAGCCTTATTAAAATTATGTAGAAGCCCTGTATAGGAATGATGTTCCGTGAGGGTTAATCAAGCGTGCATGTGGTCAACATGTTTCGTGCCCCAGCTGCCCCAGAAGGGGTCAATGGCACTTCGTCAAAACCAAATTGAAAGTGTGAGGTGAGTGCACTACCGTTTAGCACTAGTTGCTAGAAACGGTAGGGGGAAATTAATTAGGAACTGGTACTGGGATGTAGAGAGACCTGTGGGAGAAGGGAGATAAGGGGGGAATAAAAACAAGGAAAAGAGAAACACAACCAGCGGTTAGACCAGCCTATAGGCATACAATACATGCACTGGAGGGTGATAAGGTAAAAAGCACACAAGTGATGTTTAAAAGTGAATTCACTGTATAATCTCAAGGTCCGGCCAGTGGGTGAAGGTGGACGGGGTCGATACGTCGTGACTATATCAACGACAAGGTGCCAGGGGTGGTTGATTGGCAAAGGACCCAGTGCAGCGTGATCGGAATATGGGCGGTCTCATGTGACTAAATAGAGGAACCAATTATATTCATCCAATCAGTCGTAATAGTTGGTGAGGTTCTCTATGAACGACCGTCACTATGCACATGTGTGTTGTCAAAAAATTATTAAACAAGACGGATCGTAGTGGACCGTAATCCGGAAATAAACTGACTGGTGCTATAAAGGGGCTGAATACAGCCAGCCTAGAGGAGAAGGACGGGGAGACTAAAATTTGGATAATGGTTCCAAAAGGGACCCTAAGCCAGACACAATAGGTCTCCCACGAGGTGGGGAGACCCCTTTGTGAATTTTAGGCAGTGTGTAAAAGTAGGGTAGTCTTGGGTTAGTATTCACTAAAAACTCAGCTTCGTTTTTAGAAATCCATCCTTGGTTAAGTGCCGCTGTGACCATTGAACTTATTTTGGTAGAGAGGCGTGGCGTGGGATCTGTAGTTAGTGGTGTATAGTAGTTAGTGTTCTGTAATTGGCGTAGACATTCCGTCCGGTAGTCTGTGCTGGCCATAATAACTATGGCACCGCCTTTATCTGCTTCCTTGATGGTTATGGAAGCATCATTGGCTAGTGTTTTGATGGCTAACGCTTCTGCATTGGTAACGTTAGAAAAATTCGAAGTTTGCTAAACGGTAGTGCACTCACCTCACACTTTCAATTTGGTCCTGACAAAGTGCCATTGACCCCTTCTGGGGCAGCTGGGGCACGAAACATGTTGACCACATCCACGCTTGATTAGCCCTCACGGAACATCATTCCTATACAGGGCTTCTACATAATTTTAATAAGGCTGGAGCTACCTCAATAATTAAAATTTGAATTAAGTAGGACGGCTCTATACCTTTTTTACTTACCTCACTCCTTGTGCACTACCCAGCCCTCACACCCACACGCACCCATACGGCTTCTTCAAAAGATCCCCGATAAAGAGCCCCGGTTTCGGGAGCCCGTCAGGCATTGCAGCGCCGGCCTGACGAGGGGCAAATGCCCAAATGATGAAGCATGACATCCCTTGGGGTGTGTGAGGGCATTTCGAAGAAAGACCTGTTCTTCCCCTTCCCCCCTTCTTAGTCAGTAACTCCCAGGAAATGCTCATTTCCTTATACAGTAGAGTTTCTGCTCCTAGCCCTAAATGGTCTTAGGGTGGGTGAGGGCACACTTGTCACACCAGTTACAATCATGCAAAGAGCCCAAGCACCACAGACATACTTTGTGAAGCTCCATGATCAACATCTGCTTCCTGCAGTATCTGAACAACTTAAATCCTGTTGTTTCCGGGTGAGTACATAGTTGTCTAGCACGCTGAAAAGATTTAGGAGTCACTGACATCCAGATCTTCATGCAAGGGTGAAGAAAGAAAGAAACTGATGTCAGAACAGGAGTGGCACTCATATGCGGTCTGCTCTGACATTTCCAGGGCAATATAAGTCACAAAGGGCTACACAACCGATTAGGGGAGTGGGAGCAGTGCAGAAGAATTATCTGGATCAAATCTGGCACCTGGAAGAATTGGCATTTAAAAGTATCCATCAGAACCTTCTGTTATCATTATGCAAGGCTAATTATGAATTAACACTAGCAGACTGATTTGTAATACCTGCTCCTCCGAAGACCACAGTCATCTGATCTCCAGTACCTCTAGATGTGCACCCATTCCAAGAGTCAAAGTGTACATCACTACTTTGTCCATTGCTGATGTTGGTGGCCAAAAGGGGTTCTCTTGTACCAGGTTCTCCTTTTCGGACTACTGAGGAAAATCCATCAGTACCTGGAGAGGTTTTAATGTTGTCAAACAGATCGCCACCGTCATAGAACCACTGACTACAGCGGCACCAACAGAAAGTACTCATGTGCCGTAATGACTAGAACAAAAGCTCCCTTACGAAAGAACGCAAAGTGATCTTCAGACTCAAGACCTCAGGAGGATGGATATTCTGAAATGGAAGGCCATGTTCATCTTCTACTTACTGCAAGGTCCACTGGTTCATCGTAATGGCCTTCCAGGCCTGAAGAAAAATCAACACCGCCTTACCCCCAATTAGCTATGTGTGTTCCTTCAAGAGGGAACTAAAGTAACCATCCTGGTGGGGCAGGGGGGGGAGGACGAAGAGAAGGATAGGTGGGCTTGTCTACCCAAAGGGTTGTCACAGCGCTAGTACTACCTAAAGAACTGGTTAGAATGCTGGATGGGTTGGGAGGGTTTTCGCTGACAAAAAGAAAGTTTACTTGCAGTACAGAAGAAATGTCCTCTACTGCCTGTGAAACTCACAAGCAGGTGATGCCAGGTCCAAAGACCTGGCAGTTGCTCTTCCGGTCTTAAATTGATCTAGGGCTGTACCTGCCTTGCCCCCAAAAAGACAGAAACATCAAATATCATGTCCATTAAGGTGGTGTGCACATCACCTTAAAAGCCCATGGCATGCAGCCAAGCAATCTGTTCTAGTACCACAGAAATTCTAATGGCCCTGGCCATAGAGTCAACCATGTCCAGACTCTACCCGAGTATTTGCTGGGATGCATCTTGCCCTCCACGACCACCTCTGTAAAGTTGAGCAAACATGGCACTAACATGGCCATCAATTCACGCAGCACATGTGTATAATTTCTCTGTCTTCCTCAAGACTGCAAAAAAGGAAGCAACCTCCTAGGGTGCTGGCCCTGAAATGAATTCCATGTCCACATCAGGCGAAGTGTCTAATATGCTGGCATTTTGAAGTGCCAAAAAGCTTTGTCTGAATCACCAGCAGGCAGAAATATGGCTGCCTCGTTGCTGTCATTATAGTCATGAAGGACGGTTTGTGGCTCGGGTCAGAGTCTGAAACGGTCTTCTATGGTTAGCCAACACTCCTTTCGAGGATAAGGACCAAGGTGGATACGAACAAGTTACTTACCTTCGGCAACAATGTATCTGTAAGAAACATTAGTTAGTTAGATTCCTCACCTTAGAATATCCCCAGGCGTCAGACTGGATCCAGAAGATTTTTGTAGCAATACCCCTTGCGCGTCGCTAGGCGTCGTCTGCGGCTCCGCGTCCGTCGTTGGCGTCGTGCGCCGGAATGACGTTGTCGGAGTACTTAGACGCCGCCCTCGCGCGCTGACGTCAGTTCTTGTACATAGCTTTCCGCGCCAGGAACGCAGAGCCATGCAAGAGACTGACACTGGTGCCAAAAAATCTAGGGCCCTGTAAGGAATAACCTTAACCCTAGATGTCAGTTCGCAGAACGGGGAGGATGGGTGGGTCGGTGAGGAATCTAACTAACTAATGTTTCTTACAGATACATCGTTACCGAAGGTAAGTAACTTGTTCATCTGAAAGAAACACGTTAGTTAGATTCTTCACCTTAGAATAAATACCCAAGCAATACCAACCCCGGTGGTGGGTCTGCGAACCAAGATCACACCAGAAAGTCCTGGAGGACAGAACGGCCAAAGAAGCCATCCCTCCGGACTTGGCTGTCTAGGCAATAATGCCTGGCAAACGTGTGCAGCGAAGCCCACGTCGCCGCCTGACAGATATCCTGCAAAGGGACTCCCCGTCCCAAAGCAGTAGTAGCCGCCGTGGCCCGAGTAGAATGGGCTCGCAGCCCAACAGGAGGGTCCTTTTTTGCCAAGGAATAACAGATTTTTATACACAAAACGACCCACCGGGAGATGGTCCGTTTGTGTACAGCTTTTCCCTTCTTTGCACCCACGTAGCCAACGAAAAGCTGGTCGTCCACTCGGAACTGTTTGGTGCGGCCCAAATAAAAGGAGAGCGCACGTTTTGGGTCCAGACGGTGGAGCCGCTCTTCCTCTTTGGAAGGATGCGGAGGCGGAAAGAAGGTGGGCAAGGTGACAGATTGCCCAAGATGAAAGGGGGTCACCACTTTCGGCAGAAAGGAAGGACGAGGCCGAAGGACAACCTTGTCCGGATGAACAGATAGAAAAGGAGGCTTTGACGATAGAGCCTAGAGCTCACTCACCCGTCTAGCCGAGGTGATGGCTACCAGGAAAGCAGTCTTAAGAGTTAGAAGACGAAGGGGACAATTGTGAAGAGGCTCAAAGGGAGCGCACATCAGGAATGTTAAGACAAGATTCAAGTCCCACTGAGGCATTACGAAAGGGACAGGAGGGAACGTGTGAGTAATGCCTTTAAGAAAGCGTGACACTACAGGGGACTTGAAAAGAGAGGGCTAATCAGGAAGCCGTAAGAAGGCAGAGATGGCAGCAAGATAACCTTTCAAGGTGCCTAGGGCAGAGCCCTGCCGGGCCAAAGAACGAAGAAAGAGGAGAACCTCAGAAAGAGGGGCGGAAAGGGGATCCACAGCCTTTGCTGTGCACCATGCCACAAACTTGTTCCACCGGCAGGCGTATACCGTCTTTGTGGAGGGACGCCTGGCTGCCAGAATGACATCACAGACTTCAGGAGGCAAGTCAAATGGCATCAACT
The DNA here is from genome assembly GCF_964204655.1 of Triturus cristatus. Taxonomy (NCBI): domain Eukaryota; kingdom Metazoa; phylum Chordata; class Amphibia; order Caudata; family Salamandridae; genus Triturus; species Triturus cristatus. The sequence goes on from NC_140582.1 coordinate 852,975,619, forward strand.
GCCGCCGCTCAATCTCCACGCATGGAGGTGGAGGCTGGACAGGTTCGGGTGGAGGACTGTCCCCTGCTGCTGCGACAGAAGATCCTCCCGAAGGGGCAGACGTATCGGAGGATCGGTCAACATACTGAGTAGCTCGGGATACCAGTACCTTCGTGCCCAATCCGGAGCCACCAAGATGACTTGGGCCCGGTCGCGCCTGATCTTCTTCAGCACTCTGGGCAGAAGTGGCATAGGCGGAAAGGCGTACAACAGACCGCAACTCCACTCGCGACGAAAAGCGTCGCCTTGGAAATTCCAACGCGCAGAACTGCTGACATTGCGCGTTCTCGTCGGTGGCGAATAGATCTAACCAAGGCTCTCCCCACTGCTGAAAGAGACCTTGCGCCACCTCGGAGCTCAGGCGCCATTCGTGATCCATCATGCACCGGCGGCTGAGTTCGTCTGCTCTGGCGTTCAGAGAGCCCACCAGATGTTGAACCACCAGGGTGATGCCCTGATGTCCCAGCCACGTCCAGAGGTGCAGAGCCTCCTGACAAAGGGTCCACGACCCCACCCCGCCCTGTTTGTTGCAATACCACATGGCGGTGGTGTTGTCCGTGAACACCTGCACGACACTTCCCCGGACAGAGGGAAGGAAGGCTTTCAGTGCAAGTCGGATCGCCCTCAGCTCCAACAAGTTGATGTGGAGGCGAGACTACGCCGGAGACCAGAGGCCTCTGATCTCCGCCTCTCCCATATGGCCACCCCATCCCAGGAGGGACGCATCCGTCACTACGACATGCTCCGGTAGGGGTAGGGAGATGCTCCTGCCTGTGACCCAATCACGGTCCGTGAGCCACCACTGCAACTGCTGTGCAGTGCCCTCCGAGATCAAGACATGGTCGGACAGGTTGCCGTGATGCTGGGCCCACTGAAACTTCAGGTCCCACTGCAGAGCCCGCATGCGCCGCCTGGCGTGATGCACTAGTAGGATGCAGGAGGCCATCAGCCCCAGAAGCCGCAACACTAGCCTGACCGAAACCGAGGATAGAGGCCGAAAGATGGGAATCAGGGCCTGTATATCCCGGACCCGCTGTTCCGGTGGATGAACCCGGAACTGCGCCGAATCGAGAACCGCTCCGATGAAGAGGAGCTTCTGAGAGGGGCTCAGGTGTGACTTCGGCACGTTGATGGAAAACCCCAGCAAATGCAGGAGATCCGCCGTAGTCTGGAGGTGGGAGACGACTGTCTGGGGCGAGCCCGCCTTTAACAACCAGTCGTCGAGATAGGGGAAGACTGGAACCCCTGATCTGCGCAGATGAGCTGCGACCACCGCCATCACTTTCGTGAACACCCGAGGGGCACTGGTAAGGCCGAAGGGGAGCACGGTGAACTGAAAGTGCTCCTGACCCACCGTGAACCGCAGGGAACGCCGGTGGGCCGGCAGGACGGGGATATGGAAATAAGCGTCCTGCAAGTCCAACGCTACCATCCAGTCTCCAGGGTCTAGGGCAGCTAGAACCTGAGCCAAAGTCAACATTTTGAACCGTTCCTTCCGGAGGAAGGCATTGACGTTCCTGAGGTCCAAGATAGGGCGTGGTCCTCCTTTGCTCTTCTTGGGAACCAGAAAGTAGTGGGAATAACAACCACGACCTACTTCTGGGCTCGGAACGCGCTCAACGGCCTCTTTGGCCAAGAGGGCCGAAACTTCCTCTTGCAGAAGATTCAAATGATCCTCCGAGATACGGTGGTGCTGCGGTGGCATGGCTGGAGGGGTCGTCTCGAAGGGGAGGGAGTAGCCCCTTCGGACGATTTGCAGCACCCACCTGTCCGAAGTAATGGTACGCCAGTGGAGCAGGTGATGGCGAACCCGGCCTCCCACTGGCGAGGAATGGGCCTGAAAGCTCGGACTAGGAAGGCTATGAGGCGGATGCTGCCGGGGTGGATGTGGACTGACCGCGTCGTCCTCCAGTACCGCCTCGGCTGAAACCACGTCCGCGACCGCGTACAGGCTGGTTCTGCGGCCGGTGGCTAGGCGGACGTGAGGAGGTGCCCCTTCCTTCGCCACGAAAGGAGCGAAAAGCGGAAGTTTGTGGCCACGGGGCCGAGAGGCCCAAGGACATGGCTGTAGCCCGGGAGTCCTTGAAGCGAGCCAGCGCACTGTCCGCTTTCTCACCAAAAAGGCGAGCGCCATCAAAAGGCATGTCCATGAGTGTACTCTGAACATCCCCTGAAAAGGACGTGGACCGCAGCCAGGCGTGACGTCGAAGCGCCACCGTGGTAGAAATCGCCCTACCCAGCGAGTCCGTAGTGTCGAGTCCACATCGGATTGCATGGCGCGCTGCATCTCTCCCATCGGCCAGAGCCGAGGAAAGCCGCGCCCGGGCCTCCTCCGGGCACAGTGGCAGCACGTCCTCCACCGTATCCCACAGAGAGTGGGAATAACGGTCCAAGAGACAGGCGGTGTTTAAAGACCGCAGGCCCAAACTGAGTGAGGAGAACAGCTTCTTACCGAACTGTTCCAGTCTCTTGGAATCCCGGTCCGGAGGAGCGGACGGGAAGGAGGATTGGGAGGTAGAGGCCTGGATAACCAGACTCTCGGGGGTGGAGTGTTGGGACAGAAAACTGGGGTCGCCCGGAGCAGGGCGGTGGTGCCTGGCAACGTTCCTATCCACAGGAGGGACTGTGGAGGGCTTGGACCAGGTGTCCTGCAGAACGTCAGTGAGGGCCTCATTGAATTGCAGCAGAGGCTCAGTGGAGCATGCGGCAGACTGAAGCACCTCAGTGAGGATGTTAGTCCTCACAGCCACGGCAGGCAGCTCAAGCCCGAGAGCCGCGGCCACCTTGCGCAGCACTACAGAAAAAGCTGCACCCTCCTCCGAAGCCACAGTCGGAGGAGAGATGAATCCAGTGTCCAATGAGGTATCCAATCCACTGGCCTCCCCCAGTTCATCTGCCCAGTCCTGAGAAAGTTGCCCCTGAAGGGCCATAGGGTCCTCAGACCCCTCCCATTCACCCCCGTCATCCGATTCCTGGTATACAGGAGGAATGATCGGAGCCGGTCGATAGACAATATTTGTCTCTAGCGGCGTCGGATGCGGCGTCGGGCAGCGCCGTATCGGCGTCGGGACCGGACAGGGGCTGAACCGGGAATCGACGTCGACCGGAGTCGGGGGTGGTACCGGTGTCGGCGCCGGCGGAGGAGGCTTGATGAGGTCGACCGGCGTCGACGGGGGCCCAGGCTCGGGTCCCTCGGGGACCTGCGGCGTCAGGCCGGAGCCTCCAACGGAGCCGCCGGCACGCGAGGTCACCCAGTCGAGTCCGCGGGGCCCGAAGGCGCGCCAGCGGGCGTTGACGGCGGGGCCAGGCTCCTCATGGCCGAGAGGAAGGCACTGACCTCCGTCGGCGTCGCATCAATCCCAGGGACCGGCGGGTATGGGGATTTGCGCGGCGCCTGCGGCGCCGCGGGGGTGGAACCACCCGGACCCTCGGCCGAGTCGCGCGACCGGCGAGGGGAGTCCGAAGAGCGGTGTCGCCTCTTGGACTTCTTAGAGCGCTTCGACTTACCCGAAGACTTCGAGCCAGACGAGCGACGATGTCGAGTGCGGCTCCGCGACCGATCCTTGGACCTCCTCCTGGACCGGGATCGAGAGGGGCGTGGAGCAGAGTGGCGAAGCTCGAGAAGCTGGCGGGACCGCTCCCGCCTAGCTTTCGAAGTCAGGGCCATACAATCGGAGCACGACTCCGCGTTGTGGTCGAGGCCCAAGCAGTACAGGCACCGGCGGTGATGATCGGTCACCGACATCAGTCGGTGACAGTCGTCGCAGGCCTTGAAACCAGGCATCCTACCGGCACCAGAGTCGAAAGTGACCAAAAAGAGTAGAAAAAGTTAGTCAAAAATTGACTAAAGGGGTAGCTCTCCCGGATCGGCACTTACTGGCGCGCAAAAAAGAAGAACTGACGTCAGCGCGCGAGGGCGGCGTCTAAGTACTCCGACGACGTCATTCCGGCGCACGACGCCTAGCGACGCGCAAGAGGTATTGCTACAAAAATCTTCCAGATCCAGTCTGACGCCAGGGGATATTCTAAGGTGAGGAATCTAACTAACGTGTTTCTTTTAGATTCTCTCTGTATCCGGCCTTTTCCATAAGGCGCTGTTGTGTCTGATGCGTGTACCAGAGCACCTTAAACTTAGACTGCAGGGAAGGACCCTGAGAATGGGCCAGTGGCACCAACATGATCAGTGTCAGAAGTGAAACTTTTGGCACATACTGTGGTGCTGCAGGAACTCTGATCAGCACTGCATGGGTACTGTATGGTACAATATTGGGGCAGACTGGTGCCAAGGGAAATCCCAATTGTGGTATCGGAGGTCCAAATGGTTCTATGGAGTATATAGGTGCATCAGAGGGAGCTGCGAGCTCTGGTACAATACTGTCAAGGCATCTAGGAACTGTGCTGGATCAACACCCGGTAAGAGAAAATTCCTGGCAAGCTGGAAAGGCTGCTGGCATTAGTGCCGGGAATGGCACTGGGGCTGGTGCAAGCAATGGAGCTGGGGCCACCATGGTAGCCGGGTCTGAGACACCTTTGACCCCAACATGGATCCAGCACCAAATACCAGCGGGAGAGCTATTTTAAGTTTCTGGATCCAGTCTAGTGCCTGGGGATATTCAAAAAGTGGGGAATCTGCAGGTAAAAGTATAAATCAGAAATTTTGTAATGTACATAGTTTAACAGTAATTAGCACTTTGACCACAAAGATGGACAATGTGTTAATTTATATTCTGTCTACCTTCTCTTGCAGATAAATAGCAATAGCATAGAAGAACACAATTTTTCTGTAAAGGTTTTCAAGATGCTACACCTCACTAATCATGTCAGAATTTGTCCACGCTAATCAAATGTTTCTCTTACTGACGTTACCAAATACATATCGATTTTCTACTACAAAAACTTGAGAAAATGAAATTCGAGGTGCCAAAAGCCTGCATTGCAGGATAGCCAATACCTTCGCCCTTCTCCTGTAGAATCCGGCACATGCGATCAATGGCTTCATCAACATGGAGTCCATGCAGATCCAAAACGTTCTCTGGCAGCAAAGACTCATTCACCCGATTAAAGATCTGCAAAGCCGCCAAGTGGTTAGCTTCCTTCACCTTCACTCCATGAAGATGCCCCTTGAAAATAAAAAGTAGCAAGAGTTATTTCTGAGTGTTTATTTTAGAGGCTATAGCAGAAAAACCTGAAACCTGTAATACTGGTGTTTGAAATAAAATAGCATGTGCCAAACCTTGCTTACGCAAAAACGAAGGCGTGGATTAACTGCACTAGCTGCATGACACGGATAATTACATTTCTACTGTGACTTAAGCATTAAGGATTGACATGTGCATACATTATGTTATGAGTATTTGTATACTGCGCATCTCACATTTTAGGTTTCTAGCACCAGGAGGGTATGCAGGTGCTAGAAAGAAAGGGTTGTGCTGGCTCTGGCAGGGCCTAATGATAAAGTCAGGCTTTAGTTTCTTGGAAAACGTGAGAACTGAGATGCCTGCTTACATGTGTAGGGGGAGGTCGTTCTAGGCTTTTAGAAGCTAAGTACAAGAAAGAGCAATGCTGCTAGCTCTAGGTCTTTGGATACAGGGAACATGAGTGAGCAGGCAGCCAGCCGAGTAGACGTTTCTGGTCAGGGTGTGGGAACTGATGTGGCTCTTAAGGTAGGAGGAGCCTAGATTGTACAGGGCTATATACATGTATGTGAGGAGCTTGAAGAGTGCACATTTGTGTAAGGGTAGAAAAGGTGTATTTCGGAGTATAGGGCGAAGTAGATTTGGCTAGTAAGGTAGTTGGGTGCTGATGGTGACAGAAAGAATTGGACCTCAGTTTTAGAGGAGTTAACCATGAGTCACCAAGAGTCATCCAATATGGGATGTAGTGAGACAGTCCAAGATGAGAGACTAAAGGTGGACCAAAAAGTTAAGAAAAGATACAAGGATTTGAGCACCATCAGCATAAAGGTTACATGAGAATCCAAATGAAGGGAGAACATCCCAGAAAGAAATGTTAGAGAGTGAGAAAAGGCTAGGGTCTAGGATGGAGCAGCCAGGTGGTATGTGAACTGGAACTTGGGTGAGTGTTGAGATCTAGGAGTCTCAGGTGAATGAGAAAGAGCATTCAGACAGGTGTAAGCTGAGCGATTTATCACCAAGCCCACTGAGGTCTAATAAGTTCAAAGAGGATAGCAATATGAAATGAGCAATGGTGACAAAGTTTGTAAACAGGTCAGATTGGTATGGCTATAGTTGTCGGGACAGAAGGTGAAGACTTCACTGTATAAATGTCAGCAAAAAGGTAGCATCTAACACCAGTTGTTCAAACAAAAAGGACAAGAAGATGAATTCTTCTAAAATATATTCTTATATCACTACAAAGATGAAGCTTGGTATAAATAAAAACAAACCATATATCATGAACGTGTTAGTATTTATAAATCAAACTGGCTGAAAAGCACATATAGGCAATTGTTGATGGATCGGAAAAGAGTGTGCACTTCCTTGGGTAAATAAGGATCCAGGTAATGTCCATCGACACAACTTTGCAGCACACGACAGTCTCCTTATCCACCATAATATTTTTTTTTAAACAGAAGGTGAGTGTAGGAAAGAAAGTACAGGCCAAAGCCTGAGTATGCAAGGGTTGCAAAGAGCTACTCCCATCCCACAGAATCAAACACCTTGTCAAAATCTACCCACAGAATGCCTAAGTCACTCGCCCCCACTTCAGGAGGAACAAGAGAGCAGTAGCATTCTAAAGATGCCCAATATTGTGGCTGGTAGATCGATCTAGCATGAAGCCATTTTGGTCGGGGGTGAATCAAAAAGTGGATGCGAGGGAAGAGATGAATACCCAACACTTTCGCTATTATTTTGGTCTCGATGTTTATCAGTAAAGGTCTGTATGATGCACTAAGTTAGATCGCTTACCAGAATTCAAAAGACCTGTTATGGTGGCTTCTCACAAGTCAGGGGCAGTTCACCATTGCTCAATGCCTGTGTGAGCGTGTCCCTAAGGTGTGGTGCTAATCTGGAAGAAAGGCACTTGAAAGGTTCAAACCAGAACCCATTAGCAAAGGAATTTTCCCAGAACAGAGTTGAGATATTGCATCAGTCACCTTGTCTATTGTGATTGTGCAGCCTGAGTCCACACTGTTAGTCTGAGACAACCAATGTCCGTGCCTCCTGTAAGAAAGGGTGGCATTCATAGCTGTAGAGAAGAGCTAAATAGGAGATAAATGCATATGTCACAGGTTTCCTTCTTACCAGCATCGAGCCTGACCTAGAACAAAGTTTTGTTAGCATGTCTATAATGGTTCTACCTCTTACAGAGTCAGCAAAACAGTTGACTGGATTTGTCTCCATGTTTATACATTCAGAACTGGGATGAAAGTGTTCTTAGCCTCTTCGGTTAGAAACTATCTCAAAGTCATTTGTACCCTTTTGTTCTAGGAGGGTTTCTTTTCGAACCTTTAATTTTTGAAGTCAAAGTCCAAATTCCAGTATGCATTTCTCCAGGGAGCAATTACCTCTAAGCACTCTTTTTTCAGACGAGATATAAATCTCAATGCCAACGGAGTAGAGGTCTGAAAGCCTCTCTAAGTATCACAGGTGAGGCTACTGATGCCTAGTTATATTGAAAGCAGGCTTCGGTTTATTAGTCATAACGTGCCATAAGACTTTAATCCATGATCCACCATGTCTTAAGCCTCCAAGTGCCCTTGTCTGAGTATTTTGAAGCTTCAATGGTGAGCAGGACTGGGACATAACCAAACAGGACTGGGGCATGGCCTGAGATGCCTCTTGGCAGTATGTCCACCCTTGTGGACAGTGGAGCATATAAAAGTGCATTACACACAGGTAACTCGATATAGATAACAAGGTAATATTTCTCCTCCTGCTTGGCCTAAGAGTAATAAAATCAGTTGTGGATTGATGCGCATATGATCCGGAATTTGTACTGGCAAAAACAGATATCAGTTTTACAGTAAAAGAAATGGTTGTTCACTTTGTAAATTTAGAATCACTAATGATACTTGTTCCATGGGAAATACGTGTAGTTTCCCCAGATATGTACAGGCACATTGATTTTCTGGGAAAGCACATCCAGCACCAATGTTGGGGTCCTTCATTGGTGAATATTCCCTAACAATAAATGTAAAAAGACCATGATGAACATCTCATCTCACCCTTGCGGATTTTATCCTGGAGTGCTATTGGCCTAAAGAATAAATTCAAAACAGAGGCTGAGCTGAAAGCTGCTAAAAAGCTTACCTCTGGCGCTCTTTTACTTTAAAAAAAACTCACCTACTGGGTAGCCAAAGTCTTGTGTTGACCAATAGAATTACAAACTTCCTTCACTCAATGTGCCTGTATCAGATAATACTCAAACAAATGGTAAAAATATAAACCATTATAACAAACTTAAATCCCCAACTTCCCCTCTGCCTTGCATTTTATCCAAGCAGTATCTGTTCCCTTTTGTCTATTCATACTGGGGAATCTCTTATCGGGAGGGGAGATACTATCATATGTGACAAAAAAACTGCAGAAAAGAGCGTTCCAAACAAATATAAAGACAACCATTTTAAACAAAGAGGAAGAACACAGCTAAGCTGCCCACATCCAATTAGAGAGGCAGGAATGCTGACCCCAGTGAAGGGTGAGTATATAGAGGTTGATTTTGCAAACATAAGTAGCAGTGTTCAACATTATAATACTGACCAGACTGCAGCCAGGGTATCTGGTATATGCACCATTTCTACCAACAAGTGGGTAGTCTAGACAGTGGAGGGTATATGATTCACAATGGGAGGGGTCGAACTATGCCTAGACTGGATATTCTGAAGATCAGAGGCTATCAGGCCGTTTGAACTGCTGAGTCTGTCACAAGGGCCTTGGCGAGACCACTCAGGATGTTGAGACAGGGCCTGGTCAGACATGGCTGGCCCAGATAATAGTGTTCCACTAATTCGGAGCTGTGCAGGGTTCCCTCCAACTCCTGTGTATGATCATTGTCTCATCGAGGTCTCTGTAGTGGCCTCTCACATTTAAAGAGTGGGGTCAATATTGTGAGTCATTTGGAGCCTCCCTATGTTGTCTGGAGTCGGGCTGTTCATCTAGCATGCCCCTGATGCCTCATAGGTAGCACAGAAGAAGGATTTGTTTGGCAGGTATAAATGCATGTAGCAGGTGCTCAAGTCTTTGAGTTTGTGCTGAACCTCACCAAATGATTTCCATAACATTAGGAAAGCTATAGTATAGTCAGGGAAAATCATTAGGCAAAGCGAGTCATGCTGAACCAATCCTAGGCCATGGATTTTTTAAGAATCTCATTCTTACAAACATTTTCTGAGATTCTATCCAGAACCTAACAGGCAGTTGTTTCTATAACCCCTCCAGCACCAAGGACCTAGTCAATGTTCCAAAACGAGACAGAGAACCTAATGGACTGCAACCCGCTGACCATTATATGAGTGAGGTGAGTATTAGGTAACAATCAGTCCTGTGAGACTATAAGAATAGTAAGTGCAACCCCAAACCCTCTTTCATCATGAATAGACACACTCAATAACACTAGGTAACTAGGAACATGTTTTCAAGATTTATTAAAATCAAAATCCTATCCTAGTGCACACAATATGAATAGTAGTTATCATAAAAGATAAACCAGATAGTAGCAATCATACTTGTCAGTAGTCAGACCAACAGAAAATATTATAACATTATGATGGTATTTTATGTTTTCTCAGCCTCAACCCCTCCCTTTCCTAGGCTAACTATGCTAAAAAAAAAAGGGCCTACCCAAGTTTCATAAATGGTCTACAATCGCATGCCTGTTTTTTAAACAATAGGAGCAGTGTTTAAGAAAGAAGCAGCAGCTGCTGTACTCGTCTCAGCGGCTCTGTAGCTTTCCCCAAGAAAATTAGTTTACAGCTACTAGATGACTCTCAACCTCCAATCCCTAGATTGAAGTTGTTCTCTATCTAATAATGCTTCATTCCAGTTGATATATTCTGTTTGAACATTGTTGAATTAACAATAAAAAATAAAGCCTCTCTAGCCTTTTACCTACTTATATTCTGTGAAACATTGCTTACTATTGAAAAACAATAACTGAGAGATGAAGATATTATTTTCTATGAAGCCTTGCTCATTATTTAAAAAATAATAACTAGACAAGCTACTCAAGCAAGGGTAAAATAAATATTAATATATTTGAACAAGCTGAACAATCATGTTGCACTGAAGCACAAGTTACTTACCCTTACTAATGCGCTTTCTGGAGGATATTCTGTCTAACCCCAGATTCCTCACTTTGTGATTATTTCATAGATGTCAGACTGGATCTGTAAACTTTTAGAACAGTACTTCTGCGTGCCGGTAGATGACGTCCAGCAACTTCACGCAACATTGTTCTGCTTCAGAAGTGAGAAGCACAGCTGTATAGAAGCACAACCCATGTGCACTGACATCTATTATTTCCTTAGACTGGTCGCTCCCTTAGACGTAGAGCCCAACAGTAGATTGGCATGACCAGTTTGCCGATCTCTAGACTGGGACCTTTTAGATGGAAAAGAACCAGTTCACACAACAGGGAGGTGGCAGGGTTGATGAGGAATCTGCGGTTAGAGTATCCACCAGAAAAAGTGTTACTCAATTTAAGCAACTTATATGATGGATACTTCTAACTACAGGTTCTGCACCTTGTGAATAGAAGGACAAGTTACTTACTTTCGGTAACAATGTATCTGGTAGAGACACAGTCTAGCCACAGATTCCTTAACTTAGAATATCCCCCAGGCGCCAGTCTGGATCCGGAGATTTTTCAGCAGCACCTCTGTACGCCGGGGGACGGCGCCGCATGGCTCCGGCCTGACGTCATCTACGGATATGTCGTTAGTGGAGCCATATAAGTGTCTCCCGGCGCACTGACGTCAGTTTTCTACAGTGAAACCTTTCCGCGCCAAAACGCGGAGCCAATACTAAAACTGAATGTGGGAACAGTGTGCCAAAAACGGGTAAACAACTGTTGAGACAACAATGATAATAAAATTAAAATAAAATGATGATGAGAAACATCACAATGCATTGTAGAGAGGAACACTACATAATGGAAAAAACCTGAAGGGCAAGAGCAGAGTACTCGCCTTGCAGAAACAGTCACAAATAAGGGGAGAACTAGACCCTCCAATGAGGCAAAACTGCAAATGAATGTAACTGTAAACGACAAGCAGTCTGCAACCACATGAATGCCAAGGTAAACGACAACGAGACCTAGACAGCATGAGTGTAAGGCAAAAGAGAACATTTCTGCAACAACAGAGAATGTGCAACCACGCCCCCTAAATATGATCAATTGACTACATCAAAGTTAAATAGACCGCAAACTAATGGACAAAGAATCATCAGGGGGCGAAGGGAGGGGAGAAGGACATGAGCAACCACCACACTGGAAGAACCAGGGTGCAAGTATATGTAGGGACATATTGGCGAGAATGGGTGGAGAAGCCGCAGGTATAACAGAAGAACACAACCTGACCAAGTGAAGGATGTGAAGTACACCAACAGGCACGAAGACCGAGAGCAATGTTAGAAAACCAGAAACTAAAAACCCAACCTGAAAAAAGGCCATCGCAGAGTGGGGAGGATGGGTGGGCGTTAAGGAATCTGCAGCTAGTCTGTGTCTCTACCAGATACATCGTTACCGAAGGTAAGTAACTTGTTCACCTGAAAGAGACATCTAGCCGCAGATTCCTTAACTTAGAATAGGTACCAAAGCTATATCCCTTGGGAGGAGGGTCTATGACTCAACACCACCAGGTTCCATAAAAGAACCAGTCCGCCAAGAAGATGGACTAAAACAGGTGGAGACCGCAATTGCAAGTGCGGCTGACACTAGATCATTAAGCTCCGGAAGGGAGAAACAACAAACAAAGGCAATGGCACCACAGTCTGTCAGAGGACAGTTCGAGACCTATACCTCCCAGGAAAGGACGAAGGAAAAAACATAGAGACTCGAAAGGCCAGTGCACAATGGAAGAAATCCATTAGCTGCTGCAATAACATAAGAAGCAGAACGAAGCACAATATCCATGGATCTGCAAAAAACAATGTCCCAGAAAAGGACAAAACAGTACAACAAGTCTGGCCATACAAAATAAGTACACACAACAGTGGATACCAAAATGGACATGTATAGGGACAGGTGTCACCCATGCCGAGACATACAAAACCATAACCACAGGTAGATAGGTATGTGGTTAAGAGGGATATGCTAACGCATAATGTGTGGACCGTGAAGTCACATACAAAAAGCTCATCGAAAGGAGCATCGACAGCACACCTGCGCAATTAGAAAGATACAGAATGTGCCCCCAGGTAGGCATACTTACCCACCCTATGCAGAAGGACAGCAGTGAAAGGACACCAGCAGAAGCCGTAGACACACACACACACAAGCCCGCTGTCATAAAAGAGAGAGAGAGAGACACAGGAAGTGAGCTCCATCGCAGTGTGTAGATCATATAACACACATATACATATATATAAATGGATATATCCACATATATATGTAAATGGATATATCTATATATCTATATCTATCTATCTATCTATCTATCTATCTATCTATCTATCTATCTATCTATCTATATATATGGTTCAAACAAAAGCCCTCGAGCTTCGAGAAGGCACACGACGCTCTCCCCATCTCCGATGTACAAGCCCTGCTGTCACTCGATTTCCTGGCACTCAAACATTAACACCACAGTCCGACGCGTTGTTTGAACCATTAATTTGCACGGCTACCCTTGGCCGTGGAGAAGAGCACCATTCTTGACTCGGACTGAAAGCGTGATGCGTGTCTGAGAGTGAGAAGGCTTTTGGAAGGGAACTTTCCTATCTATCAAGCACGCAATCCAGAGGGTGATCTTACTCGCTAACCTGCCACTCTACCTACTTAAGGAATATAAGAAGGCATACTTACAGGGAGACTGAGCCTACTCAAGGTTTTACTTACCCACCTCTCAAGGACCGCATATACCAGCATGCTGTTGGTTGTAAAGACTGTGCCACGCCCACTCAGAGGCGTTCCTCCATTAATAAATTGTCTAATGAAGCGAGAGGTGAGTCGTCATTTCCCCCTGTGCCTGTGCATGAAGAAGGGGCGTACCAGCCTAGAAACGCGTTGGACTGTGGTGTTAATGTTTGAGTGCCAGGAAATCGAGTGACAGCAGGGCTTGTACATCGGAGATGGGGAGAGCGTCGTGTGCCTTCTCGAAGCTCGAGGGCTTTTGTTTGAACAAATATATATATATATATATATATATATATATATGAATAGATATCCAGACTTTTCACAGAAGTGTCCCAATGTTCGAGACTCCTGAAGCAGGAAACGGACACCGATTAGTGCTATTATTTCTTTATTCCATGCAGTAAAATGCCGCCATGACGCGTTTCGGGCTCACAAGCCCTTGATCACATGACATGCTGTTAACTTTTTTTTCTTTTTTTATACATAAAGTGCTCGTGCAATCATAGACCGTGAAGACAGACTTAGCGTTCTTACTGTCATATAAAACTGCGATTTTGACATAGTGTCAAAAATATCACAGGGTTATAATAAAGTTACAACAGAGTCAACATCTGAAGTTAAAAGCATTCGTTTAAACATGCCAATATTCATTTGAACCATTGTAAACTTATCATGTTGCAAATCCATTTAGTAAGCATTTAAAGCAAGTTGTCCATGTCTTTTTTTCTCATATAACGTATGTCATTTGCTAGTAGAATTGTGGCTAATGCCGGAGGACAAACAAAACCTCTATCGCTGTAATGCAGAAAGACGGTTTCATTTCCTGTGTAAATACACTGTGGACAGCAAAAGTTACAATGGTATAAGATGTTTGCAAACTTTAGCCCTGTGACAAACTAATTCTTTTTAAATAAAAGAGATTGTTAATAAATAGGAGGGTATGCATTCAAATACGTTTTAAAACCATTCCAAATGTAAAAACACTTAAAACATTATAAAACCATATTTTAAAATGCAAATTTGTTCCCTTCCTGCAAAAATAAGAACATTACTTTGTTCATATCTATAACTTAATAGTATGTTGAACTAAGTCTGAAAATGTAAAGTGCTGAGGATATGTGCAAAACCTGAATTGAAAGTGCAAATAGTGCTAAAATAAGTTAAGAATGAGATGATTAAAATTCAGTATGTAGAAAGGGACATAATCCTCTTTTAGCCAAAAGAAGGAAAAGGTCTAAGAACTTAATACAAAATTACAATATTACAATAGGGAGTCTGCTGACATATGGGAGGATATCTCAATTGATTAGGTTATAAATATGTACTCTGCTTCTTTGCTAATGCTGGAAGCCTAATATTTATAATGATAATAACCTTATAATTAGGAAACTATTTCTACAGATTAAAGTTCTGTCAGTAGGAATTAGAGCCAGGTATACAGATCCTCGGTCGTGTTAATATATATATATATCCAGTAAAAGCGATCAATCCTTCCTTGTTTAAAGATTGCGCCGAGCCCCAATTCATTTCATTAGCGTGCTTTATTTAAAGCAATGACAAACACAGTCCCGATGCGTTTCAGAACCTTAGTTACTTGGTCACGGGTCAACAGACGTTAACGTGAGTCATGTGATATAGTGCAAAAAATGATAACAATACAAACAAAGGACTACGGTGTTGCCATGATTGAGAGACTGCTTACACCACCATATTGGAATGGTTCATTAATACCTGATAGTATCTAATGGTTTCAAATTCAAAACACTTGACCACAACTTAAAATGATTTCGAAAATAACAGAAATGAAAAAGTAATTTCATACATGATACATTCAGGTTTGATCAAAATTAAATGTCAGTTGTTGTCATTTAAGCATCGCGTTAATGTCAAAACATTCTGATTTCATGTTTAACAATATTGCCCTAGTGGTTGAGTATTCACAACTACTAATCGCAATGTTGGCTACTTGTTTCATTAATGCCCTAGTGGGCCAATAGCGAATGTGTTTCCAATTCATTAAATGATACCAATTCATGAGGTTTAATACTGCAATTTTTCACAACAAGGCATACACTCCGTCTCCTACAAAGATAAAACCAAATGCACTAATCAATATAATGGTTACTATTCACCTATTAAAAACAATACAAACATGTACGAAAGGCAACATTTCGGGATTCATTATATAAAAAAACGTTACATTTGAGTGGTCAGGTTGGAGCTACATCTTAGCCAAGATGAACTGCTAATTCTTCATCTTTATTGATGCTCCCGGGGAACATGGTTTCGTACTTTATTTTCAACCGTGATTCCAATCTGCGCAACTCTTGTGTTCCATTTCCCCCTCTTTCAGAGATAGCAATTCTGTCGAGGGCACAATATCTCAATAAGCCAATATCTTTATTGTGGCATTCTTTAAAATGCCGAGCAATAGGATATTGCCTATCCTCATTTGTTATGGCACGCATGTGTTCCAAAATGCGTAATTTAACCTGGTTGATCGTACTAGCAATGTACACCAGCTGGCAAGGGCATATAAGTGCATACACACAGAAATCCAATTTGCAATTTAGATGCTTTCTTATGATGAATGGTTTCATAGTTTTAGATAAAACTATCTGTTTACAGTTGAAACTGTTCCTGCACGCTTTGCATGAAGTACATGTAAAAAATTCCTGAACATTTTATCTAGTTTCCTTTTCAGGCATTAAAATATTTCTACATAGTACATCTTTTAGGGCTGGACATCTTCGAAATGTAACTTTTGGAGCAGGCTAGAGAGGTCTGCATATTCAGAGGCGGAATGAGCACTACCAACCAAAGTCAAGAGTAAAGATGGAAGATCCAAGAGAGCTACGCTACCCTTGTAAGCTCGTTCATGAAGAAATCCAATGAAATCAAGTGGACCATGATGAAACAAGAACAAGTCTTGTTTGTTTCCTTTAATGCTATACTGCTATAGCAGAAACCAGAACAAATCTCCTCGGAGAGGAGGAAGATAACAATCCTCAGAGGAGCACGCCACATCCTCAGGAGAGACCTACACCACCTAGGAAAAACTCTTCCTGGAACAGTGTACAACACTGCCTGTGGCAAGTTAGAATGGGTATTCAATAACAAACGAATACCCCACAGAGGGTGTGTCGCGTTCCATAAAAAGGGAGTACCTCTTGAGACTAACTCCGAGACAGAGGAAACAAAAGTAAAGGCAGAACCAGCTGTATAGCTGTAGAGTCCGACTAGGAAATACCAGCTTGAGCCCAGCAACGAACACCAGAGAAAAGCAGTGACAACACTGCAACCAATGTAAACAAGAAGACCTCAAAAGGGGACTAAAAACAATGCCCTTTTACCGAAAACCAGACAAAAGACGCTGAACGCTGAGTCAGCATGACTGTCAAAAAGATGGGACCCATCAAAGGGTTAGTTCCGAAGATGCTCCTGAATATTTTCAGGAAAAGTGCCATCACGCAGCCAAGCAAAGCGACGCAAAGCAACTGATCTGGCCATTGCCCGACCCACAGAATCAGTGGTGTCCATGGCAGACCGATTTGAAAATTGTGCCAGCTCACGCCCATCCTGGAGCACCTGAGTAAGTTCAGCTTGGAGGCCTTCCGGAAGCAAGCGAAAGAAACGCTCCATCGAGTCCCAGAGGGCGAACGTTGCCTGGGTAAACACGTAGGACGCGTTCAAGGACCGCTGCCGACCACGTTTCCAACCATTAAGACTCCCTAGTGGTAGGAAGGATCGGAGCAGAGGACAGGGCAGCAAAACAGAGGCTGTCTGAATGACAAGCTCTTGAACCGTAGGATGCAGAGACAAACAGACTGGATCATCTGGAGCCGGGGGATGATGATGTACTATAGCACAGTCTACCAAGTCCCCCAACGAGGGTCTCGCCCAGGCCCCTAGAAGAATGTTGTACAACGACGAACAAAAAGGCAGCAAGGGCTCACCCTCTGCAGTGCCCTGGTGGAGCAAATCCAACAAAGGATCGGAGAGCAAAGAGATGAAGATGGCTGAAACTGTAAGATATCTGCAGCTTTCGAATGATCCGTGCAAACACTGAACTAGCCTCTGTTGCCATCCTAGGAGGCGACAACAAATTGTAATTAGGGAACGGTTGCAGGCGAACACGACCAACAAAAGCCAAAGGCCCCTCAGCCCGAGGGGGTCCCAGTGCATGCAAGTGCTCCACAGCAACCTACTCCGAAGGAGGCTCGATCATCGTTGGGGAAGATGAACCCCCAGGGTCCATGTCCTCCATTTGCAAGTGTGGAGGGAGGCTCCAGTGACCGGTGCCGGACCGGTGTCGACTCGACATCCACAGCGGTGTTGGACAAGTCCCAGACTGCAGCTACAGAAAACACCTTTCCAGGGGGCTCCACCGAGCTGTCCCCTAACTCTGGAGGTGGACTGTGTCCTGATGTTTGCATGGGAAGCCCCTCCGGGCCGACTCCCAACGTCGCAGAGACTCCAGAAGCGAAGTCAAGGTCCTCGACTGGCGCCGAGGGCAAACCCACCGGGGAGCTCCCAGTCAGAGTCCCTACCACCTCTGTGGGGCCTGAAGGCGCACCAGGGAGAGGGGTCGGCTCAAAGATAGCCCACAAGGCCAGGAAATAGCCCGCCATCTGAGTCCTAGTCACCCGAATACCTGGAAATGGTGGATAGGTGGGGGTCGACTGCTGCGGTGCCGTGTCCGCCAAAGACCGGGAACAACGGGCACCGACGTCAGACGGCCTCTGTGACTTCTCTTTGTGCTTACCTGAGGGAGACGAGTGACGTCCATGGGAACGATCCCGCGACCTGCCTCGAACCGGGGCCGGTGAAGGAGACCGATGACGCCAGGACTCCGAGCGGGACATCCAGGTGGACAAGAGCTTCATCTTGTGTTCCCGCAGGGACTTCGGCTTCAACTTCCGACAGGCGTCCCACACTTCAGAGTCGTGATGCTGACCCAAGCACTACATACAAATCGCATGCGGGTCCGTCGCCGACATATGCCACGTACAGGACTCACTCACTCACTTAAAGGCCCGAAGGCATCACAGGCTTTTACCAGATGCAAAAAGCGCCAGAGAGGCCTAAGAACAAAAAGGGCAGAGGAACCGCTTCTCTTGGATCCGCGTTGCAGCGCGGAAAAGAATGACATCAGCACGCCGGGAGGGACTTATATGGCTCCACTAATGTCATATCCGTGGACGAAGTCAGGGCGGAGCCATGCGGCGCCATACCCAGCGCACAGAGGTGCTGCTGAAAAATCACAGGATCCAGACTGGCACCTGGGGGATATTCTAAGTTAAGGAATCTACAGCTAGATGTCTCTATCAGATACCACAGCAGTACCTACCCAGGTGGTGTGCCTGTGGACTGGCTCAAGCAGGCAAAATGCAAATCTCTATGGACATGACAATCAAGGCAGTAGTGTTTTTCTGAATGTGTTCACCAATGCCCACTAAGCTGCCTGACAAATCTCTAGCACAGCCCGCAGTGGTAGCAGCTTTGGCTCTTGTGAAGTGAGCCCATAGGCCTTCTGGAGGCAACTTCTTGGCCAGTGCATAGCAGGTCCTAATGCAGAGCACAATCCATCAAGAGAAAGTCCGCTTCTGCACTCCCTTGCCCTTCTTTGTACCAGCAAACCCTACAAAGAGTTGATCATTCATCCAATGTTATTCGGTGTGATCAATGTAAAAACTGAGGGCGAGGGGGGGTCCTCCTCCATGGGGGAGAAAGGTGGCCGACACACATCCCCACGATATGAATTTCACATGCCCCACACACGTGTCCACTTCTTAGGGCAGCCACGGGCTACATACACAGTTTTTTCTCTGAACATTGAACAGTCTAGGTCCTTCTCCCACTGGCCCACCTCCGGAGGCCGAGACGCCCCCCACTGCTGAGCAATGTTTCTTTTAGCAAGCATGAGCCCTAGAGAGGCCCATTGCAGCTGGCAGTCATTCAAATAATTTGGTTCCCAGATATTTAACAAACCTCTACGAGCATTCAGGGTGAGCTGAGTGGAAAGGACAGCGTTAATAACATCATGCACGCTACGCCAGTAAGATTGAATACTAGCACATTCCCAGATTATATGTATGGAGGTGCCTGTTTGGCCACACCCCCGCCTACAGTGCCCCTCATCCACTTATACCCTGTGGAGGATTTTGAGCTGAACTAGCCGGAGGCGTGCCGGTATCGCTACGACTCTAGGCGAAGATACGGCCTCCTGCCAGTCCTCATCATCCATCTCAATTCCATCCCTGGACCACTTCTCCCGAGGCGACTGGAGGGGGTCCACCGTGTTGTTTATTAGTTTCTTATATATTAGGGATATAGTGTGATCGGGAACAAGACCATCTAAAAGACCATCTAAAACTCTATACTCCAGTGGAGAGGATTCAGGAGGGGTGTTACCGCGCTGTAGGTGGGAAAGCAAAGCATGCCTGACCTGTGTATATCGGAAAATTTCAGAATTTGCTAAGTCGAACTGCTGCTGCAAGGTGGCGAATGATTTAACGTCATTTTTATCGCATAGGTCACGTATTTGCAAGATTCCTATTAGGTCCCACTTGTCGAACCCCTTTATTTTCCACAAGCTACCCAGTTGTTCGGAGTCCCACAGTGGGGTCGCAAGAGTGAGCCTGCGACTCCATCCGAGACATTTGGTGGCAGTGTGCCAGACGTGGACTGCATGTTTGGTGGGACCCGTGAGGGCAAACCGGCGCGGCCCGGAATAGAAAGCTCTGTTATAGTTCCCACCCGGTAGGAGCCACCTGTCCATAGTATAGCCTGGGTTCCCGGGGAGGGTGTAAGTTCCATGGTTTATGGCTGCCAGATGGGCCACCCTATAATACTTCTTAATGTCGGGGAGGCTAATGCTCCCATCATACCAATTTAAAGTGAGCTTTTTAAGGGCAATACGTGGCTTTCCACTCCATAGCAAGTCACGTTGGAGGCCCTCCACCTCTCTGAAGTAGGACGCCGGGATCAGGTCTAAGGAATTCTGCAGGGCATATATAAACCGGGGCAAAGACATCATCTTGAAAAGGGCCGCCTTTCCCAGTAGGGAGAGCGGGAGTGATTTCCAGTTGTTTATGTCCTTGCGCAGCCTGGCCAGAGGGGGGAGGGAGCACATTTTGGGAATAACGGAGCTATGGGTTCAGGGAGAGAAAAATCCCCAGGTATTTAAACCCATCGGAGCATAGTTGTATTGGGCATCCCCGCGGTGGGACGGGCAGCTCCCCAGCCAAAGCAAACCACAAAGATTTGACCCAATTGATAGAATACCCAGAGAACCTGCCAAATATGGCAAGAATATCAAAAACCACAGTCAAGGACTGTCTGGGAGAGGTCAAGTACTGCAGGATATCATCCGCGTAAAGCGAAATGTGGTCTTCCCAATCTGGGGACCAGCGCATGCCCCGGATCATCGGATCCCAGCGTATCCATGCCGCCAGTGGTTCCAAGGATAGGGCAGATAAGAGAGGTGACAGCAGGCACCCCAGCCGGGTCCCTCGGCCCAGCTCAAAGGTGGCAGATTTTTTGTTGTTGACCACTACCTGGGCCAGCGGGTTGGCATATAGGAGCTGTACCCATCGGATGAAGTTTGGGCCAAACCCAAACTTTTCCAGCGCTGCCCAGAGATACGGCCATTCAATGGTATCGAATGCCATAGTGGTGTCTAGGGAGACTATCACCGCTGGTTCCAGAATAGAGGCTGCTCTGCCCAGTACCCCATGCACCCTTCGCAGGTTAAGTGCAGTATTGCGATGTGGAATGAAACCCGACTGGTCGGGATGGACTAGATTTCCAATAACAGTGATCAGACGGTTGGCCAATAGTTTAGCCAAAATCTTAGATTCCGCATTTAGGAGGGAGATCGGTCTGAACGAACCACAGTCAGATTTTGGTTTCCCCTCCTTATGAATGGTGATGATGGTGGCCGTCCTTTGGTCCACAGGCAGGGACCGTTTTCCCCTGGATTCTTCATACATACCCCTAAGACAGGGGGCAAGCTTTTCTGGTTTAAGTTTGTATAACTCAGTCGGGAGTCCATTAGGGCCGGAGGCCTTACCTGATCGGATGGACCTTATCGCTTTCGCTATTTCAGCGTTGGACAGGTCGCTGTCCAAGAACTCGCGATCTACTGTCGGAAGGGTGGGCAAGGCAATGTCTGCTAGCATCAGGCGGGAGTCCTCAATTGAATAGGGGGCTGCAGACGAGTAAACGGAGCAATAGTGCTCAGCAAATGGGTCTACAATTGCCTGCGGGTCTGCAATATGGCCACCCCCCTCCCCTCGGAGTTCCGGCACTAGACGGTTAGTCTATTCCTTCTTATCCAGCCATGCCAGTAGTTTTCCGGCCTTGTCACCCATTTCATATATCTGCCCTTGCACCGCTCTACCCAAGGCCTTAGCCTGGTCAGTAGCCAGTGCGCTGTATTCTTGCTGTCGAAGTTTTAAGTAGTGAAGTTTGTCCGGAGTGACCTCCGATTCCAGATCAGTTTCTAGCTGGCTAAGTTCAGCTTCAATGGCCTCGACCCCGAATCACTGATTTAAAGGCTTCCCACAACACCTTTGGAGAATCTACTGACCCTTCATTATCCATAAAGTAGTTATCTATTGCTGTGAGGAGCATTTTATGAATCTTGGGGTCTCTAAAATACCATGGGTTGATGGGGGCCACCCGCCCCACTTGTTTATAGTTAAGGACCATGTAGAGCCAGACTTGTGTGTGGTCGGAAATACCTCTAGCTAAGTGCCTGATCTCATGGATATGGGCTGCCTATGATGCGGGAACCAAGAAAAAATCTATACGCGAAAGGCTCCTGTGTGCTCCTGAGTGGAAGGTGTATTGCATGGTGTTAGGATGATAGGTCCGCCACCCATCCACCAGCCCTAAGGTCTCAAGAAAATCAGGAAGCCAACTTGCCGCAGGGTTAAGGACTCGGGGAGGATGCCGATCCAACTCACCCGAAACCACTGAGTTAAGGTCTCCTCCTGATATCAACAAACTCTCCGGGATATTAAGTTATATGGTCCCTAGGTCTCTGAAGGTGGTAGCGTGGAGGCCAGGCGGTACATAAACCGATAGTAGTGTGATGTGGTGGCCCTCCCAAGTGCCCGAGACCCCTACATACCGTCCCCGATCGTCTACCCAGGTTGATTGCACCGCTAGGGGAAGGGACTTCCTCACCATAATACCCACCCCCTTCGAGCTGGAGGTGAATCCAGCATGAGCCAACATTGTGTAGCCCCCTCTGTGTAGGGCTTTGCATGCGTTACCAATGAGATGGGGTTCTTGAAATAAAACGACATCTGGGGCCTGGCGCTTGACATACTGAAGAACGACACTACGCTTGATTTTGTCCCCCAACCCATTGACATTCCAACTTAATACCTTAATCCCTACGTCACCCTGTGTCGCCATATCTGAGTCGGGGATATCTCTGCTCTCATCACTGGAGCAACCACATGCATATTCATCTCCTCCGCAAGAATAACAATAGACGATGATGATACACTGAATTTAACCAAAACCAAACAAAACACCCAACCCCAACATCCCCCCTCCCTGCTTCCCTGCACTCTGGGCCTGAAACTGCCCATAGAAAACTTGCAGAGTGCCTGTCGCCCTTGAATGAAGAAAAAAAAAGGGGGGGGGGCTAATAGAGCGCTCCGCCTCCCTAACCCCAACAATCAAATATGCCTCCTCATAAAACTAAATGTGTCAGGTCTACAAAAAAAAGAGGGGGGACCACAGAGATTAAGGATCACATACAGGATTTCCTACTCATACCCCCCCACCACACCCCCGCCCCGCGTCCAACACACCCAACCCGGTACCCAATGTCACCGCGGAACTCCTCTCAGGGTGGGCAGACGTCCTCACTCTCTCCTCCGGCATGATCACCCGGGCTTCTTCCTCCTCGGTGCTCAATCCAATCCGCCACTACCTCCGGTCAGTCAAAAAACCAGGCCTTGCCGTCAGCCTCAAGCCGGGAAGAGCATCGCATACTTCAGACCTTTATGCCGAAGCATTCGTTTCACAGAGAGGAAGGACCTCCTTTGTTTCTGCACCCGCTGAGTGAAATCTGGGAAAAAGGTGATGTCTGCATTCTCAAAACAGAGCGGGCCCCCGCCCTGGAGTTCTGGAGAATGACGTCCCTGTCACGAAAATTCAGAACCATGGCAAGGATCGGCCGCGGGGGAGCGCCCGGTCTGGGACGGCCGTCCGGGACCCTATGCGCCCGCTCAATGACAAAAAACTTGCTGAGACCCCTGGGTTGAAGATGCTTCAGAATAAGGTCCTCCACAAACAGGTCCGGAGACTGACCTTCTGCTTTTTCCAGAAAACCCAGGGTGCGGAGGTTATTACATCGGAGGCGGCCTTCATAATAGTCAAGTTTTAGGTCCATAAGTTTACGGGAGTCCTGAAGTTCATGAACCTCTCCTTGGAGCTGGGTGACATCTCCGACCAAGCTTGCTGTGGTGATCTCTACCTGTTTGACCTTTTCGTTTAGTTTCCCTAAGTCCGCCCCGATAAGATTCACATCAATTGCTATGGTGTCCATCTTATGCTCCAGGGAGGTCTTTACCCCGTTGATCGCCTCCATGACATCTTTTAGGGACAGTTCCTGTTCCTCATCTCCTGCGCCCCCCTGGGAGGCCCCTCCGGACAGTCGGTTTGCTGCAAGTCTTTGGGGACCGTGTACCGGTCCAACTTATTAGTCTGCGCCGGCTTGAGCCCCCGGGCTCCAGTTCCCTTGCCCCGATCCATGACACCGCCCGGCTGATGAGCCGGTTGCTTTCAGGGAGTGCGTCCGCCAAGGCCTCCGGCAGTGTCCCCCCAACCAGAGAGCCGCCGGTCTCTCCCCCTCCAGTGGTACAAAAGTCGGGCGGAGCAATGCAGGTTCAAATCCCCCACGGAGGCACCTCAAAATAGCAATGTCACACAAACAGTGACCGGGTTGCAGGGTCAAGATGCAGGTCCCACAGAATCCAGTGCACCTCCCCAAAGAGGAGTGTCCCCCAGCGCTGCATTCAAGAAGTCTGAGAGGAGAGTGCGCCGCATCCACTTATCCCAATGATGATATGACTTTGGAGGGCTCGCATCCCAGTCCGCACTGCCGTCGATAGGCCACTGTATCACCCACTGGTAGTGCTGATGCGTTATGGGGCGGCTAGCTTTTCCCTCCACCCCCTCAGTATGTGCCACAACAGAAAGTTAGGAGGGGTGGGGGGTTTGTAATGATTACAGTTTCTGGCGCCCATGTAGTCGTGTCACTGCTCACCGGCACACATCCCACACGTCATGTGCCTTGCCGCTTCTGGGCCCTACCCCCCCCCCCCCTTGCTGAGGGTGTCCTCACTGGGCCGGACGGTCACCGCCGAGGCACCGATAAGCACTCACCGCATAGCTGTGGCATGTCAATCTCCCGGGGCAGTCACACACGGGGTTCTTGCAGGTCCCGGAGCCGCGCCCCGGCTTCCCACCTCACTGTGGGTCCCGGCCTCAGGCCGGAGAGCAGGCCGCACCGTGACAATCCCGCCGCCTCCGCCCCAGGTGCAGACAAGGTCCCGGCAGAATGCCGCCGGCCGCGCGCTGCCTCAAGAAGCAGTAGGCGGAACCAAGCTCAGCATCAATGCGGGGGAGTGTCTGGCTGTGTGGAGCCCCACCTCGGCTCTCTGCTGCACTGTGCTCCCCGGCTCCGTGCCAACGGGCAGGCCCCACTGCGCAGAGCGTGGCTACACCGACCCCGGGCATCAGACGCGGGCAGGACGGGGACTTCTAACCCTCCGATCAGGGTTCCTACCTTCAGGTGGCACGGATACGTGTGGCGGATAGATGAATAAGGAAGGTCAGGCGGCGGAGCTCTGCTCTACGTGGCCATACTGGATCGCCGCTTGGCCACGCCCCCACTGAGTACTCTCTTGGGATCCAAACAATGAAGTCTCTCTTCATTTTTTAAGGGATGAAGTGGAGCAAAGAAAGCCGGAAGGGTGATAGCCTAAGCCTGCCTGACGTGGAACGGAGTTTACAGTTTAGGTAGGAAAAAAGCTTGGGTCATCAACACCAGCTGATGGGGGAAAGGAGCATGGTGTAAGGTGGCTGGACAGAAGGATCATGAAGCTTGCTCACTCATCCAGCTGGTGTTATGCCAATTAGGAATATTGTTTTGAGGGTCCGGAGAAGTATTGGACTACTGCGCATCAGCTCAAAGGGAGTATGCATTAAAAAAATGTAAGAACCACACTTAAATACCCCTATGGTATCACAAAGGGCTTTGGTGAAAATAAATGTTGCATACATTTAAAAAATCTCAGCACAACTGTTCATTTAAACAATGTAGGCTGATCCAGCAACCGCAAAAAAGCTGACAAGCAGAAAAGTAGCCTTTAACAGTCCCAATAGCAAATCCTTGCTGGGCAAGAGACACAGCAAAGAACGAAAAATCAGACAACTTGGTCTGCAGCAGGTCAATCTGGCTAGTGCAGCACCAACCTACAAAGTTGTCCCCATGACTGGCATACAGTGATTTTATAGAGGGACGCCTCACAGCCAGGATGACATTAACAACCTCACGAGAAACGTCAAATGAGGTCCACTGCCACCGGTCAATCTCCAAACATGTAGATGCAGACTGTGCAAGCCCGGAAGCAGCACCCCACCCAAGATCCACCCAAAGTGGCAGCTTGACTGGAGGACAGATGTTCATTCCAAGACGTTCCCGGTACCACACTCTCCTGGCTAAATGCAGTGCCACTATGATGACTGGCTTGTTTGTTCCTGATCTTCTCCAGAACTCAGGGCAGGGTAGGCAGGAAGAAATACAGGAGTCCCCAGTCCATTATAGGTGGAATGCATCTCCGACAGAAAGCTACTTTGGGAAGTCCAACATAAAAAAATACTGACCGTGCATTTTCGGAGTGGCGCAAAGATCAAGCCAGAGTTTGCCCCTTTGATCGAAGATTCCCTGTGTCACCTCTGGGTGTAACTGACATTTGATGTCTGCTAAGCATCAGCAGCTGCGCTTGTCTTACCTTGCGTTTAGAGATCCCCTTAGGAGCTTCACTACCAGGGACATTCACTGGCAGTCCAGACACTTCCAGAGGCGTAAATCTCCTTGGAACAGAACAACACTCATCTGCTTTTTGCAGTACCACCTAGTGGTGGTGTTGTCCGTGAACACCTTCATCAGTCTTTCTGGCAGTGTTTCTCTCGGATAGGGCCTTAGACATAAGCTCCATTGGTACAACAAAACAATTTTGAGGGATCAAATATGCAGAGTTCTATTTATCATCATATCATTTTAATAAGATCTAAAGATAAATGACAAATTGGTGCTCCAAAAAACGTGGCTGTGCAGGTGAATTGCAACAATGGTGATGGTGCATTTGTGATTTTTTTCCAATTTTTTTGTCTTGTTTCCACAGCTTATAATACAGAAACAGTGCACTGGAGCCCCTGCAACCCTCACCCACACCACACCAAACATAACATCATAGGCATATGCACATTGCCATGTACCCTCCCAGTCAGTCACCTTCTCTGAATCCAACACACTTTGGTTAGGAGCCTCCTGCACATTGTCAGATTCAAGGCCCAGCTGACAACCCAGGTTATAAGTGTGCCTCAGTAGCACCTCTCGTTTGCCAATCTCACCCAAGCCCCATTCACTCACCTTCACCCCTGTGCATAGCCCTCCCATTGATGAACACAAACGAGAAAGGAACAATATTTAACAGGGTACAGATCCAAGTGTCTAAGGGGGTCTAGTATCATCTTTCGCCTCCAGGTTGTAGATATCCCAGGCAATGAGACTTAGTTCAATGCCCTCCTCACATGGGCATCCCTCATAACATCCACTTCAGCTTTTGCTCATTTTAGTAAAGTGTGGAACCAGGTCTTCACATCGCGGCCCATCAGGGATTTCCATGACAGTGCGATCTGGCACTTGTATAAGATAAATGCCAAGTCAAGGAACCTATGGAGATATTTGTCGACTTTAGCCCTGTGCCTGATGCGCAACAAGCAAGATTTCGGGGTGGCTACTACCAAACTGTCGACCAGGGCAGACATCATCTTCACTATCTCCACCCAAGTCCGCTCAATCACCAGGCAGTCCCACACCATGTAAAAAAGCCTGCATCAAGCATCCCACAGCTAGGGTACCCTGAGTCAGCAGTGGGGTACATGTGTGCCATGCCGTGTGTTGTGAGGTATGTTTGGTGCAGGTAGTTGAACGGGGTAAACAGGAACCTGGGGATACCTTGGACCTACCATAGGGGTGTCTGATGTGCATAAAAAGGGAAGGGTAAGGCCTGGCAAGTAGGTGCACTTGTCAGGACAACATAGCAGTTTAACAAACTGCGCGCATGCACTGTAGTGGCAGGCCTGAGTTCTCTCTTTAGGGCTACATGTGTGTGTGGCACAATTAGTGCTGCAGGCCCACTAGTTGCATTTGCATTACCAGCCCTGGCACACATAGTGCACTTTACTAGGGACTTTACCAGTAAGACAAACATATCAATCATGGACAACCAATTACCATTACACTTTACACAGGGAGCACTTGCACTTTGACACTGATAAGCAGTGGCAAAGTGCCCAAAGCATCTAAGTTGGCAACACCATGTCAGAAAAAATGTCTAGGGGGAAGGCAAAAAGTTTAGGGAACTTTAGCCAAAAGGGGCCAAGTCCAATAGGCCTGTTAGGTTAAAATTGCAGAAGAAGGAGAAACAAGTACTACTACCACCATGCACTGTACTGACAGTTGC
This sequence comes from Triturus cristatus, assembly GCF_964204655.1. Lineage (NCBI taxonomy): Eukaryota > Metazoa > Chordata > Amphibia > Caudata > Salamandridae > Triturus > Triturus cristatus. The sequence goes on from NC_140582.1 coordinate 853,003,476, forward strand.
CTCATGGGGTCAGTTCTTTTTGAATGAGGACACTGCTGTGATAACGATGTTCCTTGTCTGACCACAACCCCTGCACAGTCAGGCTTGGAAGATGGGCTCCCAAATCAAATCAGAGACAATCTTTGACAATAGTTTATGAAGGGAGGGCCTGGTTAAAAGTCATCCCCTTCAGACTGTCCCTCTTACACCACCAATGGGGAGGCTGTTTCAAACAAAAGGATAAACTCGACTTATCTTCTCAATTGCTTACCCACTGAGACCACTGGTTTTTGAAGGATAAGAAGGGTTGCATTATGTTGAATTAACGTGCAAGAAACAATTGATACTTTGAGGGATGAAACCTCCTGAGCAGTAAGAAATGGAGATTTCAGAAGATGGAATCATTTTTGAAAAATGGTCGAAACTCTCCCCTCCGAAGGACGCACTTTTCTATGCTCAATGTTTGTGGTCACCTGCAGGTACGTGTGCACTTTGACACAAATCAACGTGGATTTCTTGAGGTTGACCTTACGGCCCAGATGACGATGCAGTAAAATAGTGGTCTTGAAGTGTTCTTTCTGCTGTGAGAGCTTTAATTAATCCTATGATGGCACACATGTCTGTCCACCCATATTTCTATGTTGACACGTATGACATTGATCGGTGTTCTCAGGAACAGCAGTAAAGACATGAGTGGTGATGATTGCGATGTCGCTTTTTCGCTCTTAAGTGCCCTCTTTGGGAGTGTTTGCTAGAACAGCACACAGACACCATAGGAGAGGTACCATCGCTGCTCCCCAAGCAGTACTTCTGTTTTTAATTCCTCTGCCCTGAGATCTTACAATTTTCCAGATAGGCAGATTCCTTCAAGACATTTATGACTCGGTTTGTCATTTTTTGACAAAACTCACACTCCTTTACCGAATATGAGAACGGTAAATAGCATGTGGGGCAGAGGCCGCCTTCTTTCGCCCACAGGAGGGACACTTCACAAAAAGTACTTCTTGTGCCTATATCTGATGCTACCCAGGCACTATTAGCATGTATAAGAACAATCCTATTTACGCTACCCTCTATAGTAGCAGACTGGTGCCGCTCAAATGTCAGTATAGTTGTGGATGTTGTTGTCTTCTATTTATCAGGCAAATAAGGACTCTTAAAAGTTGTCAGAGTTGAGAGAACTGTATCCTGGAGTTCCACAGGGAAGGGCATACCAATTTCTCATACTGTACGATAAGGTGCATCATGACAAGTCAGAAGACTGAGAAAGGTTGCTGAGAACAAGTGCAGGTACAGTGCCATTAATTAAAGTGTTGTTAATATTCCAATAAAGCTAAGCAACCATGCTGAGTAGTAATGGCATGGTTTCAATAAAAATATATAGCTGGGGAATAATGGTAGTGTGGCAATAAAAGTGTAGCAATCCATGCGAGAAATCTGGTAATGGCAGATTAAAAAGAGTGACAGCCTGTTAAGAAATGCTGTCACTCTGACATTAAAGATCTAGCAGCTTGATGCAGCAGGCATCCAGACCTCGGGACATGTGGGGTCCATTTCAGGACTGGGTTAGATCTCGAGACTCTTCAGATACCGCCTCACCTGAGCCTTAGGGCTGCACTGGACTTCATTGCATTTTAGTATGATGCGATCAGAACAGATTGCCGTGACCTACTGTTGTCAAGACGTACCTCCTTACGATAAAGTGTATCTTACAGGATATAATGCTGAGCCCCTCCTCTAGTTTAACTGTGGCTATTTAATACGGCTGATGATCTGATTAGCTTGCTTTAAAACATGACTTGGTTGATGTACCAGTTTTTCCCCTGTCTCTGGGGCTGTTGTTGATCTTCAGTTTTTTCCTACTTTCCTTCCTCTTTCTTTCTTCTTTCGCCATGCCCTTCTCCTTTTCTTCTCCTTCCCTTACAGGCTTATGCTCCTTCTTTTGCCATTCTTTATATTCTCTTCTAAGTACAAAGATGGCACCCTGCATTTGATGTTGATTTTTCTAATCTGTACTCACTAAATTGCCCTGTATGATTTATATCTTCTGTCCTTGTTTTATAAAATGTTCAATAAATAAAAAAAATAAAAAAAAGATCTAGCAGCTCTTCTGTGAATGTTTTGATAATGTCCTTTATAAAAGCAGTCCTTCCTGTACAGGCCTATAAAAATTATAGCAACCTTAGGGAGACGTTTAGGGGAAGGTTTTAAAGTAGCCTTTTTTGAACATCAAGTTAGTTTCAGAAACTGCACACTAGTAATAGAGTAAAAGGGACTTTAGGGCACAATACATCATAATTTTTCCATGTACTTGGTACTATTAGGCAGTTGGCAGTACTTTTAAGTGGTGTAGCACACAGGGCTGTTGAAAATACCATTAAACACCGTAAAAGCAAAGGCTTTCTGTGGTATGCGTAAGAGGCATGAAAATGGTTTGATGCTCCCTACTCCAGATCAATTCCCTAATCAAACACCTATCTTTATATCACCTTCAGGTGTTTACAGTGTCATGCTACTTCATACTATAAAACTTTCTTCTACATCTAGCCTTAAAAAACGTAGTCAACCAAGCAAATGTGTAGATGGAAGTGCAGGATTTTGATCTGGATCCCAAAATGATAGAGTACACCACAAGCATAGATTCAGCAATGCTCTGCTCTTATGGGCTTCCTAAAGACTATCAAAGGTGATATTTTGAGGAAAGACCTCTTGTTTACAATACAATACAGAGAGTGGACTTTGGACTATCCGCTTCAGCCATTGCTTTGGGAAAGAGTCAATACCATCTTGGATCAGGCCATACGATTATTTCTTTCTGACTAGCATGCTACTGGGAGTATTAGTCTAACTGATAGGAGTGCTTTCATTGTAATGCATGAGGTGCCTTGTTTTCTGCATGTTGCAAGAAATATTTGGCAAATACAGACGCCACTTTATATAGCACGCCTCCACTCTAAAGATAAAAAAAAACATTCTGAATTATACCAGAATGATTACTAGAAGCTGTACAATATGTATTAAAGAACATTTTTGTGTGCAAAAAAAATTTCATACATTTTTTAAAAATGATTTTCTTCCAAAATAATAATTGAGAGATATTATAGAGCAATTACTTGTTTTTATGGATCGTAGTGTATTTTTTCCATTTTCAATTATTTTAACCTGTTAATACATATCACAATTCATCCGTCCACCTGTTATGAGCGGAGAGGGTGCTGACCCACTCCATTACACAGCAAGGCCAGTCATCTTGTGCTCCCATTTGCTACATGTTTCAGTTGAAATGTATTTAGCTCAATGAGGAAAGGGGCAACTATCATATATCTGGAAATAAAAATTGGAGTGATGTAACTATGGCCAACTGCATTTGCACACCCACAACCCTTTTCAAATTCACTTTGCATAATACATTCGTACATACTGTTTTAAGACTTACACATATATACAGTGAAATGCTTTCATTTTCCTACACTTTTATAAACTGATTAAATAAGATCTCAAATCAACCCCATTGTGGGGGGCGTGGCTTGGCGCCCGAGGGGAATGGTGGTGTCCGGGTGAGGCTCTACGGCGGGACCAGGCAGTTCTGCGCTAAACAGCTGATACCCGCGAATAAAGACGCGCACAGGATAATTGAAGACATGCAGCGCACCTTGTGAGCTCTGACGCTCCTGCACACAGCGAGGAAACATTTTTAATCCAAGTGAGTCCCTCTAAGCGGAGATGCGATATCGCGGCTGCTATTATGTTTTCTGCCCGAGCGGCAGCGCTCCTCACGTTTGCGAAGTTGCCCAAACCTTCTTGAAAGTTTTTTCCAGCATGCCCTGATTAATGTCTTTTCATTGCTTTTGCACTGGATTCTTGGGCAGAGGTGTGTGGCTTTAAGCTCCAGCACTTATTTATACTGACTGGAAGGGAAAATTGGCAGCCATTTTGTTCACCCCTCATCATCCTTTTGCCGCAATTTACATTGCTCTTTACTGGGAATGTTTGATAGCCTTATGCCCCGTACATTACCGCACTATTTTCCAGCGTTTGGGCAACAATTACTTTCTTTCTCACATTTTGAAGAACTACTGATGCAATTGTGAATTTGATTAACCTGCTCAATTTTCAGAAGGAGTTAGGAGTCTGATTTTGAATGTCATACTTACATATTCTGGGCATGGTTCTCTTTTTCCTTTTGAATTTTAAAATCATATTGATTAACCTTATGCCTCTTTTTGCCTGGAAGTTGAGCTGTTGGATCTATGGGCAGAACGAAAGGTGCTCCTTCTATACAGCAGCAACTAAAGCATATATTTGTCAAGAGCTTAAAGATTTTCACTGCTATTTCTGAGTTGAAAGATTCTTTGCTGTCTTCATCCCTCATCATTCTAATGACGCAATTTACATTTCACCTTATTAGAAAGATATGACGGCCTTATGTCCCCTGCTCTGCCGCTCTAATTGCTAACGTTTGGGCAATAATGGCTATCGTTCTTACGCTTTGAAGACTTATTCTGCAAATGCTAACTTGATTAACCTGCTCAATTTTCAGAAGGCGTTATGAGACTGACCCGGACTGTCACATCTGCATATTCTGTGCATGGTTCTCTTTTTCCTTTTGAATTTTAAGTCATATTGATTAACCATACGCTTCTGTCTGCTTGGAAGCTGAATCGTTGGATCTATGGGCAGAATGAAAGGTGCTCTTTCTATGCAGAATCAACCAAAGCATATTTTTGTCAAGAACTCAAGGATTCTTAACTGCATATTCTAGGTTGGAAGATTCTTTGTCTTCATCTGAAACCGTGGTGACAACTATGGATCCCTCATCGGCACCGTCTGGGAAGTCTGTTACTAAACGTCTAAAGCAAAACCCTCCTTCTCCTCCTAAATCAGTCTCACCTGTTTCCATGGAGATGTTGTTGGAAGAAATCAGGGCCCTTTGATCCTTTATGGAGGAAACCAATTCTAAGCTACAAATCCTCACAGACAATTGGTCTCAACTTGATACAAGAGTCACTGCAGTTGAACACAGTATATCCTCCTTTACGAATACAAGCGCGAACATGTCCCAGCTTCAATCTCAAGTATCTACACTCCAAAGGCAGATTGAAGACCTCGAAAATCGTAATAGGAGGAATAATCTATGTATCTATGGTTTGGCGGAGGGAGTGGAGGGGTCAGATCACCTCACCTTTTTTAAATCTTTCCTCCCCAAATTATTACACCTGGCAGAGGATACAGTACTCAACATTCAAAGAGCACATAGATTAGGTTGACCTTCTTCAAACATTTCACCCTCACAACGACCAAGAGGTGTCATCTTATACTTCGTAGAATACACAGCTCTGTTAAAGGTCCTATCAGCGGTCAAATCTTCTCAACGAATCACTTGGTCAGGCTCAACCTTACTCTTCGCTCAGGATTATGCCAAGGCCACTGCTAACAGCCGCAAACCATTTCTAAGTATGAGGCCAGATCTTCGATCAATGGGTGCTCGCTACGGTCTTTTTCACCCATGCCTCTTTAAAGTCACTTATAACAACAGGACAACAACATATGAGGATCCGTTGCGACTACAGAGTTTCATAAATTCATGCAGTCCAAATGCTATGGACTCCTCAAGACCTTCATCTTCGAATACCACTTGACTTTTTGTATTTGATGCAACAACAAAGTACTTAAATCTTATGTAAGGTGGTTGTTATGGTTCCCTTTGGGCCTTTGTACGCATCTAATGTTTGATTTTATGCGTATTACTCACAGGTTCTTTAGTTTCCGTTTTCTCCTTGAAGCATGTTCTCACACAGGGAGTGTTACTTATCAGACTAAGGATGAATTACTGTTTTATTCTTGACCTAAAATATGTTTGTTCTTTTGGTATATTCCCATTGTTTTATTGTTCATATTGCGCTTTACCAATTCTCTTAATTACTGTCCTTCGCTTCCACAGATTTATTACCCTCATGGCGTGGCTTCCCCCCTAGTCCCCCATGTGGTCAAACCCGGATACCCCGTTTGCTCCATGTGGTTTCACCCCCCCCTCGTGTTTCCCTGCGTCCTTCTTGTGTAGGTATGTTTAATGTCTTTATCTTCGTGTCCTTCTTCCTATCCAAACATCTTTCCTGTTCTTTTTTCAGGTGTCATTATTATTCATTATTCTTTTCTCTTCTTTCCTTTCATAATCTTTCTCAACTTTAAAAAAAATTGAACTCGTTTCATTTTCTTATTTCTTTTTCTCTTTGATATCTCATGCCTTTAAAATGTATATCTTGGAACATTAGGGGATTAAATTCTCCTATCAAACGGCAGAGAGTTTTAACTCATCTAGCTAAATTAACTGAGGATATAGTATTTTTTGCAAAGAAACGCATCTTACTGAGATCGAATCCTTAAAATTAAAAAGAGGTTGGGTTGCAGAGGTCCTTTTTTCTCAAGGAGATGGTAAACGTAATGGAGTTGTGATTCTCTATCGTAAAACGCCTCCAGTTAAAATCATATCACAAGAATCAGATGACAATGGCAGGTGGTTGAATGTTAAATTGTCCTTAAATGGTGTTTCACTTTCTCTTCTCAATGTATACGCTCCTACTGGTGGTGATGCATCCTTCTGGCATTCAATGGTGAAGCAAATTACTCATTGCACTGAAGATAATTTTATATTGGCTGGCGATTGCAATCAGGTTTTTGACCCATTTATTGACAGAAATTCCAAAGTTACTTTTGTTCCCAATAAGTCCCACAAGTCTTTTGTTCATACTATTACTCAGCATAAACTCCTTGACGCATGGCGCTTATGTAATCCAACCATCAGAGAACACACTTTTCACTCCCCAGTTCATCAAACTCAATTAAGAATAGATTATATTTTTGTTTCTCATAATATTTTACAAAATCTCATGAATGCAGACATTGGACCTATTCTATTATCAGACCATGCCCCTGTTATCCTTAACCTTGATTTGTTGCCTAAAGTTAATGCCCCTAGAAGATGGCGTTTTAATAATTCTCTGCTTTTAGACCCAACGTTCATCGCCTCCTTCACCACCTTCTTCAATGAGTACTTTGCAATGAACCAAAATGATTCCATGTCACTCTCAATCATATGGGATGCTTTTAAAGCTTCAGCAAGAGACTCCATTATTGGTTTTACTGTCAAAGAACGAAAAAATGCACGCAAACTTGACGATGATCTCCTTCATGACATTAAGAGATTGGAACACTCATATTACACGTCCCACTCGAAAGATTGTCTAACTGCTCTTATTGATGCTAAATTACGATTTAATAAACAATCCACAGACAACGCTTCCCTATACTTGTTAAAAGCTAGCGCAAAATTTTGCGGGGGCAAACATAAAGCAGGAAAAATTTTGGCTAAATATTTGAAAATCCGACATAATAAGTTAAATATCGAGTCCATCTATGACGAACACGCCGCTCTAAAATTTAAAGACGTAGAAATATTGAATTAATTTTCTCTCTTTTATAAATCATTATATGCATCTGAAACACAGTCCACAGAACACTCATTGTCACACTTTCTCCACAATTCAGAAATCTCAACAAAATATCCTCCCGATTTGACATCTCTAGAATTATCACAACAAGAACTTTTGAAAGCTCTCCAATGCCTTAAAAAAGACAAAGCACCAGGTCCAGACGGTTTCACCGTTGAATTCTATCTCCACTTTTCTAAGCTTTTAATACCTAAACTGCACTCCCTAATAGATTTTTTTTGCTCCTCCAATAGTTCTATCGGTTCTTTCTCAGAAGCTCACATTTGTCTCATTCCTAAGGAAGGCAAAGACCCTAAGTATTGTAAAAACTACAGACCCATATCTTTGGTAAACATTGATTACAAAATTTACTCCAAAGCATTAGCCCTTCACTTAGATTCTCACCTACCGAACCTGTTAGGCAAAGAACAATCTGGCTTTGTTAAAGGAAGATTTATAACTGATAACACACAGCTTTTCTTTGATGTCCTATCAAAATCTTCCAACTTAAAACAACCTCTCGCAGCAATAGCATTGGACGCGGAAAAAGCGTTTGATAGAGTTGAATGGAATTATTTGTTTTATACTCTTAAGTGGTTCGGTTTTGGCCCCAAATTTATATCTCTGGTATCTCTCCTCTATTCCAATCCCCGTGCTGCAGTTTGTGCCAATGGCTTGATTTCCCCGTTCTTCGATTTAGGAAGAGGAGTACGACAAGGTTGTCCTCTTTCTCCTTTCCTTTTTTTTTGATAAACAAGTTTTTATTGTTTTAGGTTGTACAACATAAGAAACTTTCGGGCCCTTCGAACCACCACCACACAGCAATACAGCATGAAACGCACCATAGTCCCGCCCTCCCCCTGAACCCCTCCCCCCCCCCGTCCGCTAAACAACCCTTTCATGGTATATTACCCAGCCATTTCCCCCAGACTTTTCGGTACTTCTTGGGGCAACCCCGTACCCGGTAAAGAGTTCGTTCCTGCGCCGCACACCAATCCACCCCGGTGCTCCACTTGGCCAAGCTAGGCGGTTGCGGCTGTTTCCATGCCGCTGCAATGTCTCGCTTCGCTACCATTAAGGCCGTCATGAGGAATAACTTCTCCGGGCGTGTGCCATCCAGGCCGTCAGTGATGCCCAGTAGGGTGTGTCTAGGGTCATGTGGCACCTCCCACCCCAGGACCTCCGTGAGTTCGGACTCTATGCCCCTCCAGTACCCCTCCAGGTCCGGGCAAGACCACACCAAGTGAATGAAGTCGGCCGGCTCAGAGCCACAACGGGGACAAGCCGGTCGGCAGAGAGGCCCGCGCGGTGTAGGCGAGCCGGTGTGAGATAAGCGTTGTGCAGGTAGTAAATTTGGATAAGCCGCAATTTGGCGGAGGCCGTCACCAGTCGGGGGGCCATAAGGGCATCCCGCCAGTCGGCCTCATCCAAGGGACCCACCCACCCCTCCCATCGTTCCTTAAGACCTTCCAGGGATTTAGGGGTGCAGTTGATGAGGGAGCGGTAGATCCTGGAAATGCCCCCCCTCCCCAGGTTACCCATCATGACGTGAGCCTCCGGGGGGCTGTGGTCCGGCAATCTAACGTCCAGTGGGGTGTAGGTGCGTATGGCATGGCGTATTTGAAGGTATTTATAGAATTGGGAGGAGTGGAGGGAGAAGCGCGCCTGCAGCTCTGAATATGAGCACATACGTCCCCCCCGCCAGACATCTCCCAGCTGGGAAATGCCGAGTAGGTCCCACGATTTAAAGCCCTCTAGTTCCGCAACCATGTCCCATGCCACAGGGGAGTGACGCGGGTCAGCCTCCCAGTCCATCGGGTGTGGCGGAGCGCCGCTCGCCAGGCCAGGAATATTGCTTTGGTAATGTCCGGGCAAGAGGCGGGGATGGAGGCGCCATACAGGCGGTCCTGAATACAGGAGAAACCCAGGTCTCCCAGTTCCACCCTATAGGCCGGGTCAGACCACCCCCCCCCCCCCCCCAAACTAGTCATGAATGACCAGGAGGCGGGTGGCCAGGTAGTAGATGTAGAGATTGGACATGCCCAGACCCCCATCAAAGGTGGGCAGGCGGCATAACGATAGAGCCGACCGTGACCTCCCACCACCCCAAAGAAATCTCGTCGCCATCCCGTCAAGCTCACGAAACCAAGGTCTCGGAAAGGAGAGGGGAGTATTTTGCAGCACATACAGGAACCGGGGAAGAATCATCATTTTGTAGAGGGCCACCCTCCCCAGCGGATTGAGGGGTAGTGATTGCCATCTCGCCAGGTCCTCCTTGGCTTTCTTAACCAGGGGGGTCACGTTAAGCGCCCAGCTCAGTTCCGGGAGAAGGGAGACCCAGATGCCCAGATATTTGAAGGACAACCGGCGGAGGGGAATGGTATCCTGCCAGTCGAAACTTTCCGGGAGGGGTGCAAAGGAACCAGAACCGATTTCCATGAGTTTAAATACAGACCAGATGCGCGGCCAAAGCGGCCCAAGATGTACATTGCACGAGGTCCGGAGCGCACCGCATTTCCAAGGTATAGCAGGACGTCGTCCGCATAGAGGGCGATTTTGTCAGCCTCTAGGCCCGGCCACTCCCAGCCCTGAAGGAGAGGGTCAGTTCTGATCAGGGCAGCAAGGGGTTCCATCGCAAGCGCGAAGAGAAGGGGCGACAGCGGGCATCCCTGCCGTGTCCCCTGGCCGATCCGAAATGGCCCCGACAGCGCCCCGTTGACCAATACCCTGGCACGGGGGCAGGCATAGAGGACCCGCACCATTCCCAAGATCTTAGGGCCGAAACCCATGTGGGTCAGGACGTCAAACAAGTAGGCCCACCCCACTGAGTCGAAGGCTTTTTCGAAATCGGCAAGCAGGAGGGCGAGGTATGGAGTTAAGCGGTGGCGGTGAGCCAGGGCCACGAGGAGGCGGCGTAGACAATGGCAAGTGCCCCGATCGGGCATAAAGCCACATTGATCCGGATGGACCAGGCTCGATAAAAAGGGCCGGAGCCGTTGGGCCAGGACAGCCGCGTAGAGCTTAATGTCGGTGTTAATAAGAGAGATCGGTCGGTAAGCCGCTCTGTCAGTGGGCGGCAGCGTAGACTTGGGCAGAACCACAATCGTGGCCATGTCGGCCTCCGGGGGGGAAGGAGCCTTTCTTAATCGCCTCTACATAGAGATCGCGCAGCCTCGGGACCAGGCTATCTTTATAGGTGGCATAGAATTCCTGAGGGAAGCCGTCGGGTTCCGGGGTCTTCCCAGCGGACGTACGCCCTATTGCGTCCCCAATTTCTTCAAGGGAAATGGGGGCCTCAAGGCTCTCCCATTCATCCGGCCTAAGCCGGGTGAGTCGCACGTCACTAGTCGCGAGCAGAGTGGCCAGGGAAAGATCCGGTGCCCGGGCCCGGTAGAGCTGAGAATAAAACTGGGCGAAAGCTTCCGCTATCACCACGGAAGAAGACTGGATCACGCCGTCGGCAATCGCCGGAATGATGCGCGACGTCCTGGGATAGGTAGCCAGGCGATGCAGCAACGCGCCATTCTTATCGCCCCATCCATACACCCTCGCTAGCGATGACTGCCAGAGAAGCTTGGCCGCTTCAAGCGATCGTTGACGAATCTCCTCGCGAAGGAGCCGCAGCTGCCGGTTCCCGGCTGGGTCGCCGAGCTCAGAGAGAGACTGCTCCAGCCGCAGCGCCCGGGCCTCACAGGCAGTGAGCTGCTGCAGCTGCGTCTGGCGTTTCCGCACCACGTGCGCCTTGGCAGCGCCTCTAATGGTCACCTTGCAGGCCTCCCAAAGGTTGCCCGCCGAGGAGACCGAACCCTCGTTGGTGCAGTAGTACTGGGTCAGCTCGGTTCCCACTGCCTTACGAAGTGTCTTGTCCTGGAGGAACCAAGCGTTAAAGCGCCACATCTGACGGGCCGTACGGGGTGGAGGGCCCAGACTCAGGAGGACCGGAGAGTGATCCGAGATCCCCCTGGGGAGGATACGGACATCCTGGATGCCCACGCAATCGTCGGGGGGGGACGAAAATCGCGTCAATACGCGCGTGGGAGTGATGGGCGGCGAGGTGTGGGTGTATCGACGTGTGTGGAGATGCCAAGTCCTCCAGGCGTCGCATAGGCCCTGAGCCTCTGCCCAACCCGCCAGTTGCCTTGCTCGCGCAGCGCGGGAGTCTGAAATCGGTCCCGACGAGTCCAGCGGAGGGGCCAAGACGGCATTGAAATCCCCTCCAAGCACAGCAGTACCTAGAGGGAAGGTTGCCAGCAGAGAGGAAGCGTGAGATAAAGCCTGCGACAGTCCGGAAGGAGGCACGTTGAGCGACAGAAAGCTGATCGGCCTACCCTCGAGTGTGCCACAGATGGCCATCCCTGTTCCGCGAGGGTCATGGGTCGCCTGTGTAAGGACGAAGGGGAGGGAGCGGCGCAGCAGGATGGCAACCCCGCGGGAGCCACGTGAGAACCCAGAGTGCCACACCCGATCATACCCGTAGCGTGCCAGAAAGGGACATCTCTCACCGAGGAGGTGGGTTTCTTGAAGCATGAGCACGTCTACCCCTGTGCGCTGGGCATATTTAAGGACTGGGGTGCGCTTGAGTCTATCCAACAGGCCGTTCACGTTCCAGGACAGGATGCGCAGCTGGGCCTTAGGGGCTAGGTCTTCCATGGAGGCAGTGGACGCGAGTCGCGTTGGAAGGGGAACGACCAGGGGGGCGCCGGGAGGGCACCGAACGGTGCGGGCGCGCAGGGAGGGGACGAGGAGCATGCGATCCCAAGGGGGATGACGAATCTCATACTGAAGGAAGCCAATGTGGGATGGCGGAGAGCGAGCGCCAGTGGAGCGCGAGGCAGTGTCTGTGTGAAGCCGCGCAGTGGCACTCGCAGGGAGCTGCTGTGTGACGGGCCCAGTAAGAAGCAAACCCAAACTAAAAAGAACACCCTCCCAAGGAGGAACAACCAACTAACACCCACCACTGACCCCCCACCCCCCACCCTACACTTCGAGAAAGGAAGCATCTGTCGCCCTAACTTTAACTGACAACTACAAGGCCCCAAGCAAGAGCGCCTGGGTGTAGAGAGCGTGGTGGACCCCTCCTGAAGTACGGATGTAAGTGTTCTGTCCTAGGTTACTACATAATAGCGTGAAACCGCTGAGTCTGCTGCCCCCGCAGCGGGACCAGGTCATCGACCTCCCCTGCCAATGTAGAGCACAAAGAAAAGTCACATGGCGGGGCTGCGGGAGAGGTCGGAAAGGTCTATATGCGCGTTGAGGGGGGTCGGAGATTGATCCGGCAGGGGCGATGGGCGGCGTTGAGATCCCCCAGCCACCCGAGAGGACGTCCCGGATGAGGCGGATGAGTCTCTCGGTCCCCTCCCCGACACACTCGCGGATCGTGTCCCAGCCGCCGCCGCACCTCGGCGCCGCCGGGATTGCGTGCGTCTCCTGCGTCGTGGTCGCGGGAGCCTGGCTGCATCCTGGTCCTGAGGCAGTTTGACGGGCGACACCCGCCCGGGCTGGCGCAAAGGTCTTTCTTCGGTGAGCCAGGTCCATGCCGCCCGGGGAGTGTCAAAGAACAGAGTCTTGCCCTGGAAAACCACGCGGAGGCGGGCCGGGAACTGAAGTTGGTAGCTGAGGCCCATGGAGCGCATCTTTTGTTTCACCTCCGTGTAAGAGCGGCGTTGTTCCTGGACCTCCCGGGTGTAATCCGGGAAGATCATGATGGTGTGGTTGTTAAAGGACAAGGGGGCTTGCACCCGCGCCTCCCGCAGAATAGCGTCTCTGTCTCTGAAGTTGAGGATCCGCAAAAGGAAGGGGCGCGGGGGGGCCCCCACTGGAGGTTTGGCTGCCAATGACCGGTGTGCTCTCTCCACCACGAACCAGGTTGACAAGCTGGCCGCCGGCATCCAGGATTTGAACCACGCGTCCAGGAAGTCGTTGGTGTGGCCAGACTCGACCCCCTCCGGAAAGCCCACCAGGCGGAGGTTGTTGCGGCGGGCTCGGTTTTCGGCATCCTCTGCCCGCCGATGCAGCTCCTTGGAATGGGTCGTGAGCTCCCGGACCTGGTCTTGGAGCTGGCGGATGTCGTCCTCCGCCGTCGAGATCCGCGACTTCGTCTCCGTGATGCGGGCCGTGGCATTGCGGAGGTCCTGCCGCAAGAGTGTAACGTCCATCTTCACCTCCCCAACCTCCAGGGACGTGCGGGAGCCGCCGATGGCCTGCAAGATGACGGCCAGGTCTTTGTTAGGAGTCGATGCCGCCTCTCCGCCTGCGCCCGGCGGGGCCAGGTTCGTAAATTGGTCGATTTTGGTTTGGTGGGACGTGGTCGCCGGCTTGGTGCCCCTGTCCTTGCCCATGGTGGCGTCCGGGATGTATGCGCCGGTCCCTAGGCTTGGTACGGCGGACCGCCTGCCAGGCACGCCCGTCAGTCAATTAGCCGGCCGGTGCAGGGCCAGGGACCGCAGGGTTGGGAAGAGAGGAAGGAGAGAGGCACGTCTGTCCCCCAGCGGGGGGAGGCCAGGAGTCCGCCGGATACGCCACTTCCCCGCTCCGATCCGGGCCAAGCCGCCCTCTCACCTCACAACGGCTGCCCTGGCGCGACCCACACTCATAGACATCGCCAGCTGAAGCGTAGTCCCAGGTCCGCCGCACCACAGTCGCCCGCGGTGGGCCTGCAGGCTCGTCACGCACAGTGGGGCCACCCCTCATTTGCCTCCGGCCCCGGACCGACAGCAGGACCCCTCCGTGGGTAGGGTCGGGACGTCACCGCCCGGCCGGCAGCAGAGATGGAAGCCCCCCGTCCGGTCAGGCCGGGCGAAACCCGGGGGGAATGGGGCGCCCCCCTCTCGCCGGCGGCAACCCCAAGCCGTTAGTGTAGGGTGGGGAAGGGCTCCAACGGCAGCAAGGCTAAACACGAGCTCCCACGCCAGCCGCCTCCACCTGCGTCCACAAAGCGCCTTCACCCCTCACGGTCGTCCACTCTCGGGGCCCAACAGGATGCCGCCGCCCGGCCGGTCGCCCGGACAGAGGTCTCCCCGCTCGACACCGGAGACAGGGCGAGGGAAGACAAGGGGGGGGCGTCGTCACTCACCGGCATGAATCCCCGGCCGGCGGTGCAGAGGAGAAATGGGCGCCAGTTCCAGCAAGGCCGGGGGCGGCCGCCCGCACAGGCCTGCGCCACTCGGTCCGGTCCGTCCGCGCTGCAGGGCCTCCGCAGGTCCCGGGCCTCTGCCTCGTGTCAGCTCTGGGGGCTCCCCGCCAATCGTCGCCCTCTTCAGCACACTGGTGGTCCGTGGAGGGCAGGGGTTCGCCCCCCCGGGTACCGCGATGGGCGGCCGGCCGCCGCCAGCCACACGGCCTTTGCTCCCCTCAGGGCGCCGCGGGACTCGCGTAGCGCACAACGCCGGCCTCAGAACCAGCCGGCTGCGTCCCACCTGCCTTCGCGGCGAACGGGCACCAGAACTCAGCCCAGGGTGTGGGAAAACGCCTGAAAGCAGCACCGGGTGTGGCGCAGCAGCCCCGCTGCGGATGGTGAGCTTCGGATCGCTGCTAGGACAGCGAGACACGGATGGAGATCGGATGCGAGGGGTCAAGCATCAGGAGCCTCACATCGGTGCGGCCATCTTGATTAGCGTCACCTAGCGCTCTCTCTCCTTTCCTTTTTAATTTGGCTTTAGAACCATCTCTCTCCAAATTACGTCAAAACCCAAATATACATAGTTTCCAAACATTGAATTCTCACATTAAAGTTGCAGCTTATGCTGCCAATATCTTACTTTTTATATCAAAAACAGATGACTCAATTCCAGCTTTCTTGGAGGAAGTGAGATCATTCTCCCTCGTTTCTGGCTACAAACTAAAGAACTTTAAGTGTAAAATTCTGCCCTTAACTAAGTACACTTTTAAAGCGGACTTTAACACTTCTAATTTCACTTGGAGTCCCACCCATATTAAATATTTAGGATTACACTTCCCTTCTTCAATTAAGGACACAGTAGCACTCTGCATGAATAAATGCATTCAGAAAATTTCAGAATTAACTACCAAATGGCATCCTCTCTATTTATCCTGGTGGAGTAGATTGGACACTATAAAGATGATGTTGTCCCCCAGAGTTTTATACACTATTTCCAATATTCCAGTTCCTATTGCGGCCAAACTGTTTAAGAGGGCTAATTCCATCCTCTCTTCTTTTCTATGAAATAACAAGAAGCCCTGTATGTCTTTATCAAAACTGATTCGCCCCAAGGCAGAGGGTGGAGTTAATTTTCCAGATTTTCCAACATATCAGAAGGCATTCCTTCTACGTCAAGCCTCTTATTGGTTGCTTGACACCACAGAAAAATGCCCTCTTTGGACTTTAATGGAACGTCAATTTTTATCTCCCTTCTCCTTTCATGAATACCTTTCTATCTAGCGGAGACCACAGTCCCTCTCTACTCCCATAATCAAATGGACATCCAAACTTTTGGATTCAATCTCTCCTGCATCCCATAATACTATAAAATTGTTCCTTAACTCAACAATATGGCACAATAAAAACTTGCTTATTCGAAAAAAAAACTTCTACTGGAAGACTTGGAGGCAAAAGGGACTGCTATGGCTTCATCAATTATTTTCAGGATCTGACTTTTTATCTTTTCTTTCACGCATTCAATGTACCTGCATCATTCTATCATAAATATAACTCACTTAAGACAGCTGTGGTGGACGCATATACTCAATTCACTACTGCATCCAGTATATCTACTCTCTCAGACACTCCTCCACATCTTCACGCCATATTAAAAACCAAACCTAGAGCATCTACCATATATAGTTATTTACAAGGTAACCTCTCTGCTATACAGAAATCTAAAATAGAGGAAGCATGGGAGACTGACTTCAAAACATCTTGGTCATTATCAATTTGGCAAAATATCTGAATTAAACCACGTAAATCATCCAGGGCAGCGAATACAACGCAAACCTTGTTTTTTGTATATAACCGGCTTCTACTAACACCGACTGCTTTAAGTAAAAGGATTTCGACCATATCAGACACTTGTTGGACATGCTCGTCCTCGAATGCAGATTTATTTCATATGTTATTCTCCTGTCCATGTGTACATAATTTCTGGAAACAATTTTGGAATCAAATTAACTTAATTTTTGGTACTAAATTTTCTTTCACCTTTATTCATATATTTTTAGGAAGTCTCATCTATTTGGGAAAATGTTACGTTTGATGTTAAAATTCTTGATTTGTTGCTAGCAGTTGCTTTTCAGCAGATTACCATTAACTGGAAAGACTTTACAAAAATCTCTTATAAGGTCTGGTGGTATGCTGTTTGTCATAATCATAGGTTGGATACTTCCTTTGTTTACCCCTTACAATTGGCAACTAAACGATTAAACTTGTGGTCACCTGTTACAAATTATATTGATGCAAGTGCTAAACGAAGCTTCAAATTACAATTATCTCAACAGGCTGTTTCTAAACCTCCTTGACCCCCTGAGTGTTCCAAAACTCTTATATTCCATTGAGGCTATTATTGTATTTATATGCTATGCTTTTTTCTCATTTTATTATTTAGTCCAATTCATGTAAAATGAGTGTAATAGTCTTAAACTGTAAAGATGTGATGTGCTTTTATTTATTGTTTATTGACACCTTTATTAATCTCAATAAAATTTTCTTTTATACTTAAAAAATCATCCTCATCGTGTTAGAAATAGAATTTCCTTACCCTGGGCAGTAACATAGAACTCAACAGTCAACTATTCCCGAACTTCCCATTCTATGCAGTATTATGTGCTCTCCCGTGGCAAAGACATACAATTTTTGCAGACGGATACAGAATAGTCTGATATTTTGTTTAAAGGAAATAGCGGTACTAACAATCAAGTGCCCTTCTGGCGATATTCAGTATTGATGAATTACAGTGACTGAAAGAACAGTTTTCAGGAACCTCTCATGATGAGCTGACGTACTGCACCCTTTTGCTGACATCAGAGACTCCTAAAGTAATGTTTTTAGTACTGTAATGAAGCTGGCAGCATAAACAGTAAAACGCAAATAAAGAAATCGCTGTTAGTTAAGGACAGGGAAGGGGGTAGAGTTGTCATTATTTACACTACATCAGCAGTGACATATTGCTATATTAGCAAATATGGCATTGCTGGTATGTTTGCAAAAATGATAAACTAATGGTCCAAATGTGTGAATGTACTGAAGACTAGTGATGGTGAAGATCTCAACATGCACTAAGGATTACTGGTGATGCGGCAATCTGAACATGCAAGAGGGTAAATAAGTGATGGTGTAAATGTGCTTATGCAACCAAGTTTTCTAAGTAAAGGTACAACTCCGGCCTGATACTCGAGATTTTTGAGTACAAATCTGAACAAACACAGAAGATGATGAAACTACTACGGTTGAAAAATGGGGAATAAAAGTGACAAACCTCACAGTGAATAAATACCCTGTTTTCCTCATACAGACAGAAGCAAATACCAACAAAGCACTAGGTCACAAACTGGAAGGACAAAGTAGGCAAAAGAGCACCAATGACTCAGTAAAAACAAGTTACTTACCTGTACACTGTGGTTCTCCAGTATTGATATCTTTCATAGATTCACATGCTTGTATCTTCCCCGTCGTCATGGTGGGAGTCTTGCGGTAGTTAGAAAAGAAGTACCATAAAAGTACATAGAAACCACCAAAGGGAAAGAAAAACTTTGACATTCGGCAGCATCTTTATATGGGTCCAAACTACGACCAATCACAGACCAGCCCTAGACCTCAGATTTCGCGCACAAGTGCAGTAAGGTAAAGAAATAACATGAGATCAGAAGTGGCAAGCCTAGACGGAGAGGAGGGAGGGCCGCATGTGAATCTATGAAAGCTATCAATACTGGAGAACCACAGTGTACTGGTAAGTAACTTGTTTTTTCTCCAGTATTGAATCTTTCATAGATTAACATGCTTGTATCAGAGTAGTTGGCAGTGTAATTGCATTAGTTTGTGACTAGGTGAAGAACTTCATATGCAATAAAAGATACATATTGAAACATACTAATACATATGGATTATAAATCCAAGTAAATCATTAAATAGCAAATAAATCTGTGAAAACCAAATACACGAGAGATAAAGAATTGATAGATATGAAAGACTGTACCTTAAGCAAACAGATGTCTCAATTCCTTGAAAGGGCTTGACCCTTCCTTGGTGAAGTAAAGGACACAAATAACTGATCCGATTTTCTGAAAGTCCTTGTTCTATGCATACAGAACTTGATGCATCGCTTTACATCCAAAGAGTGCAATGCTCTTTCCGCGGCAGTTGAAGGATTTCCAAAGTACGTGGTAAGAACAACTTTAGGAATGAATTGAGGATTTGTTCTCAATAAAAGTTTGTCCTGTCTGAATTAAAGAAAAAGCGCAGCAATTGTGAAAGCCTGAATTTCACTGATTCTTCTAGCCGATGTGAGGGCTAAACGGAGAGCCGTTCCCTGAACCATATTTTAAATCAGCCTTGTGTATGGGCTCGAAAGGCGACTTCATCAATTGAGCTAGCATTGTATTTAATTCCCACGGTACTGCTGGGCACTTTAAGGGTGGAATAACCCTGAAGAGGCCTTTCATAAACTCCTTAACAATTCTTGTTGACCACAAAGAGAGTTCACCTGGTTTTCTGTGAAACCTGGAAATTGCCGCCAAGTGTACTTTGATTGATGAGTGAGTCAATTTTGATTTAGCTAAGTGAAGTAAGTAAGGCAAAACCTGTTTTGGAGTTGAAAGCAAAGGATGCAAGTGTTTCTCCTCGCACCAATGGCAAAATCTATTCCATTTTGCAGCATATGACCTATCAGTGGAAGGAGCTCTGGCCCGTTGGAGGATAGACCTTCAATCCGGAGTGATTTTTAAATCTGTGAATTCATAGTCGTGAGGTTCCAAGCTGACAAACTTAGAGTCTTTATTTGAGGATGAACAATTTGACTGTTGTTCATTGAGAGTAGGTTTGACAGTGGAGGAAAGAGAACGTGCGGAGATATCAAGCACAGGAGAAGCTCCGTGTACCAAAACTGCCTCGGCCATGCCCGAGCTATGTGAATGAGATGACAAGGTTCTTTCTTCATCTTGTTCAACACTCTTGGAATTAGGGGAAACGGCGGGAACGCATAGCCGAATGTCCCCGTCCACTGCATCTACAGCGCGTTTCCCCAAGAGTTCCTCCGAGAAAACCTGCTGGTGAACTCACACTTCCTGTTGCTTTCTGTCGCAAAAAGATCCAGATTTGGAGTGCCCCACAATTTGAAGACTCGTCTCAGCTGTTCCACATTTAACTCCCGTTCGTGACATTGGGAATTGGTTCTGCTTAGAAAATCCGCCCAATTGTTGTCCACTCCCGGAACATGCTCTATTTGCAATGTTATGTTGTGATGAATTATCCACCTCCAAATTTCCTGGGCCTGTTCTGATAATGTGAGAGACTTGGTGCCCCCTTATTTGGCAAGATAGAACATTGTTGTGACATTGTTGTGGTGTTGTCTGTTCTTACTAGAACAGAGGATCCCTGGATTCTAGGAAGGAAAGCCTGCAGCCCCAGAAAAACTGCCCGTAGCTCCAAAAAGGTTGATGTGCAAACATGTTTCTTGAAGGGACCATTTTCCATGAATTTGCAACTCCCCCCAAACCATCCATTGAAGCGTCTGTTGTCATAATATATTGAGGCTGGGCTGGTTGGAACGAGAGGCCTGGAGAGATATTGCTTTCTTTTTCCCACCATGACAGAGACTGTTTCATTGTCTGAGAGAGAGAGATGATGTCCTCAAATGAGCCGTGCATCTGCACCCACTGTATGTCTAACTGCTCCTGGAGAGGCTTCATGTGCAGCCGACAATTTGGAATCAACGGGATGCATGATGACAGCATCCCCAGTAAGGACTTGAATACTCTCACAGAAGTGGACTCTCTTGAGCGCAGAAGGGATGCTAAGCGCATTATCTTGAGCTTCCGTTCTGAAGTGGGATACGCCTTCATCGACTTTGTGTTTGGAAGTGCCTCTAGAAAAACACGCTTGGAATCAATGTGTGACTTCTCCACGTTGAGTTGTAACCCCAGAGACTTGAAGAGCCGCTGACCAGCCTGCGACGATTTTCTGATAGAGTGAAATGTAGCTCCTTTCACTAGCCAGTCGTCCAGGGAGGGGGAAACCTGGTGTCCCCGCCTTCTCAGAAAAACCGCTACCGGAGCCAAACATTTCGTGAAGACTCTGGTAGCTGAGCGAAGGCCGAATGGCAAAACTTTCAACTGGTATTGATCCCCAGCCACCTCGAACCTTAGGAATTGGCAGTGTTTTGCATGGATGGGGATGTGAAAGTATGCGTCCAAGAGATCGAGGGATGCTAGAAAATCTCCCTCGTTTATTAATAAGAGAATCTCTTGAAGGGACAACATTCTGAACAATTTCTTCTTGATGTATTTGTTTAGCTGCCTGAGGTCCATGACCTGCTTCCATTTCCCACATTTTTTCTTTACTAGGAAGAACTTGGAATAAAAGCCTTTCCCTCGTTGCCCGAAAGGCACTTATTCTATCGCCCCTTTCTTTAGTATTCTTGTATTAACAAGGACAAATGATGATGATGCATTTTTCTTGGAGGCAGAGTTAGAGGGGATATGTGAACAAATTCTAGGGTGTGGCCGCGTTGGATGATGTCCAGCACCCATTTGTCCTTCGCGATGGTTTGCCATTGATGCATAAATGAAGAGAGCTGATGGGACCGAAGATTTTGAAAATAAGATGTGGTGGCTGGCGGAAGAAAAAAAATTTCACTAACGTCTTGAAGAATCCTGCAATTTTCCTCGTCCTGCACGCTTGCGTCTAGCTGATTGCTGATTGTATAACAGGTTGGAGGCTAAAATGTTTTCCTGTCCTCCATATTGTGGTCTGTAACTCTATTGACCATATAGTTGATATCTATATGATTGATAAGAAAGTCTTTGCTGGAGCTGATCTCTACCTCTACCTCCACAAAAGGACTGAAAACGCCTCTGTTGCAGCGTGCCCAATGAACGTGGAGGGTCAGTATACTTTTTTATGCCTTATAGCTCCTCGTCTATGTGTTTACCAAAAAGATTTTCCCCATCTAAGGGCATGTCCAGCACTTTCTATTGAACTTCAGGGCGGAAAGACGTCACCCTTTGCCTGAAAGCAATAGAAGACGAATACAATTTAGTCAATTACATCCGAAGACGCTCTAGCACCCTCCTGCAGGAGGTCTTTCGCTTCTTTCTTTTTTATCCTCAGGAAGGAATTCGAGAAGAGGAGCGAGATCTGACCATAACTGTCGGTCATACGTTCCCAGAATTGCTAAGGCATTAGAGACCTTGATAGCAGTAGCCGCCATAGTAGCAAAGTGCATGTCAATGCTGTCCAGGCGTTTTCCTTCCCTGTCTGGAGGCATCGAACAAGGAGATTACTGATTCCTGGAACGCCGCTGGGCAGCCTGCATTATTACTGAATCCAGACGAGGATGGCCAATTAAACATGCTGGAGCAGAATCAGGTGCCATGTATTTCTTTTCCATCCTTGGTAACACAGCAGGAACGCAGGCTGGGCTCTTCATTATTTTCAAACCTTCACCCCAAATGTAATCTACAATCGGAATGGATCGAACCAATTTCTTTGTTGCATCTTTAAAATCGTAAAGGCAACATTCAATTTGCACCACAGGCAAAGGCAAATCAAACCTTCTAGAGGCTAGCTAAAGCACTTCATGGAAGCCCCCCGATATCATCTGGGGGGATGGGGGGAGGGGGGGCAGAGTCGCCAGATGAGGGGAAGGCGACAGTGAAGATGGAGCCACATAATCATCCCATTCTTGACCAAGAAGGTCCGAATCCTGAGTGAGCTCACCTTCCTCGGGTTGATCGTCTGCTTCACTCTCGATGTAATCATTCTGGATTGTAATGCATCGAGAAGTGTGTCTGTCAACCTGCGCAACAGGCGGCGGGGTAACTACTGGTGGAGGTGGAGCACATTGAATACTTGGACCGCCAGGTGTCAAAGGAACCGGAGCGTGAGAGACAGAAATCTTTTATATTAGTCATTTAACATATGTCTAAGGTCCGTGACCAGGGAGACCAGCATGGAATCTCTCTAAACATCCTGACGCTCTTCATAAGCCTCATAAGGATAGAGCTCTTGAAAAGAGTCGTAACGTTGGGCCTGAGAGCGACCTAAAAACGAATAATCCCCTTCCATATATTCTGATTGTCCTTGCGCTTCCTCTTACTCATTAGTGTCCTGACATTTGACTCTGAGTAGTGAGGGTCTGTAAGCGGGACCAAAAAGACTTTCATCCCCTGATTCCTCCGTATCAAGAAGGGGAGAGGGAAGCAATGGAGAAATCTTGAGTAAAGGTGACAATCCTGGTGATTTTGGAACCAAATGGAGACTTTTAGCATTCTGTTTTTGATCGGTCAATGACGCAGTCAACGACGCCTGATAGTGATCGTCATCGAAACTGGCCGAGAGGGTGATTTGAACACTGCCGTCGACGGGGCCGTTGATGGCAATGTTCCTGTCGGCGAAGACGCAACTGTCGACACAGTGTACGTCGTCCCTGCCAAAGCCGTCAACGATGATATCGTCATCACTGTGCTTATCGACGATGCCATCACCACGGCCGTCGACGCCACAGAAGTCGGGGATTTAGATGAAGTTCTCGACAACGAGTCCGTTAACGGTGCTTTCTTCGTTGACGAAGCCTGTTTGAGAGGTGTGACAGGCAGAGAGGCAGCAGATGATTTCTTCAGGCCTGATTCCTTAGGCTTAATGGCTGTCTTTTCGGCAGTGGAGGATTTCTCTACCTTTAATTTCTTTAAATCAGCCTTTAATGAGGTAGGACCCTCATTTTTATGCTTCCTCTCAGAGGATGGCGCAGGGCTCTCTTCAACATCAGATCCAGATTCTGGTTTTGATTTCTTTTTCTGGAGCCAAAACAACAATCTGGCCTCTCTATCCTTAAGAGTTTTTGCTGAAACAGTTCTACAGTACTTACAGTCTTTGGCTGTATGTTTAGGATAAAGGCAGTCTTTATGTGGCTATTCAGAAAAAAGCCTTGCCTTTCCACAGGATCCAAAGGGCCTGAAAAGCCTCTTCTTAGAACCCTCAGACATCTTTGAAGTAAAGAAGGTAGAAAACAATACCTTGAGGTGAATTCAAGTAGGGTCAAAAGTTTACTCACTGGCAAACTGAGCAGAGCTCAGGGAGACTCCCTTACACACGACGTGCGGTTAGAAATCTGAGGTCTGATGGCTCTGACTGGGGAGTTGAGGTCTAGGGCGGGTCTCTGATTGGTCGAAGTTTGGACCTACATAAAGATGCTGACGAATGTAAAAGTTTTTCTTTCCCTTTGGTGGTTTCTATGTACTTTTATGGCTCTTCTTTTCTAACTACCACGAGACTCCCACCATGATGACGGGGAAGATACAAGCATGTGAATCTATGAAAGATTCAATACTGGAGAACTAAGGGGCACCAAAAAGGGAAGCTGACCTCCCGAAGTCTTAGAAGGGGAGCTAGCAATAACAGCAAGCAGAGCTGGGGATGGCCACCGCTGCCCAGATCACCAAGCAAAAACCATTGATTAGGTGTGGTGCCCAAGAGCACTAAGCATACAGTCCTAGAACACAGAATTCAGACAACACAAACCAGACACCAAGGACCACCTTGGAAATCAGCCTGTGAAACATAAGAGGCCTAACAGATTCTAAAACAAAGAATGCTGTAATCGCAAAGTTTAGAAGACACAACATCATAGTGCTTCAAGAAACAGGGGCACTACATTCATATCCCACATGATTTCAGCATATGAAGCCCCAGCAATGGCTTCACAGGCAGGGGGGCATGCCTCCGGAGGCATCTCAATCTATGTTAAAAACAAGCAAATGGCAAAAACAACTGTGCTTAATACATAGAATGCTGATTAAATAATTCTTATGGTATCCCTGGCCAACAACGGAAGAGCGAGGTCCAGGCTTTCCTAGGATCCATCTACCTTCACCCCACCAAGACAAGAAGAGAGTCAACCTTGACAACATTGCTCCCAATACTGAGAACTCTAACAACATCTCAGCCAGATGCAATGTGGGTCATCATGGGAGACTTTAATACCAACTTAATGTGTGTAGAACAAAATACCACTCTGACAGACGTTGACGATGAAATCTGGGCCATACCACCAATTAAAGTGCAATACAAAAGGTGAGAGAATCAAGGCAAATCATTAGTGGCCCTAAACCAGCTATGTCTCCGCATTCCAAATGGTAAGTTTGTGTTGGCCACCCCAGCCACTTACACACACTCCTCTTGTTTCAAAACGGCAACCTTGGATTACATGTGGGTGTCTTTAGCCCACTTTCAGATAAGTCAATTTGAACGTTTTTCTGACTTTGGCGAGTGACGAACAAACCTCAAAGGTGAAGCATTGGTTTGAAGATCCAGATGACTCAAAGCAAATCTTATTGGAAGGCAAGAAGATCATGAGCCCATTATTAGAATAAAATGGAACATGGAGAACCAAGAGGCACAGGGCGCCTGAGTGGATCAGTTTACAGTGGAGACCTTGAAAACAACTAAAGAAAACCTCAATTTAAACCTCTAGGGGTCTCTGGCCGCCTACTTAAAGGAAAACGATGGAGTCTCTGTAAAGCAGGCCAGTAGCCTGGAACTTGGTCAGAGTAAAACCTTAACCAGTAGAAATCACAGCAGCAATTCAACAACTGCTTTAAAACAACAACTAAATAAAGCCCTGAAAAATCTTAGCTGTGATAGGTGGTTACGGAACCAGGTTTCCACAAGGATAAAATACAGGAAATGTATATATGCCCGAAAAAGGGAGGAGGAAGCCAGAAGGGTGGGCTGAATCACGTGCAATAATCAAATCTAAAGACCAGAAGAAATTCTGGCTATGGATCAATAACAGTTCAACCCTAAAACGTCGGTGATTGCAGTTAATATCGCCCCTGTCAAATGGGAATCCTAAATTAAAAGTTTAGATGTAGATCAGGGAGTAGATGGAAGAAAGACCAAAGCATTTCAACACAGAACCAACGTGGAAATTACATCATTAAGCCCGGACCACGTAGACATGACATCAGTAAGCCCGGACCAAGTGGTGATAGCCATCAAAGCAATGCGCCTAAGTGGAGCGCCACGCCCAAGAGGCATCCCGGCTGCGATATTCAAATGGGCCCCCAACTTAATGGGTCTCAGTAACGGCCCCCCAATTTGAAGAATATTTGTTTGGGGTAGTCATTCTAGAGGGATGAAGAGGCTCGCTATAGCTTCCCTTACATAAGAAAGGTTCTTGATCATGAATTACAGCCTTATCTCACTCCTTGACATGGAAGGGAAGTGTTACGCCAGCATTCTTAACAGGGAACTACAAACCTGCGCAGCAGAAAAAAAGCTGATTCCCCCAAGCCAGACAGGTTTGCAAAATGGCTGCCATATTGAAGACAAACTCACGTGCATCTCTTAACTGAGTGAAGTAACCATGGCCTGCAAGGTCTTCTACGTTGGAATTATAGACTTCCAAACTGCGTTTGACAGTGTCTGAAAAACAAGCCTCTGGTCAAAGCTGAACGTCTGGGGTAGCCTACCCCACTTACTGAAAGCCATCATAGTGTAATATTCCAACAACTGCGTAAAAATAAAAGTCAGCACAGGATGGACCACCACTGCAAAAATAGTTACAAATACTGCATACTGGAGCCATTACTATTTAATCTGTACTTGGCTGACTTAACAGAGCATCTTGAGAAGGAGAGGGCATTTTCACCAAATATAGCCAGCATTAGAGTCCAATCGCTCCAGTATGCAGATGATACAGTTCTTTTTGATTGACATCGATAGGACTGCAGAGACTTTTCAATGCACGTGCTACTAACTGCGGAGCCAACAACCTGAAGATAAATGTGGCAAAAACTAAGGTCAAGATAATTTCAGGCAAACTGAAAAAAGTGGAGCGTGGTTCATCAAGGGGAGTATGGTCGAAATTGTTGCCACACAAAATATCCTGGGGTATGCCTGGAATACAGGGGTCACATTGCAACGCACATCAAGCACAGCAGGCGGCAGCAAACTCCTTGCAATGGGCATTTCACAAGCTACAGAAATCAGTGGTGAATCCTGAGCTACAGCCCCTCCTGAAGGTGATGGGCTGCAAACTATTACCTACCATCGCCTCTGGAGCAATGACACTCCGAGATAAGAAGGCTAATTGGCTGGACAGGGCACAGTTCACTTGTTATAGAAAAGTATTTTCCTGACCTAATTGCACATCGCATGTCAAAATTCGACAAGAATTCTGACTGTTTTCACAACATTTTTATTGAAGAAAAATGTCCTAGCCTTCTGCCTCAAAGCCAAGCAGGCAAAGAAAAATACGCTAAAAAATATAAGGAAGTAAACAACCCCCTGACAAGCTGGCATCACTACCTAAACCTCGCATTGGATGTACTGGAGGCTTAAGAGATTCAGGCAAAGGGGCTCCCAGTGTCCCCAGTCCCAAAACTGCTGGTTAAGCAAGCAAAACTAATATCAAGGGAAGAGTAAGTGCAAGCCCTGAAGAAACCAGCACATGGTGCTTGGGCTACACCACTGTATGAACCGACCTACTTCTCTCTCTGCCTTTGGGTGAGGTTATGAAAATACAGCTGATGAGTCTTCGATTTGGTCTAATCCCCCTGAAAACCTACTGGTATGGCCGGAGGAACCCTGACAACTCCAACAGACAATGTCGTTTATACACAAAAGGAGAGAAATCACTGACTCATATTCTCTGCATCTGCGAAAAGCTGCTCCCATTAAGAAACTAGTGGCTGCGGCCAATATGACGTACCCTTAAAAACAGGACCTACCAAGGCTCCGTGCAAGCCTGCCTGAGAGGTGATTCATCGCAGCTAGTGGCTCGTTTTATGAAATTTATGAAAATTGCGCTAGCACCGCCTATCATTGCGCGGACCCAACTTTTAACATGCTGCTAAAAACTAAAGACTAAAAGCATTGCACTTTATACTCCGAAAGTCCTGCTCTCCCGGCAGTGGCGTAACGATAATTGAGGGGGACTCTGTCAGGAGCTCCCGACCGAAGTGCAGTGCTGAGGGGGCCCCATGTAGCTTGGGGGCCCCTCCGCACAGCAGAGGTTGCGGGGCCTGTGTTACGCCCCTGTCTCCCAGGTAGGGGGTAGATCTTTCCAAGCTGTGACTTCTCGGCTGTGGAATAGCCTACCCTTCTCTCTTAGACAGATCCCGGACCTCCTTACTTTCAGGAGGAGTCTAAAAACATGGCTTTCGGCAGTGAGCCTCTGTGTAGTGGAATGCTCTGTTTGATGTTATGTGGTCTTTGTTTCTTAGTGCCGGGACACTCCTGGGAGGAGCCGTGCGCTTTATAAATATTAGCTAAAATAACATAACATACCGGCATCACGAGTTGACTTTGAACATTAGACAAGCCAGCATGTTAGGTATTGTGGACACTTGCTTACTGAGTATCCCATGCCCTTCCAGGTACTTATGATCATGAGGCCAGATAACACTATTCATTATACGTAATAGTCCCTATCTTCCTTTAAATTAAGACAGCAAACAAACTTGCATTTCATTTAGGCCTGAGCTTCGGTCCTTCACCTATTGGCAAATAGAGCACCATAGCCCTTGAAGGCTGGACATTACCAACTCCAAAACAGGCCTCTACATTGAACAGGCTGTCATATCCATGCACTTTAAACACATTGCATTTTTCCTAGGCATCAGAATGGGAACGTATAACTTATCACAGAGGCAGCCAGAGTATCCCCGACCCTGGGAGATCAGGCAAGGTAAGCCCTCTAATTTATTATGCAGTCAAAACATTGTATTTTAAACACATTTTATTCACCTTTGTGAAAGCCTCGGAACTTATACTCGAGGTAAAGTTAACATTTTAGGCACTGAAAGAACTTTACTTTACTGCACTTTACCTAGGCCCCATCATTGGAATGTGCAATGAGGGAAAGTGAGCACTTCAGATATTGGATGGAGAGTTTTTTTTTTTTTAAACTGTTGTTTTTAACTGCCTTTTTGATGCATGTCTTTTTAGCATTTACTTGTCAGCACTCAACCATATATTGTGCTTGCCGAGGAACTTTGGGGACCTATTGTAATGATTTTAATTAATTGTACAATAAAGAATCTATCTATTTCTCTTCTGTGGGTAGGTTTCTGGAGTGTTCTTTCCTAGTGAAAAATTTACAAAACAGGTTTAAGCATCCACTTCCTTGTGCAGCTCAGGGCAAGGTTATGAGCAAAGTCTGGGCGGTGCTAATTTTTCAAATAAGTGCTTTGTTGCCTGCACAAGGTAAGTATAAATGTTGATTTTTGCCGCCACAAAACAATGTAAAGAGAAATGGAGCTCACTACAACACGCGTAAGGTACAAAATACAACATTGTGGTGATAAATATCACATCGGTGCAAATTAACAGCACTGGGACAACATAGATAATTTGGCGCCAGATAGGCCATCTCGTGTGAGCATGGATGAGCTGTGCACCCCGGCGGCGACTTCGCTATGGCGGAGGAGCGTCTCCCTGCCAGCAGCCAAAAAATGAAAAATAAAATGATAATAATACTGTGTTTATTATTGTTTTAGTTTTCTTCGTAGCGTTGTCTAGGGGCGGCCATGGGGATGACAGGCAGAGGGGGAGTGGCAGGTGCACTGGTTGATATTGCGCATGATGGTTTGGCCGACAGTCTAAGGCCGGCCAAACCGTCATGCGCACTGAAGCTCTGTTCAACCCCAGATGCATTGCCAGGTTGGAGAGAGCAGGCACAGGCTCCCAGTCTACCTGCGATCGCAAATCCATGGCGCTCAAGCCAATCCTGACACTATTTTCATGCAGTGCCAGGATTGGTCAAGGAGATTCTGGAAGCCTAAGCCTGCAGTGCACGGTGACGGAGCCAGAGAGGAGGGCATCAAACAGGTAAGTTATTTTATTATTATTTTTGGGTTATCCGTCGCTGGTCCTCCCTCCCCCTCAGTCCCACCACTTTGGCCACACAACGGCCGCTACTGGTGCATCCGTCATGGTATCATGCTTCAGTACAGAAATGTAGTCCCCCTACAGACACACAAAGCCCATCATATGAACTTCATATGCACCCAAGTTTGGCATTGTAAGTCAATTAAAATACAGAATGTTTCTTAGATCCAGTACCGCCAACTACCAGCAACCTTTAAAGACTTGATTTTCATGCTGCAAAAGTGTCAACATTACTTTGATGGTTAGAGTACGTAAGTTGTGGAAATGTTACAAATATCAAATGGATTATTTTTCAGCGAAAACACCATTTTAAAAGGTTCATAGCCAAAGGTACCATTATAATACATGTATTTTGAAGCTAATAAAGGTCGTAGTCAATGTCAATTAATATATCTGTCTACTAACCATTTTCTTTCGAAATTCTGTGGTGTCGATGCTAAATTTAATATAAAGCATGGTTACTTACATTGTGTAGTTTCTAAGCCAAATAACAGGATTTTAGCTTTATTGGTACACTCAACGCGGCAAAGATATGCACTGCAATGAAATGCCTTGAATATGGTCAGAGGTATTTTCATGAAAGAGACAAATATTCTAAAACCCTCTGTAGGATGGAATAAAAAAGGCAAAGATGGGTATTCAAGTTTTCCTTTTTTCAAAAGGTAGCTCACCTGAGGCAGCTGACAGTTTATGAAGCCTGTGCGTTAATTTGCCACAACTTGTTTGACCGCCCTTCAATGAGGCAAAGGCTGTACCCGTTCAGATCACGCCTCTTGAGTACGCTTGCTCCTTTGATTCCTCTGCATTACATACTTTTAATGAGCGTGAGAATGCGACAGCGCACACCCTGCCACGGTCAGTAAAGACTCAGCGCGCGCAGTACGATTCGAGTTTAATTCATAGGTTTTATTTTATAATTACTACTAAATAAAACTGTCTCAAGTCCTAACAAAACTGCCGGTGGCCTCGTAAAAGGTCAATTTTACCACTGAACATATTGTCTTTCGGATAAACCAAGGCAAAACGCTGGCATAATCTCGCATAATTCCCAGAATTTCATGGTCAAAATGCCTGAGATTACGGCATTAGGGCGCGTCACATCATTTACATTTTATTTGGGTAAAAATCCTATCGCAGGAGCATGGTAATGCGAACCAACAGAACAAGACCTGTTTGCGTCATGCATAATTTTTTTTGTACTACTTTTTTGTGATAAGAGTGTCTTCATGTCCAAAATGAGCATGTTTTTTCCCACAAAAAAATAGCACAAAATTCTAGATTGGCACTTTGTGCACAAACACATGATTTTGCAGATTTTTGGGGGCGGAATTTACGTGAATTTCGCCCAGGGTTTCTTTCTTGTCTTCGGGATAAACATATTGACTATCAGACAGTCTTGAGGACTGTCTGGCGACTGTCCAACAGACCGTAAACTTGCCCGACGCCAAGGGGTTGGTTTGGAATAGCAGTATCCGTATCACCATAAAGGTAACATTCAAAGAACGGCCTTTCAGAGGCACAACACTCCTGAGGCGGAAGCCGGGAGCACGCTCGATTTTTAACAATTCACGTGTCACAAAATACTTTGTTTTTACTTGTTCTGCACCTTACCTCGCGCATTCTCCCACTCTAAATCTCTGGCAAATTCGCCGTGCAGCCGATATTAACGCTGCCACGGCACAGTGATTTCCGCCGCCATTCCTCCTCCTCAGCCCACAGGCCACGCCCACGGCCCTGAGGCCACGCCCCCCTCTCATATACATATAATGTGCCTTCCCCGGACGCGCAGCGGACGCGCGCAGCGGACGCGCGCAGCGGGCGTGCCACCTGCGCGCCGAAGGCGCGCCAAAGGCAAGCCCGTCTGCGCCCGTCCGCGGCCGACCGGGGCATGGGGCCACCCCCCCTGTCCGGTCGCCCTACCGGGCCAGAATTCATAGCCCTCACTCCCTCCTCCAACTAAAGAGGGAAGCTGCTCCGTCCTGTCTCCACGCCTGGGATCCATCCTTACAACATCCCGCTTGCAACCAGTGTGGTTTTCATTTCTCACCCCATGCAAAAATGGAACCCACACAATACTCTATGCTCTTGCTCAACTGCAGATCCCTCTCCAAGCACACAGCGGAAATCTCTTTACTGATAGAGGATGCAAACCCGGACATCCTCTTACTCACAGAGACTTGGTTGCATGAACACTCGGAACATGATTTGATACAAACTCTTCCACATGGATACCAAATACTCCGCCATGACCGCAAAACAGGAATCGGTGGAGGACTAGCAGTGATTCACAAGATAGGCTATGAAATCACCAGCACCCCCGTTCGTGTTCCAGATAGTGAATGTCTTCCCTTCACTATAAAATTCAGCCCCACCAATACGTTCTCAGGTTTGCTTATATACCGCCCTCCCGGGACTCAAGGACAATTTCTTTCTAACCTTGCCCCAACGGCTGCAAACCTCGCACTTAGCTCCACCAACTTCACGCTCCTGGGTGACCTTAATACTCACCTTGATGACCCTAACGACTCAAACGCTAGAGAACTATCCTCCAGTCTAGGTGCCCTCGAACTACAGCAACTAGTCCTCGGGCCCACCCACCTAAAGGGCCATCTTTTGGACCCTATATTCAGCAACTGCCCGAACCTACAAGTTGGAAACCCTTCCCCCCTTCCCTGGACTGATCACTTCCTCATCCCTTTCACATGGACCCTCCCCAACCACCCCTTACCTAAACCCATGACTGCCCAAAAGTCACGTAATTGGTCCAAACTTCCCCAGCCGGTATGGTGGGAGAACCTTGATCTAACCGCACCCACTAAAACCTCCAACCCCATAGAGGGCAACGAGAACTACAACAGCTGGATTACCAATTCTCTAGATCTGGTACTTCCATTTAAACGCACCCACCCCAAGCGGGGGAACCCAACCGCCCCTTGGTACACTACTGACCTCCGAGACGCCAAACACAACTGTAAAAGAATTGAGAGAAAATGGCGTCTCGACTACTTACCTACGGACAAAACAGCTTACAAAGCAGCTATCAAAAGCTACAAATCCAGTATTAAATTAGCGCAGGCAAAATACATTGAGGAAAAAATTGACAAGGCAGCCTCTAAGCCCAAGGAGATCTATCGGATAGCAAAATCCCTCCTTCAACTACCCGAGACACCAAAGGAGCACAGCAACTCCCAGGCCCACTGTGACGAGCTAGCGGACTTCTTTCACAGAAAAATAGAAATCATTAATTCCTCTTTCTCACAAAATATCCCTCTGCCCAGCTGCCCTGTAGACCCAGGTTCTGTGGCAGCACTACCCGTCTCCCTCACATATATCCCGCCCTTAGATCTTAGCCATGTAGAAAGTATTATGCAACAGGTCAAATCAGGATAACCCACTGACCCGGCCCCTCCGCGAGTTCTCACCCCGATCACCAGTCAGATCTCACCCACCATTCGGGACCTGCTCAACTCCTCTCTCCACACTGGTATCGTCCCGCCTATATGAAAGAGAGCAATGGTCAAGGCTTTATTAAAAAAACCTAGCCTCGATCAAAACAATCCCTCCAACTATAGACCTATTTCTCTGCTACCCTGGCTCAGCAAACTACTAGAGAAATATGTCAACTCAGTCTTGACACACTTCTTGGAATCAAACGACATACTTGATTCCTCACAGACGGGATTTCGGCCCCTTCACGGAACCAAAACAGCCTTGATCGCAGTTACGGAGGAGGCAAGAAGGATCTTAGACACCGGTGGGTCATCGGCCATCGTTCTACTCGACCTTAGTGCCGCCTTCGACACTGTAAACCACAACATTCTTCTCCACCGTCTCAGTAGGATAGGAATCTCGGGAGCGGCGCTCACCTGGCTGAGATCTTTTCTCACAGATCGATCTTTTCAGGTATTTGAGAAAGACTTCACTTCCTCCAGCAGACCCCTGAACTGTGGGGTGCCCCAGGCTCTTCCCTGAGCCACACCCTTTTTAATGTTTACCTTAGTCCTTTGGCTGATGTCGTCCGCCCCTTTGGAGTAAAAATTGTCACCTATGCGGACGACACACAG
The DNA here is from genome assembly GCF_964204655.1 of Triturus cristatus. Classification (NCBI taxonomy): domain Eukaryota; kingdom Metazoa; phylum Chordata; class Amphibia; order Caudata; family Salamandridae; genus Triturus; species Triturus cristatus. Next base: position 853,037,063 of record NC_140582.1, read on the forward strand.
CTGGTGGTGGCATTGGACCCCCCTCTCAATTCCCACCACAGCCTACACAAATGTCTGGAAGCAGTCGCCGCCTGGATGTTGGCCTCCTGCTTAAAGCTAAACGGGGAGAAAACAGAGATTATGCTCTTGGGAAATACCATCACCAAATCTATCGACTCCATCTGGCCCCCTTGCCTGGGCTGTCCCCCCCGAACCCAAAGAACAAATCAAAAGTCTCGGCATATGGCTGGACAGAACACTCAACTTTAACTACCAGGCAACTAAGCTTGCTGCCACATGCTTCGGGCTCCTGGGGCTACTTCGCAAAATCCTCCCCCTTCTCCCTTTCCACTCAAAACGGATCATGATCCAAGGGCTGATTCTATCTCGCCTTGACTGCGGAAATGCCCTATACCTTGGGGCTCCACAGTCCACGCTCAATAGACTTCAAATTGTCCAAAACTGTGCCGCCAGGACCCTCCTCGACATCCCGCGACGAGTCTCAGTCAAAGCTCGACTGAAAGATCTCCACTGGCTTCCTGTGAAATCGAGGATTGAATTCAAGGCCATGTGTATTGCCCATCGCTCCTACTGGGGAACAAGCCCTGATATCAATCGCCCCCTGGTAAATGCCTATCATCCCAATCGTCTCCTCAGATCCGGGACATCTTATCTCACCACAGTGCCCCGAATCAAGAGAGCCAGGTGTGGAGGCCGGTTGCTCTCCTACAACCTAGCCAAGATCTGGAACACTCTCCCCCTCTCAATCAGATCAGAACCTAAACTACTTACCTTCCGAAAGCTCCTTAAAACCTGGCTTTTTAATAAATCATGCTTTTAATAAGTCATCTTTTTTAATAAATTATTTTAATAAATCGTTTAAGTCTAGCGTACTCCGTCCAGCCCAACCTCTGCAGCGCTGGGACGCCCCAGGGTAGCCATCGCGCTTTATAAATTATCTTTTCATTTCATTTCATTCATTCACGACAAACAAGGACACATGCCAACTGCCTGCTGCATTCACTCGGCTTTGATTCCGTTTGTCGTTTTACCATGAATCCTCAGCAGAGCCTTCTCTTTCAGGTGATGTGACTGGCTTCCTCCATCAGACTAATGACTTGTACAGTCAACTCCTAGACACATTGCTAGACGAACCTTTTTTTTTTAAAGATATATTTCAAGACTGCAATCCGGTACCAAATGACACCCAACTACTTGCCATAGTCCGGCATGTCACAGGAGGGGTTTACGCAGTACAGTTGAATGAGTTTAACAGCACATTAATGAGCTGCCCAACATACATGTTCACACCCTTCGAGTGACCATAATGCAGCCCCTCCCCCTTTATCTTTCCTCCCTTCTCATAAAAAAAGACAGTTCCGGTTTATGCTTCTTCATCAGAGACTAATGACCCTTCGCCATCCAACCACGAGGAGCACCGAACCCCCTGGATTCATGAACCTATCCTGTAGTCCCACCCACACCTCAATGTCCTCCTGCGCCCTTTCATCATGCCTGCACCTTCCTCGGACGGACCTCCTTGGCTATGGTCCATTCAACCACATTCACCGCTCACCTTTCCTCACTCGTCAAACCTGGCCCATCCATGTAATCGCCACCCGTCTCTTGGCCAATAATTACAGCGGATACAGGAACGTAAAGGCCTCCTTTCTTTCAGCATATGGGTGTTGCACAAAAAAAAGACAGCAGAGTTCATATACACAAGGATCTGCACCATAGATCTCACTCGAATCAACACGTTCCCCCAGAATGCATACATCTCAGGACATTCCCATGCAAAGTCCAAGAAGGAAGCTGTCAGAGCACGACACCTGTGGCACGAATCAGCCTTGCCAGGATCTATTCTGTGCAATAACACTGGTGTGAAGTATTTACGATGAAGGAAGTGGAAGTGAAGAAGTTTGAAACGTGCATTAGTCGACACAGTTTCACCACGGAACACATCCGTTTCCAATGGGCATCCTTGATTGTAATGCCCAGGTCCCCTTCCTAAGCCCCCCGAGCCGGGAACAGACACCACTTACGGTCTGCCATCATGGTCATGTAAAGGTGGGATATCAAGAGTCGGCTCCCACCCAGCCATAATAGGCATCTAAAAGTGAGCGATGTTACCGGGGACACCGGATATGATGGCCATATATCCCAGAAAATAGCTGCAATAATCGCATGCTGCAAAAATGTGCCTGGCCCTATATGGAAGCTTTCCTGTGCAGCCTCAAAGTCTATAAATTCCTCATTAGAAAACAGATCCCCCAGCACCTTGCAACCACCTGCTCTCCAGGCGGTCAAGCCCAAAGAAGCCCACAGTAGTCGAAAGGCCGGAAGATCCCAGAAAACCAAACCCTGAGCGAATGGGACCCTGCCCAGAACACTTTTAACTGTGCATTCCCATAATAATGCAGTATGTCTGACTAAATATGGGACATATTCCATGTCCCTTTCCCCTGCCAGCAGAAGCTGAGGCAGGAAGGAATGCCCCCCCACTCCTCAAAAGCGACTTCTCCCAGGAACCCTCTTCAACGAACCTAAATAATATAATAATTATAATCCACATTTGTAAAGCGCGAACAATCACCCGTAAGGGTCTCTAGGCGCTGGGGGCCGTCGGGAAGATTAAGCAAGCTATTGCCCAGAGTCACATGGTGCTGGGCTAATCTGACGCCGGCACCGGGGATTGAACCGTGATCCCCAAATTCCGGAGTCAGTCGCCCTGGCCGCGGCGCCACACCTCTTCCTTCCAGATTGCTATAGATTAGGCACTGCTTGGCCTAACTCAGCGATAGCGACATGTGGACCCTAGCCACCCTACTTCGGCCCTTTGCCCAGATCAGCGATGTCAGGAGAGAGTGTAACCTATGAAAGACAGCTCAGGCAGCATATCAAAGGAATACTGGATAATGTAGAGGCAACAAGGCAGAAGCACTATCTTTGCGACAGACAGCGACAGAGAGAGCAGCAGAGAATTCCAAAATTGGACCAACAAGTGGCGGCCCTCAAAGACCTCTCTATGTTGTATTGCTTACGCCTTTGTGGTGTTTGAGCTATAACCATTCCCAGGTACCAGAACGAGTCAGACTCCCCTGCAATCTGCCCCTTCAGGGCTACCTTCAATCTCTATGTCACGTCCAAGAGCGCGGCACGGCAGGGTTCCTCTTGACACTCAGACGAGGGCTCCAGTGTAGAGTGGTGATCTGAACGAGTGAGTCTATGAGTGGTCTGAAGAGATGTAGTATATTGCATAATAGTATTCCTCTGTTATTGTCTCTGGGGCATGTCCTTCCCTATCTTTGAAGGAGGGAGAAGGAACAATACAGTATGCAACACCAAAATGGCCACCCAGTTGCCAGGAATCCTCTGGTGCCCCATCATATGGTTCTAGCACTACAACTCAACATCCAATCTTGACGCCCCAAAATGTGCAGGGGGCTGGACATGTGACAGTTTTGCAACCTTAAGGCACCAGCACCCCTCAGAAGCTCCACCTCAACTGTGGGAGGGAGCAAACACTAAGTCAAGCTTTCTGGACCGTCACCAGTGCCATCAGTAGAGGGGCCCAATATGGCAGTCAAGTCTCCAAAATCAGGGTCCCCCGGCACACCACTAGCTTACTCAGGATGATGATTGGCCAGCTCACTCCCACCTCCATTTCAGTTGGACCGTGGTCAACAACCCCACTGGGCACCACTGCACCTGTCACCCCTGGTAAAGACCTACAAGTAATGGGCCTTTCACGTGTAGGCGAGGACAGGGATCGTACTCGTCGACCAGGGCCGCTGCTTCTCCACACTGCAAGCCCCGGTGCTTCTCCAGCCACCACCTGGGTGCTGTCTCACTCTGGGCTCAAACACTGTCGTCAGGAGGTCCACAGCAATCAAGGCGAGCCGCTCCCAGCCTCCTCTAAAGAGTTGATATTGCTCCCATTGGGGCATAGTCACCTTGCATAGGCCGCACGACACTCCAGGGCCTTCGGCCAGCTGATCCCAGTGGGACTGCAGACACACAGCATACAGCGGGCTGCAGACGCAGTGCTGAGTGGCCCGCAGCAGCTTTTAAATGATTCGGGCATCAGGAGTCACTCTGTGCCCCTCGACCAGGCTGCAGGAGTCGCAGCTGAAGTTCGCTGAGGGGGAGGCTCCCGCTAGCCCCCTGGCCATGTAGCCTCAGCAGGCCGCTCCCAGCTCTCAGGCCTCGCTACTTCCAGGAACGACGGGGCGAACTGCGTCACTGCCCCAGCATCAAGAATCCCAAGCAGCAGGAGCAACATCTTCCGTATGGGGCCCGCTCTCCCCTAGCAAAGTCTATCTATGCTCCCCAGCAGGCCGAGAGCAGGGACAGAACGGCCCAGTGATGGCGCCACACCCAGTAGGTGGCACCATCCGTGTAATCAGTGACCGGGGGGCTGCCAATCCCCCCAAAACGCCCTCATCCAGGCAGGTGGGCACACAAGGGCAATGACATGCAGCCCGGATTGTCACTGGGATAACAGGATTACTGCAGGATTAAAAAGAGTGGATCCGTCCAGGCCGCCATCTTGGCTAGTTATGTTCGCCACTAGAATAACTTTATTCGGTAGGTTTGACGATTCTACAGGCGATGTTCAGTTTCAGTTTATTTATGATTCGGAACTCTAGTGAGTTCCACATAAAAATATACAAAATATAATTAATTTTTTTCAGTGTATCCTATCATAATGTTCTTAATGACAGAATAAAATACAATTGGGAACATAGCAATTATAGTATCACTATCCAAATGAGGATTAAAATCAAATATGACTCCATATAATCACACAACCTAAGGTCTAAAGTGCAAGTGCGCATATATAAAAACCTTTACACAACCTATTTTGAAATTGTGGAAAAACTACATAATACTTTGTACCTATACTAACATCCTCCTCTATACAATTCAAGTACCCTAAGCTGCATGATTCAAATGGCAGATTTGGCGCCAAATGCGCCCTTCCACCTTTTCAATTAAATCCCACTGCTATGCATCCACCGATTTGCATGCATAACTCAATGATGGAAGGATTTTGATTTTATAGATAGATAAAACATGTGCAAAATGTCTCTGCCCACAACATTTATATAGCCTACCAAGTGCCGAGGCCTGGGATATAGCTTTACATCTACACTGGTCAATGTGATCATTGCTGGAGCACGTAATAGAGAGCATTCTTGGAGCTTTCCGTTTGCCTAGGACTACATTTGTATGCCTTAAAGAAACGGTGCTACTACATTTATAAATTACACTTTCAAATTCGCCAAAAGAGCTCGAAATAATTACCACTTGCCAACCCCTCGGCTGGCAAGTAGTATTGTGACAAGGAACCCAACACATGCAGTTGAAAATAAACCCTATTGAACTAAACATTTGGTCAACTATGAACAAACGACTGAATGTGTGGCACTTCGCAGAAAAGCTCATTTAGGTATCCAGGGTCTGGTAGTGTAACAGAAACTATGGGGTTGCTGTGGTTGGAACCGTTGCTTCATCAAGGCAAAATTAGGTGGTAAAAGAGCGTCGAATAGCTTTAAAAAAAAAAAATGTAAATGGTCAGTGCAGTAAAAGTTAAATGCCATTTTCTTAGACCACTGTAACATTATCACCAGTAGTGCTATGCCTATGTGGGACTAGACTAGTCTCATGATGGTGAAAATGCAGCAGCACAGTCAAGAGAATACGAATCATTTTGTAATACAGCAACAGTACATTTTCGATTTTAACATAAGAAAACTAATCCGTTTCACTTCAAATATAAAAAAAATATCTACAGAGCAATTCATGCATGTATACCTGCTGTGCATAAAACGTTGCCACCTCTTTCATGCCTCTCCTGTAGGCTTCGGCTGCTTTGCGGAAACATTCTTGTTGCTTGCTGCGGTGCAGGAAAGCTTCGGTCCTGAAGTCCGCGTACTCTGGATCCGCAGTGTCCTGAAAGGATTTCCCACAAAGGCTTTCCTCCTCTGCCTTCGACTTCGTTCTCTATGGAGGAAGAAATCTGAAATGAGACCCTGCTTCATCTGGAAATGACTCCCACTGCAACACTTCTAGATGCTATAGAGCCATTTTGCTTTTTAGTTTTTTCGTATGTACTTATTTCTCTCATTTACACAGCTACAGACATATCAAAATATAGCAACCCTTTTAGCTATGCATCCGGTCATCAATGCACTTTTTGGCTTCCAAGGTAAGCAATTTCCGACATTAAAGGCAACGTATTTCAGAGCTAGGCCTCAGCCCACAGATACCAAGCAATTACACACCAGTGAGCAACAAGGGGTCCGAGACTATGGTACGCACAGCACAGCACAGCACAATTGTAATCAGTACCACTACTGAACCTCCTCATGTGGTCCGCACAGGACAATCACATCTTTGGTTCACCGTTGTCCTACACAGTTCAACTACAAAACGAATAAACTGACGGCGCTAGAATCAGAAGCTGAGGTTAATGCTGTTCACTAAATATGCACCAACGGGAAACTTCTGACTTCTTGACTAATCATTCATGGGACTTACTGCTTATATCATACTGAAAACACCTAGCATGGATATTAAGGAGACCATCACCTATAGATCCAATACACTCTTACCCGCATGAACCAAAATTCTAGAAAAAGCTGTCACTGTCCAAGTATCCAAATTTCCTGAAGATTATAAGATTCCTGATCAATGGCAGCTGGGCATACTTCCGCACCTCGAAACTGGATCGGCATAATTGGCCATGGAAGAAATACGCCTAATCTGGGATGAAGGTGATACAGCAGCCCAGATCATGTTGGATATCTTGGTTGCCTTTGATATGGCTGAATATCATGCTCTCATCTCATCTGCTCTCATCGCAAGAGAACATCTGTGATCTTCCTTTACAATCCATAGAGTGGAATGATTTATGTAATGTGATCTTATGTGATATGCCTTTACAGTTCAAGAAGTGTAAGGATTCATGTAATGTGATCTTCCTTTACAATTGAAGGAGGGTAATGATTTATATAATGTGATCTCATGTGACATGATTTTATTTTACAACTTAAGGAACAATTTATGTAATGTTATCTTTTTTTTAATTTAAGGATTGGTTACTTATATTTAAAGGAGGTGTGGAATGTGCATTTTCTTCTACTGAGCTTCCTGTCGTTTCTTTTGTTTCCTGAAGGAAGGAGATGCATTATATCCTGTTCTCTCCTAGTTCCTTGCTGCTCAGACTGTGTGAATGTGATGTAATAGAATGTTTATAAGTGTATGCTTTGTATGAGTGGTCAGTTGGAATGAGCGTGGCTGAGCAGTAGGATGCTGCTCCCGGTGGGGCACTTTACCATTTTACCTGTAACTGAATAAACCTACTCATATAATCTACACTACCGGCTACTGGACTAATTACCCACAAGGGCCTTACTTAGTTTACAAAACCGTAACCTTATTCCGTGTTTCCCCCAAGTCTGCCCCATTTGTTTGTGCTATTCACACAGAGAACTGTGAGTTAAGCTACAAGGAATAAGATTGGACAGTCTTTGTTATTCTAGGCTCTTCGCATTCAAGACACCAACATCCTATCTCCTGTGCAGCATGAAAGAGAAGACCCAGCAAGAGTACCTGAAGGGCCATATGTCCCATCCATTCCAAACCATTTCCTGTTAACGTCATTCCCCAGTGCCTAGCTGCATGGAGTTACGGATTATGCACTGTGTCATGACAGGCTTCCCCTTAATGTTTTTGGCCAGCTGTGGATGAGTGAACATTTGGCTGCTGACCAAATGCAACTGTCCCAGATATAAAGCTAACACTTCTGCTTATCTAGTGCTCACCATTTGTTTCAGCAGCTCTGTAAACGTGTAGAAAGGAAGGCTGGGACCAGAGGTAGTATCTTAAGCTGATTTCACCTGACAGCAAGACACTTCACCCCCAGGGCTGAGGATCGTACTTCACTGTTACTTCAAAGGAGGTAACTGATTTGCATATGGCTGGGTCCAAACTGGGGTGGCGTAGTGAGCAAAAGAAAAATGGATTTAACCCAGATCTTTTGACTGGGAGAGAATGTTTGCATTGTCGGCATTCCGTCCATCATTTGTTTGCTTTAGGACTGTTCCCATGAGGCACAGGATCAAGACTGATTTGCATACATAGCAGTGTCTGAACTGGGGTGGCGAAGTGAGCTAAAGAATGATGATGGATTCAACCCAGATCTGTGACTGGGGGTGAGTGTCTGAAAAGTTTCAGCTCTCCGTCCTTCATCACGTGTTTGCTTTGTTCGCCCTAAGTTGGCAGGGTATGCCCAGACGTGGGTCCCCTGCTCACTTTGCCACTGGATTCAAGCTAGCCTGGCTGATGAGGGCTGTTAGCCCGAACCCGGTCCCAGGGTGCTTGTTTCCAGTCCAGGGAAGACATGGCTTGGCAGTTCGGGCTGGACTGTTCCCATGAGGCACAGGGTCAAGACTGATTTGAATATAGCGGTGTCTGAACTGGGGTGGCGAAGTGAGCTAAAGAATGATGATGGATTCAACCCAGATCTGTCACTGGGGGTGAGTGTCTGAAAAGTTTCAGCGCTCCGTCCTTCATCTCCTTGTGTATCTCAACTGTCGCTGTACAGCTTTTTTCACCCAGACACAGCAGTCCAGAGACTGTGTGTCCACTGCCACAACCTGGCATGTCAAGCAGTGAAGTCCCTGTGAGCAGCCCAAGAGAAGCTGTGAATGCCAAAGACAACTTAATCAGCTTTATATATTAAACTGTGCAATTAAGAACACTTAAAAGAAGATGCAGTGCATTTAAACAATGTTAGTACTGAAACTCTATCTCTTGCTTGTGCCTGCAGCACAATCAGGACACACCGAAGTTACAGATAGCTAATTAGTTACTGAATTGTTCTGTAAAGAGCTAGCTTATGGCAAGAGTCACTTCACAATCAAAATAGGCATACAAGTTCATACCACAAAACATCTGAAAGTCAATATATATATATATATATATATATATATATATATATATATATATATATATATATATATATATATATATATATATATATATATATATATTTCCTTTAAGGAAAACCACTCCTTGGACATTCTCCTTCTTGTAAATGAAACTTACACGACTAGAACGCGAAATTATATTATGCAGAGTTGTACAGCACACTATCACCCTGGAGGGTATCCTGGCTCTTAGCAGATGCAAGTCTACCCAAACCTTTGGCCTGATGTGACACCTCCAAAAGACAGAACTTCAGCTTCTTGAGTAAATCAAGAAGTGACAATGAGACTCTTATGTGTAGTGGCAGGTTGTTCCACACTTTAGGAGCGATGTAGGAGAAAGCTCGACTGACGGATATGGTTTTCTGTATGCTCGGGATGTGTGCAAGTAGGAGCCAGGACCAGCGGAGTTGTCTGGAAAGTTTTCAAAAGCAGATGCGGTTGTTGAGGATTGCTGAGCAAGTGTTATAGAGTGCCTTGAAAGTGTGGGTGAGGAGTTTGAATTGTGCTGGTTTGTGAATGGGGGCCAGAGGAGCTCCTTTAGGTGTGGTGTGATGTGAGTGCGGTGTTGAGAGTGATTCTAGCCGCCCTAGTTCTGAATGGTCTGCAGCCTCTGGTGAGTTTATTGTTGATCCAGGCATAGAGGGTGCTCCTGTAGGTCAGCCTGCTTGTGACTAGGGAGTGCGTAATGGGTTTACGGGTGCTAATTGTGAGCCACTTGAAAATCATCCTCAGCATCTTCAGAGTATGGAAGCCTGAGGCAATGATGATGCTGACTTGGGTGGTCATGCCGAGTTTGCTGTGAATGAGGATCCCAAGGTTCTTGTCGTAGGAATTGATGGTGCATGTACGTTCTAGCTCTGTTGGCCATCAGGTGGCATCCAGAGGTGAAGTGGTCTTCCTGAAGATCACAATTTCGGTCTTGTTGGTGTTCAGCTTTAGACAGCTGGTCTTCATCCATGGAGAGATTTCAGATATGTAGATATTGAACCTGATCCAGGGTCTTGGTGTCTTGTTCGTGAGGAAAAGAAGGAGTTGCATGTCATCTCCATAGGAGAGGGCATTATATAATGAGAGCAGATGATGCTGGCTAGAGGGATCTTGTATGCGCTGGCGAGGGTCGGGCTCCGCGAGGATCCTTTCGGAACTCTGCAGAGCAGGTTGCGGGCGTCTGTGGTGTAGGGTGACAGGCTGACTGACAGGGTCCTACAGTCAGGAAGGAGCAGATCCATCGGAGTGTGTGTCCTTGTATTCCAATGTTGTCTAGGCGATGGATGAGGATGGGGTGGGAAACCATGTCAAACCATGTGGTTAGCATTTGTTCTTTGGCTAAGATCAGTAGGAGTTTGGTGCGGTGTATTGGGCCGGGTTGAAGTTGCTGTTACTCGAAACTTGGAAATACAGATATAAACCTCCAATAATTCAACTTAATTTAATTTGAGGTCCTTCAAGGAAATAACTCTTTCCAGCCAAACTGAGCTCCCACTGCCTGTGGAGCCTATGAGGCAGCAGGAGCTCAGTTGGGCTGGCGTGAATTGTCTCCCTGAAGGACCTCAAATTAAATTAAGTTGAATTATTGGAGATTTAAATCCCTATTTCCAAGTTTCGTGGAATCAGTTGACCAACACAGATGGCATACAACACATAACTCTGAATACAATAAGTGTTCTAGTTCAGGATGTTTATCAGGATTTGTACATCTGCTGGCAGTCACAGACCTATCTGCCCACATAGACCTTACTATAGCTTATAAGGAGGAGACTCAGCCAGAATAAGAAAAAGACAGACTAGAAAGTTTGATTTCCCCAAATTGTTTCACCATAGGATATTGTGTGGTCCTGATGAAGGTGGTTTGATAAGATCCTTTTCCCCCAGCACCGAAACGTGCGTCGACTATGTTTGGGAAACCCCTGTCCATAACACAACAACAACAAAAATTGGAGATCTTTCCCAGTTGTAATTTATGGTGTATGTGGCATGAGGCTGGGGCATGACTGAGTGGCTGGAGCGAGACTGTATTTGTTTGGTGATTGAAGGAGTGAGTGAATTGAGCTATGAGGCAGTACACAAAAACCTATTGGTGTAGATCAAAATGAGATGAACAATGCAAAAAGTGTGCATATTAATGTATGATATTATGTGTTTTTGTTTTGTATATATGTAACTGAAAAATATTTTGAAAAACTTTTCTATTAAGAAACATATATGTATATGGTTAATATGATTAAAAATGATGTTCAGTAATGTTGCAGGAGTACCATTAAGATACAAATAAAAAAAAACATGAAATAAAATATGTAAATCAAATTTCATATTGCTGTTTCTGTAGTAGCTGGTGGTCGAGACATTGGGCACTTTCAGCCATTATTGAAGCAATACGAGTTAGGTGAAATCCTTTACAATGGTGAAGATTTCTTTGCTTCTGTTGGTGCTTTCTTCGATGCGGTCCGCCAGAAGGCGCATTTGGTGGTTGGTGGCAATGGTAGCATCTCAGGGCGGATTTGAACGTGCTCTTGTCTGTATTATCCTGGCTCATTCTCCATTTGTGTTCCACACCCTACTACTCCACACCATCCTAGAAGAGCAAGCTTCAATTTTCATCCTTTCTACTCCGTGAAACTCACAGCCTAAAGATGAGTTGCTTGATAATTCAGTGAGCTTGCAGTTATACATGGTTCCTGTGTTTCCAAATGCAATATCAGCACTCACAAGATTGCCTTATTATCCTTGAGTAACACAGGACCTGGAGAACTGACTTGACTACAGTGAGCCACAAAACTTTGCTGACAGAACTCTAGGAATGGGCTGGAGTGCCCAACTGTGTTTTGAAACTGATTAAAAGCATTCCTCACCAACTGCAGTCAACAAATATATTAACAGAAACATCCTTACACATGATGACACACAATGAGCAAACAGAGTCGTATTTATCCTGCCTACTTTTTTAATATCAAAATAAACCATTTGGCTAAAGTACTAGAGAAGTGTTTCCTTAATGGTGAACCACGACTCACCCAATTTTAAACGGGTCGCAAAAGCCCAAACAATAAATGAAGAACAAGTTACTTACCATAGTAGAGGCCGACAGTGCGGAGCACCTACATCTGGGCAGTCGCGTTGGGGAGTCCGGCGGTCTCAGGCCGGCTCGCTGGAGTGGACGCTTACCTTTCATTCACCGCTGTTGCTTGCGCCTAACGAAGGGAGTGCAGGACTACGCCTCCCAGGAATCCCGGCATTGGTCACGCCCCCACCCTGTGGCACTTCCGCGCCTGGAGGCGCTAAATTCAAACGGCTCCCTCTGTGGAGCGGGAGACATAGCAGAGGCCGACAGTCCGGAGCACCTACATCTGGGCAGTCGCGTTGGGGAGTCCGGCGGTCTCAGGCCGGCTCGCTGGGGTGGACGCTTCCCTTTCATTCACCGCTGCTGCTTGCGCCTAACGAAGGGAGCGCAGGACTACGCCTCCCAGGAATCCCGGCATTGGTCATGTCCCCACCCTGTGGCACTTCCGCGCCTGGAGGCGCTAAATTCAAACGGCTCCCTCCGTGTCGCGGGACGCGCGCGGGTGGCACCGGGCTAAGCCCGGGCAAAGGGCGGGCCGTCTGTGGCCGTCAGGGGCAAGAGGAGGCAGGGCCGGGCCCAGTCCCTCACAACGAACCATGGGTAAGCGTAAAATCATATCGAATGCAGAGGGCGGAAAAAAACCAAAAGTAGCTAGAAAGTCTGACTCTATTATATCGTATCTTTCTTCTGCCGTGGGGGTTCTGTCAAAGGAAATTGCCAACGCGGAACAAGAGCTTGGTATTGCATCCCCCCCCCACCATCTCCATTGATTAATAGAGACAGCATTAATGCACATCACGTACCCTTGGTCCCTGAGATTGTGGTTGTGAGCCATAATACCAGTTTGGCAGATGTTATCGTTCCACTTGCCCTAGACACTGTTGTTTCAACTTCGCCACAGCAGGCCCAGGTGTCCATTAGTAAGCCAAGGATGACCACTAAAAGGAGAAAGAAGGTAGTTGGGGCGCAAAGTTTTGTTCCTGTGTCTACTGTTGATGATGTGGACGATCATTTAGAAAAACTGTTTATTGATCGTATTGAACCTTTGTTGCTGGGCATTGCCAAAGACATTGTGGACACATTGAACACTTGTTTAGCAAGTTTACTGAAGAAATGCGCTCTTATAGAATCTGTGGCTAACAAACTTGCGCAGACTAAGGATCCCTATATAGTGTCTGGGGAGCCCCTGGGTAATAAAGTTAACATTCCAGTAAGGCAGGTCACCCGCTTGCCAAATATTAGCAACACAGCCCCAAACCTTTCTGGGTCAAGGGTCCCCCGTTTAATACCTAGTGGCATGGATTCTACCGAACCTATTTTAGGTCCGTCAGATAGACCTTTGATGCCCAAATGCTTCCCCGCTAGTTCTCCACCGCTGGGTTGCCAGTCGATTATAAACCTGCCACTGGAGGCTGCGCCTCTCGTCGGCATATTTGTAGGAGTCGCCCCACTTACATTGGGAGAATTAGAACATACCACTGATTTAATAAGTAAGGCAAAACAATGGTGCACGGATTTCTCCTGTGGTGGGCTGAACATTTCAGACAGAATAATTATGGCAAGACGGGTGGGTTGGATCGGGAATTCCACTAAATATATACAGGGGGACTGTTTTATAGTTAATTTCGATGCCCCTGACATGGCCAATAGACTGTTCTGGGATGGTTCAGCAATCACAGATCATGACTCTATGAGACCAGTCCCGTTGGGATTCTTCTATCCTCCCCCCGACATATCCCATCCACCATCTCTAACAAAGTATGGTCCTTGTAGTCTAGATAACGAGGGTGGGGCTCGTAATTCAGTGTTAGGGGAGAAACGATTGGGAAACAGTAGTCGCCCATATTTCGTACAGGGGGGTCAAAATACAACTATTACTAGTCCCCACTTGAGGCCCGTGCATATAGCGCATCTGGGGCCAAGGCTAGCCACGAGTAATCGTTTTTCTCCCCTTTCAGACATAGAGGAACTGGATTGACGGTCGGTATCTATATCATCAGAACCTAAGGGTGTCCCCAAAACTGATACCCTAGCAGTCTGTAAACTTATTAGTTGGAACATAGCTGGCACTAGAGCAAAAAGGACCGACCCAGTTTGGTTGGACTTTGTCACCAACCATGATATTATTGCCTTACAGGAGTCTTGGGACCATTCCCCTACTTTTTGGTTGGATGACTACACTAGCTTTGTTGTCCCAGCTACTTCTAGTAGCGCGGGCAGAGCTAAAGGTGGCCTTATTTTTCTCTTTTCTTTACATCTGAGAGGCCAACTAAAAATGATCGAAACAGACTCACCTAACCTCTTGATTGTGGAATGGGCAGTTTCCACCTCCCACAAATTATTATTAATTAATTTTTATAACTCTTGGGACAGGGAACATGGTAATGAACACATTGTCTCTTTGGAAAAATGTTTGTATAATTTCAGTCTTAATAATCATACTCAATTCGATTTTATTCTAATGGGTGATTTCAATATTCACCCTTGCGGCGATTTCTGCCATTTTGGGGAATTTGAGGGTCCATTAGGTTCATTGGCCCCCCGTTTTGAGCACACTAAATTAGGGGAGGCTCTTGAAGAGCTGTTGGCCAATTTTAATATTACGGAATTAATGAACACTGAGGGGGGGGCTCGTACATGCACGTACAAGGGGCATGATCATGGCTCGGTAATTGATTATATTTTTTTAACCCCTGGCATTCTACATAGGGCAGTGACCTATAGAGTAATTAGTTCTCCCTTTAGTGACCATAACCCGGTGTTGCTCGAGCTACTCTGGAGCGATCTAAAGGTTAATGGTCCAAGATCTTTGGGCGGGGTGAATGCTCTACTACCTACGGACCAAGGTAGAAGACTTAAGTGGGCAAAGGTGGTCCCGGAAAACTTTATTGAAAACCTATTGCCAAAAATCGAGACTAATGTAGCCATCTGTCAGGACCCATCAGCCACAAACCTAGAAATAATGGGAGCCTTTGAGGGAATATGTGCCCAAATATCCAATGACTTGTCGATTGTATCACGCCGGCAAGGGATCAACCCTGTAAATGGTTCGACTCAAATTGCTCAAAAGCTCATAGGGCCTTGAAAAAAGCACTATCAATTATCCCAAGAGACAAGGACCTTATTGCTAAATTAAGGAAGGAGTACAAGCTAACCATTAACAGTAGGAGAAATGCTATCAAACAAGACGCTTGGGATAAATTACTTAATACGGACGTCCTGCGTGATAGCAGCCAGTTTTGGGCCATCATTAATCACCCCTTTTTTTCTGATTCTGAGAATACGGTCATGGATAGTGTAATTTGTGATTCGGAATGGTTGCTCCATTTTCGGGGGGTTTACGGGAATCCAGCTACAGACATACAACATAATTCTACTGTGGCTTTTGCGTTTGCTCCCCTTGTTTTTAATTGTGATGAGGTGGAGAACGCAATCCTGGAGACTTCCAGAAATAAAGCACCCGGCCCTGACGGTGTGCCTGCAGATTTGTACACACACCTACCTAAATTCTGGGCAAAGATTTTAACAAACGTTTTCTGTGCCGCTAATGGCAACACCCTCCCTTCTACATGGGCTACCTCAATTATTGTGCCGATTTTCAAAAAGGGGCAGAGAGATGATCCGGGGTGTTATAGACCCATCTCTCTGTTAGACTCTGCGATTAAGATTCTGGGCAGAGTCTTATTGAATAGGCTAAGGGACAACATTGAGTGCAAGGGGGGTCTTTCAAACATCCAGTATGGTTTCAGAGAGAAAAGAGGCACTATGGACCAATGTTTGAACCTCCATTTATTGATCTCAAAGTATACGGTGGCCAAGGAGGGGTCTTTATTCTTGGCCTTTATGGACCTCTCCTCGGCCTTCGACTTGGTCAATAGGTCTAAGTTGTGGCACATTTTACTCGAGTTCGGTGTCGATCCATCACTTGTTCACTTTATGCCTTCTCTTCATCAGGAGCTGTTTGCTGTAGTTAGGGTCACAAGGGAAGGCAGGTGCACAACCCGATTCAAGTCCGAAAGGGGGGTACGCCAAGGTTGTATTCTGGCCCCCCTCCTTTTTACCATTTATATTAATGGATTGGGAAAACATCTAGCGGATGTGGGGGCGGATGTTCCGCGTGTAGGAGTTATTCCAGTGCCAGCTCTCCTATACGCAGACTACGCAGTACTACTAGCTCGCACGGGAGTGGGCCTCCAAAGACTTCTGGATCAATTCGGGGCCTTTATGGCTCAATTAGACTTAAAAATAAACGCTAAAAAATCACATACGATGGCGGTAGGTCATTGTAGAAGCAGGCTAAAAACTAAAACCTTTTTTTGCGAAGGGGAGATAGTTTCCAGAGTTGCTGTTTTTCCCTACTTGGGTGTCCTTTTTGACGAAAAGGGATCCTGGGGCCCCCAAATTAAGGCGAAGAGCATATCCATGGCCCGCTCGTCATCAGCCCTTATGGGTTTTTCAAGGAGACTTGGGTCTAGGCCTATGGAGGCCCTTTTGAAAACCTATAATACTAAATGTATTCCGATCGCCTCATATGGTTCACCCTTGTGGGGTTATGCATCTGTGGAAAAAATACAAAGAGTGGAGAATGGATTTATCAGATATCTTCTGTCTCTCCCCAAATCCTCCCCGACCTTCGCTATACACTCGAAGGTGGGTTTGGATTATCTCACAGACAGGCTAAAACTGGCCCCCCTGATTTTTTGGCTAAAAACCTGGCTCAAATTACAGCTAACTTTGAATCATGCCATTATGTCCGATCTCATGGGAATGGATCAGGGCCATAAAATCCCATGGCTGGTTTATTTGAAACAATCTTTTCACCAGTTGGGCCGTATAGATCTTTTTCGGTTGCCAGCTTCCATTAGGAAGGAGGACGTTAATTGGATCAAAACTAAATTCATGGAGAGGGCTAGATTGGATCGGGAGGAAAAGGAACTTGTGAAACCAGCTGTCAGGGCGCATTTTATGTTAACCTTTTCTCCCTCATTAGAGCCCTACCTCAAAATTGTTACTAAACCTTTACATAGGTTTTTGTTGACTAAATTTAGGTTTAATTTGATCCATCACATTTTAGGTAGTTACCCTTCTTGGGTAAAACCTGAACTAGGTCCCCCCTGTAATTGTGATAGATTTTCGCAACAAGACACCATGCACTTTATTATGCTCTGTGAGACCTTTAGGGACATAAGGAAAAGATATTTGTTACCCATACTGAAAGAGGCTGGCTTTATTCAGGTCAGGCCTGCACTGATTTATCTTCAGCACTTGGGGTCCACTCGCATTATTTTTTGTGTGGCTAGTTTCTTAGTGGCAGCCATTAGGATCAAAAAGCAAAGCCCCTCTCAATGAAATGTTTTTTTAGTTTTTAATTGGATTTTTATAACAATTAACTTGTTCTGTATTAATTGATTAGGTTTTGTACCGACTTTTGTAAATATGAAATAGAGTGTTTTTATGGTGTATGTTGTGTATATGTATTTTTTATGTCTTTTATTATTTTAACTAATCGAATAAAGAGTATTTGACTGACTGACTGACTGACTGAAGTTACTTACCTTCGGTAACGATGTATCTGTAAGAAACATTAGTTAGTTAGATTCCTCACCTTAGAATATCCCCAGGCGTCAGACTGGATCCGGAAAGATTTTTGTAGCAATACCCCTTGCGCGTCGCTAGGCGTCGTCTGCGGTTCCGGGTCCGTCGTTGGCGGCGTGCGTCGGAATGACGTTGTCGGAGTACTTAGACGCCGCCCTCGCGCGCTGACGTCAGTTCTTGTACATAGCTTTCCGCGCCAGGGACGCTGAGCCATGCAAGAGACCGACACTGGTGCCAAAAAATCTAGGGCCCTGAAAGGGAGAACCTTAACCCTAGATGTCGGTTCGCAGAACGGGGAGGCTGGGTGGGTCGGTGAGGAATCTAACTAACTAATGTTTCTTACAGATACATCGTTACCGAAGGTAAGTAACTTGTTCATCTGAAAGAAACACGTTAGTTAGATTCCTCACCTTAGAATAGATACCCCAGCAATACCAACCCCGGAGGTGGGCCTGCGAACCAAGATCACACCAGAAAGTCCTGGAGAACAGAACGGCCAAAGTGGCCATCTCTCTGGACTTGGCTGTCCAGGCAATAGTGCTTGGCGAACGTGTGCAGTGAAGCCCACGTCGCCGCTTGACAGATGTCCTGCAAGGGGACTCCCCGTCCCAGGGCAGTTGTCGTCGCTGTGGCCCGGGTGGAATGGGCTCGCAGCCCAATAGGAGGGTCCTTTTTCGCCAAAGAATAACAGAGTTTAATACACAGCACGACCCATCGCGAGATGATCTGCCTGTGCACAGCTTTACCCTTCTTCGCACCTACATATCCAAGAAATATATGTGCGGGCCAAATAAAATGACAGCGCACGTTTTGGGTCCAGACGGTGGAGCCTCTCTTCATCTTTTGAAGGATGCGGAGGCGGAAAGAAGGTGGGCAGCGTGACAGATTGTCCGATGTGAAAGGGAGTCACGACTTTAGGAAGGAAAGAAGGAGGGGTCCGGAGGACAACCTTATCCGGATGAACCGAAAGGAAGGGAGGCTTAGCTGACAGACCCTGGAGCTCACTCACCCGCCTAGCGGAGGTGATAGCCACCAGGAAGGCAGTTTTCAGAGTCAGTAGACAAAGTGGACAGTTGTGAAGGGGCTCAAAGGGAGCGCACATCAGAAAAGTAAGAACAAGGTTTAAGTCCCACTGAGGCATTACAAATGGAACAGGAGGGAACATATGAGTAATGCCCTTGAGAAAACGGGAGACAACAGGGGACTTGAAAAGAGAAGGCTGATCAGGAAGCCTTAAGAAAGCAGAGATTGCAGCAAGATAACCCTTCAAGGTGCCCAGAGCAGAGCCCTGCTGGGCCAAAGAAAGAAGAGGAGAACCTCAGAAAGAGGGGCAGAAAGGGGATCCACAGCCTTTGCTGTGCACCATGCCACAAATTTGTTCCACCGGCAGGCGTATACCGTCTTAGTGCAGGGACGCCTGGCTGCCAGAATAACATCACAGACTTCAGGAGGCAAGTCAAATGGCATCAACTGCCGCCGCTCAATCTCCACGCATGGAGGTGGAGGCTGGACAGGTTCGGGAGGAGGACCGTCCCCTGCTGCTGCGACAGAAGGTCCTCCTGAAGAGGCAGTCGTATCGGGGGATCGATGGACATACTGAGTAGCTCGGGATACCAGTACCTTCGTGCCCAATTCGGAGCCACCAAGATGACTTGGGCCCGGTCGCGCCTGATCTTCTTCAGCACTCTGGGCAGAAGTGGTATAGGCGGAAAGGCGTACAACAGACCGCAACTCCACTCAAGACGAAAAGCGTCTCCGAGCGAGTGCCGCCTTGGAAATTCCAACGCGCAGAACTGCTGACATTGCGCGTTCTCTTCGGTGGCAAATAGATCTAACCAAGGCTCTCCCCACTGCAGAAAGAGACCTTGAGCCACGTCCGAGTTCAGACGCCATTCGTGATCCATCATGCACCGGCGGCCGAGTTCGTCTGCTCTGGCGTTCAGAGAGCCCGCCAGATGTTGAACCACCAGGGTGATGCCCTGATGTTCCAGCCATGTCCAGAGGCGCAGAGCCTCCTGACAAAGGGTCAACGACCCCACCCCGCCCTGTTTGTTGCAATACCACATGGCGGCGGTGTTGTCCGTGAACACCTGCACAACACTTCCCCGGACAGAGGGAAGGAAGGCTTTCAGTGCAAGTCGGATCGCCCTCAACTCCAATAGGTTGATATGGAGCCGAGTCTCCGCCAGAGACCAGAGTCCTCTGATCTCTGCCTCTCCCATATGGCCCCCCCATCCCAGGAGGGACGCATCCGTCACTACGACATGCTCCGGTTGGGGTAGGGAGAGGGATCTGCCGCTGACCCAATCGCGATTCGTGAGCCACCACTGCAGCTGGTTCGCAGTGCCCTCCGAGATCAGGACATGGTTGGACAGGTTGCCTCGATGCTGGGCCCACTGAACTTCAGGTCCCACTGCAGAGCCCGCATCCGCCACCTGGCGTGAGGTACCAACAGGATGCAGGAGGTCATCAGCCCCAGAAGCCGCAGTACCAACCTGACCGAAACCCAGGACAAATGCCGGAAGATGGAAAGCAGGGCCTGAATGTCCCGGACCCGCTGTTACGGCGTATAGACCCGGAACTGCGCCGAATCGAGAACCGCTCCGATGAAAAGGAGCTTCTGGGAGGGACTTAGGTGCGACTTCGGCACATTGATGGAGAACCCCAGCGAGTGCAGGAGGTCGGCCGTAGTCTGGAGGTGGGAGACGACTTGCTGGGGCGAGCCCGCCTTCAACAGCCAGTCGTCAAGATAGGGGAAGACTGGAACCCCCTGATCTGCGCAGATGAGCTGCGACTACCGCCATCACTTTCATGAACACCCGAGGGGCACTGGTGAGGCCGAAGGAGAGCACGGTGAACTGAAAGTGCTCCTGACCCACCGTGAACCACAGGTAACGCCGGTGGGCCGGCAGCATGGGGATGTGAAAATAAGTGTCCTGCAAGTCCAACGCTACCATCCAGTCTCCAGGGTCTAGGGCAGCCAGAACCTGAGCTAAAGTGAGCATCTTGAACCGGTCCTTCCGGAGGAAGGCGTTGACGCTCCTGAGGTCCAAGATCGGTCGTAGGCCCCCTTTGCCCTTCTTGGGAACCAGAAAGTAGTGGGAATAACAACCACGACCTACTACTGGACCAGGAACGCGCTTGACGGCCTCTTTGGCCAAGAGGGCCGAAACTTCCTCTCGTAGAAGATGCAAATGATCCCCCGACATACGGTGGTTCAGCTGTGGCATGGCTGGAGGGGTCGTCTCAAAGGGGAGGGAGTAGCCCCTTCGGACGATTTGCAGCACCCACCTGTCCGACGTGATGGAACGCCAGTGGAGCAGGTGATGGCGAACTCTGCCGCCCATTGGCGTTGAATGGGCCTGAAAGCTCGGACTAGGAGGGCTTTGAGGCGGATGCTGCCGGGGTGGATGTGGACTGACCGGCACGTTGACCTCCAGTACCACCTCGGCGGAATCCACGTCCGCGACTGCGTGCAGGTTGGTTATGTGGCCGGTGGCTGGGCGGACGTGAGGAGGCGCCCCTTCCTTGGCCACGAAAGGGACGAAAGGTAGAAGTTTGCGGCCGCAGGGCCGAAAGACCCAAGGACTTGGCCGTGGCCCGGGAGTCCTTGAACCGAGCCAGCACACTGTCCGCCTTCTCACCAAAAAAGCGAGTGCCATCAAAGGGCATGTCCATGAGGGAACTCTAGACATACCCCGAAAACGACGTGGACCTCAGCCAGGCGTGACGCCGAAGCGCCACCGTGGTGGAAATCGCCCGACCCAGCGAGTCCGTGGTGTCAAGTCCACACCGTATGGCATGCCGTGCTGCATCTCGACCGTCAGCAAGAGCTTGAGTGAGCCGTGCCCGGGCCTCCAGCGGACACAAGGGCAGCACGTCCTCCACCGTATCCCACAGAGAGTGGGAATAACAGTCCAACAAGCAAGCGGTATTTAAAGACCGCAGTCCCAAACTCAGGGACGAGAACAGTTTCTTGCCAAACTGCTCCAACCTCTTGGACTCCTGATCCGGAGGAGCGGACGGGAAGGAGGATTGGGAGATTGAGGCCTGGATAACCAGACTCTCGGGGGTGGGGTGTTGGGAGAGAAAACTGGGGTCGCCCGGAGCAGGGCGGTGGCGCCGGGCAACGTTCCGGTCCACAGGAGGGACTGTGGAGGGCTTGGACCAAGTGCCCTGCAGAATGTCAATGAGGGCCTCATTAAACTGCAGCAGAGGCTCAGTGGAGCTTGCTGTCGGTTGAAGGACCTCAGTGAGGACGTTAGTCCTCACGGCCACAGCAGGCAACTCGAGCCCTAGGGCTTCGGCCGCCTTGCGCAGCACCAATAAGAAGGCTGCACCCTCCTCCGAGGCCACAGTCGGAGGAGAGATGAAACCAGCGTCCGGGGAGGTATCCAGACCACTGGCATCCCCCAATTCCTCTGCCCAGCCCTGAGAAAGTTGGGCCTGAGCGGCCATAGGGTCATCATACCCCTGCCAGTCGCCCTCGTCATCCGATTCCCGATAAACAGGAGGAACGATCGGAGCCGGGCAGTAGATGAAGCGTTCATCAATCGGCGCCGTGACGGCGTCAGGCCCAGACCGGGGCTAAACTGGGGAACGACGTCGTCCGGGGACGGCGTCGGAGGTGGAACCGGTGTCGGCAGAGGAGGCGTCGTGAGGTCGACCGGCACCGACCGAGATCCAGGCCTGGATCCCTCGGGTACCTGCGGCGTCGGGGCCAGAGCCGTCGATGGCGCTGGGGCCGGAGCCGCCGGCTCGTGAGGTCGCCCAGTCGAGTCCGCTGGGCCCGAAGGCGCGCCGGCAGGCGTCGGCGGCAGAGCCAGGCCCCTCATGGCCGAGAGGGAGGCACTGACCTCCGCCGGAGTCGCGGTAGTCCCAGGGACCGGCGGGTATGGGGACGGACACGGCCCCTGCGGCTCCGACGGAGCCGCGGGGGTGGGACCACCCTGACCCTCGGCCGAGTCGCGCGACCGGCGAGGGGAGTCCGAAGAGCGATGTCGTCTCTTGGACTTCTTGGAGTTCTTTGACTTACCCGAAGACCCCGACGAGCGATGACGATGGCTGTGGCTCCGCAATCGGTCCTTGGACCTCCTCCTGGACCGGGACCGAGAGCGGCGCAGAGCCGAGTGCCGAAGCTCGAGAAGCTTACGGGACTGCTCCCGCCTAGCTTTCGATGTCAAGGCCTGACAGTCGAGGCACGACTCCGCGTCGTGGTCGGCCCCCAGGCAGTAAAGGACCCGGCGATGGTGATCCGTCACCGACATCAGGCGATGACAGGCGTCAAAGGCCTTAAAACCAGGCATCCTACCGGCACCAGATTCGAGTCGATAGACCAAAAAGAGTCAAAAAGTTAGTCAAAAAATGACTAGGGGTAAGCTCTTCCCGGATCGGCGCTTACTGGCGCGGAAAAAAGAAGAACTGACGTCAGCACGCGAGGGCGGCGTCTAAGTACTCCGACGACGTCATTCTGGCGCACGACGCCAACGACGGACGCGGAGCCGCAGACGACGCCTAGCGACGCGCAAGGGGTATTGCTACAAAAATCTTTCCGGATCCAGTCTGACGCCTGGGGATATTCTAAGGTGAGGAATCTAACTAACGTGTTTCATTCAGATGATGCCTTTAGGTTTATTTATCTTGTCACATTTGCTGCACTTCAAAGACAGAATTCAAATGATATGATTTGATTTAAATTTTGTAAAGCATGGCGTCTGACAGTAGGCATCTTGGAGCTGACTTTCTCAAGGAGACAATGGAGGGTATTATAGGGGGAGAGTGAAGAGCTAGGACTTCAATCATTTCCTGAAAGTAAGATGACTGACTTGGTTCCTCAGGTTCCAGGGCATTTGGGTCCATAACTTAGAGGCACTGTAAACCAGAGTTCTACCACCCCACAACACTTTCCTGATAGGAGGGACCTGTACCCTATTAGCCAAGGATGACCTCAGTACTCTTGTAGGTATGTACCAGGAGATTTTCTATCTGAGAGACTCAGCCTTGCTGATGGAGAGCGGTGTGTGTTAGACACAAGGGCCTTAAACGCTAACCTCTTTTTAACAGGGAGCCAGTGCAGATTTTGCCTGTCTTTGGAGACGTGATCAAACTTTTTTGTCTTAGTAAGAGCACGGACAATGGCATTTTGCAGCCTCTGCAGTCTCATTAGGATACCTTGCTGAGCTCCCAAGTACAAGGAATTGCAATAGACTAACCTTGATAGGACCAGTGCAATAACCACCGGTGGTAGGAAAGGGAGCAATTTTGTGAGGATTTTGAGGATCAGAAAGCAGAATGGTGTGAGATGGTTTGTCAAGTCCCTAAAAGTGAGGTTAGCGTCAAAATAGACACCTAGATTCCTCGCTTTTGGAACTGGGCATGGCAGAGGACCTAAGGATTGTGGCCACCAGGACATATTCCAAAAGGAGGGGTCTAGCCAGCATAGAAGAACCTCAGTTTTATCGGAATTCACTTTTAAGGCCTGGGAGCTCATCAAGTCTATTGTTGCGATTATGCACGCATTAAACCTAGCAGAGACTTCATCCATGTTCTCCACCACAGTGATCACAATTTGATTGTCATCTGCATAGGATACCATGGAGTAGCCAAAAGATTTAATCAGTTTCATCATGGGAGGCATAACATTTTTAAAAAGTGTCGGACTAAGAGATGATCCCTGTGGGACATCACACAGTAATGTAAAAGGTTCTGAGGTATGCATCTCAAGGCTAATAGTTTGCTTTCTGTTGTCTAGGAAGGAGGACAACAGACTGAGAGTTGGACCACGGACACTTATGTCACGCAATCTGTGCTTTAGGTTATCACGGCAGGCCATGTCAAAGGCAGCGGACAGGTACAACAGGAACACTGCTGCCTTTCCTCCACGGTCCAGGACTTCCCTAACTTCTTCCAAGATCGCGACCATCACGGTCTCCGTACTGTGTCCTTTCCTGAAGCCAAACTGACAAGAGTCAAGTAAGTGGTTCTGATTCAGATAGTTGGTGAGAGCAGTATTAAAACGTTGTTCTAACATTTTAAAGAGGAAAGGGAGTCTGGCAATGGACCGATAATTCTTTTCCTCCGAAGGGTCAAGTGTGGGTTTTTTCAGAAGGGGCCGAATGGAGGCTTTCTTTCAGTCTGTGGAAAACATTCCTGATGCTAAGCCTGTGTTAAACAGTTGAATGAGATATGGTTTGATGTAATCACCTATCTCATGGAAGATTCTAGCTGGACAGGTATCTCTAGGGGCTCCTGACTTTGTGCGTCTTAGGAGATTACCCACGTTATCTTTGGAGAGCAATGAAAAATCGTCAAGCACAGGATATTCCGCTTCACATGGAACTGCATGTATTGCTGAAAGGTAGTTGAGTCTCGTATGAGAGGTGTCCTGGTAGATAATCGGTACTTTATTCTTAAAAAAATTGGCAAGCTTTTCCCACGTCTCCTGGGTTGGAGGAGTCATTAGTGAGGAGGGGGAGAAGATTGTTTGTGTACAGTTTAAAACCACTCCATAGATGAATTTGCTGTAGCTCTAATCTTGTCTGTAAAGTAGCTGACTTTTCTGCGATTATTAGGGATTATACTCCTGTATCAGTTCTCTCTACTTTCTTTTCTCGGCTGGGTCGCAATCCAATCTCCAAATTCTCTCTTGGCACCACCATTTCTTTTTTAAAATCTTAAGCAAGATAGAGTACCAGGGAGCAGATTGGCCTAGTCCTTGGCTAATTTTTATGGTGTGGCATCGTTTATATCATTGTGCATAAAGTTAGTAAAGTTTAGCACAGCCCAGGTTGGGATCATTTAGGCTATGTCCTGAGACAAGTTGCTGCTTATGTTTTTTAACACGGGGATTAGTGTTTACAAACTCCTCTCAAATTGCCGTTAGTGAATACAAATTAAAGTGAATTACCTGACACTCTTGATAGGGTACATGAAGTGAGAAAGGAAAGGCTGTAGGATTAAATTTTTTTGTAACACACATCAAAATGTAAATACCTGTAAACGAACTGTACACATTCAGCAGATAGGGAAGCAGAAATGAAGCACATTTTTTTGTAATTCGTGTGATGTAAGTAAAGATTTTATTAGGATCAGAAAATATCGAGATATTTTACTTGGTGATGCTCACATAATTAATCAGGCCGATTTCCACACATTATCATTTGGGTGCAATATGGTTTTTTCAGTAAAACTGTATGTCTGTGCAAATGTAGTGACCATTTAAATAGAACGTGTGCTGTCTGTAAATGTCAATGCACTACCACACAATGCTTTAGTTAAATAAAAAAATCGCCTGCCTCATGTCTGTTAAAGCTAAGAATGTTGAGAAAGATTGTTGTACTAAAAAGTGGGCCTTGGTTCTCAAACGTTTGGGAAGCACTGTACTAGAGCACTGGTGAGGGAAGCTACAAACTTATCCCAAAACCTAAATCCAATTACAGTTGTGTTGTGAAACAGGCCTGCAAACCAGGCCAGTAGCAAAATCTACCTGGATTATTTGTTTCTGTCGATAAAAGAGAGCTTCTCATGAAGGACAGAAACAAGACTGAGACAACGGTAATTGGAGTATCAGAACTTTATACCCTGTAATGAGCTGTCTAACCAAAATTAAAATCCACTGCATTAAAAGATAGGAACAGGGAGTCATGTTCAAATCAGAACTCTTCGTCCCACACCAAGTCAAGATGGGAGTAAAAGAGATCAACTTGGAGAAGTCCAGGCCCCTAAGAATATTTCTGTTCCTCTCTGGGAGCAGCTAAAAAGAGTGATGTAATGACGTACTTGGACTATTGCAACATTTATACTAGGTTCACGAAGCAACCCATTGACAGTATTCAAAAGCTACCTATTCCTGACACTAGTTTGTGGCGGAACTGTCATAAGTGCAACCATGTAAAACCAACAGTCAAGGAACTCCACTGGCTCCTGGTGGATATAAAAATACAGTTAAAAGGTTCTTTGGACCTCATTACTCAAAGAACTTGGAAACAGTTGATACTTGGAGGAAGAACTCTAGAAGTCCAACCATCTCCTTAGAGCAGAACCGAATAATAAGTTTGAGGAAAAACCAACATCTATATTATTCTAGCTCATTCACATTTCAACTCGATTGCAATGGGGATCAGATCTGAAGAACATGAGAATGGGGCCAATTCTTTGCTGACTGAACTCTCAACTTGCCCTTCCTCCACACTTCCTGAAGTTATACAATTACAGTACTCTGCAGTAACCAAAAAGAAACATTCTTTAAAACCGGTTAACAAATAATTAATGTCAAGGTAATAGTATTCAGATAGGATTTTGTTCGTTACATTTAGAGCTGTAGATTCTCATGCTCTGCATATGCCTGCCATCTAGCATTTGGCTCAGATGATTACAACTCGTTTTTTAGGTCTCGCCTAGCGCTAGAGCATGCATGCGCTCCTCGCTCTGCGAGGCTTATTGTAGTCGAGACGATTTCGGAAGGGGACTTGAAGCCCCACCCATCATTCCCATTGGCCGGTGTCATACTTTATGCTAAACGCTAGCCTCCCATTGAAAGTGAGGCTTTTTGTTATCGCCTGTCTCCTTTTGGCTTCGCCCATCCGGACTCAATCGTGTACTGGCGCCGTTACACTGTCTCCTTTAACTAGTCTGTAAGCACACCATTTTCTTTTCATTCTGCATTGCGCTTTCAGTTTAAGTGTGATACATGGTGCCGCGGCAAAACATCATGCTGGCAGAGCGGCTAGTTTTAATTGAAAGTGATACAGTGGCGGCCGCCGCCCACAGCCTCCTCACGCCTGGCTTTAATTGCAGTGCTTTTCTTTTGTTGTGTACTTGTTAAGAATTACTGTGTGTTCATGTCTTTCTAATGCTAGCAGCGTTGTAACATGCTATATTCGTTGCATGCTAGGATAGGCTGTGGCGAAGAAACAATAAACTGCGGTCCCAGGCCCTGAAGTGTTCGTGGACGCTCCAGTCAGCATATTGTGTGCTGCAACAATAGCAGCAAGCGGTCAACTCTCGCCCACACCCCTGCTTCAATAAGGAAAGTGGCCGAAGTTAGTTCACAGCTTTGTGTTCGCAATAGGTTTACTACTGAAAATACTTGTCGGTGTCTTCGTTACTAGGAAAGTTCTATACACAACAATCAGCTGCTTAAGTCCTGGGAGAAATGCATCCCGACAGAAAGGCAGGTGAAGGCAGCCTTTTCACGGACTCCCAAACTGAACAAGCAGGTTCCTGAGCTTCGTAACCCAACCCTGCAATGCCCAGAGACTGGAGCTCCGCGTCATCTCGACTCTTCGGGCTGCCCACACTGTTGGAATGCAGGCTTCCCAGGGCATGGAGGCAATGGGAAGACTTTCAGTGTGTACACCCATACACTATCAAGATATTCTTCACAGGGAATAAGGGCACACTTACAATGGCTTCTGTCCTCTCCTACCAAACACCAGGCCCCTCCCACAGTCCACGTTGTTCAAATGCATGGTTCCCAGAGCTTGGTTGCACGTTGAAGGCTTCTGGTGTTATCTCCTCGTTTACCACACAGACAACCAGGGCCTACCCACAGCCCGCACTCTCCGGTGCTCACAGGGCCAAAGCAGGCATTCACATCCGTATGCCTTACTGGTGCTTAGAGATTCCCGAGACAGGTCACCAGCACATTCAATTATCGCTGGCGTTGTTGTTAACCCCATGTTGTTACTGGCGCCGTCGTGAAGGATCTCAGAGAAGGTCACTGGGGCACAGGAGTATACTCCCAATTTCTTATTTTGTATTTTAGGCTTGTGGCTTTGCTATCTTCCTCCCCGCCCATCCCCAAAAAACACCCGGTATCCACGCAATCTGCCATTTTGTATTCTTTTCTGGTTCTTTCTGTGAGTAGTGTATGCCCCCCCTTCTCTTTGCTGTGGTGGTGTCCATCTCTAGTTTCTTTTGCCGTGGCTTGTTTATGTATTCTTCCCCTCACCGCCCTGCCCCCCAATTGTGCTTAACTTCTTTCTGCTAGTTTTATTAGCAGTGCCCGACCCACAGTCTGAGCAAAAAGACAAAGACTGATGTTGTATCGTGTGAAATTATCTCACCTTCTAGACAGGAAGTTTGCACACTGGTGAACATTGCAAGGCATCACACTGCTTTTTAAGTATACAGTCTATAGTGTGTAAATCCTACTAACAATGCACTGTAAGTGGTCGACACTGCTCCACCCTACTGGAGTGTGCGTTGGGAGGCTCGGTCTTTTACTGCCAGCAATGCTCAGCACAACTCTTTGACAA
Organism: Triturus cristatus; assembly: GCF_964204655.1. Lineage (NCBI taxonomy): Eukaryota > Metazoa > Chordata > Amphibia > Caudata > Salamandridae > Triturus > Triturus cristatus. The sequence continues at coordinate 853,065,952 of NC_140582.1, forward strand.
TCAATGTGATCATTAACAGCGAAGCGGGCAGCTTTAAGGGTTATTATTTGCTGCCGTCAACTTTGCTCACTTCTTAAAAAAACTCAGCATTGTGTTGTAGTAAGAGTCCACAAACCAGCTACGTCTTCTAATCCCATATTACGTGAGTCTTTGACTTTGTCCTTGCGCAGCGTTCCGCTGCCTTTATGTGCCTTTTGGCAAGGTTCGAGAGTGTCAACAACACATCCATAAATGCATTCATACACACTGAATGTTTGTCCGTGTAAACAGCACGTCCACACATGCATTCATACACACTGAAGGTTTGTCTGTGTAAACAGCACGTATACACATGCATTCATACACAGTGAAGGTTTGCGCATGTAAACAGCACATCTACACATGCATTCGTACACACTGAAGATTTTTCCATGTAAACAGCACGTCCACACATGCATTCATACACACTGAAGTTTCGCGCATGTAAACAGCACATCCACACATGCATTCATACACACTGAAGGTTTGTCCATGTAAACAGCACGTCCACACATGCATTCATACACAATGAAGGCTCGGGCATGTAAACACTGAAAGAAATGGCACAGACCAAGGTCAAATATCAATTTCACACATTACTGTGTTAACCTGTGTATGTCCAGCAACAGCCTGCATACCCAAATGGGTGAATAATGCGCTATACAAAACAACATAACATATGTCCTGCAGCAGCTGGTAGCACGAACTTCAAGCCCAGCTGAAACTAGAATGTCACTTTTCTGCTTTGCATAGGATTTGCAGAAGATGGTTTTAATACCCTTAGATAAGAGTGTGATTAACATACATAAATAAACAAGTGATATTAGTACCAAGTTCATATTTTTTAATGCGCACTGAGACATAGAACATGAAAAAATACTTAATTTACTAACTATGGACCTCATTCTCATTATCATAGAAAAATAGATGCATTACAGCTTACTGTGTTAAACAGATTTTGTAATTAATATAGTGGCACATAATAGTTGCTTCAAAGCACTTTCCACATTCATGTAACTGAATGGAATATTAGAAAATGCAGATGGTACTTCTGTAGCAATACTACTTGTTAACAACTTTATTTCTATGCCTGTAAATATTAGTGAAAATGTTAGCATCGCTTAACACCACGCACAGAATGATATCTAGGTGTTTTGATGCTGAATAGTATATTATTTCTGGATAGTATTTGTTCTTTGAGATCAACCTGAGCACTAGACCACATCTTGTCCTTGTTTTATGTATCTGTTCCCTTAATGTACACATAATAAATGGCCTGTGCCACTCGAAACATGATATTTTATTATTGTGTATATATATATATATATATATATATATATATATATATATATACACACTACCCTCATAAGGCATTGAAGCACTTGAAAAATGCTTTTTTAATTAACTTTAGTCATGAGCGCGGCGCTCGCTTCAGGAACACCACATTTGTTTTTCTTTTTTTTTTTACTTTAATGAGCGCGGCGCCGTCTTCACGGACACCACGCTCTGCAATGCAATAGGTGTTGCTTTTGGTATTGTAAATGACAATGCCTTTTAATCTTTTAAAAAGCATTGCCATTTACAATGTCAATAGCTCCAAAACTCGCAGTTGCAAGACCTATTGCATTGTAAATGCTTGTCTTCTAAGACATCTTTCGAGTCACTAGGTCTTGGTGATTCCTCCTCTGGTATTTGATGCACATGGGCACCGACTCCATTGTTAGATTGTTTTTCGCCTAAAGGGTGAGAGTAGGAATGGAGAAGTGAGCTAAAAAGAATAGTGTCCAGAGAGGAAGAGTTGGGCTCCTGTGAATTGTTAGGACTACATGCAACAAACAGATGCTTCCATGGTAAGTAGCACAACCCATTCGTACCATACAAATACTCTACATCAACTGTAAAGCAGTACTCCCTAAGCGGTGGCTAGCCAGTGGATGGTGCAGAGGTCTGAAACAGAATTCCGAGGACAGTTTGACCAACTCTAGCTTGTTGCCTAGAAAGAATATCCACACATTAATGCTTTGTGAAAGTCAGTAAGTAAGTGAACCAAGTGACAGCTTTATAAATATCTGCTATAGGTATATTCCCAGTAAATATATACTATGGGTATATTCGGGGATGGAGCAGAGTCCTCTTGCTGTGAAATGCCAAATAATAGTCGCAGCAGCCCTCGTCATGGTCTGGTGAGAGGCAAAGATTGCAGATGTGTGAAGATTGGCCCGGAGGTATTTAGTTTGACAATGGGGGCATCTCTTGAAAGACGTCCATTCCATTATGGGTGTAACTTAATTCTCCAATGGGTAACTTGGAGTACACAGTGGCAGATCGCTCAATGATGATGGACCAAAAAACCAGAATCAGCATCGGTAGCAGAGAACAAGCCAAAGCCATCATCTCGCGACAGGGTTGCGAGACAACAGACTGAATGTATTGACTGAAAAGCTCCAACTAACAAATATAAGTATGTATGTACTTGGAAAGAAGAGAGGTAACTAGGCAATTATGTGTATTCAGTGTTATGCAACCCTCGGCCAGATGTACAAGGACTAGGAATAGCGAACTCCTAATTGTAATTTCATGCAATTCGCAATTAGGAAATCGCTATTCCTAATGTTTGAAACTCTTGAGTTTCATTAGAGACCCTAATCGTAAGATAGAAGGGCCCCTTGAGAGTGGCGGGACCCTAGACTACCCCCTGGTCATTTAACAGTCCTGTAGTCTCTGCTGATTGCCTATCCGTTCACCGCCATCCTGAATGTGAGCTGAGCCCAGTTGATTCCTGTACTTCTTAAGGACCTGGGGAATTAGTGGCAGAGGTGGGAATGCATAAAGGAGGCCAGAGTCCCATGGAAGGTGGAATGCATGTCCAAGGAAACTCCAGGTCATGAAAGGCTGGACATTTATTGTTGTTGGCTGTAAGGAGGGCATGCTCCACTACGCTGAAATGTCTTGAGCAACCTCTGAAGTAGATGCCATTTTTGATCTGCAAGGTGAAGCCTGGTGACTTTGTGTGCCCTCATATTCAATGAACCAGCCAGGTGACAGACTGACATGGATGTCCTGTGCAGACCCGGTTACCATCACAGCTTTTAAGTCTCTGTAGTGAGGGCTCAACCTCATTCCACTGTGCTTGTTGCAGTACCACATGGCGGCCTTTGAACTCCACATTGCACATATGACCTCTGCAGCCTCGGTCATTACCATGAGCTCCTGATTGGGTGAGAATGGTCTATCGTATTTTGGATTGGCATCCGTCATCCACCACTGATGCGTTTTAGGCTGTCACTTTCAAAATATGGATGTTGTCTAAGAGGCATCCCCAGTGTTGGTCCCACTGAAGGTAGAGAGTCCACTGCAGAGCTCATATGTGTAAATGGGCATGAGGAACAAGCAGTATGCACAAAGTAATATAACCAAGAAGCCTCATAACCATCAAGGACGCTACTAAGGCACAAGTCCAAACTACTGGGTTCATAGCCTGAATGTTCCGGAGTTGTTGCAGCAGCAAGAAGTCCTTCAAAGTCACTGCATTCAGTATGGGCCTTATAAAGAAAATCCTCTGCAGGGGATGAGGACTGAATTTTAGTTCATTAATAGAATACCCAAAGGTAGACCGAAATGAAGTTGTTGTTTCCAAGTGGTCTGAGATTGACTGAGGTGAGCCCATCTTTAGTAGCAAGTCACTGAGGTACGAGAATACATATATCCATCCCTGACCTGCGGAGATGACCAACAATCACTGACATCACTTTTGTGAGCACTTAGGAGTCCAAGGTAAAGCCAAAGAGTCGTGCAGTGAACTGGAAAGACTCCAGCCCTATGGCAAACCAAAGGAACCACCTGCCGGACTGCAGGATGAGTACATTAAAGTACATGTCCTGCAACTCTAAGGACACTATCCAGTCTCCGAGATCTAAGGGCACTAGCTGTGAGCATCTTAAACTTGTCCGAGTAATGCATCTTTTGTCCGATGGGACCCATAGAGGGCTGAATCCTATGTTGTACAATTACTTTGGAACTGTCGTTCCTTCAAAGTGTTCATTTTGTCTGCACCCTTCCCCTTTTGGCCTCCCCCCATATGTTTCAAGGATTTGTTATTAGACATTGACACCATACTAGGCAGTGAAGTTCAGACGCTAAACTTGTCCTGCTGAGGAAGGCATTCAGAGGCTTGATATCCAATAGCAGCCTCAAACCCCTGTCCTTCTCTACATCCAAGAAATACCAGGAAAAAACATACCACTTCAGGCACTAATTCAATCCGACACCCGTCAAGCAGCGTCTGAACTTCACTGGCTAGTATGGTGTCAACGTCTAATAACAAATCCTTGAAACATATGGGGGGAGGCCAAAAAGAGAAGGGTGCAGACAAAATGAACACTTTGAAGGAACGACAGTTCCAAAGTAATTGTACAACATAGGATTCAGCCCTCTATGGGTCCCATCGGACAAAAGATGCATTACTCTCTTCAGTAGCGATGTCCAATGGCGAATCCAATTCAGTTCCTGCAAAGTGTCTAAACCATTAGCATTTTGTAAGTCGAGGTAGAGGCCAGCATCAGTACAATGAGAGGGGTGCCAATTGTCCGCTTCCTCTTTATTGTGCGAAAAAAAGTGGTAAGAAATTTGGGGTTCCTGATCGATGTATGAGCAAGTTGTATTTAACTGGCAAATGCTTTTGTCTGTTGAAACTTCTGAAGACATTGTTTGACTGCATTCCAGTCAATTAACGAAGAACCATAGTCCAAGCCTTTGTGGTGAGCAGATTGGCTTGTAGTGTGTGCTACTTTGTAAAACATAACATAATGAAGATGTCATATCCCTCAATTATTTTGCAAGAATTAGCTACTCGTTATCTTGTTGAAAAAGCCACTTGAGCACTGCTGGCAGAATAATGCTTTCTCTAAAATCACACTAATCAATTTGATTTTGCTTCCAGGCCAATTAACATTGCTACACATCACAAAGTATGTAAGCCAGTCAATTAGTTTATTCTGCTGTTACTCAATGCAAACACTCTGCCTACAATACTTTCCTACCCAGACAATAGATTACTTAACTCCACTAAAGATCAATACAGCAAGGTTTTTTGGGGGCGTGCCCTGGCGCCAGCGAAGATGGCCGCCTAACCCTAGAGCTCTGCCGAGGTAAAGCCTTCCATCCGACAATCCGTCTTTAATCCAGATGCGAGGGTCTGCATCTCAACCTGTGGCGTTTCTCCACCCGTGCCGGAGCAATTCAGGTGGAAAATCAGGCGGCTGGGAGGCGCACGGGGGAGGAATCGCGACACTGCGGAGTGACCGGGGCTGCCGGCAACGGCCAAGCGGGGCCTGGAAGGGACGCGCCACTGCGTCTGAAACCAACTCCCTCCGGGTGTCTTGCCTGGCTAATCGCGAGGCGATTGCCCTAGATTCTGGTGTCCTGGCTATATACCGGCAACCGCAACCATTGGTGCCTGAGGCCGTATGATCTTTGGCGGCAGCGTGTGAAACTCGAGCACGCTGCTTGGACCCCTGGAGGCAGTCTGCACCACAGCTTAGCGGCGAGCTGAGAGATCGAGGCTATATCGTTGGACCGGAGTGTGAGGACCAGCGACGCTTGAGGCAGAAGCGGTGGGGGCCCCTCCCCCCCGCGCTGGGTGTTCGACAGAGCGTGAGCTCGCCTGCGGCGGCGGAGGCGGACCCATGAGCTTCAACTGAGCAGACTGCTGGTGCCCACTGCGCTGCTGGCAGCTCCGGCCCACTCTAAATCGACTGCCACCTGGTAGGAGGGAACGTGTGTGCTCCCGGTGGGAGAGGCTTGACACTGCAAACTCGGTCCGCAGATCGGCGGACAGCAAGCACTGGCGGCCGGGGAGTGTGTGCTGGTGCGGGTTGCCTGCCCCGATCTGCCGGGACATTGAGGTTGATGCACGAGTGCTGGAGCCCAGAAAATTCCCCTGACCCTAACGAGACCCAGCGGCGCCCCGGCAGTTATTGGAGACAGGGCAAGGGAATACCTGAGCGGGCCTGTGGTGCTGGGGCTGCCATTGCGGACTGACTCCTGAACATTCCGGCTCTCCGGTGTCTGCGCCGGCGGGGGGTGTTGCGGGGATGGACTACTGGAGGTTCGGCCTTGCCAGCCCACTACGTATATTGCGCTGTACACGTTGTGGTGCGTTATCAGGACCTGCTGCACATGGTGCAGGCGCAGTGCCCCACAGAGCGGAGGAATTATCTTGTTCGTCGCCCTGTGACTGATAGCACGATTTATTGCCCGCACTCGTCCCAAACCTTACATGCGCCATCCTTCTGTACGACGAACGGAACTTCTCCTGGCCCGTCCTTGGTGTATTTGAGTTCGGCGGTTTCCCATCTCTACGGTGCGAGCAGCGCCACTCGTACTACAACACTGCCAAAGAGTCCATCTTCGGCTTCAGCCAGGTCGACTGGGCACAGGTGCTATCAGGATGAAACCCAAGGGCAATGCACAGGTCCAAACGAACAAACTTGACAAATATGCAGTCTCGAAGGCAACTCCCGCGGAAAAAGGTGCTCAGGGTGGGGATAATGTAGACGCAGAACCATCTCTCACTTCCATTATGGTGGCCATCCAGGTACTGGGTGCCACGCTAGAAACTAAGATTGATAAAGTCTCTATCGAGATGAACCTGATGAGGGCAGATATGAACAAAACTACATAGAGCGTCAGAGTCAACGAAGCTAAACGTTCTGGACCTGCAGGCCTCCACCAAAAACCTCGAAGAGCGGGTGCAGCAGTTGGTACACCAGCACCGTCAGATGGCCCTCAGACTCTAAGACCAGGAAGGGAGAGCCCGCCGAAACAACATTAGGGTAGTTGGAGTCCCGGAGGGTTCAGAGGGACCAAGTGTCGACCTCTTCCTGGAGGACCTAATCCTAAACCACCTAAAGCCAAAGCAGCTCTCATCCCTATTCACGATCGAAAGAGCACACCGGGCGCCAATCCCTAAGCCAAAACCGGGAGCAGCACCCAGCACTATAATCGCAAAGATACTTAATTACAGGGAACGCCAAGCAATATTGCAAGCAGCCCGAACACAAGGAGACCTGCAATGCGAGAATGCAACAGTGAGATTCTTTCCAGACTTTACGCTTAGGGTCCAGCAGGAACATCGCTCCTTTGACGAGGTCAAAAGAGAGCTAAAAAAAAGGGGGGATCAAATACATGATGTTCTTCCCAGCAAAACTCAAGGTCCTAGCGGGAGGCAAATCCCTCTTCTTTACGGCCCCATCAGAGGTGCAGGACTGGCTGGAAAGGGTGGAAGACCGGACATCGGCGGGGACTACGGGTGACAACTGGAGAGACACTCGCACCCATTCGCCGGGCTCGGCTGACGGAAGAGCGGAAGTCGACAGGCAGAGCCAGCGCTCGTGGAGATCAAGGTCCAGCAGCCCGGACACGCTGAAGGGTCAAGGAGACTGAACACTCTGAACTTTGTACTATTGGCCCACTGGACCCAATTTGATGAACTGTAATGTATACACTCCTTTGTTGTGGGGCGGGAGGGAGAATTACTCTGGGCAGCGGAGTTGACCTCTAAATGAGTTGTTTTGTTGTTACCCTCACAAGTCCTCTCTACGGAAGGGGGCATCCCTGAGGCGACCGGAGCTGGTGCTAGCCTTTTTCACCCCATCACCTGTTTTGAACCATACTTGGGGCGATAGGCACTCTGCTTGTTGGGGATGTGGGTCGATTCAAACCTACGTGGCAGGGTAGCAGGGAGGGGGGGTAGGTTCTGGGGTATGATGATTACTTTTTGTTACATTGTAATGGGTTTCGTCTTGGGGGGGAGGAGTTGAGGGAGGGTTCTTGGTCATGCAGAACAGTTTCTTATATTCACAGGTTGTGTCACATGTTGCGTGGGCGTGGTACCGCCTTGATTCTTTACAGTCAGTGTGAAGTGGGATAAGAGTTTAAGACTTATCAGCTGGAACGTCAATGGGCTTGGGGACAAGGTGAAAAGGAGCATAGTACTCCAATATGTAAAGCGTCACTCACCAGATATCACACTGCTCCAAGAGACACACTTAATTGGCAACTCCTGTAGGGCCCTGAACAGGTGGGGTTACACGATGGTGGCACATGCAGGTTTCACTTCTGGTTCCCGTGGAGTGGGCATCCTTCTCAAACGCTCATTCCCCCTTAGCATCGAGCACACTTGGGAGGATCTCCTTGGACGCTTCGCAGGGGTCTCAGGGCAATGGGAAGGACAAACCCTAACACTGTTCGCAGTATATATCCCACCGGGTCTTCAGACCCAATCATATAAGGACCTTGGGGTGCTCCTACTTTCCCTGCCGGAAGGGCAACTCATACTGGGTGGAGACTTCAATGCGGTAGTATCGGGGGAACAGGATCGGCACCCGCCCCAAGACATCACTGCTGGGCACAACTGGCTTTTCAACTTCATTGAGGCCTTCGGTCTCACAGACCTCTGGAGAACGAGCCACCCGGATCTTCGACAGTACACTTTCTTCTCAAGGTCCCACCACACGTTCTCTAGAATAGACTACATCCTCATGCCTGTCCAACATAATATTACTACACAAGAAATAAGGCACCTGGCAAGGGGCATTTCAGATCACTCCCCCCTATGGGCACACCTTACTATTGGGGAGAAACGGTTGGGATGCGTATCGCCCATCAATCCATGTTATCTCCGTAATCCGGAAATTAAGTATGTACTATCTAAGAACATCGACCATTATTTTCAGGAAAACGACGGCACAGTGCCCTCCCCATCCACCCTGTGGGAGGCGTTTAAAACAGTGATCAGGGGGCAAGCCCTTTCAGCCATCACTGGACTGCATAAAGAAAATAGCAAGCAGATGATCGCATTTGAATGCGATCTCCTACTCCTCGAGGAGGAGGCAAAGAAAGGCGACGACCAAACTGCTCTCCACAGAATGCAGCTCAAGGAGGCTGAGTACAGAGCACTGGCGACGGATGCCGCCAAAACTCTGGCGAGGAATAAGGACGGACGTCTGTACGACCAAGGGGACAAAGCAGGCAAATTGATTGCCTGGTTGGATAAAAAAGAATGGGCAAATAGGTTGGTCCCGGAGCTTAAGAGTAGTACAGGTGCCGTTGTCACTGACCCACATGACATAGTCCACAAATTTGCTACCCACTTCCAGCAAGTCTACCGGAGTGGTTCAGCACTCCCGGAGGACGACTCCGCAGCTCTACTAGCAGACATCCAACTACCCACTCTGTCCGATGCCGAAAATGAAGTTTTGGAGTGTCCTTTTACAGCTGACGAAATAGCCACGGCGATCAGAGCGTTGCAGCCAGGGAAAGCCCTCGGCCCTAACAGTCTACCTATTGAGCTATACAAACTCAAACCTGACAAGCTAGCCCCATATTTAAAGAGTATGTTTGAGGACAGTAAGGAAAAAGGCAAACTCCCCCGGGACCAGCGCATTGCCACGCTGGTGGCTATACCCAAAGCAGGTAAACCAAAACAAGAATGCACCTCATATAGGCCCATCTCCTTGCTAAATGCTGAGCCCAAGATCCTCGCTAAGATGTTCGCACTCCGGCTACGGCAAGTCATAGAAAAAGTAGTTCACCCCGAGCAATCGGGCTTTATGCCACACCGGAACACCGCTCTAAACCTGAGAAGGCCACATGGTGTACTGGGGAGCCACACAACTATCCAAGAAGACGCTGTTGTGGTGTCTAATGGCAGTCCAGCGTAAGCTGGAATTCGGGCCTAATTTCGTCAGCTGGGTGTGGCTCTTCTACACTGAACCATTGGCGCACAACAAAATCTCAACCGCCTTTGAGCTAGGCCGAGGGACTCGACAGGGGTGTCCTCTCTCGCCACTACTCTTCGCGCTCTACCTTGAGCCACTAGCTGCCTGGATTCGGAGAGACCCGTCCATCAGGGGACTTAGGTGGGCAGCGAACTGGGAAGACCGGATATCCTTATATGCGGACGACATCCCTCTATATTTGGCCTCCCCCGTAGGCCCCTGAGAGTAGTCCTAGATATTTTTACGGGTTTCAGAAGGAACTCTGGATATAGGATCAACTGGAGCAAATTGCTGCTCTATGTATTGCACGGCGACCCACCCACGGTCCCGAAAGACTGCCCAATACAAACGGTAAAAGACGGATTCAAATACTTAGGTATATTCGTCTCCACAAATTCCAAGATCCGATATGAACGAAACCTCCTCCCTTACAGAGCTTCAGGTGGGACACTGAGGCCTGGAAAGCACTTCCATTATTGTTGTTGGGTCGTGCAGCCCTCTTCAAAATGATGACATTGCCCCGTTTCCTCTATGCCCTCCAGAATTTCCCGGACCCGGTCCCACAAATATTCTTCAAAGACATAGAATCCACCCAGAGAGACCTACTCTGGGACGGTAAACCGCGCATATCACTACAAAAATTGACACTAGGCTGGTATGATGGGGGAATTGCACTCCCTGACATTCGGAAATACTACTGGGCGGAGCATCTCTCTGCCATAAACCAGTGCATCTATCACGGCGGGGATGAACCCGGATACCAGATGGATGCTCCTGGATGGTAGTTTCACAAGGGCCCTGTATTCCAGACCCAACAAATTCCATCTGACGGGCCCCACACGACTCTCAGTGCAGGTTTGGCACACTGTCAAACGCACTCTAGGATGGGGAAAGCGACTCACACTTGCCACCCCACTGTGGGATTCTGAATCCTTGGGTACACTGGGTCGCACCAAAGGGTGCGACAAATGGGACCTCATAGGACTCTCACGCATTGGTGACCTCTGGGGAAAGAACGGAATGATTACGTTTGCCTCTCTACAACAGACACACGAGTTAGCTGCATCAGAATACTTTAGATACATGCAAATCAGGCACTCCCTTCAGGCTAACATTCCGGCTGTGTCACACTTGCCAGAATCCTCCCCGCTCGAGGACAGACTACTGGATGGACACCTGCCAGACAAAGCTATCTGAATTACATACAAGAAGTTAATACGTAACACCCCAGATCCTCTCACTGCCTTGCATGAAAAGTGGGGGTGGGATGGCCTAGAATTGGACGACGAGGAATGGCAGGAACCATTATCATCGCCTAAGGAGGTTGCCATATCGGCGAAACTTAGGTTGGTCCAATTAAAAATCCTACACCGGGTATATCTCTCTGGTCCTAGACTGGTCCTGATGGGCAGGAGCGAGGAGGGGCTTTGCAGGAGAGGTTGTGGCTTGGAAGGGTCCTTTTTACATATAATCTGGGAATGTCCTTTAATCCACAAATACTGGAAGGAGGTACATAAATGTATGAGTGACGTGTGGGGGTTGAAATACATCTTGAACCCAAAAGGTGTCTGCTGAATGTTTGGGAAGCCACGGATCTCAACACGAGGAGTAAACTTTGGTCAACGCTCGGCCAGATGATAGCCAAGCGTAATATCGCTCGTTGCTGGGGGGCACCGACACTACCAACACTTGCTACATAGAAACTCAACATGGACTGGTGCATGGTATGGGAAAAACTGTTTATGTGGCATGTGGTTGTCCAAGGAAATGGATAGCGCTCTGGACAAAAGGGAACATTTACCGTGGTAATATTTGTGAAACCCCATATGTCCCCCCCACTGACGAACCACTGACTCCTTAATTTGTACTACAGCTGTCCTGCAATTTTTTACACTGTATTATTATTGAAATTACCTCTGTTTCCGCATAAATATGATGCGCCTGTAATTGCGGATCTAATGTATGCACTGACCGACCATTGGTATTGTTTAATAAAAAGAGTTATAAAATTTTTTTTCAAAGTAAGGGTTGCGTGTCATGCAACATAGAAATTATATTTTCGAGAAGAAATTGATATCCACATCAAACTATTAAAGCTGGAACATCAATGTTGTTCAAACTACCCAGACAAGGGTGCAGAGTAAGTAAAAGCAGATACATACAACACAGCAACAACAGTATATCCAAGGTAGGATTCAAATTCAGAAAAAGACACTTAACCCGTTATTGTCTTAGCTCTGGATGATTTAAGTACACTGGCGGATTGATTTAAAGACACTGGGGGTGAATGCAGGTTGCCCAGGAGCAATGGTGGTCACTGTCCTCTCTTCCACTTTTAACTCAACAGACCATCTACTCTTACTGGATCTCTTACAGTAAAGTGGACTGGTCCTAGATAGAACTGGTTTTGTCAGGACACACCCAGATAATATAAGAGCTCAAATCTGAATCAACCTTTAAACCAACTGCCTCCTTTTTTTACCACTTGTATAAGGGTTCTGGGGTACTTGTTTAAACGTAAGGATATGCAATTCATATGTATACAGATCACATCCAGGTGCACTGCTTCAGCGGCGCATGGGGGAGACTGGATTTTCTAACAACTACTGCCTGATGGTCATCTTTTTCTGGCAAAATATGCTGTCACTGTCCCACTCCTACGAAATAAGAACAGAACCTGACAACAAACATGCAGATCAGGGCCATATCTAAGAGCTTTTTTCCCAGCTGCAAATCATGAGTTTTATTTTTCTTTCCTCACCTTCACACCACAGGTTGTTTCTGATCAGTGTGTTTATTGTATCACATCAAGCCTACTGAAAGAGAGTTTACTCAGGGCTACTAAATATAAATGTAGGCACTTACACAGAATGCAAAATGTGATGGCTCATCTTTTTTTGCAGCTGAGCAAATCTCACTTCCTGTCAACCATATGATCTGTTCTCCTCTCTGTTGTCTGGTAAAGCAGAGCCATAAAGTTCTGCCTGGATCAGGGCCATGTTACCTGAAAGAAACTCTTACAAGCTATACCCATCTCAATAAGAACCAAGAGGCTGTTTTGTTTTCAGAAGAATTTCTAAATTTCATTATAGAGGTCATTACCTTACTGATTTTGCTGTACATTTTGGTGACATAAGGTGCGGGTGGGTGTGGGGGATTTAGGGAGGAAGAGATTAGAAATCTATAAAAGGATGGACTTGGTCCATCATAGCCAGCACCATTGATTGATTAATTTTGATCAAAAACACAATTATGATATTGATCAATAGTTAGGTGACTCAAGTGGATCAGCTAGCAGTTCTAGATCAACATGGTTAATGAAGCACTGGTCCTTTAGGTGGGATGAAAGCCACAGATCGGTCCCCTGATTTACACAGGGAAAATTCTTCAGAGGAACATAGGTTCTTAGTCTTACTGGTCAGAATTATGAATCCCTAGTTCAGCAAGGAGACTTCCAAATGATAATTCATAATAAGATATTCATTCCACTTTATGGAATGCAAGCAAGCACCACAGATACTAGACCACATAGAAAAAGAAGGAGAGGAGTAAACTGTTAGTCGTAGCCTGATATTTTCCAACCCGGTCTCAAGATTTATAGAAAAGAAGTTGGCAGCACTCTTGCACAGTTTCTGAGGATGCTTGAAATCAGACAACTGTGGTTCCCAAACTCATTCACCAATTTGAAAGATAAATTTTGAGGAGCTGACATATTTAAGATTGAGTTACAAAGTACTTTTTTGTGTGATATAGATCAGGGCTTTATCTTCTCTATACAATCTGAATAAGCCAGTAAAATGTGATTTATGGAATTATTACCTGCATGTACTTTGAAACTGCGGTGTGTCTTTTTGCTCCAGCCACTTCTGGGGAGAAGTATTTCTAAGCCAACTGCTGTTTAGGGTCAAGGAAACTGGGTCACGGTTAAGGTCTTGGTGACAAATTGGAGGTTTTTCCATAAGTTACTCAATCATTGCTGGTGTTTAAAGTATCTACAACAGACATGTCCCCACCTTTGAAGTAGTCCAAGGGGAAATGTGCCCAAATACAGGCATCGGAATAGCAAAGACAATGGGTCTGTGATTGGGGAAAAATAAAACTCTCAATGAATTTGGCAAGGTGAAAATATGATTTACCATGTGCCCGGGTTTATGTGTGGTATCTAAAACTCAAGAGGGTAGACTTGGGGAAACACACAAAACAGAAACATGGTTCTGGGCATTTAGCAAGTCAGGGTGGCTTGACTAAACATTAAAAAACATCCAGCAATGTAAGTGGACTTTATCTGCAAGAAATGTAGCAGCAGTGAAATTAAATCATTTTAAAGAAATTTGATTAGTCTATACAATAGCAATACACATTAAAACAGCAATACATATCTTGTATATGCAAGAGGCAGACTTTGGTTTTTGAAAGTATGATTCCGACCCAAAATTGTTCCTTATTAGAGACTACCTCCTTGATGAGGGTGATGGTTTTCCTGAACAATTTCAAAGCTGGTGGGACCCAGTTTTGTACAGCGGATACAATTTCCTTTGAGAGCTAGAATTTGTGATAAAAAAGGTGTGCTTCTCAACAAGAATTACATTATGAATATAAATTCTCTGAATTATCGAAGAAAAACAACCCAGCAGTACTACTTGGAAAGCTGTTGATGAGCTGCTGGCTAGTCTAATCAATTAAGGCTTAGCAGTGGATCCCTACTTTTAGACATGCACTGTTATTGAGGTTTACATTATGCTGCAATTCAGTAAAGCTGATAAACAGCCCTCTATCTGCTAAAGGCTGTATCAAACCGCAGACTAATAACCGTTTTAATAGTCCTCAGGCATCAGACTAGATCTATAACATTTTCAGCAGGACCTGGCTCCACCTGCACACCCACAGGTGGAGTCGGTGGCTCCGTGTCAACGTAGTTACGTGCCGGATGTGATATGTATGAGCCTACATAGGTATCACCCATGTGCACCAACATCAGCTGCCTTCTGACATGCCCATGCAGAAGCGGAGCCAAGATCAGATTAATCATAACAAGTATGCCGATCTCCAGGGTGGAATCTTATTAAAAGAAACAGCTCGTTTACAGAACAGGGAGGCTGGAGGGTCAGTGAGGAATCTACAGTTAGTGTTTCGACCAAAAAGAGCATTACCATTGGTAAGTAACTTATTCTTCTGATAGAGAATTCTAACCACAGACTCCTTACCTTTTAAATAGATACTAGAGTGGTTCCATTTAAGAGGTGGGTTAGTGAACCGCCTCATACCAAACAGTTCTAACGGACCGAGTGAATAAATAACCCATCCATGTGGAGCAAACTGTCAACATAATAGTGCCTGGGGAACATATGGAGGACTCAAACGTAGAAGTCTGACAAATGCACAGAACAGTCTGCATGCACACCAAAGCAGTAGTAGCAACCTTAGCAGGGGTAGAATGAGCCCACAACATTTAGGGTGCTGCTTTTGGGCAAGTGTATACCAGATATTAATGTAGAGTATGATCCAGCGCAAGATATTCCTTTTCTGCACAGCCTTGCTGTTCTTTCATCAGGAGTATCGGATAAAGCCTCTCCTTAGAAGGGTTTGTCAGAGAAAAGAACACCAGAAGATTGATTCTCTGACCGACATCAAATAGAGCCACTACAGGAAGGAGGCTCACATCCGTAGACCCAACTTGTCTGGGTAACACACAGTGTATGTTGGGTTAACAAAGAGCTGCCACGTTCAAGTGATGGCAACAAGAAAGACTGTCTGGAGGGTAAGGAGTCGAAGAGAACACGTGTGGAGGCTCAAAAGGTGTGGACATGAGAACTGTGAGGACCAACTTTAAGTCCAATTGGGCCATAACAAATGGAGAAGAAGGAACATATGATGTAAGCCCTTGAGGAAATGCATCAAAACTGGTAATATGAATGAGGGCTGGTCCAGCAACTGTACAAAAAATGAAGAGCGAATGTGTACCCTTTAAAAGTGCCCAAAGTAAGGCCTTACTGGGCTAGGGACAACACCAAACATTAGCAGCCTGGCTTGGAGTGAGTGTATCTGTTTAGAAGACCACCAAGTCATAACATTATTCCAACGGCAGGCACATACAGGTGTGGTTGAGGGACACCTGGCTGCCAAGATGACATCAACAACTTCGGGGGAAAGGTTGAAAACACACAGCCATCACGGCTGTATCTTCAAGCATGGAGGTTGTGCAGGGCTGGGTTAGGACCCTGCCCCGCTGCTGCAATAGGAGTTCCTTCCTAAGGGGCAACCTGATTGGAGGATAGATGAACATCCCCTGGAGTTTGGGATAGCATACTCTCCATGCCCAATCAGGAGCTATTAAGGTGATTTGGGCCTAGTCGGCGCTGATCTTCTTTTGAATTGAAGGCAGATGTACAGGAGTACCAAGTTCTACTCTATGCATAAAGCATTTCAGATGAAGAGAGGCTTTGGAAACTCCGATGCAAAAAAGCGCTAACATTGCAAATCTCTGCAATGTCAAAAAGACTGAGCCAGGGCTATCTCCAAGAAGAGACTCAGAACCATCTCTGTATGCAACTGTCATTTGTGATCCGCAGGACATCGACTGCTTACTTTGGACGTTCAGGAAACTCGTCAAGAGGTCAGTCACCAGGAAAATTCCACAGCGGTCTAGCCACATCCAGAGTCTGGAACAGTGTCTACGACCCCACCCTGCCCTGCTTGATGCAGTACAACATGGCGGTGGTGTTGTCTGTGAGAACCTGCACCAACTTCCTTTCGATGGTGAGGAGGAAGGCTTTCAATACCAAGCGGGCAGCTCTCGGCTCCAGAAAGTGGATGTGTAGCCAGACCTCTGCCAGAGACCAGATGCCTCTGATCTCCACCTATCTCAGATACCCTGCCCAAACCTGAAGCGAGGCATTAGTCACCATTGTGAGCTCTGGCTGGAGAACGGAGAGAATCTGCTGCTAACCAAATCAGGGTACTACTGCCACCACTACAGATCTTCTGCAGTCTCCTACGAAATCTGGCCCAGATCCGAAAGATCCCCTTGGGGCTAGGCCTACTGAAACTTCAGGTACCACTGCGAAGCCCACATATGCCATCTGGAGTGCTTGACCATCAGGATGCAGGAGGCCATTAGTCCCTGCTGCCTCAAAGTCATCCTCACAGACATCCAGGTCAGATGCCAAACATCAGGATGACAGCCTAAATTTCTTTGACTTCCCGCTGTGGGCGATAGGTGATAAATTGCAGTGTCCAGAATTGCATTGATAAGGGAATTGTCTGTAAAGGAAGCAGGTGTGACTTTGGCACATTGGTATTGAACCCCAAGGATCACAGGAGGTATGCCATAGTCTGGAGGTGGATGATGACTACCTGGACGAAGTCTGCCTTCAACAGTCAGTCATCGAGATAGGGGAAGACTGGCACCCCATGCCTTTGAAGGTGTGCTGTAACCACCGCCATCACTTTCGTGAATACCCGAAAGGCGCTGATAAGGCCGAACGGGAGCACAGCAAACTGAAAATGCTCATGACCTACTGTGAACCACAGAGATCGCCGGGGGGTATGCAGGATAGTAATGTGGAAATAAGCTTCCTGCGAGGCCAAGACCCACTATACAGTCTTTAGTGTAGAGACCAGACAAGATCTGGGCCAGATTGAGTATCTTGAACTTGTCTTTCCACAGAAAGGCATTGAGAGTGCACATGTCAATTATGGGATGGAGGCCCCTATCCTTCTTGACCAAAAGGAAGTGGCGAGAATAACAAACACAACCACAATCAATTTCTTGCACCGGTACCCTCTCTATGGCTCCTTTGGCCACAAGAGCTTGCACTTCCTGCTCCAGGAGAGAAACCTGGTCCTACGTCAGCTGTTGTGAGGATGGAGAGAGATGCGGCGGGGTTTCTAGAAATTGAAAGGAATTACCCCACTGAACAATTAGCATGACCCACTTGTCCAAAGTTTTTGCCTGCCACCTGGGCAGAAAATGTTGAATCCTGCCTCCGACAGGGTGGCTGTGTGTCATCAAGGGCACACTTTAGTGGCTTGGGGTGCTGCAGCTAAGGGTGGAGGGGGTGGCGGAAGACCTGGCTAAGTCTGTCCCTGTTTCCCCCTTCTGTGGGTACTGTGGCCATGGGCAAGAAAAGGCTGTGGAGCTTGCTGTACCTGTTGCATCTGTCAACAATACTGTAATCCACAACTCTAGAGGGAGCGAAATCGCTTAAGCAGCTAGCGGAAAGGAGGAAAAAGGCCTAGAGAAGGTGCTATACCATGCTACCTTCAAAAAGATCTAGGACAGACTTTGCTCTGTAGCCGATAAAATTGGAACTGTTGAATGGCATGTCCACAAGGGTAGTCTAGAGGTCTCCCAAAAAGCCAGTGACCACATTCAGGTGTGCCTGAGAAGGGCTACACTAGTGCTGATAGCTTTACCAAGAGAATCAGTGGTACTGAGTCCACAGCAAATGGTAGATTTGGCTCCATTATGGCTGTCTTGCATGGCCTGAGAAAGGATGGCACGGGCTTCCTCCAAAAGCATGGGTAATACCTGGGCTACTGAGTCACACTAGGTGGGAGAGTAGGGGCCTAGGAGATAGCTGGCATTCGCAGAGCATGACGACGAGAAAATTCTATTGCAAAAGTTTCTATCCTCTTCGATTCCCTGTCAGGGAAGTAGTGGGAACGAGTTCAGATTTACCTTGCTGACTGAAGTCTGTCCCACAAAGGTCTCGGCGTACGGTGCTTAGTAATAAAATCTGTCTCTCTCCGGGCAAGGCAATGGTGCCTGGTGATCTGTCAATTAACATGTGGTCCTGAGCAGTGCTCAGCTTAGGACCCCAAAAGTGTATCGGTAAAAGCCTCAATGGACAGTAGAAGGGGCTCAGAACTCATTTGGCCAGATTGAAGCACCTCGGTCAAGATGTTGGTCTTAAACTACTGAATAGGGAGCTGAAGATCAAGAACCTCCGCCACCCTTCGCACAACCATGGCAGAGGAGGCACTGTCTTCAGTAGCAGGGCCTGGGGGAAAAACTAATCCCAGTGTCTGGGAGGGTATCAAGACCACTGGCATCCTGGTGCCAGTTCTCCTGATATGGCTGGGCAAATGTCATCTCCAGCATTATATCCCCTATTGTCTGTGTCGAACAATTCGTTGAGGGCATGAGCTCTTCTGGAAGGCAAAGGCACTGTGTCAGAGTCAGAAGGGTGGTTAAAAGGTTGCGGCTCAAATTAAACAGCATGCGGCCTTGGTCAAAGGCAGGGCGGCCCTGTCGTGGCATTTGATAGCACTATGGGTTGGCCCTTGTTGTCTGAAGTTAATGGCACTGGCATTAGCAGGCTGCATTCCGTCGTGAGTTGTGGTGCCAGGGAGGGAACCGGTACCAAAGCCAGAGGAAACCCTGAGGGCCGAGCTAGAGCAGAGGGTGGGCCCACCAGATTAAGCTCTGTTGGGAGGTCTCTCGGCTCCTTGGGGCCTGCAGGCACACCAGAGGGAACTGGTAAGCTGCAATATGGCTTCACAAAATTCTGCAATTTGCTGCAGCATCACTGACTGCCGCAGAAATTACAGTTCCTGTGGAACAAGGGTTGGAATCGACTCAGAAGTAGAGCAACTTCGGGAGCTTGACCTGGAAACACGATGACGAACTCAAGTCAGACGATCAGGCGCAGACTATCTGTAACAGAATCGACTTTGGGAGTGAGACCAGCCTCTGGATCTTCACCATGAGGAGCTTTGCTTCCCCCTCTCAAATGACCTCTGGGTGCCTCAAGGCACAATCACTGCAGGCCTTGGAGTCTTAGGGAGGTAACATGTTCCCTTGCATTCCATAGAAATGCTATTCGAAAAAGTGTCTTAAAGAGACAAGAGGTAGCTCGGATCTGCGTCTGTTGGGGCACAAAGTAAGGAACTGATGTCAGCGTGCATGGGGATGGCACCTGTATAGGCCCATGCATGTGACATCCGGCATGGAACGCTGTCGACGCAAAGCTAGCAGTGCCACCAGTCTGTTGCCTGGGGAATACTCAGGTGAGGAATCTGCGGTTAGAAGTCCCTATCTGGAAGCCAGTTACTAATGGAATCGATAGGGTAATATTTACAACCACATGTATAGCTTATGCCCTGTAGAAAAGGCACTGTTTTTCTAGCAGTTGCTAGTCACAGTCTCCTGCCACTGTTCCAGATTTGTTGCAGAAGATGCATACATTTGTCTTGTATACAAAACAATAGGGCAACCCACTTAACCCCAAGGGATTGGGTATAATATGTCTAAACAATAATAAACCTTGAGGATTTACTCAACTTATATTCATTAAACAGAACGTCACCGTAGTGAACTTCATTTCAAAGAACTCAGATAAGGAAACAATTTACAAAGTGACTACAGTTCATCTTTTATATTGTTTTTGATTATTTCAGTAGATTTCAGTAATTTGATACAAAAAATCTTTTTATGTACAATAAAGGAATATACAGTTTTCATTTAAACAATGGCAACAAAAAACTATTGTGTCGCTTCAACACATATAAGCAGTAGATAATGACACTTTTTTATACACATATGCACCATCCACAGTTGGTCGTATATCGAAAATACTTCGTTTGAACACTTGTAATATCCGAAAACATGCAATGAAAGTTGTTTATAACAAAGAAGTGTCACGGCGTCGACGTTTCGGTCTCCTATCTGAAAGTTTTAATCACCGAGACCATCTTCAGGACCAAAGTTGCACCATGTATCTAATATAAAAAATTCTTATATTACTAAACAAACATTTCACACATACCAACATCTAAGTTCTAAACATTTGTATTGTCTATACACTGAAGGAAGAAAGGTGTGACCCTATTAAGACCACCCGATATAGTGAGTCAGTTCCCAATCACGGTCAACTATATAGCCACCAATAAAGAAAAATATACCATAGAACTCCGTGCAGCATGTCAATCCAAACTACCTGAAAGACACTGTATCACCAAAACTAATAAACCTCAAAGAGACACCTCTCTGTGAACGTATCTCCTATAGGGAAATCAATAAATAAATAAGCACTTACTCCCTCGATAGCACGAAACCTTTTTTTAAACTCTTATTATCACTCTTTAACGGTCTTCCACCGCAGAGGCACTAAATCAAAAAATCAAAAAATCCAACAAAGCACAATCCTCAGTAATAAGCATCGTCAAGAATCATGGAAGACATCACTGTTTGCACGGGCAGAGCAAGTCCACAATAAGTTAAGCTCCCAAGCCTTACTTACAGAAATCGGCAACTAGCGTCTGCGCTTCTTGAGTCTGTAATCTGTAACAAAACAGAACACAGACCCAGTCACTCAAAGACTCTTCCCCTTGTCTTACCTATGGGAATAGGACCGCCAACAGATGTCAAACTTACCAATTTCTTATTTCTTCATCAGCTCGACTTCCCCTGTACAACTCGCCAAATAATCCGAGCAGAAACCACGGACAGAGGCGGGAGTTATTTAAAAGGTAGCGTGATGTATATCATCATGTATTCATAGCAAACGAGTCGGCCATCTTTGAATGTAGCCGTCTAAATCACGATGTTGGCGTCTGACGCTAATAATCTACAAAAAATCCACTAATAACCAGACTCTAGTGCAACGTCAATTTCCGGGTACCATCCAGTGATAACTGATCGTATCTAGTATCCCTATATCAATGTTGATAAATATGGAACAGCCATAACATGAGAGCCTAAAGGGACCTATTAATACAATTGGCCCCAAAAAAGTCATATTCAATGGTGTAGTTATTAACTCAAGCTACTAGTAAGGAACCTATGTAAAGGCCTATAATCAATGGAAAATGTGTCGGCCATTTTAACATCATAGAAAGACAAAGAAGTTCTAATGTCTTAAACACAAAACTGTGTGAACAAATAATCATTTCAAGAAGTCTTATATAAGGTCCTGTGTCCACTTGGCTGAACTGTCGACCAAATTAACAACAAAACACAATATGCCAGTCCACTAAAGATCTCTATATATATCCATATATATCCAAACCTAAGAGAATGCTCTCTTACTGGTTAGAACAACGATAGTGTAACTCTGAAAGGGGCTCATAGAATTACATCAACAACCCCTATCAAGACATAAAACGATCATCATAATGTCGCCAAAGTTTGCCATTCAATAAAGGAATTTAATCCCATCTCCACTGTTTTGGCTCACCAAATCCACCTGTTTTCCTTCAGTGTCAATAAGCGCTCCACATTTTGTCTTCGTTTTGTGTTTTTAACAGTCTCCAACACAAACCATTTCATATCTGTAGGAGTGTGTTCTTTTTCCAAATAATGTTCTACCATGGGTGCAGTAGTAATTTTGGATCTAATGCGCGATTGATGTTGGGTTATTCGTTTTTTGATTTCTTGCGTTGTTTGGCCTATATAATATAGACCACAAGGGCATTCTATGCAATAAATAACATTTTTAGTGAGGCAATTTGTATGTTGTCGCAATGTCCATTCTTTTCCGTTAAGGACACAGGACTTTACTACCGATGTTGTAGGGCAAGCTATGCAATGTCCACATGGATAGTGGCCGATTATGGGTGTCAGCCCCCATAAATTTGTTAATGTACTGGGGACTGGTTCTTTGTATGCCTTGACAAGAGAGTCCCTTAAGTTTCTAGCCCTCTTGAAAGCAAAACGAGGCGTTGTAAACTGTGGTTCTGCTTTCTGGATCAAGTGCCAATTTTTTATCACTATCTTTTTGATAGAATTGGATTCAGTTCCAAATGTTGTAACACAAGTGATAGTTTCCTGTGTGGATGCCTGATCCTCCTTGCTCTGTAAGAGTGCCTCTCGATCATAATACCAGGCTCTTTTGAGGGAGCGTTTGACAAGTCTATACGGGTAGCCTCTCATCCCCAATTTGATTTGTAAAATTTTAGCCTCTCTGAAATAATCCTCCCGTCTGGTACAGTTCCGTTTAATACGGAGGAACTGCCCAAACGGAAGGTTATCTCGTAAATTCCGTGGATGGTGACTGGTGTATTTGAGCAGTGTATTTCTTGCAGTAGATTTTGTAAATAGGCTAGTGGATAATTTCCCTTCATCATTCCATATTCGTAGATCTAGGAAATGAATAGCTTGTTCATCAGAGTCCATGGTGAATTTTAAATGGTTACTTTGTTGGTTAAGCCAAACATGAAAATCATGTAATCTCGAAACCAATCCCTCCCATATCAAAAATACATCATCGATGTATCTGAGATACTTTTTTATCTCATTCTTGAAGGGGTTGTTGTTATAAATCACCTCTTCCTCGAAGGCAGCCACATACAGGTTTGCTATATCTGGAGCAAAAATTGCTCCCATAGCGACTCCCTTTACTTGACCATAGAAGTCACCATTAAAAAGAAAGTAATTCTGTTCAAGTTCAATTTTTGCACACTTATTAATGAAGTCTGATGGTACCTGGTGGGGACGTAGCCTTTGCTCTAGTGTTGTGTTAATTACATCTAAGGCCTCTCTTTGGGGTATGCTTGTATACAAGCTTTCTATATCCATCGTAACCAGGATATTTTGCTGTTTATTGTATGGTTGTCCCTCTGTGTTCAAACTAAGTATTTTCGATATATGACCAACTGTGGATGGTGCATATGTGTATAAAAAAGTGTCATTAACTACTGCTTATATGTGTTGAAGCGACACAGTAGTTTTTTGTTGCCATTGTTTAAATGAAAACTGTATATTCCTTTATTGTACATAAAAAGATTTTTTGTATCAAATTACTGAAATCTACATTTGTCTTGAGCATGCCCGGTTCTGTTGATGTGGCTTTCAAATTGTAGTGTAGTGGTACAACCTCCACCACTTTACTGCATGACACCATTGGTAAATGACAGGTTTTTTAGAAAAAAGTTTACGTTTTTATTTATTGAGGGTTTAAACCACCCGACAACAGGAAATCCATACAGATGCATCAAAATTCCAACATTGCATAATCTCAAGAAACAATAACGCAATATGTTAGAACTTTTCCTGTAGGTAGCAAAAAAGTAGTAAATTAGAAAATCACATATAAAGTAAACAATACCTGGAGGGCTAGACCGAAGATAGCAATAGCGAATATCTGCATCAAAACTCTGTACAGTACGTTTAGCAGATGAAAGTCCTCATAAACTAATCCTCAAAACTTAACTTAACAAACTAACCCTCCCAGGTCACATACATGAAATTCTTCTGCTGTGTCTTATGGTACGGCATCTGACTGCATCTAAGTGCAGGGGATTACGTTATGCTCATCAAGGGAGTGCCTAACTGCCGCCCCCCTACTTCAGTATCATCTTGGACTATGTGTGTTTCCTCTGACATCTACGTTATATCGGCCTTCTCCAAACCCTCTTCATTCGGACTAATTCTGCCATAGCCCACTCTCGTAGGATCTTTGGCCCAAACTTCCACCATGGGGGCCCGGAAGCTCATCCAGTGAATTGCTATTCTTCTTTTGGCGAGTACCAGTCCCAGCTGGAGAAATCTAAGGGTAAGTTTCTTCACCTTTGGGCAGGGGAGAAGACCCCACAGTACTTCCTTGATGGACTGGGGTAGAGTCTAACTCAAGACTGATCGCAAACATCCCAATACGGAGGTCCAAAATTAGTGCAGCTCCGGGCACTCCCACACCATATGTAAGAAGGGGGCGTCATTATAGCCACAGCGGGGGCAAGAAGAGAGGCGATCAGGGTATATTTTATGAAGCACTCTTGGGGTCAAATAGGTTTGGTGAATAACGTTAAATTGAATATGTTTAAATCTAGTATTAGAACTAATTTGTTTAACCACTTCGTGTACCCTTTTCCATTCGGGAGCCGTGAGGGGTGTTTCCAATGCTTCCTCCCATCTAGCCTGGATCGGAATCGGGTGGACCGTGAGATCCGTCCGTAGTTCCCGGTAGAGATGAGAGACTAGTCTACGGCCCCCAGCCAAAGTCACCAGGGCTTGAAGGGTGGCGGTTACAGGCGGTTCCTCTGGGAAGATCGGCCAGATGCCCCTTGCCACTGCAGAGTTTTTTGCGTATCGGAGGTATTGACCTCTGCCCAGGTGAAATGTGGATTCTGCCTCCTCCCTAGTTAGGAACTGCTGATTCAGATATATATCGGCCATCATCGTACAGTCTCCCTCCACCAATCTGGAGACGGACATAACTCGACCAATTTGTCCAAACGGGACAACCGTCCACAGCGGGGCCTCCGGACTGTAGGGCGCCCTGCGTATCGCCACTTTAATCACAGTCTCCCGGGTGGAGGCCACATTTCTCGCAATATATGGGAGTTGCTCAGGTATTCAAGAGCCCATCATCAAAAGGTCCAGGAGTGGGATATCCTGGTGAGTACCCCTCAGCAATTGTTTCTCCCAGTTATCATTTTCATCAAGCCAGTGTACGGCATGTTGGAGCTGCGCTGCCATATAATAAAAATCTAGACGTGGAACCTCCAGTCCCCCCGCTTTCCAAGTTCTCTGTAATGTCCGCAGCCCCACCCTCTTCCGTTTACTACCCCATAAAAGATCAGTCATTAGACGGTCCAACTGGAGAAAGTACTCCCGCGGTATCCGATAGAGTGAGTTCTGCATACCGTATAAACACCTCAGGAGGACCACCATTTTAATCAGAGCGATACGTCAGTGATAGGGGTAATGTACACCAGAACTCAACTGATTTGCAGAGACCGTTCACACAACGCCCCATATTACGCTCTAAGTAAACCTCCGGTGCATGTATCAGCCGAACTCCGAGGTACTGTACCGAGCAGGTGATCCAGCTCATCCCCACTATGAGCAGCTCCTCTGCTGCTTTGTCCCTCAGGTTTCCCATAGGGAAAAGCTTAGACTTTCCCGGATTAAGGCAGAGGCCTGAGATTGCACCAAAAGTAGTAAACTCCCTGAGGAGCTCTGGGACCGCTTCCTCTGGACGTTGGAGATACACCAGTGTATGATCAGCATACATTGACACAACGTGCACCGTGGGACCCAGTTGATTACCCCATCGTGCCATTCTGTGTCGCAACGCAGTCGCCAACGTCTCCATCGCCAGGGCGAAGAGGAGTGGTGACAGGGGGCAACTCTGTTGAGTACCCTTCTGAAGTGCAAAACTGTCAGACACCTGGTTGCGCAAACGGATTTGAGCCGTCGGTCCAGTGTAAAGAAACTTCAACCAGTTCAAATATTTGTCTCCCAACCGCATTTTAGTAAGCACTGCCGACACATACCCCCATTCAACCGGGTCAAAGGCCTGCTTGATATCTAATAAGCACAAGGCCCAGTCGATATCCTGTAAGTGCGGTGTATGCCAAATATGTGCAAGACACCTCAAATTATGTGTGGTGTTTCGACCAGGGATAAATCCAGCCTGGTCATGGTGGACCAGTCTAGTCATATACGGTTGGAGTCGTGCTGCTAGCACACCACTGAGTATTTTTTCATCAACATTTAAAAGAGATATGGGCCTGTACGACACTGGGGACAAGAGGTCTCTCTCTGGCTTAGGAACCATAGTCACCAGAGTCTCCATCATGGTCGGGGGGAGAGCCTGCCTCTCGAGAGCCTCGTTGTATACCTCCAGAAGATGATCCACCAACTGAGGAGCAAACGTTTTATAAAACTCAGTCGGGAGGCCATCACTACCAGGGCATTTCGCCGACTGTAAGCTCTTAATCTCAAGTAGCACCTCCTCCCTGGAAAGTGGTGCTCCTAAAGTTGCAGCTTCCCTCTCCTCCAGGGTAGGAAGAGTCACCATATCCAGATAGTCAGACAGGGCGTGCGGTTGGGTCAAGGGGGGCTGCCATACCTATCCGCAGCAAATGAGTCACAAAGTTTGCAAGAATCGCAGTTTACGTTTGTACATTTTCCCCTGTGTCAGTGCGAAGTTGTAATATTGGCATCCGTTCAGTTTCAGTACAGATCAAGAGCCAGGAGTGTTCCTGACCTGTCACCCTCCATATAAAGCCACTGCCTATACGTGGTATATTTATGTTTTTCCAGGCAGGACCAGGCCTCCAGAAACTCCCCTTTAACTTGTGTCCACTCACCCATATCTGTCGGGGTCTTGTAGAGTGTGGTCTCTATGATCTTTAATCGTGCTTCCAGAGAGTCAATATCGGCATTAAGTTGGTGTTGGACCCCATTGGTTGTCCACATACAGACTCCCCTGATCACAACCTTAAGCACCTCCCATTCAATAGCCATTCTGGAGGCAGAACTCCAATTTTCAGCAAAATAGTGTTGAATAGCCTCCGTCACTGTATGCACATAAGGGGGGTCCGTGAGGGCCACTGCCCTCAGTTTCCAAAGTGGGATCGACGGGCGACCAGGTCCGCTGATGATTGTTAATAACAGCGGAGCATGATCCGACAGGGCGGTAAATAGGAAAAATCGTCAGTGACCGCAGAAAGGACCGCCGAAAGACAACAATGGTCAATACGGGAAAAGGTATTAGCCGCTGGGGTAAAGCAGGGAAACTTTCAACTGGGATGTTGGGCTCTCCGTTCGTCTCTCAGATGCATACCGCGCAGAATATCGGTAAGAGAATGCACCATATGGGGTTTTGTATGTTCTTTGGGGGGCTCCCTATCCATATTCCCATCAAACACACAGTTAATGTCTCCAAACAGGAGAATCTCCGCACCCAGGTAGGGAGTTGCCACTTTTAAAACAGCCGGATAAAAATCAGGACAGTCCAGATTGGGGGCATATACGTTAATAATACATATCTCTTTTCCTTCCCAACTACCAAACACAATAACATATCTCCCATCAGGGTCAATCACATGGTGTATGTGGTGAAATGGAACCCTAGGCGCCACCCACACTAGTGCCCCGTGTGCAAATCCCGAATATGTCATAGCATACAACTGCCCCCTCCAGCATTTACGGAGACTTGCCACTGTATTCCCCTAGATGTGTGTTTCCTGCAGCCCAGCTATCGCTATTTTATACCTCTCCAGGAAGGCGTACATTTTATGACGGCTATCCAGGGTCACCAACCCTCAAACATTCCAGCTAATTAATTTTAATGTCTGTGCTGTCATAGAGATTGTGTACCAAGAATCGGGCAAGTATCACATCCCCGAGAGAATCTCCCTCCCATGCAGACCATAAGCTATGAACCATGATCGAAAATGTCATGACCTGAAAAAAGACACCCATTAAACCATTCAACAACCATAAGACAAACAATGCAATTCCATCCCTCCCACCCCCGGGCAGTAGTAAGATCCACATGAGTAATAAAGATCCACAGAGTAAACAATACATACCGCCCCAAACCCCCCCACCCATCCATTCCCTCCAATACTTCAATGGCTGCGTGGCCGCTTCATGGTCACGACCTATGCGAGCCATACCCAAGATAGAATACTGACAAATGAAGTAAACGATGTGCGAGAGAACAGACAACGACAAGGCGCAAGATGACTTTCAAGCGACCTCAGCGGGTCTGGGCTCTAATGGGGACGTCGCCCTTCCGGCGGCCACTCAATATTCCGGAAATTGATATTTTACAACACATTGGCTCTCATCCTGCATTTGCAAACAAAATAAACAGGAGGTGAAAAAAACAAGGAGCCATCTTTACAATACAGAATATAACCTCCAAGACATGTCTAAATAGGTAAACAAGTACATTTATCAGGACCACGCAGATACAGTTACTCAAGGACAACTAATCTGTACAGTTCGGCAATCAGTGTTCAATTCGGGCAAGATCATTTGTGACCACTGCCCGATACTCCATCGGCCTGTACAAGGTCCGGCGTCGGCGCCAGAGAGTCCGGAACCACCTCCGAGTCAGAAGCTTGTAATGTTCCATCATGACACGCCATGACCTGGCCCAGTCTGTGTTCTCTTTTTCAGTTGGTGACGGGTGGACTGCATGCGGCCTTCCAGGGGGGACTGTAAAGAAGGCGTACCATCAGAGCTTGTAGGTGGCACCAGCTGTCGTCTCTCCGGGGCTCTAGTGTCCAACCAGTCTCTCGCTTCCTCTACAGAGAAAAATACAGACCAGGACTCGGCCCTCACTCACCACCGGGAGTTTCGCCGGGAACATAAGGCAGTATTTCAAATTCAGGTCACGAAGGCGCCGCTTGATCGCCACAAAGGTCTTCCTCTGCTCTTGAACACGTTGCATGTAGTCGGGGTATACAGTAATGACCGCACCCACTCAGGTGCTTCAGACTTACAACGCGCTTCACACGATTTTCCACGTGTACCGGGGTTACCGATATGCAACTCCCATCTCGCCAGTGGGTGCCTGTAATTGAACACGCAGTATTAGATGACAGAAGGTGTGCACAGAAGTCCCCCGGCGCCAAATGGCGTGCACCCCTGCTGCCCAGTCTGCAGACTTAGAGGATGAGTACCTTAATTGAGGGACACCATGACACTCCAGAGTGTCTCGTTTATGCGCTATAGTTGCAGCTGGCGGTCGTATGCCATAAAATAACTCCAGGGGGTGGAGAGGACACCCGACAGGACCCAGGACCACAATGGTCCGACACCGTCCGGAGGCCGGGTAAGACACGGTGACCGTCCAGACCCCGCAATGTCAAAGGCTCCACATAAGGGATGCACTCACCACCAATTGTAGGCAGGGCCCGGCAACTTCCTTCACCTCTCGCCCAGTAAGGGAGAGGTCTCCCACAGCTGGCAAGGCCCCGATCGTCAAATGCAATCAGACTACCGGCAATTCCACTCAGGGCAGGAACTGGGCCACTGCCCCTCCACCCACCCCCCGGCACCAGTTCTTGTCGTCGGGCCTCAGCAGTGCTTCAATGGCGTAGAATACGCTGCACCTCGGAAGGAGGAGCGGCTCGACCAACACAGAGCTCAGGAGTCACTCGTTGCTCCGCAGCCGGTCCGGCAAAGGAAGGTCCGTCAGGGTCACGTCTCGCAGCTCAGCGAATCAAGATCGCACCGTCACGTAGATCAGAAGTCCCGGTATTTCGTGTCCTGTTGGTGCTCATTCAGCTCCGGGATCTCAAAGAGAGCAGCACGGGGTCCTGTGCAGCCCAGGCTGCAGTCCGGGGTCCTGTGCAGCCCAGGCTGCAGTCCGGGATCAGCAGGAGTACAGGATAAGGTAGGATTATTATAGGAACACGTCTAGGCAGCCATGCTATCAGGCCACGCCCTCTGGTAAATGGCAGTTAGTGCCTCAGTCTGTGGTAGAAAAAATTAACTAGGAAATGACTTGACTCATTGGAATTCCTTAATAAACCAAACATGTGTACCTGATGCAGTAAATGCTGCAAGCTGACCCGAATAAGCACTGTCTTTATGTGATACTCTTAAAGAATATAAATTAAACTACTTTTAACATGAACATGTAAAATATACTTAAAAGTTGAATGGAGCGTTCAAGCCAGAGTAGCAGATCTGGCTGCATCTTTCTCTTTTTGACATTTTTATCAGTACCAGTGAGAGCCTAAAGTAGAATGTTGTGAGCCATGGGAAACTACGCCAGAGCAATCGGTAGGCTTCTGTAGTATTGAAGATTTTAGTTTCTGCAAGCACCACACTTGAGGGAACATATAATGGCATGGTCTACATGGTGACGTTCACAACCAGAAGGTAGAAGTAACTGTAGTGCACTTTACTGAAACCTCTATTGTTCTTCTTGGTCGAAGAATACACCTTGCTTGATATTACACCAAACTAGGTGAGACATTCTCAGTGAGAGCACTACAACAACGAAGAATCAAAGACTCCTCATTAGTTTGAACTTGCATCTGAGACTTGTTCGTGTGAGTGACTGAACTGAAGAATTTATAAAGCACAATGTCACAGAACCAATAGGGCAGACGAAGGAGCATGGGACGTAACTGAGTACCAGCTTTTTCAAAAAACAATGGACATATGGTTCTCAATGCTTCTTACCTATGTGGACACCTCATTACATATAAACAGCCCTTAAATTTAAAAGCCTGCTCCACCAAAGTGAGCAGTTAGAAAGCCCTCATTGCCGAATCTCAAAGATCTAGAGGGGTGGTACATTATGATTTGTTTCTTAACATAATATAAAAAAGGAGTTTATAGGCAATATAAAGAACAGCTTTAACTTCATCCACTCTCTGACAGGAAGCCAGTGTAAGGCTCCCTTTGGCATTCATTGGGCACATGCTCATGTTCTAACAAACCCACCAGAAGTCTTGCTGCAGATTCTGGGCTATCAATAGAAGAAATGGGAAACTATTAGATATCCCGGTATAGAAAGTGGTGCAAAAGTCCCACCTCAGGTTCATTAAACTACCAACCACTACTGCAAGATTACTATGGGGAATGTTCGCCAGGGTTCTCTATATATTGCAGAGCAGAGAAAAAGGCTTCTTTAATAATAGTACCAACCTGCTGTTTCAGTAACAACTGTTGTATCCAAGACTATTGCCAGCTTCACAACTTTGGTCAACTGGAATATTTACCAAAATAGGTGGTTTTCCCCTTTGCTCCAATTGCCAGGGTGGAAAGGGATAAGAAATTGCAGTAGGATCATTAAAGTTGATAATAGGAACCCATTCTCAGTAAGTAAATCAGGATTAGAATACAGAATCAACATAGGAGAGACTAAATGGGCAAGAATACTAGCGGTCCTAGACCTTCAAGGTGACAGTGACATCAGCCTACACCTCACCCTCAATCACATTACATCAGAAATTATCCCTTAATCTCCTGTGCTTAAAATAAAATGGCTCTGACCTTATGTAATGCAATCTGGTGCTCAAGTAAAGCACTCCAACACCCTTTAGCAGCGTCTGTGCTATATAAAACTGCAAAATACACATATATGGAGTCTAAAATGCACTACTGGGCCCGGTTTTAACACAAAATTGTATATGAGGCCTTACTTAATACTCTGCTACATAAGAGGTTTTTGAAATTTGCTAAAAGCACTACTATCAACACCCAGATTTTTCAGAAGACTTGTGATTTTAGTGAACACATGCCACAGGCCAGCACCTTACTCTGAAAAGTGTCCCATACAGACATATCCAAGGGTGTGGTCAAATTCGTTACATTTACAAACAATTTAGTGGGGAACACAAACAATTGCAAAAAGAATGTTATTTTGGTAATTGATAGCATTTTGAAAGCATGTCTACTATTACATAAAATAATTGCTCCAGTCTCATGTCAGTTAAAGCTAGATGGGTCCCAAAGTTTGTTGTTCTACAAACTGAGTCGTGGTTTTAAAATGTTTGGGAGGCACAAGTCATGAAATACGCATTGCATACCCCTTTTTCTGATGTCTTGGGTTGATTCAATTCACAGACTGCCACTAGACATAAGAAAATTTAATGCAAGCCCAGAATATGATCGAACATTTAAGATGGACAAGAAACATGATCGTTGACTCAAAATGCCTGGTCAGTTTGTTTCCATACTTTCAGTTCAATATATCTGCCTTTATAAGATTAATTGTGTGAATGAATATATGAGCCAAGCATGGCAGGCAAAGAAAATATATGAGATGAACAAATCAGCACAAATGGCCGGATTACAATGTCGGGCAAAAAGCCTCCGATCAGTGGTCGGAGGCTTTCCGCCAGAGATCGTAGGTTTCATTCCAACCGTTGTACGAGGATGATGGCGTTCGGAATGAAACCAGTGGGGGGGATTTCAAACGGTTCTGATGGGCTCAAGGAGCCCATCGGAAGCCAGCATAATTCTCTAATGACGGCAGAGCCTGGCCCGGCTCTGGCTCTGCCATTGGGATTATGACGACGCTTTCCGACAGCCATTTCATGTCAGCCTTTCTGACATGAAAAGACTATTGGAAAGTGTCTTTAATCACAGTTACCAGACTTCCTTGCTCTAGAAACACTGTCTCTGTATTCAAATCTTATCTTTACAATGTGCAAGGGAGTTTGCATCGTTACTCTTGTGTAATTATATCTTGCTCTATTTTACTGAACAACACACTGCAGTTGTGTCATTGATATAAGCTCTATTTTTATTGAGCTTGCATTCTAATTCAGAATTTTGGACGCCAAAAGGCAGTGGAACTTTCCCAAGTAAGGGCAGCGATGTCTGCACAGAAAAGCTAAGAGTAACACAGGCGGAGACCTCCGGACATAGACATAGATTTGTGTATTGCATTTTGTAGCATATTTGTAGTAGTACTACTAAATATCTTCAAGATAACTTGGCTTTAGTACTAGACTACAAGAACCAGGAATGGAGATTTTAGATACAATTGCTTCAACTAAATCTGTATAAATAAACCCACAGAGAAATATTGTCTGTTTTTTACATTCGGATCCACAACCGGACACTGTCCTTTTATCAGCTGAGAGAAGATGTCATGTCACAGCTTCAGCATCAACTGTCCTTCTTGAGGAGACTAAAAGGTTGGATATGGTGGGAATAAAAGGCTTGATTGCAGGACTTTAGCAACTGCAATTAAGGCTCCCAATATTACTGCCTTACTTCACAAATATGACAGGTCCCAGTGAGACTCTCGACATGCCATTCCACTCAAAAACGGCCACATGAGCATACAGTACGTTTTGAAAAAGTGTTGCATATATGCACAATGGTTTCTAATCAAGTTATTAGTATGGATTAGGATTCTTCAGACTTTTCAGCTCCTATATATTACCATGGTCTTGCAATGCAGAACATTCCTTGGCAGCCTGAAGCACAACAGATGATTTGAAATCTTCCTATTTGAGGACACAAAATATTTAGCTCACATGCAGTCGAAGTAGTGCTGCAAAACAGACTTGGAAACCCTCAAGGAGTCTGGGTTAGAGATAATGGAGTACAAAAAACAATAGTTCAGATATTATTAATCTGGCTGTTCACAAAAGAGGGTTCAAACCCTTCAACTGTCCCAGAAGATTCACCAACAGTAGCACAAGCACCCTTATCGACAATGAAGAGCAGAAAAGGGCGGCGTTGAATAAACATCAGCAAATGTAGGAAAGCCTTCCATTAAATAGTGACTCTTTTCTTTCCCCTTCTGAATACGCCACTAAGATAGGAAGAAGTAACAGGAACCATTTCAAAGATTGAGGACATATTTAAGAAGACAGATGGGCGCTTAGTCTATGAAGTTCAAGCCATCTTCTTCAGCCATACCCTGAAAGATGCTTTCTCAATATCACGAAGACATGCTTCTGCAGGATGTCAGCACCCTTTGGGAGAAGAAAGTCGTGTTAAAAACCGGTAATTCACAAAATGGAAGGGTCATTTATTCCTGTTCTTTTCTGGTTTGAAAGAAGGGAACAACACATGATCCTCGACTTAAAGTAAGCAGACAAATGGATAAAGAAAGACATTTCTAATGTTGCTGGCATTTCACCAAATTTATCTCCAGCACCATTAAGGAAACTGGATGTGTGCCATACATCCACAAGATGCTTCCAGTCACATTTCAAAAGCAGTAAATATTTGAACATTCTAAACATTTATAGCTGGAATCATCCTTATAAATATAAAGTTCTTCCATTTGGTCTGAATTTAGCTCCAAGAATTCTTTCCAAATGTAATGCTGTTTTAGACCCACATCTCAGGAGGACAAATATTTTTTTAACTGATATAGAAATGAGAACTGTAGTTATTTCTTTGCAACTATCCTATAGGCTATATTTCAACTCAAGGAAATTCCCAAGTTCCAGCTGGCTAAAGAGAGTCAGAAATACAGAGACTGTGACAAGGCATATCGTTTGTCAAGCTAGGAATAGTGAACTGGAATTTAAATGGTGAACTACTAAAACAATACTTGATCATTTCCTGTTTTAGATGTCACCATTTCTGCAGTGAAAAGGCACAGTGAAGATATCTAGTGTCTTTGTTCCAACCTTCCCACTCCCATCTCTCCTGGGTCTATTGCTCACTGGCCTAACATCCTTTGCACGGCTGTCAGTAGGTTTAGAGAGGTGAGGAGATTAGCATCACTCTAGTTTGATAAAGATTGCGAGGTTAGTACAAAGGTGACACAATAAGGTAATTACAATATTTATCAGCTTATTCAGTTCATTCTTCAAAAGATTCAAAATCATGGATGACTGGTGATGTTCAAAAGACAAGTAAATATGAATAATCAGCAGCATATCCTTCGCTGCCCTTTCTCTTAGGAAACAGACATATTGTGTTCAATACAGAGTTGGAGTGGGATTTGCATTTGCCCCGCTCTTGATTTAAATGCCTTTGTTGAATATCTCAGTTCCCCACTCCTGAATTAATGGCTTTCATATCTACTCTAGTGTTTGTCCTACCAAAGCACTATTTTGGTCACACTGTACTTTGACTATATGAGAGGTATCCTCCAACGGCTAACTTCTTGCACTGTTGAACATGAGCAACTACTGACAAGGAGCGTACTGCTGGCAGGAGCGTTACGGCGCTTGCTGTGCAATTTTTAAAACTCACCTGTTTATTTTCTTTTAGGTACCGGATTCGCGCTTCTCTGCTCCCCTCACTTACACTCTAATCGTGCCCCTCACCGCCGTTTGGCGGGCTGGTTCTGGGGAGGCGGACATCTTGGTTTGGGGTGGTGAGGATTGGGCTGACAGCGCTCATTGCGCATGCGCCAGCGGGGGAACGCATATTTAAAGCGAGTCCCCGCCTTTCCCTCCCCCTGACAAGGAGCGTACTGCTGGCAGGAGCGTTACGGCGCTTGCTGTGCAATTTTTAAAACTCACCTGTTTATTTTCTTTTAGGTACCGGATTTGCGCTTCTCTGCTCCCCTCACTTGCACTGTAATCGTGCCCCTCACCGCCGTTTGGCGGGCTGGTTCTGGGGAGGCGGACATCTTGGTTTGGGGTGGTGAGGATTGGGCTGACAGCGCTCATTGCGCATGCGCCAGCGGGGGAACGCATATTTAATGCTCCTCCCCTAGCGCAGCGGGATCGCGCAGCGGGCGTGTCTTCGCGTGGCCGGAGTCGTGCCAGAGTCCTGCCCGTCTGCGCCCGTCCGCGCTAAGGCCGTGCAGGACGTGGCGGGCTCTGGCTCTGGTTCGTGATAGTTATAACAACTGGTCTGTTGCCATGCTGACATATTCTAGGAAGAGCCTGATGTCCATCAACCAGGTGAGCCGCTGCTGTGCACTTCCGCCTGTCCATCCTCTCTGTGGTCCGTATCGTTGTCCATGTAATGGTCTGATACTTGACCCCCCAATGCCTCTCCCTCGGAAATCTCCCTCTGTTGTCCATCATAGCAGGGTCTCTTCTCCCTCTCTACGGATAATGAACCTGAATGTGAGGTCGATCTTGAAACATCAGCAAAATCTGTATGATCTCATTGAGGATGAAGCTCCGGATATCCTGGCTATAACTGAAACATGGCTTCAGGAAGCTGACACTGCCATTCTCAATCTGGCATGCCCCTCTGACTATTCGATGTACACCTTGAATAGAGCATCTAGAGGGGGGGGAATAGCGCTGATAGTTAGGTCTTGTTTTCCCTGTGTGTGGAACAGCCTTAAGATCGCTGGCTGTGAAAGCGCCTCTTTCAAAGTCTCTGTCAACCCTGAGTTTACGCTGTCTGGGATGGTGGTATATCGTCCGCCGGGCAGTGATGTGCTGTTTAGAAATGCTTTCTCGGATACTGTCGGCACTTTGACCACTGACTGCGCCAACTTTTCTATACTGGGCGATTTAAATCTGCATTTCGACGCACTGTCCAGTTTGACAGCTCGTGCCATCGCTTTGGACCTAGAGGCTTTTCAATTGTTCCAGCTGGTTTCCCAGCCTACGCACATTGGGGGACATACTTTGGACCCTTTTTTCACCAACTTGACTGAGGCCAAAGTCACTGCGATTACCCCAGTAGAATGGTCTGACCATTTCCTGGTGTCTATCCAGTGTCCCGTATCAGTGACTATTCCCATTTCTTCAGCTAGACGGGTACTCAGGAGATCTTGGAACAAACTCAGGTTGGAAGACTTTCACCATCTTTTGTTGGTGGAGCCTTTGAACAATGTTGACGAAGGGTATGATCTCTTCTGCTCCTGGCTTACTAGGGCTCTGGACGCTCTGATACCCATTGTATCGACTAAGATCAATCCTCGCGAGTCTAGTCCCTGGTATGACGGGGCCTTACGCGCCTTGAAGGGAGCTTGTAGACGGGCGGAGAGGGCCTGGCGGAAGACATATGGGGCTGACTTAAAAGCCGCATATGCTGCTTCGGTTAAGCTCTATCACCGGGCCATATGTCGTGCTCGTGCGGCCTTCTATGCTGAAGAATTTCGGAACAGCACCAACCCGTCGAAGGCCATCTTCAAAACGGTTAAAGATCTTATGGCCAAACGGACTATCTCTTTAGCCGAGAGCTCTGTCTCCCATTGTGAAGCCCTGGCTTCCTATTTTTTGGGAAAGGTCCAAGCCATTTATCGGACTTTCCCTAGCATTGGGGTTCTGCTGGGAAGTTCCAATGAGGCACTACGTCAGATCACCCTGCCCTCATTTCCCCCTCTCACCTCGGACGGGTTTGACAAACTTGCTTTGCAAATTAAATCTGGATCTCCATCTGATCCGGTAAGGCCTGCTCTCTTTCGAGACCAGACCTTTTTGGGGCGCCCTGTTGTGCGCTCCCTTGTCAACCTCTCTCTGGAGTCGGGGGTAGTTCCAACTAAATGGAAGCAGGCGGTAGTGTCTCCGATCATCAAAAAACCCCTCCTTAGACCCGTCTAAGCCTGAAAGTTTTCGCCCCATCTCGCTGCTACCTTGGCCGGCAAAGTTGACAGAGGCCCATGTCAATCTAGCCCTGTCGGAACATCTAGCCCGGACCAACGCCCTTGATCCCACACAGAACGGTTTCCGCGCTGGTCACAGCACGGAGACCGCTCTCCTTGCAATGGTGGAATATCTGCGTGCTAGGTTGGATGCGGGTCAGACGGCGGCGCTGATATTGTTAGATCTCAGCGCCGCCTTCGACACTGTATCTCATGGCATCCTCCTGCATCGGCTTGAGGAGATCGGTGTCAGTGGTCTGGCGCTGCAGTGGTTCCGCTCCTTCCTGGACAACCGTTCCTTCTGTGTGGCCATTCCTCCCTTTTCGTCCAGTTTCCAGCCTCTGGCCATGGGGGTTCCGCAAGGGTCTTCGCTAAGTCCCACGTTGTTCAATCTTTACGTGAGACCGCTGGCTGATGTCGCGAGGCAGTGGGGCCTTACTCTGGTCTCATATGCAGATGACACTCAGCTGGCGGTTACCCTCAGCGGAGATGTTCATCAAGATGCCCCCAGGTTTCAGTCCGGACTGAAGGCGGTGGCATGCTGGCTGACAGAAAACTGTCTCCAGCTTAATGCCACAAAAACAGAGGTGATGGTTGTTGGGAAGGGAGTGGAGCTCTGGGGCGATCAGTGGTGGCCTTCTGAGCTGGGCCCCACTCCGACCCCAGTGTCGGAGGTGAAAAATCTTGGGGTCTGGTTGGACGTAGGCCTTACCTTCATAGGACATACTAAAAAAACGGCAGCCTGTTGTTTTGGTCTGTTAAGAGGACTTAGACCAGTTCTTAAATACTTTGATGCCCCTACCAGACAGCTTGTAGTCCAGGCTACTATCATCTCTCGCCTGGACTACGCTAGCTCTCTTCTGGCTGGGGCTAATCAGGCTGAGTTAACTCGCCTACAGCGGGTTCAAAATGCTGCGGCCAGAGCCATTGTTGGCCTACCCAGATTTTGCCCGGTGGCGAATGTCCTCCGTTCCTTGCATTGGCTCCCTGTAAGGAAGCGTATTCTTTTCAAGGTCCTTTGCTTGACTTTTAAGATATTAAGAGGTATAGGCCCTGAAATCCTGTCCAATCTTATTTCTTTCTATGTCCCCACCTGTAGCCTCCGATCTCAGGGCCAAGCCCTTGCTGTGGTCCCTAGATTTAGACTCAGTCGGATGGGGGGTCGTTCCTTCAGCTTGAAAGCTGCACTAATTTGGAACACCCTCCCAGTTGAAATCCGTCAGTTAGACGATCTGCTTTCTTTCCGGAGAGCCATTAAGACTTTTTTGTTTTAGTTGTTTATCTCAGGCTTTCCCGTTTCTGTTGTGTTGTGTTCCTCCTTGTCTTTGCGCCGGGACGCTCCTTGGCTGGAGTAGCTGTGCGCATAATAAATCATTATAACATAACATAACATAACTTTCTTTCCCACTTTATGCCATTTCGTAGGGTGTCCCTGCTCCTGCTTCACCCTCTTTTTATTTACAAACCAAACTAATTATACCAAGCACTGGCTTGCCACCCACAGCCTCCTCGCTCCTCTGATTGCCGTCACAGTATTGGCAGTCGACGATCTCTGAATGGTTTTGTATCCTTTCCATGATGGCCACCCATTCCCATGCATGTGCACATAGATGAAGATCTTAGAATGGCTTTTCTTAAAGGAAAAAAGTTTGAAGATGGCCAATGTGCATCTGAGTGGCCGCCACTTGGGATGATTTAAATAAAAATAAAAAACAATTCAGAATGTCTGGCTCTGCATTCACTTGCGAAACAGCTGTCTTGAAATGGTTATTTTTAAGTCGGGAGAAAAATGATTCCCTAATGGCCACTCGTGCATGCTCAGGTGCGGTGGCCATTTGGGCCAAATAAGAAATACTGGAAAAGTCAATAGGTCTGCGCCGGTGTAAGACGATACTCCACAACTGAAAAAGATCAGAAAAAATAATGATCTATATCATTAAGTAACCTTTATTTCAAGTTACACATGATGCTTCACCACTACTATATAATAAGTCATGAGTAAATTTCACTGATATCTTTTGCAGTTACTTCTTAACATAATGGTGTGAATTTTAAAATATCGACAAGTCCTCTTTTTTGAAGATAGAATAAACAATAGGGTGGCTGGTTAATTGCTGGTATTCTTGTTACAAGTGGGATCCCAAGGTAAAGCAGAATCAAAGAAATGTGTAGATGTATATATAATATACTCAGAAGCGTAACTGTTTATCCATCTTAAGATCATGTTTTGCGATTGGCGATGTTAATATATTTGACCATATTTGCTTCTGTCAAAGTTCATGTATAGTTTAACACTTCCCTATTCCTGTGTCAATTTGCGACCTTCATAAACAAAACATGTTTTAAAAAAAGCTTAATTTTGCAGCAAAAGCCACAGAGATGGGTAGTGCCAGAGAGCACCACTCAAGATGGCCACATTTTGAGAACGCTCCAGCAGCCAGAGCAACAATCCGTCCAAAATATCAGTTCAGAATGAACATCTTATTCATCTACTAACCTGTCCTATACTCGGAGGAGGTGATGGCCAAGCAGGAATCGTGCTGCTCCCTGGACTGTTTGGGTGTTGATACTAACAGCCAAAGGAAGTCTCACCTGCCTCACAACCTGTGAACCCGCTGGATGTGCCTTTGTAACATCAAGGCATTGGAGCACTGCTGCCCAGTCGCAGCTTCACTAAAAACTGCTTTCCAGGTTTGGCGTTGTCAGGGACTCATAGACAGAGCGGGGGTGGCAGACTTGGATGAATCACTGAGCTGCATATGACATGAGCTACAAGACAGGCACTCTTCGCACTGTGAGACTGGCCTGTGTAGCACAGGTAATGAATGTATGCATATTTCTTTATTAACTGATTGATTAATTAAAATCATTACACTAAAAGGTGCTATGCTGTACGCCCCTCCCCTCCACTCTATTGGGGCCTTGGAGCAGGGATGTTCCCCATGCCCACTTGTGGCAGCTCCTGCCACATCAGCAAATCCTGTGGATGCATAACATAATGTGTATTTGTAAAGCACATGTTCACCCGTAGGTATATTGGCACTGAACAACTGATGTTTATTGTAACCCACCTAATGGTTCTCATTTTATCTCAGGTGGATGAAAGGCTGAGTGGACCAGCCGGGATTTGAACCTGTGACCATGAGGTCGAACACAGTCCCCTGTGGTGGACGCATGCCATGCATCCAAACTGAAGTGCCCACATGAGGCATGGATGATGCGAAAGCACAACATAGTAAACAGAGAAAGCCAATCCTTCAGTCATCTTTAGCTGTCTGCATTCAGAGTGATACTGAGTGATGTTTGGGCCACTTGGTGCATATGCTGGCCTGAAGTGTCTCCTCCTCATAAAAATAAAGCTGGGCACTTAGGGGGCCGACCAACAAAATTGGGCCTCACATGGGGCTTGGGGACTAAGTCCACTCTTGATCAGGTTGGGCTTAGGGTAACATTCCTACTAAAGGGCCGGAGCTCTTGATTTAGGAGAATCCAGCCAGACGCTGCTATGAGTTGGGTGTCAAGCCAGCCTGGTGTGCACAGCAGGCAAGAAGTGGGAGCTGAAAAGAATAGAGCTGTGCCATGTCGAAAAGCATGGTGTAAAGGAGTTCCTTACGTCTCCTACTCAGCAGTTTAGATCAGGTAACATGGGAAAAACAGGTGTTAAACAAAATAAGAAAGGAGTACTCTCTCAGGAGCATATGAGAGACCAGGACACAGTCACCTTAGAAGCCCAGAAGGACAGTACGTGGACGAGGTGGATGTTAAAGAGCTCCTTCTAGAAACTGAGCAGTACTGCATCTATAGACATTAAGAGAGACTCAGCGCATGCAGCTAGGCGAAATGGAGGAAAGCTCAGACAAGCAACATTCACAAATTTACTTGCTAGAGTGTAGGATTTCTGATATAGAGGACAACTCAGTAGCGCAGTCAAAGATGTAAAAGGAAACACCTGCTGAGATGGAGAGAATTATACTGAAATATTAGGCCCTCAAATCACAATCCCACAGAAGTAATCCAATCTATGAATAGTTATGATCACTGAGTCCACAGCTATGGGGTACACAGAGGAGTATATCAAACAAATGCAGTTGAATTTCTTTGGCCGTGACAGCCCATGTCAAGTGTTTGTGTTCAGCGAGCATCCAGCACACTGGTTCCTAGACCTGTTTCAGGAGGTACTCTGCACTCCATTATTGCCAAAATATTAAACTACAGAAAACAAGACAAGATTTTAAAAATGGCAAGGGAGAAGAGCGATATGCAGACTGGAGAGGACATGTCGTGGAGAGCACACTGAAGAACTAAGCTTCTCCTTTCCAATTAAAGGAATAGTAATACCACGCCTCTGCCCAGACCTATGAAGACCTTCTAAAACAGACACTAAGGACTGGACAAAGAATCCCAGAAGACCAAAAAAGAAGAAAAAAACTTCAAAGGTTGGAGGGGAAGTGTCCCATTTGATTTAACTGGACTTCATGAAGGGTTCCTATAAAACAACCTTTGGGTCCTGACGAAAGCCAGCGACCCATAGGGCACAAAGTTGACTGAAACAAGTTGACCTGGTTCTTCCAGCGATAGATTTGAGAGACACCAAACACCTCTCTTTTCACATCTCGCATTATTTTGATTATACCACTACCTTTGATATTCTAAATAAAATGTGTCCTTTCTACATGGTCTCAGACTCAAGAGACAATCCCACCTGGTGGTGGAAAAGACCCAATGATGGAACGATCATTGGCTAAGAACGCCAACAGGAGACATGCCTTTGGCGGAACAACACTGTTGAAGGCCTCACAAACAATACTGGTGTTGCACTCCCTAAAATAGCACAGGTCAATAACTGCTCGCTCTGGCCACCCTCACAGCTAAGCCAGGTTAATAATCCAAATAACTTAAAAGAGATGATCAGAAGTGTAAACTACTTT
The DNA here is from genome assembly GCF_964204655.1 of Triturus cristatus. Taxonomy (NCBI): domain Eukaryota; kingdom Metazoa; phylum Chordata; class Amphibia; order Caudata; family Salamandridae; genus Triturus; species Triturus cristatus. The sequence continues at coordinate 853,108,351 of NC_140582.1, forward strand.
AGTCTTGGGGATGTTATGGGGTGTATCACCGAGACGTTTGGGCTTTGTGTGTACTGGGAGTTGAGGGCAGATGGTTACCTTCAGATCTCACTCATGGCAGACATCTGGAAAACCTGTCTTGTTATTACACTACATGGTGCAATAATAGTAGTGTAGGACAATGGCGATTTAGAGCAAGAGCCTATAAACAACTGTGTGTTGACTATGATCACATGGAATTTGAGAGGGCTGAATTATCTCCATAGCACCCTCCCAAGTGTAGCCTATTTAAATAGACAAAATATAGATGTAGCTTTCCTGCAAGAAATGTGCCTTGCTGTAGACTGCCCCATTACCTTGTTCACAATTGGGGGTACACAGATATTTTTTCATTTTACTCGACATGTTCTAGTGGAGTATGGGTCTTAATTTTAAAGAAGTGCGCACTTCAAGCACCTCAATACAAGACTAAGTGACTACCGATATTTTCAGGGGGGTGTCAGAGCATCTTAGATCACATTCCAAATCATATACATCCCCACCTATGATGATCCTGAAATGTTGTCCATTGTAATGTCCCCACAATTAATTATATGGGGTGAGAATCATAATCTCACACTGCATGCTGAACTGGATAGCAAAGGTTGTGGTGCTAGAGAGCAGGTCAGGTCAAGGGAAACACTGATGAATATAATAAAGCAGTATGACTTGCTGGATCTCTGCTGAATTAGATTCCCTGTAGCTAGATGTTCACTTTTTACTGTGCAGTTCATGGTTCTTCATCTAGAATTAATTTCTGTATATGTACAAAAGATGCAACAGGTTGGGAAGAAAACTATAACGCACCTACCCACACACAATCCCTTCAGGTTGTTCTCTGGCAGGTAATTGCACTTTTGCACACAATCTCTACATACTTATCCAGGTCTAGGTCAGCCATCTTTTGAAAGCATACTGTTGCAGGACAAAGCCGGAAGCAACCAGGCGTCACTTTGACAGGCACAGACCTCAGAACTTCTCAGATCACTCCTCTGTAGTACGTGTTTTCTCTCGTTCAACTGACGCTCATACATATAAATTAGGGAGGTTACAGCCTACAGGGCTGCTTGACATGCCATTTAGAGAAGAAATAAGGCAGGCGATTAAGTCCTAGTCAGCTCAATCGCTGTATGCAATTAACGCTATATAAAAAGCGCAACACAACCTCATGGTTCTTATCAAAGATTATATTAAAGATTAGAAAACATCATACATCACATCTTGTGTACGTATACTCGAAAACTCTAATTTTCAGTGATATGTGTGCAATGTTCGAAAACCACAACGAGAAGTGAACAAACGTAAAGAAGTTAACAATTCCTTGTGTTTTAGTACAAACAATGCTCAGTCCAAGATGTTTTCTACAATGTTCTAAGGTCTGGTTGTTTTATTGTTGTCAACAATATTTGGACCCTTGTGCAGGTCTGCGGGTTGCATCAAGATAGTAAGATTACTGGGACATCTTTAATAATCGAGAGGTACGTAAGCTAATGATTACTGAGGTGAGTTAGCATTGTGCATATACCGCCATGTGTTTGATATCTCACAATATCGGGTAACAAACTTGTGAGGATCAAGAAATGACACCAGGGTAAGTGCCTAGTCTTGTAAAATGCAAATGTAGTACTCACGCAGGGGTAGCTTCATACCTCAAATGTGAGAATATTTATAGTCAATAACTACATTAGATAGTCCTGAGTGGGAAGTAATTGAACCTTCAAAAGTCGGTAGCCCTGGTGGCCAAGCACAAAAGATAATCCAATATGTCTACTAGGAAGCAGCAGTCTATCTTCGACGAAGCACCCGAATGGGCCAAGCAGCAGCAAGGCAGTGTTCCTTCACTGTCTTTAGTGAAACTGATAGCTTTGCCAGATTTTGAGACCTGTCCCACTCCCAAAGCCAGTCACGAATAAGCCCAAATTTAGCCCAGTGCAGACCAGTGGTAGCCCAAAACCCAGCCCAAAGTCGCAACTCTCAAACGATGCAAAAATAGTCTTCAGAAAACACTTAGAGAATAAATCTAAAATCTATTTAATATACAGATAGTGAGAGGAAGTTAACTGGGCACCTGTTTTAATAGCTACTAATTTTCAAGATCAGTCCCCACTGTGAACTTTTAACTTGTAGTTATGTCACCACAGATCTAAACCCACACCTAGCATTCACAAATTAACTCTACAAGAGCAGATCATGACCCACGTTTTATGCATGGATGGGAACGTCCGGGCTATTTCAGCAATGTGGCTCCAAAAAAGAATACTGTAAAGATCATGCAGAATTAACACCGCACAATGATGCACATAATAAGAAACATCCCCTTGGATTAAAGTAATTGCAACACAACTTGTTTGGCAGGGTTTATATTCTATCTACTGCCTGAAGATATTCAACAACAGTAACAAATAACTTCTTTACAACAACAGTATGGGACAACAGCAAAAATAAACATTGCAGCAGACAAATTTAAAAAGCTTTTTTCGTGCAAAACAAGTGTTCATAAATGTGTAGCAACAGTGTGAAAACTGAGGGCTGCTGCAGGAAGACAAGAGTTTCACACCTTTTCAGTTAAAATGTACTGAACAGGCCAGAAAAGACACAGTCACTTACTTTGACCAATTCCCAGCTTTCCATTCCAAAGTGCTTTACCGTTACCACTTACTCTGGAACAATAGGTTAAAGAGAACATTGCTATTTTCATTGTGTTGACGCTAGTGCTAGACTAAAGCTCCTTCTCTTGGCAAGCAGCAGACGGGTTTGTTTGGGGTACAAACGAAGGCAAGGCTGTTGGAGCAGAAAGGGAAATTACCCATTTTCCCAGAACTCTCGACAACACCCTCAACACTAACACTCCCTCAACTCTGCTGATACTGTCATTACTCACTTGTTCCATCTCACTCCATTCCCCTTCATTAGCGCCGTCACACTCTCATACTACCGTTGACCTGGGTCATCTCATGGGGCTCCTTCACACCTACCATCCACCCAGGGTTTTAATTATTCATGCTCTTAACTTTCATTTCCCAACAATGACCGTAAAAACCCTAAAGTAATCCATGTCAGCAAAGCAGTCCATGTTTCCATGTCATATGTTTTACTTCATGCAGTGGTCCCTAAGAGTATTTCCTTCTTCCAGATGATGTGATTCTCTAGTTTTATTTTCATAAAACATACTAATATAGTACAAATTGTGAAATGAGTCGCCTTCAGTTCAGGGTGAGTTCAGATTGTGAGTAGACATTTATGATAGGCATGTTTGAGAGCCCCAACTGTGAAGGCAGTACTGCTTTCTCACAGTGCCTGCCACTGTGTCATTAAGGTGTTCCGACTAAACGCACATCAAACCCTTGTCCTCTCAAGAGAGTGGATAGAGAGATAATCATATAAATGCCAATTGTAAATTAAAGCACTATGCAGAATGAGGGCAACAATGTGTAGGAGTTGTATATCATGCAAACTGGTAGGCATGATATGCTATGAGCACTTTGTCTGTAGAAACACGAAGTCAGGATTAAAATGCTATGCAGTGGTTGAGTGTGCTAATAAGACTTTATCATCCAAAGGAACCCCTTTTAACAACCTTGAAATAACAAAAGATTGAAGATAAAGCAAGGTTCTAAAGCTATGCCTTTCAGTTTGTATGCAGTTCCTTGATGCTGGATCATATCTCACTGTTCTATATTAGAAGGATTGTGACACATTAGTTTCAAATAATAAAAGGATCTTGGCGTGAAAAGCAGTAACTTACTGTGAGATATCCACAGAATACAATAGAAGTGGGCAAGCCTAGCCAGAACACAGCCATGAAAATATCTAATGTACATAATTTATTAAGGAGTTTTAAATAGCGCTAGCCTGACCCGAGGGTATCGGAGCGCTTCACAACAGTTTTTGAGCAAGATCCATACAATAAGCAATATTCTACATATAACTTTGGCAGTCCAAGTGTGCTGAGCAGCATTTGGGTAGTACGTGAGTCCTGAGATAACCTCTTAGTGTGCACGTTGTCTTGGGGTTGATACAATAAAGCAGGGTTCAACATAATAGGTTCGGAAATCCAAGTGTGCTGAGCAGCATTGAGGTAGTCCGTGAGTCCTGAGAAAACCTCATAGAGTGCACGTTGTCTTGGGGTTAAACCAATTAAGGGGGGGAAGGAGCAGTTGGGGGTCGCATAGCAGGGAGGAGGAAACTCTTTGAGCTACAATGTCCGGAAGAGACGACGAGCAGGAAGTGGCGTATTGATGGCGGCTATCCATTTGGGAGGGAGCGGTTGAGGAAAAGGATTTTAAGTTGTTTTTTTAATTTTGTGAAGGACGGGATAGTCCTGATATCGGCTGGAATGGCATTCCAGATTTTGGGTGCATTACCGGCGAAGGACAGTGCAGCAGTTTTTTGTTTGCGTGTTTTTAAGGGGATGAATAGTAGGGTACTGGAGCTCCTGAGGTTCCTTGTCTGACCAGCCCTCTTGAGTTTGGCAGCCAAATACTCAGGTTTTCCTGTGTGCAGGGCTTTATGTGTGAGGCAGGCGGTTCTGTATCTGGCACACAGTTCGATTGGGAGCCATTTTAGTTCTCTGAGTGCTGGTGAGATGTGATCGTATTTCCTGATTCCAGTGACCATTCTAGCTGCTGCGTTGAGAGTAGTGTTGGGGGGGGCTAGATGCGATTTTGTTGTACCAGTGAGGGTGGCATCCCCATAGTCAAGTCTGGATAGCACCAGTGATTGGGTGGCTTGTTTGAGGTCATTGGTTGGGATGAATGGTTTTATTTTGTTAAGTAACTTCAGGTTGACGAAGGCACTATTTGCGGAGTTCCTGATGTGATTGGCCATGTCGAGGTTTGAGTCTAGGGTAATTCCTAATGATTTAACCGAGTGGGTCAGAGTGTGATTGCCGTTAAGAGCATCCAAAGCTTTTAGCCATTCTGAAATATGTGGGTTCTCCTCTTTGTTGGAGATGAGGAGTATTTCGGTTTTGTCTTGGTTGAGTTTTAAGTGGTTAAGCGACAGCCAATGTTGGATTTCTTTTAGAGTGGCATTTAGTCTGTGGATGTCCTCGATGGAGGAGGTTTCAAGATAGAGTTGGGTGTCGTATGCATTGAGGTGGAAAGGCATGTTAGCCTTTTAGAGTAGGGTGGTGAGGGGTTCTATGTATATGTTGATGAGGTGACAGCACTGAACCTTGGGGGATGCCCCTGTTGACATGGTGTAGCTCGGAGGTGACGTTTTTGATTTTTATCCTTTGTGAGCGGCTGTGTAAGGAGGAGAAGAACCAGCGTAGGACCACCTCATCAGCTCCTACCCTTTCTTGTAGCACCTCGATGAGAAGTTGGCGATCAACCGTGTCAAAGGCTGCCGATAGGTCTAGGAGAAGGAGGAGGCAGCATTGGTCAGTGTCGAGGGATTTGTGGATGTCGTCAGTGATGTTAAGGATCGCGGTCTCAGTGCTGTAGCCTTTTCTGAAACCCGATTGGTGGGTGTCAAGAAGGTTGATGTTGTTCATGTGCTGAGTCAGTTGTTGGAGGACGCATTTTTCCAGTATTTTTGATAGGAGGGGGAGATTGGAGATGGGTCTGAAGTTATTCAGTTCCTTGGAGTCAAGGCCTGGATTTTTTAGTAGTGGTGTGACTTGACCAACTTTGAGGCATTCAGGTATGATGCCGGTTCTTAGGGAGCTGTTGATGATCTTGCACCAGAACTGGACTATGGAGAGACTCCGTTTTTTGGTCAGTTCGGTGGGAATCGGGTCAAGGACGTGAGAGGCTGGTTTGGAGGTGGAGATCAGTTTGAGGATTTCGGTTTCCGGAATGGGGTAGAAGGACTTCTAGGTTTTAGTGGGGTGCTTGGGAGAGCTATCTACTGTCACTGGAGGCAGGTTTTTGCAGACGGGTTGACGTTGATGTCCAGTGAGAGCTAAAGCTTGGTGATTTTTTCTTCGAAGAAGTTGGCGAAGTTTTCACACAGGTCTTTGGAGGCCTGTAGGGAGTATTCCGGGGTTTTGGGGGCTTGTTGTTTGATGAATTTGAACAGTTCGTTGGGCCTGTTTTTTTGCGTTGTCCAGGGCGGCGCAGAAGAAGGTGGATTTTTCACTGCTGATGTGTTTTTTGTATTTCCTTCGGGCTGCTTTGAGTTGTTCGAGTAGGCTTGTGGAGGGGTTGTTCCTCCATAGTCTTTCTGAAGCTCATAGTTGTCTTCTTTTTTTGTTAATGTTCATATTTAACGAAGATCTGGATGGGATATTCCTGCATTATTTTAGTCTTAAGGGGGCTATTTGATCTAGAATGGATGTCATGTTTGTGTTGTAGTGGGCAGTGAGTTCTGTTGTGGATATATCATCCGTGGGGGCAGTGAGGAGAGAGTTAACCCTTCTCTCTAGGTCAGTCATGTTAATCTGGGTGAAGTTTCTAGTCCATTTCAGAGGGTCTTGGGATGGGGGTTTAGATGTGATAGGCTGAGTGAGGTGGAAAAGGATTAAGTGGTGGTCGGACCAGTCCACGGGCAGGATGCGGTCTATCATGACAGTGTCGTGCTGGGCGATAATAGCGTCCAGGATTGCTCCTTTGTTATGCGTTTCCTCTGAGCAGTGTTGGGTGAGGTTGTTGCTGTGAAGCAGCTCCTTCAGGTTCTGGATTAGCAGGTTGCTTTCTTCATTCCAGTGAAGATTGAGGTCGCCCAGAATAAGGTTGTTCATATCTCGGAGAGAGCAGTGGGCAATCAGGTCGGATAGGTGTTCGGTGAATGTGGTGGTGTTGCCTGGGGGGTGATAAATGAGGTGGCAGATGAGTGTTTTATTGTTGCTAGTGTTGATGTTGGCGGTTAGGCACTCAAAGGTGTTGTAGGTGAAGGAGTCTATTTCCGTCACAGAAATATTGTTTTTGTGGATGATGGCTATATCTCCACCTTTTTGATCTTTTCTATCTTTGTTAGTGATAACAAAGCCAGGGGGGACAATAGTATCCATGAGTGGAAAAGAGGAGTCATTTAGCCATGTCTCAGTGATGAATGCTATGTCTATGTCAAGGGTGAGGATGGATTCCGCTAGCTCTGTGGCATGCTTGGTGGCTGATCTGCAGTTTATGAGCATGCAGTTTGTGGGGGGCGTCTGTTGCGTGTTTAATCGGTCGAGGGACCGTGTGGATGATAGTGCGTGTGGCCGGGGGTCTAGGGGATTTCGGGGGGAGGGGGGCCTGTTTTCTTCCCAGTTTGGTGATCACCTGTATTTTGTATTGGGGGGTGGCAGTAATGCACAAGTTACTACTTGTGTAACTATATATCTGTGAGAGACATTAGTTAGTGATAGATTCCTTACCTTAAAATATCCCCAGGCGTCAGACTGGATCCGGAACGTTTTTCGTCAGCAATACCCCTGCGCGTCGGTAGGTGGCGTCGTGCAGCTCTGCGTCCGTCGCTGGCGTTGTAAGCGCCGAGATGCCATCACGGAGACTACTTAGGCGCCACCCATGCGCGCTGACGTCAGTTCTGTACGCGACTTTCCGCGCCAGGAATGCAGAGTCATGCAAGAAACTGACCACTGGTGCCATGAATCTAGGGCCCTGAAAGGGATGACCTTAACCCTAGAAATCAGTTCGCAGAACGGGGAGGATGGGTGGGGCGTTAAGGAATCTATCACTAACTAATACCTCTTACAGATATATCGTTACACAAGTAGTAACTTGTGCATCTGAAAGAGACACGTTAGTGATAGATTCCTTACCTTAGAATAGGTACCCCAGCAATACCAACCCCAGTGGTGGTTCTGCGAATAGATTACACCAGAAAGTCACGGAGAACAGAACGGCCAAAGAAGCCGTCTCTCCGGACTTGACTGTCAAGGCAGTAATGCTTGGTAAACGTGTGCTGTGAGGCCCACATTGCTGCCTGACATATATCCTGCAAGGGAACGCCCCGTCCCAGGGCAGTAGTGGCTGCCGTCACCCTGGTAGAATGGGCACGCAGCCCCACAGGAGGCTCCTTCTTAGCCAACGAGTAACACGCTTTGATGCACAAAACGACCCACCAAGAGATGGTTCGTTTGTGCACGGCCCGACCTTTTTTGGCGCCCACGTAGCCAACAAAGAGCTGGTCATCCACCCGGAACTGTTGTGTACGCTTCAGATAGAACGAGAGTGCACGTTTTGGGTCCAGAAGGTGGAGCCTCTCTTCCTCTTTTGAAGGATGCGGAAAGAAGGTGGGCAAAGTGATGGTCTGTCCGATGAGGAAAGGCGTGACAACCTTTGGCAAGAAAGGAGGACAGGTCCTTAAAACCACCTTGTCCAGATGAACAGAAAGGAAAGGAGGTTTAGAAAAAAGAGCCTGGAGCTCACTCACTCTTCTGGCAGAGGTGATAGCTATCAGGAAAGCCGTCTTTAGAGGGAGAAGACGTAAAGGACAGTTATGAAGGGGCTCAAAAGGAGTGCTCTTCAGAAAAGTCAAGACAATATTTAAGTCCCATTAAGGCATTATGTAAGGCACGGTGTGTGTGTAATGCCTTTCAGGAAACGGTTAACAACCGGGGACTTAAAGAGAGAAGGCTGATCTGGAAGCCTTAGAAAGGCGGAGATGGCTGAAAGATAACCTTTGATAGTGCCCAGAGCAGAGCCCTGCTGGGCCAAGGACAGTAGGAACAGAAGGACCTCAGAAAGAGGGATCCACAGACTTTGCTGTGCACCATGCCACAAACTTGTTCCATCTGCAGGCGTATACCGTCTTAGCGGAGGGACACCTGGCTGCCAGAATGACATCACAGACTTCAGGAGGAAGATCGAAAGCTGTCAACTGTCGCCGCTCAATCTCCACGCATGGAGGTGGAGGCTGGACAGGTTCGGGTGGAGGACGATTCTCTGCTGCTGCGACAGAAGATCCTCCCAAAGAGGCAGATCGATCGGGGGATCGATCACCATGCTGAGTAGCTCGGGATACCAGTATCTTCGTGCCCAATCCGGAGCCACAAGTATGACTTGGGCCCGGTGGCGCCGAATCTTCTTCAGCACTCTGGGCAGAAGTGGTATAGGCGGAAAGACGTACAACAGACCGCAACTCCACTCGCGATGAAAAGCGTCGCCAAGAGAGTGCCGCCTTGGAAATTCCAACGTGCAGAACTGATGACATTGCGCGTTCTCTTCGGTGGCGAATATATCTAACCAAGGCTCTCCCCACTGCAGAAAGAGACCTTGCGACACGTCCGAGTGCAGACGCCATTCGTGATCCATCAAGCACCGGCGGCTGAGTTCGTCCGTCCTGGCGTTCAGATAACCTACCAGGTGTTGAACCACCAAGGTAATGCCTTGATGTTCCAGCCATGTCCAGAGGTGCAGAGCCTCCTGACATAGGGTCCACAACCCCACCCCGCCCTGCTTGTTGCAATAACACATGGCGGTGGTGTTGTCCTTGAACACCTGCACCACACGTCCCCGGACAGAGGGAAGGAATGCCTTCAGTGCAAGCCGGATCGCCCAAAGCTCCAAAAGGTTGATATGGAGCTGGGACTCCGCCGGAGACCAGAGGTCTGATCTCCGCCTCTCCCAAGTGGCCGCCCCATTCCAGGAGGGACGCATTCGTCACCACTGTGTGCTCCTGTTGGGGAAGGGAGAGGGATCTGCCACTGACCCAATCGCGATTCGTGAGCCACCACTGCAATTGGCGTGCAGTGCCCTCCAAGATCTGGACATGATCGGACAGGTTGCCCTGATGCTATGCCCACTGGAACTTCAGGTCCCACTGCAGAGCCTGCATATGCCATCTGGCATGTTGCACTAGCAGGATGCAGGAGGCCATCAGGCCCAGAAGCCAGAGGGTCATATTGACTGAAACCCGGGATAGAAGCTGAAAGATCGGAATCATAGCCTGAATATCCCGGACTAGCTGCTCGGGAGGATAAACCCAAAACCGCGTCGAATCCAGAACCGCTCAGATGTAGGGGAGCTTCTGAGAAGGACTAAGGCGCGACTTTGGCACGTTGATGGAGAACCCCAGCAAATGCAGGAGGTCGGCCGTAGTCTGAAGGTGGGTGACGACTGTCTGGGGCGAGCCCGCCTTCAACAACCAGTCGTCGAGGTAGGGGAAGACTGACACCACTGATCTGCGCAGATGAGCTGCGACTATCGCCATCACTTTCGTGAACACCCGAGGGGCGCTGATAAGGCCGAAGGGGAGCACGGCAAACTGAAAATGCTCCTGGCCTACCGAGAATGTGCAAATATGCCTCCTGCAAGTCCAACGCTACCATCCAGTCTCCAGGGTCGAGGGCAGCCAAAACCTGAGCCCTGGTGTTCCAGCCACGTCCAGAGGCGCAGAGCCTCCTGACAAAGGGTCCACAACCCCACCCCGCCCTGCTTGTTGCAATAACACATGGCGGTGGTGTTGTCCTTGAACACCTGCACCACACGTCCCCGGACAGAGGGAAGGAATGCCTTCAGTGCAAGCCGGATCGCCCAAAGCTCCAAAAGGTTGATATGGAGCTGGGACTCCGCCGGAGACCAGAGGTCTGATCTCCGCCTCTCCCAAGTGGCCGACCCATTCCAGGAGGGACGCATTCGTCACCACTGTGTGCTCCTGTTGGGGAAGGGAGAGGGATCTGCCACTGACCCAATCGCGATTCGTGAGCCACCACTGCAATTGGCGTGCAGTGCCCTCCAAGATCTGGACATGATCGGACAGGTTGCCCTGATGCTATGCCCACTGGAACTTCAGGTCCCACTGCAGAGCCTGCATATGCCATCTGGCATGTTGCACTAGCAGGATGCAGGAGGCCATCAGGCCCAGAAGCCAGAGGGTCATATTGACTGAAACCCGGGATAGAAGCTGAAAGATCGGAATCATAGCCTGAATATCCCGGACTAGCTGCTCGGGAGGATAAACCCAAAACCGCGTCGAATCCAGAACCGCTCAGATGTAGGGGAGCTTCTGAGAAGGACTAAGGCGCGACTTTGGCACGTTGATGGAGAACCCCAGCAAATGCAGGAGGTCGGCCGTAGTCTGAAGGTGGGTGACGACTGTCTGGGGCGAGCCCGCCTTCAACAACCAGTCGTCGAGGTAGGGGAAGACTGACACCCCTGATCTGCGCAGATGAGCTGCGACTATCGCCATCACTTTCGTGAACACCCGAGGGGCGCTGATAAGGCCGAAGGGGAGCACGGCAAACTGAAAATGCTCCTGGCCTACCGAGAATGTGCAAATATGCCTCCTGCAAGTCCAACGCTACCATCCAGTCTCCAGGGTCGAGGGCAGCCAAAACCTGAGCCCTGGTGTTCCAGCCACGTCCAGAGGCGCAGAGCCTCCTGACAAAGGGTCCACAACCCCACCCCGCCCTGCTTGTTGCAATAACACATGGCGGTGGTGTTGTCCTTGAACACCTGCACCACACGTCCCCGGACAGAGGGAAGGAATGCCTTCAGTGCAAGCCGGATCGCCCAAAGCTCCAAAAGGTTGATATGGAGCTGGGACTCCGCCGGAGACCAGAGGTCTGATCTCCGCCTCTCCCAAGTGGCCGACCCATTCCAGGAGGGACGCATTCGTCACCACTGTGTGCTCCTGTTGGGGAAGGGAGAGGGATCTGCCACTGACCCAATCGCGATTCGTGAGCCACCACTGCAATTGGCGTGCAGTGCCCTCCAAGATCTGGACATGATCGGACAGGTTGCCCTGATGCTATGCCCACTGGAACTTCAGGTCCCACTGCAGAGCCTGCATATGCCATCTGGCATGTTGCACTAGCAGGATGCAGGAGGCCATCAGGCCCAGAAGCCAGAGGGTCATATTGACTGAAACCCGGGATAGAAGCTGAAAGATCGGAATCATAGCCTGAATATCCCGGACTAGCTGCTCGGGAGGATAAACCCAAAACCGCGTCGAATCCAGAACCGCTCAGATGTAGGGGAGCTTCTGAGAAGGACTAAGGCGCGACTTTGTCACGTTGATGGAGAACCCCAGCAAATGCAGGAGGTCGGCCGTAGTCTGAAGGTGGGTGACGACTGTCTGGGGCGAGCCCGCCTTCAACAACCAGTCGTCGAGGTAGGGGAAGACTGACACCCCTGATCTGCGCAGATGAGCTGCGACTATCGCCATCACTTTCGTGAACACCCGAGGGGCGCTGATAAGGCCGAAGGGGAGCACGGCAAACTGAAAATGCTCCTGGCCTACCGAGAATGTGCAAATATGCCTCCTGCAAGTCCAACGCTACCATCCAGTCTCCAGGGTCGAGGGCAGCCAAAACCTGAGCCCTGGTGTCCCAGCCACGTCCAGAGGCGCAGAGCCCCCTGACAAAGGGTCCACAACCCCACCCCGCCCTGCTTGTTGCAATAACACATGGCGGTGGTGTTGTCCTTGAACACCTGCACCACACGTCCCCGGACAGAGGGAAGGAATGCCTTCAGTGCAAGCCGGATCGCCCAAAGCTCCAAAAGGTTGATATGGAGCTGGGACTCCGCCGGAGACCAGAGGTCTGATCTCCGCCTCTCCCAAGTGGCCGACCCATTCCAGGAGGGACGCATTCGTCACCACTGTGTGCTCCTGTTGGGGAAGGGAGAGGGATCTGCCACTGACCCAATCGCGATTCGTGAGCCACCACTGCAATTGGCGTGCAGTGCCCTCCAAGATCTGGACATGATCGGACAGGTTGCCCTGATGCTATGCCCACTGGAACTTCAGGTCCCACTGCAGAGCCTGCATATGCCATCTGGCATGTTGCACTAGCAGGATGCAGGAGGCCATCAGGCCCAGAAGCCAGAGGGTCATATTGACTGAAACCCGGGATAGAAGCTGAAAGATCGGAATCATAGCCTGAATATCCCGGACTAGCTGCTCGGGAGGATAAACCCAAAACCGCGTCGAATCCAGAACCGCTCAGATGTAGGGGAGCTTCTGAGAAGGACTAAGGCGCGACTTTGGCACGTTGATGGAGAACCCCAGCAAATGCAGGAGGTCGGCCGTAGTCTGAAGGTCGGTGACGACTGTCTGGGGCGAGCCCGCCTTCAACAACCAGTCGTCGAGGTAGGGGAAGACTGACACCCCTGATCTGCGCAGATGAGCTGCGACTATCGCCATCACTTTCGTGAACACCCGAGGGGCGCTGATAAGGCCGAAGGGGAGCACGGCAAACTGAAAATGCTCCTGGCCTGCCGAGAATGTGCAAATATGCCTCCTGCAAGTCCAACGCTACCATCCAGTCTCCAGGGTCGAGGGCAGCCAAAACCTGAGCCAGAGTCAACATCTTGAACTTCTCCTTCCGGAGGAAGCGATTGATGTTCCTGAGGTCCAAGATGGAGCGCAGGCCCCCTTTCTCCTTCTTGGGGACCAGAAAGTAGTGGCAATAACAACCACGTCCTACTTCTGGCCCAGGAACGCACTCAATGGCCCCCTTGGCCAGGAGGGCCGTGACTTCGTGTTGGAGAAGCGCAAAGTGATCCCCCGACATGCGGTGGAACTGAGGTGGCATGGTTGGGGGGGTAGTCTCAAAGGGGAGGGAGTATCCCCTCCAGACGATTTGCAGCACCCACCTGTCTGAAGTGACAGAACGCCAGTGGGGGAGGTGATGTCGGATCCTGCTGCCCACTGGCGTGGGGTGCACCCCAAAGCTCGGACTAGACGGCTTTGAGGTGGATGCTGCAGGAGCGGAGGTGGACTGACCCGCACGCTGGCCCCCTATGCCGCCACAGCAGGCTCCATGCCCACAGCCGCGCTGAATTTGGTTCTGTGCAGGCTTCTGGCTGAACAAGCGTGCAGGGGCGCACCTACCTTGGCCACGAAAGGAACGAAAATTAGACGTGGCCGGGCATGTGGTGGAGAGACCCAAGGACTTGGCCGTAGGCCAGAGTCCTTGAAACGCTCCAGTGCACTGTCTGCCTTATCGCCAAACAGACGAGTACCATCAAAAGGCATGTTCATGAGGGAACTCTGGACGTCCCCCCAAAACCCAGTGGACCGCAACCAGGCATGGCGACGCAGGGCCACTGTTGTGGAGATTGCTCTCCCTAAAGAATCCGTGGTGTCCAGTCCACACCGAATGGCGAACTTCGCCGCATCCTTCCCCTCCGCAACAGCTTGGGAAAGTATAGCCGGAACCCCTTCCGGGCACTGGGGCAGTGTCTGCGCCACTGTGTCCCACACAGCGTGAGAGTAGCGGCCCAAGAGGCATGCGTTGTTGACTGACCGCAGACCCAAACTGGCAGAGGAAAATAACTTCTTGACAAACTGCTCCAGTTTTTTTGACTCCTTATCCGGTGGGGCGGTAGTGGAGGCCAGAATGACCAGGCTCTCCGGAGTCGGATGATTTGTCAAAAAGGCCGGGTCACCCGGTGCCGGGGGATGACGCCTGGCCACGTTCTTATCTACAGGAACCCCTGTGGCTGGCCTAGACCAGGTGCTCATCAAAACATCTGTCAAGGCCTCATTAAACGGAAGCAGAGGTTCCATAGAACTTGCCACCGGCTGAAGCACTTCAGTAAGAAGGTTCGTCTTTGGAGTGACAGTAGGCAGATCAAGGTCAAGGGCCTCAGCTGCTCTACGGCGCACCACAGCATATGTGGCGCCCTCCTCCATGACAGCGGGAGGAGACATAAATCAAGGCCACCTGCATCCTCCGAGTCCTCCGCCCACTCATGTTCAGACTCGCACTGCCGTGCAAGAGGGTCTCTGACCCCTCTCAGTCATTCCCCTCCTCCACGGCCCAAGGCGGTAGCAGCGGGGAAGGCGCAGGTAAAAATAAATGCTTCAACAGCACCGTTCCCGGCGCCTATCCGGCTCCATGTCCCAATTAGGGTCCCAAGCCGGAGCAAAAATGGCCGGAAACTCTGGCAAGGGCGGAGGTGGGACGAACGGAACCCATGTCGGCGCTGGGAACGGAGCCGCAGGGGGCGCCAGGGCCGGAGCCGCCACGGGGCCCGAAGGCGCGCCGGCTGGAGCCCTAAGCCTGAAAAGGCGGACCATGGCGTCTAGAAACTCTTGCACCTGGGCCGGAGTCGCCGACGGACCCGGATAGGGCGGGTAGGCCGCGGGACTCCTAGGCTCCAATGGAGCCGCAGGTGAAGGACCCCTGGCCCCCTCGTCCGGAGACCGACTTTGACCCCGAGGAGCAATGATGATGGCTCCGCGGTCGGTCCCTCTAGCGGCCCCTGGACCTCGAACGGCACGGAGACGACTGCCTGGCCTCCAGCAGCCTTCTGGACCGCTGCCGCAAAGCCTTCGGAGCCATGGCCAGACAGTCGGAACATGACCGGGAGTCATTTTTTTGTTTACATTTTTTTATTAGGGTTTTGCATGCATCTTTCCACATTGAACTTCAATGGTTATACAGGTTAATCATTTTTGTACATCATCATGAAACATTAGGTCAGCTTGCAGTTGGAGGTTACATTAATCATGTGGCCATTAAATCCTCCTGATGTGGCTAATGGTATATATCTCCCACATATGTGTTCTGATACACTATCATGTATATCGTCGCAGTAGTGCCGATTTGTCCCAAGTTGTCCAGGGTCAACTCTGTCTCCCCTATTCTGCCTATGCAGCGTTCCCCTCACACCCAATATGATCGTCTGGGTCATGTAACTAGTACATCAGTGTTTGAACTGCTGATGGGATCAACTGCCAACTTCGGGGCGGCATGGGAGAGTTCGTAGGGAGGGAGGAAAAACTGAAACGGGAAAGAAGGGGAGGTAATGAGCGAATCATGAAGGGGGGAGAGGGTGTAGGGCTGGCGAAGAGAAAGCTTCCACGGTGAACTGTGCATGTATTGAATGCATGTGCGTTGGACGTGTTCTGGGGTGAGTCATGGGGGGGGCGGGTCTATAGACTGGCGCGCTGTGAGAGTCGGGATCTGCACTCGCCTCTCGTGTTTAGGTGCTCTACCTGTCTACCGAGTCGCCGGTGCCTTCTATCGGTCCTGGATGGCTGGGGGAGCCGGAGAGGCGCGGGGGTGGGTTGTGTCGTGTCCTGTGTGTCTCCCTCTGCCCACTTCTGTTTAAAGCATATGAGGAGTTGTGCCCATTCCATAGATAACATGACCGGGAGTCATAGTCGCGCTCCAGACAGTAGAGACAGACGCTATGGGGGTCAGCCTCCGACATCGTACGGCAACAGGCCCCGCATGATTTAAACCCAGGCATCCCTACGCGGCACCAGGAGTCAAGACTCAAAAGAAGTTGAGACAAAAGTCTCAAAAAGTGACTAGGATATGTGCTCTAACCGGATCTGCGCTTGCTGGCGCAGAAAAAGAAAGAACTGACGTCAGTGCGCCTGGGTAGCACCTAAGTAGTCTTCGTTGCGTCATCTCGACGCTTACGACGCAAGCGACGGACGCGGATCCGCACGACGCCACCTACTGATGTGCAGGGGTACTGCTGACGAAAAACTTTCCAGATCCAGTCTGACGCCTGGCGATATTCTAAGGTAAGGAATCTATCACTAACGTGTCTCTTTCAGATAAGATTGTCGTACGAGAAAGCGAGAGCTGCCGCTTCACTCGCAGAAGTGACATCTCTAGTTCTTTTCGGAAGGGGGTAGGGATCCCTTCCTGATGGGGAGCATTGGGAAGCCTCTGTTGAGCGAGAAAAGGGAAGGAAGGGTATTGGTGAGGCTTTATGGGTGCGGCGAGGTTGGTAAAGATTTCCCTAAGACCCTGGATTATGGTGGTAATTTGGCTTTCAAGCAGGGTGAGCCGCTGCCAAGTCTCTATGTCAGTGTGGGTGTTCTGTGCATGAAAGTTAAACCTTGGGGGGGGGAGGGGGGTAGCCTGACGTCGTTAGGTTGCCCTTTAGTGGGTGAGTTGTCCGTGTGGGATCTGGGTGGGGTCAATGATGCGGGGAGACGGGGGCCATGTTGGGGCGTGGATGTTAAATTGCACGAGGGGCTGAGGAGGGGGTTGGGAGTCATGTACAGTGTGTTTAGGTAATTCGAAGTGGGGTGGGGGAGACGGGATAGGGAGGTTGCTGGCGGGGGTAGAGGGGCTGTGTTCTCTCTAGTGTTGGAGGTGGTGTCTCGCGGCAGGAGGCAGGTGTTATTACTAGGGTGCCCCGGGATGGGGGGTGAGTTCTGTTGGCGGGTCGGGTTTTTCAGGGAGAGGAGAATGGGTGGGCAGGGGAGCATTGCGTGGGAGGGGGAAGTCCGGAGGGATGGGAAGAGACCATCAAAGATTTCTAGGTTGTCATTGTTGGCGTGTATCAAGACTGTGCCATTGGAGTAGATGGTCGCAGTGGTGTTCCCATTTCGCCTAGAGTGGTTAGGGGTTAAAAAAGTCAGTTTGCAGCTATGGGACGTGTTAGTCATTTTGGAGATATTGAGTTGCGATCTGAGGATGAAGTTCCATGTTTCGGATCTTTCAGTGTGGAAGATGAGATCCATTTTTACTGTCCACGAATAGTGATTAAGGATGTTGTCTGATCAGTTTTTGTTTAAAGTTTTTTTTCGCCTTGGGTGAGAGGTTAGAGGGAAGCTGATCACGAAGGAGTTCAGGCAGTGCGGTTTTAAGTGGTTCGCAGAAGCGGGGTTGTAGCAGGCTGATGTGGCGAATGGCATAGTGACTAGGTGGGACGGGGGGTAGGCACCCTATAAGGAATGGTGGGCTAGAGTTTCCAGAACCGTCCGTAGAGGGGAAAGTGCGAGAGGTGTAGAGATTTCGTGTTGTTTCTCTAGTGCTGGTTGTTGACTCTCCAGAGCATAAGGCTGAGGATGACTTCTAGGTGGTCGTAGAAAGGCGAGATATCTACAGACAGGGCAGCTGCATACTTTGCGGCTACAAAAATGTTTTCACTCGCTATACCAACACAGCTCCCACCTGTTTGGTTAGCAGTTGTTTAGCAGCTGTGGCAATATCAGAGGGCTCCCTACCCAGAACTCCAACAGGCTGTGACTCAAGCGCTGGGAAAGTGACGCATCGGGATCTTGGTAAGAGGGATCTGAGCTCCACCATTTGAAGGTCAGGCGGGCTTTGCAGGTGGAGAGAAACATCCTCTTCTTTCATTGCAGTCTTGATGTGGATGTGAAAAAGGGAGCAATTTGTACAGTTCTTCTTCTCTGGGGAGTGCTGGGTCAGTTATTTTTCTATATTTTACCCTATGTTTTTTACCCTATGTTACTGAAAGCTAATGTCGGTTTGTTTATATTGTACGTTACCAGTGTCTGCGCTCCAGGTCTTCTGAGTCGAGTAGGGGTACCACTGCATCATGCAACAAAAATCATATTAGAATATGGGAAGGTGTCTTGACAATTCAAAAAAGTGTATTTTTAACATGTGGAAGCATTTTACTTTAGCACATCAAATTATACTACAGTATCGGGTTGTATTTGTTAAACATGAAAGTTTTTAAAAATGAACTGGGAAACGTTCCTGCTCCCACCCTGATGAAAATTCTATTAATGAACTAAGAGACAAGTCAAGGAGGATTGGGAGCCTATATGTAGCGTAGATACTTACAATAGGTAGTTCAATATTATAGGCAAATAAGTTAAACACAAAAGAGGTCTTTGTACGGCATAGATCCTGCACTTGTGTATGTGATGATGAACTAAAAACAGGATGCTCAGTGAAATAAATTATTTGCCCAGGATCCTACAATTTGGCAAGCTAGGAAGCTGAGATTTTCCAGTTCCACACTATACAATATGACCACTATATGGGTATCTCTTTTCAGCATATCTTAACAATTTGCTTTAACTTTAGGAAGAAGAAATTCAAGCGCAGATAACCAGCAGAATCTTATCTGACATCATTTCAGTAGTCAATACTTTACCTGGTCAGTTTTACATGATGCAAAGCTTGTCCCAGGACATAAGAGCAAGCACTTCACAGTTGAGAGAGACTACGTTTCATGTATTTTGACGACAGAAAAAAAGACCTTTCTGGCAAGATAATTAATCTTATCATACCATTAATAAAACTCCTGGCCAAGAGAAAGAGTTTGGCGCAAGATGGCCTAAACTATGTCCTCCCGGCTCCCTCAGGGGAGGCAGAGCGGACCCGCCTCAAGTATGCAGCTTCAAATGAGTCATGCAAACCCCGGGAGCGGCAGACTGCGGCAGGGTAGGTTTCCAGACTTTTTTTCACCCCAATCGGCAGCCGCTTGCTTCTCCTTGAGTCCCGCAGCCACCATTTAAAATATCGCTCATGTGGGAACAGCATTGCTGTGACATTTAGGGTCATTGTTATTTGGAGTAGCCCTATCCTAAAAAGAAGCATGCACATGCAAACTTCTTTGATTAGATTTTGGATGCATCCACTATCGCACCCTGATATTTCTCCTCTTCAAACTGTGGAAAGTTACCAATAAGGTTGCAGACATCTTGATGAACTTGGGCATCTGTCACAGGAGGCTGCCTAGCAAGCGAGGAAAGGACGCTTGACTGTGTCATCACTTTCTGTTATGTCACAACCTGTGATGTCACTCCACTTGAAGTCCTTGGCATTTCTTAAGCTAAATATCCCCACATACTATTTCTTTAGGGTTGTTGCACTGTCAACAGGAGCCTACAGAAATATAGTGGTGGAAGTTAAAATCTTCTCTTCAATGCACTGGCTCTTATCATCACTAAATTGAGATTCAACAGGAAACAGAGGCTCAAAGTAGGACCTGAATGCTCACCTGTAGTGTTCAGTTTAAAAAGGAGTGTGTACGTAGTACATTAGACCCTTGTTGATTCCTGGCCCACAAGAGATCCTTCTCAAGTGAAGCATTACTAGGAGAGCATGTGCATGATGGCCGCCTGAACTCTCTCCTAACGGCTCCCTCGGACAACCTGGCAGGATGCAAATCAGCTTTTTTCTTGCATAAGTACTTTCATTAATTCCCTTTCATATGCAGGTAGTGTTGCGGGGATTATACACATATACAGAACTATGCACAGGAAAACAGGACCTCG
Organism: Triturus cristatus; assembly: GCF_964204655.1. Lineage (NCBI taxonomy): Eukaryota > Metazoa > Chordata > Amphibia > Caudata > Salamandridae > Triturus > Triturus cristatus. The sequence goes on from NC_140582.1 coordinate 853,128,211, forward strand.
GTGTTTCGGGGCTAAGTCTTCCTACCGCCTTCGTACCCAAAATCCCAGAACCGACTAGCTATAGTGTCTCATTCATTCTAATACACAATCACGAAGCTACAAATGATTAGACAACCCAGAACACAACACTACCAACTCTCAGGAATCGAGGTAGCAAGTCGTATCCTTTTGCTCACTCACTCGTACTTTGCCCACAGTAAGAATTGACAGTCACTGTTATAGTTCAAAAGAACAAGTTACTTACCTTCGGTAACGATGTATCTGTAAGAAACATTAGTTAGTTAGATTCCTCACCTTAGAATATCCCCAGGCGTCAGACTGGATCCGGAAGATTTTTCGTCAGCAATACCCCTTGCGCGTCGCTAGGCGTCGTCTGCGGCTCCGCGTCCGTCGTCGGCGTCGTGCGCCGGAATGACGTCGTCGGAGTACTGACGTCAGTTCTTGTACATAGCTTTCCGCGCCAGGAACGCAGAGCCATGCAAAGACCGACACTGGTGCCAAAAATAAAATCTAGGGGCCTGAAAAGGATAACCTTAACCCTAGATGTCAGTTCGCAGAACGGGGATGATGGGTGGGTCGGTGAGGAATCTAACTAACTAATGTTTCTTACAGATACATCGTTACCGAAGGTAAGTAACTTGTTCATCTGAAAGAAACACGTTAGTTAGATTCCTCACCTTAGAATAGATACCCAAGCAATACCATCCCCGGTGGTGGGTCTGCGAACCAAGATCACACCAGAAAGTCCTGGAGGACAGAACGGCCAAAGAAGCCATCCCTCCGGACTTGGCTGTCAAGGCAATAATGCCTGGCAAACGTGTGTAGCGAAGCCCACATCGCCGCCTGACAGATGTCCTGCAAAGGGACACCCCGTCACAAAGTAGTAGTAGCCGCTGTGGCCCGAGTAGAATGGGCGCGCAGCCCAACAGGAGGGTCCTTTTTTGCCAAGGAATAACAAATTTTGATGCACAAAACGACCCACCGAGAGATGGTCCGTTTGTGCACAGCTTTCCCCTGCTTAGCACCCACGTATCCAACGAAAAGTTGGTCGTCCACCCGGAACTGCTTTGTGCGGTCCAGATAAAAGGAGAGCGCACGTTTTGGGTCCAGACGGTGGAGCCTCTCTTCCTCTTTGGAAGGATGCGGAGGCGGAAAGAAGGTGGGCAAGGTGACAGACTGCCCAAGATGAAATGGAGTCACCACTTTCGGAAGAAAGGAGGGACGAGGCCGAAGGACAACCTTGTCCGGATGAACAGAGAGAAAAGGAGGCTTGGACGATAGAGCCTGGAGCTCACTCACCCGTCTAGCCGAGGTGATGGCTACCAGAAAAGCAGTCTTAAGCGTCAGCAGACGAAGAGGACAATTATGAAGAGGCTCAAAGGGAGCGCACATTAGAAATGTGAGAACAAGATTCAAGTCCCACTGAGGCATTACAAAAGGGACAGGAGGGAACGTGTGAGTAATGCCCTTTAGAAAGCGTGTAACAACAGGGGACTTGAAAAGAGAAGGCTGATCAGGAAGCCGTAAGAAGGCAGAGAGGGCAGCAAGATAACCTTTCAAGGTGCCCAGGGCAGAGCCCTGCCGGGCCAAAGAAAGAAGAAACAGTAGAACCTCAGAAAGAGGGGCGGAAAGGGGATCCACAGCCTTTGCTGTGCACCATGCCACAAATTTGTTCCCTGCTGCTGCGACAGAAGATCCTCCCGAAGGGGCAGACGTATCGGAGGATCGGTCAACATACTGAGTAGCTCGGGATACCAGTACCTTCGTGCCCAATCCGGAGCCACCAAGATGACTTGGGCCCGGTCGCGCCTGATCTTCTTCAGCACTCTGGGCAGAAGTGGTATAGGCGGAAAGGCGTACAACAGACCGCAACTCCACTCGATCTCTTCGGTGGCGAATAGATCTAACCAAGGCTCTCCCCACTGCTGAAAGAGACCTTGCGCCACTTCGGAGTTCAGACGCCATTCGTGATCCATCATGCACCGGCGGCTGAGTTAGTCTGCTCTGGCGTTCAGAGAGCCCGCCAGATGTTGAACCACTAGGGTGACGCCCTGGTGTTCCAGCCACGTCCAGAGGCGCAGAGCCTCCTGACAAAGGGTCCACGACCCCACCCCGCCCTGTTTGTTGCAATACCACATGGCGGTGGTGTTGTCCGTGAACACCTGCACGACGCTTCCCCTGACAGAGGGAAGGAAGGCTTTCAGTGCAAGTCGGATCGCTCTCAACTCCAGCAGGTTGATGTGGAGACGAGACTCCGCCGGAGACCAGAGGCCTCTGATCTCCGCCTCTCCCATATGGCCACCCCATCCCAGGAGGGACGCATCCGTCACTACGACATGCTCCGGTTTGAGGAAGGGAGAGGCTCCTGCCCATGACCCAATCGCGGTCCGTGAGCCACCACTGCAACTGCTGTGCAGTGCCCTCCGAGATCAAGACATGGTAGGACAGGTTGCCGTGATGCTGGGCCCACTGAAACCTCAGGTCCCACTGCAGAGCCCATCTGGCGTGATGCACTAGTAGGATGCAGGAGGCCATCAGCCCCAGAAGCCGCAACACTAGCCTGACCGAAACCCAGGATAGAGGCCGAAAGATGGGAATCAGGGCCTGAATATCCCAGACCCGCTGTTCCGGTGGATAGACCCGGAACTGCGCCGAATCGAGAACCGCTCCGATGAAGAGGAGCTTCTGAGAGGGACTCAGGTGTGACTTCGGCACGTTGATGGAAAACCCCAGCAAATGCAGGAGATCCGCCGTAGTCTGGAGGTGGGAGACGACTGCCTGGGGCGAGCCCGCCTTCAACAGCCAGTCGTCGAGATAGGGGAAGACTGGAACCCCTGATCTGCGCAGATGAGCTGCGACCACCGCCATCACTTTCGTGAACACCCGAGGGGCACTGGTGAGGCCGAAGGGGAGCACGGTAAACTGAAAGTGCTCTTGGTCCACCGTGAACCGCAGGTAATGCCGGCAGGACGGGGATGTGGAAATATGCGTCCTGCAAGTCCAACGCTACCATCCAGTCTCCAGGGTCTAAGGCAGCTAGAACCTGAGCCAAAGTTAACATCTTGAACCTTTCCTTCCGGAGGAAGGCATTGACGTCCCGGAGGTCCAAGATAGGGCTTAGGCCTCCTTTGCCCTTCTTGGGAACCAGAAAGTAGTGGGAATAACAACCACGACCTACTTCTGGGCTCGGAACGCGCTCTACGGCCCCCTTGGCCAAGAGGGCCAAAACTTCCTCGTGGAGAAGATTCAAATGATCCCCCGAGATACGGTGGTGCTGCGGTGGCATGGCTGGAGGGGTCGTCTCGAAGGGGAGGGAGTAGCCCCTTCGGACGATTTGCAGCACCCACCTGTCCGATGTGATGGACCGCCAGTGGAGCAGGTGATGGCGAACTCTGCTGCCCACTGGCGTGGAATGGGCCTGAAAGCTCGGACTAGGAAGGCTTTGAGGCGGATGCTGCCGGGGTGGATGTGGGCTGACCTCGTCGTCCTCCAGAACCGCCTCAGCGGAAACCACGTCCGCGCGCAGGTTGGTTCTGCAGCTGGTGGCTAGGCGTACGTGAGGAGGCACCCCTTCCTTGGCCACGAAAGGGGCGAAAAGCGGAAGTTTGCGACCGCGGGGCCGAGAGGCCCAAGGACTTGGCCGTAGCCCGGGAGTCCTTAAAGCGATTCAGCGCACTGTCCGCTTTCTCACCAAAAAGGCGAGTGCCATCAAAGGGCATGTCCATGAGAGTGCTCTGGACATCACCCGAAAAGGACGTGGACCGCAGCCAGGCGTGATGTCTAAGCGCCACCGTGGTAGAAATCGCCCTACCCAGCGAGTCCGTAGTGTCAAGCCCACAGCGGATAGCATGCCGTGCTGCATCCCTCCCATCGGCCAGAGCCTGGGTAAGTCGTGTCTGGACCTCGTCCGGACACAGGGGCAGCACGTCCTCCACCGTATCCCACAGAGAGTGGGAATAACGGTCCAAGAGACAGGCGGTGTTCAAGGACCGCAGGCCCAAACTAAGGGAGGAGAACAGCTTTTTGCCAAACTGTTCCAGTCTCTTGGAATCCCGGTCCGGCGGAGCGGTCGGGAAGGAGGATTGGGAGGTAGAAGCCTGGATAACCAGGCTCTCGGGAGTGGGGTGTTGGGACAGAAAACTGGGGTCGCCCGGAGCAGGGCGGTGGCGCCTGGCGACGTTCCTGTCCACAGGAGGAACTGTGGAGGGCTTGGACCAGGTGCCCTGCAGAACGTCAATGAGGGCCTCATTGAATTGCAGCAGAGGCTCAGTGGAGCTTGCTGCAGACTGAAGCACCTCAGTGAGGACGTTAGTCCTCACAGCCACGGCAGGTAGCTCGAGCCCAAGGGCTGCGGCCGCCTTGCGTAGCACCACAGAGAAAGCAGCACCCTCCTCCGAAGCCACAGTCGGAGGAGAGATGAATCCAGTGTCTGGAGAGGTATCCAGACCACTGACCTCCCCCAGTTCATCTGCCCAGTCCTGTGACAGCTGAGCCTGAACGGCCATAGGATCCTCGGATCCCTCCCAGTTGTCCCCATCATCCGATTCCTGGTATGCAGGAGGAAGGATCGGAGCCGGGCGATAGACAAAATGCGTCTCCAGCGGCGCCGAACGCGGCGTCCATCGACGCCGTATCGGCGCCGGGCCCGGAGTGGGGCTGAACCGGGGCTCGGAGGTGGTACCGGTGTCGACGCCGGCGGAGGAGGCGTGACGAGGTCGACCGGCGTCGGCGGGGACTCGGGAACGGGTCCCTCGGGCGCTTGCGGCGTCGAGGCCGGAGCAGTCAACGGCGCCGGGGCCGGAGCCGCCGGCAGGCAAGGTTGCCCAGTCGGGTCCGCGGGGCCCGAAGGCGCGCCAGCGGGCGTCGACGGCGGAGCCAGGTTCCTCATGGCCGAGAGGAAGGCACTGACTTCCGCCGGCTTCGCGTCAGTCCCAGGGACCGGTGGGTATGGGGACTTGCGCGGCGCTGGAGCCGCGGGGGTGGAACCACCCTGACCCTCGGCCGAGTCGCGCGACCGGCGAGGGGAGTCCGAAGAGCGGTGTCGCCTCTTGGACTTCTTGGAGTGTTTCGACTTACCCGAAGACTTGGATCCCGACGACCGATGATGACGTCGGCTGTGGCTCCGCGACCGATCCTTGGACCTCCTCCTGGACCGGGATCGAGAGGGGCGCGGAGCCGAGTGGCGAATCTCGAGAAGCTTACGGGACCGCTCCCGTCTAGCCTTCGAGGTCAGGGCCTTGCAGTCCGAACACGACTCCGCGTCGTGGTCGAGGCCCAAGCAGTAAAGGCACCGGCGGTGATGGTCCGTAACCGACATCAAGCGGCTACAGTCAGCACAGGCTTTAAAACCAGGCATCCTACCGGCACCGGAGTCGAGACAAGATCAAAAAGGATCGTAAAAGTTAGTCAAAGTGACTAAAGGGGTAGCTCTCCCGGATCTGCGCTTACTGGCGCGAAAAAAGAAGAACTGACGTCAGCGCGCGAGGGCGGCGTCTAAGTACTCCGACGACGTCATTCCGGCGCACGACGCCGACGACGGACGCGGAGCCGCAGACGACGCCTAGCGACGCGCATGGGGTATTGCTGACAAAAAATCTTCCGGATCCAGTCTGACGCCTGGGGATATTCTAAGGTGAGGAATCTAACTAACGTGTTTCTTTCAGATTTTTTATTTTAACTATAGTGCTCTATAATGCAGTGTATGAGCCACTACCAGCAGCAAAACGCATAAACCTAAAACAGATAGCATTGTAGCACGTCCATAGACTATGGAGGGGGATGTCATCCTATGCAGACAGTGGATAAAGGACTATAAGGCCTAACCACCCTCCTCTTGGAAAAAAGAAGTTTTATTATATAGAGGAAGATCTCTGGGCTTTGTCAGCAGACCCCATATCTTAGTGCCTAGATGGTAGTTTTACATCATAGGTACATCATAGCTCTTCTCCCTGGAAAGGTCCCTCTCCAAGTGTGTGTTAAACCAACATACAACCCCGTAATATCAAAGCACGAGTTTCCAGCAGCCGCAGCTGTGTAGCATGTTTTGTCTAAGTGCTAGGGACTTACCAGAACAGAATAACAAGGGGCATTGTTTATTGACCTTGCACTTCGTGTTAAGACTAAACTCCAACAGCAGGCAGAGAACGCAGAAAGCAGACAGTTCTCATGTGAAACGCACAAACCGAGTCTTGCAAAATAAAGTCATGTAATAACGTGCACAAAAGCAGCATCATAGCAGTAGAGCTCATGCTAACTTAGCAATGTCAACAATGATCCCAATGGCCATGTGACACCCTCCCCTTAGCCAGGTCGTGGTATATAGCTAAAAAGACCCAAACAGTGTTCAAGGATAAGTAGAGTCAAGAAGCGCTCGTAAAAAACAAATTTGGAAAAAACAAAACACAAAACAAAAAAACCAACAAAAATTGTCATTTTTAATATTTTTTCGTTCATTGAGAACGGGATTAATTTGGAGTTGGAAAAGCCATCAAAGTACGTGAACCTAAGAATGCAATCCATTCCAAAAGGTCATCCCTATTGTTCGTAGCAAAAAGGGATGCCATCCAATCAAGTAGCTGGAAGGAACACACATGTTCTTCATAATCCAATGCCTCCAAAGAGCATATCCGGACAACTTGCATAATATTCGATGAAACTCTGTTGGAAGAGGTGCTGTGCAGCCGCACAGATATTCCACTCAGCCAACACTCCAAGTGCAGCCGCACGCGCGATATGGTCATCCCGAGAACAGACCTGGTCATGGGCCACTAAGGGACCCATTAACAGATCATAATCCGGGTCTGTGCATGACGTATTGAAGAGGCATAAATCCAAGGCCCCATAGAAAGGTCACTTCTGGCAGTAAAACACTGGTTGCACGCAAGTGAAATAGGCAAAGTTAAAAGTTAGCCTGTAACTCGCGCTAAGCATTGCTATTGACAAGCATCCAAAAAGTTGTTGCATTCGGTCACGGTACAGTTGCAATTGGTCGGGTCTGTGCAGTACCACAAGATGGGCAGCCATTGCGTAACAGGAGCAGAAGTATCAGCACGCCAGCTACCAGCGCTAGTATTAAGGGAACCCTTCGAAGGCGCTGGAAAAAATAGAATTGTATAAAGGCCGGTATTACTCCAAAAATCGTCTGAAAAGAAGTCACAAGGCCGGATCACACAAGTTTAAAAAAATGAGCTAGGCCTTCTGTATCAGACGCGTCAAATATTCTATGTATCATTTCTCCAAAATAAAGTGGGAGATTTGTGTTCAGCCGTGACTGAATCTCACTAGATGTTCTAGCCACCTGCAATCTGTAGCTCTCTCGAGCCAAAGTGAGAGCCACTTCTTGCTGAAACAATCGCTCTTTGAGTCTGCTTAATTTATTGAAATCTGTTTTAAAAGTTTTTTTTTTGAAAACTTTATTTTTCATTTTAAAACAAACAATCAGATTTCTCCCCCCTCCCCCCGACATCAGAGATAAGCAGTTCATACAGGTCCAAGCATCAAACATGTACAGAAGTAATACCTGGGAGTGAGGCAGGCCCCCGGCTATAATGGGGGAGTATCCGGGCCAGCCCTGCTCAGTGCCGCACAGGAGCAGCCTCACCTTCAACCCCTCCTCCCTCCCCCTCCGAAGATAGGGGGGAATACAGCTCCCCACTCGTCCCCTCCGACTCACTCTGTGGCGACAGCCCCTCCTCCGCCAACCCCTCCATACACAGGGCTCGCCACGCCACAAGGTCCTCCTGCAACCTCTCGTCCCTCCTAGAGCACTGCATATGTGTTTCCTCCGCCAGCGACCATTCCCTCACATCCCTGAGCCACGTATCGAGCTCCGGGGCCTTCCGACCCATCCAGGTAATCGCGACCCGACGCCGCGCCAAAACCAACATTAACTGCAGCAATTTATAAGCCAGTCTCCGTTTCCTAGGTTTGGGAACCAGGGCTAACAGGCAGTGTAGGGGTGTCCGCTGGAGGCGGAGGCCAGTAACGGCCGCAACGCGGCCCACCACTCCTACCCAAAACCTCGCCACCAGCGGGCAGTCCCAGGCCAGGTGTAAAAACCCCGCTCCTGCTGCACCGCACCGAGGGCATTCGTCCCCCCTGCCCGCACCAAATCTACTCAGCGCCTTCGGGGTAAGATAAGTGCGATGCATGAAATTAAAGTGGGTGAGCTTAAACCGCGCATTACAGGACACCTTCCTCGTCAAGGCTCCGATTCGCGTACGCTGCTCTTGCTCTAAAGGCTCTCCCAAATCCGCTTCCCAGGCCGCCCACGCCGGGGGCTCCGGGGGAGCCGAATCCCGCTTCATCGCCACGTATAACAATGCAATTAGTCTACGGCCCCAGCCGCACGTCAGGATTATATTAAGAGTCTGCGTCATCGGCGGCATCTCCGGGCACTGCGGCCAAACCAAACACACCACCGCCCGCAGCCCTTGATAATGTAGATATTGTCCCCCCCGAAGGCCATAAAAATCCTCCGCCTGCTCAAATGACAGGAAGGTCTCCGAGGGGTACAGGTCTGCCAACACTTCACAACCCCCCTCTTTCCAGTCCCGGTATGACACCTGGCGCTCTAGTTCCACCATGGGGGCCAGGATCCAAATGGGTAAATCCCTATGAAAGGGTGCCGCACCCAAGACCCGCTCGACAAACCGCTGCCATACCAGTGCCGTATGTGTCACCACGAAGGGCAGCGCCGCGTCCGCCCCCGACCCCCGCATCAAGGCCAATTGAAGGTCCGACGCCGTGGCCCTGCCCGCCAGTAATCGCGTCTCCCAGACATCCGCGTCTGCAAACCATCTGGCTGCCGGGAGGAGCTGCGCTGCATGATAATATAAATCGAAACGTGGGGCCTCCAATCCCCCCTCCTCATAGGCACGCACGACCGTCCGAAGGGCCACTCTACTGCGTCCCCCCGCCCAAAGCAAGGAGGTCAGTAGTGAATTGAGGGTCCGGAAAACCCTAGGAGGGAGAGGGCATAGCGTATTCTGCAGGACGTACAAGGTCCGTGGCAGCATTACCATCTTGGCTACAGATAGGCGTCCCATGAGGGACAGCGGCAGGGTGTTCCAAAACGTCACCGACTGCCGCAGGGAGGCCAGTACCCAATCCATGTTCCGTGCGAGCGCTAAACCCTCCGTGGCTGCCACCTGAATACCCAAGTACCGGAAACTCTCCCGTTCCCAGCGCAACCCCAGCTCCGGCAGATCCTCGCCGGGCGTTGTATCAAAACCCGAAAGCGGGAATATAAGAGATTTACTGCGGTTAATTCGCAGGCCCGACGCCTCCCCGAACCGGTCCAGGTGATGCAGCAAGACCGGAAGTGCCTCCGTCGGTGCCCGCAGGTAAAACAAGGCGTCATCTGCGTAGAGCGATATCACATTCCGCGTATCCCCCACCTGGATTCCCCATTGCTCCATTTCCGCCCGATCTGTGACCGCAAACGGCTCAATCGCCAGCGCAAAAAGTAGCGGCGAGAGGGGGCATCCCTGTCTCGTGCCCCGTCCCAGCCGCCACTCCTCCGATCTCGCAGCACCCAGGCGCACCCGTGCCCTACGGGCGCTGTATAAAATCTGTATCCACCGACGAAAGTTGGGACCAAGGCCCACCCTCCGAAGGACCTCCTGTAAGTACGCCCAGTCCACGGTGTCAAACACCTTAGCTAGATCAATAGAGACCAACACCGTCCGATCTTCGATTCCTCACTTCATGCTGTATGTGGTTCAGACGTCGGAGATTCATCGCCGTATTCCTCCTGATGCACCAAATGTGTCATATGGGGAGCCAGCCTGGTGGCCAACAATTTCGTTAAGATTTTTACGTCCGTGTTCAACATGGTGATCGGGCGGTAGGACGACGGGTCATACTTATCACCCCCTGGTTTGAGAATCATACAGATTTCGCCCTGGGCCATGGTGCGTGGGAGTTCCCCCCTCTCCAATGCCGCCTGGAACACCTGCAACAGGAGCCGCACCAGTTCCTCCGCGAACTCATGATAAAACTCTGACGGAAAACCATCACTGCCGGGCGATTTAGCACGCGGCAAGCGAGCCAGCGCCCCCCGGACCTCCACCAAGGACAAGCCCTCCTCCAAACCCTCCCGATCCGCGTCCGCCAGGGTCGACATCTGCAGCCCTTGTAGATATGGCAAATATTGGGCCTCCAAAATATCTGGGGCCGCTTCGTACACCCGCCTCAAGTGAGCCTGGAGTACCCCCAGCAGCTCCTGCTCCGAGCATACCACACGTCCGGAGGAGTCCCGCAGAGCCACGATGCGCTCAGGGGCCTGCTCTCTCCGCAGGATCCATGCTAGCAGCCGTCCCGACTTATCCCCCTCTCTGTGGAGGCGCTGCCTATATTGGCCCAGAGTGAACTTATCCAACCTGTCTAAGGTGTCCTGCACCCGTGCTCGAGCCTCCCCCTCCTCCCGCTGGTGTGCCGCATCGGGGTCCACCACCCCCTGGATCTGCCGGAGGAGGTCCTCCTCCTTTTGTGGGTCCCGGAGAAGCTGTTTCCGGACCCCATAGGTGAGCCCCATACATGCGCCCCTCACCACTGCCTTTAGGGCTTCCCACCTTGTGGCTACTGCCAGGTCTCCTGCTCCCCAATTAAGGGCCACATAGTCCCCTATGGCTGCTGCCACGTGCTCCCTCCCCACCTGGTCCCGGAGGAGGTCCGCCAGCAGCCTCCAAGTCCGAAGACGGACCACCGGAGGTCCCCACTGGACCACGCAGGCCACCGGCGAGTGATCCGATAAGTAGCGAGCCAGGTGTGTGACCTCCACCGACATACCCCTCCGCTCCTCCGTCACCAAAACCCGATCCAACCGACTATGTGTGTTGTGCGTAGGAGAAAAGCAGGTGAACACCCTCTGTGTGGGGTTCCGTTGGCGCCAAATATCCACCGCCCCGATGTTGGCCATCACCCTTCTGAGTTGGTCAGTCATCCGCGGTTTCGTTCCCTCCCGAGGGGGCGCCCTGTCCAGTACCGGATCCAGGACACAATTGAAGTCACCACACCAGAGTATCGGGGTCCCCAGATCATAAGTTAAAACGTCCTGCAAGGCCCCGAAAAATGCGGAGTCATCTATATTGGGCGCATAGGAATTTAAAATGACTATGTCCCTGCCATCTAATCGCGCCCGAAGGAGCAGGTATCGGCCTTCGACGTCCGCCTCCACATATTGGATGGCGAACGGCACCCCCGGCGCCACCCAGATCAGGACCCCCCTGGCATACGTAGAGTAGGATGAATGAAACAGTTGTCCCCGCCATTTTTTCCCCAACTTCTGCGCCCCTTCGTCCACTAAGTGGGTCTCCTGTAGGCATGCTATCGATACCTTGTGCCGCCGGAGGAAGGAGAGGACCCTATAGCGCTTCGTGCACGTGCCGAGCCCCCTCACATTCCAGCTCAAAAACTTATGTCCCATGATCTCGTATTCACTCTACCCCGCCTCGGCCACTCCCTCGCAACGTAGCCCCACTCTGGAACCTGACCTGCAATGCAGCGGATGTCATCAACTTTCCCCATCAACATCCCCCCCAACAATACCCCCCTCCCCCCACCCACGAGCACTATGCCAGCAACAACTAAACATGCCCATATGCCCTTACCCCGCTGGTGCCAAGACGTGCACAGCCACCCCATTCACACACCTTAACTCTACCCCCGCACTCAAACCACCACTCCCCCCACCCCAACCCCCGTTCTGACCCCGTTACCAACCATGCATACCAGGCGCAACCCGACCGAATCTCCCCTCAACACCCCATCCCCCCCCTCCACTCCCTCCCGCCCCAGTGCTCAAGTTCCACATGAACGGCCTCCTCCTCCCGGGTCCCTGTCTCGGCCCCCACACCGCCTAGTACTGGCCCTGCAACCCAGGGTGGTGTCTAAACCCCTCCTTAACTCCCCAATCCGAGGCAACATATCACTTCAGGAGGGTTCCCCCCGGCCTGAAGCCTCAACCCCCACAGTTTCCGGGATCACCAGGGTTGCAGCCACTACCTCTCCCCCCGAGGCCAACAGCGTGTCCGGGACCAAAATGTCTTCGGGGCCCGCCGGGCGTCCTGCGGAAGGCTCCGGCCCCTCCTCTGCTCCCACCTGTCCCAACTGCAGCGCTCCGTCAGCTCCCACCGTCACTCTACCCCCATCCCGGTCTGCCGCCAGCCCCGCTGAATACCTGCGCCTGTTAGGACGTTTCCGCTGTGGCCTCATGCCCCACTCCTCACGGGGGCCCCTCCCCGCTCCCGACGGGACATCCTCTCCCCGAGCCTCCAACCATTCCCAAGCCTCTCCCGGAGTCTCGAAGAAATGAGCCTTCCCCTGACACAGTACCTTTAGCTTGGCGGGATAGAGCAGCATGTATTGCAGGTTCATCGCCCGTAACTTCTGTTTAACCCCCAGGAATGACTTTCGTTGCTCCTGCACCTGCTGCGTATAGTCAGGGTAAATGGAGATCCTGCTGTTCTCATACATGAGATTCGCCACCTCCCGCGCCGCCTTTAGAATACAGTCCCTGTCGCGGTAATTAAGGATTTTGGCGATGATGGCCCGTGGAGGGGCCCCCGGTCGTGGCGGCGGCACCAATGCCCTGTGTGCCCTCTCGATAACAAAAACGTCCGACAGCCCCCTCGGGTACAGACTCGTGCGAATCCAGCGCTCCAGGAACCGTTCCGCGTTGCCTTCCTCCGCCCGTTCCGGCACACCAACGACCCTGATGTTACTGCGGCGGGCCCTCCCTCCCGCATCTTCCGCCCTCCGTTCCAGGGCAGCTGTTGTAGCCCTGAGCTGCACGACCGTCTGTGTGAGGGTCTTCACCTCTCCCTGCAGGTGCTCAATGTTCCCTTCTGCATCGGCCACTTTATTCGCCACCTTGCGGAGGTCCGTCCTGAGTAGATTCACATCAATGGAGACCGTTTCGATTTGCCGCTCCAGCGCCGAATGGGACCCCTGTATCGCTTTTAACAACTCCGCACGGGAGGGCTCCGCCGGGTCGTCCTCCCCCCGCCGAGACCCGTCTGCCGCGTAAGCCGCTGGGATGGCAGTCTCTGCGTGGTATATTGCGTGATCGTGTTCGGTTGCATCGATCGCGACATCTTCCCCCTCGTCATCGCCGCGGCCTCCCGAGGCGCAGGGGCCCAACGTCGGCACTATCGCCCGATCGCGGAAAGTGCGTAGGCGAGGAGTCATGACTGGGGGCCCCGAGGGCTGCGCCGACCCCCTCCGCCACCACTCTCTGGAGTCGCCAATCAGATGCAGGGCCGGCACCGTCCTCACCCTTTTCTCCAAGCGGGCCCCTCCGCTCCGTCTCCCGCCACTCACACTGGCTCTCGGTCACAAGGCGACAGCGGTGTCTCCGCAGGATCTCCGCTTGGGGGCGGCTCGCTCTCCCTGGCGTCCAGCAGTAGGCCTCAGACCTCGGCCTCACGTCTTCCGCACCCGGCGCAGGGAGTGCAGGGTCCGTTCTCCGGCCTCCCCGCCGGGCACTCGCGGGGGCTCCTGACCTCGAGCCCCCCCGCCACACGCTGCCCCAGGAGGTCGCTCTCACCCAGGGGGGTAGTCCGGGGTAGATTCGCCAGCCACTCCGCCGCTCTCCGGATCATCTACCTGGCGACCGGGGGCCCCCAGCGCACCCGTCCCGGGCCCCCGATGTGGCTCAAGGAGTTCTGTCTGCCGGGCAAGGCGGTGGCCTCCCCACCTCCGGCGCTCCGACGTGTGCCACGTTCCGGCCGACTTCAGGGTCCGGAGTAGGCCCCAGGCCCCGGCCTCCCGTGATCTCGTCACCGGGCTGGCCCCTGCGGGTGCCGTTCCACCGCCGCACCTCCGGATTCCCGCTCCACTGCGCACCGGAGCGATCCCCAGGGCTTAGGGGGTCGATTCACGCTCCATTCATCGGTACAGGAGCCCTGGCAGGATCGTCGCTACAGGATTTAGGGGTCTAGGTCGCGGGAGCCGGCGGAGCTCACATCCTGTCGGCCATGCTGCTTGGCCACGCCCCTCATCTGTTTTCAAAGTTGGAATGGAAGGCCAAATGGACCTATCTACAGTCCCATGCGGGGGCGGAAAAAGCACATTGCTACAACAAGTAACACGCTGTGAAACTGTTACTATATATAACTGCTGTTAGAAAGCAATGTGAGAGTGGGAGTTATTGCCGGGACTGGCGTTCCTTTAAAAAAATAAAAAGCCAGATTAGGTGCAGACACATTACAAGCGCCGTGCAACTTAACTTGTTTACAAACTAGGGAGTGTCCTACTGTGGAATCCTAGTCCTCCCCCGTTAGGAAAACGTACGTACCCCAACATCCGTAAGTGAATGGTAGGGACCATAATTCATGGAGAAAGGCACTACCCAAGGGTTCAAAGTGGCCAATTGGGAAATGTTTCATGCAAGATTTAAATTGAAACAGCGAAAATGGCAGAGAGATAACGCCACGAATTAACCATACAGCCAAATCGGTCTCCGCTACAGAAAATGGCAAGTGTTCTAATTGTTCAATGTGTAACAGCGTGTATGTAGCGTCTTTCATGGACATTAATCTCTGTTTATCAGTTAGATTAAATGGTAAAAACAAAGCAGAAGCGTTCAAATGCAAATTGCATCACAGATCATAATTAATTTTGACCATGATAAAACACAGATACATCACTTTGAACAATATCAATAACAAATTAAACAATATTATCAAAAGTATAAATGCGGGAAGACAGTGTACTTATGCTATTGTCGACTACTATAGGTTCCTTCTCTAAATTTCCTTTGTCAATTTGGCGTAGACGGAATGCTGCCTCCATCTGCGATAATTTCCATATTTCATTATAAGCAGCATAGATGAATCTTTTTGATCTGGGAGCCTTAGAACCCAAGAGACAATCAGCCGAATTGATGTCGCATGACAAGTGTAACAGGTGTTGTTTCACTGACGACAGAATGGAGTGTTCCAACCATTTTCGGCACAATTTTCCCACTAAATATGTGGTGACCAAATGTGAATGTGGGTATCGGGAATAAGGTCTAGCTTGTGTGAAACCAGTCGTCGCATTATAAAATCACAGTAGACAAGCATTAGAATTGGTTTGCCACAAGCACCATCCCGTAGGGTCAACATCAGAGATATTGAGACTGTCATTTTGAAACCGAGCTTGTAGGACATCAATTGTATAATTTGTGTGTTTACGCCAATTATCATACTCAGTTAATGAGGGAATGGACAGAATATTCAATTTTTTGGCAATAGCCCGGCCATAACAGGTAGTTTGGTGCACCGTGTGATTTAAAAATAATATTTGAGTCGGAATTAAACAGGCACGATGCAAAACCTCTGTTCCTTGGACTTGCCAAATCTTAGTGCCCCAAATCGATTTCAAATCAATGGTATCCTTCCAGTGATCATAACCGTGTATGGCCAATTCAGTTCCAAAAGAATTCGAATATATAAACTTCGTGTGCGTCAAAATTAATTTAGATTGAGACGGCAATTTCAATTTAAAGAAATAGGAGTCTGGATTGGACGTGTTGTAATCCGTGAAATAGGTTATCTTATTTCTAAGTGTTTTCTCTGTAAGGGAGTTGGACAATGTTCCCACTGTGTGTAATTAAAAGTAGGTCTTAACGTGTTTGTCTTGTGCAAAAAATGGTGGCCATAACGTTGATAACAGAATAAATCAGCATAATTGGCAGTATTTAAATATAATCTTCAGCATGAAAAGCAGCATAATATTTCAAATCAGAAAACAATGAATGTACTTCTTGTACATCCCAATCATCAGGATGTATGTCCTGTGTTAACACTTCTCACAGGGAAATGCGAAAAACACATGGTATCTTGAAGACCTCCATCGGACCATGGATTTCGAATGCCACTTTATCCCAAACAATGCCATCTGCAACCGGGAAAACCGAAATGTTCACAAGGACTTGAACACGTTTCGTGATATGGGACGATGTATGGGGAGCCAGAATACCATCAACCAACTTTACAGCAGAGTGTTCAGGCAAATAATGACCATTGATGACCAAGAAGAATACTGTGAAAACCCAATCGACATGAAGAGAAAACTCAGGATAAGCACCAACCAAATGTAGGTCCGGGGGGGGACCAGGTAAGCCTTTTTGAACCAAGAGATGAAAATGCTTGTTTTTGTCGGTGGAGGTGCCACAGAGGAGGACAAGGAGGAGTCATAAGAGAAGCTCTATTTGTCCTCAAAATAACCGCTTGCACCCACGTTCATTAACGGCGCCATCGTAGCATCAGCATCATGATATAAAGGACTGTCCAGTACTTCAATATGGAACTCATCCACAAAATAAGTATACTCAACGTCCAAATTGAAAGGCACAGTGGATGAAGGCACAGCAAGCAAAAGGCTAGTGGTACTCTCCATTTCACCCTCAACGATATGGGGATTAGTTGAAGATGCAGGCATCACCAGATTCAAAGAAATAGCATTACACTATTCAGAATCGGCCAGATGGTGTAGTTTGACATGGTCAATCGAATTGTATCTGTTTTCTTTGCGACCAGGCAAAGGTGGCAGTATAACTGTACGAGTAGCCTTCAATCCAAGAACTGGGACCGGTGCACGATAAAAGGGACCACATTTTTTTTGTTCTCCAGCTTGTCTCGTACCAGATCTCCAATCTTAGGAAGCCAGCCGGTGACAGGAATCAGCATTGCTGTACCATTGGAAGAGGGTATATGTTCAGTTGCGTAGCTGTCACGGGTCTGTTGTAGGTCCTGTAACATAGTAGAATGGTTATCTACGTCAAACGTTGCAGCCGCTGCCACAACGTCTAGACCATCAAGGTCAAGCACAAACATTTTAATGCCAAAGAGCATTTAGTATGGGGTCTGCCCACCCAGAGATCTTCTTGGGAGTTTATTAAGTGCACGTTGAACCCCATACAAATGGACCAGCCAGTTCCTGCCAATACCTAAGACTCTAGCTGTCAAAGATTGCTTTAAGTCATGGTTCATTCACTCCACTATAGAATTACCCTCAGGCCTGTATAGAGACGAAAACTGCACCAGGATCCCCAAAGACTTCATCGCGTCCTTGTACGCCTTAGAGGTGAACGCTGGACCTTGGTCCGAATGGAAGGTGCCACAGGCAAAAGTCCCAACGAAGACACGCAAATCTCTAATGACATTTCGAGCATTAGCACTGCGTTGTGGCCAAATCCATAGGAATCTAGAGCACGAATCAACTGCAACAAAAATATATTTATAAGTAGTATCAGAAGTCAACGGACCGCAGTGATCAAGATATATACAGCCCAACGGCTGATATGATATACAGAGCTGTGTCTGTGGTGGACCCGAAACCCTGGAAGGTTTGATTTGTTGACAGATTTCACAAGAAAGCACATAACTATGGGTTCGTTTATATAAACCACGCCACCAATAACGTTGCTGTAGAATAGAGACAGTCGCAGCTTTCAAGATTTCGAACGGACCAGCTTTTGTATCCACCGTTAGCTGCTTGAAGCAAATGGACATACCCTGTTCCCAGGCCTATACGTGGCGCTGTGCGCACATGGTACACCTAATTCTAACCCGGATACCAATTCTGACGGACCGCAATTGATGTCTTCTTTGCAATATCTGCATCCGTTTATACTCTGATTCCAATATGTCCCTAGCACTCCCGGCCTGAAGAGACCCCATAGCCTGAGAGGGTTGAAAAGTCATCGACTGCATAAAGAGAGCACCTATAAACAATATCTATACTATCGGATGTTCAAAAATCCCTAAAGGCTTCTCTTCACATATGCCTCCAATAACCTCTGCCTCCACTTAAACTGTCTTGTAAATTTGCGTGCACCACTGTTAGGTTATGGTCACTCCACTGGGGTTCACTAAATCACGTTCAAACTTTATATATTTGTAATATTTTTTTTATTTTATGTGGTATAAAGAATTTTCTTGATTGCTAAATAAAAACACTCTTACTGCGGCTGAAGTGAGTACGATTAAGATCAATTGTATTATGGGCTTTTATACCTATTCAACAGTGTCTAAATGATCAATCTTAAGATCTTTCCGCTTATCCCTTATTTGTTATTTTTCTCCTTTGTTCTTTTTGATTAAATCAAGCAAGTTAGATCATCTTGCAAAGTTTAAATTGTTTTCCTTAAAAGAGTTCCTTGTAAACATTGTTCTTTTACTTAATGGTAAATACCCAGTTCACAGGACGTTTGGGTTGCTCTTGTTATTTCAGATAATGATAAAGAATTACCAACAGCATGTGCTCCCACACACTGATGGCCAAGAGTATGTATAACCTGTGTGAGCGGCAGATGTTTTTTAAGCTCCACCACTCGAACCCAGAGCATTTTATGCTTTATTGCGTGCCCCTTAGAGTCTCGATAATCATTTTGAGACCAAAAGAATAAGTTGTCATTACAAGACTCGACACAGTAGTAAGAATTGCGTACAATAAGAGTATTCACATCAGGATCTGCAAACTTGAGAGCTAGCACAAGAGTACGCAGCTCCGCCAATTGTGTCGTACAGTCTCCAATCGCTTGCGTATGCACAATCAAAGACTTAAATTCATCATTTACAATTGAAGCAGCAACAATAGCGCAAGCCGCGGAATAAGTTTAAACCTAATGGCCGGTTGAGCCGAACCGTCAGTGTAAATGATACATTTGTACTCATCTAAAGAAAGCAACACCAACGGAGGAGGATGAACATGTTCATACTGTAAAAACTCCTGTGTCTGGAAAGCAGGATCAAAGATAAACGTGACATCAGCCGATGTCAAAGAAGTAGCCCATTGTATCTAACAGGGATGTAAAGCTTTAGTGTTTGGTACACTTGCCTTAGTCACTGCTTCTAAAGCAGGGATAGGCGAAACCACCAGAATACGTTGTCCCTGCACCAGCGAATGCTCTTTCAGAATCGCCATTTGGACCGCAGTTAAACTCTTTTCAACATTATAAAAGCGCGTTTCCACTGCTGTGTACAAGTGTGATTTGTATGCAACAGATACTGTGTCACCTTCGTTGAACGTTAAGTATGTGAAATCCACCGTCCCCGGTACAATACGTATGACCAGGTTCGTAGAATTATCACGTGTCAACAAGAAGTTAGTCTCTAGCAGATCGGACTGCAAAGATCGTAGACTAGAGGTATGTTCCAGTAACCAGCAGGCAGAAGTAAATGTAGGCTTTATCAATGCATAGAGCGGTTTGATACGCTGGGCATAATCGGGAACGTATGCCCTCCCGAAATTTAAAATCCCAGTAAAGGCTGAAGCTTCTTCAGTGTAGACAGAGGTTGCAATTTTGCACATTTCTCCAGAAAGTGGGGGGCTAACCCCCTGCCTTCATTATTGAGCAGAGCTGTGAGTGTTCTGTACCGCAAATGTATGACAATGACTATTCAAATTGTGATAGTCTAACACAATGCGATATGAACCATCCAATTTCGATACCAGAAAAAGAGGATTATTCATTGGTGATACACAAGATTCAATTACACCTTGATATTCCAATTGAGTCAGAATGTCACAAACAGGAGCTTTAGCCTCCCACCCGATTGTATATTCCGTTTGCGGCTTCAGCATAGACTGTAATAGAATCTCGTGAGCTGGCGAATCTCTATCCCAGCCCACTTGATTATGGTACACTGCCAGGGCAAGGGCCATAGCCCACTCCGATGAGTATGCCCGTTTAGCCTCCTCAGGGACGTATGGTGAAAAACTCGGAAGTATCAAGTCTTCCCCTCTAGAAGCAACCAAAAGAAATGGTGGATGCCAATCAGCCTCTGTCAGCAAAATGTCATATGAAGAAATTATATTTTCCCAGAAAACCGTCGTAATTGTACGCTGTATATCATCCTCAATTTGGAGGACTATTCCATAAAGTCTATCTGGGGGAGCAACTCGAGTATCTGCTGTTTCCACTGTAATACATTTATCAGTTGCTCTCGCCTCCAGACAGGGACGCAGTGTCTCCTGCACTATGGTAACCGCCGCAACGCTGTCGAGCAGAGTCACTGCTCATCGCCAGTCTAGGAGTAGCATCCTATCCGTCTGAGGCATATTTCGCTGTTAAAGCGGCAACTTTCTTCTTTTGATACAAGGGTCCAAAACGAGGCAGTCCCTCTTGTTTGGCCTTCACGTCAAACTGGCGAGGTTTATCCCGTCCCAGTTGAGCGGTCGCACCTTTGCTGCGATCCTGGCGCTCCCCTCCACCGACTCGAGAATCCGATGAGCCCTGTAAAGAACGAGGAGAGTACTGATCAGGGACTTGAAATCGATCAGGAGACTTAAACGCAAATCATAAGTTCGCTCAGAAGATTCAGGTGTCGGTAAACCAGCACGCGAACCCTGCTTCTGTTGTTGCTGCCCCTGTTTTTTGTTTTTCCAGTTCATTTTAGGAAAGAATGGTTGCCCATCCTTTTCAGTTGGGGCTTTTTGTTGAGCTTGAGGATGAGTAAAAGGCTTAATTCCCATTCTATTGCACCCTAAGGTTTTATAAGCTTTAGCAATAATCTTTGGCAATTCGCACTGTTTGTCTGCGTCAACAACATCCTCCAGACATTGCAAGCTTACTGCATCCCCCTTTACATTAGCAAGGATCATGTCGCAAACAATATTGAACACTCCCACCAGTCTCATCCCCAACTCCAGGGACGCCTCGGCCCATGCTCATCCTGAACACGTTTTATCATGGAAGGGAGAACGGTCATGGAGGGAGTGACAAAACACATCGGATATACTACTGCAAACACTCTACCCCAAGTGTTACAATCAGCTAACTCTGGAACAAGGCCTTTAGGTAAACTCATGTTCAGAATCCTGTGTTTCTCCACAGGTGTGGTAGTCGGAAAAAGAGCTACGAGTTGTCCAAATTTTTCAGCAAGCCAATAAGGTAATTTGTCCTTATTTTGCGGACGCTTGCCCATCACTGAATTAATCATGACAGGACTGATAACTACACCACCGGGTCCCGGTGGTTGTGCTGCAACTCCAGGTGGTCCCACCTGCATGTTGTACGACATGAACTGTATAAGAGCTCTATGTACACATATTAATGAAGTGTGTAATACGTGAAGCTCTGCAACTGGAACAATAAATTAATTTGGATGTGGGGTATACCCAGCCAAAACAGGCCACGTGGCCCCATCAATTGACAAGGAGCCTAAACGGACCGCTGTTACAGGGTGAGGAAGGGCCCCATTAAACCAAATGGTATGCTGCCAAGCCGTTAACTGAATTTCAAGAGATCTCTAAGGTCGATAATCCTGCGGAAGTGTGGTGGCAATATATTCCTGAAAGAAATTATAATTTCCATCCACTGCCGGAAAGGTTCGATCGTCAGGACAGCTTTGAGCGAGGATGCACTCATTACCGGCATATCAACATGACGCCGTTTAATCGGCAGTAATAAGGGAATAATTACAAGAGGGCACCGCATCAGCTGCACTGTTTGTAAGGCAGGACAGCCTCAAGTAAAGAGTCACTTATGACCGGTAAAGAAGAGTCATTGATAATATGTTGAAAAGGTGCCTGTAGACCAGGTTTTGTCTAAGACTTTTCCAGTGGCAAATAAAAATAAAAAGAAAGAGCCATCATATAACTTTGAGAACGATAGCAAAGACCTTCATTGTCAGTAGGCAACATACTTCACAAGAGTAACCACTGTGACGGAGTCCTGAGGAATGCCTAGCCGATATGCGTTGTTTCTCAACAAACCGCCAGTTTCTGTATATTATATTATTGTGACGAATGGTTGCTAATATGAATTTTTCCTTTGATTGTGTTTATAAGGAGATAGCCAATCAAGTCAAATTGAAGTGAATACGTCAAAATCATGTTCCCTATCATATAGAACATGGAATTCTTGTAATATATCCATCGTCACATTAAGAAAACAGATGTGGTTGACAAATGTATATTAATGTTGTAAATATACTCATTTATACTTTTCTGTTCACAAAATAATTAACTTATAAAAAAATCTTTTTAACAAAAAAAGGAAAAAGAATATTATCAATAAGGAAAAAATAAATGTGTCAATCTATTTTTGGAACTATCTGTGTTCTTCCTTTTTGGTCTAGAGTTATTATGTAACCTAGTTGTTAAATACACTGTGCCCGGTGTTTTTGCTTTTCCAAGTAGTCTTTTCCCTGCCAGGGTATTTTTATCTTTAATCCAGGGGCCCCGTTAGTTTACAACAACAAAAAAAAAGGAATGATAACTACACCACCGGGTCCCGGTGGTTGTACTGCAACTCCAGGTGGTCCAACCTGCATGTTGTACGACATGAACTGTATAAGAGCTCTATGTACACGTATTAATGAAGTGTGCAATACGCGAAGCTCTGCAACTGGAACATTAAGATAATTTGGATGTGGGGTATACCCAGCTAAAACAGGCCACGTGGCCCCATCAATTGACTAGGAGCCTAAACGGACCACTATTACAGGGTGAGGAAGGGCCCCATTAAACCAAATGGTATGCTGCCAAGCCGTTAACTGAATTTCAAGAGATCTCTAAGGTCGATAATCCCGCGGAAGTGCAGTGGCAATATATTCGTGAAAGAAATTATAATTTCCATCCACTGCCAGAAAGGTGACTTAAGAATAAAATACCTCGAAGCGGTAAGCTGCATCCGCTTCAACAACAAAAATAAGAGCAGAACCAGCATTAGGGACTCCATGGTGAGTCAAATAAGCTGTGACTGGAGCACGGTTAGGAGCCGTTATGGCAACCCCCATTTTGAAAAGAATATAATAACAACCGGCGAGCGATAGCCCAACACTGGGCTTGAGAAAGAGAAACCCTTTTTAAAATTCTAGCTTGAAAAACCTATAATATTTCAACAATTGGAGGCTACACCCTCACATCCGTCTCCGGAAACAGAAGTGAGGGGATTGTGTACAAGCACTACTCTGGAGTCTCGCACATAAGTACCAGACCAAACGTTGGCGGCATCACGTTGTGGGGATTCTGCACATACACAGAAATATGCGCAGGAAAAGAGGACCTCGGTGTGTAGGGGCTAAGCCTTCCTACCACCTCAGTACCCAAAATCCCAGAATCGACTAGCTATAGTGTCTCATTCGGTCTCCTACACAATCACGAAGGTACAAATGATTAGGCAACCCAGAACACAACACTCCCGACTCTCTCAGGAATCGCGGTAGCAAGACATACCCTTTCGCTCACTCACTCGTACTTTGTCCACTATAAGAATTGACAAAGTCACTGTTATAGTTCAAAATGCTTATTTTAACTATAGTGCTCTATAATGCAGTATACAAGCTACTACCAGCAGGAAAACGCATAAAACTAAAACAGTTAGCATTGTAGCAAGTCCATAGACTATGAAAGGGGATGTCATCATATGCAGACAGTGTATAATGGACTATAAGGCCTAACCACCCTCCCCTTGGAAAGAAGAAGTTTTATTATATAAAGTAAGATCTCTGGGCTTTGTCAGCAGACCCCACACCTTAGTGCCTAGATTGTAGTTTTACATCATATAAACAGCATAGCTCTTCTCCCTGGAAAGGTCCTTCTGCAAGTGTGTGTTAAACCAACATGCAACCCCGTAATATCAAAACACGAGTTTCCAGCAGACGCAGCTTTGTAGCATGTTTTGTCTAAGTGCTAGGGACTGACCAGAACAGAAGAACAAGGGACATTGTTTATCGACCTTGCACTTCGTGTTCAGACTAAACTCCAGGAACAGGCAGAGAACGCAAAAAGCAGACTGTTCTCATGTGGAAGGCGCAAACAGAGTCTTTCAAAATAAAGTCCTGTAGTAACGTGCGCAAAAGCAGCATCATGGCAGCAGAGCTCACGCTAATTTAGCGGTGTTGGCAATGACCCCAACAGCCATATGACAGTAGTCCTTCCAAACCTTTTTTTTTTAGGGAATCTTCCATTCTTTTTTCACAAACATAACTACTGAAATCTGGGAATTTTACCGGATACTTGCATTATAGAACTGTAGTTTTGCTCATGAGTTTCCTCTTCACATATACTGCATCCATATTCATTTTTCCTTTCTCCCCTGCGCCTGCTTGGTTGGTGTCTTCAGCATTGTTTAGAGAAAATAAAGGTCTTCAACTACTTATCCACGATAGATGCTTCAACTTTTTCCTCCTTTTGCCTTCCATTACACCACTCACCAATTCTCGCAAGGAAACCACTGGAAATGACAATAAAAGGGCTAAAAAGGACCCAACTTCTCCCATGAAGTCACCATTACCCCTAATGTTAGAGGATATCATGGATGAACTAAGAAACATTGAACCATTTGCTGTGGAGAATAATGCGACTCTCCAGAGAATACGGTCACATCTAAACTCCAGGCTCATAGAGGTTGAACAACGAGTTAGTGACGCACAGGATGTTATGGCTAAAGTGGCATCTCTTTTTAAGGAGGTCACAGCTCTGCAGAAGCAGAAATTGACTTAGGTAAAATAGGTGCAATAACTTGAGAATATATGGCATTTCAGAAAGTTCAGAGAGGTTTGACATCATCTTCTGCCTGAAGGACAACATTCCTAAAATTGTTGGTTTACAGACATCCTCTGTCCTCAATATCCAGGGAGCTTATTTTTTTCTTTTATTGTAAAATCTTTATTGGTATTTCGTTCTTATGCAAGGTCCTTACATCATGATAGCAACATTACAGGTGGTCAGTACATTGATTGCAAGCCTTTCTGTTCCCGGGTTTTATTACATCGGATGGAAACCTGAATTATTACACAACATCCATCTTTGTATCTGGGGGTGACGTATTATACAGCCTATGGGATCATATGTTATTCCCTGCAGAACGTACTATTACTTTTGTGGACCTGTTATATTGGTGTTGGGTAACACGGTCAATTGTGCTTTCTTGTATTATAAACATAACTCTTTAACGTGGGTAATTTGAACCGGGACTCACTGTATAGTAGTGTTCGTTTATTTATGAGGGCTAGTTGGTCCAATGGGCTTCGTCGGTCGCTCGGTTCTGTAGTGCAGGGTGCGAGTTGCGCAAGGCTATGTAGGGGGTGGTGGCTGCTTTATGCGTTCAGGGGGGTATTCTGTGCGCTCTCCCGGCGTGCCTCCTCTACTGGGGGTGTAGTAGCCTGCATGGGTGGTTCAGCTGTTCCTACCTGTTTGAAGGCATGGAGCAGTGCCACCAATTGCATGGAAATAGGATGCTTGCGGGTACCTTGGATTTCTTCCAATCTAAGCACCTCCTACTCTGAGGCCCCCCACTTTTTAACCGCAGCCCGCCATGCCTCGGCCAATGGCCCCCCCGGCGCTCTCCAATGCATGGCTATGCATCTCTTCGCCAAGAGGATCCCTAGGGAGACAAAGCATGTCTCCACTTTTTGGTGCTTTTCGGTACTTGCCTACGCCCAGAGCACAGACCTCCATTGTATTGAGACCCGTACGCCCGGTTATCTCTAGCAGAGTAGCATGTATCGTGGTCCAATATGTGTGAAGTGCCGGACAATTCCAGAACATGTGGAGGAAGGAGGCCCCGGGCATCTAGGGCAGGTGAAGTGTGAGTTGGGGTAATAACGCTTAAGCATTCCTGGGGTCAGATATGCACGATGAAGCATGTGGTATTGTATGTTTTTACGGCAGTTGCGGGGCACCTTTTTCGGGAACTCAAGTGCTCGTTCCCACTTTTTATCATGGAGGGGGTCGTTGGAACTCTGCTTCCCATTTTTCCTGTAGAGGGACTAAAGTGGCCACGCCAAAGCTCTCGCACCGCTTTGTATAGCCATGTCACTAAGTGTCGTCCTGGACCCATCTGTAAGATAGTGTGTAGAACTGGGTGTGTTGCTTGTTCTGTGTCTATTGTGCACCACATTCTTCGGTACTCCATTAACAGTTGTCTGTGTATGAAGAATTGCCCATTTGGAAGGTCCGTGCCGGCGGTGAGGTTGGCAAATGTCTGCAATTGACCGTTTGCATACAAGTCGACCGCTTCCTTGATTGCTTGCTCGGTCCAGATGCGCAGTGCACGTTCTGTGTAATGAGTTAGGCCTCTATGGAAAACCAGCAGTGGCTGTATGGGAGAGTATAAAGGGGCAGAGTGGCTATTTTTGTGTATGTGTTTCAGGCATGCTTGTGCTACTGTTATCTGGAGTGGACAATCTTGTATAGACTAGGTACCTGGTAGTAGCATGCGGTGTATAACTGGGGATGTAACCGGTCCCGCCATTGTGTGTGTCTCCGTCAATGCTCAGCCAGAAAGTAAGCCTCAAAGGAGGGTGCACCTAGTCCTCCTTGATCCAAGGGCAAATGTAATTTGGTGAGGGCTATTCATCAGCAGCCTATGCCCCAGATGAGGGACACCAGAAGGGTATCCATTCAGAGAACTTATTGTATAGTTTTTCTACATCCCTCATCGTTAAGTTCAGCCAAAGAATTCACACCTATTTCCTATGATATTCTGAACTCCACAAGTTATTTCTGCTGTTAAACAATGCAGGCAACTTTTGTAGTCAGGCCATAAGCTCTTCTTCAACCAACACGTTGCCAGAGCGACTGCTAATAGACGGAAAGAATTTATGGATTTACAGTCGACTTTCACATCCATGAAGGACGAATTACTCTCTGGTAGAGACACAGTCTAGCTGCAGATTCCTTAACTTAGAATATCCCCAGGCGTCAGACTGGATCCGGAAAACTTTCCGCAGCAGCACCTCTGCGCGCCGGGGGACGGCGCCGCATGGCTCCGCCCTGACGATGTCCACGGACATGACGTCAGCGGAGCCATATATGCCCCTCCCAGGGCGCTGACGTCAGTTTTCGTTGGAAAAACTTTTCCGCGCCACAACGCAGAGCCACCACCAAAGACTGTGAGAGTATGGGAACAGTGTGCGTAAAGAATGAGAAAGGAAAACAACTTGAATGGTGAAAAACAGCACCATAAAGGATAGTGCTAGGCACTGTATACTGCAAAATAATGAAGGGAAAGAGCAGAGCACCGCTCTGAGAAGCAACCCCGCAAAAGTGAAGGCTAAACCCTACCCGGAGGAAGAAGAAGATGTGAAAAAACATCATGGCAGACGACAAAGTCTGCAACCACAATATATAACCGTGAAGGACACCAAGTCCGGAACCCATGAGCAAAGAGAATCCACCACAAGATGGCACCAGAAAGGGACGTCTTATCCCCAGTAAGAGACCTATAGACAGAGGCAGAGCTAATATACTTCAAACCAATGGACCCCAGTGGAGGTAAGAGACACCAAGGCGATTGAGAAGGGGATAGCGGCGGGAGGGGAACCATGAGTAGATCCCATAGTGAACAACCCAGGGCGTAGGGATGTAAAAGGACACGTGACACATGGGCATACCGCCGAATCACGAGAATGGGCGGAGTAGAGCAAGCAAAACAGCATGAAGCATTCCGTGTAGGAGTGAAGCGAAAGATGTCAACCCGCAGAAAGACAAAGCTACCCGGAGGGAGGCGAATGCAGGAAGCCCAACCTGAAAAGATCCTCGCAGAACGGGGAGGATGGCAGGCGTTAAGGAATCTGCGGCTAGACAGTGTCTCTACCAGATACATTATTACCGAAGATAATTAACTCGTCCATCTGATAGAGACATCTAGCCACAGATTCCTTAACTTAGAATAGATACCAAAGCCATACCCATAAAGGAGGCTGGTCTGCGACTGAACCCCACCAAGTTCCCAAGAGAACTTAGCCGTCAGCAAGGTGACGAAACATGGTGGGGACCGCAAGCCAGCGCAGCCACACCAGACCACGAAGCTCTGAAAAGAGCCGGAAACAATGGGAGGCAAAGGCACCACAAGCCGTTAAAAAACAGCACGAACACCCCAGTACGCAAAGCGGGTTGAGAGAAAGAAAGCATAAGCTAGAAATGTTGGTGCGGAAGTGAGAGTTCATGGCTTTGAAAGAAGAGGAACTGAGCCTAGGGTCCGATGGATCCGCAGGATCCGATGTGTCGACTGTAAGTAAAACCTAGAGAGATGACAAACAGGTATGACAGGGTCAGCACATACTGGTCCAGTATGCACAACAGTGGAATAAAAGCACTGTCGAACCCGCACCAGCCAAAATACGTGGGGCTGCAGTGGCAGGATGCCGGCCCATGGCCAGCAAGTGTTGGTAGTACCGAAACACAAGACACTCCAGTACACAGTCACCCTGTCACAAGACATGTGAGAGGGCTGACGGCAACAAGCAGAAGCACCCAAAACAGAACTACAGTAAAAATGATAAGCATGTGGAAGACAGGCACACACATAAGCATACCGTGTGGGCGCTAGAACCACACGAAGCATAGGAGAAAAAAAATCTGTAGGGTAGAGGGAGCAGCCCAGATGTGAAGGATGCATTAGCAAGCAGGCCACCGGTAAATAGGGGTATCTGGCAAGCTGGACACCCACACAAGAGCTCGTAGAATGAGCAGATCAGGGCGAATACCACGGACACCGCAGGAAGGAACGTTGCCTGCGCAACTCTGCTGTGTGAAGAGCACAGAGCAGATATAGATTAAGAAGATAATGAATGATGTGTTACATAATACAAGACTATGGTACACGAAAAGTACCAACAGTCATGTGGAAGCAGAATTGGACAGGACAATGTCCGGACCCGTAAGCGACATCAGCCACCCACCCGGGAGGAGCCACGGTGCCCTGCTAGACAGATGAGGATATGGAGCCAGACCCAAGAAGCGAGTATCCTGAAGAGAACACTCCCCTTGAGAGTGTTACAGCAGGAACCCAAAGCAGAAGTGTGGAAAACATCTGTGCGGAAAGCAGCATGGAAAGAGGAAAAACTCCTGTTGGGGAAGTGTCCAGAAATGGAGGGCACAAGGCAATGTACAGCATAGACGTACATGGCGAAGACGCCACCTTCACGAACAAGTCCAGATATGGCTGAAGTACGAGAAACTATTACCCATCACGAAGAGGGAAGGGTAGAACCAGCACCGCAGAAGAGGAAGAAAGAACGCAAACACCCTATGATAGTGAATCATACCAGAGTGCACTCCCAGTACGCGCAAACACTAAAGAAGCGTGCCGCACAGCGGCTCTGCCCTGGCGCTAAATGATGGCAGGGCGTCAGCTGTGGAAGAACTGTGCATGAAAGGAACAGAACAAGGGACACAAGGGTCAGTGGCAGGCGAAAAGAAGAGCAGCCAACATGGACAAAGAGGAGCACAGCGATGCTGAAAAATGCCCCTGTGAAAGGCAGGCGAGGCAGAAGCCTCATGGTAAGAAACGTATACCGATGGTTCGAAGTATTACCAGTAGACCACAACCTTAATTGAAAATGCAATAGAGCGACGCCAACCTGTGGGTCGCATACAGCAGAAAGAGAAGACAGAGGGATCCACAGAAGATCTTCTGTTAGGAATACTCCACAGGAGCGTACCAAGCCTTCCTTGTAGGAAGGCAGCTACACAACAGCTATTAAATACCTCACATAGAGTAAATCTTAACCCCGGCAAGAGGGCCTCCTCTGGAGCCAAGCTCACAGTTAGAGGACTTCAAAGAAGGCAGAACCAGCTGACCAGCCATACCGACCAATGGAAACATGTCAGAGCATCCGCCCAGACCATCTGGGTATTATGTCATGAACCCAGGGTCCAAAACAAAGAAGGCAATGCAGCCTTCAAGAAAAAGCAACATAAAATCACACAGCTTGTGACAAAGACAGGCCACAAGGTCGAGAAAGCCTGGCCGCAAGGGCCAGCAAATCACGGGAGACGAGACAGGAGGCGGGAGACCGCTGAATCAGGGAGACAATCAAAAAGGTCAACACCATTGAATAGTAGATCCTGCAGAGCGTCCCGAACGTTATCGGGAAAATGACTATTGCACAGCCAAGCATGGCGGCGCAAAGCAACCGACTGGGCCATTGCTCTACTAACAGAGTCGGCAGCGTCCAGGGCTGATCGAATGGAATATTATGCCAATCCGCGGCCATCAAGAAGAAGACGATTCAAGTCAGCTCGGGGCCCTTCTGGGAGAGAAGGAAGAAGGAGCTCAACCAAGTCCCAAAGGGAGCACGTGCGAACACGCAAGACGTGTTTAAGGCACGGATGCCCGCACTGGCGGAGGCAAAAATATTGCACCCACATGTCGCCAGCCACCGAGACTCCCTAGTGGGAGGGAGCAACGGCAGAGCGAAAGAAGGCTGCAAGGCGAATGCCGCCTGGACAACTAGACCCTGAGCCCTAGGGTGAAGGGACAAGCAAACCAGATCGTCTGGGGCTGGGAGATGCCGGCGAGCAATGGCTCTATCCACAGGGTCACCAGAGGAGGGCCGTGCCCCGGTACCAAGCATATCATCAAACAAGGACCCGCCAAGGGGCAGTAAGGCTCCATGTCCACAGGCTCTATGTGTAGGAGATCCAGTAAAGGATCAGTGGGTAGGGAAACCCCAGGGGGCTGCAAGCGGAGAATATTCGCAGCCCTGCCAACAGCTCTCGCGAAGGCCGCACTAGCCTCCGTCGCAAGCCTGGAAGGCGACAACAAACCATCGGTTGGGGACGGTTAAAGGCTAACCCGACCACTAGAAAAAAAAGGCAGAGCAGCCTGGGATTGATCCAAAGGCCAAGGAACACTAGGCACCTGCACCACGGGGGCTGTGAAACGACCCTGGCTTGGTGAGCCCAATGGGGGCACATCCTCCAGCAATAGAGGAGGCACCGGTCGACATCGGCTGGACGTCGAGTACCTCCAGAGGGGAGTCGATCCGGACGCGGATGGACGGCGACTCAACCTCCACCGGCAGGGAGGAAGGAGATCGACAGGGCATCGAACTCGGTGCTGCCGACGACAGCGCAGGAAGCCATACGGAGCTATGCGTTGACTGGACGGACGGGCTAGACTGACGACTGGGATGCCCCTTCGAGCCGTGTCCCGTCCACGTCGTATCGACTTCGGAGCTGAAGTCGATGCACTCAGCCGGTGCCGAGGACAAAGCCGCCGGTCAAGACCCGACATGAGTGCCTTCCTCCTCTGTGGGACCGGTAGGCGCACCAGGGAGAGGGGGTAACCCAAAGAATGACTGGAGAGCCTTTGAATAGTCCTCCATTTGGGACTGTGTCGCTCCGACACCAGGGAAGGGTGGGTATGGAGGAGACGACTGCAGGGTGCCAGTGCCTGGCAAGGACCGAGAGCAGTGGGCCCCAGTGTCACGTTTTCGAGAGGACGACCTCCGCGACTTGTGCTTACCCGTCTCTGAACGGCATCCGCGGGAACGGCCCCTTGAGCGGACCTGATCCCTAAGGGAGATCGATGGCGTGAAGGTGCAGGACCGGACATCCTGGCGGCCAGCAGCTTCATACGACACTCCCGGAGGGACTTCGGTTTCATCTGTTGACAGGCGTCGCACTCTTCGGAGTCGTGGTGCACTCCCAGGCACCACATACAAATAGCCTGCGGATCCGTGACAGACATTTGCCCTTTGCAGGTCTCACACGCCTTAAAGCCCGAAGGCATCGCACACTGTTCCGAGACCCCGAAGACGTCGCAAAAAATGCCTGAAAAACAGGCCAAGGAACCGCTGGTTTTTCTGGAGCCGCGTTGGGACGCGGAAAAGAAGAAAACTGACGTCAGTGCGCCGGGAGGGGCATATATGGCTCCGCTGACGTCACGTCTGTGGACGACGTCATGGCAGAGCCGTCCGGCGCTGTGCAGAGGTGCTGCTGCGGAAACTTTTCCGGATCCAGTCTGACGCCTGGGGATATTTTAAGTTAAGGAATCTGGGGCTAGATGTCTCTATCAGATTGCTAGGTATGGTCTCTTCCACCTTTGCCTCTTCAAGGTTACTTATAAAGACAAAACAGCACTTTTGATTACCCTGCTGACTTAAGACAATATATTCATACCCATAAGGAAGAAGCAATGGACCATGGCAAAACTTGAACTCTCTCTTTTTTTATTTAGGTATTGGTTACATACTATGTTGCTTAGTTTTCATATTCCTTTAATTTCCTCATAGGTTTAGTTCAGTCGGACTGCAATACTCTTTGTTCCTGCATCCCCTTGTCTGCATCTACCCTACCTCCCAGATCATTGTCATGTCCCTGTCCGTAACTTTTTTCTTATATTTTGATTTCATGGTCTGGGTCACTCCTTGTGGTTTTAGTTATTTACTGGGTTCTAGTATCTATTTCTACACCACATCTCTCTTCAGTTTCTAAGTTTTGAGGGGTCTACTTTGGGTCGGCCGCGTTGCTCCCGCTCCGCCCCTAAACCTTCTTTTGTGATATCTCGCCCTGTTGCACAAGTTACTACTTGTGTAACGATATATCAGTACGATACATTAGTTAGTGATAGATTCCTTACCTTAGAATATCCCCAGGCGTCAGACTGGATCCGGAAAGTTTTCTGTAGCAGTACCCCTGCGCGTTAGTAGGTGGCATCGTGCAGCTCTGCGTCAGTCACTGGCGTCGTAAGCGCCGAGATGACGTCATGGAGACTACTTAGGCGCCACCCATGCGCGCTGACGTCAGTTCTGTACACGACTTTCCGTGCCAGGAACGCAGAGCCATGCAAGAAACTGACCACTGTTGCCAAGAAAATAGGGCCCTGAAAGGGATGACCTTAACGCTAGAAATCTGTTCGCAGAACGGGGAGGATGGGTGGGGCGGTAAGTAATCTATCACTAGCTAATGTCTCTTACAGATATATCATTACACAAGTAGTAACTTGTGCATCTGAAAGAGACACGTTAGTGATAGATTCCTTACCTTAGAATAGATACTCCAGCAATACCAACCCTGGTGGTGGGTCTGTGAAAAGATTACACCAGAAAGTCACGGAGCACAGACCGGCCAAAGAAGGCATCCCTCTGGACTTGACTGTCGAGGCAGTAATGCTTGGTAAACGTGTGCAGCGAAGCCCACGTAGCTGCCTGACAAATGTCCTGCAAGGGGACGCCACGTTCCAAGGCAGTAGTGGTTGCCATGGTCGAATGGGCACGCAGCCCCACAGGAGGCTCCTTCTTAGCCAAGGAGTAACATGCTTTGATGCACAGAACAACCCACCGCGAGATGGTCCGTTTGTGCACAGCCCGACCTTTTTTGGCGCCCACGTAGCCAACAAAGAGCTGGTCATCCACCCGGAACTGCTGCGTACGCTTCAGATAGAACGCAAGTGCACGTTTTGGGTCCAGATGGTGCAGCCTCTCCTCCTCTGTTGAGGGATGCGGAGGCGGAAAGAAGGTGGGCAAAGTGATGGTCTGCCCGATGTGGAAGGCCGTGACAACCTTTGGCAAGAAAGAAGGACGGGTCCTCAAAACCACCTTGTCCGGATGAACCAAAAGGAAAGGAGGCTTGGAAGAAGGAGCCTGGAGCTCACTCACTCGTCTGACAGAGGTGATAGCTACCAGGAAAGCCGTCTTGAGAGTGAGAAGACGCAAAGGACAGTTATGAATGGGCTCGAATGGAGCGCACATCAGATAGGTCAAGACAAGGTTCAAGTCCCATTGAGGCATTATGAACGGCACGGGCGGAAACGTGTGCGTAATGACTTTTAGGAAACGGTTAACAACTGGGGACTTAAAAAGAGAAGGCTGATCTGGAAGCTGTAAAAAGGCGGAGATAGCTGAAAGATAACCTTTGATAGTGCCCAGAGCAGAGCCCTGCCGGGCCAAAGAAAGAAGGAACAGAAGGACTTCAGAAAGAGTAGCAGAAAGGGGATCCACAGCCTTCGCTGTGCACCATGCCACAAACTTGTTCCACTGGCAGGCGTATACCGTTTTAGTGGAGGGACACCTGGCTGCCAGAATGACATCACAGACTTCGGGAGGAAGATCGAAAGCTGTCAACTGTCGCCACTCAATCTCGACGCATGGAGGTGGAGGCTGAACAGGTTCGGGTGGAGGACCGTCCCCTGCTGTTGCGACAGAAGATCCTCCCGAAGAGCCAGATGGATCGGGGGCTTGACTTAGTAGCTTGGGATACCAGTATCTTCGTGCCCAATCCGGCGCCACAAGGATGACTTGGGCCCGGTGGTGCCGAACCTTCTTCAGCACTCTGGGCAGAAGTGGTATAAGTGGAAAGGCGTACAATAGACCGCAACTCCACTCGCGATGAAAAGCGTCGCCGAGCGAGCGCTGCCTTGGAAATTCCAATGCGCAGAAATGATGACATTGCGCGTTCTCTTCAGTGGCGAATAGATCTAACCAAGGCTCTCCCCACTGCTGAAAGAGACCTTGCACCACGTCCGAGTGCAGACGCCATTCGTGATCCATCAAGCACCGGAGGCTGAGTTCGTCCGCCCTGGCGTTCAGAGAACCTGCCAGGTGTTGAACCACCAAGATAATGCCTTGATGTTCAAGCCACGTCCAGAGGCGCAGAGCCTCCTGACAGAGTCCAAGACCCCACCCAGCCCCGTTTGTTGCAATACCACATGGCGGTGGTGTTGTCCGTTAACACCTGCACCATACTTTCCCGGACAGAGGGAAGAAATGCCTTCAGTGCAAGTTGGGTCGCCTGAAGCTTCAACATATTGATATGGAGCCGGGACTTCGCCAGAGACCAGAGGTCTCTGATCTCCGCCTCTCCCAAGTGGCCTCCCCATCCCAGGAGGGACGCATCCGTCACCACTGTGTGCTCCCGTTGGGGAAGGGAGATGGGATCTGCCACTGACCCAATCGTGATTCGTGAGCCACCACTCCAACTGCTGTGCAGTGCCCTCCGAGATCTGGACATGGTCGGACAGGTTTCCCTGATGTTGCGCCCACTGGAACTTCAGGTCCCATGCAGAGCCCGCATATGCCATCTGGCATGTGTCACCAGCAGGATGCAGGAGGCCATCAGGCCCAGAAGCCGGAGGGTCATCCTGACTGTAAGGCTGAAAGATCGGAATCATAGCCTGAATATCCCGGACTCGCTGCTCGGGAGGATAAACCCGAAACAGCGTCGAATCCAGAACCGCTCCAATGAAGGGGAGCTTCTGAGAGGGACTCAGGTGCGACTTCGGCAAGATGATGGAGAACCCCAGCAAATGCAGGAGGTCGGCCGTAGTGTGAAAGTGGGTGACGACTGTCTGGGGCGAGCCCCCATTCAACAACCAGTCGTCGAGGTAGGGGAAGACTGACACCCTCGACCTGCGCAGATGAGCTGCGACCACCGCCATCACTTTCGTGATCACCCGAGGCGCTGGTAAGGCCGAAGGGGAGCACGGCAAACTGAAAATGCTTGCGGCCTACTGTGAACCGTAGGTAATGCCGGTGGGCCAGCAGGACAGGGATGTGAAAATATGTGTCCTGCAAGTCCAACGCTACCATCCAGTCTCCAGGGTCGAGGGCAGCTAAGACCGGAGTCAGAGTCAGCATCTTGAACTTCTCCTTCCAGAGGAAGCGATTGATGTCCCGGAGGTCCAAGATAGGACGCAGACCCCCTTTGTCCTTCTTGGGGACCAGAAAGTAGTGGGAATAACAACCACTCCCTATCTCCGGTCCAGGAACGCACTCGATGGCCCCCTTGGCCAAGAGGGCCGTGACTTCCTGTCGGAGAAGAGCCAAGTTATTCCCCGACATGCGGTGGCACCGAGGTGGCATGGCAGGAGGGGAAGACTGTAAGGGAAGGGAGTAACTGTGGCAGATTATCTGCATCACCCATTTGTCTGATGTAATCTCGTGCCAGTGAGGGAGGTGGTGGCGGATCCTGCCACCCACCGGCGTGGGGTGCTCCCTGACGCTCAGATTAGGAAGGTTTGGAGGCGGAAGCAGCAGGGGTGGAGGTGGACGGACCCACACGCTGGTTCCCCGACCCGCCACTGCGGAAACCACGACCCCGGCCGCGCTGGGGCTGGTTCTGCACAGGCTTAGGGGACGGGCGTGCCTGACTGCCTCTACCTTGGCCACGAAAGGAACAAAAACCAAGAGAGGTCGAACTCTTAGTAGAAAGGCCCAAGGACTTGGCCGTAGCCCGCGAATCCTTAAAGCGCTCCAGGGCACTGTCAGCCTTGTCACCAAACAGGCAGGTGCCATCAAAGGGCATGTCCATGAGCAAGCTTTGGACATCGGGCGAGAACCCAGTCGAACGCAACCAGGCGCAGTGGCGGCTGGTGACATTTGAAAGTGGTAGGGCGTAAAGTTATCGTGGTGAGCGAGCGACCTGGGGGTTCCTCCACCGAGAAAATGTTGAAAAAAGAGTGGATAAATGGAGCATTTTCAAGCAAATTTGAGGAAGCAGGAAGGTTGATAGAGCACTTGCAAAAGCGTTATGACACCATCTGTAACAACATCCTCATATTTCATCAACATCACCCCAACACTATTGCAATGTATGAAAGATTTGAAGACACACTTCTTTAAAGAATAGTACATCACAATGAAGAAACAAATCACTGGAGGAGCCACTGATTCATGATGCAAGTAATAGAGGACAAAATGTGTCAGAATGATGACACACATTTTAATAGACTGAACAAAGTGAATTCTCTTAATCAGCAGGACATGCTAAGCTACAAAAGACTATTTCTAATGCAATCTGTTGCACCAGCCTTGGCACCAAAGCACTTTATGCTCCTTCTACAGATATTAAACAGAAGAGAGGTACCCTCCGCTGCACTTGATCGAAACTGGCTGTGCCCAGGTGCAAACCGCTTTATTACATTTTAGGCAAGGTACTCCTTGCAGTCCAAGGAGACTCGACTGTGGCATGTACTCAAGTTGACCATGTGTACTGAGACGGAAATAAAATCTCAAAACGCATCTTTTGTGACTTTTTTGTGCACCTACTCTAAGACAGACATAACTTTTACTTAAGGCAAGCCAGTTTTCAAGATTTTGCTAGACAACTATTCATACACAAGCATCAGATTTGCATGCTCTTTAGAATGGCCATACCACTGAACCACGCCTTTTCACTTTTAAATCCCAGGCAAGGCAGAGATATTTTGCCAGATCACAGTTATTACATGGTGGATTAAATACTTTCCCCAGGTGGCTAGAGTAGACAAAGATGCCCATGCTATGCATCCACAGTCCCAAAAATAGCAGGCATTTTGTTTTATTCTTGCAACAGGGGGCAAAAACCACAGCAATGTGCAAAAAATTGATTGCCAACCGACTGTCGATGTTCTTGTTATATTCCTGGTACCGAGTTAGCAAGCCCCGTTAGCTAGCCCCCATCAAAATGTTCTTGCTGCACTGAGCTATTGACTCGGGACAAATAATCACTGTGTAAAGTGTGCTTTATGTCCCCCCCCCCCACTACCCCTCCCCCCATGACCCTGGCGGCCTCGCGCCTCCGGTGTGACCCTGGGCACCATCTGCTCCTCTCACCTCTCCCTGACTCCAGGGTTCCCGACCGAAGGTGTGAGCATTCACAAACGGCCAGTTGTCGCTGCTGGCTGGTTCCTGGAGAGACCGCCGGGGTGTAGCTTGTGGTGTGGGTGTGAATGTGGGAGGGGTGCAAATGCCAGCACTTAAGCGGCGAACACACACACCTGCCTCTGCATGTCAACAAAGACACAAAATGGAGAATCACAAAGACAGAGCACTGGGCTGAAGCCAATGAACGCACTTATCGCCCTCGCGATACTTGTCTGACTCTGGTGGTCATCTCTGTTGCATTGTGTATCACCTAGCGCTCTGAAGTATCCTACGGGAAAACCTCCAAATAAATGAGGACATACTGGGGACGCAGCACAGATCTTATCTTGAGAGTGTTGATGTGCGACAGGAAGGGCAGAACACAAGCTTGTGAATGACGGAGGCAAACTGAGGGCACATCACAGGCCTGGAGAGGGATACTGCTGGCGAAATAACTGAGGGCCTAACACGTTGCACATACCAAGTGTTCATATGGCACATACCAGAATTCAGGCGGGCAACTAGAGCCAAATTTCGGGGGGAGGGGGGCTGAAAACGATTTGGGGGGGTGGGGTGGGGGGTGCTAAGTCTTCCAGCCATAGGCAGATTGGCTGTAAGAAGGGGGGAAAAGGTGCACCGCACGTAGTTGTATAATATAAAACAAAAGTGCTCTCACCCCTGCCGGGCACAATCCGCTGTGACTGCAGTATATACTTTGCGCCAGTGCTGGTTTCGCTCCTGAACAGCCAACGTGAAACCTGCTGCGCGCTGATTCTCCCAGAAATTAAATCGGAGCTGCGTAGACGACAAACTCTTCCACAGCCCACTCCCCGAGCTTTCAACATCCAATCAGCATGAAGGGAGTGCTTCTGTTGTTGCCACCCACTTCACTTTGTCCATGTAGGCCAGCCCTGCCCCTTACCATTTATTTCAATGGCGCTCTGCTGAAAACGCCTGGGCTTCAGCATAAGCGCCCCATTGAAAAGTAAACCATTGCTGCTCCCTCCGGCCACTCCCATCATCCTGACATCACTCTCCTCGTGTGTATCTTGAGGGCGAGCAATAGCCCTCGCCCTGGCCAGCACATGCGCCGGAGGACTCCTCTCTGACCTCACTCCTCCCTTCAAAAAAAAAAAATAGAATTTTTATTGGAATTAGCAGGAAGCAGTGAGCGCTTAAATTTAAAGCTGCTCAATGGTGTTCATCATTCTCTCTGTTCTCCCGGATGGTAGTAGGGCACGCCTCTTTCGCCCGTTAAAACCAGCCGCCTCTTGTCTCCAGTACCCGATCCTCGCCGAGTTTAGTGGGGCGACACCCCTTTCGCCCCTATGCACCAGCTGCCACTGACCAGGCGTGACGTCGCAACGCCACAGTTGTGGAAATCACCCTGCCCAATGAGTCAGCGGTGTCCAACCCACACCGAATGGCGAACTTAGCCGCATCCTTACCCTCAGCAATTGCCTGAGAAAGGACAGCCTGCACCTCCTCAGGACACTGAGGCAACGTTTTTATCCACCGGGGCCTCTGTGGCCGGCCTCGACCAAGTGCCCAAGAAGATGCCGGTATGGGGGTCATTGAAGGGAAGCAACGGATCCGACGAAGTAGACGCCGTCTGGAGCACCTTGGTGAGGAGGTTGGTCTTGAGGGCCATTGTGGGGAGGTCAAGATTGAGGGCCTCGGAGCAGGAGCCTAGCGCGCAACCAAGATGGCCGCGTAGGTGCGAGGCTCCCGAGGACCTCCGTGACCTTGAGGAAATATGAATTTTATGATCAGATTATGTCCCCTATCTTAGACCCCAACGGCTCCATGTACATGCTACAAGTACATGTATGTTCCCTCCAGTTCCAGTTATGAAGACGCAAATACATGTGCGTCCACCGTCAACATGTCCTCTTTCAGATCCGGAAGCAATGAATCAATCACCTAATGATTGACGCTGCGCACTGTGCTAATTGTGAACTACGTCACTAGTGAATAATCTCAGTTCGCAAAAGTTTACAAGAAATTATTATTCAAAAAACATCCAACACAGATACTCGTTTAAACATATATTTTCAACATATATGCTGGCTATGGTTTCAGATAAATAATAATGACATTAGTCATGTCTCAACATTTTTACAGAGAATGATAAACAACTGTCATAAACGATACACAATATAATATTTGAACATGCCACATAACATTTCATGAGATCACGTGAAAATGCTTGTGATGAGCCCAATGCATTTCGGGACTTGGTTGTCCCTTCGTCAGGGGCGTTCTGTAGAAAAAATACATAACGTTATACATACAGTACATTGTTACCCTGTTTTCACGAAGAAAAAAAGATACATAGTAACAGATTACATGATTCACATGGTCCTAATAATACAACCGTGATATTTTATGTTAGTCAATCCACGTTTCTTTTTTTAAAAGATAACCACGAGTCTAACCAGAAGGAATACCATCACCCAACAGTGCACATGAAAAGAGTTTTTATAATAACCATGGCTCCCAAAAAAAACATTTGGAAATCAGAATGGATAAAATAAAAGTAAAAAAGTCCAAAACACAGAAGAAATGCTCAGAAAAAACTACGTGTATTCGGCATGTCAATTAGATGAATAATAATACTGGCTCACCTCAAATACTATATAGGTGTGGCATTGATGAGACATGGAACGAAATGAGCAGGTACACTGACGCTAGAAACCAAAAAGAAATGACTCCATGAACACAAATACTCAAATCAACTGACACACTGGTAGGCATTGTTTATATAACATAAACTTACCCCCTGTGAACAGGCGGAAATGTAAATGTTAAAGCGGGTAATGCAGCGTCTGAGTCTCTATAACGGCATGTGAACCCGACGTAAATACTTCGTCTTTAATGAGACATTCTACAGACAAAAATGATAACAGAAGAGAGCGTAAAGAATAATAACTGTTAGCTACCGTTTTTTTAGCTAAACTATGAAGACCTGCAACTCAATGTAAAGCGATAAATGAAACTTACTCCAAACGCGCGACGGAGTGCAATCAGCTACTACCAAGTGGCGTCCTCTCTTCAGCTCGAAAAGTTTTCGACTAGTGAGAACCGCGCCAAATTTAAACCAATTACAGTGGCTGGGCCAATGTGAGGCCCATGATCATAGATAGAGGACTGACAGGTAGCGCCATAGTGTTTGACGTTGAAATAATATTGTTCTCTTGCCAACCCCGCGATGTGCAGAAGTACTCTAAGATCCGCCATGAACGAGTCGGATATTCCGTTCCTAAATATGAAAGGCCACCGACTTTATGTGGTTCACTTTCCATGTTTTACAGTTCAGGCGAGTAGGCCCTGAATTCTGCCATCAAGCCTTTTCCTGCCTTCTGCCTCTGAAAGCTCCAGTCCGAGCCCGCATCTGTATCCATGAACTTTGTCCTACTCCCTGCGCGGCTAACGGTGCCTGATAAGGCCTGTTGCCTGCCAAAAACTGTATTTCACCTTCAAGATTATCTGCTCCGCTCCTCATCCGATGCATTCCTGTCTAGTAAGTTTAGGTAAACATTCTTCCAGCTACCGAGCAAAGGGCCAGGCCTCACTGTCCTCATGCAAGTAATTCATAGCCCCTGTTACCATGGAGGATTCCTGCCCCCTCGCATCTCATGTAGACACTTAGACGCTTGTACACGCACTAACAGTCAGTATAGAATAGATTCCGTCCGAGAGACCTTTCCTTTTGGATAATACAGTTCTTTAAACATAAGATATTAGATATGATTTGGGATTAGGTTGACATGACCCCCCAGACTTCTGTCTCCACATGTAGAGCTAAATGTCAAGTCCCCTTCACCCTCTAGTTGCACGTCAATCACACGTCATGCGGCTGCGCACGCATCTCTGCCAAGTATTTCTGCTGACATTGCAGGATTCTCTTATGGATCCACCCACCTGTGACATCATGTTTAATGACGTTTCTAGTCTACGCCTATGTTTACGCCTTTTAACATTACGTATGTGTATTATTATCTATATTATCAGCTGTTACGCCTCCTGCATCTGTCTTAATGTAATGCTTTTCATATAAATATCTTTACTTGTCAATAATGTATTGCCTTCCCTTCCTGAACCCTCGTGGTGATGGAATTTGATGCCTATGGTTCGAACCATAATTCCTTGTAAGGAATAAAGCCTTTCAGAACCTCTAATACCACGGATTCTGCCTCTTATTTTTACTGAGTTATTCTTACTAGACTTTACCGCATAAAAAATAGTACAGGTAATTAAATATTTACCACATAAATTGGCGCCCGAATAGGGACACTTTCTCATCTCACGCGCCGGAGGTGCGTTGCAGGCCCGGTCTCCTGCCACAGCCGGACGGACAACAACGCGTACCCGCAGGATTTCCTGTATCTCCCTCCGGCCAAGCGGGGGTGACTGAGGCTGCGATCAACACCCAGACGAGGCGGTGAGAAGTGCGAAGTATCCCGACCAGAGCCTAGCTGAGAGAGCAAGATCCGAGGTATACAGAGGCCCACCAGGTTCCGAAGTTCCGAGTCCAGTCGAGTCCAGTCGAGTCCAGTCCGGTCCAGTTCAGTTCAGTTCCGAGGCCTTCCGTTCCGTGCTACCCGGTGAGTACCGTTGCCGGGGAGGCATTTAGACGTGCACATTAGGTTGTGCCGGTCAAGACGGGTTTGGGTACACAAATCCGGTCTGCACTGTTTCAGCAGTGTATATGTACTGTTTAGCAGTATATCTAGTATGTCTTGTATATAATCCAGTATTATCTAGTGTTAGTATTATGTCAGTAACTAGTTTCCTATTAGTTATCATTGTTCGTTAACTGTTAAATGTTAAATGTTTTAATACGTTCTACATATTGTGGTGTGAATGATTGTTCATTATTGTGTTTATTGTATTAAGTGTGTTCAAGAATAAGTAATAAGGTCTAAAAATGCCGCTCTTTTCAAAATTAAGACAGATCAAAACCAGAAAAGGGGTACTCGAAGAAGCTGTTCCCATTCCACCTAGGGACACTCCAGGGTACTTTATGTATCATAAGCATGGCCTAGATGCCGTATTATTTCTTGATTTATGGGTGGACTACACCAAAGATTTACCAGAAAGTCAGAGGTGGCCCGCAGCTGGGACCTGGGATGCAGATTGCATCATGAGAGTAGAAGAAGAATTATGGAAAAAGAAAGCCAGACAGTCACAGAAAGATGCCATTGAATTATGGCGTAAAGAATCATATAGACGTACAGAAAAGGCGCTCAGACAGGAAGAGAAAAGTAGGGAGAATTCGAATAAAGCCCGAGAAAATATATTAATTGAGGAAGGTACCCGAGTAAAAGCAGAACAAGTAGACAGACAAAGAAACACCCTTATGAATGGTATGTATCCTCTTCTGGCCGAAGGGTTACCTCAGGCCACCCCGGAAATACCGAAAGACTTGACACCTCCATTACTCCCGATAAAAGCACATCCCAAAACAGCAAAAGATGTTTTCCTTTCTTCCTATTTAGATGATGTAGCTCCTGAATATGCTAATGTTCCGCCACGCACACCGCCTACCGATGGTGCTCAACGCCAAGATCATCCGTCTGTATCCCCGCAACAACAAACTCCTACGCACATTCCCACAGGTCCATCTGTTTCTACCGCTTTTCCCACATCTACAGTTTCTATCTTACATCCAACAAATCCTT
This sequence comes from Triturus cristatus, assembly GCF_964204655.1. Classification (NCBI taxonomy): domain Eukaryota; kingdom Metazoa; phylum Chordata; class Amphibia; order Caudata; family Salamandridae; genus Triturus; species Triturus cristatus. The sequence goes on from NC_140582.1 coordinate 853,171,187, forward strand.
TCGTGCCTAGCACCTCAGACGGTGCGACAGGAGGAACGACAGAAATTTTTGCCACGCCAACCCGGGGAAATAAATTATCCCTTAGAGATTTAGCATACGAACGTACACCCCAACTAGCAACTTCCGACATGTTTAAAGAGCATCTAGTGGATTGTAGATATGATCCTGTGCCCGGTAGACGGGACGGTATGCTGCTGTCATCACTACGTATACGACGAGCTTCAAGGTATTTAGCGACGCTACCAGGAATGGTGGCACATTCAGACAATATATATCACTTTGTCCAATCAGGGCGAGGCCCTGAAAGTATTGACGAAGCCATGGAATACCAGAAAGTGGATGTACAGAGACAACTGTTACGCTTCTTCATAAACTGTGTGATCAGAAACCAAGACAGGCCTGAGGTAGAGCAGAAGGAAATGCAAGTACTTACCAAATGGGGTCAGAATATATCAGAAGGGAAACATGATAGACAGACATGTATAGTAGTTATGTGCCGAAAGATCCGCAAAGAAGTAGAACGAATACATAAAGAAAGATTAGAGACAGACCAACATGAATCAGAGGGAGGGGAGGACGAAGAATCGGAAATGCCCACAGGACACTTAGAGACAATGGCTTATGTAGGCAAAGGAAGATCTTTTAATAATACCAGATGCTTTAATGATCCAATACGTCCGATACGTCCAGAATGTAACAGAAATTTTCAAGCCCCTATGTTAAATATAAGGTCTCCTGAACACCTATTCCAAGCTGCTGATAAACTACTCCGAGACCGAAGGGGGTACCATATGCTCGATTCCATGGATGAACAAGAATTAGCCAGGTCAGCAGTACAATGGGCTGACAGTCCCGGCAAATACAGTGATGATGCAATAGCACACACGTTTCTGAACCTTACCCCAGACGAACAGCGTTTAGCTGGTATATACATGATTCAACACCTCCTTATATTATATAAAAGCCAACACTCCGATCCTGGACCCCTACCTGACATATTGACAGAATTACTCACGAATAAATGGAGAGGTTCAGGTACTGATTTAATTAAAGAAATTCTAGAATTTCGAAACCAGTATATAGTTTTCGTATGCCCAGAACATGTTCCAGTTCCCACTATGGGAAGAAAAATGTATCACATAGATAGACAGAATCCCTTACGCGAAGTACACCCAATCAGAGGTGAAGATAATACCTTTAAACGCGTGTTTGTGTACACGCCTATAACTAAAATTGAATTATTAGAAATGAAGAAAGTAGTACCCAGCCATGACAAGGATCCAGCAGGTTTCCACCGTGAGATAAAAGACATGTTACTCATGGGAGAGTATACCTACCCCGACATTATGAAAATATTAAAAGTATTAATGCCTGCCGGTATTTACGAGAAACTCAAAGAAAAGGAATGGGAGGTGGGAGACCAAAAGATAGATTGGACAGCATTAGAAAACGAAGAAAAGGCCCGAGCTGCAGGATCAGGGCTTGGGGAAAAGACTACAGCGCTACCAGGATTACTAGTGCAGGTACTGCCACGTTTATTAACTACGAAAAAGGAGGACTGGGGTGCAATCTCAGCCTGTAAACAAAAGCAAGATGAAGACACTAGTGATTTCTATTCCCGATTTGAAAAATGTTTTGGTATAAATAGTGGCATAAAAGCAAGTAGCGAGTCATATCCACATCTGTTTGTGACAAAATTAGTTGAAAATTCCCTACCGCAAGTTAAGAATAGAGTATTGAAATTCGAGAGTACCTGGCAAGGTAAGACCCCGTCACAGATGTTACAGATGTTACAATATCACCACAATAGAATTAGAGAAGAACAGGAACATGAACAAAGACGTATGAAAGACACGAAAATGAAAATGCTTGTGGCTCAGTCAGTTCCAGCTGATGGTCACAAAAAGGGTGATTCCGCAGGTCCGGCGAAAGGGGCATGCAACTATTGTAAACAACAAGGTCATTATATACACGATTGTGCAGTTCTGAAACATAATATCGCCACGGGTAAAACCCAGGAAAGACCACGTCCACCTAGACAGGATCAGAACCAATCACAAATCCCTCAGCATGCACAATCTAGGCCAGCTCCGCAACAGGCAGCTCCACAACAGACCGTAGTAACACCACAAGCGCAGCCTATTGCTGCAACACAAGCAACGACACAACAGATGTACCAGTACGCACAAACTGATTATCCCGATTATCAGCGATACACATGAAATAGCCTAGAGAGGGAAGTTGGCTTACCCCTTATCGAGGTTCCTGTAGATCAAGAGGGACCTTATGTACATAGTGAACTATTAGGGGAAGACAGAAAGTTTTTACTTGATACAGGGGCAAGCAGAACAACTATACGACGCAGTGAAGTTCCAGGGGCACCCCTCTCAGGCTCACAGAATATTTCCCTTGGATTCTCAGGAAAGCCTATCATTAATGAAGTATCGCAACCCCTTCCACTTACGGTTGGTCCATTGACACGAACTACAGATTTATTGCTTACTAAATCATGTCCAGAAAACTTGTTAGGTATAAAAACATTGAAAGCTCTAGGTGCTATAATATGTTGTTCTCCGGATGGAGTACGATTATTTTTACGTGACTTCAAAGGTCACTAGGTGTCCAGAGACATGGATCACCGGCTGCAGAATTTACCTACACATTTATGGGCACAAGGCCCTACTGATGTTGGTTACATGAACATAACACCATATCGAGTCACACTAAAAACAGGAGTGGTACTACCACGAATGCGACAATACAAGTTACCACCCGATGCTGTTGTGGCTTTGCTGCAAATCATTGACGAGCTCATCGCACAAGGAGTGGTTGTGGAAACCGACTCTAATGTATGTAATTCACCGATAATTCCGATTCTTAAAAGAACGGATCCAAAGGCACCACCAGTATATCGATTAGTTATTGATCTGCGCGAATTAAATAAATGTATTGTACCACAATACCCTGTGGTCCCAGATATCTCTTCATTATTGACAGCTATTGATTCAGAAGCAACGTTCTTTACTGTAATTGATCTCAAGAATGCCTTCTTTAGCGTCCCAATAGATCCGGAAAGTCAATATTTGTTCGGATTCAGTTTAAATGGACGAAGTTTTAAATTCACACGCGCACCTCAAGGATTCACAGAAAGCCCCAGCATCTATAGCCAAGCACTGAAACGAGAACTTGACAGTATCCACATGCCAGTTAACACTGCCCTGCTTCAATATGTCGATGATCTGCTGATCACCGCCCGAAGCGAACATAAATGTGAAGAAGCGTCACTGACGGTTTTACAAATTCTGGCCGACAAGGGGCACAAGGTGTCCCCTTCTAAGCTGCAATTCTGTGTCCAGCAAGTTGTTTACCTTGGGCACTTGCTGTCCAAGGAGGGAAGACAGCTTACACCTGATCGCATCCAGTTAATTGTTAACATGCCACCACCCAAGACACAAAAGGAGGTGCGGGCTTTTATAGGTCTCACTTCATACTGTAGGCAGTGGATCCCTCAATATGCATTTCTAGCAAAACCACTCATTCAGTTGACAACACAGGAGGCAGCCACATCGACTGTCCTCCCTTGGACTCAAGAACATACACATGCCTTTGAAAGCTTAAAGAAAGCTTTATGCCAAGCACCTGTTTTAGCAACACCATGTTACAGTAAGCCTTTTACACTCTTTGTTACAGAACGCGAAGGTACTGCCTTGTCAGTACTCACTCAGGAACAAGCAGGATCACACAAACCATGTGCTTATTTTTCTAGTACATTGGATCCCGTAGCTCAGGCTCTTCCTGCGTGCCTGAAATCAGTGGCAGCAACAGCTTTAGCAATCAGACAAAGCGATGCCATAGTATTAGGACATCAATTGACAGTACAAGTACCACACGCAGTAGAGGTTCTCTTGAACCGCACACAAACACAACACTTGACTATAGCAAGACTCACCGGTTATGAATTAACATTGTTTCAGCCACACATAGAAATCAGACGTTGTAATACATTAAATCCTGCCACACTTTTGCCAGTAAACGGAACAGATCCATTAGCACATGATTGTATTGAAGTCATTACTATCACGACGAAACCCAGACAAGACTTGACAGATATCCCTTTATCAGATCCGGACCTGACATTGTATGTAGATGGTTCATGTATGAGAACAAGTACAGGAGAGTTAGTGGCCGCTTACGCAGTCACAACAGACACTGAAGTGATCGAAACAAATTGTATTAACACTCTGTTAGCTCAAGCAGCAGAGCTCATCGCTCTGACACAAGCCTGTATTCAAGCCAAAAATAAGAAAGTCAACATATACACAGATTCACGTTATGCATTCGGAGTCGTCCATGACTTCGGCGTACTGTGGCGAGAGAGAGGTTATTTAACTTCTCACGGTACCCACATCCAACACGGACCCCTCATTCAAGCTCTATTAGACGCGATTCATCTACCTACTGCAATATCGATTATGAAATGCAAGGCCCATACGAAAGTTACCGATACCATTTCCCAGGGTAACGACCTAGCTGACAGAACAGCTAAACAGACTGCTCAGAACCAGACTCATACAACTGACACGACAAAGACAATAGTTCCGACACCAACACATTGCATGACAGTTAAGGATCCCGCCCTTGATGTAATTGACATACAGACACATGCTACACCAGAAGAAATAAAGAGATGGACTGAACTAGGAGGGATCCAAACGGATCAAGGATGGATGACGAAGGGAAAATCTATATGGTTTCTCCCCGACTCAATGGTTCAGGTCATCATTAACACAATACATAGTCCAGCGCACCTAGGAGAGAAAGCTATGCTAGACAGTATTCAACACATTTGGTTCAATAAACACTTGCGAGCAGCAGCTAAACAGAAAGTACGTACCTGTATGATTTGTTGTCAGTTCAATCCAAGAAAAGGCGTACCTGTAGACCAGGGTGGATTTCAACCCCCCGATCACCCTTTTGAAGTCCTCCAGATGGATTATATCCAGATGGAACGTTGTCGAGGATTCAAATATGTCCTCGTAGTTGTATGCGCTCTTTCCCGGTGGACAGAGGCGTATCCCGTCTCAGATTACACTGCCCCGACTACTGCCAAACAGTTAGTTCGAGAATTCTTCCCACGGTATGGTTTGCCTCGTATCGTGTACTCAGATAACGGCCAGCCATTCTCATCAGAACTAATGAAACACGTTTCACTTCTGTTAGGTTATCAATGGAAATTCCACTGTGTCCGACATCCCGAGGCAGCAGGTCTCGTGGAACGTCATAATCAAACTCTGAAAATTAGATTGTCCAAAGTATGTAGAGAAAAAGGTGTCGATTGGATAGTAGCCTTACCAGTTGCGCTCTTTTACATGAGAATGGTAGCACATTCTCGAACAGGGCTATCCCCGTATGAGGTGATCTTCGGTAGACCACCAAATATGTGGGGGACGCCTATACCTCGTAAAATCACTGATGTTGACTGTAATATGCTGACAGATTACCTGGCTTCCTTGATGTCTGCACTACAATCTTGTCGTTCACAGGTAGCTGCAGCTTTTCCCGATAACACTGAGGTGAAGCCCCATGACGTGGTTCCAGGTGACCTGGTTCTTGTGAGGAATTTCGACCGGAAGACCCAGCTGGAGCCCAGGTGGCAGTCGCCCAAGCTCGTCTTGCTGACCACAAGGACAGCCGTGAAGATTGAGGGACGTAAAGGGTGGTTGCACTCGAGCCATATCAAAAGATTTTATGGACTACCGTCCGATGTGAACACTCAGCCCTGCATTCCCTCACAGACAGACTCAAAGCTCCCCTTGGTTGAAAGGACGGAGAACGAACTCTATAAACTGAAACTAAGGTCTAGCAAGTCAGACAATTTGATTGTTTAAGTCCTCTCCAAGGTGAATCGGTTGAATTTGTCTCTGACATGTATCCTCTAGACCGAAATAGAGAGAGAAATAGACAGATACAGCTTAAAAAACATGCGTACTGTAAATCGCTTCGTAGTCACTGCATAGTGACATTATTAATTTTGTTTTTTCTAAGTCTTCTGATCATCATTTCTAGTGTATTGCTACATATGTATTACCCTATTTCTAAGCGTGCTTACAATGCTACTGCTGAACATTCTTTTAGCGAATTACCTCCGCATGAGTTGTCTTATAGATTTGCGCTGCGCAACAACACTTTTATTAGTATGTTACATCATTCCCATCAGACCAACAATGCTACCAATTGTTGGATATGTGGCCGACTCCCTCCCTATCAGAACTATAAGGGAGTTCTGCCTCTCTTTCCGTATCCGTTCACACACAATGGCTCCTGTGGAGCATGGTTTAGTTTGATTAATTCCCTAGATTCAAATTCCGTAGTTTATCAAGACAACTGGGTATGGGGAAACCTGAACCTAGTTTTGCTTAAAGTCTGCTACCCTAACAAGGAGGGACTTCCCAAAAGAACAGGAACTGATCTAGAAAATGAAGTATATGGATTAGGTAACTTTACACTTAACCTCATGATTCTGAATGTTGAATCCGAAGCTACACCAATCTTGCCCGCTATGTCAGTATTTCCAGTTAAAGGTGAATTATGTGTAAGAAAGAATGGTTCCATATACATGGGCCATAGTAAATGCACCACTGTGATAAAATTCAGTGATCAAGGCAAGTCTACATTTAGAGCTTCTCGTCATTCCTACTTCATATGTGGCCAGACTGCATATATACGTTTACCTCTAGATTGGGATGGTACCCGTTACATAGCATTCCTTCTGCCACCTGTTTTCCTAGCCCCTCCTGACTATCACAGAAATACCCATTTAGTACACAATAGACAGCAGAGAGATCTCCCGATTGTCGATTACACTGAAACGGCATGGGAACAATACACAGATTTCAATAAAGGTTTCTTTCCCTATATAGGTACAGTCACTAATAGTAAACTGATACGTAGATTAACTAGAACCCTTGAAGCAGTAGTGAATGAGACTACTTCCGCCCTAGGCAACTTAACAGAGGAGCAGTCTGCGATGCGGATTGTTGTGCTTCAAAATCGTCTTGTCCTTGACGTCATCCTGGCCGATAGGGGCGGAGCTTGTAGGGTCATCGGATCAAGTTGCTGTGTTTTCATACCAGAAAACTCGCCATCAGTATATAAAGCCATAACTCGCCTTCATAAGATTATAAGCCAGATACACCAGAGTCCAGGCACCTGGACTTGGTCCGGTTGGTTCTGGAGCGTGTTGTCAGCCTGGGGATGGAGGATTCTATCCTTCCTAGGTATTGGCTTCCTCATATTATTCAGTTGCTGCTTATGTCTACAATGTGGGCCAGCGATTTGTGGTTTGTGTGCCACATCGTGTATTCCGCATCCAAGTTTTCATTCAAGATCCCGGAAGAAGAAAGAAGAACAAATGATGCTATATGAACAGATTGATGGATTGATGAAGATCGATATCTCCTGAGGGTCCGTAGGGGACAAGGAGGGAATGAGGAAATATGAATTTTATGATCAGATTATGTCCCCTATCTTAGACCCCAACGGCTCCATGTACATGCTACAAGTACATGTATGTTCCCTCCAGTTCCAGTTATGAAGACGCAAATACATGTGCGTCCACCGTCAACATGTCCTCTTTCAGATCCGCCATGAACGAGTCGGATATTCCGTTCCTAAATATGAAAGGCCACCGACTTTATGTGGTTCACTTTCCATGTTTTACAGTTCAGGCGAGTAGGCCCTGAATTCTGCCATCAAGCCTTTTCCTGCCTTCTGCCTCTGAAAGCTCCAGTCCGAGCCCGCATCTGTATCCATGAACTTTGTCCTACTCCCTGCGCGGCTAACGGTGCCTGATCCGGCCTGTTGCCTGCCAAAAACTGTATTTCACCTTCAAGATTATCTGCTCCGCTCCTCATCCGATGCATTCCTGTCTAGTAAGTTTAGGTAAACATTCTTCCAGCTACCGAGCAAAGGGCCAGGCCTCACTGTCCTCATGCAAGTAATTCATAGCCCCTGTTACCATGGAGGATTCCTGCCCCCTCGCATCTCATGTAGACACTTAGACGCTTGTACACGCACTAACAGTCAGTATAGAATAGATTCCGTCCGAGAGACCTTTCCTTTTGGATAATACAGTTCTTTAAACATAAGATATTAGATATGATTTGGGATTAGGTTGACATGACCCCCCAGACTTCTGTCTCCACATGTAGAGCTAAATGTCAAGTCCCCTTCACCCTCTAGTTGCACGTCAATCACACGTCATGCGGCTGCGCACGCATCTCTGCCAAGTATTTCTGCTGACATTGCAGGATTCTCTTATGGATCCACCCACCTGTGACATCATGTTTAATGACGTTTCTAGTCTACGCCTATGTTTACGCCTTTTTACATTACGTATGTGTATTATTATCTATATTATCAGCTGTTACGCCTCCTGCATCTGTCTTAATGTAATGCTTTTCATATAAATATCTTTACTTGTCAATAATGTATTGCCTTCCCTTCCTGAACCCTCGTGGTGATGGAATTTGATGCCTATGGTTCGAACCATAATTCCTTGTAAGGAATAAAGCCTTTCAGAACCTCTAATACCACGGATTCTGCCTCTTATTTTTACTGAGTTATTCTTACTAGACTTTACCGCATAAAAAATAGTACAGGTAATTAAATATTTACCACAACCTCCTACATAAATCCTGAAAATATCCTGTCCTAGATGAGGGGACTGTGTTGGTGAGCCCGAGCTGAGGTGTCACCCGTTTTCCGCTTCCAAATTGGACCTCGGACACCGGCGGGAGCACCGATTGAGGTTTACGGCCTTCTCCACGCCGGCCCCCCGGATTGGAGTTACGGGGCGATCCGGAGACAAAGTGATCAACAGCGGCGGGCAGGGCTGGGCGACTCGCGTACCCCGCACTTTCACTTTCGCTTTTGCACCCTCCTTGCTGTATAGGCGAGGTTGGGTTGCGGGGCGGTGTGCGGTGGTGTGGCCTCGTTGGGTTGCCCTGCTGGCCCGCCGGCTGTGATCCGTCCTGCGGACTTGTGATTGCCCCCCCCCGGAGCCCGTGAACTGGTTTATCGGCCCTTTCCGAGGTGATTGGCACGATTTGGGGACTGAAACCATGTACACAAAGCAAGATGGCGACCGGGCAAAGGTGAAATCGACCCGCCGTGGCGCAGCCCATCAGTCCAACAGCATGGACCGTTACGCCCTCCAGAAGGGATCTCCCGAGGTGCCGCGTAGGTCCCCTGAGGACCCGACTGATGCTCCTGCGCTGCCCGCGGATCTGACCCTGCGAGATGTCATGGGCGCTATCGCCGAGATGAAGGCCTCGGTGGACCAGCGCTTTGACACACTGGCGCAAAAGATCGACTCGGTCCACGTGGATGTTGGCCTGGTGAGGGCTGATTTATCCAAGACCAATGACCGGGTCGATTCCTTGGCCCACACCACCTCGGGCCTTGCGGCGGACGTGGCGGCCCTCCAAAAGGAAGTGCGCCGGCTTGGCCAGGCGAGCGCCCTGATGGATCGTCGACTGGAGGATTCCGAGGGTCGGGCCCGGAGGAACAATGTCCGCATTGTCGGGGTGCCGGAGGGACGTGAGGAGGCGGCGGCGGACCTGTTTGTGGAGGACCTGATTCTCACCCATCTCCAGCCCCGGGGGCTGAGTAAATTCTTTGCGGTGGAACGTGCCCACAGGGTTCCCGGAGGAAGACCTAAGGCCGGAGCCCCTCCGAGGCCTCTCATTGCCCGGATTTTCAACTTTCGGGACAGAGACGCTATCCTTCAGACTTCTAGGCAACAAGGACCGGTCAGACTTGATAATATGGACGTAAACTTCTATCCTGATTTCACCCCAGCGGTCCAGAAGCAGAGACTGAGCTTTCTCGGAGTCAAACGTCGTCTACGGGACTTGAACCTCAAGTATGCGATGCTTTTTCCAGCTAAGTTGCGGGTGGAGGTGGATGGCCGCACGCACTTTTTTGATCGTCCCGAGGCGGCCGGGGACTGGTTGGACTCCTTGCCCGGGGATCGGGGCCGGGGGGGTGGGAGGGGCGCGGTTGGAGGGGAGGGCTCGCCGGATCAGGACTGAGGGATTAATAGTAGGCCTCGCTCTGGACAACATTGTCGTCATTTTTGATTGTTCGTTAAGTCTCCCTCCTGTGGAGGTGGTACGGGGTCTCTTGGGGGCTCTCCCTCCTCCTCTGGGGGACTAGTTAGTTTAATCATTCATGGGGCGACAGGCACACTGCACTTTGGGGGGGCTGTTTGGGCTCATGCAGGGGTGCAGGGAGGGGGGAGTTCTGTTGGGATGGGTGGGTTGGGGTGGGGTGTTGTTCGTTTTTTACCGCAAGGCAAACCCTTTATTGTATTGGTGTTTCCAAGGTGCTCTCCGGGGGACGAATGATGGCTTCTGTATGTGATGGGGGGTAGGGACCTGACTTTATTGTCCTGGAACGTTAACGGACTGGGGGATAGGATTAAGCGAGGTGTGGTCCTGCAGTACTTGAAACGACTTTCGCCAGATGTGGTCTTTCTGCAGGAGACACACCTTATTGGTAATTCCTTTTGTGCTATGAACCGACGTGGCTATCGCTTGGTGGCCCACTCGGGCTTCACGTCGGGCTCACGGGGGTGGGCATCATGGTGAAGAACTCGCTCCCGTTGGAAATAGACGAGGTGCGCCATGATGAGAGGGGACGCTACACTGTCTTAGTGGGGAGAATGGAGGGTAAAGTAGTTGTCTTTGTATCAGTGTATGTCCCACCGGGGTTACAGTCTACGACTTTTGCAGACTTAGGGCGCCTCCTCCTTGACCTTCCGGGGGGGCTTCTGGTGGTTGGGGGGGACTTCAATGCGGTGGTTTCTGGGACCGTGGATCGTCACCCCCCTAGGGACCTCCCCCGGGCGCAGGCGTGGCTGTCCGGCTTCTTAGATACACTGGGATTGGTGGACTGCTGGCGCTTAAAACATCCCACGCAGCTGCAGTACACTTTCCACTCGGGTGCCCATGGTAGCCTCTCACGGCTTGATTATGTCCTTGTCCCCGCGGCCTATGTTGGGAGGGTAGGAGAGGTGCGCCATTTGGCGCGGGGTATTTCAGATCACTCCCCGCTCCTGTTGCACGTTGATGTCTTCCCGAGGGGGGAGGGCAGGGTAGCTCCGATCAATGCCTGGTATCTGCGCGACCCCACTATTCGCGCTGATTTGATTAAATCCTTGCAGTGGTATTTCGATGAGAATGTGGGGTCCGTCCCTTCGGCTATCTCCCTGTGGGAAGCTTTCAAAACAGTTCTTAGAGGGGAGGCCCTCTCCTTTATTTCCCATGCCCGGAGGCGCGAGCAGGAGGAGGTGACCCGGGTGGAGGCCGAAATCGCTGAATTGGAGGGTGATCTAGAGGGTGGGGTGACGGATGCTGCACTACATGTCCTACAGCTTAAGCAGGCGGCCTATAGGGCCCTCGTCACGGAGGCGGCCAGGGGCCTCTATAGAGAGCAACAGGGGCGACTGTATGATGTGGGTGATAAGGCTGGTAAACTGCTTGCATGGTTGGATAAAAAGGAGAGAGCGAGTCGTGTGGTCCCGCTGATTGAGAGGATGGATGGTGTGCGTGTCACCGAGCCAGAAGACATTGTCTCTTGTTTCGCGGATTATTTCCGCGAGGTGTATTCCCCTGTGTCTCCCTGCTCGCAGGAGGATTCTCATGCCCTGCTTAGGGATATCGCGCTGCCTTCCCTTTCGGTGGAGGACAGGGTGTCGTTAGATGCCGCTCCTACCTCCGACGAAATTGCCCTCGCCATACGCTCGGTCGCATCCGGCAAGGCCATGGGCCCGAACGGCATCCCTATCGAGTTGTATAAGCTGCGACCGGATGTACTGGCACCCCACCTCCGTGCGATGTTCCTGGCAGCCCACTCGCTGGGCTCCCTCCCGCCGGACCAACGTCTGGCTACAATCGTGGTGATCCACAAGGAAGGGAGACCTCGAGACCGGGTTACATCCTACCGGCCTATCTCGCTCTTGAATGCGGAGCCCAAAATCCTCGCCAAGGTGCTAGCCAACCGGCTGGTCGGCGTGCTGGGCGATTTGGTCCACCAAGACCAGTCCGGCTTTATTCCCCATCGCAACACGGCCCTTAATCTGCGGCGCTTGCACGGGGTGCTCGCGCGTGTCCCGTTTGTGCGGGAGCCGGCCATATTGGCGTCCTTAGACGCCACCATGGCGTTTGACACGCTCGAGTGGCCATACATCTGGGCTATGCTGGCGAAGTTTGGATTTGGCCCGGGGTTCATCAGCTGGGTCAAATTGTTGTATTCGGGCCCATTGGCGCAGGTGGTGGTGAATGGAAGAGTATCGGTCCCATTCGAGCTGGGACGGGGCACGCGACAGGGCTGTCCCTTGTCGCCGCTCCTGTTCGCGCTGGCCTTGGAACCCCTGGCGGAGTGGCTGCGGTGGCACCCTTCCATCCGTGGTCTCCGTTGGACCCCCGAGTATGAGGACCGCGTGTCCCTATACGCTGACGATATCCTTTTGTACCTAGCCTCCCCGCGTAAATCACTGATTGTCCTGGTTGATGTTTTGCGCTCATTCGGCCGCAACTCAGGCCTTGTCATCAACTGGGCTAAATCGTGTGTGTATGTGCTTTCCGGGGAGGCTCCCGTCCTCCCGCGGGGCTGTCCGATCCAGATTGCCTCGCAGGGGTTTCGGTACCTGGGGGTTTACATTACTCTGGACCCGGAGGCCCGCTACGAGCGGAATTTGCTTCCCCCCCTCCAGCGCTTGAAGGAGGACGTCGCGCGCTGGCGGCGCCTTCCGCTTTCGCCGCTCGGCCGGGCGGCATTGTTTAAGATGATGTCGTTGCCACGCTTCCTGTACGCTCTCCAGAATACTATGGATTTAGTCCCGGCGCGCTACTTCCGTGAGGTGGAGAGTCTACAGCGCCGCCTGTTCTGGGACGGGAGGCCGCGTATTGCCCTGACGAAGTTGACGCTCCCATGGTACGACGGGGGGATTGCCCTCCCGGATATTAAACGGTATTACTGGGCCTCCCAGCTAGCTGCAATTAATCATGGCCTTTACGGGCCCGCCTTAAACCCGGCATTTGAAATGGACAAGATGCTCCTGCTTGGTGGCGACAATAATCGTGCGCTCTACTCTGGCGCGCCCGGACCCCGCCTGACGGGACCTACGCGTGTCATGCTACGAGTATGGCACGCGGCTAACGCAGCTATGGGGTGGAAGGACCGTTTGACCCGGGCATCACCGTTGTACGCGTCTGAGAGATTGGGCTCCCTGTGGACCTCGAAGGGCTTCGAGAAGTGGGACACGATCGGCATCAGTAAAGTGGGGGACCTCTGGACGAGGGGGGGATTTAAAACATTCGAGACGCTGCAGACGGAGTTTCAGCTGCAGGGCAGTGAATACTTTCGGTACTTGCAGGTCCGTCACGCGCTGGGCTCAGTCTTCCCAGACGTCGCCTCCATCCCGGAGTCTTCCCCCCTGGAGGATAGAGTGCTGGATGGCCACGTTCCGGACAGCACGATCTCCCTCATTTACAAAAAATTGATTAATGATCGCTCGGGCTTGCTGACTGGCCTCCGCGAGGCTTGGATTGCCGACGGGCTGGAGTTGGACGACGAAGACTGGACTTCCGCGGTGGCCTCTCCGAAGGAGGTGGCCATACCGGCTCGCCTTCGCTTCGTCCAGCTTAAGATACTCCATCGGGTTTACATGACGGGGCCAAGGCTTCTGCGTATGGGCTATGCTGAGGATGGGTTGTGTAAGCGTGGGTGTGGTGCTTTGGCGACTTTTTTGCATATTTTGTGGGAATGCCCGAAGGTGGAGCGATTCTGGCGTGGTGTGCATGAGGTTCTGCGAGTGGTTACGCATGTCGCGCTGCTGCCTGAAGCGAGGAGATGCCTGCTGAATGTGTGGGAACCAACTGACTACTCGGTTCCGCAGACGCGATGGGTGACTCCGGGATATATGATAGCTAAGCGTGACATTGCTCAACTGTGGGGATCCCAGAGGCCCCCGACGGTGTCGGCCTGGAAAGAACATATGGATTGGTGCATGTTCCGAGAAAAGGTGGTGTATGTGGCGAGGGGTAAGCCTGGGGCATGGGTGAAAGTATGGGGCCCCTGGAACGCCTACCGCGGGGGTATCTGCGCGCCACCATTGCTGCCTGCGGCCTCACCAGCCCCGTCCCCTAAGTTGACTCCTTTCCATAGCCCCGAGCACGGAGTTCCCCCAGTCCTCGATCTGTTCCCTTTCCCCTCTTTAGACTCCTGTTGCTGGCTGGGGTCCCCCATCCGGGGAGCACGTGCTGTTACTTTCGATTGCGGGTTGCCTTGCGGGTGTGGTTTTTGTGTTGTGTGTATAAAATGAAACCGTATTGTGGGGTCAGAGTGATGTGGCCCACGACGCTGATACCTCCTGATTTTGCTTCTCTGCACCGCCCAGTGTTTTTGTGTGTATGTCATATGCTCCTGTCATTCTAGCGGCCGGCCGGAAGGTTGTAGGCCCATACTTGTATATTCTTGAGATTGCAATAAACGGTTTCAAAAAAAAAAAAAAAAAAGATTGAGGGCCTCAGCCGCCCGACGGAGGACCATCGTGTAGGAGGCACCTTCCTCCATCGTAGGCGGGGGGAGGCGAACCCCGGGTCAGAGGAGACATCGAGGTCGCCTGCCTCCTCCAAGTCGTCCACCCAATCCTGCTCGGGGTCACAATGCTGGGCAAGAGGGTCCGCGGACCCTTCCCAGTCTTTGTCCGACTCTGGCGTAGAGGGAGCCAGTCGCGGCGGCAAAGCCGGTGCTGGAGAAGGGACGAACTGCGCCGAGAACAGCACTGACCTGGGTCGGACTGGTGCAGTCTCCCAATGGGGATCCCAGGCCAGAACACAATGGTCCTGGAACCAGGGCAAGGGAGGAATAAACGGCACCCTGTGTGGCGCCAAGGGTGGCGCCGGGGCCGGCAACGCCGCACCCCGTGGCGTCGGGGCCAGAGCCACTGGCGCAGGATCCTGTGGCGCCGGTGGCAGAGCTGCCGGGCCAACAGGATCAGGACACGGGACCGCGGGACCCGAAGGTGCGCCAGCAGGAGCCCGAGGCCTAAAAAGGCGGTCCATGGTAGCAAGGAATTCTTGCACCTGTTCGGGAGTCGCCGACGGACCCGGGTATGGCGGGTAGGCCGCGGGACTCCCAGGCTCCAGGGGAGCCGCCGGGCGAAGCCCCTGTTCCCTGCGTCCACCTCCGGGGAGCGACGGGGGGACGTCGGAGAGCGAACACGCTTCTTCGACTTTTTTTTATGGCGTCGCTTACCGGAATCCAAAGGTGAAGACTTGGAGCCTGAGGAGCGTCGGCTCCGGTCCTGAGAGCGGTCCCGGGAACGGCCCCTGGATCCGGAGTGGCGGCGTGACGAATGCCGGACCTCCAGCAACTTCCTACGCCACTCCCGCAAGGCCTTGGGGGCCATGGCTCGACAATACCGGCAGTCCCGGGAGTCGTGGACCGTCTCCAGGCATTAGAGGCAAACATTGTGGGGGTCTGCCACCAACATATTCCGGCGACAAGCCCCACAGGACTTAAAGCCGGGTATCCCTACGTGCATCAGGAGAAAAGAGAGTAGACAAAAGTCTCAAAATAGTAGTCAAAAAGTGACTAAGGTACGTGCTCAATCCGGATCTGCGCTTGCTGGCGCGGAAAAAGAAAGAACTGACGTCAGCGCGCATGGGTGGCGCCTAAGTAGTCTCCATGACGTCATCTCAGCGCTTACGACATCAGTGAGGGACGCGTAGCCACACGATGCCACCTACTGACGCGCAGGGGTACTGCTACAGAAAACTTTCCGGATCCAGACTGGGGATAGTCTAAGGTAAGGAATCTATCACTAACGTGTCTCTTTCAGATATTGATATTCATGGCTAACTTAATCTGCCTTTTGGTCATCCTCTCTTTCTTATCATTAGCAAATCTTCATACTTCCTCCTTCCTTCCTTTTTCTTCACTCTTTGTTTCTTCTCCTTTTTCATTTCCTTTACACTTCTTCTCTCCCCCTCTTTTTACTATTCATTACAAATTTTTCTTTAAACACCCTTTGAAAGTTTTCTATATACTCATACCTGCATCTCATGTGTTCTTTTGTAATAATAATGATTTATTTAATTGCTCTACCTACAATGCCTGTGATTATATTTATACATGTTTTGTACAATGAGTAATTTGCGTGTTATCTCCTGAAATGTGAAAGATCTTCGTAACCCTATCAAGAAACAAAGAGTTCTCACACACTAATCAAAATTAAAGTGTCAAATTGCACTCTTACAAGACACTCACCTTAAGGAACAAGATATTTCATCCCTACGCAAAAATTGGGTCTGTCACTCGTTTGGTTCTCCTTTTGTCCTTATTCTTCTGTTCTAATCCTCATTCACAGAAAACTTACAGTTTCAAGTCAAAAAGAAGGTTAGACATGATATGGCTTTTTCTACACCTCAAGATACATTATATCCTACTCTCTGTATGTTATGTATACGGTCCCACTGGGACTGATCACAATTTTGGGAACAATTTTCTACCCACTTACTTTCCAGCCCATCAGACAATCTCATCATAAGGGGGGATTGCAACCAGTTAATGGACCCTTTTGTTGACTAGATACATACCCACCAAAATGTAAAAAACTTTCAAAAACTCTATTATATCCAAAGGTCTGGAGAGGATTCCCCCGATTTTTTAGATTACACCGTTTACTCTCCTGTGCACCATTCTAAATCCAGATTAACTATATTTTTGTAATATAAAATGTATTTTAACATAAAACGCATTCAGATATCGGTCCTATGCTCATTTCAAACAAAGGGAGATTCAATAAAGCGTTACTACTTGACTAAAATGTTGGCAATATTTTGTCGGATAAATTTGTTGATTCTTGAACAGATTTTGTTTAGAGCATTACGTTGGCATGGCTTCAGTCCTCATATACTTAAATACATCAGTTTATTATATTCTACCCCCTCTACCTCTATGTTAATGGTAAGTAATCTCAGTATTTCCAACTACACAGGCATACTTAACAAGGCTGCAACTTATCCCCGGTTCTTTTTATTTTTTCTTTGGAACCTTTTTGGGAAAAGATCCTATGGCCTTCTGCTTTTTCGGGTTGCTAACAAAATGGTGTAGAAGTCACATTTACTGCTTATGCAGACAACATTCTGCTTTATGTTTCAGAACCTCAACATACCATCCCTGAATTTTTTCGTCTTCTGCATTGGTCTAAAATTCACTCTACTTCACATTCAGCTAGTATTACACAAACATTATTCTTTTTCTACAATAGATCGTTTTTTACTCCCATTTCTTTCAACAGGCTCAAACTTTACACTAATTGCTGGTCTTGTCAAAAAAATAATAGCGATGTCCTTCATGTCTTTTTCAAATGTGCATACTTTCTGGTTACAGGTTTGGAGTACAGTATCCGATATTTGTTCTATAATTATAAAATCTGATAGACTACATATATAGTCCTAGGACGTACATCACATATATTGCACTCGCAATGGCTGGAAAACTTGTTTATCTACTTATAGCCATTGTGTTACAGATCACCACATCTAATTGGAAAGACACTACTAAAATCTTGTATATCGGACGGTGGAATATGATCTGCTAAAATCACAGACTTGATTGAGCAAATGCTACTTACACTCCTCTCAAGATCAAACGGGACCGAGTATGGCAGCCATAACCTCCTTTCTATCTAGACCCTCCCTTATTCCTTCAGTTCCAATCATAAATTATGATCTTCCATGAAACACTGATGGTTGTATTTATTATATTGTATCTTAGATATTAGATTGTATGATGCTATTATAATCATGTATATGTATATACTTTATTGAGGATCCTTCTCCCTCTTCTTTTCCCTCTTTTTCAACTTTCTTCTTTCTCATCTTCTCTTCCCAACACAAAATTCTCTCATAAAATACTAATTTGTTCTTTAGAATTGTTGTTATACTGCACCAGGTTTTGATTACTACTTTATATTTTATAAGTGCCTTTGTATGCCTCTATCAATTGCTGTCACTCATGGTATTTTGCTCCCCTATTCAATAAAGCATTTTCAAACTTTAAAAAAAACTGCTGGGCACACAGGCACTCTCATGCACGCAACAGAAGCATTTTGTAGGGAAGGCCGACCAGTCCTTGCCTTGACCCCCTTAGAATGCGCCTCCCTCAAAGTCCACAGTACTCCGCACTGCCCAGGCAATGATGAATCACAATTTAAAAAGAAAGAGATGATGACAGGCCTGCCCTTTGGAGTAACATTGGTCCATTCTCTCAGGGGGCAGGCCAGCAACATGAAGAGGGCTGTCGTAGGTAGCGCTTTCGCACTATGAATGATTGACGGCTCTGGTTTGAAGCAGTGGGCTGCACAGTCTAAGGAGCCTGCATGAAACTGCAGAGCATCTGACGGAGCAGTCGATTCTTCAAATATTGCACACACAGTGGCAAATGTCGCCCATATTTACATAACCAGCAAGGGGTTTTTTTTCTACACAAATGGGAAAAATATCACCCATTTGTGCGGGAAATAGCCCAGTCAGACAACACTGCTTGCTTAGGTCTCTGTGCGTGAATCATTTTAACAGAAGCTCTTTATCAGAACGAGGCATGGAGTGCACCGTGCTCCATCCAGGCACGTCAAACCAGTGTAATTCCTTGTTGATAAGGAATGTGATGTTTAGAAACTAGGAGTGGGCCACAATGACCTCAAAATCAGTCCTCATAGGATCGGTGTAGGGGAAAGTGTCATAATGTGTAAAGTGTTATTTTGAAAGTGATGTGTGAATATTACAGATTGCAACAATATACAGATGTTTCGCCTTATTCAATACAAATACATAATCTCATTTTTACAATTTAACAATTTATACAAGATAGTTACAATACACTGTCAGACGACCATCGGCAGCGTTTTCTAAGCAATTTATACAGTTTTACAATGGCACCTTCTCGTCAACCTGAGTCATTAGATCTCAAAAAAAGTTTTTTATGTCATATTACAACGTATTATATAGTAGATACAATATATACTCATTGTGTGGTCGTACTCTCTGACCTGGGGAACCTTTTGTGGAATATTCTACTTACACCACTGTTTGGACGCAGGAATTTTTTTTTTACAAGAGGGGAATTAGTCCACCAGCAGTGTTTTATAGCCATTCCAATCTTTGCCTGTATTGGACCATCATCCACACTGTTACAATAAGTAATCCATTTACATTCCATGCGTTGCAGAAAACATGAAAGATTTACCCCGCTCTGGGGATGTTGGTCAATATCAATGACCTGCCATCTATGTCAATGGGAGTATGCCCTTTCCCTTGAAAACGCGCAAATAGGGGGGACATTATGTGTGCACAATCCGATTCGAGATTTTACCTATTATGTAGTTTGGCCTATGTAAATGCGCTTGCACGAACACCAGAGTACATTACGTTTCTAGTGTTACAGTTCGTAAAGTGTCTCAACTCAGCATTGATCCCCTCATATGCAAATCGTTTTGAATTGTTGGTGTATTCACAGTTCACACAGTTGCCACATTGGTAATGATCAATTACTGCTTTCAAGCCCCACACACTCTCTAGTGAATTCTCCTTCTGCGTATAGTCCAGGGCTGGACTGACTATATGATCCCTAATATGTTTCCTCTTTTGAAGGCAAACAGAGGTAATTCTGTTGGCACACTGGACATTTTTGGAATATGCTAATACTTTTTTTTTTTATATGATTGAAGTGATCTTGTTAGTGGAGGGGCTAAAAGTAGTTACACAAACTAACCAGCTGTTTGTTTTCTTGGGTTTGGTGATGAGCAGTTTCTCTCTGGAGTTATACCAGGCCCTGTTAAGTGCTTTTCTCACATTTCGGCTGGGGTAGCCTCTAACAGTATGCTTGCCTCTCTGCAGTAGTCTGCTCTCTGTGTGCAATTCTGCCTTATCCTAAGAAATTGCCCATAGGCTAACCCATCTTTGACTGTTCGAGAATGGAAGCTGTTGTAGGTATGCACAGTATTTCTCTCAGTGGGCTTTCTGTATAGTGTGGTAATAAGTATACCTTCATGGTGTTTGATGGTCAGATCCAGGAAGGCTATCTGTTGTTTATCATAGTGGCAGCTAAAGCGTAAGTTATTCTGTGCATGAGAACAGTAATCGACAAACTGTGAAAGTCTCTCCTTTTCATCAGCCCATTTAGAAAAAAAATCTATATGCCATTTCGAACAGATAACTGCTGCCCGAAATGGGTTATCTGCTGTCAGTACAAAATGGAGTTCAGTCATCAACATAGATATTAGCCAGATTTGGTGAAAAATCCACCCCATCGAAGCACTAGAACAGTGTTGGTAATATTGGTTGTCATACTTGAAATATTGTTCAGTTAAGGCAATAGTGAGGAGCTCTATTATGAAGTCTTGTATAACACGACAGGAGTATAACCCATAAACCACATTGAGATGTGGGTAGGTGCGAGAAGTACAATAACAATATCTCAACTGGTATGATTATTGAGGATGGTTAGAAATGCTGACCGCTCAGCGCAAATAATAGCGCACGATACACTGTGGTTCTATCAAAAAACTGTCTCCATTTAACAAATGTGTTAAATTATTGCCAGAACCACCAATATTCACTGTATATATCAGTTCACTAATCTCACGTTGTGCTGTTTTCCGCTGATTACACTTTGTCACTTGCGTCGCCACTTATTGTGTCACTTACACAACTGAGCACCAAGTCCAATTCGGGTTATTTTACGCATTTCTTGCCTACAGTCCTGCTACAACTGTACTTTATTGTGTTTTGAAAATATATGATGCCTAGTGCACCTTTCAAAATAATTCTACCAGAGTCTTCCTCTTCCTTGCATGCATTATACATGCATTTCTAACCGTCCTCAATAATCATACCAGTTGAGATATTGTTATTGTAGTTCTGTTATGAAGTCTGTCAGGACTTGTGGGGGCTCAGGGAGGGTATTGAGACTGTCTTCTATCACCTTGATGGTGTCATTTGAGGAATGTTAGTATAAAGAGAAACAATGCCTAGAATAATCAACATATCTTCGGCAGGATTACATGGCATATCCTTGATCAAGTTCACCATACATGTGCTGTCACAAATGTATATCTCTTGTGCTGGGACAAAGTCCTAAATGGAGACGTTCATATAATGCCCTTCTGTCTCAAGAATCAAGCCGCAACCCATCAGTATAGGTCTCCCAGGTGGTTGTTGTTCTTGTTTATGTACTTTAGGTAACCTGTAGAGGACCGATACCTTTGGGCAGTCCTTATTAAGGAAATCAATCTTTTTTGCTAGGAAATCCTTCCTCTGTGCTCCATAGGATAGCATTTTGTATCTTAGCCTCTATTATCTTCAAAGGATTAGCAGTTTCTTGTAGAGCCCGTCAATTTCCAGTTGATGCCTTATTATTTTATCATAGTCTTTCAAATCTTGTATCACAATTCCACTCCCTATGTTGACAGATTTTATGACTATGGAGCAATTCTCTACGAGACCCTTCAGATCATGTCTTTCAGTTAACAAGCTGTACAGTGTGTATGTTCTAGTATTCTTCAGGAGGGAAACCTCCTGAAGTACTAGATTCTCAAAGGTTAGCTCAGGTGGCACACTTGAGTTGAGTGGAACAAAGTTCGAAATTACCCAGATTTGTGTGGGTTTATGAGTAGCTGTTGTTTTCAAGATATTCTACTGTGAGAGGCATTAAAAACTATAATATGGTTCAAATGTATTACGAAAGGGCATAGAAATCTCAGTTCGATTTGTAACAGGTTAAGTGCATTGGAAATAGAAACAGGATTACTAGAAAATGCACATAATATCAGAAAGAAACCTCAACTAGTATTAGACATACATTCCAAGCTCGCAGAGTTTAGGGATGATGCCGATAAAGAGGTCAAATTTCTGTATAAATACAAGAAGGAAAGCACCCGTTTAGAACCCTGGCAGGGAATATTTTACCACAGTGGAAAAAATGCTTAATTTGGGGAAGGGAAAAAAACTAGAAGTGCCAGGGCACTCGACAGGAGGCCGCTGCAGCTTGCACCACCCGTAGCACCTGCCAGTGCTGCCAATGACAGTTCAAACATAACTACTGCCCATCACACCAACAAGTATGACAATTCAGACTATTCTAGGCCTCCCAAAGCCAACTGCAGCTCTTCCGCAATGGTGGAACGTCGCCCCCATCTTGCTCAGAGCCAGCAGCTTAAAAATAAAATGATATTTTATTATCGTTTTATGTTTTCAGCTGCTGGCTGAGCCAGATTCTGCAGGGAGGGGAGGGGAGGGGAGGGGCTGGGCCATGGGAAGGGGAGAAGGACTGGTGGTTGGTGCACTTTTAAGTGCGCATGTCGGTTTGGACAGCTGTCTTAGACTGCCCAAACTGACATGCGTACTTAGGTTTCTCCAACCCAGCAGTACTGCACAGCTGGGTTAGAGAAACAGCACAGACTCCATATGCCTGCGCGAGTGTTAATCCGGCCCACTCAGGCCAATCCCTACCCTGCTCTTAGTGCGGGGAAGGATGGGGTGTCTGTGATGCTGTCCCAGGGACTGCTGGGATCAAGAATTCAGAGGAGCACGAGGTGGCAAGCAGCACAAGGGAAGTCTTCTTTTAAACATTTTTTTTATTATTAAACCCCTCCCACCATGCGCTTCACCGGCGCCCCCACCCCCCTCCACCCGTCCACCACTCTCTATCTTTGTCGGCTGTCACTGCCTACAGCTACAAGAATGGCTGGGTGGCAGGTAATGGTAATTTTAATGTTTATTTAATCAATAAACATCTGCTGTTGTGCTCATCTCGAAATTAGACAGACAGAACACCATGTAGCAGACTGTCATAAGGGCCGATGTTGACAATTAAGTGCCTGTGTTAAGAAGCTGGAAACTAGAGGCTCAAATTAAGCATTGATTGGAACTCATACAGCAAGAAGGAGAAGAGGGAGAGCTACTCCATCACTACACGCACATTTTAACAACATTCACTACATTTTATACAAAGTTATACATGCACAGTTTGACGCATACACCTCCGATATTCACAAATATTTGAGCAAAGCCAAACTGCCATTGTTTGATCCCGATGAGCAGTGAGTCACTGTGCGCTCCCATTACACTTGAATAAATAAATGTGATTCAAGGTATGAGGAATCAGGGGGTGGACTACTAATTGAGTTTTACAATGAATAAGTGGAGGAACGAGCCCCGTTCCTGATAGCTCTCAATGAGGAGGTGCATGTGGTGGTGGGGAGCTGCCCCTGTCAATGAGCGAGGCTATAGTAATTACCCTGCTTTAACTTTTAAGTCCCCACACCTGCTCAACTCATATAAACCTTTGCCCAGATCAACTTAGACAACAAAGCCCTGGTGACAAATATAACTTTTAGGCTGCTGCCACTTTGGATGGGTCTGGTTAGGCCAGACCACTTAAAATTCATACCGGGTAGATAAACAGCATATAATTTGTGTACCCTGTTCTCAGTCACTGGCATTGACACAGCTATTGCAGCACTGGCCCCTTTCCTGGATGCTGCTAAAGCATTCCATTCTTATTGAGGCATGGTACAATGGATATAAAAAACATTACACGGTCCAGTTTGTCTAAATCAACATTAATAACCAGCTATCTTCTCTGATTGGGATAAATGGGAGTCCCCTGTCGCCATTCTTATCATCTCAGAGACTTTCATTACATTTGTAGCATTACATTTGGATCCTGGAGGATTCTCTTGTCAATGTATGGGGATGATATCTTCTAGCTGGTGAAAGACCCACAAAAGAATCCAAACCCTATAATTGAGTAAAATTATTAGCTCTGTTCGACGGTTATGGTTATCGATTAACAGATCTGAATCCTTCATGCTTACCTAAACTAAAGATAATCCTTGGTCAGTAATGGACTTCCCGATAGAATGGCAAGTAGAACCAATTAGGTACTAGGGTATACAATACTAAATGACGTAGAGCCTATTTATAAAGGCATACTATGTCAAATGCATGGAAACCATAGCCATGCTTGCAGAAAAGTGGATTATGTTGCCTTTGTTTGTAGCTAAAAGAGTGGCCCTAATGAAAATCGTGCTATTGCCTAATTTACTATACCAAATTCAGAATATTCCTATCTCACTCATCAGGTCATTCTTTAAACAGTTATGGTCTGTTATAGTCAGGTTTGCATTTGCACAAGCAGAATGATGTTCTTGGATAACTTGGAGCAAGATGCAGGTACCCTACAAGGACTGAGTTTTCCGTTACAAATCTTGAAATTTACTACCTAATTTTCCATGCGCAATTTGCACAGCATTGTTTTCAGAATATTAGGCAGGTTCCCGATTATGACACCAAAAATGGGCTACCTGACACTGTCCCTCTGAAAACTGTTTTGGTTCAAAAAAGCAAATCCCCAAAAGGAGATCCACACTGTGAAGTGTACCATCTGGCCTTGTTCGAGGGTGGCCATGTTGTGCAATTAGACTGATGTACTCCCTCAGTTCTCTCTGATAAATAATCCCTGCATAGGAGCTGACTGTTATGCCTACTGGAAGATCTATTTACCAATAAAAAGTTTAAGACTTTTACAGAATATTTGAATGGGGTGGCATGCACATCACTTGATGTGCTAAAGTATCACAGACTTCGCCACAGTATTGGTGGCCTTCTCCTGTCGATGCTAGATGAAACTGCAGGGTGGAATCTTTTTAAGTTGATTATAGCGCATCCCCTTCCTGTCAGACTGATCCCAGCAATGGATAATATCATAACGAACAACAAAAGAAAGGAGCATACTAACTCTAGGCATATTAACAACAAGGAACCTCGTCTTAAAATTCAATTATAATTTGGGGATTACCTCCACAATCACAAACAACAACATTGTCCCACAGAGATGAATTAATAATTCATTATTTTATTTTATTAGTAAAAAAAAATGTTTTATCTTATTTTAAATATAAATGTTTGAATACATTTCAATATACTTTTACAAAATAGAGTACAAAGTCAAAAACCTATACAAAGACAGAGCCCAAAAAAAGAAAAAGGACATAACAGCAAAATAATGTTTCATTATTACGTACTAACCATCCAAACATTCAGTCTATCAGCCATACCACAACTTCAGCCATACCACAACTGCATTCACGCACAACAGCATTATTTAACAAATAAAAACATGTTCTGATACAATTCATCAATATATACAGCTAAAAAACGAAAGAAAAGCTAAAGCCCCTACTAACTCTAGGCACAAAGAGGCCCAGGATTTGGTATATGATAGTCATTCTCAGTGGCTTTTGTGCTACCAGCAGAAAACGGAAGTCTCCACTAATGGGAAGCATAGGTCAAACCAATTTAAATGCATTCATACAGTCTACTATACTCCTGCTGGCATGGTGCAGTTTGGCATGGAGCTTGAGCTGCTGGCAGTGTGCCATGCCTAATGCAGGATTCATACATCGGACTTGGGAAGGTCTCGCAATTAGTGTCTATTGGTCACAAGTACTTGCTAACCATATCTGCTGCACTCATGAGTTACAAGAAAAACATGAAGTTAGTCGTAGTGGGTATGCTATTTAGCAAATGTAGGGTTGCTGTATTTGGGGGGAGGAGACCCCCCTCATTTTCAGAACTAGTTTAAAGATGTATCTATGTGTAATGCACAGTCACAAGTGTATGTGGCTGATACCTAGCGCATCCCGCCATAGAGATATCTGTGAGCCAATAGAATTCCCACTACGCATCTAGACTTCCTCATCATGCCAAGCAAGGCATTGTAGGTGACCACCATCATCTTCAGTTTTCAGAGGACATGTTAGTATAAGAAAGAGTCTAAACCAAGTATGGCAAGGGGGACATGGCCAAGCAGTCGAAGATGGCGGACGTTCTACCTTGAGCTCAACAGTGGCACCCCAGTAACCCTTAACAATTCACAACCACCGAGGCATCATTTAATACCCATTTACCTGTTCTGCCCTCCTCTTAGCAATGCCTGAAACAAATGATCTGGGGCAGACAATCAAGGCTGGGGTGTGGTCTCTCACTACGCTTTAGCCCTGCTGTGATGGCGGGCCGAGCACTGGAGACCCATTGGCAGAGGGGTGCCCTCAAGGTAAAGAGCAGCCTAACCAAGAGAGGTGCCGACCTGCGTGCCCGGGTTCTGTTTCCATTGAAGCGCCATAGGTGGTACATGTCGGGCCCAGAGCTGGAGGGGGAAGCGCCTACCCCATCGGAGAGTAGCCAGCAGGAGGCCCACCGAGGAGACTGTAGCAGTAAAGTCAACTATAGTGGGCAAGGAGGTGACCAAGACTTCGAGCTCCCTCTGGCTGCAAGAGCGAAATATTAGAATCCACAGGGTTACGCATAGCCTGCATGCCAGTCAGAGCTTGGTGCAATCTCAGTTGAGGTCGTGGTGGATTCTGTTCTGAGTCGGATTCCACAACAGGAGCAACATCCTCCTCTGGGGTTGATCTGGATGTAATCAGCACATGGGGATGGCACCAGAACCAAAATTGGCACTAGAGCTGGTGTTGAACCAATGCGGGTCCAAGGGGTATAGATGGTGGAGAGGATGAACCTGCCAATGAAAGTCTGAAAGGAGGCCCTGCCAAAAGGCTCACCAGTGGGAGACAGTAAAATTACAAATATTCCCAGCATGCACTCTCTAAAGGCCTCTACCTGCTGCAATGTTGTGGATGTACATGGGATTCAGGGTGCACCGGGACCAAATTATAATCAGCTCAAATGGAGATGGGGAGCGAGACCAGCAGGCACATTGATGCCGTCAAGCCCTCTCTGCTGTCTGAGACTGGCAGGAAGAAGATGACTCCCGTTTGACTTCTAGTGCATTTTCTTGGATTTACCAAAGACTTCGACCGCAATGATGATTTGATATGGCAATGTCTTCAGGATAGGAAACGGACCTTCATTTCGACTTCGACCGGTCACAGCATGGAGTGTTCTTGTTTCTGGCGACATAAAGTTTGAGTCCTTGGTCATGTATGCCCTTCAGATTCATTAGAATGAATTTGTCGCACACCCTGATTTGTGCTCACACCCCACGCACCACAAACAGCCTTTATGAGGGTTCATCACAGACACTGTTTGCAACATTCTGAACGTGGTTTAAACCCTGTTTTAGGGGATGACATTTTCCCTTGCACACTGGAAAATTTTGTTAGACAAAGTTGATCAAAAGACCAAAGAGAAGCTCCAGAACCGCTTCTGGAAGAGCACATAACAAGGAACACATGGGTGGCACTTACATACACCTCCACTTGTCACTTCCAGAGCAGGTCGGGATCAGTACAGACCCACACAACACCACTGCTTTAAAGTCTTTGGGTCCAGTCTGATGCCCACGGAATATTCACAAAGAGTGGAATCTGCAGTTAGACGCATCGATCAGAATGAAATAGCCAAGTGACAAAAATAGCCCAGTGGGCTGCAATAGCCATTGGAAGTAGACAGACGATATTCCCATCTCCTATAAGCTCTATTCACAAAATCACAAACTTTACAACTCCTGCAATGGGGACATCTTTGAGGCGTGGAAAGATAGTGAAAACAGAGTGCTAGCACACCTATATAAAAAAAAGGTATCAGATCCATACATTTGAGATTTGTAACGGGGCGTTTTGGTATAGAAGAAAAAGAGACGCAGGGTAATACACCCAACTAATACAACAGAGGCAATAAGGGGCAAAATCCTTAACTACTAAGGCGAAAAGGGAGGAAAAAAACCCTATGAGAAATACATAACCAAATTAAATACCCACTCAAGCAAAAAATATGGATCCTGGTATAAAACTATGGCAAAAAGGGAAGCATAACAGGACTCTTGTGGCATACTATGCGCGATTGATCAGATCAGAAACGTTAAAATCATGACTGGGTGGTACATACCCCCATGTTGTCAACATATATGTCCCCACAATGTTCTGCTCGATGCTGGCGGGCTGTGGAGAACAGCGTGAACCAGTGCACATATGGTGGGTATGTCACAGGATATCAATATACTGAAAAGAGGTACTAACACAATCAAAAAGACAGTGGGTCTCCTAATACCTAAATGGTGTGTCGGAACGAGTACGAAAAGTTCACTTGTCTGCTGGAATCAATTCCAATTTATTACGTAGTGCTTTTGTGAGGAAGTAGGACATTTATAGCCAACACGTGTTTCGCCCCCTTACAATGGCTATCCGGCCTGGGGCTTCCTCAGGGCATAGGGAATCGATGCTGGAAAGGGGAGGGGGGGTGGGGGGGATGTGGGACTCCTTACCCAGTTGGCCGTATTGCAGCAGTATTGTTGTGCGGTTAGTGTCAGCTGTGGTAATCCGTTCTAAGCCATCGGCAAAGGCCTCCTAACACCTGCAGACCACATGATTATGTTCCTGGGAATGATGCCTGACAATTGTGACTCATTAAAAAGGGGGAAAGGAAAGTGAGATTCCACTGCTGGGAGAGGCTAAAATGGTTCGGACCTAACATGAGAAAAGAATAACACTACTATGAATAGTAAATTGGAACACTAAAATTTGATAACAGTGGCGAAGGAGAGACTGTCCAACCATACGGTAACAGATATAACCTTACAAAAGTCTGGCATCCGGTACTGAAGAGGGGCGAGCTTGTCAACAAGAAACATGCACATTGAGACTAGGACTGATGCAACGATTTGATTAGAGCAGGACAACTGAGAGGAGATTAAAAGTAACAAACACACAGGGACATCCACTCATTGAAATTCGTGCAAAGGGGAACTAAGTACCACCATGGGTAAGGGCAGGGAGACGGGAAGGGGGATTTTGAATATTACATTTTGAAGTTAACTTTGTATTACTTTACTCTGAAGTCCTTACATGTATATCTAACAGAATGAACATTTTAACTATCTGTGCCACATGTTCACCAACAATTATAATGCAAATTCAAGATTTGGATGGCAAAATTAAAATAAAATGTACTTTTACAGAAAGGAGCGAGGAGCGTACAACATCTGCCTTTACAAACACCTGCTGGTCATACGCCAACCGACATCTTGCTTGTTACCATACATTGGTTTGTGTGCACAAATAAACAATCCCCTTCCCCGGGCATTGTGAGTCACATCAGTAAATGAGTCTCCTTGCTCAAATAGGGTAAAAGGACCACCATGTCTATTAAATGGGACATTTTTCTTAAGAACCACCGTCCTGATGATTGCATCGCTCTCCTCATTAGAGCCAGTCTCAGCTTGGACAGGGAAGAAAGCCAAAATACCTTCAGCACTGACCAATTGTCATATGTCAATTCAGCACGTAGAAATCCACTGACCACGTCAATAAGACGTTCATTCACCATCATTTGCATTAGAGAAACACAAAATCTGCCGACTGGCAGAGGAGACATTGTTCACCAGGAATTCCTCCTTTGCCTACACTTGTAACACAGAGTATATGGTACATACATCTTTGTCTTAAACTCCTTAATTTGTTTGGAGAAGTCGTTCAGCCCTCACTCCACACCCTCCAATCAGCTCCTCCTTTCTCCACCAGCCCTCCACTGAGATCATCTTTACATTTTGGGGACACCACTATCACAATACACTCCTTCTTAAGCCTGCAGATCCTTGTCTTATTTGTTTGGAGAAGTCATTCAGCCCTCACTCCACACTCTCCAGCCTGCTCGGCATTTCTCCACTGGCCCACCACTGACATCACCTTCTCCTCAATGCTTTTGATGCTGTAGCTCCATTAGAGCAGGACCTGAATTGGAAAAAATAACTTGCTTAACCTTGCTCACATCATTGAGAGAAGGTTTTGCATGCCTGGATGAAGAAAGGACTTCGAAATTAGGAAATTCCCCTTACACTGTCCCTATTTTCTTTGAGTGAGATGATGCTAAGACCATACTTGTACCCCCTCAAAAAGCAGGTGTTTAAGATGAACATTTTAAAACTCCACTTCCCGCCACTACGCTCAGCTTCACCACCTATAAATTAGTATTCACGCCCCAAAAGGTGGTTCTACTTGACTTTGGACAGGCACTACACAGACCATCCTTTTTCTCAGAGCTATACTCCTCAGTGCGGCAATTCCACAACCCCCGAATAGGACTTAAAATGCTCACAGTCAGCAAGTTAAAAGGCCCAGTAGCAGAAAGAAATTTGACAACACATACTATACCCGTCCATCAGTGTTCTTGCATGGAGTCAGAAGGACATTCAGGAGTGTGTGGCCAGTCTAAGCAGTGGGCTATTCAGCTTAAGACACCGAAAATGGGAAACACAGACACCACTTCATTTTCACTGTGGCCCAGTCCAAGGTTCAGAATGCAATTAAAGGCTCATTGGTAGCAAGGTAAAAAGTCAAAGCAGCAGAAAAGAATTTCACAGTTTGTTAAGCTAACGAATCCCTTATTCTTTCTTTGTATTAAGTAAATAACAGGGGTGCACAGCACAGCCTAATATGGCTGTTGATATGGACTCTGATGTCTTTTTGGAATTAAATAAAACAGTCTTGTTACTGAAGCGAGAAAGAAGACATGTTTAACAATTTATCACTGGTGTGGAAGGGCTGAGGCACGGAAACCGAACTGCATACACTACCCTCTCTACCCCCACATTCCTTATCCTGAATCATCAGTTTGCAGTAATATCTTTCCAGGGTTGGTGTGTAATCTTCCTTCTTGGGAGTACTTTGGCCTGGTAGTGGAAGGGCATACGAACTAAGAGTGCTGGATGCAGGTTTGATGGCACTGTTTCATAGGTTAGTGGAGGGAATGCTGCAGCCACTTTGCTAAAATGTCTGGCACCGTACTGTTTTGCCATCCTGTATTTGTTATCACTGCTTTTTGAGCCTTTACAGCAAGCACTTTTGTTGCAGGGCTCTTGTGATTCAGGCCGTTTCTCTTTTGTACTGAACAATAATGGGCAATGTTGGTTCTGTTTGCTTAGCATGTTAACATCAAAGACCATGTTTATCACATATTTGGTCACGTTTGGTCAATCAAGACGTTCTGAGTGCTTGATCGCTCATGTTCAAGGCTGTTTTCCTTCATCAATTGGATATGACCTTTTCTTTCTGGAGACCAACAGAATAAACTTGCTACAATATATTTTGCAAAACATAGTGTATTAAGTTTGAATCGTTTTTCAAAATACATAATAGCTTAGTCCTAACCCACAATTACCTGCTCATGCATTGGCCATAAATTGAGTGATGCATATGCATTTTTCTATGTACCAGTGTAACTACTCATGAGTTCTGCAGATGCTGACATGACAGAGATAGCATGGAAGTCTTCCTTCTTGCAACTGTGACTTAGCAAGAAACTAACCAGACAGTAAATGAGGCCTGTCTCATTGTGCTGGTGCGCGTTTCTTTTTAGTGAGTCGAGCAGATACCATTACAGACCACGAGTTAAAGGATGTTTTAGCTCTTGCAATGGTTTACAATGATTAAAGCTTTTCCCTATAAACTACCTTGTTCAATTTAATTCTATAACTGAATGTATACTATTCCTTGGCAGAACACCAAATTAGGCACCCGGGAAAGCTACAATGTCATCTGGTAATAGTGACTCTGTGGCAGAATGTCCTCTTGATAAAGGTTAGATTGCTTTATCTTCCTCTTCTACCCTACTAACTAACATCATGAGTTCCAAACCTTTATTTTATGCCATGGGGTTTGCACAACAGGGCAAAGCTCTTCAGGCACAAATTAGCTCATCGGTTGCCTTGAAAACAAAGGGAATGTAAATGCTGAAACAGGCTTCAACGTGTGTGCAGTAGTAAAATGCCACAAAATAGATTGCAAGCAAAGAGGTTTTATTACTTTGGATAGTCCCAATGCTTGGGTGTGGAGTCCAATTTAATGATGTTTTCATTTTGCAAATATTCAGCATTGGTGGACTCTATTTATGCTTTTATTGGCAGGGTTATACTTTTCCTAATATAAGGTATTTCTCAAAAATGATGTTTGAAGAATAGGATGATGAAGTGAAAACGTTGGGGAGAATGTGGTTTTCTTTCTGTTGTACTATGTGAGACTATTTCTAAGTCATCCTTATTTTACTGCCAACTGTTCCATTGATTTTGACGGTTAGAGCTGCAAAAATTGAGAAATTATGATTAATAAATTACCTTTCCCACCTCAGCATTTTCGTATACGTCAAGTCTTCCCTTTCCCATCAGTTTGACCAATCTGGCTCCCTCCTGTTTCTCAAAGTCTTCAACTGGTACATTTGCAAAAAAACTGTACATGCTCATCATGCATGTGAAAGCCTTACATCATCTTGGAGTACATTAAACGGCCGAAAGGTCCTGTTTAGCTAAAATAAATTCTTCCAATGTAAACTCTGAAGAAAAAGCAAATAACAAACCAAACACTAATTCTAATGCTATACAAAGTCAGTCAAAGATATCCTTGAGGTCAGAATAATTTTGGGGTTGTCCCTAAATCATCAAGCTCTAAATACAGACAAGCTTTGGCACCTTTAAAAGCTCCAGGCTGTAAAACCAGTTTCTTCCCCGCACTCAAAATGTGTGCCTGATTTAGAGTTTTGGGGGCACGGTACTCCATTACGACATGACAGATATCCTGTTTGTATTATTACAAATGCATTAAATACTATGGCACTTGGAATAAGGTGGATGTGAGTAACCCATCGCCAAATTAGGCCCAGGACTACACATGAATTGAATCACATTTTAAGATGAGTGAGGGCCACACTAAGTGAAACAATTCATAGGCTTCAGGGGAGCGACCTTAGTTTTAGGGCAAGACATAAATCCCCTTCAAGAAACAGACAGTGTAATGTGCAGCTGCGATGGGTTCGCCTGGCGATCTGCATCTTCAGTCTTTAAAGTCAATTCAGTGCAACTCCAAGGCTTAGCTTATGTGTCTGTGATCACACTGTCTAGCGATTTCCATATGATTATTTGCATCTTTGATCTTACTAGCTTCGCAACAATTACTTTTCTGATTTTCCATTGCTTCATGCTGATTGTCTCTCTTTGTTCTTAATGATTTACGATTTCAGATCACAATGTATCATATTTCAAACAGATACCCAGGGACGGCTCCTCCATTGGAGCTGAGAAGCGTAACCCCACTCACTGCCCCCAGATGAAAAATAAAATGGTAATTCATTTCCATTTTATATTTCAATCACCCGGTCCTGATCGAGCGTCAGGACGGGCGGGGCGGGGCATGCTGAGTGGCAGCAGGGAGGAGTGGTCTGCTTTTGCACTTATTTAAAGTGTGCATGTCTTTTGGCCGGTCGTCCTGCGACGGCCAGACAAACATGATCACTTTAAACCTCTCAACCGAACTGTCTAAAGACAGCTAGGTTGAGAGTAAGTGCAGGCCTCCAGAGCGCTGTGGAGCGCTGAGTGAGGCCGCACCTACCAATCCTGGCACTGCTGGCATGCTGCATGTGAGCAGCGCCAGGACTGGGCAAGGGAGTTTGCTGGGGCCTGATTTGCAGTTGCAACGAGGTCTGGAGCAAGGAGGTCCCGGCGTTCAGTAAGTACTTATTTTTACGATTTTCAGTTATGTTCGTGTGAGCGCGCCCGTCCCTTCTCCCCCGTAGTGTGCTGTGTGGATTGTGTGAGTGCACGTGTTCTGTTAATCCTGCCAGCGAACTTGTGTCTATATACCGCAAGTTGATAGAAAATTCCGTGGCCCACCATGCTACAGGAAATCGCGGACTCCAAAATTCCGCTGTGACAAGAGATCTGATAAGCAAATGTTTGCATTTCTTTGTAGCACAAAGAAACGCAGACATTTACTTATGGGATGAGGAGAGGACTTCAGCTCCTTCTCTTCGCAGAAAAGGCAGCCTCGTTTCCTCAGATGATTTGATTATACATGGCATTCTGTGTAAAAGCAGCCATCAGCTGTCGGGCTTCTCAAATTTCCCAATGCCAAGCCTGATTAGCTCATGCTCTTCTAGTTGATACTTTGCATTCCGGTATTTGTAGTACCATTTCGCCAACATGAATTCAAGACTACATATCCCAGGATACTCTGAAAAACCCTGGAAGGCATGAATTACTTATCGACTGCATGTTCAGTCTGAAATATGCTTCTAGGTAAGCGAGGCATAGATGAACGTCTGCCATTCAGGAAAACAGTTAAGATCTTGGTGTTCTGGGTCTTTGTGATCTCCTAAGTGCTTTGTTGCCGTTGTTTGTACTTTAGCGCTGGATCAAACAATGCGAATTATTGATTTATTCATTGCG
Source organism: Triturus cristatus (assembly GCF_964204655.1). Classification (NCBI taxonomy): domain Eukaryota; kingdom Metazoa; phylum Chordata; class Amphibia; order Caudata; family Salamandridae; genus Triturus; species Triturus cristatus. Next base: position 853,205,492 of record NC_140582.1, read on the forward strand.
GAAATAGGTAAACTTGAGAGTTCTGCTACAGTTGCCACTCTCAGGTGTCATGATAGTTTTACAAAAAAAAGACAAAAGTGTTCACTCTTTGTTCTCCCATTAGTTTTGACAGCAAATAAAAACACATGCTGGCACCCTGGGTTTGTCTACGTCGGTGTGTGCACAAGTTTCAGTTTAGCGGGTTGTGTGTATGTGTGTTGGTGTAAGTGATGACCCGGTGTGTTAATAGCACGAGATTATGGCGCATGGAAGGGTGAAATGCTAAAAACACGTTCACTATTAAATATCCGACCAGTAACACGCAGACCAAAGTAAAGAAAGGATTTTACTCGCTGAGTCATCCTACAGTTGCACAATCAGTAGTGAGAAGATTCCTTGGAATTACATGTTTTGAAAAGGTCTTTTGTTGCTTCGTTCTACCCCTTTGCAATCGCACCACATCCCAGCCACCCTGGCATTCTACTAGCACTGCCTACTGCTACTAACTTTCTTCCTAGCACTACACTCAGGAAATGCTTTGACTAAGGGAGGCGAGAGAGGTGTCCACTTGACTTCCTCGTTTGCTTCTCGAAAACGCCCACGAGGGACCACTGACCTCCCTGGGATCATGCATTGTTAGCTGTCACAGTGACGCAAAAGGGACTTTTCACACATATTGTCAGTACCAGATGGAGCACGCTGCAAGACTAAAGTATGTCATCACACATTTTTCCACTAGACTGATAATGCTAATTATTAAGTTAGGAATGATACATTAAATTAGCCCAAAGAGAAAAGGTGGCGCATTGAATGTGCTGCATTATTCAATTTGAACCAGTTCCAAACCTTGCATTAATTAACAAGCTCCTTTCAGTTAATCCATTAGGGTGGCTAATTTATGACAACTAACAGCGGATGGGTCCTCTGCCGAACGTGTCTTTGGAGTTCGGCGACTGCTCGAGGAAATTAATAGAACTTTTAGAAAGAACTCAGTGCACACAGACTGATTCTTAATCACAACACCTTATAACAGATGGTTGCAACCACTCGGCATCAGTTGTGTTGCATAGAAAACTAGATACTGATAGTTCATTCATACGTTTCTTTGTGTCAGGCGTGTAAGGTAGGTCACTGTGACATTTAATGGGTGTTGCAATGCTTGTCTGGTCTGCTACCACTTGTGATCACTGCATAGTTGGGCTTGCTCAATTCATTCGCTCCCTATGTAAAGCTCACCCCAACTTTTTTGCCTCACCACTTTTAAATATCACCAGCCTCCACTGCAGATACCCTGTATGCACTCGGTACTGCAAAGCATGCTTTAACATGTCGTGCATTAAAGTTGAGGGAGACTTACCGAAGTCTGCTTCTCCCGTTATTACGTGTTCTATACATATTTAAAACTTTAAAAACATTGAGAAAAAACTGAGATAAAACATTCCCACGACAATCACATATCAGTTTACAAGGAAATTATAAGTAAAAATATAAATGTTTGAATCCTACTAAACGACATTTTACTCTTAACATTTTGCACAAAAAAAAAACATACACTAAGTGTGAAGTGTTTGTTTTACTGGTGTAACAATACCTTTTCTTTGGAATTAGTTGTTCTGAAGGACTGCACAAGTTTTCTCTGTTCAAAAATTTCCGGGGCCACAACGTTTTGTACAGGGTCTGCTTCGAGCATATACTTGAAAAAAGTTTCTGTCTGTTCCAAAGAGAAGCTGTAATGGTTTGCAAAACAGGAAAATTAAACACAACTTTTCATTTTAAGATAAACATATGCATTAAAGTATGTTTAAGTAACGTCAGGGGTCTCCAAACTACGGACTGTGGGTAACATCCGTCCCGTTACAAGATTTACTCCAGGGCGCAGCCACTTGCAATATTCTTTTCCCAACTACGCGGTTGGACAGTCAACACGTCCAATTCTATCCGCCACACTCCTCTCCATATGACCAGAGTGGTGTCAGCCTCGTGAACTCTCATTTTAGTCTCCTGGGCCATATGCTTTAAAACCCTCAAACCATAATCATTCAATGGTAACATCACCCCCGCTGATAGACCTATATTGCTTCACATATCCTCAATTCTACAAGTAAGATTATTTGGTACAAGATTGATAACTTTTTGTCTGCAGCATGGCCAAGTTTTTAAGCCACGCATGGGTAATTAAAAGGAAGACCTTGAAGCAGAAGCCCACAGCCACATGAGGCCGATGAGTTGTCGACTTTGGGCTCCCAAGATATCACACCAAGGCGTATTTGTGTGTCGTACTTTGTTCCCATTTTACTGCCAGTACCTTTCGGTTGGGCGTTAGTAAGATAGGTCCATTAGAAATTGGACCATCTAACGCATGGGTACTCACAAACCTTCTCTCGGGGGCCAAATTTACAGTGTGGTTTGTGACCGAGGGACGCACTGGTGGGGGCGGGGTCAGTGGGGGAGGGGGCGGGGCTAGAGCAACAAAAAAAACTATGACCATGAGGTTGAACACAGGCCCCTGCAGCAGACGCCTTCGTCCACTGAACCACCAGGCCCAGCATATACACACATCTCTCTCTCTCTCTGTCTCACTCACTCGGTTTGTCTCCCTCTCTCTCTCTGTCTCCCTCCCTCTCTCTCTCTCCCTCTGTCTCCCTCCCTCTCCCTCTGTCTCCCTCCCTCTGTCTGTCTCTGTCTGTCTCCCTCCCTCTGTCTCCCTCCCTCGGTCTGTCACCCTACTCCTGTCTGTTTCCCTCTGTCTGTCGCCATCCTCCCTCTGTCTGTCTCCCTCTCTCTCTCTGTCTCCCTCCCTCTCTCTCACTGTCTCCCTCCTCCCTCTGTCTGTCTCCCTCCTCCCTCTGTTTGTCTCCCTCTCTGTCTCCATCAGTTTCCCTCTCTCTGTCTCCCTTCCTGTCTTCCTCTCTCTCTCCCTCTCTGTCTTCCTGTCTCTGTCTCCCTCCCTCTCTCTGTCTCCCTCTCTGTCTTCCTCCCTCTGTCTGTCTCTGTCTCCCTCCCTCTGTCTCCCTCCTTCTGTCTCCCTCCCTCTGTCTCCCCCTGACTCCCTCCCTCTGTCTCCCTCCCTCTCCCTCGTTCTCCCTCGGTCTCCCTCTCTCTCTGTCTCCCTCCCTCTGTCACCCTCTGTCTCCCTCCCTCCTTCTCCCTCTCTCCCCCTCCAGCTCCCTCTCTGTCTCCCTTTCCATCTCTCTGTCTCTGTCCATCCCTGTCTCTGTCTGTCCCTGTCTCCCTCTCCGTCTCTCTGTCTCTGCCTCTAGCTGTCTGCCCCTGTCCCTGTCTCTGCCTCTGTCTGTCTCTGCCTCTATCTGTCTCTGCCTCTATCTGTCCCTGCCTCTCTGTCTCTCTCTCTGTCTCTCTCTCTCTGTTTGTCTCGGTCTGTCTCTACCTCTATCTGTCTCTGCCTCTATCTGTCTCTGCCTTTGTCAGTCTGTCCCTGCCTCTATCTACATCTAGCTATCTCTGCCTCTATCTGGCTCTGTCTACATCTGTCAGTCTGTCCCTGTCTCTTTCTCTGTCTCTATCGCTCTCTGTCTCTGTCTTGCCTTTAAATAACTTTTTAACAAATGGTGCTCTTTCATGCAAAGTATACAAGTGTTCCTTCAAGCTCCAAAACACATATGGGCTGATGGGCAATATCCTGCATAGAGGTCACTTCATCAGAAGCAAAAATAGTGCCTTTAAGTAGCATATATTATTATATCAACAACTATGCTTTCAATTGTGTTCTGAATTGCTGTCCTCTGTCACCTCACCCTGCCTGTGTGTCAGCCCTGGCTGAGACAGCTTCCCGGGAACACACACAGCCGCACCGAGTACTTCACAGGTCTTTAAAAGACCATTCATTTGTTAATGAGGCTTTGTTGTATTTCACCTCTTCTTAGCGCCCCTACATCTCCACTCAGTCAGAGTGGAGATGCAGGGGCGCTAAGAAGAGATGAAATACAACAAAGCCTCATTAACAAGTGAATGCATGGTCTTTAAAAGAATCGCCCGGGCCCCATAGAGCAGAGCCTGCATTGCTGCAACCGGCGGTGTTTGACACTCTTAAAAAAAAAAAAAAACGGGCACGATGTCTGCAAGGTCCGCGGGCCGCCAAGGAAGGCTTGCCGGGCCGTACTATGAGTACCCGTGATCTAACGGATGTTATGTTGCTATGCTTTATCCTTATTTTAATATTTCAATCATGTCATCTTGTTTCCTATCTGCAATATTGATGGTTTGGCCGTGGTGCGCTGATAGCACGTTAGATGAAGGCCTAATTACGGTATTAGTTTGGCCGGGTAGCATGCAATTGCTGTAGCATATAGGATGTTGAAACTATTTTATACTGTTTCATTTACCAAAAACTGTGTTTTTTCCTCTTATCTTCAATGACATGAGCGGTCGTATTCGCATTAGAACTAACGTTTATACAATTGTAACACGTCCTAGTGGGAGACTAAACGCACCAAAAAGGGGATTTTAGGACGGCCAAGCTGGTATTATTCATTTTAGCTGTAACTTTGATTGTTTGATTGTCTTTCTATCTGGAAATTAACTTTTATTAATGTTATTAGAAATTAATTTAAAGGTTATGTCCTTTTTAGGTCTCGCTGAGCCCAGCGCATGCGCTGGCTCGAAGAGACATTATGTATGTGGGCCCCAAAAAGTGCTACCAGGCAAGCCTAGAGCTACAGTGCATGTGCGCGGGCGCGCGCGCCGCACTTACTTTCACTTTCGCAGCCGCACGGCCGCTTTGATCGCGATCGCGATCACTCACTTTCGTGCGCAGACCCAGCCTCCTCTGCCGGCACACCCACAACTGGCAACATTAGTTTTCTACAGCGCTTCGATCTAGCGCTTGAAATCACCTACCACCTACCACCTGTTACTCTCGTCACTCAGCAATGTTTAGTTTCACCCACCCAGCCCAAACTAACATTGCTCCCCATCCCTTCCCATCATATCCCTTTAAAATGTTGTCCCTATCCAGCAACTGCAATATGCTGCTATGTCACTCATTTATGAAAAGGGTCATTTGCGCATATTTAACCTATTTTTTTATTTACCCCTTTCAAGATTGGCAAAGAAGCATCTTGGAACTGCAAAGAAAACATAAATGGCGGCTTTGTCATTCCTTAAGTGGTGTAGCCAGTGTGCCATGGGTCTTATTGCAAGGAAGAAAATAAGCCCCCCCCCCCACCATTGCTTGAGCTGTGACCTTGGGGCCCAGTGCCACTTCACCTGCTTTAACAGTGATAGCAACAACCCTACATAACTTAAGTGCACACATGCATGTCGATGCATGAAAGCATAAACACACTCATGGTGGGTCGCTGCAGCGTCATGCCACCTATGTGTATGTGTGATGACATGTGAGCTTACATACTGTTGGACTTTTTTTTTCACCAATGCTATTCAGCATTGGCAATAATCATTTCTCTTTTTGTTGATGCAGCATCAGTAAAAATAATTGGCAGAGCCTAAAATTCTGCATTGGCAAAGCATGCTGCCAGGGTTCTTGGCCCTCCCACATCTTACCACATCCCCCCCGGATCCCTTTGCATGCATATCAGCGCTAGAGCCTGGGTGCTCAAGATGCCACCATTGAAATGCATGGGAGAAAGCCCCGAGTGTAAGGGGAGAGCCTCCGCTGGGAGACTGAGCGCCGCGAACGGGGCTGTTTCTCCTCAAGATTGACTCCTCAGGTAACGACCCCTGAGGTTAGCCTGCAACTCAACTTTGCTGCTGCACAACAAATGCCTCAATCGCTACAAGTAGTTTTCCTAGCATATGATACTAGCTGAAGCCCGCCCTCCCTGTTTCAGTATTTTCTCATTTCTTTCTGATTCTGGGTGCTCTGTTTGCCTGCAAGTGCAGGTCTAGAAACACATCTGAAAATAGTTTCCAAAATATTCAGAATATGCGAGCAGTTTCCAAAATGTACAAGGAATTTGTAAAATCTGCACTCATTAAGAAATCAGAAATCTCTGAATATAAAACCATTTCCACGGATTTGGGCAGTGCCTACCTGTCGATGTTGGTCAATAAATGTTTTAAAACTGATGTTCAGTACTGATTGTACATGATTGTACAATCTGTTTCATTATTGTTCAATATTCGAGTACATTACTCTAAGTTAAAACTCGCTTTTGTGACTTTGGTTCAATGCTGGGTTCGATATTCGTCTTTGCCCCACCACATTTATTACTCAAGACAAGAAGGATGCATATTAAGTTGGTGCTTTGATTTATAAGCCATACCTTGAAAATCACACTGGACAGAGGCTGAAGCTAAGAGTGCCCCCCCCCCCAAACCCCGCCTTTAAACTTCTTAGGTAGTACAAGACAGCAAAAAAAAGAGTGACAATGCATGCCCTGACAAACTAGTCTTTCACATTTTAATATAGCATTAGTATGCTATGACGATTTTTTTTTTGACTTATGATTGTCAGAATGGCTCGGCTTGTAGTAGACAGTCGTGTTTGAATTGTACGTCCAGATTTCTCGAAATGACCCTCAACTCTGCTGCTTTTCGGAGGCAATCCTTTAAGTACGACACACGCGGCTGTATGAGCCTGTATTACGCCTTCCAGTGGGATAATGACCTAGACAGCACCCAGGAAGGAGGGGAAGTTTAATCTCTGGAGGCAGTCCTTTTATCATCCAAACAGGGGGAACTTTTCTGTGTCCTCTTTTGTTTCTCTTGATTACTTCAGGGCTTGCAATCAAATGCAGCTTAGTTGCTGCTTCTATGTATGACCAGAGCGCCATGCGCGCTTTCACTGTGGCAGTGCAATGGGTCTCACATTTGCGAGAGTTTGAGCTATTTGGCATTGTAAATGACAATGCCTTTTATTTATGTGTTGGTTTTTAAAACATAAATAATAAGTATTGTCATTTACAGTGCCAGTAGCTTAAACTCTTGCAAATGCGGGACCTATTGCATTGCAAATGCTTGTTTATCTTACATTCGAACTTGAAGCTTTGCCTTCTATGCACTTGCACTTTTTTGGGGTTGACTGTGGCACATTTAATGTTCTTTGATATGATCTCAGTCTCCCAAAGTTGCACTGTACGCATTGCACTTTTATGGTCGGAAATGACCGAAATAAAGTTCGAAACGACAAACGATAACTGTGACCATATTTGCTTTCTCTGGGCATAACTCTTCCACTGCTTCCACCATACACTCTTTGGTGAGATCCCTGTCCGTAAATGGCTTTCCTCTTTTAGCCAGCGCATAAGCTACTTTGAAACTGGCCCTGGTTAAAGCTTCATTTTCAATTCTCTTCGGCGTAAAGAAAGCTTGTTGGGAAAGCAAACTGCGTTGAATTGACTATAGTTTTAACGAACACTGTGTTTCTGTAAATTGGGAATAACTTTCTTCATGTTTGGTCTTATAGTGCCGCACATTACGAGACACAAAGCTTTAAAGAAGTAGGTTATGCCCCATTCTTTAGTAAACAGGCAGCACTCGCTGTCCGCACTTCTTTTCTTTTTTTCTTCAATAACTGAAGGCGATATCTGAACAGTGAAAAGAAGTGCACAACAAATGCAATAACTAAAGCACAGCGGAAATAATTTATCTAACCAAAGTAAATGATTAGGACTTGTGCAAAGACGATAGTTGTTCTCAGAGATGATACAGGAAGCAGGGCTTGATGTCAGCCGTTCTATAGGGTGGAGGTGAGCGGTGCAGAGCACACTGTCTCTGTCCCGTTTGTTGCAGAAACACGGTTTGTTATGATTTGTTTACGCACGTGCAAAAATGACCCTACTTCCTCAACAAGATCGTTTTATGGACTGTTGAAAAGTCAATGTGCAGAAAAGCATATGGCCCAGGTTACTGAAAATGAGGGTTCGTCAGGTCGACACCACTCTGGTCATAAGGAAAGAAGTATGGCGGACAGAACTGCACGTGTTCACTGTCTGACCGAGGGGTTGGGAAAAAATATTTCAAGTTGCTGCGGGCCGGAGAAAAACTTGTGGCGAGCAGGATGTGGCCTGCGGGCTGTAGTTTGTAGACTACTGCACAACAAGATTGTTGGGCCTAACTGTACCGATACCAAAATGAATAGAGATGTGTTTCTAGCACACACAATTACAAAATATGATAACTGTCTCCAAGAATACCAAATGAGTGAGAATGAATTATAAAGATGATCTTTTACCTACTTTCAGCATAATGGCATTCTTCACTGATGGCATATGAGAGAGGGACTACATTTTAACCGAGTAACACTTTACTGAACAATAAACCATTTATACCAGCTCAGCAATCATTGTCATTTTACCAGAATGCCTGGGGAAGCGGAAGTGACATTGCACACCCTTTGACCTTCAATTTCATTAACACACGCTTACATACACGTATTCACATTTACACACACTCTTACATAAACTCACACCTACCCGCGAGCTCACACACAACATACATTTCAACGCATTTTTTTTTTTACTTACCTCAACTGCCAGGGAATATCACACTTTAGCCAATTGTACTCGATTTCTTATTACACTAATAGTGAATAATGTTCCATCAAGTATAAAAAAATTGAGAGAAAACAAAGCAAGTACAGCCCCAACCGAAGTCTATATTGACGAGCTGCCCCTGTGGTCCTGGCCCTAATTTTGCCCCCTGAGGTCAGGGGTCGCAAAGGCAGCACAAGGGGATGCAAGGTTTGGGGTCACAGCTACTACCCCTGTCAACCCCTAAATGACGTCCATGTTAGAAATCCTAGCACTGAGGGTGTTTAGACGAATGTCTGATTTCATCACTCCATCAGGCCAACCTTTTGCCTCAATGGCTGTGTATGAATTTATAAATTGTATAAATAAATCCATATTTTAAAAGCGTGCATTGCATGTTATTATGTATATTATGCGAAAATATGCAATATATGACTTAGCAAAAAAAGCAACACATTGTCTACTAATACGCCCACATCTCTACAAATCCATGGCAAGATACTATAGGCCCCAAAATACTGTAGACCAAAATAGACGGGGTAGGAATTAGACAAGCCCATAAAACAACCGTGCATTTAAAGCATTCGAGCGTCCAGGTCTGAAATTCAAGGTCCACGTGGAAGCCTTCGGTGTATGACGGTTTCAAAATGTTTCTTCTGACAGTAATGTCAGAGTGTGTTCATTCAAAGCAAGCTATAGTGGGTATTCGTCACATACGTGACATTTTGACAAGTGTCTCAATTATACTTAATCGATTCCTCACCTCAAGGATTTTGCCTAAACCTTTAATCAAAGCACAGGTGATGTATGATTGAACTGCAGTCGTAAATCAACTTCACATTTTCTGGTAATACGACAATGCACATGAGTCAAGGGCACCCACCGTTAAGACTGCCCTCAGTAAGACGAACCTGATCGTCCATTAACGTTGCTCTTTAAACCGTAGTCACAAAACAAGCGTTCACTCTTCCGAGTCCACCTCAACAGGCTGCGTTCAGCAAGAGCGCACTTACTAATAAGGGACTTTGTTACCATTCAATAAACTTTGCAATTATACGAAACTTTCGAGAGCCTCTTATGATAATTGTAGATACCAAGGAAAACACAAAGAATGGTGCATACAATTTACCAATGGTTGTAAAATGAAATCGCCTCTGAAAATACGCAGGTTATGCGTCTTACGTACAATGTTTTTTCGAATTAATTAGCTTCATGGTGCCCTGAACGCCTACAACATAGTAAGAGAAGGGTATAAGTATCGCGCGGAAGAGGTGAGTGTAGGCCCGGACAGCAGTGGGGTAGCTGTGAAGTCTTCTCGCTTTTGATTCACATTTTCCATGCTTGTACACACTGCGAACTGCAGACGCGGCCAAGCTCGTGTGGACTGTATTTACAATCACAGCGCAGGTGCTGGTAGCAGCACCCTCGTGTCCCTCAGCAAGGCCCTGCTCCGTATGCAGAAGACGCTGGGGCTGAACGAGACGGGCGAGCTGGACCAGAGCACCCTGGAGGCCATGAAGACCTCCCGCTGCGTGGTGCCCGACGTTGGCAACTTCCAGACCTTCGACGACGACCTCAAGTGGGACCACAACAACATCACGTACTGGTGAGTGAGATAAAGGGCTCGGCGACCCGAGGGCTCACTGAAGGCTGTGGATGGTGAGGGGCAGCAAGTGTGTGAGAGCCCGAGCGGCGGAGGGAAGCACGGGGGACAAGGAGTGAGTGCAAGAAGAGGGAGAACTGGGATGGAGAGCTCAGTGAGGGTTCACTGAAGGCGGTGGATGGTGAGGGGCAGCAAGTGTGAGAGAGCATGAGGGGCGGAGGGAAGCACGGGGGACAAAGACAGTGCAAGTAGAGGGAGAGCTGGGGTGGAGAGCTCAGTCACGGTTAACTGAAGGCAGTGGTCGGAGAGGGACAGAGCAGTGAGAGAGGAAGAGGAACTGACAGGAGTGAAGGGCAAGTGATAGAGCGAGTGTGAGAGAGTAAGGGGGAAGGTGAGAAAGGCGTGACACAAAGACAGCAAGCGGGGAGGAGAGCACAGAAAGAGGACTCCTAGAGCCGAGCAGTGGCAGACTGAGGAGAGAAAAGGGAACGACAAGACCGAGAGCTGGCGCAGTGACAGACCTCCAGGGACCAATAGAAGCAGCGAGCGTGTGTGAGCTGCGCAAACAACATACAGCGCTGCGACCTATACAAAACAAGATGGCGGTGGACTTTCCACTGTCCCAGTGCCGGCTTTCTTCAACTCTGGGTCCGTCGCACTGTTTAAAGTGAAAGCACGGCGGAGCCAGAGTTGAAGGAAGCCAGCGTGAACAAGCTGGCGGCGAACTGTCCACTGTCCCACGGACACAGCGGAGAATAGATTCCAAAAGGTCTCTCTGACAAGAGCAGCGCATGTGCTGCTTTTGCCAGGCGAGACCTAAAAAGGGTTAAAAGACAGCTTGATACAAAGTACCAGCGTTAAAACAGAGATAATTATGATACAGGTACAATCGGAGCACATGTCAGAAAATACCGTTTTCTCCTAAGTCTCACGGCAGTGACTAAGTAGCTCGCAATATTAACAAGCATTGGCATAGCCAATAGGTCTCGCCTTTGGGACCTTATAAGTGTTTTGCCATGCAACAGTTGCATAACTAAATACTTATAAGGTCCCAAAAGCGAGACCTATTGGCTATACAAAGTGGCCGTGCGGCCGCGAAAGTGATCGCTATCGCGATCACAATCAAACATCAAAGCGGCCGCGCGAAAGTGAAACTAATCGTGGTAAAGTGCGGTGCGCGCGCCCGCGCACATGCACTGTAGCTCTAGGCTGGCCTGGTAGCACTTTTTGGAGCCCTCTCAATAAGTCTCGTCAGACCAGCGCATGCGCTGGGTCAGGCGAGACCTAAAATTCACCCAAGGATCATTCAATATCTGAAGTTAAAGTGAAGCAGGTCTAACCTGTATAAAACCTTTTCCCCTTAAAATTGAGAGAAAAAACCTGCTACGAATAACACTGTAATGGTCGGAAAACATTATAAAGTGCATAGTATCCTGGGTTGAAAAGTTGTCGCATGTGCAAGGGCCTAAGTCGCTCACCATGCTCCAACCTTGTGAGTCGGCTAGTAAACAATGAATCAGATTAAAACAAATTCTGGTTAAAAGCAGGCGATGGAAGGGCTTAGTGACAATTGTCAAAAAAAGTTCAATCTGTGGAGAGGTTTTTAGCATAAGAATGTTGCATCCCACCGGAGGGGCACCAGGAGAACTCTGACTCGGCGCGCTAAAACAGGAAATCCGCCCTCGAGACTACAGGTTCCATGAGCCTCGGCGTTCTGACGTCGGTGACGTCAGTAAGTGCCTGAGGCGTCTCTATGAAACCTCTTCCGGGGCATCGGGACAATGCCGCTTACTTTCCTTCGAGGAGCTACGCTGCGACATTGAGGAGGCTGGTAAGGGTACTTCGAGCACCAGATCTTCTGTTCCTAACTCCTGGGTCACAGTGCTAATGTTCATTTTCTTGTGGTGGCAGTTTCAGGCTTCCGCGCTGCTCCTTTCGTTGCTCCGTTGGCGGAACCACTTTGCCGGTTCCTTGCAGAGCAACTTCCCAGCTGAGCCCTTTCCGGCACAAACAGAGGGAGAGACCCGTGCTGATTATTCAAAGATCTTCCTCTATTGTGCTCAAACCTTGTGGGAACAATCCATGTCCTAGAGGAGCAGGCAAGCCCCGACACGTTTTCCCTTGTTGGCGAACCGCCATCGGTTCATGCGGGGAAGATGCTCTTTTGGTTCCATAGCCAGTAGCAGGTTTTTGATTACCTTCTATATGCGCAGCCAGGAGCAATTGGCGATTTGCTTTATGATTTTGTGGTCATGTGAACTACATGAGTGGGGTACATATCTCCTCATAAGAAGGGGAACAATCCTTGAAGAAAAAAGGAGAGAGACTGTCATGAAATCTCCTTGTGTATAGTAATGGTACCCTTTTGTACACGGCCTCTATCCAAGACGTATTGTGGCAGAGGGCCGGAATTGCTTCCTGTTGTTTCTGATATTCGCAGAGTGATCATTTAAGTCATGTTTGTTTCTTTGTGTGTCCAGTAGCAGGGGTACTGAGAGTGAGCAGGAGGACGGCTCTTCCGCACCCCTGTCTCACTATACCGGATTGTTCATTTGTTATGTAGAGTAATCCTATGTAGACTCTCAGACAGTGATGTTATGTGGTGTTGATAAACCTGCTGATTATGGTATTTTTTCACCAGATTTAGCTGAGTGCTACTACACGCCATATGTGACTCACAGAATTAGAAGAGAAGGTTTTCTTTCTTTACAGGTACAGCTCTTAGAATTCTGTACATATTTCCGGAGGTCTCAGGGTCGGAAAGGAAAGAACTGTACGGTTGCCCTATTGTTTATACCGGTCTTGTTCTCTTTCCAGGTCTCCCTCCCTGCTGTCCCCTTCCTTCCCTTCCCCCGCTTGACCACTCCATTGAGTCTGTGTACATACATTCAGACCGTGGTGGTGTCGAGATGTGGACCATTCTAAGCAACGTACGATCCTGAGGATTCCAGGCCACGACAAAGGTATGCTTTTTCTGAAGGTTTTGTTAGCTCATTCGCCTCTCTCTACAGACAATAGATTCAGAAAATGTGTCTTTACCCACACCAGATCCTCTTTTCTTATTTTTTCCGGAAAGTCAAAGAGATCTGGGCGCCCTAGTTATATAAAATTAACTTAACATGTTGTAACCACGGAATACAACTAGCACTCTCCATGGAGACACAATCCCGGACAATCTCATGGTTCAGAGCTAGTTCTGGATTAATCCAGGTCTTAAACCAACATACCAGCGGGGCCTTATCAAGTCCAAAACGTAGCCAATGTCTAACTGTTGGTGTATGACATAAGTGGAGGTAGGTTGGGGGACTGACAAAAGAGATCGTAAAAAGTTATTTTCAACTATCTGTAGCCCCTCCACCAACTTATAACCCCAGATAGCAGACCCATACCTTGCAATGTCTATGCATTTAGACCTGTAAATATGAAGCGTAGCTGCGATTGGCCTGGCCCGAAGTCGCTGAGCGAAACCATGGACGGCAGCCGTAGACCTAGCCCTGGCATATTTATTTGCTTTCTATTGGGGACCCACGACCCCTCTCAAACAGTACCCCCAAATAGGTGAAAGAAGTCACCCTAGACAGCTCGATGCCTTCACAATAGAATGTTTTTGGCTCTTTTGGTCTCTGTCCCATGGTCATTGTATGTGATTTAGCTATGTTGACAATTAAGTTCAACAATTGCATAAAGGCCCCAAAGGAATCCAAAAGCCTCTAAAGCCCTACAGCTGTACGGACCAACAATACGGCGTCATCTGCATATAGGAGGGCAGGGATAGCCCTGTCCACTACATGCGGAATATCTAAAAAATTACTCTCAAATGAGTTACAAAAATTAACAATCAACATTTTGGATGTGTTGGTAGAAGTGATTTCTATAGCAATGCAATTGCAAGAACCAACATCCACCCTACGATGTATTCCTGACATTTAAGTGAAAATAACATTAAAAGGCCCCCTTTTGCTCTGCCTGCTGGAGAAGGCCGTACAGGCTCACCATAGGATTTATACCCATCCACCCAGAAATTATTCTCCAGGTCCCAGGTCTCTTGTACACTCACTATATCATATTCTTTTACAAAATCAAGCCACCTGGAGTTACCATTTTTCTCAGACCTGCTATATTCCAGCTAAGGATCTTACAGTTGGAATTTTCGCTCTCAATAGTCCCCTGACCCTGGTAATGTCACTAATGTTACTCCGGTATGTGAGAGGGGACTCCAATCATTTTTGTCTAGGAGAGTTAATGGCAGAAATCTGTTTTGACAAACTAAACTGTTTTCTCCTTCCACCGCACCAGCAGGCAATGTTGGCAGTTTAGGAGAGGACGATGTCCTGCGTGGGATCATATTAGGTAATAACTCCTCCCTGGGACTTGGCCGGGGCAAAGAGCACCCCCTCCTGTCTACTAAGGACCAAACTCCCCGCTGACTCCTATCATGAAGCTGTACCCCCTCGTATGTAATTAGTCAAATAAAGATTGAGTAATTAATGCAGGTGGGGGGGAACAATGTGTAAGTGGGGAACTGGAGTGCCCAGAGGTACAATTTTATCAAGTGGATAGAGAGGGATAGGAAACACTGCAGGTTCACATTTGTTCGAACAGAAGGTCATTTCAGCAAGTCATTCTCACCTGTTCTCATTGTCAATGCATGCATGTCCAATGACCATTAATGATAGAACTTCATCACAATACAAACAAGCATTTGCAATGCAATCGGTCTCGCATTTAGTTTAAGCTATTCGCATTGTAAATGACAACGCCTTTTATTTATCTGTTTTGATAATTAACACATAAAGAGAATAAATTGTCATTTACAATGCCAATAACTTAAACTCTTGTAAATGTGAAACCTATTTCATTTCCAAGACGCGGCCGCCATTGTTCTGGGCTGCTTGGAAAGTGAAAGCGTGCTTGGCGTGCTGAATGTTGCAGGAAAGCAAGTTATGAGTGTAGTAGGAGAAACTCATTAAAGAAGATAGTGCTTACAGACTTAATAAGACATACTGTGTAACAACAGAAGTAAAAGGGCCAGTCCTCATGGGAGGTTACAAATGAAGACAAGGCGGTACTAAGGAGGGACTAACAAGCCTATTAACGAATCAGAAGCCAGCATTTACAAAGGACAATGATACAAGCCAATAATAAATATGGGCGGGGAGTCGTTGGAGCTTCAAATCCATAATTGTACACAGCATGCATTGCGGAGCAGCGCATAAGCTGCCCAAGCTCGACCTAACAACATCAATCAGCAGCCCGGCGACAAAGGCACCAGTAGACATGGCAGGCAGAGACCCACAGTCATTGCTATGGCACTAGAAAACAGGGTTGCTTAGGCCAGAAACACAATAGTCAGAGGTCAAATTAGGCCAGTACATGGAAGCATAAGGCCCATGTCACCTTACAGAGGGCTGGAACTAAACCTATACAACATACCTCAGAGCACAGGTTTGGCCCGAAGAAGATTTCTCTGTCGTTAAATTTGAAGGATCTCGGTACATGTAGCAACTGGATTATCGTAAGAAGGACTCCGTAATATTTAAGCCCTTTAGAAGCTGTAAGTTTAACGTGAAAAGTGTAGGCTGTGGCTGTATTGCATATGATGGACTTGTTTTTAATAACTTATGTTTTTTGATCCTTGAACTTTAAAAGATTGGACTGTATAAGGAAAACATCCGTGAACGACAAAAAGTGTTTTTTATGTAAAAGAGTTTATAAATGCGGACTATATGTCTTTGGAAAGTAACGAACAAAAAATGTTTCAGGTATTTTTTCAATAACAGCCATTAAAAATGAAAAAATGATGAATGCTCTACAAATGGTGATTGTTGATGAATAGAGGTTGGCTCCCTACCAACAAATGACGTTGTGTTTCCTCATTAGACACACAAGCTATCTGATTAGCATTTGCAATAATCATGGTAGTAAAACGATAATTAGCTTGCCAAAATGCATTTCTCTTTCGAACTCAAAGGCTGCACCAGTGTCACTCAGGTAAAGGACCAATGTGCCTGTACAGAAATGAGGATGGCCAATAATTGTACTGAAGTAGCCTATTGTTCAACCTGTACATAAAGCTTACAATTATATAGTTAAGAGCAGTACACCTCCTTGTTGCTTTAGTAATGATCCAAGCCTCTCCAATGAATGTACTCTACACTAATTTGGGAGAATGTGCGAATTGTGTCTCATCTTCCTCAATTGTGGCTCCTAGCTCCGGTACAGAGACATTTTGCTATCCTCTGTGGGTCGGTCTTAAACACTTGTTGTGTGCCCCAACTCGCAGACCATCAAAGTTGGCTTGCACAAAAAGGATTGTTGAAGTAAACCAAAATGGCCGTCATCAAGAGGCCCAGAACTCCAACTCCCACTTGAGGGGCAGGTGGTACAGTGCACTGCTATGGTCATGTAGGCAGGGTATCATTGGGCACTGGCTGACATCTCCACCGTTAAGAAAGTATAGTTTACTTACCTGTCACTCGTGTAGTGCTTTTACCTATCGCTAATAAAAATGAATGCATCTTGTAATTTTTTCTTTGTCTTTCAACAAATTAAAGAAATAAGAAATTGGCTCCAAAGCGAAAACTCTGCCCACTTTCGTGATCTTCAACAGTCAATTTCCTGTTTTTTCCGACCATACCTAAATGCTTTGTTGACACTGGCTGGGTGAGTTTTGGTTTACACATTGCTGCTTTGGTGGTGATGCTTGTCGGCTCCATACGATGGTGACCTTGTACTGGTAAAGGTGATTGAAATGAGAGCAAATCGTATCTTTGGGCAGTACCGAATATCTCTTTGGCAGGTCTGCAATGTGTCATACAATATGCCGCCACAAGGTGGTGAAGAAGGGCATTAAACCAGCAATTACACTGGAGTTACCATCAGCCAGAGCAAACCTCATGTATACCGGTGGCACAGTAAGCCACTGTGGCACAACCTACTTCAGTATCCCCATACAGCAAGCCCCTTGACTTGCCATAAAAGCCTTGCACAAATAAATTAGGGGTGTGTGAAACTCATATAAATTACTTTTGCGTAATTGTGGAAAACTTCGTTAAAATTATGCAAGACAAAAAATATTATAGTGAACATGCATTCTCGCCTCAAGCACTTTGCGCAAAAATAAAAAATAAAAAGCACAAAAAACGCAACGGATGTTAACAAGAGTCGTAAACATTCTGTCATTTTTGAGGAGGGATTTTTATCTGCGCAACCCCTATTTACACGAAATTGCGTGTAATTTAGCATAATTTCTCAGATTACACCGGTGTATTTGAAATTTCGGCCAGGCCTAAAATAAAACTGCTTCTCAAATGGCAAGTGCTTTTCACTAAAGCATCTTCTGCTATAACTGAGATTCAGCCATAAGGGTAAAGTTAGTGCTAGTGACTTCTCAGTCATGGCTGTACCAAATTCCTAAAATTAAACCCAAACTGTAACTGGATGTGAAGCGCTCCATTACAGCTAATGTGACATTAACAGCTATGCTCGGTATCGACCCTTCCTCAACTTTTGACCGAGCTGTCAGTGTGTCAGTGTCTTTCTTGATTTCGCAAGGCACTGCAAGGATTATAGTGATAACCAATATATTTTCTGTGGTGATGGGATGTATTTTGCATGCACGGTGATTGCTTCTTAATTAAACAAGCATTGGCCGCGCGGCCGTACAAGTAACGGCCGTGCGGCCCTGAAATCAGAAGTGATCGTGATAGCGAGGACGCGCTCTGCGCGCGTTGGCGATCAAGCGTGGCGAGCGATGCGCTTAATGAGCATGAGGAAGAAAGCCTCTGCTCGTAAGCGCGCGCCCGCGCACATGCACTTTAGCTCTAGGCCAGCGGTAGCATTTTTTGGAGCCCTCACAAAAAGTCTCGCCAGACCAGCGCATGCGCTGGGTCAGGCGAGACCTAAAAATCAGTGGTGCATCCAAAGTTTATACACCCCGATTAAACCTTGAGCATATGAGATTTGATATACATCCAAGTGAAAGAAGCTTAGAAACAGTTAGGAGAAATGCACGGAATTCCCATGATTTAACAGGACGAAGGTAGATCGTAAAACAAGAAGGGGAATTGGAAGATGGTGGAATGGGAAAACAGATTCGTCGAAAATGAGTCAAAATTCACATGTACGTCACAGTACACAAAAGGAATTAACTGCCCCAAACTGCATCAAGTGAGCGAATTAAGCGAGCAAGCTCACCAGCTTTAACAAAGCCAATAGGTCTGGCTTTGAAAAAAGTATACAATTAGTATTTTTTGCCAGAGCGTGCTACAAAAATAAAATTAAAAAAAAGAAAAGGAGTTCCCACCTTAACATGATGCACCAATGCTTGCAATAAAAGTTTTACTTTCAAAGAAAAATTAACCATGGTACATAATTCTAACAGAAAAGTAGTCAAAAGTGTGCCACAATAATGTCAACAATGGCCTCGATATGCGAGGTAGACTACTAACTCAATAAGAGGAACACATGGAAGAAAAACATGCAAGAATCACCATTATACCTAGGGGTAAGCTACAGTTATGGCAAAAAAAGTTGTAATATGGCATGGCCACCAGAATGAAAGGTGCTATCCTCCATTTCAAAGATAGTGTAAGGACGTAAGTCACCGACGCATTGTGCACCTGTGCCAACCTGTCAATGTTTTCGTTTATCACCTTGTTTCTCCTGTATTTAAATTTTTGGAAGTAGTTTAAGGGAGGCATAATCCCTATGAAACAACCGAACTGCAACTTGGTGCACCACATGGCCTACCTTTAGGTGAGCTCCAAGAGGATAGACTAGAAATTAGGATCCTTACCATATAGTTTCAAAAGGGTAGCCCCCCTTTGCACTCTCCCCTCGAACTCTAGCTAGCAGCATCTTATGATGATCTTTGGATTGCCTAGTGGCTAGCAGAGACGCTGCTAAACAGCATCCTGGTGAAAACGAAAGTCCAGAGGTTTGAGCAAGTCTTTTTTCTATATGAGTGTAATGTTTCCTTAGATTACACAGCTAGTTATTATGAAATACACCATGTTTTAAATGTTGTGGGAATAATATAAGTGCAACTGATGTTACAGTAACTTATAAGTGTTAACAAATATTTTTATTATCATCAGCTTTATTTCGGTCACTAGGACCATAAAAGAATAAAACAAATTTACATACAATACAGTATATAAAATTCAATAGACAAAGTACAATAAATCGATGAGAGATGTACCATAAATATCAGAAACAACATTCAGGCTATTCGATTTTATGCAGTGACAGCAGTTGAACCACATGGCTATTAAAAATTCGCAACTGCGGGGAAATATATAAAATTCAAAGACAGGGTGCAATAGTCAAAGACAAATATACCATAATTATCAAGAACAACTTTCAGACATGCTATTTAATTTTATATAGTAACTGCGGGTGAACCACATGGCTGTTAAAAATTTCGCAACTGCGAATATTATGGGAGCTGTTAACTCTGTTTTTAGAACTCTATATGCTGGAAGATGCTGGGTGAAACCTAGGTTTTTTAATAATGGAACCAGCCAATACTTCCTAGATCTCTGGTAGGTTTGACAAAAAAATAAAATATGCAAATCAGACTCAGCTGGATGGCCACATTCTGGACATTGGGGTGCAAATTGCGGGTGAGACCAGCTAGCCATATGTGCCCTAAGAGGGAGAGTGCCATAGCGCCATTGGAGATAAAGTTTCCTTGTTAATGGGAGGCTTATGTCGTCAAAGACGGATTCCTGATGGTATGTGTCTTTAAAGATCAGGAATTTGTCAGACAAAGATCCAACCCGCACGTTCATAATTGCCACACGTAAATTATGCTCATAATAGGACAATGTAAGAGTTTTACGTGAGATCTTATAACATGCATTGGCTGGGTCAGACCACAAATCAGGTCTTCCTAATATCTCACAAGTTTGTTTGACATACTTTAGCCATGGCACTTGGGCAATTTTTACAGTGCGCAGGATTTCTTGGAGTTCCACTCTATAATTCAGGAGTTCTGGTGAACTCCATAATTTGCGCCAAAAGATAATTGGTTTAAGGCCAAGCTCCTCTGAGATGGGTTTTAAACCCAGGTCTAATCTCAGTGGCAATAGGGGTGTGCTGGACGGTAGAGCTGTCAAATGTCTTAGGAGGTTGTTCTCAATAACCTGGAGTTCATGGTTTGGAGTGTAGCCCCAGATTTCTCCCCCATAAAGCCCGGCTGCCCTCGCCTGAGTTTTATAAATATGAAGGCGTGGGCCTATAGGCTTATAGTTCAGACCTTTGGTCATCCTACAAATGGCGCCCGTCATCTGGGTCATCTTTAGTTTTACCTTTGTTTGGTGTGAGTCCCACGTCATAGACTGGTTGAATATAACCCCCAAATATTCAAACGTGTGGACCCTCTCCAAACTAGCGGGCCCTATCCGAGGACTTGGTCGTGTTGAAGGGGGGGGATTGAAGATCATATATTTGGTTTTTCCAGCATTGATCTCCAATCCGTGTTTGTTACAGAAGTCCACAAAACCCTCCAGGACCCTTTGTATACCCATAGGGGATTTGGAAAGCAGCAGGGTGTCGTCCGCAAACATGATTGCGGGCACCCTGGTGCCAACCAACTTGGGGGAGTCAATGTTATTTAGCTCATTCAGGTGGGCAAAGACACCGTTGACAAAGAGGCAGAAAAGGGTCGGTGCAAGCACACAGCCCTGTCTAACCCCCCTGTCAACGGGAAAGGGATCCGAAAGGGTTCCTCCTCTGCCACACCTTACCCTTGCAAAGTTGCCCTGGTGTAATATCTTCAAGATTGACAAGAGGTCATCAGGTACCCCTAGATCCGTCAGAACGGCCCATAACCTGTCCCGAGGGACTAGGTCAAAGGCCGCTCGCAGATCAACAAACACTGTGTATAAACTACCCCCCTCAATTAAAATGGACTTCCAATAGAGTAGATTCAAACGGAAGATCTGATCCACCGTTGAGACACCTCTTCTAAACCCCGCTTGGAATGGACTCAGGATTTCGCACTCGTCGATCCAGAGCTGAAGGCGATTTAGTATCAGTCTTCCGAAGATTTTTTGTGAAACGTCGATGAGACTGATAGGTCTATAGTTGGCTGGGAGCAGAGGCGAACCCTTCTTAAAAATAGGGACGATCTCTGCGCCCAGCCACGTGTCTGGCACCTCCATACCACCCAAGATAGAATTGAATAATAGAGCAAGATAGGGAGCCCAGACATCCTGCTCCTGTTTGAAGAGGTCGCCCGGGAGGCCATCCAGGCCAGGAGCCTTGCCAAATGCCAACCCGGCTATGGCTGCTCTGACCTCACTAATTGTAAAATGCTCCGCATCCAGAATGCTATCATCCGACGTAGGTGGGGAAGCTACCAAATTCCCTTCAGGTGAATGGTATAATGATTGCAAGTGATCTGACCATGCCCTAGCTGAAATATTCAGCTCCACTGCCGGCACCAAGTCCACCGAGCCGTTATTAACAGTGCGCCAGAATTTGTGTGAGTCCCCCATGGCCAGTGAAGTGGTAAGTGATTCCCATTTATCGTGTTCCCATTCTTTTTTTGCATTTTCCGTTAGGGTTTTATAAGCAGATCTCTTGGCACTAATAGCCTCAGTTCCCAGTCCCGCCTTAATAGAATTCAAAAGGCTGGTTTTCGCCTTTCGGCAGGTCTTGTTGTACCAAGCTGGGCCTGCCGCGCTTCCATTAATCCGTTTTGGGAGGCAGGTAAGAATTTCGGATACTGAGTTGGTGAGATCTTTATGAAGATGCCCTAACTGTTTGTATACACTCCGGGCCGTGAGTGCCTGTATATTTTCGAATATGGGAATTACCCTCGCATAAAGTTTAGGTAAATTCTCTGGGTTGGAGACTAATCTTTCCCATTTCACTCTACGGCTATTGTGAGTTAGGACAAGCCCCACTTCAGCTGACACCCTTTGTTTTTCCCTGGGGTCGAGGCCAGGATGGTCGTATTCGAGTTCCAGCGCGTTGTGGTCGCTATCACCCCTAGATGTCACACGGAAGTTAATAATATGCGGCCACGAAGCTAATGGGACAAGAATATAATCTAGTCTTGACTCCCTACCGGGTCTGATGTAAGTAAAACTAGCTGGAATATCCATGTTTGTCCTACCATTACATGCCCGGAAACCGCATTTTAATGTTAGGGAAACTATTTGTATGGCCAGTGGTGTCTATGCTCTTGGCGCCGATGCTTGCAGCGGAGGTATAGACCACTCCAGGTCCTCGTCCTGAGCCAGGTCCATCAGAATACCCGGAAGGGGTTCATAGTGGCAATTAAAGTCTCCCCCAATTAAGATGTGGGTGCCCTGGGTAACTTCGTCTAGGACTTGCGCCAATTCCTCTATTGTGCGCGATACCTGCGAGGTGTTAACTGGCCTTGAATATACATTGATCAGGAGGAGACTATTTGCGTTTGGCTACTCGAGCCGAATAACTAAAATATCCTCCGATTTTTGTGGATAAACAGTGGCCCTACATCCCAAGTCATTAGCCACCCATACTGCCAAACCTCTAGAAGGACGTCCTATACCACTCGATTTTGCTTGTAGAGTGAATGATGCAAAACCTAAGTGGGTAATATGTTCTCTCGCCCAGGTTTCTTGGAACAGGCAGATGTCTTGGGCCTGTAATTAGGCACACCAATCCGGGCAATTGACTTTATTGCCCAGACCTGCCACGTTCCAAGATAAAATCTTAAGGGAGGAACAGTTAGTTTTCTCAAATTGTGAGTTTAAGATCACATCGACCCCCACATCCTGCCCTGTTGCAGGGACAACAACTGGGCTAGCTACTTGGGGTACAATTTCCTCGCTTAAACTGGGCACGACCGATAAGGTCCTAGCCCCTTTTTCCATACCTAGGTAGTCCCGATTGACTCTGGCCTTCTCTAGGAAAGCAAGTCTACATGGTTGAATTTTAGTAGACCTTTTGTGCTCCTTGACCTCCACCCCCCTCGTCTTTTGTGGTCAATCCACCATATCAAGACTAGTGAATCTATTGTAGGTGGAGAAATGGTCTAGTCGCGATGGTATGGAAAGAGGATTTGCCCATGTAACCCTTGGAGCCCGATTGCCTAACCTTCTGGGTACTAATTCCCAGCGCTCCTCTGTCTGTTCGCAGTTAACAAGTGGGTAAAAAAAAGGTAAGGGGCATGAGTGGATTGAAGACCCATGTGCCTGGTGTGTCCAACTACATATATGGGAGACGGTGCGGGGATCTCTAAAGTTAATCAGGACACAGTCTCCTTGGATTGACTTTCTAGTATTTCCAATCCATGGGACTCGCCTCACCATCAGTACCTCACTGTGAATTCCTTCCGGAAGGGGCCTATTGGCAGAAAGCCAATGTATTACCTTGTTTTTCAGGGCCCCTTGTGGTTCACGGGTAGAAGGATTAAGTTCTGGGATCCCCGTTAAAATTACTGTGTAGGGGATGGCCTCTGGTGGCAAATCGATAAGTCGATAATTAGCATCTTTACCATAAGCATCATTTAGGGATTCAACTGGCTTCGCTTGCTGGCCTAGACCTTGTGTATTCGTAGGTGGATTAGAATGTAAGGTCTCTGGGACAGCAGAGGTTGGCTGTTGCGATTGTGCATCCTTTAAAGTCGAACAGCCTACACTATTTAGAATTACAGGCGGAGGGGCCACGGGAGCGGCAGACAACATGTCACTAGAGATCTTATTAATTGAGTTTGATCTCTCCGCAAGTTGAGTGATCCCCTTCTGGAGGTGGACCAAACTAGTTTCAATCCTTACTAGACGATTTTCAAGCGGAGCGAGTAAGTCCTTGAGGAGAGCACCAATATTCGACAAGGTAAAACCCTCCTCCCTTAGTATAGCATTTAGGCTGGAATTCTTTTGGGGGAGGATATTAGAAAATATTAACCCTTGTTCTTGTGGGTTGCTCGTGCCCTTTTTGGCCATGCCGGGTCGGTTATTCTCACAACTAGGGTTTAGTTTGGGATTCTTTGGCTTGCGCCCTCCTGTTGTTTGCGGCCCTCTTTTTCTTTTCGGGATAGCCCCTTCTCGGGTGTGTTGTGGTGTTAGGTCAGGCTTGGAAGTCCTAGTGGCAAAATGTTCTTTGTTTGTTAATCTAGGTTTGGGGTTAGTAACAGAACTAGATGAGGTGGGCAACGGGAGGGGTAATAAACTAAGCTCAGAATGAACAGAGGTGTCACAATCATTTATAGGGACACTAAGATCGCATAATACAGATTGGTCAGTTGTAGCATT
Source organism: Triturus cristatus (assembly GCF_964204655.1). NCBI lineage: Eukaryota > Metazoa > Chordata > Amphibia > Caudata > Salamandridae > Triturus > Triturus cristatus. The sequence continues at coordinate 853,229,779 of NC_140582.1, forward strand.
AGGTGTTGAAATGGGTTCCCCCCCTATTGCCATAGTGTGCCTCGGCAAGGGGTCTGGAGTTGTAGCGTGTTGTAAGGGACCCAAGGACGACCTTCTGACCCATTCAATCTCTTGAGAAATGCGCCTTTCTAATGTGGAAATTTCATCTATAAGTAAGGACCCGGCCTTTGCAAAATATGTGTCCAGAGTACCTGTAGAGGGCCCCGTGGCCTGCGCTGTTTTGCTTCTGGTTTCTCTTGCGGACATCCTTGCCGATTAAGTATTCAAAGTTACCATATAGGGTCCACAGCAGCGTAGATTTGTCCCTGCCCTGCCTCGCCCGTACTCGAACGGCCTCAAACGGCCCGCTCTTTGCCCGGTCTTCGCCCCGGCCAACGCCCCGGCCAACGCCCCAGCCAACGCCCCGCTAGCGTCCCGCTCGCGCGGTAGAGGGCGTGACCTTTATATCAAGAGGAGGAGGGGCCGGGAAGAGGCACCAGGTGCGATGTCCGAACGCGATGCAGGGCACCCTGGGCCTCGCAGTCCCGGCGTCAATGGCAGCCTCGGGGGTAGGTAGCGCTGTTTAAAATATTCCTGCACCTCCTCCAAAGGTTAAGAACAGCAAAAGAACAGGGATCAAAGTCCACGGCTGCGAGCGGCTCCCGCAAAGCGGGGGCCGCGAGGCGTTAAGTAGGGAGAGTTGATGAGAGGAGGGGCCGGGAAGAGGCACCAGGTGCGATGTCCGAACGCGATGCAGGGCCCCCTGGGCCTGGCAGTCCCGGCGTCAATGGCAGCCTCGGGGGTAGGTAGCGCTGTTTAAAATATTCCTGCAGCTCCTCCAAAGGTTAAGAACAGCAAAAGAACAGGGATCAAAGTCCACGCCTGCGAGCGGCTCCCGCGAAGCGGGGGCCGCGAGGCGTTAAGTAGGGAGAGTTGATGAGAGGAGGGGCCGGGAAGAGGCACCAGGTGCGATGTCCGAAGGCGATGCAGGGCACCCTGGGCCTCGCAGTCCCGGCGTCAATGGCAGCCTCGGGGGTAGGTAGCGCTGTTTAAAATATTCCTGCAGCTCCTCCAAAGGTTAAGAACAACAAAAGAACAGGGATCAAAGTCCACGCCTGTGAGCGGCAAACAAATATTTACTTTTACTTCTGGGCAAGAATCGTGTTTTCAAGATGCCGAATGACTGCTGCCCAAAGAGGACGAAACACCCCCACTTATTGCTGAACTTGTTTCCAGGCCTGACTGGAATCTACATAGTTTCCCAGCAGAGCAGCCCCTGCAAGCTGTTCCTGAGCATAGACAAGTAGACAGAGGCACAGTAGGGTCCTCAGTAGAGCGGGGATGACCTTCCAAGACACTCTCTGCAAGTCCCAGAAAGTCGGACTGGCGGAACATTTAAAATGAAAGGAAAGGATGAACTGGATATGGCCTCTGCTCAGGTGTCTGGCTTTGGAAATATCATCTAGAGCAGCAGAGCAGCTCAGTGGAACAACTTCTGGACCCCGTGCTGTCAAAGCATTTACATTATATTGCTGCAGGATGTATGTTTTCTCCTGTCCAGAGTTAAGTCTAAATACACTAATGAACCTATGGGGCTGGTATCTGGGGATATTCTAACACCACTGCCCTTCAGACGTTAGAGAATAGGTCCCTGCGACGCATCTTAGGAGTACCTCCAGCCAGCGCCACCAACATTGCCCACCAGGAGTTGGGGGTCGAGTTTGCTGAAGACCGTGTTAAACTGGCCCCCCTGGTGCTGTGGTGCACTATTTGGGCGAATCTGCACACAAGTTTTATTAGGAAGGTGATCTCTGCATGTCTAGCTTGCGACAGAGGCCTGTCAATACCCTGGTTACAATATGCTAAGCAGGAACTGTTTACTTTGGGGAGGCCAGAACTTTTTTTTCCCCCTATGCTATGTCAAGGCTGACATTAAATGGATAAAAAAAATTCATACCAGGATAATGCAGCTTAGAGGGGCGGAGGAACTAGCCAAAACCTCAGTAAGGGAGTATGGACCTCTGCAGACCTCCCCTGATATGGAGCCATATCTGTTAGGAACGGGGGTCTCTAGTTGGCAGAGGTAGGTACCTTTGTTCAAATAGGGACCCTTGCTTCTAGTCAGGGTAAGGGGATACACACTTTAGATAACCCTGATCACCCGCTTGGCACGAACAGACAGGCTTATGCCAAAGGCAATGTGTAAAGTATTTGTACTCAAAACACACAGTAATACAGTGATAACACCACAAATGGACACCACACAAGTTTAGGAAAATAAAGTATCTGTATCTCAACTCTATAAGACAAAAATCCAAGATACAGGTAGTAAAATAGCACTTAAAAACTTTAATTCCAAAATAAAGCTTGTAGAAAACAAATAGCTCCACCTGGGGCTATTGCAACGTTGTGACAGCAATGAATCCAAAGTACGTCAATGTCCGCAAGGTGCGCAGCATCAGACACAGAGTCACATGGCCCCCAAATTACAGTACCTTTGGATAATCAATCAATCAATCATCGCATTTATATAGCGCGCTACTCACCCGGAGGGTCTCAAGGCGCTGGGGGGGTCCGTTACTGCTCGAACAGCCAGGTCTTGAGTTGCTTCCTGAAGGTGAGGTGGTCCTGGGTCAGGCGGAGGTGGGTGGGGAGGGAGTTCCATGTCTTGGCGGCGAGGTAGGAGAAGGACCGTCCCCCTGTGGTGGTTCTTCGGATGCGGGGGACGGCGGCGAGGGCGTGGCTGGTCGATCGAAGCTGGCGTTTGGGAGCGTAGAAGTTAAGGCGGCTGTTGAGGTATCCTGGGCCTTGGTTGTGTAGGGCTTTGTGTGCGTGGGTGAGGAGACGGACGGTGATTCTCTTGCTGACCGGGAGCCAGTGCAGGTCTCTCAGATGTCCGGAGATGTGGCTGCGCCGGGGGATGTCCAGGATGAGTCGCGCTGAGGCGTTCTGGATCCGCTGGAGTCTCTTCTGGAGTTTGGCGGTGGATCCGGCATAGAGGGAGTTGCCGTAGTCCAGACGGCTGGTGACGAGGGCCTGGGTGACCGTCTTCCTGGTCTCGGTGGGGATCCACCGGAAGATCTTACGTAGCATGCGCAGTATGTTGAAGCACGACGAGGAGACGGCGTTGACTTGTCTGGTCATGGAGAGGGAGGAGTCCAGGATGAAGCCCAGGTTGCGCGCGTGGTCTGTTGGTTTGGGTGCGCTGCCTAGGGCGGGGGGCCATCAGGAGTCGTCCCACGCGGCGTGTGAGGATCCTAGGATGAGGACTTCCGTCTTGTCTGAGTTCAGTTTCAGGCGGCTGTTCTTCATCCATTCGGCTACCTTTTTCATCCCTTCGTGAAGGTTGGCTCTGGCGGTGGCGGGGTCGTTGGTGAGGGAGAGGATCAGCTGGGTGTCGTCGGCGTAGGAGATGATGTTGAGGTTGTGCTGGCGTGCGATGTCTGCGAGGGGGCTCATGTAGACGTTGAAGAGGGTAGGACTGAGCGAGGAGCCTTGAGGGACGCCGCAGAGGACTTCGGTGGCTTCAGATCTGAACGGGGGGAGGCGGACTCTCTGTGTCCTTCCGGCGAGGAAGGAGATGATCCACTCCAGTGCCTTCTCCTGGACTCCGATGTTGTTGAGGCGTTGTACTAGGGTACGGTGGCAGACGGTGTCGAAGGCTGCGGAGAGGTCGAGGAGGATGAGGGCCGCTGTTTCTCCGTTGTCGAGTAGCCCTCGGATGTCATCGGTGGCTGCGATCAGGGCGGTCTCGGTGCTGTGGTTGGCTCGGAAGCCAGACCGCGAGGGGTCGAGGGATCCGTTCGTTTCGAGGAAGGCGGCCAGTTGCTTGTTGACGGTCTTCTCGATGACTTTTGCTGGAAACGGGAGCAGCGAGATGGGGCGGTAGTTCTTGAGGTCGATCGGGTCGGCCGATGGTTTCTTGAGTAGGGCGCTGAGTTCGGCGTGCTTCCAGCTCTCCGGGAAGATGGCGGAGTCGAAGGAGGTGTTGATGATGTCCCGCAGGTGGGGTGCGATGACAGCGTCGGCCTTGTTGAAGATGTGATGAGGGCAGGGGTCAGTCGGAGATCCGGAGTGGATGGAGTTCATCTTGCGGACGGTGTCTTCGGTGCTGATCTGAGTCCAGGCGCGGAGGGTGGTGGTGGGGGGCGGTGGTTCGGTCGTGGCCTTCGTCGGTAGAGAGCTGAAGCTGTTGTGTATGTCCGCGATCTTGTTGTGGAAGTAGGAGGCGAGGGAGTTGCAGAGGTCTTGCGAAGGGGTGATGTCGTTGTTTCCGGCGTTGGGGTTGGAGAGCTCTTTGACGATGTTGAAGAGTTCCTTGCTGTTGTGTGCGTTGTTGTCCAGTCGTTCCTTGAATGCAGTTCTCTTGGTGGCGTGGATGAGTTGGTGGTGTTTTCGGGTGGCGAGCTTGAGGGCAGTCATGTTGTCCGGGGTTGGGTCTCTGCGCCAGGTTCTCTCGAGGGCCCGGCAGTTCTTCTTGGGGCTCTTGAGTTCATCTGAGAACCATGGGGCTTTCTTGCTACCGGGTCTGCAGGGCGGGGTCCTCAGGGGGGCGAGCTCGTCTGCGCAGTCGCTGATCCACTTCGTGAGGTTGGTGGCCGCCTGGGTAGGGTTCGTTGTGCTGGTGGGGGGGTTCCTGTTCAGGGAGGTCGTGAGCTGGTCGGCTGTGATCTTGTTCCAGCTCCTGCGTGCAACCTGTTGCTGGTGGCGGTGGTTCGTGGTCCTACCGAAGCTGAAGTGGACGCAGCTGTGGTCCGTCCAGTGGAGTCCGGTGGCGTGGCTGAAGGCGATGTCCTTGCTGGATGAGAAGACGGGGTCGAGTGTGTGTCCGGCGTAGTGGGTGGGGGTGGTCACCAGTTGCTTGAGTCCCGGGTTGGCGAGGTTGTCCAGCAGGGTGGTGGTGTTGCGGTCGTTGTTGTTCTCCAGGTGGAAGTTGAGGTCCCCTAGGAGGATGTAGTCAGTGGAGCAGAGGGCGTGCGGGCTGATGAAGTCGGCGATGTCTTCGCAGAATTGTGTGCGGGGTCCCTGGGGTCTGTAGATGAGGGTTCCTCTGAGGGTGGTCTTGGGGTTGATGTGGATCTGGAAGTGAAGGTGTTCGGCGGTTGTCAGGGTGTCGTCGGTGTTGGTCGTGATGCGGATGGTGTTCCTGTGGACGATGGCGATGCCTCCTCCGGTGTGGTTGATGCGGTCCTTTCGGATGATCTTGTAGCCGTCTGGGATGGCGATGGCGATGTCGGGCGCTGAGGAGGCGTTCATCCAGGTTTCCGTGAGGAAGGCGACGTCTGGTGACGTAGTGTCGAGCAGGTTCCAGAGCTCGACGGCGTGTCTGTGGACGGAGCGGGTGTTGAGCAGGATGCACTTCAGGTGGCTGCTGCTGTTGCTCGTCTTGGTCTCGGTTGGTGCAGGTGTAGTGCAGGTGAACTTGCAGGAGTTGCAGCAGAAGGGTCCGTGGGTGCGTCTCGGGGTGGCTCGGTAGCAGCCCGGGATTCTTATGGCGTTGAGTGCGTAGAGTTCGGTGGTGTCGTAGGTCCGGCGGGTGGGCTGCGGTCTGCGGGGGCCAGGGGTCCTGGCACTGGGCGCGGTACAGGCGCGGACGGGCGCAGACGGGCTTGCCATTGGCGCGCCTTTGGCGCGCCAACGGCGCGGCCGCTGCGCAGCCTCCATATGAGTGGGAGCGGGAGGGAGGAGCAGCTGGGAGGCGGGAGCGGGGCGGCCTATGGGGATCAAGGGGGCGGGGCCGCAGGGACGCAGCGGCGGGAAAAGAGCGGCGGGGGCGACGGGCCAGAGGGAAGGGTGCGAGGGAGAAAACCGGGCAGGGGTACAGGAGGCAAAATCAGGGTGGTGGACACAGATGAACAACGGGGGAAGAAGCAGGCTGAGGGGTACAGAAGAAAAACGGTTGGCTGGGGTTCAGGGCACAGTGAAACACAGGCAGTCTGGGGTACAGAAAACAAAGGTTAGCTGGGCACAGGAAAAAGAACGGGGGAAGTGCAGGCTGAGGGGTACAGAAGAAAAACGGGTGGCTGGGGTACAGGGCACAGTGAAACACAGGCAGTCTGGGGTACAGAAAACAAAGGTTGGCTGGGCACAGGAAAAAACGGGGGAAGTGCAGGCTGAGGGGTGCAGAAGAAAAACGGGTGGCTGGGGTACAGGGCACAGTGAAACACAGGCAGTCAGGAACCAGTGCAAGCAGCGAGCGGCAGACGGCAGCCTGCAGGGCACACAGGGGGCTGCGTGGCGGTGAGGGGAGCGACCTACCTGAAGCAGGGTCAAAGGTCGGATAACAAAGTATATGAAGATGCACGGCGTCGTTGAGGTGAGGAGTTGGTGCAGAGGTCGAGGCCAGCTCTCTGGCTGCCACGGGGAGATGAGGCATCATGTGCGCGAGGAGGCGATGTCAAATTCGGGACAGGGGAAGCCAGTTGTGTCAGCGGTGAGGCGTCGGTCCCGGTACAAAGTCGACAAGTTTGTGGAGTCACCCTCGGCGGTTATCGGCACCGCAATAACAGAATGCAGGCACTGATGGAGTTGGTGCAAGCGCGGCATCGGGAAATGCCGATAACTGCAGGTGTCAAATGAGGTCGGAGCTGCAGTGCAGGCTGGGCGGTGCGTCGAACACTTCACGAGCGGTGCCACTGGCCTCGGTGCAGGTCGCGGCACCACAGCGGCGTCGCTGACAGCATCGTAGACCTGTTTTCTTGCTTCTTTCAAGTTGCTTCGAGCTCCCAACAGCAGGAACAATCTCCAGAGGCTCAAAACTGGAATAGGCGCCTCCTGGCAGGTCAGCACTCTCAGCAATAGAGTTCAGGGGAGCTGGGGGTGAAGTCTTTGTGTCCCTGAGACTTGAGAACCGGAGACCAGTACACACAGGCCCTTGAAGATTGTTCTTCCAGCTGGTTCACAGCAAAGTTCCAGTCTTTGTCCTTTCCTTGGCAGAAGCAGCAACTGCAGGCCAACAGCACACAGCAAAGGGGAAGTACTCCTCCTCACAGTGCTCCAGCCCTTCTCCTTGGCAAAGTTTCCTTTTGAGTCCAGAAGTAATCTAAAGTTCTGGGGTTTAAGGTCCACTACTTATACCCCATTTTTTCTTTGTTCTTCTTTGTGCAAGTGTCTCTGAGCCCAGTCCAAACCAGTTCGGTCCTCACTGGTGCAGTATGACCACAGGGGGTGGAGACAGCATTGTGCAAGAGAGACAGGCCTCATTCAGGTGCAAGGAAAACTCCTCCCACTACTTTAAATGCAGTCAAGCCCCATTCAGCTCAGCTCCGAGTCATCCAGGAAGGGCCAGGCACACCTCAACCCACCCCCCCCCAGTGGCTGTCTACAGTGAATGCACATACCCAGAACCTGTCACTCCAAATCCATACAGTTAATCCACAAACAGGCAGAGGCTCACAGAATTGGTATACAGGAAAATGCCTACTTTCTAAAAGTAATAATTTAAAAATCATCTTTACTAAAAGATTTGCTATTAAATTCTAAGTTCAGACTTTATTTCTCTAGCTTGTCCCAATGGGAAGTTATACTTGTAAGATGTTACACAGTATCTCCCATGTTATCCTATGGGGCAGATAGCCTTTCAATAGTGAAAAAATAAATACACTGTATTTCACTATAAGAACATCACACACACCAGTACACGTCCTACCTTTCACATGCACTGGACCCTAGAGCCTACCATAGGGGGTGCCTTACATGTAAGAAAAGGTAAGGTCAGGGCCTCGCAAGTGGGTGTACTTGCCAGGTTGATATGGCAGTTTAGAACTGCGCACCGACACTGCAGTGGCAGGTCTGAGATACCTTTACATGGCTACTCATTTGGGTGGCATAATGAGTGCTACAGGCCGACTAGTAGCATTCGATGTACAGGCCCTGGCACACACAGTGCACTGTACTAGGGACTTATCAGTAAATCAAATTGCCAATCATAAAAACACCAATCCATAAACACAATTTACCCAGAGAGCATATGCACTTTAGCACTGATCAGCAGTGGTAAAGTGCCCAGAGTCCTATAGCCAACAAACGCAGGGTCAAAAACAGGAGGCCAAAAAGCACAAGCATTGGCATAGCCAATAGGTCTCGCCTTTGGGACCTTATAAGTATTTAGTTATGCAGCACAATATCCTTGGTGTAACAACATCAACTGTTGCATGGCCAAACAATTATAAGGTCCCAAAGGCGAGACCTATTGGCTATGCCAATGCTTGTTATTGAAGACAAGGAGACAAGCTTGTAGCTACTCACCTCAGCCCCACATATCAGCTGACTCCTCTCTCCAGAACATGCCACAAAGGAAGGAACCCACAAGGACCTCACAGGAGGTGTGCCGTGGGCTGCAACAAGTGCAGTAGATCACACTAAATCTCTCTATTTTACAGTGCTTTCTTGAAGAGCACAACTACAACAGCACTTGAATGTAGCCATATAAAATCTATTGAGTAGTATATGAGATAACGTACCCCCAATCGTATATTATAAGGGTACTCCAAGTCAACACTGAGTTCTGTGGCCCTAAAGAGGCACAAGGCTGCAAGTCGAGTATATGGTCAAAGTACTCCGAGATCACGTGCAGTATACGTTCCATGTATGGTTGGAAGTATTTTATTGCTCACAATAGTTTTCAGATGTAGCCATACAGCATTCAAATCCACAGACACCATAGCACCTATCTCCATTCACCCAGATCACGTGCTGTCATGGAGTACCAGTCAGTAGGCTACAGGGCAGGCAGAGTTACGTGATCCAGTCTGTGTGACAGCATGTTCCGCCATACACTATGCATGTAAACTCGTTATAATTGTACTTATCTACTGGGCCAAGAGTGTACTCAACTGAGGAATGGTCTCAGGCCCCCACATGCAATAACAAACCAGCGATACCACGGAGTGTATGCCTGGCAGACACAAACACTGCCCATTCCTGCAGCAGTCGCCTGCCTTCACACAACTGATGGGTAGAGTCGTAGAACAGAAAAAAACAGAATTCCAGAGTAACACATTCCTGCTACTTACCTCAGAGTGCTGACAAGTTTGAAAACCCGTCTACTGTTAAAGGAAAAATATAACACACAGGTTTGAAAACACAAGGGAGACTACTGGGGTGTAGTCACGCAACCCTTGTTGCTTTATTGACACTTGACAGCGAGGAGTTCTTAGGCTCATCTCCTCACACCAACATTGCCTCCTCCCCACCACCACCACCAGAATGGAATACATGATGACCTCACAGGAACTGTGTCGAGGTCTGCATCAAATACAGTAAATTACAACCCATATACACCTGGCAAGCAAACCCGCATACTATTTTGACACTTTAATTCACTGGGGCTTAAAATTGCAGTTTTTATTTCTTTTCGAGGCGATCAGCCACTATAGGAAAGGTATTAACTTTGAAACAGAATAAAGTAATTGTCATCCGCGTGAGTTTAATTATTTTGACTCATCCTAGAAACGCAAGAATGTTTTTTTATTTATCACCAATCTCTCCAGTGATAACAATTTGTATTTACTATATTTCAAATATCAGAAGACTTATTGATCTTGTATTCTCGTCATTCAAAAACGTACAGAATTTGGAAGTAGGCCAGGAAATACTGTTAGCATTCAAAAGGATTCTAATAGTGCCCCTCCACTTTCCTTTTCCCTATCTTCCACCATGATTGCTAAAGTCCCAGCCCCAATTCCGAAGAGCCTCATTTTCAGTTAACTATTTAAGTTAAAAAACACTAAATTCGACATCATTACCGTAATATTCTTGAAATGAAACACACAGTTGTACACGTGTCTCCGATATGAAACATCCGAGGCACTGCCTACAGCCAAGAGGTATTTTTTCTAATAATAGCTACGAAGTTACCATTGCACTGCGAGCACAACAAGGGCTGTGGAGGTTTGCTCCGTCATGTTTTTGGTCGGATGAAACATGGGTTTTGTGGTTGTTCCTAAATAGCTTATGAATTTTTAGACCATGGCGAGGGCAGATAGTTTCAGTTTGTGGTGATTTGTCAGCCTTACAGAATGGCCTTACCCAGGCTACAGAACCATAGTCGAAAATCCCGAGCAGCCTTGTCCTTCAAGGACGTGCACGCCCATAACGGTACTTGTGTTGCCTGCACTGATGTCCACCGTGTGGCGGTGTGTGCTCTGTCTTGTTCTGCCTCACACGTAAAGGCTTTCAGCCTAAACCAGCCCAAGTGTTTTTCGTGGAGGCTCGTGGGATTCAGAGACCTAGGTAGCTGGTTCTCTTGTGCGTGGAGGTCAGAAATGTAAAAAACAAATGCGGTCACACGGCTGCGAAAGTGAAAGCGACCATGATACAGAACAGATAGCACCCTGCGTGCCCCTGCTCACTCCCGCAAGCTGCAGGTCGCCACACGCACGAGGGAAGGTCTGGAGTGATTGCAGGAGGCCCTTTACTAGAGCAACGCATGTGCGCTGTGCTAGGCGAGCCCTAAAAAGGATATGAACCCCTTTGGATGAGGAACCCTTTTCCCCCCTAGTTCTCTTTTTCAAGTCTACTAAACCAAAGTCAGATCAATGGTCCCAAGTGATCCAATTGACTAGCTCCAAGAAAAACACAATTTCAGGACGCCGGTACAGTCCCCATGTCGTGCAAAATAATTTAAAAGGCTTCAAACACCCCATACCCTCCAATAGTTTATAGTTAAAGAAAATGTATTTGCTGGTGTTCCGGACTTCAGACTCTGGGTGCGATTTTAGATGTTTGGTGCCCTAGATACCAAGAATAGCCCAGACCATGCCGCATTCAAAATTAGCACCCTAGCCCCACGGCTCTTTCAAGGAATTCAAGCCCATTGCACTATTCTAGGTTTAGAACATAGTCCAGGGACAATCCCTGCTGTGCATTATCAAAGGATATGCACATCAGTAGATCATTGCAGAGCCTGGCTTGGCTCCGCCTCCAACCTGGACTCCCACATGGTCAAGCTGTGAGACGTGCTAAATGGGCTACCTGGCAGTAGAATGAAGTGCCTCCAAAAAATGATACAAATTCAATTAAAACCAGCATTGGCAAGCAAAGCCGAAAGATCATACTTTTGAGTCTTTGCATATGCATACATATATATATATATATATATATACATCTATCTATCTATCTATCTATCTATCTATCTATCTATCTATCTATCTATCTATCTATCTATCCTGCATATCTCGGGTCTCGTCCACCAATGCAAGGCTGGTGCGTGATGACGGGTTTAGATACCGTACCCAAAAAAGCCAGCGCCACAGGGTAGGACACCAAGAAAATCCCCACTCCACAAGTCTGATATTGCCACAGAATTTATTTTTGGTAACACGTTTCAACCCAACCGGTCTTCATCACGGCCTACTACAAAATTCAGTGTGCCCAACTACTTAAAGAAACAAGTAAGTAGACATGGAAGAAAGACATGGAAAACTTACATTTGTAAACAAAGAGAGTGAAAAGTACTCTTTGAAGAAATATGACCGTACACCAAATACATACAAACTAAGCCGTCAAAGTGTGTTTCTTGCCACAATCTAAAATTCATGTTACATCATAAAGTATTAGCACTTTCAGAGGGGTCCATGAAGGAAAGTAAAAGAAGAAATTTAAGCATACCATGCCATGTAGCCAAGCTGTCAACAATATGGCATTGATTACAAGATGATTGCTCTATTATCATCATGTAGTGATAAGTGTTGCTATGCTGAAAATAGAAGTGCCTACAACGTTCTGAGGCCGACCTAAAAATTAATTAAATAACCAGTAATGTTCGCGGGTACTGACCAGATTGTTATAGGTGTCATGCCACTGTCAGGAGCATAAATGTTGCTCATGGATAATGTCAGATGTTAAGTCCGACACAGTGGCCCAATTATAATCTGTGTGGTGGGCGTGTTGGGCTACGCTAATTGCTGCAGTGCTACATCTGTGTTCGCTGTCTTACGCGATGCAGAAATCATCATTTTCTAAAAACGTTTGTACCAGTGAATAGAAAATACACCTATCAGTAGTCCAATTTACTTAGTGATGTAACCGCAATAAGGACAAATCTAATGCATCGTACTATTCCCAAAATAAGGCCATAAGGCCAACAATGCAGTAAGTGTGCTTAATGGTAGGTTCCTGGCAAAGTGCCTGCATTAGTACAGATCACCACACGTTATGTAAGGGTACACCGTATGAATTCTGGACCCTTCTCTGCATACCACACCCACTATTTCCCAGAAACTGGGTATAGTGCCTGCAAACAACCACCAATCGCTTGTTACTACACCCATGATAAAAATTAAACTTAATTACCATAAGCAAGATCTCATCTGTCCTATTATTTGTAGTGCTACTGGGAAAACTCTATATCAAGTTTAAAAAAATTGTGATCAACCACTAAATTAAATGAAGATAACTAAAACATCCAATGATGATAAATAAGGGAATGTGCAACACTATAATGGTAGCCAAAAAGAAAAGCCTTGGAAAGAACCAACTGGCAGCCAACTTAACCCTTTTTACAGACCGAGGCTATATTTCAAAGAGCCACGCCCCCACAAAGATTAATAAAGTGCATAATACTACCACATCAGCAATGTGCACGTGTAACTCCTCATCTTCACTGAGGTCACCCAAATATTTGGTCCCAAGCAGGATTATGTACTCTGACTCCAAAGGTCTGTTTCTTCTCCCTGTCTCCATCTCGTGTGTTCTTTAGGAGCCTGTCAATACCAAACAAGCATTGGCATAGCCAATAGGTCTCGCCTTTGGGACCTTATAAGTGTTTATCCAGGGAATGAAGCGTACAGGGAGAAAAGGGAAAAGTAGGGATGAGATGGTTAAGAAGCGGATGAGGAGGGATGAAGGTGAGCGGATAGAAGAGGTTGGGAAGAAAGGAATGAGTGAAAACTAATGGGGGAGAGGAGAGTTTGGGAAGAGGGGAAGGGAATAAAAAAAGGAAAGGAAAACGGGTGGAAGAGAAAGGAAAGGAAAGGGAATGGAAGGTAACGGAAAGGAAAGGCAAGGGAAGAAATGAACAGAAGGGGATGGAAGAGATGGGAAGGAAAGGGCAAGAGTTGGGGAATGAAGAGTAGAAGAGAGAGCTGGTGAGATAGGGAGGAAAGGGCAGAGGGAATGGGAATGAAGGGTAGAGGAGAGGGCATGTGACATAGGAAAGAAAGAAGAAAGGGGAGTGGAAGAGAAGGGAAAGGGCAGGAAGGGAGGGAGGGATGGGATAAGGAAAGGAAGAGGAGGGGAGGGATGAAGGGGAGAGGATAAAAGAAAGGAGAGAAGGAAGAGGTGTGGAGAGGTGAGACATGGAAGAGAGGAAGGGAATGGACAGGAAGGGAAAGGGAAAGGAAAATGAAAATGGGGAGGGGAGGGGAGGGCAGAGGATAGAAGAGGTAGGGAAGAAATAAATGGAGGCAAAGGAAAGGAAGCATGGGTGGGAGACATAGGGAAGGTGCGAGAGAAGAGGAATGAAGGGTAGAGGAGAGGGCTGGTGCGATAAGGAACGGGGAGGGAAAGGGAAGAGAAACCAGAGAAGGGAAAGGGAAGAGGAATAAGGGGGGATAGGATAAGAAAAGGAAGGGGTGAAGGGGACAGGATAGACGAGGTAGGGAAGAAAGGAATAGAGTGAAAGGGAAATAGGAGGAAGAAGATGAGAGATATGAAAGAAAGTGAAGGATGGGATAGGAAAGGAAATGGAAAGATGAAAGAAGAGGTATGGAAGAGATGAATGGAGAGAAACGGAGAAGGGAAATGAGAAGGGAGAAGGGGAGGAGAGAAGATTTAGAGAAGAAAGAAAGAGAAAGGAAAGGGAAAGGAATGAAAGTGAAAGGAGGAAAGAAAGGAAGAGAGGAGGTTATGAAAGAAAGAGGAGAGGGAAGGGAAAGGAAAGGAAGCAGAAAGAAGAGATGGAAAGGAGGGGAAGGGTGAGTGTAGAGATAGGGAAGGACGAAAAGAAAAAAGAGAAGGGAAGGGAAAAAGGAAGGGGAGGGATTAGAAAAGGAAAGGGAAAAGAAAAGAAAAGGAGAGCTGGAGAAAGTAAAGGGACGTGAAGGTGGTTCCCAAGGGAAGGGAGACGAGACAGAAATGTAAAGGGCAGGGAAGTTGATTGAAAGGGGAAGAAAGGGAAACCTTTCATACATATAGCCCAGAGTCTCTTACCTGTGTGCCGTTCCCTCTTCCCCCTGCTTCCCATCTAGAACTTAAAAGGAGTTATTTATTCTCACCACATTTTCCTGTTCAAGTTTGCCTAGGAAGGTCGATGCAAAACTGGTGTCTTTTGGGAATGACAAAGGAATTTGAAATACAATGTTTTACTAAGATAAAGAACTAGAGTAGTTTGGAGAACTAGACTAAATTCAATTAATGTTTTTTAACACAGAGAAGTATCCTAGCAAGCAGAAGACTAGACAAAATTCAAATTATGCTTTAGTGAGAGTAATAGGCTAGCGAACTTAGGAACTTAACTAAATTCAAACAAGTTTTACTGAGTTAAAAATCTAACCAGGGAACTAGACTAAATTCAGACACATTTCTAGTAAGCTAGAGAGCTAGACAGGTAAACTAGGGAATTAAACTAAACTCAAGCAATTATTTACTAAGCTAGACTTGCGAACTGGAGAACTAGACTAAATGCAAACGATCTCTACTAAACTAGAGCCTACAGTATCGTCCGACTCCCTTTGTTCAATAAGTGCTGGTCTCATAGATCTGCAGTGTCTCTTGTGAAAGTGGAGATGCAAAGTGCCATTCACGTTCAGTTAGGACAAGGCTGGGAGAAGTTATCCATTTGGACTCTACCCTGCCCCCCTGAATTATAATGACCACTCAGTAACATGAAGACACAAGCCCAGTCTGGGACCAGATGTAGGTGCTATCCAAACAACTGGATCAGCTACGAAGTGCTGGAGGAATCACTCTGGGTTGCATAGGAACTCTCAAATGTAGCGACTGACTTCCAAAGTACACTGAGCTACTGACTCAAGTCGGGACCAGCGACACAGTCCCTGTCAATGAGGTTTGACCAACATATGCCAAGCCTGGTGCTACAGTCCGGGGTACATATGAAAACGAACTCTGTTCACCATGAAGCAACACTGGCATTCTTGGATGCACTCATAATCACAATATTGTATAGCATTTAGACCTATGGGCTTCGCCAGTGCCAGAAAAATATAAAAGATGTGTCATGACCATACTTGCCCCTAGCGCTTTTCGCATCATGATGCTACAGGTGCTTGTGTCATTCAGTGGGCGAGCACCTACTGAATGATGCTGGTGCCATTCTATTTATTTTTGTATTTATCTATCCAAGAAGGCGGATGCCACTTGCCTCTGTAAACTTTCAAGTGCGTTAAAGCATATTTCTACAAAAGGAATGGCCCGGCAGCAAATGGGAACTCACAGGCCCTTGAAGAAATGAAAAAAAACAAGCACTGCGCCGGACAGAGTGCGTACATAGGCGGGAGGTGGGGGCAGGCAAGAGAAACTCGGAAACAATTTACCACAGTCATAAAATTTTAGGGTCTCCGCTAGCGAGAGAGGCCATAAGGCGAGGAGGCACAGGCTCACTGCCAGGACAGACATCTTCAGTACAGGACAGGCAGAGCCACGCTACACGATGGCGCTGGGGCTGAGGAAGTGAAGAACGGCAGAAGTGTCATGTGACACGGCATGGCCTGATGGAGTGAGAGGGGAGGAGTGCAGTCATGTGACAGAGGGGACGGGCTGCCTCGACTGAGTCACCCGCTGGTCAGGAAATGTTTACACACCGAACAAGGAATGTCAGGAATGCAGCTGGCATACGGCTGCGCTGCTGCTCACTCCCGAGCTCCCTAGGCCAGGGGAGTTCACGTTTACAGAGAAGGCGGGACATGCACCAGCCTTTGGCCAATTTTTGAAAGCCACATGCAATGGCCAATCACTTCAGCTTTTCAGCAAACTCGTGCGTGTGACTTTTTTTAGCCACACTCACGAGTTACCTGAAAAGCTGAAGTTATTCCAAGAGGTCATTTTCTAGAGCGGCGCATGCGCGCTGTGCTAGGCTCGACCTAAAAAGGAAAACAAGGAGAGAACCAAACTACACCATTCTGTCAGGGAACCCATTAGGTGCTCTCGGGTCACCCTAAATTAGGGTGACCAGACGTCCCGGTTTTCCCCGGACGGTCCCCGTTTTTGGAGAAGTGTCCCCGTGTCCCGACACTTTTCTCCAATTCAATGAAATGTCCGGGTTTTTAAACAGTGTCCGGGTTAAACATACAAATGTCCCGGTTTTTCATTTGTTTCGGTTGTTTGAGCATGCGCGTGCATGCTCTCTTTGCACTGATTAAAGCGTGACGTTTAGGTGAGCGTTGTAGCAGGAAGGGAAATCGGGCTTTGAATGGGATGGGGGGTGGGGAGAGGTGCTCCTTTCATTCCACAGCGCGAGGTTCAGCGCTTTGAATGTGACCTCTGTCTCCAGGCCGAGAAGTCAAAGGATGCAATCTGCATACATTCACACCTGAATGCCGGTCACTTAGGGTGCTTCCAGAGATACCTTTGTTTTGTTAATGCAGCGCTCCTGCTCCAACAGCTACTGATGGCAGTGCGTCTTTGAATGTCTTTATTTTGTAAAAGCCTACTTGCAGGACCTGCTTATATCCTTGTTTAGAAACAGTAACCTGTTTGTACTTCGTGTCCAGGGCCGGCTTTAGGGCGGTGCGAGTGCCACCGCACCGGGTGCTGGCTTCCTGGGGGCGCCGTGTTTTAAAGTTTATTATGCTTTTGAAGCACCTGCTGCAGCGTTTCTTTACCCCCAGCAATTACCAGGCCTCACATAAATGTCAAGATAACTCGTGTGATTAATAATCTTCCTGGAGAGAGATCAGCATTTTGTATAGTTGAGGTTTTGACTTCGGTGAAGTTAGTGTAGAGGGTTAACATGCCTGCTGCAAAGAACCTGTACCAAGTAGATTACAGAGTGCGTATGATGTAAACAGATCAGCAGATTACTGCTTTCAAAAGAGATATCCTTTTGTTACTTGCAATTTATAACTTAAAGTCCTGATATAGAATAGTGAGCTATTAACTTTCATCCTAGAACTGCATACACACTGCAAAGTATACATTATTAGAGCATTGATTAATGTTGCAAAAAGGGATAATTTGGCTAGAAATCGTTTCTTATTATTAAAGAAAACTCCCAACTATGCTGTTTCTTTTTCGACTCTGCGTTTGTGCTTCTCCACACAAAGCACTCTTAAACTATACTGCCTACCAGTATGGATGACATGTGACTCCCTGCACTTTTAGTCCTTTGGCTTATGTAACATTTCCTATACACTGATTACACATGCATGATTGATTGTCTCTGTGTAATGTGTGTGTGATGCGAAGTGCTCGGACACCCTACACTGGTATGAGTGGCGCTATATAACTAATTGAATGCATCTGAGAGAGTGTGGTTATGGAGACTTGGTCACTGTTAAAGGGTGCTAGTGAGAGAATCCGTGGTGGAGGTGGTCTTGGGGGGGCGCCCACAAACACTGTCGCACAGGGCGCCACCAGCACTAAAGCCGTGGTCACCAACTATAGCAAATGTTGAGGCAAAGTCTGTTTAAATGGAATTAATGGTTACAGCCAATAAAAGACCTCTGATTTGTTGTCTGTAATGCTTCATCTCGGTCTGTGGAGGGAGCGGTCATTATAGTCCTTTTTCTATGTCCATGGCAGCTGTCAAATAGTCCTACCTTTATGTCGATGGTTACTGCAAACCGTAGTCCTACTTCTATGTCTATGACCTGTCCCCGTTTTTTGTTTTGAGAATCTGGTCACCCTACCCTAAATGCCTCCTCTCAAAAGGCACTCTTGAGGTCACACTAACTGTGCGCTATTTTCTATGTGGCTCACAGCTGGCATGCCTCCTAAAATAATCTTTGAATATGTGTCTAGGTTTGTAATAGGATGCCTGGGCAAGGGTAGTCCTTCATAAGCATGGAAAACGCCTCTGTGCAAATGCACACCATCACATAGCATGGGCATATAAAGAGTACATGCTCAATGTATTTTACAGAATTGGTAATACATATAGTCACCAGGATAGAAAAAGCAAGCACCACCATCCATCGTGGCTTCATCTGTTACAGGAGCAGATTGAGCTCTACATTTCAATATAATGTGACTTCCTGGGGTATGGACCAGAGTGAATCAATTATAGACTTTCTAGCTTTGGATGACGAAGTCAAAAATCAAATAAGGACAACATAACACTATATCATAGTCGTCATTCAAACCTTTTTCTTCCTAAGTGATGAAACATACAAAATTGAGGATCTCACTGTAGTCTGGCTATGGAATGCGGTTGCATCACTCAACAGTAACGGAACCTCAAAAAATGGACAATCAACAAGCACAAGCATTTGCATACAGAACCACAGAGAATCTGGTTATTTTACATTAAAATACTTTTAGGCCTCAAAGATATGGACCATAAAAATTGAGAGCGCGTTAAGCTTACATCTCCTACTGTTCTGAATCCAAGCTCCCAATGTCTGGTCAGAATGGATATCAGGATACTGCTCGATACAGGGTAGAATAAAAAATTACTAGACAAAATAGGAATGTGAGAAAAAGTCTAAAGTTTAGGAACAGATATGACTATCTACACAGCTTTTCACTTGCCTTTTTACAGTACTGGTTCGCTTCCATATTAGTGGTGCTTGCCTATTTTCCTTACTCCGAAGGCATTGGATTCCACAGTTTGGCTAACTAGATTGGAGCTCCTGTCTTTGTGAATGGAAGCAGAGTTAACCATGGAGCTCACCTTGAAGGTAAAAGTGTTAATTGGTGTGTGGGGTTTCTGCTAAAGGAGCAATGGTCCTTTACCAAATATTATTTTGGGAGCAATGCACACTGCTTTAAATGTTATCTTTCTACTTAGAGGAAGACCGTGTAGGGTCATGAGGCCAGGCGTGATTCGGGTCCTCTTTGCAATTTTAATAGCCTGTCTGGCGGCCACACATATCTATCGATCAATTGCTTGTAGGCTTTTCCCAATGGTAAGAGTCAAGAGAAGACATACCTGCCTGCAATCAATTTCATTACGCTATTTAAAATCAAGACGTCTGTAGGAATGTGGTGAATAAAAAAACCGGTTGCAGTTCAACCTTAATACTTAAATCCCATCACGAAGCCAGCCGGAGATAGCATAGAGTCCCCCCCTAACTTGGGCTTAAAGCAGGAACTAGACAGTTTTCAGTATCTTAAGATGTGAGCGACACATACAGCCGAGAAACAATTTGAGTATAACATGGTGAGAGTGCTTTCAGGCCTGAAGGCGTCGGTGGCCTTTTGGAATAAACTCCTGTTATCTATCACAGGCAGGATTGCAGTGGCAAAGATGGTGCTCCTGCCCAGATGCGTCTATGTTCTTCAAAACACACAATATCCATTAGACCGGTGTACATTTAAACGCATTGATAGTTTACTAGCTACACTCGTATTGGTAGGCAAGGGCAGTAGAGTTGAGCTGCAAACGCTAACGCTTGACACAGAAATGTGAGGTCTCGACCTACCAAACTTGGAACTATATTATATATAGGCACAATTACAACATGCTGCCAAGTGGTGTGCGGATGGGCCCAATTTGGGAAAAATGATTACTGGCTGGAACGCAGGGTGAAGACCATCTGCCCTTATGTCTCATGGAGGGCGCCCGCCTGAATGACAGCTGCCCCTACATAACGAAGCAGGTGGCACGAACATGGTGATTAAGGCCATATACTCCGGAAACCTGTTCTCTAAAAACTTACCGATATGGTGGCCAGCAGCGGCCACCACTAGAGGGCGCCAGGGCACCACCCACCTAGATTTCAAAGTTAAGTGGATGGTAATTGCCAAGAGCAATTACCATCTACATAAAATTGCTTTTTAATCAACTAAGGGCTTTAAGCCAATGCTGGGTGCTGCCCTCAGTGCCTAGCTGCCTCTGGTCCTTGCGTCAGGCAGCCAGGCACTCTCGAGAGGGACACATGCTCTAGTGCGCATGTGCCTCACAGACAGCATTTCTTTTTCCAATTCCTAAACAGACTAAGGGCAGACTTACCGCCAGTCAAGGCCTGACATTTTCGGGGTCTGAAAAGACCTCCCATGCATGACACGCAGCAGTGTCATATTAATACTCAGTCAGGGACGTCTAGGGCATATGCCCTGTATTCCTGGGGCTGCCTGTCAATCACCTTCACAGGCTGCAAGCAATACCCCTGTGACGAGTTGGGAATGGGTGTTGCTCGCAGCCTCTGAATGAACTGACAGCATGTGACCTGAGGTCACACATGTACAGCTCAGACACGCAGGGATCATGAGCAGAGAATTAGAAGAAGGACGAATTCTATTAAAGCCATGTCACACCTACCAGGCAAGCAATTTAAAAAGCAAACCATAAGTTTAAATGCATGTCACTGGAACATAACTAATGTTAATGTATACTCTGACAGCAGGTGAAGAAATGTAACAGAGGAAGCGAAAGCGAACTTGCTGTGCCCCAGAACACTTCTCAAAATTAACTTTTCTTTCCCTTGGACTCATGTTAGGTCATACATTTGTGTGGTTTGATTATTTGGGATGGCATCTGGTGCACGTGTCGCTCTTGCTCACTGTGTGAAATATGTTTCAGATATATTAAATTTCAAGAGAGCGCAGGACTTCGCTCAGGATTTAGTTTTTGGTGCATGGAATATTCATTTGGAACAGGCAAGTCATTTTGAAACTGTCCTACAATATACTACTTTAGTCATAAATTGTTATATTTAAAAAAAAAAAAAATCCAAAATGGCTGATTTGGGGCTGCTTCTGCTTGTTCCGGGCAATTTCGACCTTTCAGCATGATTAGGCGTGCTAGTGAGAAACATTAATTGAGCACTGTGCCCGACACCTAGAAGTTTGCTGTAAAATGTGCCCGAGTACGCAACTCATATTTTTCATTAGACTCATCCCTGCTAAAATTAAAACCACTTAGAAGCAGGTTGAAAATCGGGTTTAATCACCATAGGCACACAAGTGAGCGCGCATACTTTGTGATTGTTAATGAAAACCCCTTGCAGGACACCTATTGTCAGGGCTCTAATTGGAAATATAAGAGTCCAGAGTACCTGTCTGTTCTTGAGAAGTGTTGGTATGCTGCAATTAAACGTATTGAAGTATCGAGAAGCGGATGTTCTCAGAGCACCTAATGCACATTCAGATGACTCTGCTCCGAGGCCGACAATGGAGCCAAGGAAGCAGCTGGGTCCAGCGGGGTTGTTTGAGCTTTTCTCTGTGTATAACATGTGTAGAACGTGTTCTGCCCCAAGTTGCGAGTGCACACAGAGCCTGATCGCCTCCTAGTGCCTTGTCTCTGTAAAGTATAGCACGCTGTGCCTGACCCCTGAGATGTGTATGTGCACGTCTCTGATGGTGCTTGCTGATGGCGGTTGGCCTGGTTTGCGGTTTTAAGAGCAGGGCATTCAGTACATCAAGTGCGTTTAATTTTGAGGAGTGGGACATGGCAGACAGGGTGCTGACACAATTCATGTGATCAGGAAATGCACATAAAAAATACAATACCTCTTGTCTTACTGATACAGCATAGCAAGACTTAGATTTGACTTACAAATTTAATGTGTATTCAAAAGCAGTCTGACGCGCTCTCAGCGTCACAACATAAACAAGCGCTGAAAGACAAGCACGGCCGTGAAAGTTAAAGCGACGCGCAGCATTTACCTTACTGGAGTAAGCAGCGGCTGGCACGATAATTGCAAACAGATGGCGTCGCTGCTCGCTCCCACAAGGTAAATGCTATACATGCACGAGGGCTCATTGGAAACAGTGCAGAAAATGCATGAGTTTCCACAAAAGCCTGGAGTGATTCCAAGAGGTAACTCCAAAGCAGCGCTTGCGCGCTGCGTAGGTGAGAGCTAAAAAAGTATGGGCGTGAACCCATTGAAAAAGAAAAGTCTAACAATATCTGTCTTGGGTGGATGCCTTCTGGGACAGAGTCCGATTAACCAGATTCAGATTCTGTATCATAAGGTGGCATTTGAGCTTTTCTTTGGGCCAGTTTGACCCTAGTAAGGTTTTAATCTGTCCTTGTGATGAGTCTTCAACCCAGAATTTGCTTCAGTTTACTTTTTTCTATAAGTTCTATTTGGCAACTCCAAAAAGGTTTTGAATTCCTTTAATCCGAGCTTGTGGTATAATACGATGCGCTGATGCCTTGCTTTACTTGCAATGGTTAAAATCCCTTATACTTTGCATCTCCATTTGTTCTTTTTTAAAAGGCACTATTGTCAGGAGAAAACAAATGTTGTTTTGACTGCCTGATCCTGACAGTTTGATCTGTTTATATGATGATTGTGGGCCGCTGAGCCCCATTACAGGATCCCCTTATTTTGCTTGAAAGCGACATTGTGTTTTCACTGATTATTTTATGTATTGTTTTTAGACTTGTTTTATTGAGAAGATCATGAGATGTGTTTTTAATAATGCTTTTTATGTTTATAATGTGATTTTATGGCTGTGTCTCACTGCCGAAATAAAGTATTATCTGTCTGTCACTAATGAAGGTCCACAGAGCTGCCCTACTGCTGCCTTGCTCAGAGCAAGAAGCACAGATTACCAGCACAACATCTTGAAGCTTGCTATGGCCTTCACCACTGAGCACACTACTGACAATCTACCCTCATAAATGCAGGTTGCCAAAAAAGATTGATTGCCTGTGGTGAAAGAGAATGCCTTGCTCTGATCAGAAGGGCCCATATATGGGCCGGGATCTCGGCTAGACTTTTGCTAGCGGAGAGTGTGCCTATGATACATGGGCTGTAAGTTGAGGATCCATTGGTCGGGGTGGGCCGCATCCTCCCGTTGGGGGGTGTGGGTTCTTCCCGCCACGACAGATGCTTCATCGTTTTTGAGGTATAGGGTGGGGTGGGAGAGTTTGTTGAGTGGAGGTTGTTTCTGTTGTCTGATTGCACTTTTGCTCACTGACAATAGTTATTCGCACATACACCACACAGGGTTTCTTTTTCCTGCATTAGCCTCAGATGGCCGGTGTATCCAGTAGGGTGCAGGTGTCTCCAGGTACACTTCGTATCATTAGCTGGAATGTGCGAGGAGCCCTAGATAAGATTTAACGTGGGGCTATACTCCAGCAGGCTAAACGGGCCGGTGCAGATGTCCTCATGCTGCAAGAAACCCACCTCATGGGAACGAAGGCCCTCTGCTCTCAGCGATATGGGTATCAGCATGTGTTCCATTCCGGTTTTGTGAGGGGCTCACAGGGGGGTGGCAATTTTGATACATCGCAGAGTCCCCTATACACATACCAAGCAGTGGATAGATGCTCAGGGGTGATACCTATTCCTCCAGGGCAAGGTTGGGGAGGATCTTCTGGTGCTGTGTAGTGTATACGTTCAACCCCCCCACCCCCGCTGCAGTGGAATTTAGTGGAGCGTTTCATGAACCTTTTGGGCGGATGTGCCAGATGGTCTATCTGTAGTTGGTGGGGACTGGAACGATGTTATGGATATGGCCAGGGATCGCTGGAGGGTTGGGGGATGTACAGAGGGTAGTCGTACTACGAAGTTGTACTCCTTGGTGACGGGGCTTGACTGGGTAGACATATGGCGACACCTCCACAGAGATGATCGAGAATTCACATATCTCTCTGCAAACCACGACTTCTATTCCAGAATTGATTACCTCTTTGTTCCCCGAGTGGCGGTAGGTAGGGTGGTGGAGGTGGCGATTCTTCGGCGGGGCCTGTCTGACCACTCCCCAGTGGCCCTCACTCTGCAAATAGGGCAGATGAAGCAGCCTTTTAGGGGGCGCCTCTCGGTATAGCACTTACAAAATGATGATTATATAGAATACATGAGCGGAGCTATCGATCAATACTTGACAGTTAACGTGGGGTCAGTTCCCAGGACCGAGTTACTATGGGAGGCGATGAAACCCACACTGAGGGGGGCGGACATTTCCGGGTGCGCAGCGGCGCGAAGGAAAGAACTGCTGCAGGTGGAGGCGGGCATAGAGGATCTTGAATGGAGGAGTCGGGAGGCCGGAGGCGGCCAGGTCAGAAGGCAATTGCTGATGGCTCAACAGAATTATGCCGCACTTCTGATGGATGAGGCCCGCCAAGCCTGGTTGGCGACGCGTAGTAGGGTGTATCAGTGGGGGATAAATCCAGCAAGATGCTGCATCGGCTCTGTCAAGGAATGTTTCATTCTCAGGCCCTCCCGGGTATGTTGGGCTTGGCAGGCGAACCGCTCACAGACCCACTGGTCCTAGCTGACAGCTTTGCCACATATTATGCAGATCTGTATACCCCTAGAGAGTTTTTGCCAGCCGCAACAATAGACAGGTTCCTGGATGATCTTCTGCCCAAGGCTCTATCAGACGAGGTAAGGACACAATTGGAGCTGCCCCTGAAAGATGAAGAGTTGGGCCCAGCTTTGGGAGAGCTTAACCTTGGGAAGGCGCCGGGGCCCAATGTGTTCCCCAGTGAATTTTTTAAACGCTACTTCTTGCAGTTGGGTCCTCAATACCGTTCGGTGGTGGAGGAGGCACGAGAGCGGGGCTCTCTTCCTCCAGACTGGAGGCATGTGGAGGTGGTTGTCTTTCACAAGCCGGGCAGGCCCCCAGATCAACACGCTTCATATCACCCCATCACTCTCTTAAACGTGGAGGCTAAGATCCTGGCTAAGGCCCTCGCAAATCGCCTTCTACCTCATATCACTGCCCTGGTCCATCCCAACCAGGTGGGATTTATGCCTCAGAGGGCGACTAGACATAACATCAGATCAGACGGGCGCATGTGGCAGTGGCAGTGGCGGCCATTCAGCAGCTGGGAGAACTGGTGGCACTGCTATTGGCCGACATGGACAGGGCATTTGATTCCCTTAGCTGGGTGTACTTATTTGCGTTACTGCGTAGACTCAATTTCGGACTGCAATTCCTTTCCTACTTAACTCTCCTATACACTGACCAAACAGCGTTGGTGAGGGTAGCCGGTGCGATCTCTTCCACGTTCTCCATCAGGTTGGGCATGAGACAGGGCTGCCCCTTGTCCCCATATTTATTTGCCCTGGCAATGGAGCCTCTGGCTGCATGGGTGCGAATGGATGCGCAGGGCTTCGAATGGGCACAGGGACTGTCAGACAAGATAGCATTGTATGCGGACGACGTCCTCTTCTTCCTTATGAACGTGGACAAGACGGGGCCGCGGTTACTGCGTATTATGCAGATTTTGGGGGAGACATCTGGACTGTACATGAATCCCTGTAAGATTCTTGGTGATCGGACAGGTGTGGGTTCGTGGGTCTCGTCGGTTCAGCTGGCGACGGGGGGGCTGAAAGACAAACACAAAGGTGTGTTTATGTTGGACGTGCCCGCTATCTCCTGGGAACGTAAACTGGTTCCAGTGTGGGAACGAGTGCGCGACGATCTTCAGTCCTGGTCCCGTATGCCCCTGTCTATCTATGGCAGATCTGCTATATTTAAGATGGTGGCGCTTCCCCGGCTGCTATACCAATTGCAGAACCACCCTTACCAGATTTCACCCCGATGGTTCCGACAAGTGAATGCAGCTCTCGGGCAGTTCCTGTGGGAGGGGAAAAGGTGCGTGTCGCCCTGCGGACATGTTTTTTGTCTACTTATTGCGGGGGGCTACCATCCTCTGACATCCACTCGTACTATCAGGCCTCACATCTGCTAGTCTTAAATGAATGGTGGTATGGCGATAGGGAAGATCCGGCATACGCGGTCAAGCGACGACTTATGGGGGACCGCTCGCTACATACGATTCTGTATTCAGCACCGCTGCGGGGGTCGCTGCCGTCAGCAACAAGGGTTGTGTTTCAGGTCTGGAGGCAGGCTTTGCGAAGGATGGGGTGGTGGAATACACTGACTCTGGAAACTCCCCTCTGGAATAACGGGCGGTTGCCGCAACTGGCGGCCCTACAGGGATTCCGGGGGTGGGATGACATAGGCATTTCGGTATTGGGTGATGTTATGAGGGGACTTGCACTCAAATCCTTCCAGGACCTTCAGAAAGAATTTCACATGCCGCAGTCCCAATTTTATCGGTACCTTCAATTTCGGCACGCTCTGTCCCCTAGCCTAGAGGGTTTGGAGTCTATGCCGGAGTTCAGCGAAAGTTTTTATGGGGGACATCCAGGAACGCAAAATCTCCAAGATCTATCAATCCCTAGTTGCCCATTGCTCCCCCACGCTACAGAAACTCCGAGGGGATTGGGAGGGCGATGTGGGTCTGTTGGACGAAGAAGACTAGACGGAGACTTTACCTGCTCCACGGGGGGCAGCCATAGCAGTACGAATTCGCCTCGTCCAGTTTAAGTATCTACACAGGGTCTACTTCACGGGAGTACGCTTCTGGAGGGCAGGGCTGAGTGCCTCTCCTGTGTGCCTTCGATGCAATCAGGAGGAGGGTACATTTATACACACTGTCTGGCAATGTCTCTCTTTAGACCGTTCTGGAGGGGGGTGTTTACCTGTCTATCGGAGGTGCTGGGTTGGGTTCTCCCACCGAGACGTGCTCTGCTACATGTCATGGAGGGGATAGGAGGCAACATTAATAAATGACACCTAATGCAATTGGGCTTCACCCTGGCGAAGAGGGACATAGCTAGCGCGTGGAAGGCCCTGAGGGCCCCTTCAGTAGCTGCATGGAAGAATGGCCTAGACTTCTGCATGGGCCTGGAGAAACCCATCTTCATTGCCAGGGGGTGCCCACACAAACACTTCAAAATTTGGAATCGGTGGGCGGACTATCGAGGACTGCTATTGTAGCCGGTCTCTGTGGCAGGGGACCCCCCCCTTGATGTGATTTTTATTTTAATGATGGGAATGTGGGGGTATCGTGTGATGTGCTATTTTGATGGGCAGACCTTTTGTTCTATCCAAATGATTCGGTCTGGCTGTGGGTGTATAGGGCGATCGGGGGGGAGGGGTTGGGGGAAGTTAGATTTTATTTGTATTGCTTTTCTATCTCCTGTGTTTTACATTGAAAATGTCGAAGTCAATATAATATGATCGGATTGTGCAGATGTCTCCGTGGTACAGAGCCCTGCAATATATGTGTAACTTGACAAATAAAATCTGTTTAAAATAAAAAAAAGAAAGATTGATCGCTACATTTGAAGCCGAAACATTGACATTTCTGACAGGTGAGCACTTTTCACTCTGCACAAACGTATTTTCATCCGCTGCATTGCTCTTTAATAGACATGCCGCATAAAAAAGACCCAGTTAGATATACAGACAGATGGATCCAAAGACCTTAGTCTTCTCTATTGTGTACTTAGTCTGGTAACTGTTGCATCTATATCAATATCCGGGGTTGCTGCACCCACTTCTGCGGTGCCCATCACGTTGACACGCAAACTCAGAAGCACTGCTGCTATCGCAACAGTATGGGTATTTGCTTGGTTTTGTTCTGATTAAATTTGTTCAGTAACCTTTGGAGGTTTGAACCTTAAATGTTACATATATAATGTAACCCATATTGGCAGCACTATTGTTTCACTAACTGATCTCAGTGTGCCAGGGAGAATCTGACAATATAGAGGACTTCACTATCCATTGGCCTCTGTTGTGTGCAGTGTTAGGATGCATCACAGGCCTTAATGCAGATGGCCACGTCGCCTGCAGGGCAATATAGAGGGTACAGCATCTTAGTATTGCTCCCCTGATAGCTAGGATGGGCAGTGTGTCCCAAGAGGGTTACCGTAGGCACAGTGCCATCCGCCCCGTTTTATTTCCTCAAATGTCATGAGTGGGTGGGGTGCAATGTTGCGGATGTTTTTCTTTCAGCATCGCAAGGCAGAGTTACAGGACAATACTAAAGCTTTATACAATTACAAAGGCCTCCAGACAGTGGATCTTGGAGCCAAAACTGAATTCTTCAAGTCACTGGGAGTCATTACGGCAGGCCTGGGATGACGCAACGGTGCTCCTTTATCCCTCAAGGGACAGTTGGAATCCTGAGCATCTGTGGAGACTGGCCTTAGTCTTACTCTGACTTGTCAGGCGCATGACACAAAAAGGAAAGAATAGGGAGGAAACCCATGTGAAGTAAAGGAGCTGTAAAGTATTGAAAGGCGTTGGTGCTGATCCCACCAACAAGACAGCTCCAGCTTTTTCTGGATGGGGGGCAGTTGTTTGGTGAACTCACCACTGATACCTTGATCGCCCGTAAGGTAACCAAACCTGTGTAATCAAACTTGCTATTTCATCCACAAAGAGTTATCCGTGTCATTTATTGTGTAGTGGTTTGTAAGTTGTCCTCCCTCCGCCCATCCACCCAAGGGCTAGGGTTAGAAATGCTATGCATTTTAACATGGTCCAAGGCTTTGAATTGAATTCTGTAATAAGTTATTTCCCTTATTATGAGTGCATAAGGCATGAAAATCAAGCCTAGAAATAAAGACTGTTTTGTTAGTTTATTTTGCTCAAGTTCATTGAATATTTCATACGTATACACGTGCACAACACTGTCACATCACCTGCTCCGCATTTCTTCAGTTAAAGACAGTTAAAGACAATATGTTCCATTTTTAAAAAATGTTGGGTAAGGGAAAAGCTTCTCTACAGAATGACCTTGTAGCAGCCATTTGTTTCCCTGCTAACATGGTGCAAAATGGTCAAAGAACTAATACTTCTGCGCTTCTGTAATGCTTCAAATGAAAGCATTCTCTTTGGCTTGATGGTGCCAACAAGAAGAACCGAGCAAGCATGGCTCCTCCTGCTTTGTAGAAATACATGTTCACTTACAATATCCATAATTGCAGAGAAAGTAATTACTATAATTCCAACCCTATAATTTGCATAGCATTAGCATATAAATAATTATTAGCATATACTATGGTCTGTGTGTGTACTTGTACAGGGGATTCAGTGTGGGGCACCTTTATCTTTTCCAGGTGCAGGAGACTCACAGACTGGCCTATCCGATTGTGTACATCCCTTCATTTCTCCAAGTACAACGGAGAGTTGAGGGTTTGAGATACTGTTTTTTTCCCTGAACTCTGCAAACATTGCAGTCTTCTTTGGGGGTTTGAGAATTCTATAATATGCAAAGACCAACATTATGTCAAAACGTGTCACTGTATGGGAGCGGTGCTTAATTCGAGACGGTGGGTTCTGGTGCTCAGCACCAGCACTTAATTGTCAACATCGGCACTTACCACAGCTTGGCACATAATGGAGCTGTTTATCTAACTGACAGATAAATACAACAACCATTGTTTTTAATTAAATATATGTTAAAATGACTAATACCTGCTGCCAACGCCATTCCTATAGTTTTGGGGGTCTGGAATAGTGATATTTGTGACATTTGTAGGAGTGTGATGGTAGCAGTTGTGTTGGTAGTGTCACTGTCAGCGGCAATGGGTGGTGTAAGATGCAGTGGCATCCTGACAAGGGCCCTGGCACGTATTGTTTTTTTTGTAGGTCAAGCCTAGCGCAGCGCGCATGAGCTGCTCTAGGAAAACAACCTCTTGGAATCACTCTGGACTTTTCACACGCTGGTGCGTGTGTTTTTATATCTGCATTGTTTCAATTGGTCTTTGCGTGGGTCTTTCTAAAAAGACAGCACACAATTAGGCAAAGGCAGCTGCATGTCCCACCTTTCCCAGTAAATGTATCCGCCCACGGCCTACAGCTTGCGGTTACGAGCAGGGGCGCCATCTGTTCGGAGTCATGTCACCATCTGTTTTTAATTAGCGTGTTCGCCGCGCTGCCGTGCTCACTCGCCCTCGCTTCTCTCTCGCGCCATTCTTTTTAACCAACCCTTCCTTCACATGCCACATGCACAGCTCTGCCAATGCTCTGTTTGCAATGAGAAACCTGTGCATTCGCTGTCATGCTAGGCCCATTGCTGTTGACTTGTAGAAGGAGGAAGGCAGCAGAATCGTGTTTTGAAAGCGGTGGCAGAGGTAGCGAGGCCTCTGCTTACACACACGGCTCCTGATTTTCTCTACTGTGCTCGCTTTCTGATTTGGCACTGGCATTATATAATGCAATCTTAACTTTAAGGCAAGCACCCTATTAATCTTATGTTTGACCTCACAACCGCAGGTTCGAACCCCAGGGCGTCTGCTCAGCCTTTCATCCTACTAGAGGCCGACGGACTAATTAACATTCATTTGGTTGGCAATAAACATCTGTTACTCTGCACCAAGATGCAGCATGCTCCAGCCCCGCCTTCACTTGCACAATGGGATAACTCACTTTCGCCTCCTTTCTATTCGGCTCCTGATTTTCTATACTGTATTCGCTTTCTGATTTGGTACTGGCATTATATATTAGGAGCCAGCAGCGGCGGCGCGCAGGCTGCCATCTGTTTTGGGTCAGGTTTCATTTTCAGACCTTGCCGCTTTCATTAGAAGGCGCATCCCCTCCACCCCACCTCCACAAGAGTGCGCTTTCATTTTCTCTAAAACACAAAGGAACAGAAACTAAATCAATTACGGTGACATCTTACTTTTCAGTAGAATCGTCAGCACCGTCTAATGAGCGGGCCTTAGCCAACAAGTCTACCCAGGAAGGCAACAAGCAGCTGCTACAGTAGTTAAAGCTCCTTAAAGGCCACTCATGTCTTGTGGAGGAAGGGAACGATCCTCGTGGGGTTTCAGTAAATATCTACATTGTGATGCTTAACCATTTGTTGACCGGATGATCATGCTTCTGGTTAAACAAAAAAAGAGGAACGTTAGCAATCAGCATTTTACCCTAACTGTTGTGGAGAAAAAACAAACATCTACAGCAGGTAGGCACAGCGTAACTCTACAGAGTGCATTTTTGGCTCCCCCACCTCAGAAGTCTGCAAGAACCGAGCAAGCATGGCTCCTCCTGCTTTGTAGAAATACTAAGGAGGGTGTTATAGCATGTTCACTTACAATATCCATAATTGCAGAGAAAGTAATTACTATAATTCCAACCCT
This sequence comes from Triturus cristatus, assembly GCF_964204655.1. Classification (NCBI taxonomy): domain Eukaryota; kingdom Metazoa; phylum Chordata; class Amphibia; order Caudata; family Salamandridae; genus Triturus; species Triturus cristatus. The sequence continues at coordinate 853,260,726 of NC_140582.1, forward strand.
ATAATTTGCATAGCATTAGCATATAAATAATTATTAGCATATACTATGGTCTGTGTGTGTACTTGTACAGGGGATTCAGTGTGGGGCACCTTTATCTTTACCAGGTGCAGGAGACTCACAGACTGGCCTATCCGATTGTGTACATCCCTTCATTTCTCCAAGTACAACGGAGAGTTGAGGGTTTGAGATACTGTTTTTTTCCCTGAACTCTGCAAACATTGCGGTCTTCTTTGGGGGTTCGAGAATTCTATAATATGCAAAGACCAACATTATGTCAAAACGTGTCACTGTATGGGAGCGGTGCTTAATTCGAGACGGTGGGTTCTGGTGCTCAGCACCAGCACTTAATTATCAACATCGGCACTTACCACAGCTTGGCACATAATGGAGCTGTTTATCTAACTGACAGGTAAATACAACAACCATTGTTTTTAATTAAATACATGTTAAAATGACTAATACCTGCTGCCAACGCCATTCCTATAGTTTTGGGGGCCTGGAATAGTGATATTTGTGACATTTGTAGGAGTGTGATGGTAGCAGTTGTGTTGGTAGTGTCACTGTCAGCGGCAATGGGTGGTGTAAGATGCAGTGGCATCCTGACAAGGGCCCTGGCACGTATTTTTTTTTTGTAGGTCAAGCCTAGCGCAGCGCGCATGAGCTGCTCTAGGAAAACAACCTCTTGGAATCACTCTGGACTTTTCACACGCTGGTGCGTGTGTTTTTTTTATCTGCATTATTTCAATTGGTCTTTGCGTGTGTCTTTCTAAAAAGACAGCACACAATTAGGCAAAGGCAGCTGCATGTCCCACCTTTCCCAGTAAATGTATCCGCCCACGGCCTACAGCTTGCGGTTACGAGCAGGGGCGCCATCTGTTCGGGGTCATGTCACCATCTGTTTTTAATTAGCGTGTTCGCCGCGCTGCCGTGCTCACTCGCCCTCGCTTCTCTCTCGCGCCATTCTTTTTAACCAACCCTTCCTTCACATGCCACATGCACTGCTCTGCCAATGCTCTGTTTGCAATGAGAAACCTGTGCATTCGCTGTCATGCTAGGCCCATTGCTGTTGACTTGTAGAAGGAGGAAGGCAGCAGAATCGTGTTTTGAAAGCGGTGGCCGAGGTAGCGAGGCCTCTGCTTACACACACGGCTCCTGATTTTCTCTACTGTGCTCGCTTTCTGAGTTGGCACTGGCATTATATAATGCAATCTTAACTGTAAGGCAAGCACCCTATTAATCTTATGTTTGACCTCACAACCGCAGGTTCGAACCCCAGGGCGTCTGCTCAGCCTTTCATCCTACTAGAGGCCGACGGACTAATTAACATTCATTTGGTTGGCAATAAACATCTGTTACTCTGCACCAAGATGCAGCATACTCCAGCCCCGCCTTCACTTGCACACTGGGATAACTCACTTTCGCCTCCTTTCAATTCGGCTCCTGATTTTCTCTACTGTGCTCGCTTTCTGAGTTGGCACTGGCATTGTATAATGCAATCTTAACTTTAAGGCAAGCACCCTATCAATCTTATGTTTGACCTCAAAACCGCAGGTTCGAACCCCAGCGCGTCTGCTCAGCCTTTCATCCTACTAGAGGCCGACGAACTAATTAACATCTGTTACTCTGCACCAAGATGCAGCATACTCCAGCCCCGCCTTCACTTGCACAATGAGATAACTCACTTTCGCCTCCTTTCTATTCGGCTCCTGATTTTCTATACTGTACTCGCTTTCTGATTTGGTACTGGCATTATATATTAGGAGCCAGCAGCTTTTGGGTCAGGTGTCATTTCCAGACCTTGCCGCTTTCATTAGAAGGCGCGTCCCCTCCACCCCACCTCCACAAGAGCGCGCTTTCACTGTTTTAACTGTTGTGGAGAAAAAACAAACATCTACAGCAGGTAGGCACAGCGTAACACTACAGAGTGCATTTTTGGCTCCCCCACCTCAGAAGTCTGCAAGCACTTCTCCTTCCATTCCTTTTTATTTTTTGCATTATGTAGCGCGAAAGAAGGTATCAAAGCACTTTACATAAGTACTAGTTCCATTACAGAAATCTGCCCGGTGGTCGATAATGTGCTGCATGGCTAAACACTTAAAAGGTCCCAAAGGCGAGACCTATTGGCTATGCCAATGCTTGTTGTTACTATTTGAGCACTGGTATGGAGGGGCTGCCACTATGCTTTGGGTGAGCCACCATAACGTTAAAGATTAGACACACTATGCAGGGTATACCATTATGCCAGGACCAGCAAATGCGTGCAAGAAAAGTGTGCGTGGCGTGTGTTTGTCCTGTGGTAAGAGTCTGATGGTGAGGTTGTGTGTACATTGTGTTTGACAGTGCTATTGTCATAGTGTTGGGTACTTCTGGTGAGAGACAGTGCCGAGTGTGAGAGTGCTAAGGTGCGACTGTGACATGTGGGGAACTGAAATGCTCCAGGAATAAATGCAAGTGTTTGAGCAGTATATAGGACCACACCCTCCACTGATCACCACTGATGAATCAAGATTTACATGTTACACACACCTCAGACATTGTTTTGGTATGTCTGTGCACATCTCATGCTTTTTGTGGCAGTATTGTGCACCCTGTGTTCCTCTGCTGCCTACAGTTTCTTATGCTGATGTGTACCTTGTGTTTAGTGAACGTTCACCAACATTAATCGATACAGTGGTGAATGTGTTAACGATTTTTGTGTGGTACAAACTGTGGAAATGTGCCTTTTAAGGGGCACACCGGTGCAGAGGTCACCCTTCTCTGTCCACGGGTCTTTAAACCAACAAAATAGAGATTGGCACTGAAGCTGGAATTCAAATAAGTTTATTAATCACTCATGAGTGGGACTACGTCAGTACAACACCCTCAAGTGCTGCAGGAGGTAGTATATGGAATACAGAGACCATGGTGCTTATATACACCCTTAGAGCAGAGTAAGCATGTAGTTACAAATAGAAGGTACAAGCATACACAGGAACAGTTACAGCCAGACATGGGCAGATGGGAAATCACTTTCAGGCACATGCATCAAGAAAAGCTTTTGCGAGTCCCTAATAGCGATTATTAAGGAATCGCAATTAATGATTCTCAAAAGCCTATGCATGTAGGAATCACTATTAAAATAGCGATTCCTAAACATTTTTCAATTGCGACTCGCAAATTGCGACTCGCAATTAAGGAATGCCTTTCCATTCATTCCTATGGGCCCACAGGAGAATAGGAGATTGCATGCGCAATTTGCGAGTACCAATAGGTTCACGCAAATTGCGCAAGCAATTTAATGGGTGCAAGGGTGTCCAAAGGACATACTGTTGCTCCCCTGAAATTGCTCTGTGCACACATGTTGCGCACACACATGTCCCAAGGGCATGTGTGCGTGCAACATGAAACTTTGAAAAATGCACTTTAGTGCATATTTCAAAGTTTTTGCAAATTGCCATTCAGTTCGACTTCAAGGTAATTTGCGCCTTCTAGTAGCGAAATCGCTATTTTTAAGTGGTTCTTGCATTGCATTTAAGGAATAGCAAATTGCGATTCCTTAAATGCAATCGCAATTTGAGAAATCAGAATTAAATGCAAATTCTCAAATTGCGAGTGCCTTGAACCTTAATGCATCTCAAATGCCCTTTTTACGGGCGCAAACAGACGATTTTTGCGAATCGCACTGTTTTAGCTCGCAAAAATGGTTGATGCATGTGCCTGTTAGTTAGCAAAGTGGGAGGGGGAACAGAACTGCTTACAGTTGCAAGACACAGTTGACAGTTATGCCTTTTCTCAGCACATATACATTGCTTGAGCTTAGAACAGAGGGAGTTAACTAAAGCTGATGAGTCAAGCAGAATAGAAAAGCAAGCAACAGTGAAGATGGAAGAGTCAAAAGGCTAACAAAATGGATGCTGCAAACAAGATGGCTTCAGCTCATGCTAACAGCAATTATTTTCGATTCCCGCAAAACAGCCAGGAGATGCAAGTAACCTACAACTATATAGTGGGGTTTTGTTTTCCTGGAAATGACCAATAACTATTGCTGTGACTTTTCTTCCATGTGGGGTCAACAAATGACATTTTCAGGCTTGTTATTTGTAGATAGGTAATTAGGCCCACAGACGGTAGAAGTGCAAAATCACAGCGAAGTCTGCTAATAGGTGAAACCTGAGGCTCTCTCAATTCATGATCTCTCAGTAAAGAACAACAAAAATAACGCAATGTTAAGAGATCATGAACCAAAAAGGGTGCACTCTTTATATGGGTGAGAGTTTTTGGGGGAAGTTATGTGTTTCTCCTGCAACTGTATAAGAACTACAGTAGCATATTAAGATGATTTATCCACTCTCATTGGGGATTGCCATGCTCTGCGATATATATATATATATATATATATACACAGAGTTCACAGTTACCCAAAGGTGCGGGGCGCACTCTCCCATCAGCGCGTTCAAATTAAGGCAAGGGACAGGAGCATCCAGCGTCAGCAGCGCCTGACGCGTTTCGGGCTACGCCCTTCTTCTGAGGCTTGCTGCTACTCAATGACTGCCAACAAAAGGACTCCAGAGAATACTCCCATATTTATTCAAATATTGCACTCAGGTGAGTATTGTAATCACAAAGCTTTCTGGGACTGGTAGTCCTTAGCATAAAACCCCAGTGGGCTGAAGGCAGGCATTAAGTAAAAAATAGTTCCAAATCACGGGTGCTTCTGCTCAGTTCTCACCCTATATATATATATATATATATATATATATATATATACATATATGGAAGCACCTTTATTAGGATGAACAGCGTAATGCATTTCGGCCTGACCGGCCTTCTTCAGATGCCATAGGTCATATATATACACACACATATATTTATATATAGATATATATATATATATATAGATAGATAGATAGATAGATAGATAGATAGATAGATAGATAGATAGATAGATAGATAGATAGATAGATAGATAGATAGATAGATAGATAGATAGATAGATAGATAGATAGATAGATAGAATACTCTCGAATTTGTTTTCAGACTTTGATGTGACCGCACAGAGGCACGTGGCTAGGCATATTTCCCCACATTTTTGGAATGTGGGGGTAATGACAACACATACAGGAACATAAATGCTGCAGCAGCAGCTTTCTTCTTCATTCAACTAATATGTTTCTCTGAGTTTAGTAAGAAAATAATCTGGTTGCTATTTCCTGAAGTCATTTTACTTCCAAGCCTCTAGAACCCCTTTTTAAAAAATGGTTTAGACAATGACTGAGTTAGAGCTTGACAGCCCTTCTCAGAAAGAGCGGCTCCCCTATACTGATGTTCCAGCAAGGAAGATAACAACTGTAAAAAAAACTATCTGTCAAATGTGGATTTAGTTCTGTTACTTTTTTTCCTGTTTCTATTTGTCGAAAACAAGTTTGGCCTTTGCTATGGCAATGTTTTACTATCACCGATCACTAGGACCTCAAAATAGCACCATAACATCTTCTCATTTAATTCAATGGCCCACTGTCACCAATGTTAACATAATTCCCAAAAATGCTTGCTGTTGTTCCCCTCCATTTAGGAAATCTGTCCATAACATATACCTTTTATTATTCACTGGCTGGGCCCCCTCTCTAACATCTGCCTCCTGGACATAAGGTAATCACCCACCTTCGAAATCTACTTTAACAGCGCATTGGGACATTATGGGGAGAAGGAAGGCACCACTGGAGAAGGAAGGGAGAGGGAGAGTAGTTACAACTATCGATGCGTTTCTGACGAGAGACGCTTATCGATGGAACCATTGTTACACCCTAACAGGTCATCTCTATTGCGCACCCCAGAAAACATCTTGCAGTCCTCATTAATTTTATCGGCTCCATCTGACGATCTCCCACCTGGCCAACGGTTGCCTTCACCTTCTAGTGACCCATCCCTGGTCCTAAACGGGAGGATTGATGCGTCATCTTCCCCCGTCAACCTTGCAGATAATTTGCCAACAAGGCGATCCAGGGCTGGAGGGGGAGAGAAACCCAAGGCACCTAAAGTCACCCGAGCTACAAAACCAAGGGCAGCTCGCATCAAAACGACCACTGCAAATAATCCGACAACCGCCTGCACCCTCCAGCCAGCACCCAGCCCTGTGACATAACTTCGGACAAATCTTTTTGGCAGGAAGCAACCAAAATCATGGCCACCCTACTTGATCCCATCATACTGAAGCTGACTCAAATCGAGGAGAGATTAGTCAGTCTAGAGTCTAATATCCCGCGAGGCCCTCAAAAAATGGCGGCCCCCAATGCTGACCATCCCTCCGCAGTCATAAACAAGCCCAAAGTCACTCTGCCTCCTAGTCGGGGCGCAACCTCTTCATCGCCCTTGGGCGCACCAACTTGGCCATCTACGCAGGGGGGCTTTGATCCCCCAGCCTGCGCACCATCCATCGGCCAACAGGATGTTGGTGCCCCAAATCCTTTGTTCACGGGCAGAAACGACCAACGGGCTGCAACAGGACCGGGCGAACTAATTCAGATACCTATTCTATCGGTAATCCAAGCTCCTCCTCGGGAAGAGGGGGCCATTTATCAACTCCAACCCCTTCATCTTCCACCGGCAGCCTCACCCCTTGTGCTGGTCCTGGCAAACGTTCCTCCTCTACGGGATCAGCAACGTGAATCAACCACACAGTTAATGGACAAATGTTTGCAGTGGCTATCTATGGAGCAGAGCACGGGGCGCTACCAGGTAGCAAATGAGATTATCATGGCAAGAAGGGTGGGTTGGCAATTCTAATAAATCCATTGCAGGGGATTGCGTGGAAATACATTTTAATCAGGCGCACTTTCCAAGTGCACTTCTTAGGAGCACGCAGATAATTCCCCTGGAACAGGAGTATTTTTACAGGCAGGGTTGCAAGCAGGGTCCTGGTTTTGTCCAGCGGGGCGAGATGAGGCCAGTGATAAACATCCCACGAGACACTGACTATGATCGCGCACGCTTCGTCTCAGGGGTTGGCCTATTAAATAGATATGCCCCCCTCTCAGATTTGGAAGCGTGCGATTGACCACTACCAGTGAGTGATTCCCCGGCTCCTATCCCAGAGCAAGAAATCCCTGCCCTGGAGGTAACTTCCACGACCCTTTTTACACAGAGGATGGTGGACGGAAATAAGATAAATCTGGCATCGTGGAACGTGGCAGGGATCGTTTCCAAGTTGGGTAATGCCGAGTGGCAAAACTACTGGTCAAATCAGGATATCATTTGCTTCCAAGAGACATGGGCCAAGGATCCAGTGTATTTTGATGGGTATCGCACCTATCATACACCGGCTGTGCCCTCTGCATCAGGTAGAGCGAAAGGGGGTTTATTAACCATTATTTCTAACACCTTATCGATTCAAATAAAGCAGTTAGGCTCTCCGAACAATTACTTCCAAATGTTACGATTGGAGTTCATAAAGGAAGATTACTGGATTTTATTTAATTTTTACAATAACGATTTTGGCGGTAACATGAAGAGACCTGTAGTAGATTTGGGCAACGAGCTGGATTGCCTTAACCCACGCATTTTTAAGCCCACTTGCAGCTTAATCTGGATGGGAGATTTCAACATACACCTGTGCAAGCATAATAGGGCTAGGGTGTGTGGGCTGGACGACCATCAGGGCAACCCTCTCTGTCACTTCTCACACACTGAATACGGTAACACTTTAAATCAATTACTTTATTTGAGGCACCTGAGCGTAATTAATGGCTCAAGGATCAGTCAATTGGGGAGTACTTTTAGGAGAAACAATACCGAGTCAACAATTGACTTTGTCTTAGTGTCTCTGGTCACACAGGACAGAGTAGACCATGTAGCTACTCTGTTTACTTCCCATAGTGATCACGCTATCTTATACTCCCATTTGTCCCTTACAAATAAAATGGAAAGAGATCAGCAGGTAGTGGATGACATCGCATTAGCCAGAAAAAATGGCTATCAGTTAAAATGGACCCAGGTTGTTAAATTAAATCTGATCGACTCCATAATAGCTCAAGTAAGTGATAACATCTTATACTGCCTGGCAGAGGACACTCCTCCTTCCCAAATAGTCACACAGTTTAGAGACTTATTAACTAAACTAAAAGGTGCACTTACCCATCCCAAAACAGCTAACGACTTTCAACTGAGCCGCTGGTTCGATACAGCTTTCTCAAAAGTAAAGAGATCCTTAGCAGCTGCTTTAAAATCCCAGAGAACACAATGGTAAGAACACTGAGAAGTGAGTATAAGCAAGCGAGATCCAAACGAATAAAAGACATAAGGGAGAAGGCACAGGAGGATCTTGAACAAGCTGCCAGGTTTGGGAACAGTCGAGAGTTTGGGAAAATCATAAACACCCCCTACATTAAAGACGTAAAAGATCCGTCACTAGATACCCATGTAGGGGAAGAGGCAGAGATAAAGCATTTTGAGGGCATTTTTAGTTTAAAAACCACTATAGAAGCCACGCAACCCGCCCAAGATCCCTTCCTGGTAGCTTCTTGACCTTTTCGATCCATGAAGTAAGAACAGGGCTGGCAGCCTGTATCCCGGGAAAAGCACCAGGCCCTAACAGGGACCCCATCGACCTCTTCCAGGTGAATGGAGACATGTGGGTCCCACTTCTAACAAACGTATGTAATAGCATAGCCATACAGGGACGCCCCCCCCACCTTCCTGGAAACACAGTGTTCTAGTTCCCATCTTTAAGAAGGGAGATAGGGCCTGTCCGAAGAACTATAGACCCATCTCCCTTCTGGACACAACAGCTAAATTAATGGGGCGGCTATTACTAGCCAGACTGGAGGCATGGGCACTGGAACGAAACATCCTAATGCAGGCACAATATGGCTTCCAGAAGGGAAAGGGGACGGTGGAACAATGTCTAAATCTCTCGCTATGCATAGACAAGCACACAAAGGCCAAGGGCGGAACGCTATACATGGCCTTTATGGACTTATCAGCTGGCTTTGATTGTGTGTCCCATCAGAAATTATGGCCCATGATGGTGGAAATGGGTATTGATCCTCCAATCATTCATTTCATTTATCAGCTATATACCAACGCCACGGCCTGTGTGAGATACGGCCAAAATGGAGAATGCACTTGTGTGTTTAAAATCGAGAAGGGGGTTAGGCAGGGCTGTGTCCTCGCCACGTTTCTTTTCCCTATCTACACCAACGGGGTGGAGGCGGCCATGTCTGGCTCAATTCTTGACGTCCATAGATTTGACGACTCACCCTTACCACTATTGGCTTACACTGATGATGCAGTGTTACTAGCGAGGACAGGCGTAGCCCTTCAGAGTCTTTTAACTGCATATGCTGCCTTTATGGCCTCGTTGGGCCTCCGTGTAAATGAAGGTAAATCTTCTATCATCATAGCTGGAGCTACCCCAGGGGCTAAAGTGCCTCATTTTCATTTAGCCTCTAAAAAAATCGAAGTAGTTGACTCCTTTGCGTACCTGGGCGTTCTGTTCGACAGCAAACAAACTTGGCCGAAATTGGTGGCTGCTAGAGCCCTGAGCATGGAAAGAAGCCTACTAGCGATAAGGGGCTGTATTAAGAAGCTGGGGGCCAGCCCCGTGGACACGGTTAAAACTATCTACCTAGCCAAAACAAAGGCGGCGGTAACCTACAGGGCTGGAGTCTGGGGGATGGCTCACATCGAGAAATTGCAGAGAATGGAAGACATCTTTTTTAAGTCTAGGGTCTCACTACCACCTACAGCATCTAATTTCATATTACATCTCGAATTAGGACTCCCCTACTTGTCTGACTGCATCAGGCTGGCACCGATTCTACTGTGGCTCTCCATCTAGCAGAGGTCGACGGTTAATTTAACCCAGCGTATTCTTGGCGATTGCCTCAGGTTGGAGGGTCGCAGTGGGATCGGTTAGCTCAGTTATGTAGAAGCTGAGCTAAGAGCAATCGGGCAGGAGGAGCTGTTTAAAGACCCAGCTTCCTGTAGGACCATTTCTAAACAGAAATTGACCGATCTATACATGCAGAGGGCTGATTTTATTGGCAGGGGGAGGATTTGTCAACAACAGGCGCTTAGCTATGCCCTCGTCTTGCCTAGACCTGTGGGAGAGCACCACTATTTCTACCTCTCACGCATTACTATGGCTCTATACAGATTTATCTTGGTGCGTTTTCGTCTCAATTTTATACCCCTGATGCTTGGGTTTCCAGAGAGGAAGTTCAAGCATGCTGACCTCACCCCGTGTCCGTGTGACAATGTCTCACCCCAAACTGATTTACACCTGGTATTGTTCTGCAAACTTTACCACAAAGAAAGAGAAACTTTTATCTTACCATCCTAAGACTTCAAAACTTTGAACAATGCAGGGTGGCCCTGTATTTTCTGAAGTCTTTACCTAATTCGCACGTCTGTTTCTCAGTAGCATCTTTTCTGTGGGCTTGCATGAGAAAAAGAATGTCGATGGGCACGCTAACTTGAATTACTGTAAAGGTTTCCCAAACTTTTATGATTGTAAATTGTTTTATGGTCTTTTTAAATGGTTTGATATGATGCATTTGTGCTTTTATGATCTTTTTTTAATAGATCAAATAAAGATTTTTTTTTTAAATTAAGAAAATGAAGCATTGACCAAATGCATAATGCATACTAACGGAATTCCATATGCAATACATAGAACAAAAAAAAGTGAAAATTGTCTTAAAGGCAAAAAACAACTTCCCCAAAAACTTCAGCAGACATGACGTTAAAGGTATGACCAAAACGGGGGGGCGCTAGGTGGCGCCGGACCAAGATGGCCGCGCACCTGTGAGGCTCTGGCTGCCCGACCTTACTATATTTCATTTATTTGCCGAAATATCCCTTGCCCTTTCCCCCTGGGCGTTAGCACCGGACCCCCCAATCATGGGGAAGACTCGCTGCCAAGATTGAAGCTTCCCGGACCTCCGCTGGACGGGAAATTGTCGTTGAAGCTCTCCCGGCTATGCGCGCCCGCCACCGCCGGAGGCCTACGGCGGGCGCGCGACCTACGTGAGTGCCGGTGCGGCCACGAGGAAAAAGGCCCATCTTCCCGGCGGCGGTGTCGTGGCGCCCCGCGACGCTCTACCTGGGTCCTGGCCCTGGGGTGGACTGCCTGACTCTTCATGCAGGGGGCCGGCTGCCCCGGCCCGGGCGCGGAGGAGCCGGCGGACGTCTGGACCCTGCAACGAGCCTGGGGGAAGGAGCGAGGCCTGAGCTGTGTGCTGGTAGCTGCAGTGGGAGTCCGACTGTGCTGCGGCGCTGGCGCCCGATTGCTGGGCCGCAGCGGCGTGTGCTGCCAGCGCTGCTGCTTGGGGACTGAAACGGCTGGCGGTGACTGGGCGGTGATCGGCCCAGCTGAAGGTACAGAGAAAGGACCGGTCTGCCACCACTTGCCGGCTGACTGCCTGGATCTTGGCCGCTTGGATCCCGTGGCTGCCTGTGACCTCGGGGGTCCGCGGTGGCGGTGTGGTCCTGAAATACAGCTGTGGAGACGGGCTGTGGGTCGACGTGCAGCGCTGACGGTGCCACATAGCGCACTGAAGTACCACCAGGCTTCTTAAACTTTTTGGCGACCGCACTACTTGAACTGGGGTAGCGGCTCAAGATGGCCCCCTGATACGCCTACTGGAGGTGAGCTTACCTGACCGAAGCGCGGGTGGAGGCGCTGGATATTGGCGTGGCGTGCTGCTGCTGACTGGCTTGCCCTAACCTGTCTACCGCCCGCGGCTGGCTGAGAATAACGCAATGGGGAAGGCGGAGGCGCGACAGTCCCGGTTGCCTTTGGAGCAAAAAAAGGCGAACGCACGCTCGGCCGCCGCGGATCGGGACGATACTGCTGCAGAGTCATCTAGCCCCCCTGAAGCCTCCTCTTCGGAAGAACTCAAGGCCATGCTTACGACGATGCAACAAAGCCTGAATGCCCTATCGGGCAAAATGGACACCATGAACACCCGCCTTGATTTTTTGGTACTTAAAGTCAATAACCATGATGAACAAATCAAGGAGGCGGAGAGGAGGATCTCCAATATAGAGGACCGCGCCGCTGGTGCTGCCGGGCAGCTGTCACAGATGGATAGGCTGCTAAAGGTAATTGCGGCCAAGAACGAGGATTTGGAGGCTCGTAGCCGCCGGAACGACATTCGTATAATTGGGATTCCAGAGACCACGGCCATGGGACGGATGGAAGATTACGTGGAGCTCACCTGCACGCTCGGAGCGGACTCCTTCTCGGCGCACTTAATAGTTGAGTGGGCGCACAGAACACTGGGTCAGCGTCCCCCGGCTGGGGCTCCGCCGAGGCCCATAGTGGCCCGAGTGCTGAACTACCGAGACCGAGATGCGGCCTTGCGGAAGGCCCGAGACGTCCCGGCGCTGCAGTTCGAGGGGAACCACTTCTCCCTCTATCCTGACTTCACGTTGGCTGTCCAGGACGCGAGACGCAAATTTGCTGCAGTGAAACAGAAATTGCGTAGGGTAAACGTGGAATACGCCCTGCTCTACCCGGCCAAACTACGAATCCGCCACCAGGACCGTACGATCATTTGCACCCGCCCGCAGCAGGCGGAGGAATTCCTTAGATCCCTGCGGCGGACCTCTCCTGCGCAGGCCGGGGGAGCGGACCGTTCCGGCTCCCGTTCACCTGTGGGAGATGATTGAGTCTGGCACGGCGCGCTTATACCCGATTGACCTGGCTTCCCTGGGTCGGGGTGAGTGTGATTGATGCGCACAAGATGGCCCACTCAGAATCGCGCTGCGATGGGGTTCACTGCCGGGTGCGCAGCGAATTGTTGCTGCCTACCCTTCACCGAACTGCTGCTGTCAACTGATGGGAGGCCTCACATCCACGTATCCTGAGACAGATGAGTACCACGGGTGTTGGGCTGGCTAGATTTATAGTGACATTGACTGTACGAGTATTCCTCATGCCCAAACTTAGTATGAACCTTGATACTGGGGTCTGGCGGGGATGCTGAGGGGGTTGGGCTTCCGGGGATTTAATGTTCTAGGCTCGGGCACCCTCAAACCCTGACCTCCTTCGTCCAAGCTTTGTTGGGGAGGACACAGGGAGCCCCCGCTGGCTAAGGGGAGCTTGAGGGTTTAAGAGGCACCACAGCGCCCCCCCTAAGGACAGTCCCCGATACCTATAGATGGATAGCCCTGCAAAGGGTTGGGGTTTAGATTGTGTTTCTTTTTCTTTTTGTTCTAAATGGTTTCAATTGGTTGGCTATACATGTTTCAGTGCCATTGTAGTGTTTTTTTACCTGTGTTTTTTGGGATTACGGGGGGGGGGGGGGAGGAAGATTCCGGCGCTTTGGGGTGCTGTTGTGGGAGGGTGAACTGGGAGGGAGGGACACGGGGAAGCTATATGGCAGAGTGGCACCGAGATATTGCAGGAGCATGCTTGAGCACACTATTGAAATCGCACAACATTGTAGGCCCACTACGGGAGATTCACTGTACTACTGGACACGCTGGGCAATTGTGGCCTTTGGTACGCCCACAGGTCTAGCTGCCATGACTTCTAGCATGCAAATATGGCAGATACCCGTCGCAGCTCGTTGAAATTTCTGTCAAGGAATGTGCGAGGGCTAGGGGACCCTAGGAAGAGGAGGCAGATTCTCTCTTATCTAGACCGACATGATATCAGCATTGCCGCGCTGCAGGAAACGCACACTGACCCTAGGAGCACTTCAACTTTTGGCTCCCGGTGGGCGGACAGTAGGGTTTTTTCCGCTTACTCCACTTACGCGCGAGGCACGGCGATACTGATCAAGCGCGGGACTCCCTTCAGATGCGCAGGGACACGTAGTGATGAGAATGGCAGGTTCTGTATGATGTGGGGCTCTCTTGGTGTGCACTCAGTGGTGATTGTTAGCTATTACGGCCCTAACACGGACAGCCCCGATATTCTGCATGGCTTATGGGGTCAGATTTTGGATACTGGGGCCACGCATGTGCTTTGGGCCGGGGACTTCAACACGGTATGTGAGCCTGTCAGCGACCGCTCTGCACACCTGCCCCAGCACTACACGCATAGTCAGGACGCCTTGCGGGGATTACTGGAGGATGAGGGCCTGGTAGACCTGTGGAGACTTAGGCACGCGGAGCGGCGCGAGGGAACTTTCCACTCATCCATACATTCATCTTGGTGGAGACTAGATTATTGGTTGGGATCCCGAGGCATACGCTCCTGGGTGCAGGACATTGTTCATCTTGCCCGGACCCTGTCCGATCATGCCCCGGTGCGCCTTACCCTTGTGGTTCCCGGTTTTGCTGCTGGTGTCGGGCACTGGAGACTTGCCCCTGAGGCACTGTTGGACGAGGTTTTTAAAACGGAGCTGGGGGAGGCGATAGATTACTTTTTTGAGCAGAACAGGGAGTCGGTTGAGCGGGTTGAGACACTGTGGGAGGCATTCAAGGTGACAATGAGAGGGATCTGTATGTCCAAGAGCTTCGGGGTTTTGAAAGACATCCGGCAGCGGTTGAGCCGGCTGGAGGGAGAACTCAAAAACTTAGAGACCACTATTTGGCAGGTGGAATCTGGAGAGGGGCGGGCTCGAATGCGTGAGCTGCTGTCGGAATACTCAGAGACGGCGGAAAGAGAGGTGAGGTTCCGTGGGAAATACGCTCAGGCGCGCCGCTATGGGGAGGGCGGCAGACCTGGAAGAGCCTTGGCTCAAGATATCCGCCAGCCCAGACACGCTAATTGTATCCTGGAGATTGAGGATGCGGACGGGAACTGCCACTATGGCAACGACCGGATCCTGCAGACCTTTACCGATTTCTATGCGGAGCTCTGCAGGTCTAAAGGGGTCAACTCTGCCGACTACCCGGGTTTTTTCGGGGACATCACGCTTGGATACCTAGAGGATAATCAGAGGGAGTTTCTGTGCGCGCCGTTTTCGAATGATGAGCTTCGAGAAGCTGTTATGCAGCTCTGGTCTGGGAAGGCGCCGGGACCGGACGGGTTGCCGAGCGATTTCTATAAGGCTTACCTTGATCAGCTTATCCCTGTCCTGCAGGCAGTGTACTCGGAGGCACTCGAGACGCAATCACTGCCCCCCACCATGAGGGAGGCTCTTCTTATCTCGATCCTTAAGCCAGGGAAACCGGCTAACCGGTGCGATTCCTATAGTCCTTTGTCCCTTATCAACGTAGACAGCAAAATTCTCACCAAGCTGTTGGCTAACCGCCTGAATCTTTTGATGGACAAATTAGTCTTGCCGGATCAGGCGGGATTCATTCCCGGGAGATCCACTTCACACAATCTTCGCACCCTCTTATCGATCATCCGACAGGTGGATCCACAGCTGCCGTTGGCAGCCGTTTTTTGGGATGCCACTAAGGCGTTCGATTCTGTGGAATGGGAGTATTTGCATGCGGTACTCCGTTGTATGGGATTCCCGGTGGGTTTTTCTGCTAGGATTAGCCTGCTTTACGCTAACCCGGTAGCCCGCGTGTACGTTAATGGCCACACGTCTGCGAACATACCATTATCGCGAGGCACCAGGCAGGGCTGCCCGCTGTCGCCATTGCTTTTTGCCCTGGCAATGGAGCCCTTGGCCGCTAAGGTACGGCAATATCATCAGGAGAAGGCTCTCAGATGCCTGCTGCGTCCTATTCTGATCTCGTTGTATGCCGACGATGTCACCCTATATGTTAAGGACCCCATACACAATCTGGGTCCGCTTCTGCGGGTGTTTGTTAGGTTTGGTGGACTCTCTGGTATACAGATCAACTGGGAGAAATCGCAGATCCTTCCTCTTACACCAGCGGTCACCCCCTTCGTTCCAGACTATCCGCTCGAATGGTGTGATGCGTCTGTTCGTTACTTGGGAGTTACTGTTGCGCTGGATCGGGACGAATTGCTTCGCAAAAACTATGGGCGCGCCATCGTCAAGCTCCGCGACACCATAACGAGATGGATAGCCATGCCCCTCTCTATCGCTGATCGTATTTCTCTGACCAAGATGATAGTGCTACCCAGGTTTTTGTACTACTTTCTGTGTATCCCCTATTTTCCGGGACGCCCTTATTTCATCACTTTGCGTACGGAACTTCTGCGCTTGGTTTGGGGAGGAAAGCTGCCGAGGATCAAATGGGAGACGCTGGCCAGCCCATACGAGCTGGGCAGATTCGAGGTACCAAATTTCGAATTATATTATATGTGTGCGCAGGCACATTATGCTCATTATTGGTTTAAGGGCCCTAAATATACTGCCCACCTGGCGACTGAACACTGGCTGGCTGATCCCGTCCCGATTGACGGAGCACTTTTGTTGCGGACTTCGCGTCACACCCGGGATCCTACATCTGTTGACTGCACAGTGCACGCTTGGCAATGGATTGCGCGCAAGATGAGTGCCCCGGTGCTCTACTCTCCACACCTGCCCCTCGTTTTTCACCCCCAGCTGTCCCTCATGCAGGAGGGCATCTTCAAAAAATTCCAGCGACAACGGGGTCTCCATACTTGGGGGGCATATATATCACGGGGGAAGGTTTGCCACGCTGCAGCAGATTTGCGACGACACCCCCCCCCCCCTCCGTCATAGACGCTTTCCTCTATACGCATCTCAGAGAAGGGATCCGGGAATGCGCCCCGGAATACCCGCAGGAGCCTCAGACGCTCCCTCAACTGCACACACTGCTGGGATCGGGGCGCGCATCTCACTTCGTGGCCACCCTGTACCGATCCCTCTATACTGACCTTGGCGCTGCGCAGGGTGACGCCAGGGCCAAATGAGCTTAAGAGCTGGGACACGACATCTCGGATCAGGAATGGCATTATTGTTGTGCGCAGACGGGCAAGGTGTCTGCTAGTAGCAGATTACGGATTACCCATTTCAAATACCTGCAGCGCTATTACTATACGCCCGCTCGCCTGCGCAGATATGGCCTGCGTAGGGATGCTAGGTGTGACAGATGCTGAGCAGAAGACGCTGACCTGTTGCATCTGGCTTGGAGCTGCCCGGTCATCCAAGACTACTGGGAAAGGGTATTCGACGCGGTCTGGAAAATGCTGGGCTCCTCGCTGCCGCCGTCTCCACTTATGGGCATATTGGGGTACACTGAACGGCTACCGGTGGCGCACAGGCAATTTGCTTCACTATGCTTCCTTCTTGCTAAATGGAGGGTGGCCTGCAGATGGGGCAGGGGAAGAGCCCCCAAGTTTAAGGATTGGTTGGAGACCATGATTTTTTGGCAGGATCAACTTCCTCTATACTCTTACCTTTTGCCTTCGGCGTCTCGGCCTCCAGACATATGGGGCCCTCTGAAGGGATATTTGCTACAGACCCCGCTGGCGACGGATGATGTTCCTCCTCCCCCCCTCCCCCTGAATGGCTGACTGGGCTGCTTGTAGGGCTATGCGAGGGATCCTGGGGCTTACCCGAATAGCGTACAGGATCTCTGCTCATCGGCCTTGTGCGTCTTGGGCGCCCTGTGCTTTTGTCCCTCCTAACGGATCGATTGGCGCTTAGAACCACTGGCAGGAGGACAGGACTGACTCCCAGGATGGGTGGATTTGCTGGCGTGGCCTGTGATGCTTGGATGGTCTGGTGGCAAACCCCCCCCCCCCCCTCTTTTAGCCTGCAGTAATGGTTGCGGTGCGCGTTCCACTCTCGGCAAGGGACCTCCCTGAACATATTTTATGTAACTGTCCCGCTTTGCTTGTTGTTTATTACTTTTAGAGTTCAATCTCCAAATTCAAGGAGGTAGAGACTACTTTTGTCCGGTTACATGGCACAGCTATTAAAGGAGTCTTGCCCTATTTTTGACGCGGCCGGCCCTCTGGGGTTGTTGGCGACACGCTGTGTAAACTTGTGGATCCATCATAATGTTGCACGCTGCCGGCCCAAGTGGGTTGTAGGCATTATTGCTGTGTTAAGCTCTTATATGCCCAACAAAGGTTTTTGAAACAAAAAAAAAGGTATGACCAAAACCTAAACATCATTCCAATAGGCCATCTGTGGTGGCCTACAGAACCATATCACTTCTCAAAACCTCACACTAGACCTCACAAATAAGATCATATAGACCATCACTGGTGATGTCAAGCATCTTGGCTTGTAGGACTCTCAATACTTTTCGTTCAGTGATATCGGCAGGCCACATGCCGGTGGCGGAACATCCTCCAGTGTGCAAACTGCTTAGAGGTATTAAGCTCTCTGCTCCCCCGTGACCTAGATATTCTGAGTTAAGGGACGTGAATACGGTCTTGCATCTGTTTAAGTCCTGGCCCGCTAATAAGTATCTATCTGGGAAACAAATGTTGGCCAAGCTAGCTATCTTGTTGTGTCTGATCTCCTGTCATAGAGTGTCAGACGTCAGAGCATTGGACTTGACAGGTAGAGTATTTACCCCTGAAAGGGTTAGTTTTCATATTTCTAGGAGAATAAAATCTAGTTCTAGGGCAGTGTCCTACCCTTCCTTTCCAGATGCTCCAAAACTCTGTGTGGTGAGGGCTCTTAAAGCCTATGAGGCAATGACTGAGGATGTGCGTCCACACAGCGTGAACCAACTCTTTATTGCCCTTACGATACTGCACAAGGCGGTGTCTTCTCCTACTTTTGCCCGCTGGGTCTGCTGGGCTATGCAGGAAGCAGGGATTGACATGTCCAGATTTGGAGCTCACTCAGAGTGGGATACAATGGGCTCTAAACCCTTTACGTTTGGAAGATATCCTAAATGCGGCAGATTGGTCGTCAGACTCTACCTTTAAGAGGTTCCACTTTAAGCCGGTCAAGAATCTGGCTTCGCTTGAAGTGGATAGGCTTTAAACGTGCCTAATCCTCGCCTCCGGTCCTGACGTAGAATTAATAATTTCCTAGCTATCGCAAAGGAAAGTTTCAATTCCTTTTAAGGACTCTGAGGCGAGGATTAGCCCACAATAGTTGGGAACTACCCTTTCAGATCTTTCTTTGTTGTTACTGTAAGTAACCTGTTTTCCTTTAAGTAGTGTACTATTAAGCTGCGTTTCGCTCTACATGAGGGATTGATTTGTAGGTAAAGTTGTCTATTTTCTTCTCAGGGACGGATTCGGGCAAGCAGAAATGAGGTTGGAAATTCCCGGGTGTGTTCGCACGAAGAAAGAGGAGGACAGAGCGTCCTCGGGGGGAAGGAGTAGAAGTGGACCTGTACTGATTGGCTGTTGGACTGTGTTTTATCTCATGGAGTATCATGGGAGATGTCGTTTTTTAATCTGTTATCACTTTTAATGGCTTCTGGATGCAAAATAAAGGAAGAAAGAAATGCATAATACTCGCCCCCAGTCCTTAATAGAATTAAAAACTTCCTTTACGATAGTTAGGAAAATTTTCATTAACAACCTTTACTGTACACAGTCTTTGGTGAGAGATACGTTTCAGACATGATCATGGTCAAATGTACGTTTTCCTTCATTCTCTAGCCTATTGCTGATCGACAAATCCAAATTTTATGAACAGCATTTGTAAACTATGAATAAAACCAATAAAAAGTGAGATATTTTTAAAAACAAACAGCGAGAGACGCATGAAACCACAAATTGGACATTGGTTCTAACCTTTGTTTGCCATGAGGTCATCAAATGTTCTTTATTTTTCAGTGCAATAGTTTCCTTTTAAGTTAACAGCATTAAGATCAACATGGATGGCTGTCTCAGTCATACAAGATGTAACTTTCTAAACTGGAAATAAGTTGGTGTTGAAGAAAACTTTAGTATTCTGTGTTTAGGCTTGCAAATTGTATTTATTAGAAGATCTGCGTTCATAGAAAAAGCATGCAAGGGTCTTCTCCAGCAGCCACAAAGGACAGGAGCTCGCCGAGACAAGGCAGCACACACCTACATAGCAATTATCAGAAGTTTATAGATTTGACTCACATGATTTAAGCTTTGATACTCTTGTCGTCAGGTGGAGCAACAAGATAATGAGACTCTAGTGAGCTTGAAAGCAAGTGACCTTCCTGTGTACCTAAACATGACGCTGGCCACATTGCACTTCTACATACATAACATTTTTTTATAATTCAAGTCTTAAAGGCCAAGCACAACTTCCGTCTCTCTGAAAGGTAAGAGCTTCCGGTTATTGCTATTATTATAAAAGGTATAATAAAAAATGGCTAATGCGGGTTACATGAATAGGCGTTCATATAACATAAACATTATCAATGTCTCGCCACACAGATCTTCGTGTAAATTGTCTGGTATCTAAATTTTACATTTTCCCAGAAATTTCCAGCATGTCAATATGGCTTCCTCCAAAGGTCAGCAGATTGACATTGGTGGGAATTAGATAAGACACGGACTACTTTTCATAAAACAACAGATATAATTGTTATAGGTGATCCGAGTCTGAAGTGACTAATAATGGTATCTCACCTATAACAACTTCTCAAACTGGATCACCTTTTTATTCTTGATCTGCAGTGACAAGACTAATTTTGTATTATCTGTATTGTGCTACATTATCCGACTGCAAACATGCAACTTGTGTTTTTTTCTTTGATGCTTTACACATTTTAGAGAAATGTCCTACCTTTTTCAAATGTTACAGGCTTTATTCCTCGTAGGGATACTAGACATATTGCCAGCATGAAATCTTGAATCGCATCTAAAGCAGTAAGATTGTCTTTATGTCTTCTTCTCTCTTTTTATCGTCTTCCTTGGTCAAAATGCTTTTGTCTGTGTTGACTAAACTTACTGTAGAAGCAGATGATGAAATCCGCAGTTTATATTAGGTCTTTAGAAGCAATTTCAGACCTTTCAATACTTTTAGTAACAGCACTTGCTTCAGTCAAGGTAGGGTTTTTACTTCAAAACAACTAGTTCTGATCGATCTTGTCATAGCACCTTAACAACAATTTGACCACACAGGTATTTATCAATATAGCCCTCAGAATTAATGGTTGATGCCAAAACACTAAACTCCACAATGTACTTGTCCATAGATTCATGAGAAAGTTGCCTTCTCGTAAAACATATATGCCTTTCTAATCTTATCTTTGGCTCCTCTGAAAAATGTTGTCCAGTAGCCTCCTTCCAATAGTCGAAAACATTTACTGTCGGGTTCAACTTCCAGTAAATAATTGATATAGATAGCCCCTCAGAATCTAAGCAACTGTATAATAAAGCAAATTTGCATTCAATGTCAAAACATTTCCCTAACAATCACTATATCTTTCGAACCCTCTTAGCTACTAGTTTCACCCTACATTAGGATTACCAGGAACAGCCAAGAAAACTGATTGTACACTCACTCCTGGAATGCTGATATGCTAGTAGATAAATATGAATAAAATCAAATACTCTGGTAGCTGGTGTTTAACAGTTTTCACTAAAGAAATATCAACATTAGCTATAACAGAAAATCATACCAGGCATTAACTTGTTAAAACATAGAAATAGCACTCTGACCACTGTGGTCAGTTTTCACCAAAGAAAATGTAAATCTCACATATAATAGAAATTCACATCAAGCATTAACTGTTTAAAAAGCAGAAATCAATATCAGATGACAAAACTGTTACTCTCAGAAGGAGAATGCTCACCAATTATTCCTTGCTGTATGATGAGCTCTCCAACTAGCGCAATCTGAGTTAGACAGTTATGTAGGCCTTTGCCTGACTTTGTCTAGTAAAAGTGTCCAAATTCTAAATAGGCCGCAATGTAGGCCTCAGCTTGACCTTCCCTGCTTTGGGCGTCACGTGTGTGGCGCACGATCATTTAGGCTCCCACTCAAAATGTCCGCCACTTTGCAACGCCTAACCCTTAAATCTTCTTTGACATTAGTGGTTGGAGGAAACTTCTATTCAAGGAAATTGAAAAGGCCATGTGACTAACAACGGACACTAGGTTAAGAGTGGCCTCAGACAATAGCAGATTACTTGTAAGATTGTCGGGCGCTTACCATCCAAAATGCAAAAAACTTTGATGACCAATGCTGCAATCAGTAAGTTGTACCACAACATGTCGTCATCGCCAATTGTAACAAAGTAAAGGTGTACTGTAGTGTTTTCTTTATTCAACTCTGCAGGTACTCTCAGCAAAAATGCCAGCTACATGACTTTGCACAGGGAGCTCCTTCTTGGTCTCACTAACTGCCCCAAAATTGTCCTTCAAACCTTCAAGTCTGTGTTCAAATCCTCGCTCCACTTAAGATGATGCAAGAATTCGAACACGCAAATCCCCACAACCACATGCCTAACATCCCTAAAAGGAAAAATTACACACAGGCGCAGGGAAAGTGGACAGCTTAATTGAGGGTGGCCAACAGGGAGGCAACAAGACGGAGGTGTATTCACTAAAAAGAAGGACCCCTACCTTGTCTCCATTCCATTTTTATGGCAGCTAGCAGCCATCCATTTGGTTACAGACAACATACATGATATAAAGGAAACTTGGGCTAAGAGCTGGTTGGCTGAGATGTTTCAAATTATTTGTCACCCACATACAAAATAATGTTAATTTCAAATGAGTGCACCATGAACATACACAATGAACAGAGTCAGCCTGATCGTGGAGCTCTGAAGCACCCCGCATTAAATAGTTGTGGTGGCAGACTTGAAAGGCTATAGAGATATTGATTGTGAACTCACACAAAAAGGAAGCTAACCATTTGAAGACATTGAGACATATGCCTAGTTTGTATAATGTACTGATGAGAATATAGTGCAACACAGTATCAGGGATTAAAATTAAAGTTTGAGAATGATTGTAAATAACCTCAATGTCGGGTAGAGCTGCCAGAGGAAGGTAGCTCCCGTGGACTGTGTGCTAGTAATCTCACCAGGCAGCATCCACCCCCCCCAACATCCCAAAGTTAGGTCAGACAGACGACGGTGTACAATCATGAAGCTGGTCTTAGGGTGCCTCAAAGAGTGAGATGGGTAGCCTTATAGGACACAGCATTCACAGCCCAGACCTTCCTAATGGCCGGCTCGCTGGATGGAGTAAGCTAGTGAGTTAAGCCTTCCAACGATAGGGTGAGGGACCCTCCCTTCCCACAAAGAACAGGTAATTATGAACTATAAGGTCAGGTGAGCCGAGAATTATTGCCAAGTTAATGATCTGGAATTCATGTTGTTTATACCTGCCTGTAAGCAGGCCATTAAATGAAAAAATTAAATATGCAGCCTTGTATACCCAAGCTATACCATCTCTAGTCAATTAATGCTTTGTGAAATTGACGTTTGGTTTCATATGTAACTCCAGAGTAAGGTGGCTTGAGTGCCTGGGTTATGAGAAGGCCCACTCGCCGTAAAGGGCTTGCGGCGCCTTAGCATTAACCCAGCTGAGAGGACCTGGGACATAGCGCACACGGGGTGTGTGTACAGTGGATAAAGACAGAGCTAAACAAAATGGAGCCACAGAAGCCTTGTGGCAGTCAACAAATGGTGCAAACCTGAAAGGTGTTAGAAGGAGCAAAGTTTAAAACAAATGTGTGAAAAGCAAGCAAATGGGGACACTTGGAGGCAACTGAATGGTCCAACGAGTGCTAAACTGGGGCGATTTAAATCTAGAAGAACCACCGCCTGCATCCGTGGCAAGTTAGAGTTTTCGAACCACCACTGTATGCCTTAATTACAGAAGTAAGATATTGTCCAAGTAACTCAACAGCAGCTGTAATCTCACTAAACGAGACTAAAGGGCCTCCCCCAGCCAAAAGTAGGCCAGACAGGGAAGGTAGTGAACACGTTACTGGCCTTGGGATGCCTCACAGCAGGGTTAGTGGCAATAAAAGCGTGAGCTGGGTACCTTTAGAGAACACAGCATTCTCATCCCAGGCTACCCCAATGGCCCACTAACTGTCTGAACTAAAGTAGCAAGTTAAGCCTACCCACACAAGGGTTGGGTACCCTCATTTTCAATAAAGGAGAAGTAGTTATGAACTGTCAAGTTGGAAGAGTAGTGAACTATCGCAATGCTAATGTATTTGAATTCATGGTATTTATGGGCCCTTCAAACTGGACATTAAATGATAATTTTAAATACATTGAAGATTCTCCAAGTGCATTTTCATACACGCCTCCTGTCGTTGGTGACAACTCAAAAAACTCTCATCACATCAGTGTAGATCAGATACTAATTAGAAATGCAAACATTTACAGAAGAAGCTTCCTGCAATTTAGAAACACATCACGCAGAGCTGTGCTCATCAGTAGGGGGCATCAGGATTCAGAGGGACCCACTGCCCCCAAATCATTGGTGTCTTTTATTACCCAAACAAGGTACTGTGGGCCTATTTTCTGTGCTTGCATTAAGGCCCATGTCAACTTTGCCCAGCCACTGCAGTAACTATCATAACAATAAACCCCCACTACCTCTGCATTGAAGGAGTTACAGTTCGGGTGCCAGTGAAACCCCCTCCACTTCCGAGGAGGCAACCTTGCAGGGAAGCCAGGAGCACAGCAGCGAAAAGCTCACCTACTGGTGAGACTGCTCACTCCATCTCTCAGCCTGGCACTACACTGTAGAAAGGGAATTTTAAAGTTCAAAACAACTCTGTATAAGAAGATGTCCCCCTAAGCCCACGGAGGCAACTTGATGGTGACAGGTGCTTTATTCAATAGTGCAGGCACCAACACTTACTAGACAATTAGAACTCACACGGGCTGGGCTCATCTCAGCTAAGAACAAGCTTTGGCAAAGCCAATAAATCTGTCATTGACTGACAGCTATTTTTAATGTTGATATATATATATATATATCTCTGGGATTACAGTTCTCCTCTGAAATCATCAGATTGATAAAGGCTGTTGCATAGCCGAAATGTCTCTCTCAGAGTTTCTGGGTCTGGAGAGGCCCAGTCTGCGAGTGCTGGCTCTTTTACTAATGTGTTACGAGGAATTAACATATCTTTAATTCCTCTTAACATATTAGTGAAAGAGCTAACACTTGCAGACTGGGCCTCTCCAGACCTAAAAACTCTGAGACACATTTCGGCTGTGCAACAGCCTTTATCAATCTGATGATTTCAGAGGAACAGTAATCCCTGGCACTAAAGGGAACTACTATGTGTATGTAGGAAAGTTCATCTATTTGCATTGTCACACCTATTGTTTGTGGCCTGATGCTGCTGTTTTTCAAACTCTGTTCACTGGGACCCCGTTAACCAGGCCCCAGTGGATGTGCTCCAAACCGTAAAACGTCAAAATTGGTTATGCTCCTAAATGGCAAATTTAACTTACTCTTTGTTCCCTAGTATATGATACAAAGTGCACCAAGGGCCTGTAAGTTAAATCTCACTAGTAGACGGCAGCACAGATTGTGCCATTCACTAGAATGACAGTGTAAACATGGCTTCTGACCTACCACTGTAGCCAGACTGTGGCAGTTTAAAAACTGCAACCTTCATTTTATATATTAGTAAGTCACCACTAAGTATGCCTTATAGCCCATATGACATAGTGCATGGTATGTAAAAGTAGGAGACGTATAATGTTAATATTAATCATATCTTTACAGCGACTAGCGCCTAAAAGCTGTTTTCAATGTAACAAGACTGGCTGGCTGTTCCATTTAGGAACACTGGGATGCACTAATATTATCTCTAGTTATTATTTCATTATTTAATTCTTAGACTCTTTATAATATTTAGTAAAAACACAATTCACTGGGGAATTCGTAATTTTCAATAAATATTAAGAAAAGGGTACCTTTGGAAAGTTACCTTTGCCCTGTATTAAGCCTCTGGAGACTAATTTTCATTACAATCTAGCTGCAACACTCTGGCTCAAGCTCTGAATTAGTTGTGAAAACTCTGGGTGCGGGGAGGTATCCCTGTTCCTTTGGCAAGCTGAACATTTGGAGAACAACCAGGAACTTGATTAACTTCAAAGAGGCATCCCCTGTCATGTTAGTTGAAACCTGGGCAGGCCCCTTTCTTTGTTCTCCCAGTCAGACAGGGTCTAATCTCAATGGGAAGGGAGCTGCCCCAGAACTGTTTTGATGTGACCAAAGAGGAGCAGTTGTTCATTTCTCTGGCCACACCTCTGTGGTGGGCACCCAGGCTCTGCACAAGGGTAGAAGGGTTTCACCTTCTTGGAGTTAAACGGAGAGATGGACTATGGGATTGTTTGTATTAGGCCACACGAAATTCTGCAGAAGTGTCTAGGGTAACCCTTGGAAACTTAGCTGCTTAGAGAGGAGCCAAAAATTACCCCCACCCTCATGCTGGTGTCAGGCATAAATGCAGCATCTCCAGTACCCTCCTTAAAACATTCTGAACCTGTGGAAGAACAGAAGAAGGAATGAACCTGCTGCTTGAGACCTATGAGGAGACTTGAAGGGTTGGACCTGCTCATACTTGTACCCAGGAGAACGTAGTAGCTGTCAAGAGTATGCTGACTGGACTCCTGTTAGGTACAGGGCCACAACAAGCTGCTAGAAGTGTTTTGCTGAAGAGCCTAGCAGGACCTGCCCTGGACTCTACTGGTAGCTACCGCTGGAGTGAGTCTATACCCCCAAGTGATGTTCCTAAGGTCCTGGGACACTTGCTGTATCAGGGACAAACATGTCAAGTCAATCAAGACAATGCAAAGTGTGTTGCCGCTGGGCTGACGATTCAGGTTTATCCTGCTCTGAGCTTCTCAGCATCAGCTAATTTGTTTCAGCAGAACCTTGCTGAGAAGGCATCTAGCTCTCTCCGACTACAGCCTGAAGCCTTGCCCCGCTGGAAGAGTCTGAGTCCCAAAAAAAGTGACAAAGTCCAATTGTAGATAAATTCACTGGGAGAAGGAGTGAAATGTATCTGGCTGGCAAGAGTGCTTCCATTACTGTGAATTTAGAATGTTCCTGCTAGAGGCTTTTCGTGCCTAAACCAAGGGCTTCACCAGTACCTCATCCAATGCCTATCCGAGTTTGTGGAGCCCTTCTCAGATACAGCCTGCTTCCTTGCCCCACTTAGGGATTCTGACTTACAGAAAATCACTAAGGGCCAGATCATATGTTGCCGGTAAGGATACTCCATCGCAGTGGTGCAGAGTATCCTTACTGCAAACATAATGGTCCACCCTAGGGCAGATCTTTGGTGTAACTATGGCGAAGAGTACTCTGTCTCTGCCATGGCTACACCCTTCCTACACAGTAGTGGCCATCGGAAACTGAGCTCTATGTCCGCCCACCTAATTTAGATATGCGGATATATAGGTCTGTTTTCGCTGCCAGAAAAACCCTGGCAGAACTGGGTAGCGAACTCTGCTCAATTCTCCCCTCGTCAAGGGAGCCATTTTGACAGAGCCATGTGTCAAACTTAAAAAAACTCCGACAGGAAGCTGTGTGAAGGCGGTTCCTGACAATGCTGTTCAAATCACAGCCAGCTTGCCAGTCACTTCTAAATTGGGTGGGCAGAGTACCCTCAGCCTGAAGGACGATAATTCCACCGTCAGGCTGACTGAGAATACTCCGACTACCAAAACTTAAATCGGGCCTTAAGTACCAAGTTAAGACATCAGACTGGGTCCAGCCTAGTTGATGAATCTGACCTGCCCTTAATCCTGGTCTGCCTCAAATCACGCCTACGTCCCGGTCCCCGGCAACCAGCTGATCCACAGAATGCTTATGTGAAAGACCAGATGCTGGTGATGTGCTGCTTATGATAATGTACCATGCTCTGTTGAATTTTGATTTAGTTATCCAGCAGTTCTTAATATGTTAAAGAAAGAGTGCTGGTGTCAGAAGCTGTGCTCAGAAGCCCTCCGCCGGGGCAATTAATATTTGCCATGTCCAACACTAGGGCTGGAAGTCTTAAATCCATCTCATACCTCTTTAATCCACTACCTGACGCTCCCTACCCCATTATCGCATTCTTGCAGGTTCCTGCTTTCTCTTGTTGTGAAGGTTTTACCATATTTCTTTCTGCATTTTTCCAATCTGTAGATTTTTCACTCTCTTGAGCAAGGTAAATAACTGATGCAGAAAAATAAGTGCGGGTCCTCAAAAATAATTGCAGGTGGCCTCGACCAGCTAAAATTAAGCACTGGCCACAAGTATCATATACGAAAATGCATATATGCTTCAAAATTTAAACAAAGTCTTTTGTGCATGGGTACAGTTGAGACAAGAAACTGATGGGGGGGGGGGATGGAGTATCCATCTGAAAAATACATTTATGATTGCTTATAACTTAGGTCCAGAATCTACACAAAACAGTCCAAAACAATATATGTCTAGCTACGCTGGATATGGAATATTTGCCTGCAGATTGTTTAGGTTGGAGGAATTGCTAAAGTGTCCTAAATGATGCATTTTCCTCTGAAATTCCCCAGGAAACCTTAGAAAAACATGAATGCAAAACCAATGCCTTAAAACCATACTCAATGGGAAGAGCTTAGAGAGATACTGAGCAAAGAATGTTTCCTTTGTAATGTCAGTGAGGACTCCTGTTAGCTGCAGCGGAGGCCCACCTATTAGGGAAGAGTTGCGCCGCCCCTCCGCTGCCAGTGCAACAAAGGTGTAAAATAAAACAGTAATAAAATGATTTTTTTTTCACTGCTTCCAGCCTGAGCAGTGTTTGGCAGTGGGGCTACTTCAGACTGGCAGCAGGGGAGTGGTGCTCACTCCACCATTTTACACTGTGCAAGTCACTTTGGCCGGCCGTCTTGTGATGGCCAGCCAGACCTGTGCAGTATAAACCTCTCCACCCAGCTGTCTCAGACAGTTGGGTGGACAGTGTGCCTGCTGGAGCGTCGAGGCAGCCCGCTCCAGCCAATCCAGGCAATGCTCTCATGCAGCGTCGGGATTTGCAGAAGGGGGTCGCCTCAGGCTCCACAAGGTGCCGTCACTCTGAGAAAGAAGAAAAAGACAGAGGAGAGCGGAACACGGGTAAGTAAAGTTTTCATTTAAATAAAAATAAATCTTTTTGGCCCACACGGAGTTTGGCTCGTGGTCCCCTCCACGCCCCTCCAGTGTTAAGCGTCACCGTCCACCACTGGTTAGTTGGCAGGAGTATTGCAGCCTTACCTCTCAATATAATAAAGAGTTATGATTGAGGAACTTAACCCTACTGAGAACTTGCATTGGTTTTGAGGCTCTGGATAACATCAATGAGAAATATGACTGAGGGTATGGAAGATATTCAGACTTGTATGGTATCTCCCTTTACAAATCAAGAGATGTTGTCCAGGGACAAAGTTGCTGATTTTTTAACCTACCGACCTGGGTTATTAATCTGTGCTGCGCAACAAGATGTGTGCACTTCTGTGCAGTTCACTATTTCCACGTACCTAAATTTGCAAATGTGCACAGTGTAAGAAATATGTAACATTTGCTGGTTAGCATTGTCCCAAATATATTTATCAATCACCCCCCCCCCCTCCATTTGTTAATGTCAGCCAGGACCCCACACTATATTGTAGTATGTTTACTTAGAAAAAGGGTATGCTCTATCAAACACCAACCAAAAGAATTAAAACATCTTATAAAGGGGTACCGAGAATTTGGTAATTGTGTAAAATAAACTGAAGAGAGCCCCTTCCACCTCGAAAAAGAAATTACAAATCATGACCTAAATGTGTATTGTGGTCACATAGTACAACTCTGAAAGCATTCTAGAACAAAGTGTAGTCTAGCAACATACTTAAAATGTCAATGAAATTTTAAGCATGCTGAACGTATTTAGTGAAAATACAATAAAACAATACATTAAAGCACTAAAGAGTACCTACTTGCTCTCTTGAAAAATGTCCAAGAGAAGCTTTTGATCAATGTTTGGAAACATCTGCAAGAGTTGCTTCTCCTTTACAATAGTAGCACCATCTTTTCTGTGCTGTGGTGAAAACTGCTTCTAAAACAAAAAGAACACAATAAAATAACTCAATAGAACACGGACACAAACTGCTTTTCATAATTTTCATTTAACTCAATAAGTTTTTACTTGGAAAGGAATCAACAATGGTCTTCTTTTCTACTGAGGAGTTTTGATTAACATCCAAGCCAACAAGAGCAAAACTCGAGTTGTCCATCATGGCACTCAGAACCGAGCAGTGGAAAAATCAACACTTTAATCTTTGCCTATGAGCAATTTTATCTTATCTCGTCAGGCAGGCATATGAAATATAGAGGGGGCTTTGGAATGCAGCCTACAGAGACTGATTTCATTGCAAGAATTGATTATCCACTGAGTGACAATACATCAGTTATCAATATCTTTCAGAAAGATCTGCTTTTGTAACAGTGGGGAAGTCAAGATGAACTGTCTAATTTTGTTCTACACAACCCAAAAGTTTAGAGAGGGCAATTTTCACCTGTTGCTGATCGTAATATTGGTTGAGAACTTCGAAACAAAAGCATGGGGGAAAGGGATCTCAGACACCTCTAGTACGCCTGTTTTTAGGGACTGAATGCATCTACTACACCAGCAGGCCCGGCTCCAGAAATGTTTGTTTGGGTGGGCCAAGGGGGCATTTGGGTGGGCCACTGCCGGTCCAATTTGTCGCTTCAGGAGGTAGTCTACAAGCCATAGATTACATCATATCTACCTGCAAACAGTCACTATGATACAAGGATTGCTTCTGTGTGTATACAGAGCATGTGGAGAGTTATTTATTGGCGCCCCACCACTGACCTCTTTCTCTGGCGATACCTTTACTACCACCCTCCAACAGTGCACTCCATCTCTCCGTAGCCCCTCCCCCTCACGACTTCCTCCTCAGACTCACTCACTACCACCCTCCATCAGTGCCCCTCATCTCTCCGTATCTCCCACCCTGCCCCCATGACCTCCTCCTCGGATTCCCTCACTACCACCCTCCACCAGTGCCCCTCATCGCTCCATAGCCTCTCCCCATATTGACCTCCTCCTCGGATTCCCTCATTGCCACCCTCCACCAGTGCCCCTCATCCCTCCGTAGCCCTTCCCTCAATGAGCTCCTTCTCAGATTCCCTCACTACTAACCTCCACCAGTGCACCTCATCTCTCCATAGCCTCTCCTCCTCAGACTCCCTCACTACCACCCTCCACCAGTGCCCCTCATCGCTCCATAGCCTCTCCCCATATTGACCTCCTCCTCGGATTCCCTCATTGCCACCCTCCACCAGTGCCCCTCATCCCTCCGTAGCCCTTCCCTCAATGAGCTCCTTCTCAGATTCCCTCACTACCACCCTCCACCAGTGCACCTCATCTCTCCATAGCCTCTCCTCCTCAGACTCCCTCACTACCACCCTCCACCAGTGCCCCTCATAGCTCCATAGCCTCTCCCCATATTGACCTCCTCCTCGGATTCCCTCATTGCCACCCTCCACCAGTGCCCCTCACAATCTCTCCATAGCCCCGCCCCCTCATGACCTCCTCCTCAGACTCCCTCACTACCACCCTCCACCAGTGCCCCTTATCTCTCCATAGCCTTTCCCCCTCATCACTTCCTCCTCAGACTCCCTCAATCCACCCTCCAACAGTGCACTTCATCTTTCCGTAGCCCCCCCATGACCTCCTCCTTGGATTCCTCACTGCCATCCTCCAACAGTGTTCTTCATCTCTCTGTAGCCCCTCTCTCATATTCGAATTAATTTGTTGTATAGCGCTACTCATAGTGTAGGGTGTCACAGTACTCACATCATGCACACATTATGCAGAGACAATGAATCCTACAAGTATGTAAATCAGCCAATAGGGAATGTCACATAAGCCAATGAGGATTACAAGGTGTAGGAATCACATGTCATCCATACTGGTGGGCAGTATGTTTTAAGAGGGTTTGGTCTGGAGACGCACAAACGCAGGATTTAAAGCATACCTCAGTGGTTACGGGGTTGGCTTTACTGATTAAAACGTATATCTGACAAAACAAACTCTGTATAGCAACATTAGAGTAATGAAAGACTGGGAAAATTCTAACTTTATTGCAATACAAAAAAATACGTTCTAATTATACCATTCAGGTTTGTATGCAGCTCTTTGATGTCAGTTCTAGGTCACTGTCCTATTTTAGGATTGTAACTTCTGTACTGCAAGTAACCCACTGAGCTATCCACATAAAATACAGTTTATCTGCATTTAAAAATGACGAACATACAAAATATTGCTCTCCAGCAGGATTATTAATCACCAGAGTTATCTGGACATTTTAGTAGTTGTGTCTTACATCCGTCATGATCACGATACAATGATATAAATTAAATATACACGGCATACACGAAGTATGTGTCTTGCTTGGGCCCTCACAGAATTTTTAAATATTAACTAATATACACACATCCTAAAGAATAAACGAAGAATGTATCTACCTGGGCCTGTGCAGATTTTAAAAAACAGAACAATAGCCACACGGCATACACGAAGTATGTGTCTTGCTGGGCCCTCAAATATTAACTAAACACATCCTCGAAGCATAAACGAAGTATGTATCTACCTACGCCTGTGCACATTTTTAAAAACAGAACAATAGCCACAGCTACGTTCAAACTCTGTCACAGCCGGATCTGATAAACAGCTGAAGGTGTCTGGAAAGTTGAATCAGGATCAACAAACTCCTTTTCTCCAACTCTGAAAAGAAGGATATATCCAGGCAGTAGGGCGGTACGCACAGATTACAGCGTACCAAAGAGGATTTCTCCTATTCGCCATGTCCCTGTACCTGCACCAGTGGGCGGGACACAACCCACCTTACTAAAAGGAGATGCGTGATTGGGGGTGCCTGTGAGAAAGAGCCCAGGCCCAATCAAGCAGCTCCTAGAAAAATAGCGTTCAGAGGAACATTTTAAATTGCAGTGGCCATTTTCTGTTGGCCTTCCTGACGTCACTGCGAGGGCCACGGTTCATGTTTGGTTGGGCCAGGCTCATGTTTGGGTGGGCCTGGCCCACCCGCTAGAACCGGGCCTGTACACCAGCTGTCCTGGAATTTTCTTTTGAGTGATGGCATGTTTGCACCAGTGTCTGCAACTCACGTGTGCGGAAGATGAAACAAGCATTTGCAATGCAACAGGTCTCGCATTTACGTGAGTTTGAGCTGTTGGCATTGTAAATGACAATGCTTTTTCTTTATTTTTTGTTTTTGAGACATAAATAAAATGCATTGTCATTTACAATGGCAATAGTTTAAACTTGCATAAATGCTTAACCTATTGCAGGGCAAATAATGACTCCGAGTTCGTCAATACTGATCCCAGTGTGGACCTGTCCTTGCCAGTGATCAATAATACAAGACCCGCTGAGGGTTGGGGGCACTAATGACGGTTTTACAGTAGCATGCATTGGCAAGTACAATAACCCCAGCTGCCAATATTGGAGAGTGCGAACACAACCCCTCACAGGGGCCGGTGTCGGGGGGTCACCCTGGCTGCGCAGCCACCCTCTGGCACTGCAAGGCAATGCTGCTGGGATCCATTCTGGAGCCGTGTCGCTGACAGTATGATTTAAAAAAAAAAATTAGGAAATATCCAAGTCCTTCGACCTCTGAGATTCTGGGAGGCGCTAGCCATAGTCCCAGCTCCTGTACATGCGGTGTTCATGTGCCCCCTCTAAAAATTAAAAAATAAAAGACGAATGGGATGGAAGAGTCTGCCATGCGGGTCATATTCTGTGAGCACTGGGCTCGGTACTGTATTTGCAGAACTGGTCTGTGGTTCAAATCAGTTTCAGCGCCTCCGACGAATCTGCGTATTTATAAGTGATTTATTTTTTATTTTGTAGCACAAACAGCAATCCATAAACTGTTGGTTCAACGCCATTGACTGTTTGATCAGTTACAGGCTATTTTTTCTTCCGTCAGTGAGGGGAGATTAAACACCTTTATTTCCAGAGCTGTGTCTGCAGCGAGGCACCGAGCTAAACGCCCAATAAAAGTGTACTTAATAAATGTATACCCCCCACTCTCTCTCTCGTACTGCTACTTCATTCGCGGTCCTGAAACTTATAGCAGTCTATATAAGCCCCTTAATTAGGCGAAAGCGATTTCCGAAAACATTTAGGCTGCTCTGAAAGAGACGCACATTGTTCCACCACAGAAGGCGTTTAAACCTAACCCCATTTTTTGATCAAGGTAAGTAAAACTTTGTTTATAAATACAAGGAGGGGGAGACTGACACTCGCACCGCGCGCTACACTGAGCCCAGAGGAAGCAGCACACTTTGTCAAAATTAATGTGACACGAGAAGAGTTCGGAGAATACATCTGTAAAACTCATGTGCGCTTTGTTTTGTTGTTGGTAAAGGATGCACGGCGCTGAACGCTTCTACCTGAAGCGTTAAATTGCATGTTTAGCTCAGAACGTCTGGGAGAGACCTTTTTTGCTTAAACGGCACACAAACATTTGAATATGCCTCAATAAAGAATTATGCACCGCGGTGGGGAGTTAGCTGTGATGAGGCTGTCTCGGTGTCGCCTGCTTATCTTTGGGGGAAGATGCACGAGGCGAGGTAAATAATTTAATAAGCCGCTGCGTGTAATTATGTTATTTACAAGGGCTGTTAACAACAACAACAAAAACAGCCCCAACCCCAACGCTATTTTTTAAACTGGCACCACTGTTCTCTGCCCGCATCCATGCAAAGCACACGAGTGTGAAAGAGAAAGAGTTAGGCAGAGATTAAGAGTGAGGGGTGGGCAGAGACAGAAACAAATATATGGGAAGAGGAAACGGGCGGGGGGAGCGCATTCCAGGCGGGGGAGCGGAGAGCAGGGCTGCATTGTATAAACAAGCGCGCACTGAAGTTGACGAGGAGGGGGAGGGAGGAGTGGGGGCGGGCACAGTGGTGCGGGACATCAAAGGGGCCGCGAAAGTGAAAGCAAACGAGTGCTTTCAGGCCTCCAAATGGTGCGCGCGCCCGGACGGCGCACATGCACTGTATTTGGAGGCCTGAAAAGCCACTGTTTGCACTGCCAAAACTCGCTTACTATAAGTCTCGCCAGAGCAGCGCTAAAGCGCTGTCTCAGGCGAGACCTAAAAAAACGCCCGTAACTGACCAGTAGGGTTATTAGAAGTGTAAAATAGGGGGAGCGTGGCCTAGCGGTCCATTATGGCGGGCGTGCTCTAGGTGAGCACCCGGCAGCCGTTCAGTTATCCTCTACCATCCTGCCTGCATAAAACTTTAATTCCCCCATCGGGGGTGTTTGGGGGCACGGACGGATGGTTCGGCAGCGATAAAGCGCCGTGAAGATCACAGCAAGACCGTCTGGGGTGGCGGGAGTGCGGCAGAACAGGCCTTGGGATGGCCTGCGTAGTGCCAGTGTAGCTGCAGTAGCCGGCTGGAGACGGAGATCTCGGCAGCCGTATCGGGCCGCGGCTTTGAAGGCGATTCTGCTAGTGTGGCCACTGGCCCCTTGATTCCTGGGCCCTGCGGTGCCTGTCTCCAGTAGGGCCGCCGGTGCTGCGGCCGTGTGGAGAGGGGGCTGCCCCCAGCCCTCTTGTTGAAGATCCTTGGAAGAGATACTGGCCCTGCGTGGGCTGAAACGCCAGGCCTGTCGGGCTGTTGTGCTGGACATGGCGAGCGGGGCTCAGCGGTGGGCACACTGCATTGACATGGCCTTCGGCGTTGACCGGCTGGGCAGAGGAGGCTGAACCCAGTGATCGGAGAGGGCCGACGCCCCGGGCTGCATAGCGGGAGGAGTTGTGGCCAGTAGGGTGACCAACTGGCATGGATACAAATTCAGGACGGTGAGTGTAAAAATTCAGGACAAAGGGTCAAACTCCAGGACCAAAATTCAGGACAGGAGGTCAAAATTCAGGTCAAAAGGTAAGTTTTACAGACACATCAGAAGAGGTCGTACAATAGTAAGTAAATAGACAATCACTTAAGTACAAGTGAAAATAAGTTTAAATTAGGTTGAGACAATTGTGCACTTCACGATTTTTCAGTATGCGCTCAGCTTTTAGCAAATGTGCAGGTCTTTTTATGGTAACAAAACCGCCCCCCCCCCCTCCCCTTCACCCCCCTCTTCACCTTTCCAGACTCCCAGGGAAACGCCCGATGCCAGGTCCGGCCTTGCTACCACCCTCCAATGGTGACCCTCCTCTTCACATAGACCCTCTTGCATGTGTATTTAATTTATTTTATAGAGCTACTCATCCCAAGTAAGTAGGACAGGGTGTCGGAGTGCGTTACATCACACACATATTATATAGAGACAATGACTCCTATAAATGTGAAAGTCAATATATAGGAAATTTACTTAAGATAATAGGGGTTACAAGGTGTAATCATTCTTTCATCCATCATTCAGTCTTTCACCATTCAGTTTGTCCTTCCATCTGTGTGTCCATCCATATCAATATTCAACAATTTGCAAATCTCTCCATCATCTATCCATCCAACCATCCATCCATCATTCCACTCATCAATCCCTCCAGTCACCCTTTCACTCATTCATCCCTCCATTCATCCTTTAACCTTATCCATCTGTACACTCATCCATCCACTTCCTCTCACCCATCCATTCACTCATCCATCTAGCCATCTACCCTTTCACCCATCCAACCATCCTTTCACTTACTCATTCATCCACCCAGTCACTCATCCTTCCACCCTTTCAGTCATCCATCCATCCTCCCTTTCTCTCTCCATCCCTCTTTCATTTAGCCATCCATCCTTCCATCCATCCATCCACCCATCAATCTACTCATCCATTCATGAATCCATCCATTGACCCTATCACTCATCCATACTTTCATGCATCCATCCATCTTTTCTCTCATCCATCCACCCTTTCACTCCTTCACTCATCCATCCATCCTTTCTCTTATCCATCCACCCTTTCACTCACTCATCCAGCCTTACATCCACCCTTTCACTCACCCTTTTACTTATCAATTCATCCACCCATTCACTCGCCTGTCATTCATCCTTTCACTCATCCATCCATCAATTCATCCATCCTTCCTTTTACCTGTCCATCTACCCTTCCACCCATACATCCATCTATTTACCTTTTCTCTCATCCATCCTTCCACTCACTCATCCGTCCATCCTTTCTCTCATTATCCATCCATTCACCCTTTCATTCATCCATTCATCATTTCACTAAGCTATCCAGCCATCCACCCATCCTTTCACTTACACACCTTTTCACATTAATTATGAGCTGAGCCTTTGTCTGCTGAGTTGCAGACAGAAGAGGCCCATCAAGGACTTTACCCCTGCTGTAGTTCCTAAAGCAAGGGGTGCAGCAGGGGATGGCTCACTGTGCCCCTGTACATAGGCAATCCGAAAAAGTGGAAGTCATGAGTGATGCACAGTGCCACTGTGTCACAGTGTTGTTTCCAGGGCTTTAAGTGGGATGAAAAAACTGGGTGGTCTCTCCGAAGGGGGTGTTCAATGTAATTAAGGGCATGGCTTAAAATACCTAAGCTGAAAATCTGTGCTTAGCATAGTGTGCCGCCCGACTGGTAATTTGCTGCTTCTGTCATTGCATCCAGATATATAACAAAAGTAGTGTTACACCTACAAGCCAGAACTATTGGCTTTGTCAATAGTTGCTAGTTGCATGCGCTGCTCTGGAGAGACATTTAGTAAGTGGGTTTAAAAAGTGCTACCAGAGGCTTTTGCTGGCCTCAAGCTTGCGTTCACGAGCACGTGCACGCGCGGAGCCGCCATGTGGCTTTCCTCCATCACGGGTCATTAAGTGAATCGCTCGCGGGCACCCTTACGGCCCGCGATCGCGATTACTTTCACTTTTACGCACCACTCACGTCCACTTTTTGCTCGCGCTTCTTATTTTTTCTTGTTGTTAGGTTTCTCATTAAAGTCCCTAATTCGTAGGTACTGCCTAATTCCCACATGTCTTTAGCTGGTGTCTTGGCTCTGGGGTAGAAGCAAAGATGCGCCAATGGTTTCGCCGTGGGTGTGAACCACTGAATAGGTGAACGGATTCAGGAGAGACAAAATGTGGCTCCCTCCCGCAAGACATCTGGCTGCAGTTTCTTCCTTCTGCGTTACTCTTTCCGGAGGAAATGTGAGCCAAGAATACAAAAAAAGTAGCCAAATTCCGAAGCGGAAAAACAAACCGGTTCTGTGATGGAAACTTACAACACTCCAACTTCTCACGGCGCCGGATTTAGAACAGGACAGAGACCGCGGCAGAGGCAGCGGCCAGCTTACACTGGACCCGTACCCCCACACAGTCCTCTCTCTCTCCAGAGACGGCAGTGAGTTAAGTTTACCTTGGGCTTTAACCACCTCCATTCCCCGCACACTCCTTCCAATGCATGAAAGTAACCACCGGCACTGCATACCGTGTTCCCCGTTAGGAAAGCAGGAGCATTCCTGACTCAAGTGCCCAAACCCCTTCCTCACTGCCTGACTGACCTGAAAAAGCGCATCTTTGAACTCGAACCAAAACTGACAAAAACATGCATGCAGTGCTGCAAATGGGAAAACACACAGTGGAATCCCATTAACTGGGTGTCAAGGGGTGGGAGCCGAAGGGGTGGAGTTACGAGGGGAGGAGTCAAAGGGGGCAGAGTCTGACAGTCAATCTACAAATTTGTTTAAATCTGCTCGAAAGACATTGGGAACATGTAATATAAGTAAATATGCTCTGTTATGTTCTACTTAATTGGTTACGAAACAGACTGAATTTTATATTTCACAGGTTAGAGCGGATGCTGTATAGGTCTGTGTGTACCTAGCCGATGCAGGACAGAGACTTTTTAAGACATGGGCAAAGTGAGCAATAGCTTTGAGCTCCCACCTTCCACAAGACCCCTAGGAAAGTAAAGTACCCTTCTCGCTATAGCATCTCTATTTGTATATCTCAAACTCTCTTCTTCTCTCTGCTTACCTATACCTCTGACTCTCTTTCTTTGCTCAGTGTGCTCAGTGTCCACTTAAGGTTTTTTTTTTGCTCCCCCCCCCCCACCCAGAAAGACGTATTTCAACTGTTTTCATGTGACCTTGTTTTACAGTGTACACGCCATTCTATGCGCGCTGCGGGTTTGGGGTTGACTTGATTTCGCTGGGGTCTACATTAAGAGTGAGATAGTCACGGACTGTTTGTAATACTAGATCTGGGCGGTGACTGCAGGGACAGGTCCGTGGCAGTTAGGGTCACCGCTAACCCCCTGGTGGGGATAGAGTAAGTAAGACCTCGGTCACGGACGATGTCCGTTTCAACGTTCGGCGGGTTATTTCATTATTGTCTGCTCGGCTGGCACTCGACTCGTCGGTCAGACG
Organism: Triturus cristatus; assembly: GCF_964204655.1. Classification (NCBI taxonomy): domain Eukaryota; kingdom Metazoa; phylum Chordata; class Amphibia; order Caudata; family Salamandridae; genus Triturus; species Triturus cristatus. Next base: position 853,299,802 of record NC_140582.1, read on the forward strand.
CCACTGCCTGTTGGGGACTGGCGTACGAGGCCGGACCATGCTGTTTACTTCAGCGCATGGAGGACTGCCCCACAGCTATGTACAATGTCATGCTCAAGTGCCGGTCCCACAAACCCAAAAACCAACCTTCCTTCGGCACCCTGATATCACTGCTATAGGAGGTGGATCTCACTGCGAAGCAAGCTTCTACTCTTTCTGCAATCCTTCACAATCCCATACGGGATTTCACAGCCAGCGCTCCGGCAATACTAACCCTCCCAGAGCCAGCGCTTCTGCACTACTCACTACTAACCGTACTACAGTTAGCAATTCTGTACTACAAACCACCCACCACCTCACACTGTCCCTTAGCCTCCATTTGGCCTCTCCAACTTTTTTTCTTCTTGACTTTCTGATCTGCACCACCTTTCCCTTCGCTTTTCTTCCCGGATCACTGCTCCCTCCTGCCTGTCCGATCCACACAAACCGCATTGCTCCGTGTCCTCCTATCTATCACCTCTACTGTGTTGTCCTTGTAAGTATAAGTATAAAAAGGCTTATAAAGCGCTCTAATGCCGACGGCGTCTTGGCGCTGAGGTTTGAGAGGAGCAATGAAGATGAGAGGGCTGGAGAACTAGAGAACATTGAACAGCCTGGACTTCAAAGCTTTCCTGAAAGAAAGAAGGTCTGGCTCCAGTCGAAGAGAGGCTGGAAGCCTGTTCCATAATTGAGAGGCACAGATGGAAAATGAGCGGCCGCCCCATCTGGCACGTCTGTATCTAGCGATGCACATAAGGCCAAGATTGGCCGAGCGCAGATCACAATGGGGAACGTAAGGTTTAACAAGATTATGGCAGTAGGTAGAACCACCCCTATATTGTGCCTTATGGACAAGGCATAAAGCCTTAAACTCCACTCTCTGTTGGACCGGGAGCCAGTGCAACGATCTCCTACCAGAGGAGATGGAGTGGCCCTTGGGGATTTACAGCAGGACACGGACAGCAGCGTTCTGAAGAGATTGAAGTTTGCTGATCTGAAACTTGTCCATGCCCAAAAACATAGCGTTGCAATAATCAAGTCTTGACATAAAAAGAGCAGCCATCACCGTCTTCTGAAGAGCAGCGGGAATAAAAGGAAAGATCTTACGGAGGGACTTGAGCAGGAGAAAACAAGCAGAAGTTATGCTATTAACCTGCACTGACATATTCATCTTTGTGTCAAATATGGCACCAAGGTTTCTAACCTTTCCCACAGGGAGAGGACAAAGTCCTGCCTCCGGTGGCCACCAGAGGTTGTTCCAGATTGGAGGTCCCTTCCCGAATTCCATAACTTCAGTTTTCTCCGTGTTAATTTTTAAAAAGCTAAGCGACATCCAGGCCATAATGTCCTTAAGACACAGGTGGAACCGCCCTGCAGTTAACTCAGGAGTATCTGCTCGCGAAATGACCAGTTGCGAGTCGTCCGCGTAGGAGACAAAAGAAAAGCCATGCTTCCTCACAACGGCCGCCAGGAGTCTCACATAGAGATTAAACAAGGTAGGGGATAAAGTAGAACCTTGCGGAACGCCACAGGTCAGATTAAAATTGTCTGATTTCAAGCCCTCCCAACTGAGAGATTGCTGTCTGTCCTGCAAAAATGAAGAAAGAAGTACCAGGGCTCGGTGACTAATGCCTGCCTCCTTTAGTCGCTGCACTAAGACCGTATAGTTAACAGTATCAAAGGCAGCCGACAGATCGAGGAGAACTAAAATACCTCTACCCCCTCCGTCGACTGCCATACGGATTCCCTACGCTGCAGCAATGAGAGCAGACTCGGTAGAATGATTGGAACGAAATCCATGCTGAGCCGTATCAAGTAGACAATTACTGTCTAGATATTCAACAAGCGTTGTGCCACCCTCACTCTGTCTATACGGCCCTCCCTTTCCATATCACCCTGCTTCTAAGTCCCTCTGCATCTTTCATCTCTCTTTGCTGTTCACCTTCCTGGCTACACCACCACCCATCCGGCTTCAATCCCTGTACATGGCCAGCTTCCTGTAGCACCCTCCTGATGGTCGATACCACCTCCATGCCCATTTCACTAGAAGGCCACCCTCACTCCAGTACCACCACCCTCCTTCCAGTCTGTGCCATTTATATTCTCTTTACCACCCTCCTCGCAGTAACTTCACCCCATAGTGCTTGTTCCAGACTTCATTCCCTTTATATACCCCTGTATCTTACTTGTGCCTCCCTTCATTCCCACTATATGCTCGTCTCTTGTGCCACCCTTCATTCCCACTATATGCCCCGGTCTCTTACTTGTGCCACCCTTCATTCTCACTATATGCCCTTCTCTTGTGCCATCTTTCATTCCCACTATATGCCCGTCTCTTGTGCCACCCTTCCTTCCCATTATATGCCCGTGTCTTTTACTTGTGCCACCCTTCATTCCCACTATATACCCCTGTATCTTACTTGTGCCACCCTGCATTCCCACTATATACCCCTGTATCTTACTTGTGCCACCCTTCATTCCCACTATATGCCTGTGTCTTTTACTTGTGCCACCCTTCATTCCCACTATATACCCCTGTATCTTACTTGTGCCACACTTCATTCTCACTATATGCCCGTCACTTGTCACCCTTTATTCCCATTATATGCCTGTTTTTTACTTGTGTCACCCTTCATTCCCACTATATACCCATGTATCTTACTTGTGCCGCCCTTCATTCCCACTATATACCCATGTATCTTACTTGTGCCGCCCTTCATTCCCACTATATACCCCTGTATCTTACTTGTGCCGCCCTAGACCACAGCAGGTGATGTGGCACTACTGGCAGAGCTGTCGACTTTGGAACTGGAGGATAGAGGTTTGAGTCTTCGATAGGCAAAACAGTCAGTGGTTCTGGGCATTTCACTTCATCTCAAGTGCCTTTAAAAAAAAAAAACATTTGGCATAGCCAAAAGGTCTCACTTTTGGGACCTTATAAGTATTTAGTTATGCAGCACAATATCCTTGGTGCAACAACATTAACTGTTGCATGGCTAAACATTTATAAGGTCCCAAAGGCGTGACCTATTGGCTATGCCAATGCTTGTTTTAAACTTGTTTCACATTTAAATGAACTGGATTGTCACCTAGCAGTATGGGCGTTTTTGTTAATTTCTTCCACTTGACTGAATGTCCTGCCCTAGACCGATGCAGGAGGAGGCACAGACTGGCCCATTGTCATTCTGTATGTGGCAATCAGCCGGCATACAGCATGACAATGGGCGGGGTGGTGCTGCTCTTGTGCCCAGAGGAGTGCGAGGCAGCCCTATCATGGAGCTGAGGCTTCTGGCAGGTGAACAGGTGATGTTCCCCAATGCCCACAATTATGGACAAAGGGTGTTCGTAAAAGGGATCGTCACGGACAACGGATGTGACATCCAGTTTACGGACTATCCGTGAAATTTACAGACGGTTGTTCACCCTAGCAGCCATCTGTAGGCCTGTAGCTGACTCTCGCTCCTGGGAGATTCCCCCGCTTTACAGGATAATTATACCACAGGTGGGCTTCGGGGCCTTTTGCCCTGGAAATACCGAGCTGCGGGGGCCTGGGGGTCGTCTGGGGACCGCTTCTCACCGTCAGCGTGTGGGGGATGGGTCCGAATCCATGCCTCTGTGCTGTCCAATCGCAGATACTCGGCACGTTCTTGACCAGACTGCATTGGCCCTGCCCCCCTGCGTGCACTTGGTGGATACCGCTGGCATGTTCTCACGCCTGACTGCTCGTGCCGCCGCTGTGGAGCGGGGGGCCTGGTGGTTTAGGGACCCCTGTGACATCTAGAGACCTGTTGGCCTGGTTCAGGCGCCCACACGACTATACCATAACAAAGGCCAAGCAACCAAACTCTGCGGCCAATCAGACTACCTTAGACAAGTTTGCCAGGGTGGTCGCTGCGGCGGCTGACCCCAGGGAGGGTGTTGGGGGGAGGGAAGGAGGGAAGAGGATTGGAACAGATAATGCCGCGCTCCTGGCTGCCATCACCCAGTTGAGGGACACTAAAATAGGTGTGGTTGGTGTGGCTGTGACTTTGCTACGCCAGAATCTACGGAAAGCCGTGGAGGATCACAGAGGCTGAGACCAGAGTATCCAGTGTTGAGGAGGCCATGGAGTCTCTCCAGCAGAAAGTCACCACACTCACACCAGTGACCAAGGAGTTGGCCGCGAGGGTCGAGGATGCAGAGGGCTGCGCCCCCCACAACAACCTCCAGTTCGTGGGGTTCCCAGAAGGCTGTGAGGGCGAGTCAATGGTCAACTTTCCCATCAAATGGATCCATGCTCTTGTGCCCCCGGAGTACCTCTCCTCTTGTTTAGTGATAGAGTGGGTTCATAAGGAGTTGGTGAGGGAGCCTCCCCCTGGGGCTCGGCCGCAGCCTGTCATAGCTAGAATCCTTAATTTACATGATAGGGACGCTATCCTGAGGCATGCACAGAATCAAGACACTTCTCTTTGAACCCCACGGAGCATGATTTTCCAGACTACACAAAAATGGTTCAACAACAGCGCCAATCCTTCGTTAAGGCAAAGGAACGCCTACAGAACCTGAAAACACCCTATATGCTTCTCTTACCAGCCCGTATGCGTGTAGTCTTTAACTCTCAAACCATTTTCTCTGATACCCGGAGGAGATCTTTGTGTGGATGGTGGAGACTGTACACGTGAAACCACATGCTCCGCCGCACCTAGACTCAGACGTCATTAAGCAATAGGCGTTCGCGGTGCGCCAAATCCACTGGGAAACTTCGGAACTGATTGCGGTCATCCTGGCAGACCAAATTCCAAGTCGAGAAATGCTGAACGGTACTCGTAGACTTGTATACACGGGATGCGCTCCCAGACACCATTTAGAATGTTTTCTTCTTGCGAGATGGGCATTATACCACCCTATAATAAATCCTGATACAATCACGTTCCAATCAGCTGCATCTCTAGAGTGCCAAAGAGCTTGGTTCTCAGGAACAGACTCTTGGCTGTTGAAGAAACATGGGGAACTATTGGATGGGACTGGTCCTAGGCCCCCCTTGGGGCGAGGCAAAGGACTATTCTGCGACGTATACTTCCATGTTTGTGAGGTATTGGGGTGGAGGAAGGAGAGGGGGGGTTGTTCTGACCTTTTAAATTTAACATGCAAAGTCCTGGCACCCACTTGTTCATACCGCCATACACAGCTGTCCCGGTTATGTTCGTCCCAGACTCAGATGGCTGACCTTACAGGCCCAGCTGGTGACTCCACATCATTACATGAAATGTCCGTGGGGTATTACATACGATTAAGCACAGAGCTGTGCTTAGAGAGGCCAAAAGAATACAGGCCGACATTTTCCTCCTGCAGGAGACTCACCTTTTGGGGTCCAAGGTCCAGTGTCTGGCTAGATTTGGGTATTCGTGAACGTTTCATGCTGGGCTCGTACGGGGATCACGAGGAGTGGCTATACTTATTCACCGCAGGGTCCCGTTTAGGTTCTCCAGAGTATGGTTAGACACAAAGGGTAGGTATGTTTTCGTAACAGGTACGTTATACAGGGAACCTCTGGTTATTGGCAGCATCTATGGCCCCCACCCCTCATGAAATCTTTAGCTGACCGTATCCTTGGCCTGTGGGGTGGGGGGAGGGTACTGCCAGATGGCCTGGCAGTCATTGGAGGTGACTGGAACGATGTCATGTTTCCAGAGGTAGACAGATGGCGTCTGGGGGAGGCGTAGTGATGCAAGGGGGTCTAGACTGGGGTCTCTGGTGACTGCATTGGGGTGGGCTGATGCATGGAGAGCCTATCATCCTGCTGATACAAGCTATACATACTATTCCACAGTACATGGTACTTTCTCCCGACTGGATTATTTGATGGTAACTATGGTCCTCCTCCTTCATGAGACTGAAGCTGACATCTTGCCTAGAGGGCTGTCCGATCAATCCCATTTGCATTATAGCTCCATATAGGCACGCAGGGATCCCCATTTTGATGGCAGTTTTCGTTGTGGCATTTGAAGAACCCGGCCTACAGGACAAAAATGTATTGCGTTTAATGGAATATTTCTCAATCAACATGGACACCGCCTCCTCTAAGATAATTTTGTGGGAAGCCATGAAACCCACACTTAGAACTGCCGATATCAGCTTTTGTGACGTGAGAGTCGGCGCAAAGCGCAGGAATTGTTCCAATGGGAAGTACAGATCTCGGACATGGAAGAACGTAACAATAGTGAAGGGGGTGAGATGGCGCAGCAGCAACTCTGTCTGACCCAACAAAAATATAAACAAGATGTCCTGGATGAGTCCAAGTGTGTTTGGCTGCGCCTCAGAACTGTATATATCAACAGCTAAATGCTCCACAGGTTATGCCAGGCATCCTGTGTGGTGACTCCAGTGACAGTCATTCATAATGGGCAAGGGCAACTATTGTTGGGCCCCAGGGTCGTGGCAAAGAGCTTTGTGGACTATTGTAGGGATCTCTTCGCCCGGCTGGAAGTTGTGACTGCTGACCAAATAGCAGGCGTTATCAATGCCATTCCCCAATAATCTATATCTGCGTATGGAAACAAGCAGCTGGATGAGCCACTAACATTAGAGGAACTGACTGAGGCTCTTGCTGAGCTACGACATGAGAAGGCCCCTGGACCCAATGGCTTTCCCAAGGAATTCCTTATGGCCTTAATGCCACAGTTAAGGGTGTACCTGCTGTGAATGATCCAAGCAGCACTTGAGGAGAAAAAGCTTCCATGGGATTGGCAACACGCCAAAATCGTTGTGTTTCTCAAGCCGGGGCTCCAGCCCGAGGTCCACTCTTCATACTGTCCTATATCTCTCCTCAATGTTTAAGTTTAAATTGCTCGCTAAGGCTGCAGTTAACAGATTGATGGCACATATGCCTGACCTGGTTCAGCCAGATCAGGCTGGGTTCATGCCACATCGTGCCACCCATCATAACAAACGGCGTGCTCATAACACTATGGCCCTGGTGGACCGCTTGGGTCGGCCGTTGGCGCTGTTATTGCCAGAGATCAATAAAGTCTTCAACTCTGTGAGCTGGGAATACCTATTTACGCACCTCCGGCAGCTTAACCTTCAGCCATGCTTCCTTTCATACTTCAGACTGCTATACACCTATCTGACTGTCTTGTTCCGTGTCTCTGACAGGTTCCCTATTCGACGGGGCACCAGACAGGGCTGTCCACTGTCCCCTTCATTGTTTGCCCTGGCAATAGAGCCCGAGGCTGCCTGGGTCAGGATAAATGCTCAGGTGAGAGGATTTGAATGGTCCGTGGGGTTGTCGATAGAATTGCACTATATGCCGATGACCTGCTGTTCTCTATGACTGACCCTGCGATGTTGGGGCCTTGTATTCTGTGAATAATGCAGGTCTTTTGCGAGACTTCTGGTCTGTACATGAACTTTGGTAAGTCTGTGTTACTGCCATTAGGTGGCTTGCCGGGTGACATGGGTTGGACGTTGGGGTTGACCCTGGAGGATGGAGGATTTAGATACCATGGGATCTTTCTTTCGCCAGTCCCTGCTATCTCATGGCAGCATATATCTCTGTTGTTGCTGCAGGTTTGGGAGGAGGTTAAATCATGGCCCCCACTGCCATTGTCCCTATTCAGAAGATCGACCATTTTCAAAATGGTCTCCCTACCCCGCCTGCTATACCAATTTCAGAACTACCCGTACCAGAACTAGCGTGGTCTCGACAGCTCAATGCGTTTCTGGGTCAGTTCTTATGAGGGGGGAGGTGCATCTCACACAGCCCTCTGTACCTGCTTCCAATCCACCTTCTGCGGCAGCATTGCAGCTGCCAATGTTCAATCATACTATGCTGCTGCTCATCTGCAGATTCTAAATGACTGGTGGCACGGAGAGATGGGCCTTTTACATTTGCTCTATAGCAGGACAGACATGAATGCCCTTCACCTGGCGACCGGGGTGGTGGTGCGGCTATGGCAGCAGTCCCACAGTAAAATGGGCTGGTGTAGGCGCCTGACGTGGGAGACACCGCTGTGGTGAAGTACCCTCCTCCCACATGTGGCTGGGCTGCAGGAGTTCCAGGGATGGGATTGAATTAAAATCTCCACACTAGGGGATGTCATGCATGGTACCATACTTACGTTATTTCAGGAGCTACAGTTTAATAAATAAATGCAGCTGTGACATGCCCTCTACCCATACCTGCGTGGTATCTCAGACCTCCCGGAGATCAATCCACTAGAGGGCAAACTGCTGATGGGGGAATTAGGCAGCCGTAAAAGTTCCAAATTTACCAATCTCTGTTCACTGATAGTTCAACCACGCTGCTCGCCCTCCGAGTGAAATGGCAGGCTGATATTGAAGACAGATGACGGTGGTTGGACAGAGGCTCTAGAGGCCCCTCGTGGGGCTGAGATTTCCTCTTTCATTAGACTGATCCAATTGAAATATCTACATAAAGCATTCTACACGATGAGCTGCTTGTGGCGCATGGGCCTCATGGATTCCCCGAGGTGTTTACGGTGCAAGGTCGAGGAAGGCACGTTTTTAGGTCTCGCCTGACCCAGCGCATGCGCTGGTCTGGTGAGACTTATTGAGAGGGCTCCAAAAAGTGCTATCAGGCCAGCCTAGAGCTACAGTGCATGTGCGCGGACACTCTCCCACCCTCAGTACAAAGGATTTCAGTTTTATCTGCATTAAATTGCAGAGAATTAATTCTTAACCAACAAGCCACACTCTGCATAATGTGTGAAAATTCTCCAAGGAGGATGACTGTTCTCCCGCCAGTGTTAAGATCAACTGGGTTTCATCTGCATAGTTTACCATGCCTATGCCATAAGATTTAATAATATCCACCAGGGGATGCTTGTAGACATTAAACAGAATGGGGCTTATTGCAGAACCCTGCGGCACACCATGATCGATTTTGGTGAACTTAGACCGAAAGGGGGGAAGAGTTACGGCCTGACTTCTATCAGATAGATATGAATGATGCTATTTCCGTGCTAGACCGACTACCCCCACTCCTTCCAACCGCTCCAAGAGGACCTTGTGATTGACCGTGTCGAATGCGGCAGACAGATCTATTAGGATCAAGATGGCATGTTGACCCTTGTCTGCATGCAAACGAAGATTGTCCAACACGGTCAATAGGGCAGTCTCTGTCCCATGTCCCGGGCAGAATCCAAACTGAACCTCATCCAGTAGATCATTTGCCTCTAGGAACTGGGAAAGTGCTCTGCTCACATAGCGCTCAATGATCTTTACTGGGTACGGAAGGAGTGAAATAGGCCTGTAGTTTTTGAGACACGCCGGATCAAGTGAAGGCTTCTTCAATAGAGGGGAAACAACCGCTTGCTTCCAACAGGAGGGAACCATCCCACTGAGCAGGGATTGATTACACAGCTGTCTGAGTAGAGGAAACAATTCAGATCCAAACACTTTCCAGACCTTATGTGGAAAAGGGCCTAAAGATGAACCGGAGGAAACCCCACCGCGATTTGCTCAAACACCTCAGTAGAGAGTATGTCGAAATGATCCAAGACAGGAATGTGAGCAGAGACCTTCCTCACCACTCTCAGGTCTTCCTGTTTATCCTGTGTGAGACCAGCAGTCTTATCAGCCATGTTATTTTCTTCCAACCCTTCAATAATTTTACTAATCTTATTGTTAAAAAAGGCAGCTAGGCTATCACAAAGCTCCTGTGTGGGAAGGACCTTATTTTTAGTACTCACCGGATTGGCAATATCATTCAATATTTTAAAAATGCTCTTAGAGCTATTTGGGGCCTTCAAGATTACATCAGCAAAGTACTCCGTTTTGGCAGCAGCAATACTTTTTTTATAGCTAGAAATGTTCTCTTTCCAGAGAACTTTATCTGTATCCGCATACCCCTTCCTCCATTTTCGCTCTGCCTGTCTACAACCCAGCTTCGAATTTTTCAGGGCAGTGTTATACCAGGGCACTGAGGGTTTACCACCTCTTTTGATCATTTTCTGCGGGACGATCCGATCAAGATAGTTATTTATGTGTGAACAGAAGGTAGTATAATTATCCTCCACATGTTTCCCTGGATCGAACAAACCTTTCAGATGGAATATAGGGGAGGAGCTAATATTCCTCAGCAGGCCTTTCCAGTCCCTGCTAAGAAAACGTCTTATCTCCTACTTAACCATATCATTGCGATTGATATTAAGCACATGAAATTTATCAGATAGTGATCAGACCAGCCAACCGGGGACACATTCACAACTTCCACTGAGTCTTCCCTGGCGAATATCAGGTCCAAGGTGTGTCCCCCCGTATGTGTGGGCTCCACCACCCACTGAGTAAGGGACAGATCCATACATGATTGTAGGAAATTGTTATATCCTAAGTCCATATTTCCATTAGCCCATAGATTAAAATCCCCCAATATAAGAAGCCTGGAGTGTGAAAGAGCCATGTTACTAAACACATTCACCGGGTTTTTCTGTTGGAGGAGGCTGGCCACTCCCGGTGGTCTATAACAGATAATACCTGTCAGCACCTGGTCTCCAAGAGTGTTTAGAGCAAAGCCCAATAATTCAACCCCTTCGACCATGTCGATATCCACGGATGAGAAGTTCCAGACCTCTTTAAAAAAGATCCCGACCCCTCCACCTCTACCGCATGGACGAGGTTTATGAAAAGCTTTATAGCCCTGCGGGCATGCTAAGCCCAGTTCTAAATCTGAATCCGGATGGGTCCAAGTCTCCATCACCACCAGAACATCCAAATCATGGGATTCCAGCAACATCTGTGTCTCTAGGTGATGTTTACAGAGAGACCTGACATTAAGTAGGCCACACCTCAGAGAGTTTGTTCTAGTCAGATCAGCTACTGTCCCTACTCCTACCGGAACCACTAATTGAGCATGCCCCTCCACCTCGTCCTGCATTCCCATTACCCGAGGGAGAACACTCGGTTGTCTGGGAGCAGCAGCAGCAGAGTGTTCTACCCCAAAATCAGCATGATAGCTGGCGCTGTGCGCAGACAGGTCGCAGACGGGCTTGCCTTAGGCGCGCCCGCTGTGCGCGTCCGCTGCACGTCGACGCCATTATCATATTTATATCTGTTGTGGGTGGAAAAGACTAGTCCGTCACTTCACCAAAATGGCTGCCCCAAACTCTGCCACCGGAAGTGAGGACGAAAATGTATCGCAACACCACTCCCTCCACTACAATCAGCACGAGCTGCGGTGGAACAGGGAGGAAATGCGGTATGTATGTGAATGAGAGTACTAGCACTGTGCTCTGTACAGACAGTCAAATTGCCCTAACACATAACAGTTACAAAAGAAAATGGCGCAAATTAGGTATGTTTTTCAAAAAGGCTAACAGCAAACAGAAATGCCAATAATCAAAGATTCAGCAAGTACAAGTTAAACAATATGGCCATGGCAAGATTGATACTGCGAAAGGGCCTGGACGCGCAATTGTATAAAAAATGTGATGCTGGGTGGGGGAGGGGGGGAAGATTGGTCATGGGCTTCGTGCAGATGTTTTGTGTTTTTCATGGTTCTGAGGTTTCATCCTACAAAGTCACCTGTATGTATACGGCCCCTGAGGGTCATTATTTTGGTGCAAGAATCCTATAACAATTGTTGTGAAAAAAAAGTGTAAAATAACGGAGGGGAGGCGAGGGTGCATTGAGGGCAGCCGAGAGCAAAATGTGAAAATAGGGTAATATAACGACAGGGGCAGAGAGAGAGAGCAAGGCTTGAAGGTGAAGAAAATCAAGTCCCTGGAAAGTCAAATGAAAGAGACATCTACAACAGTATGTGACCTGAGAAAACCTACAAGCTGTGCGTGACAGAAGAAATGCCACTCCTGGAGGCAATAACTGAGTGCCTATTCAGAGGAACCCAGCTGAGAGCGCTGGGAGCCCTTATGTGGATACAACAGGAGGACTTGAACACAGAAATCACTAACTGTGAACAGCTCAAAATGAATTTGGAAACAGTGACTGAGCACCAAAGGTGTTTATAGACTGCTACCATGGAAGTAGCCAGAAATAAAGAAAAAAAACACTTTGAAGAATACTTCTAATGGCACTTGACCTACCTCCACAAAGAGATCCATCCATGCATCAATCTATTCTTTCACCTTTCCATCCAGTCATCCACCAATTCATCATTTCAGCCTTCCATACATACTTTACCTCCTCCTACCTTTGTTTTACATTCCTTGCAGCATCATTCCCTTTTTACCTTTCCTCGCCACTTTCTATCTACTCTTCTTTTCTCTCTCCTGCCTCTCTCGATCTCTCTCTCCTTCCCCACTGTCATAATTTCTGTCATTGTAGGTGGCTCTCCTATGTCCACACCCTTTATTTGTTACAACTTATTTTTGAGCTGATGCCTCTTGACTGGCAGATAAAACAATCCTTTAAAAAACTCATGTTTTAGTTACTCAGCTCCCACTGTAGCTGCAAAAGCGGGATATTCATGACGTCACTGCCTCAGGGTAATAACAGAGAAACAGTTGGTTTGGTGAAAAATATTCTGGAGATAAGAGACGGGGTCATAAGAGCTGTTATAAGAAAAGCCAGAGTGATGCCGGGTTCAAACAGGCTTCTTTACTCCCGTGATGTCAGACCGAGATGCTAAAATGGAAGGGAGCCCTCCTGATCACGATGATAAGAAAAGAAAATAATGACAAGCATCTAAGGACACACAGCACAAAAAACAACAATTCAAAATATAGTATGTTTGCTACCAGCAAAGAAACGTGGCAAAACCTTAGAGTTCATAATACGGCCAAAAAGACATTCTGCTCACTATCAGCCTACAATGGGCAGTCGAGAGACAAAAAGGCGACAAACTCAGATCAGTGGCAGCCCTCACAAACATAGGGTGGTGGGCGGATGGAGGGAGCGTGAGAGGGGGTAGTGCAAGGTGGCAAATAATATATATTTTTTAAAGGAATATACCTTAAGCTGCCTGTTGCCTCCGTGTTCTTCCTCCAAGCAGACACTGGACAGACTCCCAGTGCAATCCCCGCACTGCTCTCATGCTATGACAGCAGCGCTGGGATTGGCATGAGCTGGCAGAAAGGACCCTCTGCTCAAAACAGGGAGTCTGTGCTGTTTCTCCAGCCCTGCTGTTCAATAAAGCCGAGTTGGAGAAACCTAAGTGTGCATGTGTGTTTGGCCGGCCTGAGACAGCTGGCAAAACATACATGTGGACTTGGAAATGCACATAGAACCCTACTTCCCCCTCCCATGGCCTGGCCCGCCCCTCCCTACACGCACTGGCTCAGAGCCAGCAGATGAAAAATAAAAAGATGAAAGAACATAATTGTATTTTTCATCTGCTGGCTCTGAGCCAATGGGGTGACACTTCTCCCCCATTACGGAGGTGCCGTCCCTGGCTCACATGCACATAGGGTTCACAATAGTCCATTACTTCATATCGAGCCTGCAAGCGGACTAGCCAACGAGGTGCTGGGCCGTCGCTTAAAGCAGGTAAAAAAGCGAGCTATTAAATAATTAAAAATGACAATGGTCAGTGCGGAGAGGGGTTCACTCACCAGTCAGCATCACCACAATCCCACCTGCACTTCACACCAGTCGATCTCTCAGACAGCCAATCCTTTCTGAGGTGAGGTGTTCGAGTAGCCCAGCGGTTGCTGGCAAACATCAGATGCCATTGGGGCTGATTATTCCAGCAGCATGCATCTGGTCTAGTGGTGAGGACAGGATGGGATTTTGTCTTACTTACAAATCTTAAGTCTTTTTACGATACCTGGGGTGCTTCCACGTAGAGCAAAAGCAGCTGAGCAGCAGGAACGGAAAGGAGAGCAGCATAAAAGGCAAGGGGTGGAGAAGGACAAGCAAAGGGAGTGGGAGGACAGGCAAAGAGAGCAGCAGGAAAGGCTTTGCTAGCCCTAGCTAAAAGGAAGTGGGCAGCATGCATGCTCCAAACTCCAGAATGTACCAGCAGCAGGCCCATGCCAGTTCCGAGTTCAAATTATATTCAGTAACCTGCATTCTAGTATATAATACCAAATCTGCACAATTTAGCAGATACCCACTTCCAATCTTTCTCCAGTACTTTCACACAATATAAAGGTCCAGCCAACCAGCTTGGGCAGTCTTTGTCCCTCAGAAAGGAGGCTGGGATAACAGGAATGTGTGGCGTACCAAAGTCCCCTCTTGGTGGAAACTAGGTGGAATCCCATCAGCCATGCTTAAAAAAAAAACGGAGCTGCAAGAATGAGTGAGGGATTAGGAGGTTCTCTGTGGAAGTGCTAATCCTCCATCTTTCAAATGTCATTATTATAGTTAATAAATATTTCCAAACAGTTATGGAAAATCTCAAAACGTGCACTAATAGGTTTTCGCACATATCTGTACCCCAGTTCAATCATTCTAATATTTTCAAAGGGTTGCCACAGCAATGACTACATCCTTTCAGGGCTACCTCATGGCACTTCGAATACTGTAGGTTATGCTGTCAACACCCAGCGCTCTGTCAGAAAGTGGTCAGGGGGGTGCCACCTTTAGACTGTGGGTACACCAGAGGACCCTCTCTTTTTTAGGTCTCAATAAAGTGAGGACCTTGATGATCACTAAGATTCAGTTGAGGATTAGGGGAAGCATCAAGGACAAAAGAAAACATGCCAGGATGGTGTCGCTGCACAGCATATCAGTGACTTTAGCCCTTACCCTCAGATTATTACTCCCTTTGTTACCATCTCCAGGGTTTTATTTTTTAGACTTCAATTCAAAAACATTTGTGTTATTCTTTAGCATGATCAGGGTTCAAACTTTTTTTATTGGTAAACGATAATCAAAGTTATAATGTAATTTTTTTTTAAGGTTAACATGCTTTGATTTTCTTAACACTGAAGCTTAGACACCTAAGGCCTGATTCACAAACTGCATTTTGAGGTACATAAAGCTGTTGAATTACCTACTTATCACAAAATGCAATTCACTTACCTACAGGTGTAAACCTCTGGCTCTATCTTTTCTATGGGGAGATTCACACACATATAAGTTTCCTACTTAGAGGCCGATTCCGATCTACGTCGGAAAGCTCTCCGACCGAGCCAGATCCGGAGTGTTTTCCGACTGTGCCGGACTCCTGCATTCCGACCAAGTGAGTACGATGCGGCCGCATGCTGCCAGACTCGGTTCGGTCGGACTCCCATAGAAGTCAATGGGAGCCGGTCGTACGACGCGTACATGGGCTCCCATTGACTGAATGGGTATGTCTCGCACAAGGGCGCCCCCTACTGTGGGTAGGCGTCGGTGCCATCCGTACCGTACATACCAGTGTTGGGGAGACCCTTGGGTCTCCCCCTGTGTCCGAGTCATAAGGCTGCGGCTGACGGGGGTCCGACGCCGACCACCTAACGCACTTTCTCGGACGTTTTGCGAGCCGGAAACGTCGGCTCGATCCGGCTGTCCGACGCGTGCATCGTACTGGCTCGGGCGGAATTCGCCTCCATTGCACGGCACGGTTTGCTTATGGATGAGGCGCACAGAGCGGTTCGGACCCGGAAACGAGTCGGTCGGCGATTTCGCATTTCTCGCATCGTACTTGCTCGCTCGTACAGCTGTATGAGTCGGTCGGTAAACACGCGTATGGCTCGTACTTTTTACGGCCGGATCGCGTTCGCAGACCTTCCGAGCGAGATCGGAATCGGCCCCTTAGTAGTAAATGTGGCAGGAAAAGGGGCATACTTATTACTAAATAAGAGGGGTTTAGGGAGGAGTTTGGGGGGAAAAAGCGCATTAGGCACAAACGAGTATGCCAATTGCTATTCACAAACTGTATTTCTAAAGTTACTACACCCAAAAAGGAACCAAAACAGTAGTAAATGTGATCCATCTCAAAGCTGGAGTAAGTTTGACTAAGTTCAGTACTACACATGGCCAGCCACTGGCACTGCAAGACCATCTAACATAAAATAATGGCGGTAGGGACCACTGGAGATCTCTCTATGGTAAAGAAAAGGGAAATGTAAATAAATGTATTAAACTTGGAGAAAGAAAGTAGTAAAAAGAAATGTATGTCCAATATTAATGGAAAATAATTTTATATATTTATTTTAAATGTAGAACCAAATAACCAAATGCTACAGCAGTATTACCTTAAATTTTGAATGTAATTTTTTTTTAATATATTAAATTAAAGTTGCTTTTCTGAAGTTTAAATAAAAAAAACACCACCTAAAGTAAAATATATATATTTTTTATTATGTATTATTTGTCCCAACCCCCTTATTCACCCTCTTTGTAGTGGGCCTGGCACGCAGGGCTAATGTTCCGCTAACACTGTGGTGCCTTATGGTGCCCTATGATTCCATGCCCGATTTTCCCCTCTCTCCATGATTCCTTTGTGCCCGAGCTTGCAATCAATCCCTGAACACATGAACCAATGGCTTGCCTTGCTCCAGCTATTGCTGGAGTATTTTCCCTAGAGCATGTTTAGACAAAATGAAACATTTGTTTCTTCTTAAGTGATTCCATCCATTAGTTTGCACCTGCTCTACCTGTAAGATTAAGCCAGTGTACTAACAGGTGTTTCCTTCAGGACACTTGGAAAACCTTCCAGACTGCCACATGCACCACGTGATCCCGTTGTATCGAATAGACCCTAAGCCTGTATATAAACCACAACCAAACATGAGCCCCTTGCTTGGTCTACGCTCCCAGTGAAACAAGCTTCCTGCCTTTCCACTCACCTGAAAAATCGACCGGACCAGGGCAACGCTCTTCCCGGTTGCAGTACAAGTCCTCTCGTAATTCCCTTGACTCTATCTCCTCTATGCATTCCTCGTCTCCGCCTCCTGCACAACTTCTCCAGTTCCTCAGCGACTTCCTTAGTCAAGACCTTCTTCACACTTAGGAGAAGCTGAAGTACTAGGATAAGTACCTGATATCAGGTTAGTGAGCACTATGCTTTTTTATTAGTAAGCAGGATGGAGTATCGGCATCCTCAGACTATAGACTTGTCTTCAAGTTTCCTCTCAGTGACTTCTCTCCAGTTCTCCTTGGATGATATTGCTCCAGGACCTCCCTGCAACCTTTGCCTTGGAACAGAGTTTGGGCAAGGAATAGACTTTGCTATGTGTTTCCCTGTTGAACAGTAGCACCTAGAGAAATTTGCTTTGAGCGCTAGATTCATGTATTGATCCCGTACATAAATCAATGTTTTGCGTTTATTCCTGGGAAGTGTCAATTAACTCCAATATATGTTTCGAGTACTTCCTTGGGAGTGCCAATAACTCTAATCTGTATTTCGAGTTATTCCTTGGGAGTTTATTGCTCCAATCAATGGTTCCAGTTATTCTGTTTCCTTGCTGTGTTTCTGAAAGAGACTGTAAGTGTATGTTCCTGATGTTATAGCAAATCCATTGTTTGAGAGGCCAATAGGATATTGATGGTAATTGCCTCTTCTTGTTACTTCTAGTGTATTGCGTCCTTGCAAATTCAGAGGTCACATACCTGGAAACATTTACCTAGCTGACCTAGAGGGCCTCCAGTTAATGCTGTGCTGCAATGTTGCTGACTGTAACCAGCACCGCAAGTCTCTCTTTTCCTATTTTGTCCCAACACTCCCCCCCCCCCCCCCCCCCCCCCAAGGGCCGCACCTTGTTTAGGGGAATCTATTCCTTCAATAGGTCAGGCCCTGCAGGGATAAGAGGTTCAGCATGAGTTCTAGTATCGTCTCTACGGTTGGAACCAGGTGAGGTGGGAAAGGTGTGGAGCAGTGGCCAGAGTGGCTACGGTTCGATCCCCGGCACTTGCAGCAGCTCAGCATCATGTGACTCTGGGCAACAGCTCACTTAATCTCCACAACGGCCCCTCACTGTCTATATACCCATAAGGTTGATAGGTTTGCACTTTACAAATGTGGAATTATCATTATTATTATGAGTTCATGACAGAAGGCCAAGCCTTACAGGTGTCCACAGCTCAGATGATAAGGACGACTGGATGTTCGACCTGGATAAGGCCCAGTCCCTGTCCGAAGACGCCCAAGTGTTTTAGATCTAGCAAAGGCCTTGGGAGATGTACAGCATGAGGTTCAGTCCTTGTGGCAGGACAATTTGTCACTTAAGATGAACTGGTTCAATGTCGCCCTCACGACCTACCATGGTTCTTTGAGGGAGGGCTGGGATGGTTCCAAGAGTGCACATCCTGTCTTGCAGTCCTTACACTTTGGGGATTTGGGAAGTCAAAACAACGCGCCCGCTAACGGAATAACTAATTCTGTTCATGTCACAGTTACCCCTCCAGTCCCAGTGCCTTTGGCCCCACCCTCACATTTTGTGAAAGATTGCAATACGTTTGACGCCTTCTAGAGTCAGTGCCAGTTACATTTCCTTAGTAAACCAGGAGCCTTTCCCTCTGGTACAGCCAGAATCGCTTTTGTCATATATAATCTTGGAGAGACAGCTGCCAACAGGGCTACTCCGCTTATTGAAACACACAACCATGTTTTACATGATTTGGAGTTTTAAAGAGAAGATTCCCTGTCTCTTTGCAAGGCCCACCTGTGTACAGGCCAGTGGTAATGAATTGTTAAACCTACATCAGAGTTATAAGGATCTTCGTACTTATGTAACTGTCTTTGGTAAATTAGTTACGGAAACCCAGTGGCCTGAAGGGAAAAGAACTTCCCTCTTTTATAGAGGGTTGAGGGATGACAAAGAATTCACTGGTGCACATCATAGATTTACCCTCGGAGTGTTCCGAATTGATGGATTTAGTTGTCAGACTTGACCATAGGCTAAATGAATGAAAAGTAGACCGCTTTGAAGGGGAACCCACACTGCTGGTTGTGCGGTCAGAGCGGAAAGACACAGAGTCTATGAGTCAGGACCGTTGAGAACCCATGCAGAAATGGGGCTTGGTCCCCTAACCGCTTAGGAAAAAGAACAAGGAAAGAAATGTAACCTGTGTTTATATTGCGATAAGGCCAGGCATTTTGCACGAAAATGCTCTGCCAAACCGAAGGGACTAGTCCCTTGACATCAGAATCGGGGCAGGATAACTTGAGAGCCCGGCTGACACAGGGGTCAATCAGTTGGGTGCTGTCCTTGAACCGACCCCCATTACCGGACTAAAACTTCACCTAAGGTTCCACAACACTCAACGATTTCAGTCACTCTTATCATTTTATCCCAACAGAAGCAAGTCCTGCCCATGCCTGTAGATTCCGGATGAAAAGTTCTTAGGCTTTGCCCTGGCCAGTACTTTAGACATTCCACAGCTTAAGAAAAAGTTAGCAGAGCATGTTAGAGCCATGGATTACTTAGAGCTCTCTTCTGGAATGATTGTATTTCAAACTATTCCATTATTCAAAGTATGTGAGAATGGGCATACAGAGACGTTAATTTATCACCTCACAGACTTTTGGTGCTATTTTAGGAGTCAGTTGCATAACCCAGTCATTGATTGGTCCCTCCATCTTGTCACCTTTGGGTCCAATTACTGTAAAACAAATTGCTATATTTGCACACCAGAAGCACCACCTCCCTTGACTTGCACCGCCATAAAACCAGGATCCTTGAACCATCTTCCAGTAGAATACCAGGACTAACAAGACGTCTTTGACGAACAGAAGGCATTGCAACTACCTCCCCAAAGGGACTTTGACTGCCGTGTTGACTTGGCCCTGGGTGCTGCACTATCCTGCAGTCGCATTTATGCTGTCTCGGAACTTAAGACGGAACACTTAAAGAAATACCAAGACAACATGCTAACCTTAGGGTGTATACGCCATTCCACTCCTCCTGCGTCATTGGCACTCGTCTTCATTTCGAACAGGGATGGCGATTTTCAGGCGTGCGTAGACTACAGGGCCTTAAACAAAGTGAGCGTTAGTAATAGATATCCTTTCTACTAATCCCAGTCCTGTTAGATCGGGTGCAAAGGTTCACTGTGCATACTGAACTGGACTTGTGCGGTGCTTACCACATCACCACGTTAAAGAAGGTGACCAGTGGAAGATCCCTTTTTGAACTAAGTTCAAGCATTTTTAATATAAAGGCATGCCTTTTGGATTGTATAATACCCAAGCAGCTTTCCAATACTTTATCAATTTCTGTGAGATTTGCTGGATGTCTGTGTGGCTGTTTATATAGACGACATCTTGATCTGTTCACAAGCATGACTGAACACAGAAACATGTCAGGACAGTCTTGCAAAGACTCAGAGAACAGTGCTTTCAGCCAAATTGGACAAATGCATGTTCCATACCCAGTTTGTTGAGTTTCTCGGATACATCTTATTTCCAAAGGGGTTGACTATGGATAAAAGAAAGTTCCAGGCTATTCTAGCTTGGCCAGCCCCGACCATGGGAAAGGAGGTACAGAGAGCCTTGAGTTTCTTAAACTTTTATTGACGATTTATCACACACATTTCTGAAAATGCAAGTCCCATCACCTGAATTTTATGAAAAAAAGGTACCTTTTGAGTCGTATCAGGAGGCCAATGATGCCTTTAATTTACTTAAGGAAAGATTCATCACCCCCCATGCTTAGACATCCAGATGCCACACAGCCTTTCTTTGTAAAGGCGGTTGCCTCCCAGGTAGCTCTGGGAGGTATTTTATCACAGCGTGACAGCACTACAGAAAGCAGGCATCCAGTTTTTTTCTAAATAAAATTGTTGCCAGTGAAACAAAATTACACAGCTACCAAACGTGAGTTGTTACTATTAAAATTGTGTTTTAAGAAGGCTGACATTACCTGATGAGGTTATTCAGATCAAGACACTCAGAGTCAGACACCACAGAACATTGTAGACTCAGAGCACATCACAGATCTCTGCAACAAGGACTCTTTTCTAGATAAGGTCAGGCATAGTTTGAATGCAAAGGGCTTGGTCGCCCCACTCACTGCTGCCGCTCCTGCCTGCCTTTGCCGCCTCCTGCCTGCAGATTCCTTTGCTCGCTGCCCGTTGCTCCTGGGAATTTCCCGCTGCTCCTGGGAATTTCCCGCTGCCCGCTGCTTCTTGGAATTTCCCGCCGCTGCCTCCCTGTGGCCCCGCCCCCTGTGATTCCATTCGCCGCCCCGCTCCTGCCACCCAGCTGCTCCTCCCTCCTGGCTCCCTACTTATAACGCCCCCAGAGCTACCGCGCAGCGGACGCGCGCAGCGGGAGCGCCGATTGAGCGTTGAAGGTGCGCCAAAGGTAAGCCCGTCTGCGTCCGTCCGCGCCTGGACCGCGCCCAGCGCCAGACCCCCTGGTCCTCGCCCTCGCCAGCACATCTACGACGCCAAAACCTTCCACTCACTCAACGCCGGCCGAAACACCGCCTGCTACCGAGCCACCCCGAGACGCACCCACGGACCCTTCACCTGCCTGACCTGCCGCTTCACTGGCCTCCGACCCAACACCGCACCTGCTAAACCGAGCCCCAGCAACAAACACCTGATGTGCCTCCTGCTCAACACCCGCTTTGTTCACAGGCATGCCATCGAACTCTGGAACCTCTTCGACTCGACAGCACCAGACATCGCCTTCCTGACGGAAACCTGGATGAACGCCTCCTCAGCGCCCGACGTCGCCATCGCCGTCCCGGAAGGCTACAAAATCACCAGGAAGGACCGCGTCAACCAGACAGGAGGAGGCATCGCCATCATCCACAAGAACACCATCCGCATCACGACCAACTCCGATGACACCTTCACCTCCGCCGAACACCTCCACTTCCAGATACACACCGACCCCAAGACCACGCTCAGAGGCACCCTCGTCTACAGACCACCGGGACCACGCACACAGTTCAGCGAAGACATCACAGACTTCGTCAGCCCGCACGCCATCAATTCCACCGACTACATCCTCCTGGGGGACCTCCACTTCCACCTGGAGGACAACAAGGACTGCAACACCACTGCTCTGCTGGACAACCTGGCCAACCTCGGACTCAAGCAACTGGTAACCACCTCCACCCACTACACGGCCACACGCATGACCCAGTCTTCTCATCCAGCAAATACGTCACCTTCAGCCACTCCACCAATCTCCAGTGGACTGACCACAGCTGCGTCCACTTCAGCTTCAGTAAAACGACGACCCACCACCACCCTCAACAAGCCCCCCGCAGGAGCTGGAACAAGATCACCGGCGACCAGCTCACCACCTTCCTCAGCCAGAACCCCCCCACCAGCTCAACGGACCCCAACAAAGCCGCCAACAACCTCACACAGTGGATCAACAACTGCGCAGACGCCCTCGCACCACTGAAGAAGAACCCCCCCAGCAGACGCGGCAGCAAGAAAGCCTCCTGGTTCACCGACGAGCTCATCACCTCCAAGAAGAACTGCCGCTCCCTGGAGAACACCTGGCGCACCAACCAGGCCACAGACAACACGACGGCCCTCAAACACGCCACCCGCAAACACCACCAACTGATCCGCGCCACAAAGAAGACAGCCTTCAAGGAACGACTGGACAACAACACCCACAACAGCAAGGAACTCTTCAGCATCGTCAAAGAGCTCTCCAACCCCGTCGCCGGAAACAATGACATCACTCCCTCGCAAGACCTCTGCGACTCCCTCACAGCCTTCTTCCACGACAAGATCGCCAACATTCACAACAGCTTCGGCCCACCAACCACGAACCCCACCACCGAACCGATGCCCCCCACCGCCACCCTCCGCACCTGGACCCCAGTCAGCACCGAAGACACAACACGCACAATGAACACCATCCACTCCGGATCCCCTACGGACCCCTGCCCACACCACATCTTCAACACGGCCGACCACATCATCGCACCCCACCTCCGCGACATCATCAACGCCTCCTTCAACACCGCCACCTTCCCGGAGTGCTGGAAACACGCCGAGATCAGTGCCCTGCTGAAGAAACCAACTGCACACCCCTCCGACCTCAAGAACTACCGCCCCATCTCGCTCCTCCCGTTTCCTGCCAAAGTCATTGAGAAGACCGTCAACAGACAGCTAGCCGCCTTCCTCGAGACCAACGGATCCCTCGACCACTCGCAATCCGGCTTTCGAGCCAACCACAGCACGGAGACCGCCCTCATCGCAGCCACAGACGACATCAGATCCCTAATGGACAACGGGGAAACTGCGGCCCTCATCCTCCTGGACCTCTCCGCAGCGTTCGACACTGTCTGCCACCGCACCCTGGTACAGCGCCTGAACAACACCGGCATCCAGGAGAAGGCCCTGGAGTGGATCACCTCATTCCTCGCTGGAAGAACCCAGAGAGTCCGCCTCCCCCCGTTCCGGTCAGCGGCCACCGAAGTCATCTGCGGCGTTCCACAAGGGTCATCGCTCAGCCCCACCCTCTTCAACGTCTACATGAGCCCCCTCGCAACCATCGCACGTCAACACAACCTCAAGATCATCACCTACGCCGACGACACCCAGCTGATCCTCTCCCTCACCAGCGACCCGGACGCCGCCAGGATGAAGAACAGCCGCCTGAAACTGAACTCAGACAAGACGGAGGTCCTCATCCTGGGATCATCACCCTCCGCCTGGGACGACTCCTGGTGGCCCCCCGCACTGGGAGCCACCCCCAAGCCAACGGACCACGCACGCAACCTAGGCTTCATCCTGGACTCCTCCCTCTCGATGACCAGACAAGTCAACGCCGTCTCGTCTTCATGCTTCAACACCCTGCGCATGCTTCGAAAGATCTTCCGGTGGATCCCCACCGAGACCAGGAAGACGGTCACCCAGGCCCTCGTCACCAGTCGGCTGGACTACGGGAACACCCTCTACGCCGGCACCGCCGCCAAACTCCAGAAGAAACTCCAACGGATCCAGAACGTCTCAGCACGACTCATCCTGGACATCCCCCGACACAGCCACATCTCCGGACACCTGAGAGACCTGCACTGGCTCCCCGTCAACAAAAGAATCACGTTCCGGCTCCTCACCCACGCACACAAGGCCCTCCACGACCTGGGCCCCAAGTTCCTCAACAGCCGTCTGACCTTCCACAAGCCCACCCGCCAGCTCCGCTCCGCCAGCCTCGCTCTCGCCACCGTCACCCGCATCCGCAGAGCCACCGCCGGAGGAAGATCCTTCTCCTACCTGGCAGCCAAGACATGGAACTCCCTCCCCATCCACCTCCGGACAATGCAAGACCATCTCGCCTTCAGGAAGCAACTCAAGACCTGGCTGTTCGAGCAGTAGTGTTCCCCCCCCCCAGCGCCTTGAGACCCTCCGGGTGAGCAGTGCGCTATACAAATGCCTATGATTGATTGATTGATTGATTGATTCACAAGAAATACATTGTTGTGTGGCTGGTAAGAACAATCACATACACAAAGGGCTTCCTTATTATGGTACCACCTTGTATGTCCCCACGAAGGAATTAAGGCAGGAAGCTCTAACCTGGTGTTAGACACTCGTTAGTGGGTCATCAAGGAATCCAAAAGACTGATCTGGGTTAGGCATGGCACTCCCTTCAAAGTAGAAGACACCCTGATCGACACACAGGGCAGATACATCGCAGTGAGAGGAAAACTCGATGGCAGACATATAGTCATAGTATCTTTATATGCTCCCAACGCGGACCAGTCGGTCTTTCTGGACACCCTCACTCAGGCCCTGGCTCCATGGCATGGTACCCCAATGATCCTGGGTGGAGACTATAACAGCGTTTTGGATATTAATTTAGATCGCTCATTTCCTCCGTTGACAGGTACAACCTCTTATAAAGCCATGAGGGCGCTATGTGGTTGGGCTCAGCAGTGGCGCTTGACAGATATCTGGCGACATAGATACCCGGCAGTTAGGCAGTATTCCTACTATTCCGGTGCACATCGCTTGCATGTCCGGTTGGACCGCTTCATGTTAACCGCCGATTTGCTGCCCCAAGTGAAGACGGTGGAGTATCTGGGACGCACACACTCGGACCACAACCCTCACGTCCTAGAAATAGGCTGGACCGTAGAGACACTGCCGATCCCACATTGGCGTCTGCAGCCCGACGTATTGTTGGACGCGGCGTTTCGCGACGGGTTGGCCGCTTCGGTGGCTCATTATTTTGACGAGAACGAGGGATCGGCTTCCTACCCTTTGATCGAATGGGACGCCTTGAAGGTGGTGGTCATGGGCCACTGCCTAGGTTCCCAGGCGGGGATGAAGGTGCAAGTAGAACATGACCTTACCGCTATTGAGGTTGAGCTAGCGCAGGAGGAGGGAGTCGGAGCCGCGGGCCTTGCTAGCCGCCTGGGACAGTTACAGGCAGAGCATGAGCGCCTGTTGGAGCGTCTTAAGTGTCTCAATTATGCAGCACACTCTGCACGCACACACCGTCAGGGGGACAAAGCGGGCAAATTATTGAATTGGTTAATACGCAATGATGAGACTTCCCCCATCATAGCCCACATACGAACACCACAAGACAAAATAGTCTACACGCAACAGGAAATCCATCAACAATTTGTTGCACATTATGGGACGCTTTACCGGTCCCAGGCGCAGGCTATGGAACTGGCCCTGCAGTGTTTTGCTGCTAGCTTCAATCCACCTCACCCTGCCCCGGCTCAAAGCACTGATCTCAATGATCCCCTCTCAGCAGACGAAATCCGGGCGAGCATCTTCTCATTATCAAACGGGAAGGCACCGGGACCGGACGGTCTGCCGGCCGAATTTTATAAGGCATATGCACATATCCTCACACCCCATCTACTGAACCTTTATAAACGCGCGGTAGAGGAATCTAAACTCACCTACTCGCAGAACGAGGCGTTGCTGGTGTCCTTATTGAAACCGGGTAAACAACCCGAGTTGCTGGGCTCCTATCGTCCCCTCGCCATTCTGAATACTGATTACAAAATCTTTGCATCCCTACTCGCGCGTCGACTAGCGCCGGCGGTAAAAATTATGGTTCACCCGGATCAGAATGGCTTTGTCCCAACAAGAAATACAGCGCTTAGCATCCGGCGTTTCTTCCGGGTCCAGCGACACTCACTTCCTTCCTGGCCAAGGTCGGGCTGTATTGTACTTGATTTGGAAAAAGCCTTCGATTCCTTAGAGTGGCCCTACCTCTCGGCTGTCTTAGGTAAATTTGAACTGGGTGATGCATACATGTCCATGGTGCAGCTGCTGTATCAGTGCCCTACGGTTAGGGTACGCACGGGGCGGCTCATTTCTGAAGTTATCAACGTTCGTAGGGGCACTAGACAAGGCTGTCCTCTCTCCCCGCTCCTTTTTTCTCTGGCAATGGAGCCACTTGCTCATTTGCTTCGAGAGGATGGACAGGAATGGGGTATACCTTTGGGGGACGGTCTTCACGCCATCTCGCTGTACGCAGATGACCTCCTGCTGTATGTCCTGGATTTGCACAACATCCCCATAACCATCTTCAATATATTGGCCGACTTTGGCCAGTTATCGGGTCTACGAGTAAACTGGGCAAAATCCGGTATTTACCCCTTTTCGGACGCAGTGGTGGAGACGCCAGTATACTATCGCGATATCCCTCTGGCTTGGTACCAGGGCACGTTTCGATACCTGGGAGTGCTCGTATATCGGCAACCAGCAGACATGCTGGAGGGCAATCTGACCAGGGCAGTAACTGCCATTCAGGCACAAGTGAGATTCTGGAAAACACTTCCTCTCACTGTGACGGGGCGGGTGACATTAATAAAAATGTTAATCCTGCCAAAGCTTTTATATTACTTTACCAGCATTGAGGTCCAAATTCCCTCAAAATGTTTCCGTGATTTGGAAAAAATGTTTCGCGACCGGATTTGGAATGCGGGGAGACCCAGAATAGCGTTGACGAAACTGTACGCCCCGATCGCACAGGGAGGGTTGGCGGTCCCCAACCTCGAATTATATTATTTGGCGGCTCAGCTCCAGTGGGTAACTAGATGGATAGCGGGTAAGAACCTGGAGGACACGGCTACTGCTTTGCCACCATGGACACGCTCGCAAGTATTGCACTTGTTTCACCCACTTGCTCGAGGCCGTAGATTCACACCATGGTCACTATCTCTTGCTCTTCACTGCTATAAGAGATAACTTTATTTAACAAGGTCCACTAAGCCATACGCCCCGGCGCTGCCGCTGCTAGGTACGCCCAGAGGCAGCAGGGACACTACGGAACCGGTGCTGCGTGCATGGCATGAGGTAGATATTGACACACTGGGCGATCTATATACCGATGGTGAACTCATCCAGTTTGAGGTGCTCTCCGCAGACACTGGCCTGGCACCCGGGCAGTTTCTATTATATGGTTCATTCCTACATACATTGACGTCCTCGTGGGGGGACATCACCACAGAACTCCCAATGCATCACCTTATTCAATACCTGCATGTTATGGGGGCGGGATCACATATTGTTCATTGGCTGGCATCCGCACTTTTAATACACACTACGCTGCCGCTGACGAAGCTCCGCGCAAAGTGGGAGGCTGATAGGGGGCGCCCATGGACAGATGGAGAATGGGACGTGGTTTTAGCGGGACCTGTCAACATACCACGAAACTCTCGATTCAAATTGATTCAGACGTTTGTTCTGCACCGCGCCTACCTCTCCCCAGACAACATAGCCAAATACTTTGGAGATAATACAGCTGCCTGTCCGCGATGTAAGCTTCGAGGTGCGGATCTGTTACATATGCTTTGGTCCTGCGCTGCATTGGCATTGTATTGGCGGAGGGTCACGGCTATACTAGAGCAGTGCACCGGTGTGCTGTGTCAGCATACTTGGGAGATATGCATATTAGGCTTATATAAGCGAAATAAGCAGAATAAGATATTCTCCTGCTTTCGAGACCTAGGCTATATTACTGCGAAGCGCCGGATCACTATGAACTGGAAAAGGGGAGAAGCCCCTGTTGCAATTAGCTGGGAGAAGTCATTTCTTAATTGGGCACGAGCAGAGAGTGTGGCATTACACAGAGAGGAGACTGCAGGTCTCCGCAAATTCCCAGCAGCCCAGCCTTGGGATACGTTGCTGAATAGCTTCACACAACACTGCAGCACTGACGGTCAGCCCCCGCACACGTCCTCCACCAATGTGAACCCTTAAACTCTGTGCCCTAGCGGCTTGATACATAGATAATAATTGTGCGTAATGCAAGGCTACTGCCCTTGGCGATCATTACCTGTTCTTCATTTGTTGGCCTGTAGAGCATGCCGTGTGACAGAGGGTACTGTCTGGTGCATCTTGGATCCATCTCACACTATGGTTCTTGCTGGGGAAGGGTAGAGGCGGTTTCTTGGAAGCCAGCAATATCTTACCGGGACACCCGGGGGTTGAGGATATAAAGGCTAATCTTGAGTTGCAGTTGTTTTATTTATTGTTTCTTTTTCTTTCTGTTGTGGTTGCTGTTTCTATTTTATTTTTATTTTTTTTCTCCTTGATTGTGTTTTGGATTCTTTATTGGCACCTTATAAGGTATGTGCATATAGTTTCACGACGAGTTGGTACAACTCATTACCAGCATCCACAAATGTTACCCACCACTGAGGTTCAGTCCACTATGCTAATCATCGATGTTTAACTCCCCTCATGTGCAAGGCGGTAGGTGATACGTCGGCGTCCCATGTGGCCATGCTGAACATGGTGGACTATGACATAATAGGTGATCTGTCATCAATTCCTTTACATCGCCATTACATGGTAATTCGCGGGCATGTTTTGAAATGAACACTTGGTCAATCGCTGGGTATGCCTGTTAAACTTACTTCTGGCAATATTTGGCGTACGCCCTGTACGGTCTGACATACTAGCCAAAAATGCTGTTGTACCATACCATGTACTTATTCATTTGCTTGTTACTGAGTGTGCTGTTTATTGAAAAATGGAAAAAATGTCAATAAAGATATTTAAAAAAAAAAAAATCAAGGAATCCAAAAGACTTTAGCAAACTGTCAGCGATGGTTTTGTTGGCCTACCTTGTCAAGGATGTGCATGACTGCGTTTAGACCTGTCCAATATGGTCTCAAAATAAGGCCTCCCATTCTGCCCCATCTGGCTATTTAAGAACCTTGCCCATACCACCTCATCCCTGGCATAACATCAGAATAGATTGTATTACTGACCTTCCCAACTCTAATGGCTACACTACCATTTGGGTAGTAGCAGATCTTTTTTCGAAGATGGCGCTTTTTGTTGCCCATAAATAAATGTCCACCACCAAATCCCTAGCCATGCTGTACATTCCACAAATCAGGTGATTGCATAGGCTCCCTTCGGTCATTATTTCTGATCGGGCCTGCAATTCATTTCCCAATTTTGGCACAGTTTTTGCACATCATTGGACATCGATGCTCAACTCTCGCCTGCCTATAGTGCGCAAACGGATGGGAAGACGGAGCGGGTAAATCAGGTTTTGAAACAGACACTGTGATGTCTTTTGACCTTTCCTACCAAAGGTTGGAAATCCTTGTTACCTTGCCAAATTTATCTACAATAACACACAGCATTACACTATTGGGGTTTCTACCTTTTATTGCTTAACTGGAATATACCCATGTATGTTGCCTAAGAATGTTGTCATGAACTCTGGAAATGTACCTGCTATGCAAGACTTTGTAAAACATTTGTTAGATTCCCAAAAGCAGGTATCGTCACATTTGCATCAGGACAAACTGAATATGAAAAAGTATGCTAACAGACATCAACAACCACAGCCAGACTACAAAGTTGGAGATCAAGTTTGGCTCTCCACTCAAATCTTGCAATTACAGATACCGCGCAAATTAAGACCCAGATTTGTGGGTTCCTTTCCTATTGTACTAATCATTAATCCTGTAGCTGTTAAGTTACAATTCCCAGAAGACTTGCCCGTTGATCCAGTGTTTCATGTGTCCCTGTTGAAGCCTTATTGTGCCCAGACTGGTCATGCTTCCTGTGGGAAAGCAGGATCTGCCTTCATGGTTACCCCCCACGTGCTGCTGGTGTTGTTCTGTTTTATGACTAGTCTGACTGGTATCCTGCTAATTAGGACCCCAGTCACTGTGATCCCAGTCACTGTGCTTTCTCCCTAAATTTGACAGTGGTAAGTACCTTGGTACCTTCCCAATTGGCTACTGGTGTACCCATGTAATTCCAGTATATAGTACTACGGGACCCAGGGCATAGGTATACCAGGGTCTCCCATGGCTGGAGCATTTACCCTGCCACCCATGAGACACCACTTAAACTGTGACTACAGGCCTGACATTGCAGCTGTCTAAGTTGGTGCTAGCACCACTTATGACAGAGATACATTTCCATTATATCTGGGGTCACTGTACTTAAAACCTATAAGTCACACCTAAAGCAGGCCTTTCAATCCTGAAGGCAGGGTGCTACATTATAAGTGTGAGGGTACTAGCTGTAGCTTTTCAGCAAATATCAAAAAATTTGAAAGATTCCTCTAAATTGTTTTATTTAGCTTGGTGGTACGCTGTGTGTTACAACTACCGCCTAGATACAGCATTCGTTCATGCTATCTCGCTTGCTACAAAACGATTACACCTTTGGTGCCCCCTCACACAATTTCTAAATGATACCGTGAAGAAATCTTTTTCACTTGCTCCCTCACTACAAAAAGTTACCAAGCCTCCTTTACTTCCTATTGTTTGTATATAACCCTGCTTAACTTATCATTTCCCATAATATCTTTAAACTATGTATTGTTGACATGTATTGTTATTTGCGATTCTTGTGAACCTTTGACCGTATTCATATCATTTTCTATCTTATCTTTTTATTATTGCAGCGATTATTGTATATCATCATTCTTTATTACTCTTTCTTGTATTTATGCAATGATAAATGATTGTCAATACAAAGTATTGTTTTTATGATCATATTAACCCTTTCAATAAAACCTTTCTGGAACTTAAAAATAAGTGTGAGGGTACCCTGCATGAGAAGGGCACCCCCTACAAAACCTGGAGTTGATTCTCCATCCTTTTGTGAGAGCGGTCAGCCATTTTGATACATATAGTGACCATGCGTCATTAAGTAATGGCTAACTATATATTGGTTGTGCCAAACCTGGGCATGTTTTGTATCAATCATGTTGGAATGATACCGTTACCGGTGTTGGAGGTATGATTCCATGCACTAAGGTACTCCAGGATGCCCCCAGTACTCCCGGTTCCAGCCTTACAGGGTCTACCTGCAAGCTAGAGCTGCTGCCGACCCTAGACTAGAGCGGAGCTGAGCTTGAGCATAGAAAGGCAAACAAATAGGTGTGCTGTCACAGAGAGGTGTGACCACCTCACAGACAGGACTTAGTTTATTGGGCTGGAGTGGGGGCGCTTGCCAGCACCACCAGGATGCTTTGAAGGGCACATTTAGTGCCCTCCTTGCATACTGCAGTTTGAGCCAGTTCAGGGAGCCCGTGGCTCCCGCCCTGGTGTGGAACTGGACAAAGGACATGAGAGTATCCTCCCCTCTGTCCATCTCCTCCTCTTGGAGGGACACTTGAATCGTTCCAACCCCTTTCCTAGGGCACTTAAGGGCTTACGTGTGGGTGGCTCTTCAGATTTGTCGTGGGACAAGATTAAAACCCGAAACCACTTCAACTTCGACCTTCTGGGCACCTGGACTTCACCTGGAACCGAGATTGCACCAATGAAGACCCCTGCTGCTCTTCTTCATCATCTGTGCTTGTGCTTCTTCCAGGTTCCTCTCCAGGCCTCTGCACGTCAGAGACACCCAAAGGAATCTCCTTTGGTGTGAAGGAGTCACTCCCCTGCATCTGCAGGCACCACAACAAAGCTGACCGGTCTGCTGCTACTGACGTCCCACGGACTTTGAAAGACTCAGCAACACAAGGGTGGTTCTTCAACTCCCTCAAGGCCTGACCTGTCCTCTCAGAAAATTTGAGGCCAGTATCCCTCGCCAGAACCGCTGGAACAGAACCCCTGTGCACTTCGTCGACTTGACGTTGCCAAGGCTTGTTGGCTCAGTACTCCAGAGATCTTTGGGCTAGAAGAAGCTGCTACCTCCAGCATCTCTTCCTGCTAAACCTTTCATCCTCACCACATCCTCTGCAACTAGGGCCTGCATCTTTGGTGAGCTGCTTGAGGTCCTCTTGTGACTCCCGTGCCTTTGGCCTGTGAGTCCTCTTGACGGTCTTCTTTGGCTTCAGTGGGCTCCCCTGCTTGCTGGGGGCCTGCTCTGACTCTCCTGCAATTGGTAAGTCCCTTGGACCGTGCTGGTCATAACGCTGCTCCTTTATCATATACCACATCTGTTGCTGCTGCCAAGGATTGTTGGTGCTCCCGCTGGACACTACCCACTGGTTCTCGACTTACGACGTGGGACAACTCGGGAATGGCTTCTGGTCTTCCACAGCGTCGCCGGGTCCTCACAGCTGCAGCGACAAGGTCACCGCCATCACTCCTGCATCTTCCGTCATCGGTGGCCAGTGCTCTTCCGTGCCTCCAGGTCTCCTCCGAGTGGCATAGACTCTGTCCCCTCTGCTTGAAGGCACTTTTCTTCAAGAATCCACCCTTGGATTCCACCGGACAGTTTCACCTTCTTTGCAAGCTGCATCTTTCCTGAAGTCCTCCATTGTGGTCTACGGTGGTTTCCAACCTCAATTCGCACCTATGCACCCAGCTACCTTGATGTAGGTATCCTGGTTCCTGGGGTATCCATGGGAGTGGCGACTCTCCAACTTTCTGCCTTCCACCGGGTTTCTTCAGGGTCCACTGGGAAGGGTCCTTCTTCTTGAAAACTGTAACCGCGACTTTCCCATTGACTTGCATTGAGTACGCGGCTGTGTTTCCACTCTGCACACAGCCTCCGTGTGGTTCCCGGGTAATTACCTCGGGTGGTTCCTTGTGTCCTCAGCTCTTTTAAGTCTCCTGGTCCAAGTCCTAACTTCGGCCGCAGTTTGCATTCCACTTCTTCAGTATATGGTTTGGTTTCCCCCTGGAAACCACTGTGTATTTGTGCTTGCTTACTTGTTTACAATTCAAGTATTCTGTGTATTGTGTTGATGTCTCCGGGTAGGAGATATACCAATGTGTTAGTTAGTGTGTATAATAAATAGACCTATTTTTACAACTACACTGTGTGGTTCTTTTTCGTTTAACCTCCACTATATGATTGGTTCTGGTAAAACAAGCTGCTTAACACTCCATCTGGACTAACCCTGAAGGATGCTCTCCACAGCTACCACTTAGAGTCCTTTCTATAGTTGTCTAAGACTACTAAAATTAGTGCAAGGTGCTTCACTTAAATAAGTGTGCACCATATAGTAAGCCAGCCTCCTCCCCTCCCCTCCCCCTCCCCCTCCCGCACCTATTACATTGGATGGTGTGTTTGAGGTTCAGAGAACCTTAGATTCTAAACGTAAAAATGGACACTTATTTTACTTGATTGACTGGCATGGTTATGGTTCTGTGGAGCAGTCTTGGGAACCAGCCAGCAATGTTCATGCCCGCAGCTGGTTCATTCCGTCCATGCTCGCCACCAGACAAACCACAACCTATAGTTTGTTCCTTGCGAGGGGGAAACTCTCACACCCCCTCATGCTCCCTCTGTGTAGTGGGCATGGCACAAAGGGCTCATGTTATGCTACCGCTGTGGCACCTTATGGTGTGCTATGATTTCATGCCCGAGCATCCCCTCTCCCCTGATTCCATTTTCCCCGAGCTTGCAAGCATTCCTGGAAAACATGAACCAATGGCTTGGCTTGCTACCATTCTTGCTGGGGTATTGGAGTGTATTCCCTTGTGAACATTTAGACAAAATGAAACATTTGTTTCCTGTTAAGAGATTCCATCTGTTAGCTTCCACCTGCTCTTCCTGTAAGGTTAATCCAGTATACTAACACGTGTCTCCTTCAGGAGTCTTAGAGAACCTTCCCGATTGACATGTGCCCCACACGTGCCACATGTGACCGTGTTTTATCCATTGGACCCTGAGCCATTGTATAAACCACACCCAAACCCAAGCCCCTTGCCTGGGCTACACTCTTAGCGGAACAAGCTTCCTGAGTTTGGGCAAGGACTAGAAACTTGGCTCTATGTTTCCCTGATAAACAGTGGCACTTAGAGAACTTTCCTCCGAGCACTAGATTCATGTATTTATCCTGTACTAAGAGTTATATTTTGAGTTTATTCCTGGGAAGTGTCAATTAACTCCAATCTATGTTTTGAGTATTTGCTTGAAGTGGCAGTAACTCCAATCGGTATTTCAAGTTATTCCTTGGGAGTGTATTGCTCCAATCAATGGTTCCGGTTATTCTGTTTCCTTGCTGCGTTTCTGAAAGAGACTGTAAGTGTATGTCACGGATGTTATTGCCAATCCGTTGTTTAAGAGACCTGTAGTATATTAATGGTAATTGCCTCTTATTATTATTTCTACTGACTGTATTGTATTGTAATTGTATTTATATAGAGCTTACTACCTCCGACGAGGCGTTGAAGCGCTTTTCGGTGAGTAGCATGCTACTCTGGACCCAAAAAGGATCAGTGGTGGATTAGTATAGTCAAATTTGAGTTAATTTAAGAGGTGGGCATGTGAGTCTGTTAGTTTGATTGAAAAGGATAACGAGGGGTGTGGGGGGGTAGAACAGGGGAAAGTCCAGAAAGATTTTATTGGGAGATCATAGTAGTAAAATTAGTTTTGGGAGAGTCAAAGGAGGGATAGGTGAGGGAAGAATTTAGATGGGTTGTTTGGGAACTCACAGTATTAAAATGAGGTTTGGGGTGATGCAAGGAGGGATAATGAGGTAGGAGTCTAGAAAGGATTACTTTGGAGATCATAGTAATAGAATGAGGATTTGTATGTAGTGTAGTGTGCACTGCCTTAGGACTGAAAGGCCTGCTGTACGGGTGCATTACCTACACTGCATGCAGTGTCTGCACGCATGGTACACAGGGGGTGTGCCATGTCATGTATTCACTTTTCTCTGCACCGTTGCATGCAGCCTGCAATGGCAGATTGCATGATGGTGCGAAGGGGTGCATTGCGTCTTCGCAAATTCAGAGGTCACGGACCCGTGCATATTTACCTAGCTAACTCAGAGGGCCTCCAGTTAATGCTGTACCCCACAATTGCTGACTGGAACCAGCACAGCAAGTCTCTATTTTCTTATTTTGTCCCTACCCCACTTCCTCACTTGAAACGCGCCTCGTTTAGGGAGAAGCTATTCCTTGAACGGTTCAGGCCCTGCAGAGAAAGGAGGTCCAGCATCAGTTCCAGTATCTTCTCCGTGGCTGGAACCAGGGGAGTGCATGACATTATTAATTAGTCAAAGTGATGTACAGATGTAATTAAAAGTAGTTCATTACTATTTTAAATATGAACGTAATTTATTTTAATTCATATAAGGTTATTAAAATATGGGGCACTAGGGGGGCGAGCAAACAAGATGACCGCACAGCTGTGAGGCTCCCGCGGCCCCGGCTCATAATCCGGCAAAATCCTGCCCGTACACCCATGACAGAGTCTGGCAAAATATTTAAATGATCAGATAAGTGGCAACTCTGTGTGCAGCAGCCGTTGCGGGGTCATAATTCCCTGCCGGAGGCAAAGAAAACCAAAAGCTCTGTCGGAGGCCTAGCGACATTACTGCAGCCCATTAAGACGCAACAGAGTCCTGGAGAGGAGGCCTCACCCCGGGGCTATCAAGTGGAAGGGGCAGCGGCGAGGCTGCCGAAGCTACCGTGACCCATGCCAGGGGAGGGACAAGCAGCGGTACGGATATAAACAGACTCGGGATCCCTCAGAGGCCAGTGAAAGGGACGGAACGGGTGCCAGCCGCTGCGGGAGAGTATCACGATCAGCACGGAAGCACTCTGAGATGCGGCGAAGGAGTACCCACGGCACACAAGAGAGGGCCCGGAGCCAAGGAATGAGCGGCATATGCTCAGTACAGGTGAGGAGCTACACGGAGGAGCGAGGTGCGCACGTGAAGCGCCCCCCCCGGGAGAGTTGCAACAACGCTGCAGGGCACCCTCCCCAGCACTAGACGGGTCGCGGACCAGGCGGCGGGAGGTCTCCCTCCATCCTGCCGTGCTGATCACAGATTTGGGCCGTAGCAAGGAGTGAGACAATAGAGCCGTTCGTGGCATTCACGGCCGGGGGTTTATGTCAAAGCAGTAGCACAGCAGATTGAGCAGCAGATGTGCGAAGAGAGGGGAACCTGTGCACAGTATCCTATGGCAGCTTAAGGCAGGACCTAAAGGCTTTGAACTGACTGATACCGCTCAGGGGGTGTGTGGAGGATCCCAACCCCAAATAAACCTCTGTAAAGCAAACATGGGCAGTGGACCATTAACAGCGCAGAGCTGTAGCACAAAACCTCTAAGTTGTGTGGAAGGGGCACCCTGCTGATTAGAGGCATAAGGCAGCGACAAGGAAGACGAGCCCCCGTGGTGACTGATAAAGACCCCCTTCCCTCCTGGCCCCGGGGGTGGAGGGAAATCGGGGGATACAGCGCAGAGCAAAAAAACCCCACCCCCCTGAGACCGGAGTAACTGAGAGAAAGGCGAGAATGGGAAGATCGTAGGGCAAACAATCTAGGCTGTCCTTCGAACCCAGAGCGGCAAGGTCCCAATCAAGGGCAACGGAGCAAGAGATGGCGGAAGGACCCCCAGTCAACCAAGATCCTGCTGATGGCGACATGAAGACCCTTCTGCGGAAAGCATGATAGCAGGCTGCAGGAAGCAGAGCACAGAATCTCCGAATTAGAGGACATGTCGGATGGAAGAAAGAGCCAACTATTGCAAACGGAGTGCCTCTTAAACGTTATTGCAGCCAAAAATGAACATTTGGGAGCGCGATATTGGCGCAATAAGGTGCGTATTATGGGAGTACCGGAAAACACCAATTCGGGGCGAATGGAAGACTATGTAGAACATACGTTGAAAACGCTGTTTGGAGTAGATGCCCTCTCCGCACAGTTAGTGGTAGTAAGAGCACATCGCTCGCTGGAACCTCGACCTCCTCCGGGGAAACCCCTGCAGCCGATAATTATATTACTGGGAGCGGTAAGTGGTCCTCTGCCTGTCCAGAGAGAAGAAGTAGCTTGAATTTGAGGGGAATAACATACCATTTTACCCCGATTTCACAGTGACAGTGCAAGAGGCCAGGAAGAAGTTCATACCAGTAAAAAAGAAACTGCGGCAGGCCCAAATAGATTATACTATGTTGTATCCGGCGCAATTTAGGAATACGCACCAAGGAAAGCAATTCTTCTGCACCAATCCACTGCAGGTGGAGGACTGCCTAAAACGTGCTAACAGAGCTTCAAATGGCGGAGACTCAAAAACATAGCCGAGACGAGCGTCGTCCCTATTATCGGAAAAAGGATCAAACTGGCCTCTATCAGGGGGGGCATATTGCACCCGGGGCGATCCTGCAATCACAGAGAACCACAGAGCAATTTCTAGTAAGAAACTGGGCAATGACAAACTTCACTGAAGAGCTGAAAGCCAGACCATACGGTGGTAAAAGGACACTGATGATATTACACCCGCCTCCCCTCCTTTCTGCAAATGGCAGGGGGTTAGGGGCAGCGTCCCCCTATAAATAACCACCCCGGAAGGAGATCCCTGCTGGGTATTTGTGAGCAACCCCTCATACTTCGCTGTTTCTGAGTCTCACTAGTCTCTTTTCCCTTCTCTCCCTTCTTCTCCTGTGCCCTTTTCGGTTTCCTTTCTCTCCTTATCCTTTAA
This sequence comes from Triturus cristatus, assembly GCF_964204655.1. Taxonomy (NCBI): domain Eukaryota; kingdom Metazoa; phylum Chordata; class Amphibia; order Caudata; family Salamandridae; genus Triturus; species Triturus cristatus. Next base: position 853,337,403 of record NC_140582.1, read on the forward strand.
CCCTCTTCTCCCCCTCCTTTTTATTTCTCTTTCTTGTCTTCAGAGGTAGCTCACCCTTGAGATATTAGTTTTCGTTTTCAAATCTGTTTAGCTCTTTGGCCTCTATACAAACTTTGTACAGTGGGGCATAAGGAGCTTTATTCAGGCACAGGGGCAGGTGTAATACAGGGCTGCGATGACCTCACGACGCCAGCTCGAGTCACTGGCCCTGCAACTGAGACAATATGTTGAATAGAGGCATTCGTTTTTGGGGTGGGGGTTTCTATGTCTTTGACAAGTTGGGGTTGTCGTTGTGGGAGGGGGTTAGTGGGGCAATGCATATTATCAATTGTATGGTATATAACCTAACACGGATGCTATTAGGCATCAGATATACTACGGTCTCCGGGGCCGAAGGTCTTTAACCGCGAGGAGCAATATATTCTCTCCCTCACTTTCAATGATGTAACAACAGGGTAATACAGGACTAAATCTCCTAACCTCGAATGTCCGCGGATTGGGGAACCGGCGAAAATGTAGGCAAGTCCAACCCTATTTGGACAGGCATAATATCCATGTAGCCTTGTTGCAGGAAACGCACATCGCTCCCCGTACAGACCGCACGACTGGCAGCGCATAGATGCTTCACCATGTACTTTACTTATACTAGAGGTACGGCGATACTGATAAAGAAGGGTACACAATATGTGGCAATGGGGGCGATGCAGGATATGCAGGGCCGTTACAGCACTATGTGGGGTAGGATAGCGACATACTCTGTCACACTGGTGTGCTGTTATGGTCCAAATATAGATGACCCAGCATTTTACAATGTCCTCTGGGGGAAGATATTGGAGGTAGGATCCACATATGTGTTATAGGGAGGAGACCTAAATACGACTCTGGAACCTCACAAAGACAGATCAAGTCCCCAACCACATCATTACACAGTCACACAGAGGCAGGTGCAACAGATACTCCCAGATCACAATCTCAAAGATGCTTGGAGACACTCAGATCCACAATAAAATATCATCAACGTATTGCACTAAGGTAAAGACCTTGGGAAAGACTAAAGTATACAAACCTTTCTTTAAATCTTGGAAGCAGATTGACAAGGATTATGTAAAACCTTGAGAGAGACTTTGCCACTAAAGTTGAGATCTGCCGAATGAGAAGGCAATGATGAACTCCCTTCATGTATGGAGATGGAGAAGGAGGCAGAACAAAGATCCACCAGAGTAAACCATTGGGTATGTGTAGGGATGTAAGAAAGGATGATAGCAGGGTTGGGAACCACAGGGAAGCTAGGGATACTTACATTATTGAAAGCACAGAGATCTTGGACAAATCTGTATACATTGGTCTTTCCAGCCTTTTGATAGGAAGAATTAGGATTGTACACCTGCTAACAATCACTACTAAAAATCCCTGCTTTTGAGGTCTGCAATGAGAGGAATTATGCCAGTCTCAGCTTCAGATTTAGGGATATTGAGGGATCCGAGGCAGTTTCCTTTGTGGGTTGATCATGAGTTTCACAGGTGACTTTGAAGAAATAAATCCTACATCATTGGCTCGATGGGACCAAAATTTGGTAGGCCCCCGGGAAAGTAAATTGGTTAGGTCTGAAGTCAATTCAGTATTAATTTCAACACGTTTACAATTCATGTTTTCACAGAACAGTGGCAACCTCATTGTCACAGTGATGGGGTATACTGAGGTGGACTCCATCGGGTGTATAGAACACAGTGCAATTAAGCTGACCGAATAGATTGGCTGGTGAGGTAGGACTTAGTAAAAAAGCATGCTCATCAGTAAAAGTGCCAATGATGATGGAAACGAGATAAGAAATGTGGTGGGGAATATGCTAGTTTGAAATGCTGACTGCTTTTATAGACTAGTCAGAGAGGTAATGAATATAATTCAGAGGTTTTCAAATCTGAAAGGCTGGCACCAGTGCCAATAAGGCAAGTGGTGTGTTTAACATGTATCATGCAATATGCATAGGACACAGTTGTAAGCTCTCAGGCTGTACTAAAATTCTGGGTGAGCGCTCTGTATAATTAGGTTGAATTCAGATGGTTAAGAAGGACCAGGTGCATTTGAAAAAGAGTCAGGTCAATCTCTTTACCACTGTCACAGTTGACCACAGAGAAGGCAACACCATCCCACACCCAAAACATCTCTTCCTCCGCTCGCTTTTCCTCATCCCTGTCCTTCCTCAGTTCCCTTCTTTGTTCCCCTCAAGCAGGGGCTCCTCGTCCTCACCCTTTCACACTCTGCTTCAAGTTTTATAATTCAAAGACTTTTCTTTAGATTTAACATTCTCATTCTTTCCTGCAAAACTAAACAGTGGGTGGCAACAGTCACTAACTTCATAGTTTGCCATCCAATACATTTTGTCATCAGGATACTTCTCACATCCACCAACAATCACTGCACAAACGAGGCCAACAATTTCCTAAGCCATCTCAGTCGGATAGGCAATGCACAAGTAAATTCCAAACACATTCTTAAGCTTAAGTAATTAATGTGCAGGTAACTCACCCTAATTCTGTTTGCAGTTTGACTCATGGCCCAATCAACAACAGCATTCATCAATGTATCCTTTGCAGTGTTTAGGGTACCAACATTCCCAGGGTCCTGCCTCCATCATGCCAACTTTTTCAACAGTCAATCTCTCACTTCATTTGGTATCACTACTGGCAGCAGTTGATTCATGACAGCACAGTTCGATCTGTGCGATTCGCTTATTTCTCTTAATGCTTTGTTCACGTATTTAGTTTTCTTGTCAAGTCACTTGTCTTTGCATATAGAGGTTACGCACTTCTTTTATCTGGCTTGATGGCCATGAACCCAGCATACTTTTATAAACACGTACTGCGATGCTTACGCCTTTTGCTGGGGCTTTGCCAGGAACTTAGCATAGACTCATGCGCATTTCTCATTTATTTCTGTGAATATTTTCTCTACGCCTCTAATATTACTTGACACGTTACCTGGCCTCTCCACTATAGGCTAACATACTCATTTGTATCTGGCTATACCGAATTATTGATGCCTCACGCCCTTCTTATTCGTAGACTTTACTTAGTCTAAATATTTTACTTTTAACAGGTACTATTTCATTATTGTGAACTGAATCTTAGGAGACAAACTACCCATTTTTCTCCGCCTACCTGGTTACGTTCTGAATTTGCTTTTGGGAGGTCAGTATACTTCTCTATTAGCACATTGAGCCTTTTAGCCTTACTTTACTATATACTTATTCGTTAATTGATGACACGTTACCCTTTAGGTTCCCCTAGAACTCGCCTTCAGTCAAGTTACTCACAGAGCGGACTTTACGCGATTCATCAAAGTTACAACATCATACATAGCACTTTGGTAAGCATTACCTACTCGACTAGCTGCTCATCTTGGTGGGATCGCACTGGCCACCACTTTTCACTATTTTGTACACTTATTTCGTGGATCTCTTTTAATGATGCTTGGCTTTCTTAAAAACTTTTTCTTTTGTCTAAATCCTATCTAATTACTTATCTTAGCAAACACTTTCTTCCTTAAAAACTTCACCACCCTCTTTCCTTCTTAGCCCTCTTTCCCTTCTCAACTCTCATTTTGGAGATTTTCTCAGTATTTCACTGCTTTCATTTTCCTTATCACCACTTTCTGGTTCTTGGTTGGTATTTGCCTCCTTACTTCATGTGAATTAAAAGGGTTTTTTATTATATAACATTACAACCCTGAAGAAGCCCATGCTTGGGCGAAACGCGTTGGCTGTACTGAACCTTACCGACATCTTGAATAAAAGATCACTTTAGAAAGACAAGCAACGTCTTGGATTCACTCTTTTCCTTATACTCATTTGTTTTGTACTTCATCTATACGTTTCACTGTATATTGCCTCTCATACCCAGTGTTAAATTTCTTTAATTCATGGTCATATAGCAGCTGGCCATTTGACGTGGGAAATATTTCAATATACTCATGTGACATGTCTAGGCGGTGCAGTTGTCTGTAACCTGGCTGCTAGTTCTTCTATATCAAACCAATTCCTAAGGTTTGCTGCACGCCAGACGCACTTATACTCTCCAGATAATTATGAGTTTTGATGATGACAGGGAGGAACTGGCTAAGGACCTCTTTAAACAGAACAGTGAAATTAAAATAGCAGCCCCTAATATTGGCAACCAAAAGGAAGGTCTCAAAGTTAAATTTCAGAAGTTGGAAAGACTCAAAAAAAGTGAGCTCTCCAAATGGTGGGATGCAGTTACCCTTAAAAGGTACCTGGAGAATAAGAAAGTACCCCGGGCCTTAGGATTCTCACGGTTCCCAGCTTCGATGACCTTGACCCTGACCTGCTCTCGGAATGGGAGGATAACTTGCACAATTCATCGTTCAATATGATGAAAATATTGATAGCACATGCGGACAGAAAATGTGCCAAACTTCAGATAGAAATAAATGCATTGGAGGAAGAGATAAAGCAACTGAATCTAGTTGAGGCTAGTGCCAAAATCTATGCAATACTAAAGGAACAAATCACCCACCAATCTGATGTGAAAACTAGGAAACTTCATAAAATAGTACGGGATGACCGTGACTATGAAAATGGCCGCATTTTTACTTTCGGCACAAGATTTGATAATATACAGGGAGTATGTCCAGCATCCGCATCAGTTCAGGAGCATCATCTACTGATGATACTGGTAAGGAAGGAGGGCCAGAAGGTGTAGCTCAGGGAGCTGGCCCGTCGACTTTTTTAGACGAGGTACTGCGTTACAGGATTGGAAACAGAAAGCAAAAAGAAAAATCAGGAGAGGGGGGAGGCGGAAAAATGCCAGAAAAGGACAGGGTACTCACACGCTACCAAAAGAGCCAAATGAGAAAACGCTAGTAGACACATCTTACACTAATGGAACTATTGCTAATGTACCAGCTGCCTTGGATAACTTGGTTGTTAATTTGTCCAATTACTCGTTGTCTCTGCATGAGACTAATGTACTCAATAAAGGACTTGGATACTGCCCTACATCTCAGGGTCTTTTTTCAGACCTGCACATTGATCTGTATAAATTTGTGCGTACTGCGAAACTTAAGTGCCATTTTTCTGTCAATAATTTTGAATAGCAGACAGTTAATTCACCTCTAGCAAGAACTGATATTACTGTTTCGCATGTTAATAATGTTGCCAAACTACTTTCCATTGATGAAGACAATGATTCTACTTTTAGCAGGGTGTTGGCGGACCTGAACATTACACAAGACTACTCATGTGACAGTGGCCTACATACTCGGAGTAAATTCACACCGCAGGGCACACACCTCAACAGCATAGAGGTTTTTCATGATTTAGTATCCAGGGATCTTTATTGCCTAGAAAACAAACTACAGACATATCCCAACAAATACACCAAAGACAACTTGACATGGGAGGAAAAAAGAGCTTTGCACAACCTTAGCACCAACGACACTATTGTCATCAGGGAAGCAGACAAAGGGGGCAATGTGGTGGTAATGAATAGAGAAGACTATGAGGGAGAGGTACTTAGACAACTTAACAACACTGCACACTATACCAAACTCGCCACTAACCCATGCCCTTTAGCCACCTCCTTCATCAATGGTCAACTACATCATTGGAAGGAGGTAGGACTTTTGTCAGATACAGAGCTTAATTTACTCTTAATACAAAATCCCAGACATCCTTGCATCTACCTTGTACCCAAGATACACAAAAAACATCCCTTTCCTCCAGGACGCCTGATTATATCAGGCATAGGCTCCATGACTGAAGCCATGTCTAACTTTGTAGATACCTTTCTACAGCCCCTAGTCATCAACCTACCTTCTTACATCAGGGATAGTACAGACATTCTGAACAAATTGCAAGACCTTGAGTGGGAAGAGGGTATGTGGTTTGCAACACTTGACGTGGTATCCTTGTATACCTGTATTAAAAAAGACTTCGGCAAAATTGCTACTGATTTCTTCCTTAGCAAGAGAAATGCGAGCCTCCTTGAACACAACAACATGCTCCAGACAATGATTGATCTGATTCTGGACAACAACTTCTTCCTGTTTAATAAAACTTGGTGCAAACAGGAGCAGGGTACTGCGATGGGTTCTAAATTCGCACCGTCGTACGCCAACCTCTTCATGGGGTGGGTAGAACATACCCATGCATGGTCATGTGCGGCCTCAGAATGGACTGGACATATCCAGTTCTGGGGCCGCTACATTGACGACATCATTATCATTTGGACAGGAAACAGACAAGAACTGACCAACTAATTTAACTTTCTGAACCTGAATACACTAGTTACCTTCACCATTGAAATGTCACCTACATCCATACACTTCCTTGACCTGGAACTATATGTACGGGACAACAAGATACACAGCACACTGTTCAGAAAAGATACGGCAGTGAATAGTATTTTACACTACAGCAGTTCCCATCCTACATCCACCAAAAAAGCCATCCCGTACGGAGAGATGGTGCGCATTCGTAGGAACTGTAGTGAGGTGGACAACTTTGAGTCTCTTACTACTCTCACAATGGACAGACTACACAGGAGGGGCTATGAAGATGAAATCCTTCTTACAGCTAGGAACAGGGCTAGGAAACTGAAGAGAGCAGATATCCTGAAGCAAAACAGGAACACCACAACAACAGGCAAAGAGAGATTCTCATTCATCATGACACATTCTAGGCTTAATCACAAGGTATTCAAAATTTTGAACAAACATTGGCCACTTCTTAAAGGTGCCCCTGGAATAAATAACATCATCTCACAGAAACCCTCAATGACCTTCAGGAGAAGTAGAACTCTCAGGGACAGCTTGTGCCCTAGCTATACATTCTCTACAACACCACAACTACAGAGCTGGTTGACTAAACCACTGGGATTCTATACCTGTACCACTTGTAACATTTGCCATCTTGGTCGCAACAGAACCACTACCTTCAGATTTAACACAGGCACAACGCACAGGATACGGCATTTCATCAACTGTCTAACTAGCTTTGTTGTATACATACTGATCTGTGGCTGTAACAAAATCTATGTGGGTAGCACAGTGAGGCAACTTAAAACCCGCATTCAGGAACACCGTAGAGCAATTATGAATGGTGACACCACGTATGCCTTAGTCTCACACGAATGCAGGGAAGTTGTAGACAGAACCAAATTTCAATTTCATGGCATTGATCTGGCACGGCCCAACAAAAGGGGGGGAAACCGAGAACTGTCCCTCAGGCAATTGGAAGCCAGATGGATTTGTACTCTGAGATCTTCTACCTTGGGACTTAATAGCGACAATGAGATGCACTATTTTTTGTAACACTCTTCATTTGACACATTTCTTCAAAATTTACTGTGTCATGATTATGCAATTGAAACCTACCTTTGTATTAATGCGATGCTATATGTATTTGAGTAGCGTATTCGTTAGGCCATAGAGAAATGCATTATCTCTCATAGATGCTCTTTAGTGACCTTATCGCTGTTTTCACCACTCTAACGGATATATATACCCGGCTGTTCAAATATGCTATTCTCTAAATCCATAGATTCTAGCAATGCTAATACTATTCTGTGCAGCCCTACACCTTCTAAATAGTCTGCGTACATCGCCTATTATACACAATGGATGTCACCAATCGTTTCATGCATTTTGCTGATTTATCTTAACAATGCTCACTTAGGTACTATTCCTGTTTTTATCATTATTTTGTTAATTTGTCTCTCTGGCCTGAATGACTTGTTTTGTTACTTTACTGTCTTATTTTTCTTCATTGTCCAGAATATCTTCTAACTAAAAACGTACCAGAATATGAACTACGCTTTTTCTTCCTTTACATATTCGAAGTAGCTCTTTCTTTATTTTGTACTCCTTATACAATGATTGACTACTCATATGTTGTGCTCACGTTCAAATTTAAAACTGTCCTGTTGATATGTTTTGCTGTATATGTGCATATTTTACATACTGTTAAACCATTGCATGGTCAAATAATACTCAATTTATGTTTCACATGACCTTTTTTCCATCACTGACTGATATGTATTTTTTCTGCACTTAACCTTATTCTTTATTCAAACCTACCCCTACAATGAAACTCGGGCTCATTGTTTTTCACTATTTTTTCTTACTCTTTCCTTACTTACTTCTGTCTTCTTCACTACTCTTAAACATGGTAAACAGACTCGTAAGTTTCATCATTATTCACGTTGTTTCTTGTCCCTTTCTCTTTTTGATTTTTTCGGCACGCGTATTTTGGGACGTACGCTGCTTACGCCTTCCAAGTCATCATGAGACCCACATCACGACCATTACGGCCCTATCGTAGTATAGGCTTTAAAGACAGGTTGCCGTTCTAGTCTCTTCAGAGTTTCCATCAACCTTCACCCGGAACTAGTGTTTCTAGTTTCCTCTTTTGAACACAACCCGGAAGTCTTTTACTTCCATCTACTTTAAATACGGGTTTTGACTCACTGCCCACACACTCATCGGAATAAGGGAGAACCGGCATTTTATCCGCACACGGATCATCACGCTCAAGTAAGGCTCCACGTCTCGGTACTAACGTTTCCTTCAACTGCCTCAGGGGCATTCTGTGGCCTTTGCTGTGATAGTTTGCTGTATTTTTGACCTAATCTTTCACCTTTTTTCTTATACGGTTTGCACTATGACCTAATATTTATTATTTACGTATTACTTGCACCTCACTTTCTTATTTAATCTTCTACGCTCCTTAGACACTGATTTCGGAGCTGGCCCTAGGGTCGTTTATATTTTATACGTGCTCCAATTGACTTTTAAATGCATTTTAATTTCCTGGCGCATACTTGGCTCCCTGATATTATTTTAGTAGTCTTTTTTACCTTTACTTTCAATACATGGGGCTCTGTCGCGAACCCGGCTTACAGTTACAGCGCGCACTGCGATGCCTTTACACTGGTTGGCTGTGGCTCTGCCAGTTACTCAGCATAGATTTCATGCGCTTTTTTACCGATTCGCTTATTTCTCTTAATGCTTTGTTCACGTATTTAGTTTTCTTGTCACGTCACTTGTCTTTGCATTTAGAGGTTACGCACTTATTTTACCTGGCTTGATGGCCATGAACCCAGCATACTTTTATAAACACGTACTTTTGCTGGGGCTTTGCCAGGAACTTAGCATAGACTCATGCGCATTTCTCATTTATTTCTGTGAATATTTTCTCTACACCTCTAATATTACTTGACACGTTACCTGGCCTCTCCACTATAGGCTAACATACTCATTTGTATCTGGCTATACCGAATTACTTATTCGTAGACTTTACTTAGTCTAAATATTTTACTTTTAACAGGTACTATTTCATTATTGTGAACTGAATCTCAGGAGACAAACTGAATTTGCTTTTGGGAGGTCAGTATACTTCTCTACTAGCACATTGAGCCTTTTAGCCTTACTTTACTATATACTTATTCGTTAATTGATGACACGTTACCCCTTAGGTTCTCCTAGAACTCGCCTTCAGTCAAGTTACTCACAGAGCAGACTTTACGCGATTCATCAAAGTTACAACATCATACATAACACTTTGGTAAGCATTACCTACTCGACTAGCTGCTCATCTTAGTGGGATCGCACTGGCCACCACTTTTCACTATTTCGTACACTTATTTCGTGGATCTCTTTTAATGATGCTTGGCTTTCTTAAAAACTTTTTCTTTTTCTTTTGTCTAAATCCTATCTAATTACTTATTATAGCAAACACTTTCTTCCTTAAAAACTTCACCACCCTCTTTCCTTCTTAGCCCGCTTTCCCTTCTCAACTCTCATTTTGGAGATTTTCTCAGTATTTTACTGCTTTCATTTTCCTTATCACCACTTTCTGGTTCTTGGTTGGTATTTGCCTCCTTACTTCATGTGAATTAAAAGGGTTTTTTATTATACAACATTACAGCCCTGAAGAAGCCCATGCTTGGGCGAAACGCATTGGCTGTACTGAACCTTACCGACATCTTGAATAAAAGATCACTTTAGAAAGACAAGCAACGTCGTGGATTCACTCTTTTCCTTATACTCATTTGTTTTGTACTTCATCTATACGTTTCACTGTATGTTGCCTCTCATACCCCGTGTTAAATCTCTTCAACTCATGGCCATATAGCAGCTGGCCATTTGAGGTGGGCAATATTTCAATATACTCATGTGACATGTCTAGGCGGTGCAGTGTTCTGTAACCTGGCTGCTAGTTCTTCTATATCAAAGCATTTCAAGGATACCTTGAAATTATTTCTTGAAACAAGGCAGGGTTTTCATTGGGTTTAGGAAATAACCATTATTTGTGTGGTGTAAACCTAGGTTTTGCCCTGACTGTTTTTGCTGGCTGCTAACCAAGGTAAAGTGTATGTGTCCCCGCTCCTTTCGACATGGTGAGAGTGGCAAATGACTAATTGGCATCCTTAATTTACCTATAAGTCCCTAGTATAAGGTACAGAGTGCACGAACGGCCTGTAAGTTAAATGTAACCAGCGGAATGTAGCATCCATTGTGCAACCCACTGCAGTGACAAAGTAAACATGACTGTAGATGTATTCAAAAGCAATTTCTCTTGGATGATTTTAGATCATTGATTTTATCACACACTCATTCACTCATGCAAACTACGAATATCCTCAATGCACTATTGAGACAGAACCCAAAAATCAATTCTAAAGAATTTATGTAAAATTTATGTTTTTCCTACAGTGTTATGGTGGGAAAAAGAGTTACGGAGATTAGAACGATATATAACTGATACCCTCATAACCAGCAGGAACATTTTAAAGGTATGTTTTATCTTACCACAAGGGGAGACAATATGAGGAAGTTTTAATTAATAGGAACCTCACCTATCCCACCTAAAGTAATGGAGGGGGTTAAAAATACTGAGGAATACACAAAGGACTAACATCAGTACTCCATGAAGGGAACACCAGGTCAAGATTAATAATAAAAAACATGTACAGGGGAGGTGGGAGGATGCTGAACCCCCGCTATTTATAGATTTGGTATATCCTTTACGTTTGATAAAGAATTAGGATACTGAGGTCTGAATGGAGATAAAAGGGATAATTGGTTTGAATTTACTAGAGGGTTAGTTATTTTTCACCATTGGGACGGACCCTTTAAACAATTATAATTTAATTGTATGATTTTATGCCTTATGTGTAAGAAATGTTAAGTGACTTCTAGTAATATCGGAGTCACTATTGTGAGAATAGTAGATGTAGAATTTCTTTTTTTTAAATAATATTGTTGTGAAATGTATTATATAATAGATCTGTATATATTTTGTTTTAACGCAGGCATATATTACATTATGTTGTTCTCGAGAGGGATATAAAAATTGTGAGTCCTGAAGAAGGTGGTTTACCAATACTTTGTCCATCGAAAGGCGTCAACGCTTCTTTTTTTGGGTTAAATTCGAGGAACAGTGGAGTCTAGATACACCAGAATTTACAAACTCAGACAATATTGTTTCAATCGAATTAACATGTTGATGATGACAGATGTTTGTCAATCTGTCTCTCGTTTTGCTGGTTGCTGTATTGCTTTTTCATGAATTTGATATCAACTTGTGGATTGTTTTTAACACTTGAATACTATTGTTTTTATGAATCGCGTTTCATATGATTATACTTGTTTTTTAATAAATGCATGCTGGTATTTACATAAATTCTTATAATTGATTGTTGGGTTCTGTCTCAATAGTGCATTGAGGATATTCGTAGTTTGTATGAGTGAATGAGTGTGTGATATAATCAATGATCTAAAATCACCCAAGAGAAATTGCTTTTGAATACATTTATTGTATATGGTACCCTGTCTCTTGGAGTGTGGGGCCACTCTCTCTTCTTTTGAAACATGACTGTAGGGCAGCAGTCCTGCCATGTGCAGCACAACTATACAGGTTTAAGCTGCAAATTCTAACTATCAAAATATCCACTTTTTTTTACAGGCCTCAACACTCCCTTTAAATATTAATGTCTATGTAGGCTTTATTGCCCATAAGCCAGGGTGCATGGTATTTAAAAGGTGGACATGGAAAAGTTCAATGTTAAACATATCCTTACAGTGAAAAAGGCCTAAAAAGCTGTTTTCATTGTAGCAGTTTGGCTGTTCCATAGGAAAGCATTGGGAGAGAATATTAAGTTTAGTATATGTTATTTCCTATATCATGCTCGGCATTGCAATGGCATGAGAACTAAACATCCAACCTCTGTTTGACAAAATGGCTACAGGCATTAATTTCTGGTTGATGCTGCCTCTCTCCCGTATCAGCAGGTCAGCCATTTTTAAAATGGTGACATTGCTTGGATTCCTGTATCAGATGCAAAATGTCCTGTATAAATTACCACACGTGTTGTTCACCAGAACAAACCCCATCCTACTGAGTTTCCTTTGGAACCAGGGATTTCCACAAATCAGCTTATCAACATGTTTTAAATCCACATACGAGGGTGGGATACCAAGCCTCCCAACTACTGATTGTAATTGAAAGGTGGTATGACTCGCAGGGTGATACTTCTGCACCCATACAACACTTGCTTTATGGGGGCAGAGTGCACCCCGCACTTCCCCCCGGCTACTAAGAAGGTGATAAGGGCCTGGAGAGATCTCCGTAGAATGCTGGGTTGGAATAAGCAAAAAGAACAATTGATGGACAGAATGAAAACATTTTACTGCACAATTACTTAAAATCATTTGCAATATATCTTACATCTGTAAAAAGAGCACATAAGTAAACTTCTGTCCAATTGCGGTTGCAAGGAAACACTATTTATATTAAAAACCTTTATATAAGCAGCATTACTAGTTAAAAGAAGAAAATTAATATCAGATTGCATGGCAAAGTGTTTCTTCCGACCAACTTATTGGACAAAAAAAAATCTATAATGGGCCGCCTGATATGGGAATGCCTCTGGATTTATTGTGACAAAGTTCCATGTGTCGTTTGAAACTGTGCTTTAAACAATTAACAGCAAATCTATTTTCTATTTGATGGCTTGCTGCCATTCAAACTCCTCTGGTGTCTCCTGAACTTTCTTTTTCGGCAAGTCTGACGCGCAGCTCAGCCATATATCTCCCAAATTTGGCCAAGTTGATGCGGTGCAGGAGAACAGAACCGAAATTGCTTCTTTACATATCCGAGCTCCTTTGGAAAGCCACATCGGTTTTGGCAGCTTCTGACAACACTGTGACTGGCCGGGGCAACAGCACACCAAATGTAGCAGGGATTCCGTTTTATAGTTGCAAATTCTACACCTGGTTATAAGATCAAGGGATTTCCATCCGGGGTTTAATTCTTTGATTTGAAGGGACACTAGTCTGGGCCACTGAATGTTTTTTAGAGCCTTACTCCTCAATGCTTGTCTCAAGTAGGGCTGTATTTTTTGCTCCATATATGATGTAATCAGCCCAGGGAAACCCCCCGCTATGTTGTTTGTTAAGTCAGTTTTGCGTGACAATCGGTGAATTTGTTTATTGAGTGCATTTTTAATGGCAGAGTAATTCTGATGCAAAAACAACAGTTGATGGACAGAATGCAGAACAATGTCATACATTCACCCCAGTACAGAGATCTTGGCCTAAATCCATAGTTTTTTGCTCACCATGCTGTCCCAGTTTGAACCCAGCCATATGCAAATCAGCCTTGACCCTCGGTCTCATGGGAACAGTCCAGCCCGAACTGCCAAGCCAGGTTCTCCCTGGACTGGAAACAAGCATCCTAGGACCGGTTTCGGGGTTTCGATGATGGATTAAACCCTGATCAGTTGACTGGGGGTGAGTGTTTGATTTGCTGAAATGCTCCGTCCATCATCCCCTTTGGTATCGCTTTGTTCGCCCAAAGTTGGCAGGGTATGCCCAGACGTGGGTTCCTTGCTCACTTTGCCACTGGATTCAAGATAGCCTGGCTGATGAGGGTTTTGAACCCGAAACCGGTCCCAGGATGCTTGTTTCCAGTCCAGGGAAGACATGGTTGGGCAGTTCGGGCTGGACTGTTCCCATGAGGCACAGGGTCAGACTGATTTGCATATGGCCATGTCTGAACTGGGGTGGTGGAGTGAGCTAAAGAATGATGATGGATTAAACCCAGATCAGTTGACTGGGGGTGAGTGTTTGATTTGCTCAAACGCTCCGTCCATCATCCCCTTTGGTATCGCAGAGTAATTTTGATGGACAGAATGCCGAACAATATCAAACGTTCACCCCAGTACAGAGATCTGGGCCTAAATCCATCGTTTATTGCTCCCCCATGCCATTCCAGTTCAAACTCAGCCATATGCGAATCAGCTGTGACCCTGCTCCCTATGGTAACCATCCAGCCTGATCTGCCAGGCCAGGTCCTCCCTGGACATGAAACAAGCATCCAGGGACCAGTTTCGGGGTATCACCCCTCATCAGTCAGGCTAGCTTGCCTCCAGTAGCATGGAGAGAACAGGATCCATGTCTGGGCATACCCTTCCCACCTGGGGTGACAAATGCAAGATGCAATTAGCCAAGGGAGGCCTCCCCCCACTATGTAGTTTGCTAAGTCTGTATTGCGTGACAATTGATGAATTTGTTAATTGAGTGCATTTTTAATGGCAGTGTAATTTTGATGGACAGAATGTCAAACATTCACCCTAGAAAAGACATCTGGGCCTAAATCTATTGATTTGTTACTCCCCATGCCATTCCAGTTTAAACCCAGCCATACGCAAATCAGTCTTGCCTCTTCAACACATGGGAACAGTCCAGTCCAAACTGCCAGGCCAGGTTCCTCCCTGGACTGGAAACAAGCATCCTGGAACCGGTTTTGGGGTATCACCCCAGGAACTGTACTAGTCCTAAGAGGAATAGCTTCTGGGTATCTGGTGGCATGGTCCACCAACACCAGTATATAACTGTTCGCAGAGGCTGTTGGAGGGTTTAGGGGACCAACAATCTCCATCCCTACCCTTTCAAAGGGAATCCCAACCACTGGTAGAGGGACTAAGGGGGGTTTTGTAGTGGCATCTGACTTACAGGAGCGACAAAACTCCATGGTATCTTCAGACATGTGGAGCCAGTGAATGTGTGTGACAAGCCTGTCCCAAGTCTTGCTTTGCCCAAGATTTATGTCATGTACTAGGGTCAAGAGGGACTCCCTAAACTTATGGGGAATGACCACCCTCTTGGTGGCACCAGGTTTGGGGTCCTTAGCCTCAGAATAAAGGATTCCATCCTCTCAATAGACCTGCCCCTGCAGCAGCTTGCAGCATGAGCCTCTCGAAAGAGGGGCAGGATTTCCGCTCCAGACTCAACTTCTACCTGAAGGGACCCCGGCTCGCAGCAGCTCTGCAGTGTCAGGCCCAAGCTCTTCTGGTGCAGTTCGCTCACAAGGTGCAAGATAATCTTCCTGGGAAGACTGATCCTCACATGAATTCTGGGGGAAGTATAACTTTTTATCTTCATACCTGTCCACTGCTCCTTGATATCCCTGTTTCTTGGCCAGTGCTCTAGTCATCAAAAACACATTCTCAGACATTATCAGTATGGCTGCACGAGTCTTCAACTTCACTCCAGCAAATGCGGACGTCTTCAAATTATTGCCCATAAGACACTCTACAGGAAGACTAGAGGATACCACAACATTTATAGGGCCAGTAACCCTCACCCCATCCCCTCCAGCTGAGATGGACCACTGCCATGGGGTGGCTATTAGTGATATTGTCAGTGTCGGTTACTTGGTAAGTGTGCCCAAGTAAGTATTGCTCAGGTGACACCAGTTTTTCAACCACCATAGTGACACTGGCACCTTTGTCCCTGTAAGCTACTGCTTCAAAACCACTGATGAGGGGAGACTCCCTGTATTTCCTCATATTAGGAGGCCAGGCAGCCATAGTAGCACGGTCAATGCCACCCTCTCATATCAGATGCAAAAAGAACAATTGATGGACAGAATGCAGAACAATGTCAAACATTCTCCCCAGTACAGAGATCTGGGCCTAAATCCATCGTTCTTTTGCTCACCATGCCATTCCAGTTTGAGCCCAGCCATATGCAAAGCAGTCTAGACTCTGTGCCTCATGGGAACAGTCCAGCCGGAACTGCCAGGCCCTCCCTGAGCTGGAAAACAAGCCTCCTAGGACCGGTTTCGGGGTTTTACTTATCAGCCAGGGTAGCTTTACTCCAGTGGCACAAGACCCAAGTCTGAGCATACCCGTCCCACTCGAGGTGACAAATGCAAAAAGAACAATTGATGAACAGAATGCAGAACAATGTCATACATTCTCTTATATCAGGACAGCCTCAGTGACTTCTCTGACTAGGCCAGAGCTCACTGTTGTACCCAATGTGAACCCAGCTACACCCTATTGGGGTTTACAGCTACTAGTGCTACTGCTAGAGGCACTAGGCAGAGTAGTAGCAGTTATGGTGCCTTTCCTAGGCTAACTAGGATCACTAGTCCTTTGGCCTTTTTGATTACAAACAAACAAGGAGGTTTGTTACGAGTAGAAGAGGGAGGAGGATTGTGACCCACCGCTAGGGAAAGCTTCTTGTCGACCTAAAGAAGACTCTTTCTTGCTATATTTAAGTTTTTCTCTATCTTTCTATTGGGCCGTAGATTTATATTTCTTTTTGTGGTCAACCCCATCATGAGACTTATTGCTCACCATGGAGCAAACCCATTTGTCTGCCTTCTTTCCAAATTCTTGGGGAGAGATCAGATCAGAGTCCGCCAGGCATTGGTGCTGTTTCTCAGACACACAGTTATTAAGGATGGGCTCTCTCATTTTCAAATTATACAGTCCATTAAAGTCCTGTACATTACTACCATGTAATCAGCCTTCCAGAGCCTTAACTACACAGTCTATGAAAACAACCCAGTCGTGTGAAGAGGTGTTCTGAGTATCTCTGAACTTACTCCTGTATTCTTCACAACTCCTAACCCTTCAGAAAGTGCCTCTTTCAAGACATTATAGTTGTCTGCATCTTCTTCTCTTACTACCAGGATTTTGTCTCCACCTTCGTCTGTAAAGGAGAGCCACAGGATAGCTGCCAACTGCTTCTGGGGGACCTTCTGGACTTTGCTGGCCCTCTCCTTAGCAGTAATCCACTTGTGAATACCATCCCCAGTTTTAAAAAGGGGCACTATCCTTTTAAGATTCATAGAATGAATGTATTCTTCCCTGACTCAGGTCTCTTTATTACTGCCTAACCCTAAGTTCTTCCTCTTCTTCTCCACTTCTAGAACTTCACTTTCAAGCGCCATGTGCTCCCTCTTCAGCTTGAGTTTGGCTTCCTCAAACTTGAGCATATTGTACCTCCTATCTAGGTTGGCCTCATCTAAATTAGAGTGAGTCGACCCACCAACTGATGCTGAGGAAAAGGAGGATGATGAAGAATACTTCCCCCTCCTAGGAATAATATGTACCAACCCAGGGGGAGTGAAAGTGGGCCTACTGCCACGACTCCCTCCAGTACCATCGGTGCTCGACTCTACAGGTATAGGGTTGTCCAAGAGATTGTCTTCAGATCCATCAGGGCCATTCCCAGTGACAGAGCCAGTGGTACTATGTACCTCTTGCTCTTGTCCTTCAAGGTAATCCCCCTCACAAAGGGCTTTCTCCTCCAGAGGCTTCCAGGATTCTGGATGTCATCTTGGAGGAGTAAATCCAACAGCAAAGACCTAGTGGAGTTATTACCTGTCACCTGTCCAAAATACTCTAGCTTTGCACAGGGTCCTAAGTTCCTGGAACCTAAGGGCACTGTACCTAGACTCCTGAGTCTGACTAGATTCCCCAGCAGTGGACATGGTGCTAGAGTAGTGTAGTGTACCCTATTCTAGCAATCTAAACTTTCAAACACAAGAGTGGAGAAAGGGCTATGCTGGACTCTTGACACCTAACCTAAAAGTTTAGTAATATCTTAACTAACAAGTATAGTGTAATTACCAAAGGTAGTAGTTGTTTCTTATGGAAAACGTACTTATGACAAAGTGGTAAAGCAAATGCAATATTTATCCCAACCACTGCACCACCAAAATAGGAGACTGGGTCAGTATATAGTGTACACCTATGGTGAGGCACTATGCACTGCGTCCAGGCAACCCTTAGTGATCGTGTTTAGGTCCCTGAAAACCAAAGCTCTCCAGGGGTTTAGTGGAGAACAGCTAAGGCTTATTCAGGAGGGTGTAAAGCAGGTGCATTCACCACTATAGTCAGTCAAAAAGCTTTTCACACAAGAAACCACCATGTTAGGTGAGTATAAAAATACTTGGTATTTATTACCATACACTAGACAATAACTTGGTATATCTCCTACACTGAAATATCAAATACACACAACAAAACCTTTAGAAATAGGTAAGTAGCTAGGAAAACACAAAGGGCCAACCCGGGGGACCAAACTATATACTAAAATAGTGGAAAGTGAGGTAAGTACCAAAATGGGACCAGTACCCAAGGATGGAGGACCTCAGGGGAACCACAGAACCACCCGAGGTGAGTAGCCAGGGACTCCAAGGCACCTGGGTGCAGAGTGGTTAGACCAGGCCAAACATCCATAGGATAACACAGGGTAAGTCGTGGTTGGATTTTTACAGTTCCAGGACCCTTCCCAAAGGACCTCAAAAGAACCACTTGGATCAAGGAAGGTTGGAAGCCCCCCCCGTGGATACCTCAGGATACCTACACCAGGGATCCCAGGTGCACAGGGATGAAGTGGTGTCAAAACTGCCCGTAGATGCCAATGCAGGTTCATGGAAGACCAGCATCAACAGTGTCTCGTGGAACAGACTAGTCGAACCAGGCTGTGGAGTCCAGATGAGAAGAACCACCCTGAGCTGACCTGGAGGCACAGGAGCACAATACCAGCCCTTGTACTTGGTTCTTGCTGTAGCACGGTAAGGTTGAAGCAGCAGCTGTAGAGCCCAGGTGATGATGCAGGAGCACAGGAGCCTTCCACAAGCTGTCCCATGCCAGTCGACAAGTGCAGGGTGGCCAGTGGCTGGTAGGACCACCAATAAGCCTTGGTAAATGCAAACAACGGATTGTGGGTGAAGATACTGTGTTGCAGACCAGCAAGGACTGTGGGACTAACCCAGCAAGGGTAAATCAGGGCTGTCCCTCAGCCTGCAGGAGAGTCAGCAATCGGAATCGATGGAGCCCCCTCGAGGACCCTCTTGCAGCAGGCACAGCGAGTCGCTGAGAAGCCTCAACAGCACACTGGAGATGAAGGCCCACGATGCAGAGGATGCAGGCAGGACGTTGTTCTTGGCAATGGTGGAGGCTGGGGTTTCTTTGAGATTAAAGATCTTTCGTCAAGAAAGCCAACAAGCCTTGGCAATGGCAAACGGATGCAGCGCACAGGGAGGCGGTTCACGTCCGTTGGAGAGGAATTACAGTCACCCAACTTGCAGGGAAGACTGGTCCAGCATCCGGAGAACCAACAAACCACAACCCATTACAGAGCCGGGCTATGTCTGCGGGACATCAAGATCAGCAAACAGGACGTCATCGTAGAGGTGCCTGCAGATGTAGGGAAGTAACTCCTTCACTTCAAGAAAAGATTCCTTATGGCTTGGATGCAGGCTGAGTCCTTGATGATTCGGAGGATGCATGGCCACAGAGTTGCAGAACTTGAAGAAGCACAGGGACGAAGATGCAGCAGGAATCTTCCCATCAGGAGCAGTCTTGTCTTTGGTCCTGGCTTTGAAGAACAGCAGAGTTTCACTGTCCACCAGCAAAAGAGTCTTTGGACAGTCTTCAGACGACAGTCAGTCGGATCTTGAAGTTGTTGTCGGGACGGATCGAAAGACTCTCACTCAGTGGAGCCCTTAAGTAACCCTTAAAAGGGGAAGGACCTTGTCTCTGATGACCCACCTATCAGAGGGAGTCAGGGACGCTACTCAGCTATCCTAGCCAGTCAGATGCTCCCAGGGTCCAAGATTCAACATGGCAGAATCAAGTGGCCATCTGGAGGAGCTCAGGGTACCTCTCTTGGGAGAAGCTGGACAGAGGGTGGACACTTCCCTGTCCTTTGTGTAGTTTTGCACTAGAGTGGGAGCCAAGGGCTCCTGAACTTGGCAAAACTGATTTATGCAAGGAGGGCACCAAATGTGCCCTTCAATGCAGTCTGGTGGCGTTCGGAAGCACCTTGATCCTACCTAATCACACCTCTCCTTAGTAGAAAATCCTTTGTTCAGTTTCCCCTGCCCAAGTTAAGCTCATCAGCAAGGGGGCAGAACATTGTCCAAGGCGGTCTGGCAGGGAGACCCCGGAAGGCTACACAGGTAAGTATGGGGGGGGCTTCTCTAAGGAGCCCCCAGTACATGGATTCATGCAACTAACAATGGAATCAGTGTAGTTGCATGATTCCAACATGTTTAATACTAAACATGACAAGATTTGAAGCAGCCATTATGTAATTGGACATCTCGACTTTTCCAGTGCCCACTACACACCTTATAATGGGATGTAGAACGTACTTACCACTGAATTTAGAGGAGAGAGCATTGTCACTGGGGTCCTGGTTAGCAGGATCCCAGTGAACTACAGGCAAAACACACTGACACCAGGCAAAAAGTGGGGGTATCTATGCCAGAAAGATTCTACTTCCCTACCCTTCGCTCGGCTCTTATTGGGAGGCAGTGCTTTTATGTCTGTGATTCGGGGCCTGACAGTATTCCGCCAGATTTGTTCAAGGCTAATGTAGAGGTTTAGACTCCACTTTTGACTCAGGTCTTGAATGTGGCTACTCGGGAGGGGATGTTACCCTCCTAGTCCACAGTCACGATCCTCCCTATTTTTGAAAAGGGTGACAGGGACAATACACAATGCTACCACCCAATATCTGTATTGGATGTGGTGGTTCAGGTCCTGGGAGGGTGATTTTAAACAGTTGGTGGAGTGGGCAGAGGAGAAAAGCATTTTTGAGTGATGTTCAATATGGTTTCAGGGCCATGAGGTATACTTCAGATCAGTGTCTGAACTTCCATTTAATCATAAACAACTACACGGTTGCCCAGTCTGAATCTTTACACTTAGCATTTATGGACGTATCGTCCGCATTCGCTAGGGTAAACCGGGTGAAACTTTAGGTCCTGCTTAGTGAGTTGGGGTTTGAGCCAAGTATTGGGGCCCTATTAGCCAATCTCCATTTAAAAACCTCTGCTTCGGTGCACTTTTCCCAGGGCGCTGCTTGTACTTGCTCATTCCCTACTAGCTATGCTCTCCGTCAAGGGTGCATCCTTGCCCCTTTCTTGTTTACCCTATACGTGAATGGGCTGGAGTTCGATTTATCATCAGTCTTGGTGGA
Source organism: Triturus cristatus (assembly GCF_964204655.1). NCBI lineage: Eukaryota > Metazoa > Chordata > Amphibia > Caudata > Salamandridae > Triturus > Triturus cristatus. Next base: position 853,358,712 of record NC_140582.1, read on the forward strand.
TTGCCTTAGGGTTGGAGATAGATCCCTTCCTGTTTTACTATACACAGACGATGCAGTTTTTGTGGCCTGCACTGCTCATGGGTTGGACCTACTGTTGGACAGGTATGTCTCATTTATGGCAAAACTACATTTGTCGGTCAACCTCTGAAAGTCTTATGTGATGGTAGTGGGCCCAAAATCCACAAACAGTAAGACCGTTAAGGTGGCTAATTCCACTCTTGGCATCTTATATGATGCAAAAAAATTGTTGGGAGCCATAAATCGAGGTTTGAAGGTCTGAGCTTATTAAAACCATGGGGGCGGTTTCCAGCTTTGCACGCAGGTTAGGCTCGGGGGTGCCAAGGGGCCTTTTGAAAATGTACCAGGCTAAATGCATATCTCAACTCCAGCATGGCAGCAAGGTCTGGGGTTATGCAAACCTGGATAGGATTCAGTCAGCAGAGAATACATTTCTACGTCAGATGGTATAAGTTCAATATTTAATCCCAGCATTTCTGGTCCAGATGAAGCTTGGCCTTGGACATGTGATGGGCTTGCTGTCCTTAAGCCCATTATTGTGCTGTATTAAGATTTAGAGCAGGGAGGGATTAAGGCTAAATCGGCTGATCCTTGTGGACCGGTCACATAAAATACTGTGGCTAGTCTATGTCAAGGCAGCTTTTGCTTTCCTAGGTAGCTCCGCTTCCCTGTCCACGCTTGAGTTGGGGTGTGTTAAAAGGCTGTTCTTGGACCGTTCCAGTTTGGAGACAAAGCACCTGGAGCTACAGAAACCATCAATGCAGGGTCACATGTTCTTGAAAACCGTGCAGGAAATGGAGCTGTATTTAGCCAAGGTCCGTTCACAGCAAGATAGGTTATTTGGCCAGGTTTAGGTTTAACCAACGTCATCATCTTTTGGCATCCCCATATGGTTTGGCGCCGTCTGAGGCAAGGTTGCCCTGCAGCTGCTACAATAAGTCGCTCCAGGACACTCTGCACTTTGTAATGTTTTGCTCTTATTTTAGCTGGCCGATTAAGCGGTTTTAAATTCCCTTGTTGAAATCATTGAAGTTTAACCAAGTAAGGCCAGCCATGTTTTATCTGCAGATGCTTCACAATAAATATGCTACTTTTACTGTTTTATCATTTTTGCAAGCTGCTGTGGCATCCAAGAGATTGAGACTTGATTAATAGATGTCTTGTTTTAGTGGGATGTTAATGTTAATTTTCAGCAATGGTTTTTACAATGAAGATGTTGTTTGTATTCCTTTATGGTGGTCTTATCAACCGAATAAAGATTTATGATGAAATGAATGATGTCTGATCTGTGCCCGGAGGAGTACCACACCAGACCCAAAGATGGTCATCCTATACATCAATGTCGACTTACACATTAATAGTGTACACATTTTCTCTGTTGTGGGCTTGGGTTAGTGGTTGTCAAGCAGGACATAGACTGCCCGTGAAGGGAGCTGGATCCTCCCTCGTTTGAGTGTCTGAATGGCCATGGAGAAGCTGGTGTATGTTGCGAGAGGCTGTCCACAAAAATATTAGAACATTTGGGAACCTTGTGGCAATAGTGGGGGAATAGCATAGACCTTTTAGGCATTTTTAACGATCGACCTAACAACGAAATCCACATCGAAATCCGTACTTATAAAGCCTACTACTCTTCTCTCTGTGTAGAGAGCCCTTATTGTTGATGCAAATTATTCTGTATCCCAAGGTGGTCTGTGTGGAGGACTGAGCTGGAAGTGCTGGGGAGGGGTGGTTAGATGACCCATTTTTATACATCAATACCAGTGATCGCTAAAGATCAATAAAACGTGTCATGAAAAAAATGTATCTTCAGATAAGAAACAGCTATAAATTTAATCTTTGGACTTTTTGAATATTTTTTACAAGCCCAGTTCACTGGTGAGGTCGGATTTGTACTATACATTTTGGAAAGATGACCTTAAGGAAGTTTCCTTTGCCCTGCCCACCCTCAACACCACCCACCCCATCTCCTCTAACAACCTAGAACAGAACGTCAGAAACGTCAACAATTGCATCAGCAATTGCACTGACAGTGTCACTCCTATCAGCAACAACACCCACAGAAGGACCACCAAGCAGGCTAGCTGGTATACTGAAGACCTTAGAACTGCTAAACAACAGTGTAAAGAACTGGGAAGGAGATGGCTCACTAGCATGGACACAACGGAGAAGACCACATTCCAAAACAGTCCTCAACCTATATTACAGACAGTTGAGAAAATCGAAGAAAAAGGCCTCAGCCTTACACGTCGAATCAAGCTCCAATAGCAGCAAAGAATCAAAGAAACAACATTGTTAAACAATTCTCCAACCCCTCAACTGCAACCAACAACATTACCCCCTCACAGAAACTCAGCGACAACCTTGCAAGATCACCAAAATCTACAGAAACTTCAAACCCCAGCCAAAGACACTGACATCTTCAAGCAACACACAATCCCACTACCACTACAGACATCCGACTAACAGAATGGAGCCAGCTCCCTGCACAGGACACTGCCTCCAACATGAACTTGGTCCACTCAGGGGCCCCAACCGACCCATGGCCTCACCACATCTTCAACGTGGTCGAAGCCAGAATCAGCCATATACTCACCACCTTGTTCAACACCTCAAAGGACGGGAAAGTCAACGCCCTAACAAAGGAACCATCGGCAGACCCCAGCGAACTCAACAACTACCGAATTATCTCCCTCCTCCTGTTCCTGCACAAAGTTTAGGGAAAAGCCATGAACCAACAACTCTCCCCACATCTGAAACTGAACCTTCTACTAGACTCCTCCCAATCGGGATTCCGCAGCAACAACAGCACCAAGACAGCCATCATCGTAGCTACAGACGGCATCAGAGTTCTACTCAACCGAGGAGAGATTGCAACTCTTAACTTCTAGACCGCTTGGCAGCCTTCGATATGGTCTCCCATCACACTCTCATTACAAGGCTGCGCAACATAGACTTCAAAGAAGCCGTTCTCAGCTGGATCGCCTCTTTCCTCATCGGAAGAACACGAAAGGTTCACTTTTCCCCCTTCACCTCCGAACCCAAGGAGATCATCTGTGGAGTACCCAAAGGATCCTTGCTCAACCGCACCCTGTTTAACACTTATAAGAAACCTCTGGCCAGCATCGCCAAAACTATGGACTCATCATCATAGCCTATGCTGATGACACACAACTCATCCTCTTCCTCTCCAAAGACATTACCAAGACCAACTTCCACAACTGCATGACAGACGTCGTCAAATGGGTGGAGGGCAACTGCCTGAAGCTCAACTCAGACAAGACAGAGGTACTAATCTTCAGAAACAAAAGCTCCCCATGGGACGCATCCTGGTGGCCCTCAGAACTCTGACCTTGTAGTGAGTTCTCTCTGAATACGTACAGGCATTGTTAAGTTAGCATAACCACGTTAAATGTTAGAAAGCCATCTTTTTGCTTTTGCACACGACACTGCGTTTACATGTTATTTCTTAAAACAAACTGCTGACTCGAGACTTGCTTCACACAAGAGAAATCTGTTGTTACCATCCCAAAGCTCTGTGCAGCGACCTTGGTCTGTACACGATGTGACAAATAGTCTGGATTATTACACAATGCATGTTTTTCACTCTAGGTTGATCGGCCCACTATTTAGCCATAACACACGCGCAGCTGCAAATGCCTGAAAGTTGATGCTTTTAATATCACAGACATCATGTTTATTATTCAGACCGAAGACGAGCCTTCCTGCGAGAAGACTCCTGATGCTCCTGTGATGTGATTTCACTAAGCTGATCTTTGAGGTATGGGGTCCCCTATTCAAGCCTAAGAGACCTTCTATTAGCATAATAATAATATTAGCTTCTTAGTAAAGGGAAGGTGGTAGTATCCACTGTCATTATAACATGATCACCCCTTTTATATTCTATGGTATTGTAACTATGTTGCTGGTTTTGATATTAATCATTTGTCTGCTTGTATTAGCCAAAGTACTGCATCTTAGGACACGTGGTCTATAAAAATAAACCCCTTTTATTTACAACGTGTCTCTGTTGATTATTGTTGTGGACTGATGTGAGAATAATATACGAACAGGTATTTCCGATTCCCACCATTCCTGAGTATGTACTGAGTCGCTTGTTCTGGGTTGTCTATTCATTGGGACCGCCGAGCTGAATCTCGGATAACGAATGGGACACTTATGCTAGCCGGATACTGGGTTCTGGGTTCTGAGGTGAGTTTCTGGTACACCACAACTCACTGAGGTCCTGGGGTTCTACGCATAGTTCTGTGTATAAGCAGAATCCCTGCAACATGGCGCACCTAACGTTTGGTCTATGAGTTGAAACGCCTTAGTAGTGCTTACATTTAGTCCACAACACCCTCATTCTTGTTTCCGGATAACAAGTCTGACGGATTTAAACCTACCTAGTTCTATTGATATAGGTTCCTTCAAGCTTGATCATTAAAAAGGTTATTGAACCCTTGTGCTACTGAATACTTGAAGTATAGCTTGTCCTTATGGCAGTAGACATTGCGGCGCACAGCCGTGCAGCTCTGAAACGTCATTTGACGCAGTATGGGGTGCCGGACGCGGGCATGGACGTCATCTTTGTGGTGGGAGCCGATGCGGCTCACCCGTTTGAGTTGTTCTATTCCTGGGTGACGATTCCGGCAGTCAGTGGGGATGACGATACCTTTCATTCTTACACTGCTACTGCCGTGCCTGCTAACTATGCGCCGTATAGGACACAGGAGATACCAATATCTGCTTGGCAACATCAGATTTGGTTTAATGGCGCCCTCCCCCATGTGGTTATACCGCCGAGAATGGGCCCTTTATCAATTGCAGGGGCCACTTGGCCGGTACTAGCCGGATTTACGCCTCATCCCCGTTACCTCACGGTGACGGTGGCTGAATTGCGTGTACTACACACTGCCCTTATATCGGTATATAGGGCGTTGGTGCAGTATGTGTCGCGCACTGTACAGGCGGGGGCGCCTGTTAGTGCGGGACAACCTAGTGATCGTCACGCGGTGGTCATTAGTCCTGTTATGGTCAATTCTGTTATGGGCAAGCGCCCCCTCACAAGGGATGATTATCCTTTCTGGCTTGCTGAAAAATTTGACCAAATAGAGGCGGTTTATCCGCATACAACTCCTGTGGAAAAACACAGGATCCTCACCATTAGTTTGCCTAAAGACTTAGTTCCCCATATAGATGATTGTGTATCCTGGGGTAAGATTTTTGCTGCGACGTACGCGCAGTGCTTTGGCACTCCGTCTATGTTACAGCTGCCCTCCATAATTAAACAGGTTCAAGAGGACCATGGAGCGGAGTCTGCGATAGAATTGGGGATGCGGCTCCTCGGAGATTTTGGCCTGGTGGCTACCATGATAATGGGAAACCTTAAGGGTGATGCGTTGCACTTTCAGGTTCGTAATGAACTGAAGAAAGTTGCTGAAGAGGACAAGCCGCAGGAATTTGCTAAAATAATTTCAGAAGCATATCGTGATTTGGGTCGTAGCTCTTTAGGAGTTAAGCCTGTGATCAAAAATCCCGATTCTAAGCAGCAGGGTAAGGCAGAAACTTCTGGTAAGGATGGTCGGCCAATTTTTCCAAAACAACCTTGGCGGGCTAAACAACAGGGAAAGCAGCAGCAGAAACAGGGCTCTCGGCCTGCCTCTCCCGTACAGTCAAGTAGTGAACGCACTTATGATCTGCGAGATCGTGCTACTATTAAGTCTCCTGATAGATTTCAGGTTTCTGAACCGCGCTCTCCTCGTTCTTCACAGGAAACATCGGCTACACAGTCTGGTGGCGGAGGCGGTGGCAAAGGTCGGGGTGCTCCACAACAGCGTGACCAACCCCGACAGACTGAGGGTAAAGGCAAGCAGGACGAGTTTGCTCGACAAAGACCCCCGTTTCAGAAGAAGAAAGTGGCGGCTCTGACGGCAAAATATGCCTCAGATAGTGCGGACACAGCTTCAGAACCGGACATGGGCGCTGACGCTACTGGACAGCGCGGCAGAAATTACCATAGTCCGTCAAGCTCTGCGTCCATTTCTGGCGGCGACAGCAACTGATGTATTGGTTACTGTTGAAACTGCTGACACCAGAGTGGCTCCCCCTGATAGACTGTATGAAATAGTCTTATTAATAGAGGGTGACATACAACGTACTATAAAAGGGATTTTTTGGGATAATCTGACCACCACCTATGATATCCTCCTAGCGGATGCAGATTGGCCCCCAGCCTTCATTTTGGAAGCTCCTAGAGGGGAAGAGAAAATCCTCCCGTCCTTTGCGCACACGGTGCCTAAGGACCAAGCTGAAATGTACGCTGGTGAGTGGGCGCTGGCGCTTGCGCCAGCGGTATATCGTACTCAAGTGGGTTGGGACCGGTTGTCCCCCTGCCATGAGATTCCATTGCGGTCTATGCCCCAGCCTCAGCCCCAATATCCCATGCGTCGTGAAGCTAGACCCCACGTCGCGGCGATCCTTGAACAATTGGAATATCAGGGTGTAATTGAAACTTGTGTGTCCCCTATGAATAACCCTTTATTCACAGTAACGAAGCCTGACGGCTCGTACCGTTTAGTTTTGGATTACCGGCACCTAAACTCCCATTGCCGGACCTGCGCGGTACAGAATACACATAGCTCGGCTCTAGTCGACAGTCTCGTGCGTAAACGGTTTAAAACGACACTTGACATTTCCAATGGCTTTTTTAGCCATAACCTGTCCACACTGAGTAGCCAGTGGACAGCGTTTACTTCGGGCGGTAAACAAAAACAGTTTACGAGATTAGCCATGGGCTACAAAAATAGCCCTGGCGTCTTTTCCGCTCGCGTGGTTTCTCTCTTAGAAAGAATAGACCCCGAGGCATACTCCTATGTTGACGATATCTACCTCACGGATGACGAGCTGTTGCCGCATCTGTCTCGAGTCGACAATATTGTAGTGAGTTTTGCTGACTATGGCTACAAATTCAATTTTGCGAAGTCTCACATCGCGGAATATACAGTGTTGTTTTTGGGCTACGAGCTCAATAATGAAGGAAAGGGGTTAGCTCCCCACTTTCTGGAGAAGTGCGCATGCTTGAGTGCACCAGCGACGCTAAAGAAATTACAATCTCTGCTGGGCTTTCTGAATTTCGGCCGTACGTACATTCCTGATTATGCCCAGCGTATCAAGCCGCTTTACGCCTTGGTACAACCCACATTTTCGAAGTCTAGCTGGCAGCTGGAACATTCTAAAATTTTACAGTCTTTACAGGCTGACCTTCTTGCTTCACAATATTTGCTGACACGTGATAACCGCACTAACCTGGTAATAAGAATAGTGCCAGGCGCCGTGGGTTTCACGTATTTGACGTTTAATGAGGGCGATACAGTCCCCATTGCGTACAAATCCCACTTGTACACCTCTGCTGAATTACGTTTTTCCGCGGTCGAAAAAGTTCTGACTGCTGTACAGATGGCGATCCTTAAAGAACGCGCACTGTCACATGGGAAACAGATTCTGGTTGTAACACCCTATCCTGCCTTAGAAGCGGTGACAAAGGCAAGTGTACCAAATTCTAAAGCTTTGCATCCTCGATGGATACAATGGGCCACAACACTGACGTCGCCAGACGTCACCTACATCTTTGATGCCTCATTACAGACTCAAGAGTTCTTGCAGTATGAATTCGTTCATCCGGCTCCTCTGTCTTTGCGCCCGCTCGAAGAATACCATTGTGTCATATACACTGACGGGTCTGCGCAGCCCGCAATTGGATCAAAGCACGCTTACTCAGCGGCTTGCGCAATTGTCGTAGGTACTTTCGTAAATGGTGAATTCCAATCTGATGCAGTGCATACGCAGTCATTGGGCGATTGTACCGCGCAATTGGCGGAGCTTCGGGCTCTAGTGCTTGCACTGGAGTTTGCTGATCCCCGAGTCACTACTCTAATAGTGAGTGATTCTTTCTACTGTGTCCAGTCCTATAATGACAATTTACACTTCTGGTCTCAGAATGACTATCGAGACACAAAAGGTGGCACAATTAAGCATAAAACGCTTTGGGTTCGAGTGGCAGACTTTAAAGAACGTCTCCCTCTCGTGAATGTTATTCACACTCTTGGTCACCAGCGACTTGGTGTCCATGCTGTCGGCAACAGCTTGGCTGACGAGGCAGCTAAAACAGCAGTGGCTACATACTTGGTGGCAGCAGTTACCAGATCAAAGAGTAAGATTGATGATGACATCTTGGCAGCTATTGCTGCTACAGAAAAGGGAGGCGATTACCCGAAGGGTTTTCCTTCTCGTTACATTTACCATTTAAGTCCTGATAATGTCCCATTAGTGAGGATTAATGACGTTGGTGACAGAATTATTCCCAACGCGGACTGCAGACCCGCACTGATTCTGGCTGCTCATGAGGGGTTGGCGTCTGCCCACGCCGGAGTGTCAGCCACAATATCTCTGCTACAACAACGTTACTGGTGGTTTGGTTTATATAAACAAGCGCGCGCTTATGTTCTTGATTGTGACATTTGCCAACAGATTAAACCTTCTACTGTTGCGCGCCCATCACAAACACAGTTGTACATATCCAATAAACCATTTGGTTGTGTTTATTTGGATCACTGCGGTCCTTTTTCTTCTGATACTGCGTACAAGTACATCTTGGTTGCAGTGGATTCGTGCACACGTTTTCTGTGGGTATGGCCACAAAGGAGTGCTGACTCGCGGACTGTCATCAGAGATTTGCGTGTCTTTGTGGGAACTTTTGCGTGTGGTACCTTCCATTCTGATCAGGGCCCTGCGTTCGCCTCTAAGGCTTACAAGGAGGCTATGAGAAATTTGGGGGTCCTAGTCAAATTTTCGTCCCCCTACCGACCTGAGGGTAATAGTGTGGTGGAGCGAATGAACCGTGACTTAAAGCAATCATTGACAGCCCGTGTTTTAGGCACAGGCCGGAACTGGCTAGCCCATTTGTATAACGTCCAACGTGCACTTAATAATCTCCCTAGAAGGTCTCTGGGTGGGCGGACCCCGTACATGATGCTCTTCGGAATCAGAATGTTTGTACCAGACCTTGATGGTCTAGACATGGCGGCGTCGACCGCACCCTTTGACGTAGATGATCACTGTGCTGTTTTACAGACTCTACAAGAAGCCAGAGACACTCTATCGAAGGAACACTTGCCCTCCACATCTGAAGTTGAAGTTCAGGTTCCGGTAGTCGGCTGGCTACCCCGAGTTGGAGATCTGGTCCGTGAGAAGGTGGAGAACAAGAAGGAGTTCGGCCCCTCTTATCGTGCACCAGTTCCAGTGCTTGGAGTGCAGGGTACAAGAACAGTCATTTTACCTCCACTTCCTGGTCGCAAAGAAAACAGGTACATCTCTATTGACAATGTCAAACTTCAGCGAGTGGCCGATACTTCTTAGTATGACTCCAGCAGTTTCATGCCAGACGATGCAAAGAAATTCAATGTTGACTCTTGCTTCTAACACCTTGCCTGATGTTGCCATCGAGATGCAATCGGTTACTGATCCCTTGTTGATACCATCGGCTGGTGGTTTGCCCGAAGAGACTGAGTATGCTTATCCTACACGTGGTCCCTCGCCTGTTTTACAATCTACGGCACTTGGCCAGTCCCGTTTCTCCTTTGACACTAACTCATTGCCCTCAAGCCCCCCATCGAACATTGCAGTTTTTTTCAGCTGGTTTAAGAGACGTTTTTTGATTGCCCCTTGGACATACATTTGGCTGTTGCTTTTCAGTGTTTTTTTGTTTATGTCCATTGGATTCGTAATAGTTTTTTTCCGTCTTGTGGATGGCCACTATCTGAGTGAGAGATCGACAATTAGACTTATCAATGGAACTTTGGCCCCCCACTCCTCGTCCCACATCATGAAGAGGGAACAGACTTTTGTGAATATTACTGCCTGGCCCGTCTTGGATGGAATCGCATGGGATGCTGTTAAATTCCAAATTCATGGGCCTACAGGGGTCATTAATGTACCGAATGTATTTCGTGTTTCTATGGGTGATGTGGTTAGGCAGAACATACGTTCTGATGATTGGGATGTACACGCCATTGAATCACTGTTTTCTGATTTGAAGTATTATGCCGCTTTTGATGCTGAAGATTTATATGAAAATGCGGCTAATTATGCGGAACAGTATTGTTTTCAACATTATGGCAATCATTTTCTGCATAAAGCAAATACATTTAGAAATTTTGTAAATTTTACCCAATGGGAACACTGTCCTACTCCCGAGTTCGGAAGTTCACAAACAATAGTTAACAAGTATTCATATTTTACCGATTTCAGTGTTTCCAACCCGGCAGCGTTTTATTTTAAGGTGCTGCCTGAGTCAGCCGCAAAGGTTAGACTGACACACACAAAGCTACTTTATTCTAAGTCCTTTATGGACGAGTTGTCAATCAAAGGTTATGATGTATGGAAGGCTACTATTGATCTAAAGTCGGTTTGGGGTTCCAAGCCGTGGCAGGTACAGGGTACAGAGGCTTTACATCGTGCCTGTCTTATACCAAATCATATTTTATTTTTGAATTCATCCATCTTCCAAACCACCTGTTTTGGATTGGCTACTTCTAAACAATTAAAGTCACCTTCTGTGCCGGATCTGGGCGCTTATCCCAATTGGGATAACCACACAGATCTATCCCTTGCTGCTTTGCAAACCTTAGTTTCAAATTCATCTTTCAATATTTCGAAAATTAATAGTGAGGGTTGGTTAATTTGGCAAAGCAGTTCAGATTTCTGTCAACGACGTTTTCTGGGACTGAAACCGGGGTATACTCAGGAACGCGTAGACCCTCGGTTTGAGTCTTCACATACTGTAACTACATACTCTGTGGGCAAGTTGTGTCAATCTTGGCTGCGACATTCCACTTTGGCGTCTGTCAAAGTTCATTTATCACAATTACATGACAAAATAGATTTGAATGATTTTGTTAAGGGTCCTGTGGGTGGCAGAACCAAAAGGTGGGCTGTGACGGAGCTCCGAGCGCTACCCCGGGGGTTACTGAAGACACTGATTGGTGGACCCCGCTTACACGGGTCTCTAACCTTCTTCCCTGTCCGCAGGATGAGTGGGATGCGGCAGCTGAAGATCAGCTTTTCCGGATGGGTACTGGGCCCTTTAACTGGGAGTATCCAGCTTCACGAGTCCAGCCCTGCAGTGACGTCACGACGCGAGGTCCTACAAACGTGGGTGGATCCAGGAAGTCGACGGACGGCGAACCCTGGAGGAGTGTTGGAGTCGTAGAGAGGAAGGAGCACGGTGAGAAGGAGAGCGAGGAGGAGCAGGACCAACCGGAGTACCGCAGGAAGGCGGAGGTGGAGAGGACCGCAGGATACGGATCCGGCGAAGCGCCCTGCCACGTTCCCGGGGGAGGAGCGTGGCTAGGACAGGTACGGGACCGGGTAGCGGGCTGGATGGGGAGGCGGGACCGTCCACGGTAGTCGGCGACCGCAGCGATTCTCCCTAGGCCGTATTTGTGTTTAAAACCCCATCCCCCACGGTTACGATTGCGATCACTGGAATCTTTTGTTTGTGGTTATCACAAGGTGATCCCTCACTCCCCTGGTCCTGGTGTTAGGTACAAGTCCACGTATACAAAGCCTAATAAGCTCCTTCTCTTTCCTTCTGGGGACCGGCGAGCGCGGACCTTGGGGAGACGTGAGACCGGACCCCTCCGTGGGAGAAGACGGCCCCAAGACCTTGACCGACGTATCATCACGGATCCCGCCCGGTTTGCCCGAGAAAGACTGACTATCCGAACAAAACGCAAACTAATAGCAATAAAACCTAAACTACCCCGACCCCGTGTTTCGTCTCACCTTGGTTCCCCGTCACACGTGGTGTCAGAAGTGGGATCAACATCTCACTCCGTCTGTGAACCAAAGATGGAGGCCCTCGTGCAGCATCTGATTCACGGCCAGGAGAAACTTAGCTGGGCCGTCGAGAGGCAGATGACGTCCGCTCAAGCCGACAGAGAACTGTTCCAAAATTCAATGAAAGCCCATCTCGAATCACTGCCCAAGCCAGTACCGGATATGCCCCCTCCTGTCCCCGTAGAAAGACGACTACCGTATTCGAGTGCCGCGGGGGTGTCCTTACAGAAGTATACCCCCGGCGAAGACCCGGATGCCTTTTTGACTAACTTTGAGCGGGCCGCTCGTGCCTGTGGATGGCCAGAAGAAAAGTGGCCCTTCTTTCTGGCCCCGCTTCTGTCCGGGGAGGCTCAAGCCGCGTACCAGGTGGCCAACCCTACCGGAGCCACTGGCTATCAGACCATCAAGGAAATTATACTGGAACACTTGGGGCTTGATGGGGAAGCATATCGGTGCAAGTTCCGAAAGGAAAGAGGGGTACCTGGAGAAAATCCCAGGACCCTATACTTCCGCCTAAAAACGGCGGCTGATAAATGGCTGAAGCCGGACGACAGCTCCAAGGAAGAAATCATGGCTAAGATCTACATGGAACAATTCCTAGAGGCTTTGCCCTTCGGAACCCAAAGATGGTTAAGACAGCACCCACACTTAACCCCGGAACAAGCGGTGGACATGGCTAAATATTTTTCCAGAGCTCAACCCCGCCTGGAGGTTGAGAAGATGACCAAACAACCAGTGGGAGGCCGACCCGAGAGAAAAGCGGCCCCTCCCACTGTACTACCCCGTGCTAAGACTTACCGCTCAGAATCCCCAATGACCCGTGGTCCTCAGTGCTTCGAGTGCGGAGAATGGGGCCATATCGCCAGGATGTGCCACAAGAAGAGGACCGAGGAACCCATGGACGTGGGGTACCTGCCAAAAAGCGTCCTCTACTCGGCTGAAATGGGGCCGTCATTCTACGTACGTGTGGGGTTGAATGGCTTTTCCTTAAGTGCGTTATTAGACTCCGGATGCCGACAGTCGGTAGTCCAGAAACGTCTGGTGTTGCCCCAGCAGTATCTAGCCCAACAACAGGTCCACATACGGTGTATACACGGGGAGGTCCGACCCTACCCTTTGGCACTGGTAACGCTTAAGCCCATGAACAGTCCCGCTTGTACAGTGAGGGTGGGGGTGGTGGATTCCCTACCCGAAGACATCATCCTGGGAGTAGACAACCCAGATTTTCTATCAATGTTTAATAAGTCCACGAAAGGCGAGACACAGGGAAGCGGGAGGGTCACATCTGGTCTGGTCTCAGCAGATCCGTGGATTTCTGACAGGAGTTTCCTTTTTGCCCAGGGCAATGACCGCACCTTGTTCAACGCCTGGGAAAGCGCTCACATACACCAAAACCACCCGACAGACACATATCCCAGATTTATCATAAAAGATAACCTTTTATACAGGGAAGGAACCAAGGATGGGGGACTCCAGCTGTTAGTACCCCAACCTTTCCGGGAACAGATATTGTTCTTCTCGCATGCCCACCTAACGGCCGGTCATGCAGGGAAAGAAAAGACTACCAGTGGAGTGTTGCGGTTTTTCTATTGGCCAGGTGTTTATAGGGATGTTGAGGAGTACTGTAAGACCTGTGACATCTGTCAGAGGACTTCCTCCTATAAACCCAGAGCTGCTCCCCTACAACCCATGCCCATCATCGGGGTTCCATTCGAGAGGGTGGGTATGGACCTGATAGGGCCACTTCCTCGTACAAAAAGGGGCCATCTGCATGTTCTGGTTATAGTGGATTACGCCACCCGCTTCATTGAGGCTTTTCCTTTGACCACCCCCACCACCAAGAACGTGGCAGACAAAGTGGTGGAACTGTTCTCCAGGGTCGGATTCCCGAAAGAAGTCGTAACAGACCAAGGCACCCCGTTTACTTCCCGTCTCATGAAGGAGGTGTGTAACACCCTGAACATCCACCAGTTGCACACCTCAGTGTACCATCCCCAGACGGACGGACTGGTGGAGAGGTACAATCGTACTTTAAAATCTACTCTGAAGAAGATGCTGACGGCAGAACGCCAAGAGTGGGACAAATTGCTCCCCTTGGCCTTATACGTGCTGAGGGCCCAAGTGCAGAGTAGTACTGGATATTCCGCCTTTGAGCTCCTATACGGGAGACAGCCTCGGTCCTTGCTGGAGATAACAAGAGACGCCTGGATACACGAAGGCTCCCAAGACCACCGTACCGTCCTGGAATATACATCCCAGCTCCAGTCCAAGTTAGGAAAGCTCAGGGACCTGGCTCACGATAACATGGAACAGAGCCAAGCCAAACAGAAGAGAGTGTACGATAAAGGAAAGAAATTAAGGACCCTGCAGAGGGGAGACTGGGCCCTAGTGCTGTTACCTACCAGCACCAGCAAGTTCAAGAGTGAATGGCAAGGCCCTTACCAGGTGTTGGACACAATCGGACAGACCACCTACAAACTGCAGTTGACCCCATCCCGAACTCAAAGTTATCATATCAACTTACTGAAAAAGTGGCTGGGACCCATACCACAGAACGCCCACTTCTTACTTCCCTCACACCGACAGAGCAAGTCCACGGTGGGAGAACTGGTGATAAATCCCGAATTAGCAGAAGACAAAACAAATCAGCTACTCGAGACTCTCCACCCATTTGATGAGATATTCTCCGATTCTCCGGGGAGGACCCCGCTCGCAGAACATACCATCGAAACGATACCGGGGAAGGTAGTAAGACAAAAGGCGTATAGAGTTCCAGCCGCCAAACGAGACGCCATTCGGAAGGAAGTGCACGAGATGCTAAGGCTGGGGGTTATAAGACCATCCACCAGTCCGTGGGCGTCGCCCATCGTGATGATACCCAAGCCTGATGGGTCCTCACGATTTTGCATGGATTTCAGGGCGTTGAATAGCATATCTTCTTTCGATGCATACCCTATCCCAAGAGTGGACGACCTCATTGAGAAGATAGGTGATGCCACCTACATAACAACGTTGGACCTTACTAAGGGGTACTGGCAAGTACCCCTACGGGAACAAGACCGGAAGAAGACTGCCTTCTCAACGGACCTTGGGCTTTTTGAGTTTACGGTGTTACCATTTGGGCTCCACGGGGCCCCAGCGACTTTCCAGAGACTAATGAACGCAGTATTGTTGCCCTACTCCTCTTTTAGTTCGGCTTACCTGGACGACATAGTGGTGTTTAGTCGCTCGTGGGAGGACCATCTGCTCCACGTCCAAACAATACTTCACGCCCTACGCCAAGCCAACCTGCACATCAATGCTAAGAAGTCTAGGGTAGCGTTTAACCAGGTCCAGTATTTGGGGTATGTCCTAGGGGATGGGGTCATCGCTCCCCAAGAAAGGAAAATCAGGGCTATAGGAGAGGCACCCTTCCCATCCACTAAGAAGGAACTAAGGGGTTTCCTAGGTCTCATAGGATACTATAGGCGTTTCATACCCTCTTTTGCAGATCTGGCGTCTCCCTTGACGGATCTCCTCAGGAAGGAGTGCTCTTCTCACCACCTGCGCTCTCCCTCCCCGGATGCGATGAGCGCCTTCCAGCAGCTGAAAACAGCTATCACGACAGCTCCGGTTCTTCTATCCCCTAATTTCCAGAAACCATTTATTGTAGCCACTGACGCATCAGACACCGGGATAGGGGCGGTTTTGTCCCAAACCGATGACGATGGCCACGAACACCCGATCCTGTACGTCAGTCGCAAGTTGTTTCCCCGGGAGCGGGCCTATCCCACCATAGAGAAAGAATGCCTTGCAGTTAAGTGGGCGATAGAAAAACTGCGCTACTACCTTGAGGGGAAGCCATTCATCCTCTACACTGACCATGCCCCCTTGCAGTGGATGCATCGCAATAAAAGCAACAATCCCCGGGTCCTCCGGTGGTTCCTGTCCTTACAGCCATTTGCATTTACGGTACACCACCGCCGGGGCCGGGACAATGGCAATGCTGACTTTCTTTCCCGAGTCTCGTCTCTCCCCGAGCGGGAGCAGCCAGGGGGGGTGGTATGTGACGGAGCTCCGAGCGCTACCCCGGGGGTTACTGAAGACACTGATTGGTGGACCCCGCTTACACGGGTCTCTAACCTTCTTCCCTGTCCGCAGGATGAGTGGGATGCGGCAGCTGAAGATCAGCTTTTCCGGATGGGTACTGGGCCCTTTAACTGGGAGTATCCAGCTTCACGAGTCCAGCCCTGCAGTGACGTCACGACGCGAGGTCCTACAAACGTGGGTGGATCCAGGAAGTCGACGGACGGCGAACCCTGGAGGAGTGTTGGAGTCGTAGAGAGGAAGGAGCACGGTGAGAAGGAGAGCGAGGAGGAGCAGGACCAACCGGAGTACCGCAGGAAGGCGGAGGTGGAGAGGACCGCAGGATACGGATCCGGCGAAGCGCCCTGCCACGTTCCCGGGGGAGGAGCGTGGCTAGGACAGGTACGGGACCGGGTAGCGGGCTGGATGGGGAGGCGGGACCGTCCACGGTAGTCGGCGACCGCAGCGATTCTCCCTAGGCCGTATTTGTGTTTAAAACCCCATCCCCCACGGTTACGATTGCGATCACTGGAATCTTTTGTTTGTGGTTATCACAAGGTGATCCCTCACTCCCCTGGTCCTGGTGTTAGGTACAAGTCCACGTATACAAAGCCTAATAAGCTCCTTCTCTTTCCTTCTGGGGACCGGCGAGCGCGGACCTTGGGGAGACGTGAGACCGGACCCCTCCGTGGGAGAAGACGGCCCCAAGACCTTGACCGACGTATCATCACGGATCCCGCCCGGTTTGCCCGAGAAAGACTGACTATCCGAACAAAACGCAAACTAATAGCAATAAAACCTAAACTACCCCGACCCCGTGTTTCGTCTCACCTTGGTTCCCCGTCACATGGGCGTATGCTATTTACAACGAAGTCTGGAAGTTGTCGCAGATTGAGGCGGCTTCCAGGTTGAGAGCTATTGACCAAGCAAACATGGAGAAGGTTTTAGCCGTTATAGATAATAGCATTAGCACTCTCTCTTCTAGGATTTATACATTAGATAATATTGTTTCTTCTGTTGTTGATATTGTGCATGATGATATGTCTGTGTTATATCATGGTCAAAACCAGTTGCGTTCTGTTATGCAGTTTGCATGGACGTTGCAGACGTTAAAGGCAGGGAGAGTCCCTTGGGACTATCTTAACACTACATCGTTATTCCTTCCCTTTAACCTTACTGACAAGCAGAGATTTATGTCCATGAAGGATGCTACATATTCATTGTTACATATTGAAAAATTAGAACCATTGCCTTTTTCTGTAGCGGAGATCAATTCAGCTACGTGGTTAGTCCACGGATTGATAACTCTCCCTTTTGCGCTTTTTAAGTTTACGTCTTGTATGAAACATTATGCTTTGGGTAGATACGAACCGCTGGGCACCGCTTTCATACATGAGGTTTGGTCCCTCCCCTTTACGTATAGATGTACTAGGGACGGCACTGAAGTTTATTTGAAAGGCGAGGAATGTACCACGACACCAGACCATTCCTTGGTATGTAGGCACATTCAATTACACGGCGCATGCAATGTACAAGCACCGAACTTAGCCTGCGTCCTACGAGGTATCCCAGTGCCTGTGATTACGCCTTCTTTCACGCTGCTTGCAAACGGTAGTTATTTAATTTTGAATAATGAAGCTTGCTGCGGGATGTTAGTGGGAATCCCGTACATAGTAACTGTCTCGCAGAAAGTTGTCTGCTGCAATAATGTTCTCTTTCCACCCCCGCATGGGCGGCTGGATGCTTCCATCTGGCCTTCGATTCCAACCTTGAAAGCAGAGTTCAACAAGTTGAGCAGAATAAGAGCTCTATTGTCCCAAAAAGAGGTGCCATTGACTTCCTCTCGTGAAACATTTGTCCTTCACATTGCTAATACGCGCACTGAGGTACAGGCGCTTCTGAATACTGACCTCCCCCTACATTTCGGCTCTTTGATCCAAACTATTTTCAATGCCTCGTCCACGAACGGCCTGGCTCATTTTTTTAAACTTGTGGGCTCGGGTCTTTCCAAACTATTTTTGGTGTGGTTCCGGCATTTTTTCATTCCCTTTTTTCGAGCATCTTTGGAGGTGTTCCGCTGCTTCTGGCGCTGGTGGCAGGTGTGCTGCTTTTACTTTTCATACTACGGAATGGCTGCTCCTTCTGTGCCACACGAGCGCCTGTCCCGCCTGCATCTTCTTCGTGATAGGATGCTTGACTTTTATGGAACTCTGCCATTGGCGACCTTAAGCCTGGCATATGGATTATCCTTCCGGTATTGCTACTTCACCTGCGTGCAGCCTGTGCTTCACTGCCTGGATTGTCCCTTTGAATGGCCTTTGGATTTGTGCTTGACCAGCCTGGTGTCTCCGGTGCCAGATTTCGATCGACTGATGAGGCCCTTAGTGTCTCACGAGTTGACATGTTCTGGTGTCCGGATAATGGCTTGTGGTGCTGCACATGGGATCCTGGGTAATTGGGACATCTCTACAGCTGCCTACAACTTCTTGGCTATGAGCTATTTGGAGGAACATTCCGGGTGCCCTCTGATCGTGCTGGAAGCTCCGATGATTGAAAAACACGTGTGTTCCTTTTCGTTGATGGATTGGATGGCTCAGACTTTCGCTGGCCCTGCAAATGATCTTTTGTTGGAAGCAGTTGCGGTATATGCTGCCTATACATTCATGGATTAACTGCGCTGTCGTCCTTGGCGCCTGACGCTCCTGGACAGCACCCTGCCGCGGCATTTACTTTTTTTCTCTGTTTTTTTTTCTCTCCCTGATGGTTGTTTTGAGTTTTTTTTAATTACTTTTATTTTTTTTTCGGACACCACTGTTTCCCCTTTTGCTTTTCCATTTTTTCGTTTCAGACTTTAACTCATTCTGAACCTTTGGATTGGTTACGCCTTGTTCTGCTCTGTCGAAACTGAACTCTGCGTTCTCTCTTTTCTTGCCTACTAAATAGTGCTTCGATCAAGGGGGCGTGTAGTGAGTTCTCTCTGAATACGTACAGGCATTGTTAAGTTAGCATAACCACGTTAAATGTTAGAAAGCCATCTTTTTGCTTTTGCACACGACACTGCGTTTACATGTTATTTCTTAAAACAAACTGCTGACTCGAGACTTGCTTCACACAAGAGAAATCTGTTGTTACCATCCCAAAGCTCTGTGCAGCGACCTTGGTCTGTACACGATGTGACAAATAGTCTGGATTATTACACAATGCATGTTTTTCACTCTAGGTTGATCGGCCCACTATTTAGCCATAACACACGCGCAGCTGCAAATGCCTGAAAGTTGATGCTTTTAATATCACAGACATCATGTTTATTATTCAGACCGAAGACGAGCCTTCCTGCGAGAAGACTCCTGATGCTCCTGTGATGTGATTTCACTAAGCTGATCTTTGAGGTATGGGGTCCCCTATTCAAGCCTAAGAGACCTTCTATTAGCATAATAATAATATTAGCTTCTTAGTAAAGGGAAGGTGGTAGTATCCACTGTCATTATAACATGATCACCCCTTTTATATTCTATGGTATTGTAACTATGTTGCTGGTTTTGATATTAATCATTTGTCTGCTTGTATTAGCCAAAGTACTGCATCTTAGGACACGTGGTCTATAAAAATAAACCCCTTTTATTTACAACGTGTCTCTGTTGATTATTGTTGTGGACTGATGTGAGAATAATATACGAACAGGTATTTCCGATTCCCACCATTCCTGAGTATGTACTGAGTCGCTTGTTCTGGGTTGTCTATTCATTGGGACCGCCGAGCTGAATCTCGGATAACGAATGGGACACTTATGCTAGCCGGATACTGGGTTCTGGGTTCTGAGGTGAGTTTCTGGTACACCACAACTCACTGAGGTCCTGGGGTTCTACGCATAGTTCTGTGTATAAGCAGAATCCCTGCAACAACCTACTCCTACCCCCACTGACCACACTAGAAGCCTAGACATCTCCACCTACTTCATCCTCCCCATGCTTCGTAGGATAGTCAAAATAGCTATCCGAAACCTCAAGATGTACTATCGCCCAGGTCCTCATCCCCAGATGACTGAACTACAGCAATGCTCTCTACTCAGAAATCGTAGCTCACCTCCTCAGATGACTACAGGCCATACAGAGCACTGCAGCCAGACTCCTCCTGGATCCCCCTGGATGAAACTACATCACCCCCTGCCTCAGGAAACCCCACTTGCTGCCTGTATAGAAAAGATTCCAGTTCAAGCTCCTGACCCATGCATACAAGGCCACGCCTACTTGAACCACCAGCTGAGATTCCAATAGGCTACCAAACACCTCCATTCCATGTCCCTTTCTCTAACCCTCTCCCGCATTCGAAGTAGCCGATGCAGAGGTTGCTGTTTCTCCTACCTAGCAGTGAAGACATGGAAGGAGCTACCCTTTAATCTAAGGATCTCCCCATCTCTTCCAGAGTTCTGACAGTCCCTGAAGACCTGACTATTCAGCTAATCAACTGGACCCCAACAGCAACTGGATGCCCTCAGGGCTGAAAAGTCGCAATCTACAAATTAACTGATTCATTGAGCCAAAGTCCCTGGAAGCCAAATCTGCATTTCACTTCTGCCAGAAAGTAATTAGCATCCGAATAGGCATGAAGGAGATGTGAACTTGCTCCTAGAAGCAAACAATAGGCTGACCTGAATGGGCAGACATGACACATCTAAACCTGACAGAATGTGCAGGTTGGGACTGTGAGTATCCTTTTTGACAATAAAGAGTCTGGGGGGCGTGCCCAACCGCCGAGGAAAATGGCTGCACACTAGCGCAGCTCCGACATATCGCACCTGGTAAACCCCAATCCGAGAACTGATCCGGTACAAACAGAGCAGGAAATACCTGCAATGCAGCCTGAATTCACCCGGCAGAGGAGGAGCCCAAAGTCAAAAGAATCGAGTGATCAGGTGCCGAGATCCGCCCGAGTCTCCGATGAGAAGGCCCAGTAGCGACGAGTGAGGAGGTGAGGAATGGAGGAGGGGTGCCTGCAAGGCCCGCGGCCGACTGGAGAAGCGGCGTAGACAGAGTTAGGAGCGCAGTGGGGGTTGGGGGGGCAGCGACCATTGACACCACCCGTTGCCAGTAATAGACAATACGGCCCCCCAGCGAACGGCTGCATAGCGACTCCGGGCGGCCCCAACCTAGTCGGGGAACACTGTGAGGGAGGGCAGGCGCTGCATTACCTGAACGGGCGATGCCCTGCCCCAAACAAAGGGCACAGCCGCACAGTCGACCACACCAGCAGTGTAGAAATTAGAAAGACCGGCCCACGTGGTAGCCAGAAGCACCCTCCGACGCCCTACAGGCCTGGAAGGAACCAAAGAAGCTGGGGACAAAAGTGAGCTGCACTGCCCACGTGAGAACACTGAGACCCAGCAGACTGAGAAAGGGAAGGAATACTGCCTGCGCAGATCCGACACACAACTATAGGCCCAGCGAAAGCCCCGACAACAAAGGGAGAACACAATAAAGAACTGCCACAACTAGACGCGGGTGCAGAGAGTTCGCCGTCAAACATCTTCAAGAATTGGCAGGCGAAACCCAACAGGCCGGTGAGGGCCTCAAGCCCCGGGCAAGAGGCGGAAAGTCGCCAGCCAAAGCTGAAAATACCCAAACCCACCCTGTGCCCACCGAAATCCATAATGGCTGGAGGAAAGGTGGAGGAAAGGTGGAAAAAAGGTGGCAAAGCCACACTGCAAGCAAAGCTAGAGAAATACTCTTGGCAAAAAGGGTAGACTGAGGAAGCACCCGGGAAAACGCAAACAATCGAAGGGCAATCAGACCTGACCCTACATGATATAATGAAAGCTATCAGCACTGTGCGTACTTCGCTGGAAACCAGATTTGACTCTGTCTCCATGGAAATCTCTCTGATTAGGGCACACATCCGCAACATGAATGCCAGAATTAAAGATGTAAAGACAACTACCAACTCCTTAACCAAGGACACATTGATCCTCAAAAAACAAATCAAAGACCTCCAAGTCTGCAATGACAGGATGAAAAGCCAGTTAGACAATTATAAAGGCAGGGCACGGCGCAACAAAGTCAGAATCCTAGGCATGCACATGCGAGCGGAGGGACAGGCGACGGACTTGCTCATAGAAGAGCTCGTTGTGAAACACCTACAACCCAAAGGCCAGTCCAAATTCTTCACGACTGAAATGGCACACAGGGTGCCGGGGGGAGACAAAAATGCAGAGCACCCCTTATGCCCATATTGGCTCGAGTATTCAATTACCGAGATAGAGACGTAATATTGCAAACGGCCCGCACGGCACCACCTGTCGACTTTGAGAACAGTAAAATAACTTTCTTCCCCGATTTTACACTTTAAGTCCAAAGACAAAGGCGCAGCTTCCTCGAAGTGAAAAGGGCCCTGCGGGAGAAGGAGATCAAATATGCTTTGCTTTTTTCAGTCAAATTGAGAGTTGAAGCAGAAGGGAAGGTGTGGTTCTTTAGCAGCCCAGAGGAAACATGGGACTGGCTCGAAGGGTGGCGCACAGTTCGGAAAAGAAATCAGACCGGTCAACGAGGAAGATCAAACCAGACCCGATCAGGGCAAGTCACTACAGCAGACGACAACTTTCTGGAAGACGGCAACAATGAATAATGGCAATGCAGTATCCACTTGCTGAGAGTACTGATGTATAACGCTTTATGAGGCTCTTCCCCAAACCACAGTAAGACTGCAATGCAGGCCGAGAAATGAAGCTAATAACAAAAGACATATAAGAGTGTTCCTGAAATCCACCATAAGAGATACATATGGACAGGATGGGACAGGCTCTCGCCAGTCAAATTAGGTGCAGCAGCTCTTACAAAGATGGACACGGTGCGGGGTTAGGTCACATACTACAATACTCTAGGTGGTGGGTGATAGCCGCGCTGAAGAGTTGGGGAGGCAGGAGGTTAAATTCCCGCCATGCAGGGAGGCAGTGTGGGGGGAGGGGATGGGGAAAGTTGGGGGGGGACCAAGTCACAAGGTAACTCAGCCACTGCAAAGGTGAGAAGGCAGTCCTCACAGATATACGTACATCAATGGAAGGCGAGGAATAAGTTAATGTCCCAGACAAGACACAGAACAGACAGTATACTCCGTGCTCAGTGTGCATATACTCCCAACGCATACAGGTACCAAGACGCATAATATGAGTGGGGGGTCACTTCGACTCCTTACTTGGAATGTGAATGGACTCGGAGACAAATTAAAAAGAGGGATTGTACTACAGTACCTAAAGCGACAGGCCCCTGAGATTGTCCTACTGCAGGAGACCCACCTGATAGGCAACACCTGCATGGCATTAGATAGATGGGTATATAAACTAGCTGTCCACACAGGATTCACCTCCAGATCCAGAGGGACTGGCATACTCATCCGTAAAAACTGCCCCTACATAACACACAAAAAATGGTTAGACACGCAGGGCAGTTTTGCTGCAACAGCCGGAACATGGGAAGGGAAACCAGTTAATCTACTATCGGAATATATTCCCACGCTACCAAAAAACTGCACTGACAGACCTCAGTTCTGCTTGATCTCCCACCCGGGATTTTACTGATGGGAGGGAAATTTAATCTGACGGCAATAGGCCTCCTACTTTATCCAAATATATATACCCCCGCCACCACCACAAACGCCATGGACTCCAGAGACTTGCTTGCTACCACCCCAGTCGCCTCCCTCACACAAGAGTACAGAGAATCCCTGGAGGGGGACCTCAAAAACGGAGGAGTTAGCAGTAGCCCTGCGGGTAATACAATCGGGGAAAGTTATAAGGCCCAATGGAATCCCAACTGAACTTCTCAAGTTAACAGCCTCTAAGGTAACACCCCACTCCGAGCCATGTACTTAGAACGTTTTCAAAAAGGCTCCCTCCCAGACGACCTACGACTAGCATCAATCATAGTGATTCATAAACAGGGTAAGCCGGCGGATAAATGCAGGTCATACCGGCCCATATCGCTTTTAAATGCAGAAACAAAAATACTAGCCAAAGTCCTGGCCAACCGACTGATTCCCATTATCAGAAAAAGTGTTCACACGGATCAATCGAGCTTCATGCCCAGATGAAAGACTGCTCTTAACCTCCGCCGGTTACACAGGGTGCTAGGAAGGGCAGAAACCGTCCAAGAGGACGTGGTCCTACTTTCCCTTGACGCTAGGATGGTGTTCAACACAAGGTCTTACTTATTCGCTGTCCTGGAGCGTATGGGCTTCGGCCCGACATACATAAAGTGGATAAAACTATTATATGCTGACCCGACAGCGCAAAATATGTCAACCAACACACATCACGACGATTCCATCTGGGCAGAGGAACCAGACAGGAATGCCCCGTATCATCTCTTATATTTGCCTTGATGCTAGAGCCAATGGCGACATGGGTGAGGGGGGACCCTCCGATCAGAGGGTTGAAATGTATTTATACGCAGACAACATACTGCTGTATGTTGCGGCCTGAAGACCTCAATCTATAGGATCCTTTATATATTTTAGATCTTTTGTAAGCACTCTGGATACACCATAAACTGGACAAGATCCACATTTTTTTCATGCTCCGCGGCCAGGTGCCACGTACACCGACAGAATGCAAGGTCACAGTGGCGACAGAAGGATTCAGATACCCTAGGAATTTACATAACATCTGACCCACTTCTCTTCAATAACAATAATCATCGAGGCCCACTAACGCGAATGCAAAACAGCGTCTGATACTGGCGAGCCCTCCCTCTGAACCTACTGGGCAGAGCTGCCCTGTTTAAAATGCTGGCACTGCCCCCTTCCTATATGTGCAACAAAACACCCCTTTCAAAGTCGTAAACACATACTTCACCAGTGTGGAGAAAGTGGTCCGGACCCTAATGAGGGACGGGCAAACCCCCCACATTGCAACACATAAATTAACTAGAGGGTGGTACGAGTGGGGGATCTCCCTGGCCGACCTTAAGTTACATTACTGGGCGTCTCAACTAACGGTAATCAACGAATGGGTCTATGGCTCGCAGCTGGAACCGGCCTATATGATGGACAAATGGTTAATGAGCCCAGGCGGTCATCAAAGAGCACGCTACACAAACCCCAAACACCAACACCTCACGGGTCCCCGGGCCCAGACTGTGGCAATCTGGCATCAGGTAACTAAAAGATTGGGCTGGCATAAGAAAATGACACAAGCGACCCCCTTGTGGGAATCAGAGCAATTGGGCACACTGACCAACTGCCCCGGGTTCGACAGGTGGGATACAATTGGTATCTCTACAGTAGGTGACCTGTGGAAGAGTTGCAGGGTGATCACATTTACCGGGATGCAAGCGGAATACCAATTGGCAAACTCGGAGGCCTTCAGGTACCTGCAAATAAGCCAAGCCATAAAGTCTGCTGTTTCTAGGGGAGAGGCCTTACCCGAGGCGTCCCCGCTGGAGGACAGGTTACTTTCGAACACATGACCCATAAGGCAATATCCTTGACCTACTGGAAATTATTAAACAACAGACCAGACCCACCTGTCCGCCTCAGACAGCACTGGGAGACAGACATAGGGAGTTTAGAGGATGAGGAATGGCAGGAGGCGATAATCCTCTCCAGGAGAAGTAGCTATTCCAATGAGACTGAGACTAATTCAACTCAAAATCTTACATTGGTCATACCTTTCAGGGGGAACCCTGGTCAAGATGAAAAAGAGGACAGACTTGGTGTGCCTCAGTTTCTGCACTCAACAAGGTACGTTTTTCCATACACTGTGGGAGTGCCCCGCGATTCAACCCTACTGGGAGGGAATCATTACTAAATTAAAAGAGGTTGGTGAGTCAGAGCGCTTTACATAGCACCAGTTGCGTTACATGAGGACACATTCATTTTTGTTAGGCACGGGGAGATTAAGTGATTTGCCCAGAATCACAGGATGTTCAGCGTCGTTGCCGAGACTGGAACCCGGTTTCCCAGTTTTGAGGTCGACCGCCCTAGCCGTTAGGCCAACTCCTCTCCTCTCCTCTCTGCTTAATATATGGGAGGTCACTGACCTGACCCGTACCGAGCAAACCTGGGTATCCCTGTGGCTGGCCCTAGCTAAAAGAAAAGTAAGTGATAAATCATTGATTGGGGAATGGGCAAAGGACATAGATAGATCCATGATTGCAGAAAAAGAGGTCGTCAAGAACTATGGCTGCCCTAAGAAGTGGGAACAAAAATGGGCTAAATGGAATGAGTCTATGGGTGGACTCTGTATCTCCCCCACAGAGGAACTGAGTAGAGGGACGGAAGGGGCCGACCATTGACAATTGTGAAATATGTAACTGCATATGTGAGCTAATACCTGGACCTAGCGAGACACTAATTGTAATGTGCATTGTCAACAACACGTGTGATTTGCCTTCAAAATTATTGTAATGCCGAGAATCTTTAAATAAAAAGAGTTTCCAATAAAATCCTGCTTGAATTTCACATTCTGCATAAGAGGTTCGCTGGAGTTTTTTATAGAACACTCAGGACACACTTCAAAGAGGCCTTCCCTGTCACAAATGCTAGCTGACAGTTGGGCAGGGCCCTTCTTTTGACCCCCTAAACCCCCTTCCCCCATCCCCCCGCCAAACAGTCACCAATCACATGGGGCCTCTTTTTGACCTTAAAATGCCAAATCTTGCTTGAATGCCACATTCTGCTTGACAGGCCAGATGAGGTTTTTCATACAATACTTGGGTACAACACAAGGGGAACACTTATAAGGGCGAAGACAAGATGCCAAAACAATTCTCGTGTATTCTCTGTCTAGTTCCAGGTAACTTAGCTTTTTTCTACCATACATCTGTCTGTGGTATTGTTGTGGGTACAGGACCTGCCTCAAACTGGATTTTACTGTTAGATGTGGAAGGACACGAGGACTGTCATAGTACACTCCTCACATACCAGCAATCATTAAAGTACAAGTTAAGCATGATAGAAGAAACTGGCCATTTCGAAAATGCTCAAAGTGGGTAGGGTTAGCCCCAGGAACCTTTACCCTATTGGTTCGGGCATCCCCAGGGGTCATGCCCACCTACTAGCTTGTGCTAGTCATAAATGTTACATCTCCAGGCACACACTTCAGACACTACAACTCCTGTAAAAGATGAGAAGACGTCTCAACCTGCAGTCGGAGACCTGAGAAAAACCTTGAAGACTGGATCTACAAGAAGTGGACTCCAAGGGTCATAAGACTGATCTCTTGTTCAAGGCCCAGGGATACAACAAGCTCCAAAAGGCTTTTCTTGCAACTGCCCGGCTGCTCAATGGAAACTAGATCTGGACTGGCTTCTACCTGACACCTTGTAAGTTTCTAAGGGCCTCTGCCAGAGATCCAGAGGAGATGTAAAAGTGTACTCCTGTTTTGGATTGGTTCTAAAATGACTAACACCAGTAGGCAAAATCTTTCACCAAAAAGAACCTGGTCAGTGTATCCGACCCACGCTCCATTATGGTCAGCGTCAAATTGGCCTAGGTCATGTTCTACCGCGAACACTGTCCATCACTTGCACTTTGTGCTTCTTGGCACCATTTCCACTTAAAACATAAAAAAATCATATCTCTGGTTTCCCATAGTGGATGTTTGTAATTTCGGTGTAATTGTGTTTATTAAATAGTAATAACGTTTTCTGATTCATTTTAGGAGTTTATTGTTCTGATTTTCAACTTTATTACTGTTTGGTACTGCATAAATACTTACACATTGCCTCTAAGTTAAGCCTGGCTCCTCTGTGCCCCAGCTACCAGGGGTTGAGGTCAGGTTTATTTAACGACTTTAGTGGTTCACCCTGACAAGGATTGTGACCCTGAGGTGGGTATTCATCACACCCAACTAATACTCCAATTTCCTATATTGGAGAACTGTTTCTTAATGCTCATTAAATCAGATGGAGATAATGGAACATGGGCAGTAACTAAACTCCGAATAGTCTCTCAAGGAAAGAAGGGTATAAGGAATGGGTCTGATGGGGTCATCATCATCTGCAGAGCTAGAGTGAGGGTTGAGGAAACATCTCCTAGCCAGTCAATCTACTGGCTTTTTTAGACTTTCTCAAGCACCATCTCAAATAAGGGTGGGACTGGGCTGAACATATTCTTGGTCTGGACTTCTACAGAGTAGTAGATTCCACGTCCTGCTTCACTATTTGTGTGCTTTTGCCTGATTGCCTACTATCAGTTGCTCGCATCACAGCGATCACATGCACGTTATTTGTTTGTGCCCATCTGCTCACAGTTAATCTGGCACTGCTCCATTTCCAAATGCACTGGCATTTGCACCCTCGCCCTTTCAGCCAGCATGGGTAAAAACATCCAAAACATTCACTCTCCTCCTCTTTTTCTGGTGCTTCTGTGATCTGGGATAATAAATAGGGAGAGGCAGAGTAGTAGGAACACAAGCTCAACCTCTGTCCCTTAGGTGGCTTATTAGGTATTCCAGCTTCTCTAGGTATGCGTCATACCACGATCTTGGGATTTATGCTTTCGTTTATTGGCCTCTTTATGCCATTGTAAAAAATGCAGCCACGATTTGGCTTCAGTTTTATTCCTAAAATCCTATACCGTCTTTTGCAAGTTCCTTAATCTCTTCACGCCAAAGGTAACATGTTCAAAAAAGGACTTCTTTCTGTCCTCTTTAGTGAATCCTAACAACGGTTTCAGATATTCGGCATGAATTAACTGTATTAATGGTACATGGTGTTGGCAGGAGCCCTTGGGAGTCCATTATAATTAGATTTTTCAGCCCAATTACTGTTCTTTCATACACAGGTGGAAAACAAGAAAAGAGCATGTTGGTCTCATTCTCACAGCTCATCTCATGAACTGGGGTGAAAAGGAAACTGGAAACAGGGTAAGGGCTGCATCCTCAGTTACAACTGTAACTGATCTTGTGGAGGGGGGTGGAAAGGTATTGTGTAGTCACTCACAAAGATCTCCTTGCATTGGGCCGACCTTCAGTTCTGCCCCTGTAGGGGTTAAAAGAGGAGTCAGGCAGGCTGGATCAGAGGGCTTTTTCTCACACACATTCATCCTTCATCCTTCAACGAGCTGTACTATAGGTCCTGGTGCTCCTGCATAAACTACCTATCTCCACACCATTTCTAAAGCTCATTCGCTCTATGCCAAGGATTTGCACAAACACAAGCTTTCCCTTGGGACTCCTCCCATTCCTACCTACCTGACTAGTCTAGAATCTGGTTTTCTACCCACACAACACTTTTAGTGCACTTTTAACAATTTACAAACAGCATGAAACAATATATGCAAAGCAAGCAAGCACAACACATGCTTGCAATGCCATTTAACATGCAAAAGGCGCTCCCACTACAACAGATTAAAGAACATTAGCCTATTAGGGGAAATACCAAGGCAAAAGAGAAACAGCTGCAAGGAGGAAGACTTTGATTATCATTTTTTTTTACCCAAGAACAAATTAAAGCAATAATCACTGATCAGACTTCTTACTCCTAAGCGGGTAGCAGAGGCACCCAATGAAACAATTCTGAGAAAGAGATATTAAATGAGAAATCACATTTCACCAAAGGTGTTCGTAATATTTGTACATAATGCCAGGGACCATATTCTCCCCCAGCCTGAGAAAAACATATTACTGACCTCTGGAAATGCTATTTTTGGTGGATACCCTATCTAATCGCAGATTCCTCACCTTAGAATATTCCACAGGTGCCAGACTCGATCCGGAAAACTTTTCCTCAGCAGTGCTCTTGTGTGCCGGTAGGTGGAACTGTGCAGCTCCATGTTGGCTCTGTATTGCCCCAGAAGAGACATAGTGGAGCCCCACATAGGTGCCAACCAAGGGCACTGATGTATTTCTCTTATTGTTCTCCTCACCATGCCCTCAAAAGGAAAGTGTGAACAACTGTTGGTGTGATGGATACTAACTCGGAACCTATTTACCCGTTATAAAGAGGCCACTCCATAAAATGGGGCGGTGGGAAGGCAGTGAGGAATCAAAGACTAGATAGAGGATCCACCAGAAAGAGCATTTTTGAAGGAAAGTAACTTTTTTTTGAGTAATACTTCTAACCGCAGATTCCTCACCTTAGAATAGATACCAACATAGTACCTAACTTCGTGAAGGGTCTGTGCAGTGGGCAGTGGGCAGTGGGCTAAGCCCAATAAGTCTTTGTGGACTCACTTGGCAAAATGCTCTTCCTGCCAAATTTGGCAGTCAAGGCAAAGTGCTTTGTGAAAGTATACAATGATTCCCACGTCATAGTCGGGAAAGGCACTCCACGAGCCAACACAGTAATAGCAGCCATAATCCTGGTAGATGGCCTCTACAATGGATGCTTCTTGGCCAGTGCATAGCTTATATACATGCAGAGGACTATATGTCTCAACAGTGTCCCCTTCATCACAGCCTTCCCTTTATTCACCTTGGAGAACCATACAAGAAGCTGTCCACATGATGTTCACTGGTACGATCAATATAAAAGCTCAAAGCCTTTTTGGAGTCCAGCCGATGGGACCTCTCCTCCTCTTTCGAGGGGTGAGGTGGAGCAAAGAATTCTCGCAGAGTGATGTATTGCACAACATGAAAATGAGTCATGAACTTTTGGCAAGAATGACGCTGCATTCTCAGCACCAATGTATCCAGAGAAAAACTGATTTTTTTTTCAAACATATTTTTATTGCCATTTATTTTAATATCCAACCATTTTCTAGTTGCTCAGCAAATATCTTACATCATAGTACAGCACTTCTATGGCATGTATAATTTCGCTTTATATTATCTTTAGTTTATTTTCAAATAGATTTTAGAAAAGGTGGTCGGGAAGTGCATGTGCATGGAAGCCACAATCACATTTGTTATAGTCTTATTTCGCCCATGGTATTAAGGAAAAGGGGATTCCAGTTAAACATACGATCACCTTTTATATGCCAATCTGTAAATATCCCACAATTTGTTATCAAAAGAGGGAAGAAATTTATACAACAGGTAAATCCTAACAACTAATCTAATTAACAAACTGTGGAGTGGGGCCAAGAACTGCGTGTGTATTAATGAACAAGTTCTGTACCTTCAGTAATGATATATCTGTAAGAGACATATATTAGTTATGGATTCCTCACCTTAGAATTAACCCCTGGAGTCAGACTGGATCCGGAGAATTTTTTCTTCAGTAGCACCCCTGCGTGTTGGTAGGTGGCGTCGGTCGACTTCGCGTTCGTCGTTGGCATTGTGATCGCCAGAATGACGTCATGGTATCTAGTTAGACGCCGCCCCTGCGCGCTGTCTTCAGTTCTTTACACGACATTCCACGCCAGAAGCGCAGAGCCATGCAAGACACTGACCACAAAAACTAGGGCCCTGAGAGGGAGTCCCTTACGCTAGAAGTCAGTTCGCATAACGGGGAGGATGGGTGGGGCGGTGAGGAATCCATAACTAATATATGTCTCTAGCAGATATATTGGTACCGAAGGTAAGTAACTTGTTCATCTGAAAGAGACTATTAGTTATGGATTCCTCACCTTACCCCAGCAATACCACCCCCAGAGGTGGAATCTGGAAACTAAGTTCACACCAGAAAGTCCTGGAGAACAGAACGACCAAAGAAGCCGTCTCTCCGGACTTGGCTGTCCAGCCAGTAATGTTAGGTGAACATATGCAATGAAGCCAAAGTGGCTGCCTGGCAGATGTCACGAAGAGGGACTCCACGTGCTAAAGCAGTAGCCCTGATGGAATGGGCGTACAGCCCCACTGGAGGTTCCTTCTTTGCCAAGGAATAACAGATTTTGATGCAAAGAACAACCCATCTAGAGATGGTTCGCTTTTGCTTGGCCCGACGTTTTTTGGCACCCATATAGCCAACAAAGAGCTGGTCATCCATCCGGAATGGCCTTGTGCGATCCAGATAGAATGAAAGTGCACGTTTTGGATCTAGACAGTGAAGCCTCTCCTCCTCTTTAGAAGGATGCAGGGACGGGAAGAAGGTGGGCAAAGTGATGGTCTGTCCTATGTGGTAACCACTTTGGGAAGGAAAGAAGGCCAAGTGCGAAGGACAACTTTGTCCGGATGAATAACCAGGAAAGGAGGTTTTGAAGAAAGAGCCTGCAGTTCACTCACCCTATGAGCAGAGATGATGGCAATCAAATAGGCAGTTTTGAGAGTCAAAAGGACAGTTATGAAGTGGCTCGAAAGGAGCGCACATAAGGTAGGTCAGAACCAGGTTCAAGTCGCACTGGGGCATTACAAAAGGAATCGGAGGAAACCAGTGAGTAATGCCCGTAAGAAAACGATTTACAATAGGGGACTTGAAAAGAGAAGTCTGATAAGGAAGCCAAAGAATGGCCGAAATGGCCAAAAGATAGCCAGAGCAGAGCCCTGCTGGGCTAAAGAAAAAATGAAGAGGAGAACCTCTGAAAGGGGGGCAAAAAGGGGATCCACAGCCTTTGCTGCGCACCATGCCACAAATTTGTTCCATCTACAGGCATATACCGTTTTGGTGGATGGATGCCTGGCTGCCAAGATAACATTACAGACTTCGGGAGGAAAGTCGAAAGCTGTCAACTGTAGCCGCTCAATCTCCACGCAAGGAGGTGGAGGCTGGACAGGTTCGGGTGGACCGTCCCCTCCTGCTGCAACAGAAGATCCTTCCGAAGGGGCAGTCTGATCAGAGGATCGATGGCCATGTGCAAGAGCTCGGGATACCAGACTCTGTCCAGTCCGGGGCCACAAGAATTATTTGGGCGCTTGATCTTCTTCAGCACTCTGGGCAGAAGTGGTATAGGCGAAAGGCGTATAGAAGACCACAACTCCACTCGCGATGAAAAGCGCTGCCTAGCGAATGCTGCCTTGGAGATTCCAATGCGCAGAACTGCTGATATTGCGTGCTATCTTTAGTGCCGAATAGATCTAACCAAGGCTCTACCCACTGCTGAAAGAGACCTTGCACCACGTCCAAGTGAAGACGCCATTCGTGATCCATCATGCACCGGTGGCTGAGTTTGTCCGTCCTGGAGTTCAGAGAACCTGCCAGGTGTTGAACCACTAGGGCCATGCCCTGATGTTCCAGCCACTTCCAGAGACGTAGTGCCTACTCACATAGGGTCCACACCCCACACCGCCCTGTTTGTTGCAGTATCACATGGTGGTGGTGTTGTCTGTGAACACCTGCACTACTCTCCTTTTGACAGAAGGAAAGAATGCCTTCAGTGCAAGGCAGATCGCCCGGAGCTCCAGAAGGTTGATGTGGAGCCCAGACTCCGCCGGAGACCAGAGGCCTCTGATCTCCGCCTCCCCCATGTGGCCGACCCACCCCAGAAGAGATGCATCTGTCACCACTGTGAATTCTGGTTGAGGAAGGGAGAGGGACCTGCTGTTTACCCAATCCTGGTTCGTGGACCACCACTGCAATTGGTGTGCAGTGCCCTCCGAGATCTGGATGCAATCGGAAAGATTCCCCTGATGCTGTGCCCACTGTAACTTCAGGTCCCACTGCAGAGCCCACATATGCCACCTGGCATGCCCGCCAGCAGGATGCAGGAGGCCATGAGGCCCAGTAGCCTCAGGGTCAGTCTGACCGAAACCTGGGAGAGAGGCTGAAAGATCGGAATCATAGCCAATATATCCCTGACTCGCTGCTCGGGAGGATAAGCCCAAACTACGCTGTGTCCAGAACTGGTACAATGAAAAGGAGCTTCTGAAAGGGAAACAGGTGTGATTTAGGCACATTGATGGTGAACCCCAGCGAATGCAAGAGGTCGGGCCGAAGTCTGGAGGTGGAAGACAACAGCATGGGGCGAGCCCGCCTTCAACAGCCAGTCGTCGAGATAGGGGGAAGACTGGAACCCCTGATCTGCGCAGATGAGCTTCAACCACCACCATCACCTTCGTGAACTCCCGAGGGGCGCTGGGAAGGTCAAAGGGGAGCATGGTAAACTGAAAGTGCTCGTGGCCTACTGTGAACCGTAGATAACGCCGGTGGGCCGGCACGACGGGGTTGTGAAAAAAAGAGTCCTGCAAGTCCAACACTACCATCCAGTCTCCAGGGTCGAGGGCAGACCGGACCTGAGACAATGTCAACATTTTTAACTTCTCCATCCGGAGGAAGCAGTTGACGTTCCCGAGATCTCTGATGTTCCTCAGATCTTGTACCTCTTTGGTGCAAGTACCTTGACTTTCCAGAGCAAACTCAGACTCGCTTCCTTTTTTTTTAATCTTTGGAGGAAGACTTGTTCACTCTCTCAACTCCCTTTATCTTACAATGCAATGGTACCTTTAATCCACAGGTGCAGCTAAGTAGCTGGACTCAACTTGAAAGTGTCACTGAAGCAGAAGAGGGATTGGTTCCTTCATTTATTAGTGCTTGGAGCACCTTCCACGAATTGTGAAAACTAGATCCAGCTAAAAAAGATTTTACCTTTCCCATGGTTACTCACACTGCCTGCATAGGACCAGTGACACTTGTGATGGTGACCTCCACATAAGCAAGGTAGGGACCTTAGCTAATGTGCCTCACTACTTCATCAGCATAAATAGTGCTCAGGAAGCTCAAGGACTCCAGGCGCACAGTGATGAAATGCAACGTCTCCAGCAGGATTTGTGTACCCGCACACTGTATGTTAACCAAGTAGTTTGGAAGGAAATGCTGAACTGCAAAAAGCTATATATCCACCTATGGATTGTTTAGACGAAGCCCCACCAGGTATTCAAAGACATCTGTCAGAGAGCTGGTCTATGAAGAAAGAAAACAATGTATGCATGGTGAGAAAGTCGGATATAATATTTGACATGACAAAAAGATACATCTAAATTAATACTTTACTGCATGGAATAATGCATAAGGTTCCATGGTGGAGAGAGTTTGAATCTCACTTATCATCCTGCCTGAGTTTTAGTTGAGGAGGATGCTACATTCCAGAGGCATACTACTTATCTGCCTTAGGCATGGGTTTAAAAGGAAGGCCCACATCTTAGAAAAAACTGTATTTAAATTCCCCAAACATTAAGGTTTCCTAACTGAGGGACACAGTTGTTAGGTCCCTCCAGAGAATCGTTATTCACTGGATTGGCAAGAAACATACCTGAGAAGGACTTTTACGGCAAGCAGTAAAAGCGATCCAATGTATTTAAAATAAGGTTAGGCAGGCAACCCACATACCAAAATATATTTTAGACAATCTGAAAAAAAAATATCAGAAACAATCTTGTACATTCTCATTCATGATGTTGAGCCGAGCCATTGGGTTGAGAGCTGTACTATGAACTTTCTACATGTAAGCTCTGGCAAAGCCAATAGGTCTCGCGTATGCAAGAGTTATTAGCTAGAGCAATGTGTTTTAGCCATGCTGTACACCAGTGTGGCTGCTGTTTAGCATGGCTAATAGTTAGAGGGATGGGGTGGAGTGGGGCAGACTGGAGTGTGGTAGATTTGTGTGGAGTAGATTGGGGTAGATTAGCAGGAATTGTAGTGGGGTAGATTTGGGTAGAGTGGAGTAGATTGGAGTAGAGTGGGGTAGATCGGAGAGTAGTGGGTTAGACTGGGGTGGAGTGGGGTAGATTGGGGTGGGTGGAGTATAATGGGGGAGAGAGTAGACCAGGGTATAGTGAGGTAGACTTGAGTGGAGTGGGATACACTGAACTCAAGTGGAGTAGGGTAGATTGAGTTGGGATAGATTGTGGTGGGGTAGATTGGAGTGGGGTGGGGTAGCTTGGAGTAGAGTGGACTGGGGTTGGGTACATTAGGGTAAAGTGGAGAAGGGTAGAATGGAGTAGAATAGATTGGAGGGGAGTAGAGTGGACTGGGGTAGATTGGGGTATGTTGGAGTAAAATGGGGTAGATTTTGTAGACTGGAGTGGAGTGGAGTGGGGCGAAGTGAAGTGGGATCGATTGGTGTCAAGAGTGGAGTGGGGTAGAGTGGGGTAAACTGGAGTGGAAAAGAGGGGGTAGATTGGGGTGCAGTGGGGTGGATAGAGTAGATTGGAGTGCAGTGGGTTTGGGTAGAGTGGAGTGGGGTATATCGAGTAGAGTGGGATATATTGGAGTGCTGTGGGGTAGGTTGGAGTGGGTTGCGGTAGATTTGAGTGGACTGGAGTAGATTGGAGTGAACTGGAGTAGAGTGAAGTGGTTTAGATCAGGGTAGATTGCAATGGAGAGGGGTAGAGTGGGGAGGATTGGAGTGGATTACATTGGAGTGGAATGGGGTAAATTGGAGTGGGGAATGTGTTGTGTAGGAGCGTAGAGTGGAGGAGCATAGCTTGGAGGAACAAAGAGTGGAGGAGTGTGTCATAGAGTGGCATGTCATAAAGTGAATTAGAGTGGAGGGGTGTGGAGTGGAGCGGTATGTCCTAGTGTGGAGCCGAGTGGAGTGACGTGGAGTGTCAGAGTAGAATGGCTTGTTGTAGAGTGCAGTGGAGTGTTATAGAATGAAGTGGCGTAGAGTGGAGGAGCAGAAAGTGGAGTAAAGTGTTGTCGAGCTGAGTGGTGTTGAGTGGGGTGGTGTAGTATGGAGCATGCATGGTGTGGTAGTGCACTGCCATAGCAGACAACACATTTTCAATTGTAAAGACCCTTACACAGACATGCAGTTTTACTGCTCACAAACGATGTGTGGAAATGTCATCACCTACTGTAATTATGTTTTTATACACAGCCATTCTGTCCCACTACTGGATGTATACTCTGCTATGTCTATCTGAGGGTTGTGTATGATGGTCAATGTCTGAAATATGTAAATGGCAATAAAAATAAGTTTAAAAAAAAAAAAAACTACTGTAATTATGTTTTTTTATCGTTTTCAAATATTTGTTTCTAGCACGCTTCATTACAAAAAATTTGTTTTTATTTGTACTTTCCTAATTCTGCTATATTCTGAAATATCAACATAGTTCATTTACAGGCATTTCAAATGTTGTTGTGTGCTGGAAAGAATGCCTTTTTCTTTCACAGCAAGATTGTCACATAAATGGGGGCGGAGCTTGGCTCGCGGCGAAAATGGCCGCTTGAGCCTCGGGCTCCGGAGCAAAGAACACCTATCCTGCAATAATCCTGCCACACAGCGCATGTGACTTTACCGGTGGTGGCGACCCGAGTACCGGAATTGGTACGCTGCCTGCGGCTGGTGATTCAGAGCCGGGAGATCTGCTGTGGTATACGGAGGTGTGAGAGGCCTATGATCTCCAAGCGCTCGTACGAGCTAATGCGGAGCGACGTCGTCGTGCGTCCGGCTTGGCAGACGGAGGTCGGACGGTCCCTTCACCGGTGCTGGCCCGGACCGGAGCAGAGCAGTGAGCGCGACACTGGCGGGGGTACTGCCGAGGAGTACCCGAGAGCGGGGGGGCTGCCTTCGTGAGGGCTGGGAGCCCTCATTAGGATACGCAGCCAGCGAGGAGAGCGCATCAACACACCGGTTCCCCCTCCACCCACCCGGCGCGTGTGTGACGGCTGGGGTCGGGTTCAGCGCGAAGGAGCACTGCCACGCAGCATAGCAGGAGCGCTGAAGTAGCGTGAAAGAGATTTAGACGGAGCCGCGACGCATTTTGCTGGCTGGGGCGGTGCACGGAGCCGCTATGCTGCCTAAGAATAGGAGGAATATCATCGCCAGCCACCACGAGTAGCACCGCATTAGGAGCGGTGTGAGTGGCACCAGGAAAGCAGGTGCTGGCGGCGAGGTGGGGATGAGGCGGTAAATATTGGAGCAGGTGCCTGGTGGGCCTGAGCGGTCGGCCCCATATTGAAGGTGTGGTGCTGTAAGAGACATTGCAGCGATGGCTCCAGTACCTCCCTACACCACTGCCACAATGATTGGGACGAATAGCAGGTGTACTGGTGAGGGGGCCCAGAGCACTACTCAGCACTGGGAAAGAGGTGAGGCAGCAGACGCGGCGAGAAGACGTGCCGCACAAGAATATCGCAGACTGAGTACAGGCGGGAGCCTTGTACAGGAGGTGATTACTCAGATAAGGTGACCTTTATGGGAGGTAGCGAGAAGGGAAGGGCAGAGCCGGATTGAAGTGGAGGCGTGGTGTGCCGCATTGTTGCCGCCGGATTATCACTGCGACAAGGGGGTGCCTTGCTGCGGAGGTGTCTACACCCCGGGTCCCAGCAGAGCGGTGAGCGGGTGGCCTGCATGACGGGGAGCTCCCTATGGCATACCTCTACTAGCCTAGATACGCAACCGCACATTGGGAATTAGTCCCCGACGGGCCCTGGGTTGAAGAGGTGCGAGGTCTGGCCGTGAGGCGGGCAGTAACAGGCAAAACTACATATGAAGAGTCCAGTCGACGAAGCTGCAATTACATACCAAGCAGCGGTATAGGACTGTTGGCCTGGGAAGACTGTTTCAGGTGAGGAGTCTTCTTGTACACTTGTATCATCTAGCCCCGGTGGGGGCAATTGGCATTGCTGTGTGTATTGCCTGGTTGCTGCAGTATACACAATGGGCAAGTCGGATAGGACCCAGTCAAAACTGACGTTTGAGCAGAGGTGCTCCAAAACCCAGGACCCGTCTGAGGGGGAAGTAAGCAGAACGACTCCCCCGATGGATGAAGGACAGGATATCCGTAGTTTGTTGCTCTCCATGGAGAAGGGATTGCAGAGTGGCATCACCTCCTTGGGCACAAAGATTGATGCCCTCTCCTACAGGATGGATCGGATGGGGGAGAGGCTAGACAAGCAGGCCGAGAGACTGGACATGTCCAAGCGACAGCTTACAGAAGTCGAGGAAGCATAGACAACACTGGATACGGATCACAAAAAGCTGGGACGTATCATGCAGGTGCTGCAGGATAAAACTGAGGACCTTGAGGCCCGTTCACGATGCTGCAACTTGCGGATCACGGGCCTGCCGGAGACGATGCCGACCGGGAACATGGAGCGCTTCGTGGAGAAACTGCTGGTCGAACTACTTGGGGCTGAAGTGTTCTCATACATGTTTGTGGTGGAGAGAGCGCACAGATCCTTGGGCCCCCGGCCTAAGCCGGGTGCGCCGCCGCATCCAATTATAGCAAAACTATTGAACTACCGGGATAGGGATGCGGCTCTACATGCGGCGAGGGATAAGCAGACGCTGCCATATGAGGGGTCGAACATTTCCCTCTACCCGGATTTCACTGCCCGAGTGCAGGAGGCTCGTCGGCAATTTATCCCACTAAAGAAGCAGCTGCGGGAGCTGGGACTGGACTATGCGATGCTGTATCCGGTCAAGTTGAGAGTGAATAGGCAGGGGAGGTCCCATATCTTCATTGACCCTAAGGCATTGCAGAAGGCGCTAAAAGACTGGAACAAAGAGCAGAAGCGGAGTCCGGAGAGACAGTTACGGGAAGAAGCCGCTGGGGGTTCGCTGGAGGAACAAGACTAAGTCTAGCTAGACGGCAAGCATGTGTCGAATGTTTCCATCTACTTGGGGGTGGTGGGAGTGGGGAGGTTAGAGGTGAGTACGAAGGTATGATGTATAATGCTGTTATGAAGCAGGAATTTATTGATATATTGATATACAGATTCCCTGTCAGTTGGCAAGCTATTATATGGATAGGGGCCAAAAGAGCGTAGGGAGACAGACTAGTTTCGGCCTTCGTGAGGCCACAGGATGCATTTGACATAGCGTGCAACCTAAGAGGGCACACAACACGGTGCTTCGGATCACACACTGATATACAAAGTATTTGCTTCTGACTTAGCTGTGGGGTCTAGACTTGTATTCTGCGCTCGGAGGTCGAGACTAACTCCAAAGTGAAATCTCTATATAGGTTGAGCACGGAGCGACCTCCGCCCACGAGTGCAAAACACCACTTCTGGTCTAATTTGTTTGGGGTGGGTAGAGGGAGGTGTGGGAAGTCCCTATAAGGGATGCAGCAGGGCCGAGTTGGGGGGGGAGAGGGGTGGGTCACAGTTCTATATTCGGAGGTTAGTCTGGCTGGACAAATTGTTGCTAATTTCCCACTGCATATGTCACCTGCAAGACTCAGGACGATGCATAATGTGTAACAGACAGGACGGTAATGGCTAGCGAGGCCAAATCACAGAGACCGGTGGACTCCATGAGAGTGGTGACCTGGAATGTAAGAGGCCTGAATAATTACTGAAAACTACGTAAAGTACTACACTACCTCACGTGGCACAACATTGACGTTGCCCTCCTACAGGAGACGCACCTCCCGAATCAGAGCCCCATGATGCGAACTAGGGGTTTGATGGGGAATGTTAACGCGGCTGGTTTCACAACACAGGCCAAGGGGGTAATGACTTGGGTCAATCCGAGGTCGGATTACAAGCTACAACTGTTGAAGGCTGATTGCGGCGGTAGGTTTGTGATCTCACACTGCCAGGGTAGGGGTCTAGACTTACTATTGGTTAATGTTTACGGCCCCAACTATGACTGCCTGGAGTTTTTCACCACGTTAGCCAACATAGTAGGAGACAGCGGGGCGCCTCAAATTCTGTGGGGAGGAGATTTCAATATAGTTAGGAACTCGTGCCTCGACAGATCAGGGGGTCCGATCAGAAAGCCGGCAACGGCGGTTAAAGCGCTAGATAGGGCAAAGATTAGTTTGGCACTTACGGATGTGTGGAGAACGCTCTACCCTACGGAGGGGGTTTTTACGCACTACTCCGCTTACTATAACCTACACACACGTATTGATTACTGGCTAGTGTCAACGTCCCTTATGTCACAGGTTCGTA
The DNA here is from genome assembly GCF_964204655.1 of Triturus cristatus. Classification (NCBI taxonomy): domain Eukaryota; kingdom Metazoa; phylum Chordata; class Amphibia; order Caudata; family Salamandridae; genus Triturus; species Triturus cristatus. The sequence continues at coordinate 853,399,346 of NC_140582.1, forward strand.
GGAGTCAGGTTCAGCCTCGTACCCTATCGGATCATTCTCCTAAATTGTTAGATTTGTCCACTCCTAAGAAGTCCATACCTCCATTCACATGGCGATTTCCCCCATACTCTCTACTGGATCCCCTCTTTAAGGAAGAGATGGCGGATGCGATAGCGACGTTTTTTGACACCAATGTTGGTTCAGTGGACAGTTTTCAAACGGTTTGGGAAGCGTTTAAGGTGTATATCAGAGGGATGGCCATTACCAAACACTCCGGGGTGCTTCGACACATCCGAAATAGATTAGAAGAATATCATGAGGCGGCAGATAATGAAGTGCAACATTTGGGGAAATACGCCACAGCACGAGTGTATGGTGAAGGCGACAGGCCTGGTTCAGTGCAGGCTAATATTCTCAAGGCCCGGCAGGGTAAAACCTCCATCACAAAGGTTAGATCGGAAGGTGGGGAGTTATTTACGGAGGAGGCGGCCATTGCTAATTGCTTCAAATTGTATTATTCGACTCTGTACGTCTCACGTCAGACCGATATGGATGAGGAAATACTGAACTACTTGGAGCACATTCAGTTACCCTTCCTAACCAATTTGCATAGGGAATTCCTGGCCCTTCCTATAGAAAGAGATGAGATCTTAGAGGCACTGGCTGGAATGAAGGCGAACAGTGCCCCGGGTTCGGATGGAATCACCGTGACTTTCTATAAAACCTTCATAGACCTCTTGCTCCCATATATATCGGAGTTGTTTGATGATATGTGTGTAACAGGCCAAATGCCACAGTCACTGCGTGAGGCTATTCTGGTGGCTATCCCCAAACTGGGTAAGCCCCCGGAAGAATGTAGCTCTTACCGCCCACTCTCCTTGCTCAACGTGGACGCTAAGCTGTTTGGGAAAGTCTTGTCCCCGCGCCTGGCTCTGCTAACCCCGGTGCTGGTCGCTCCGGAGCAAGCAGGGTTTGTACCCGGTAGAAACCTCACTTATAATTTGCGTACGGTGTTTGGGACAATGCAACATCTCTGGCGGGATTCTGAGACGCTTGCTGTCTTTCTGGACATGGAGAAGGCGTTCGACTCGGTGGAATGGTCTTTCATGAGACTGGGTCCGGTCTTTTTGCAAATGATTGGGGTGCTATATCATGCACCTACTACGAGGATATGATTGGGAGACCTGGTCACAGACTCCATCCCTATCACTAGGGGAACACGTCAAGGATGCCCCTTATCGCCTATACTATATGCCCTGATAGCTGAGCCTTTGGCGTGCGCACTCCGGGAATATCATAGTCTTAGGGGAGTGAGTGTTCCTACCTACAAGATAGTGGTCTCCACATACGCAGATGACACCCTGCTCTACGTCCGTGACCCTGAGAATAACCTGTCTCTGGTATTGCGGGAGGTGGTGCACTTTGGGGCGCTTTCCGGACTCCAGGTCAATTGGTCCAAGTCCATTGCTTTTCCGCTCACCCCGTCCACCACACCATTTGAGGTGGAATACCCATTGCAGTGGTCAGACGACGCGGTCAGATATCTTGGGATAAGGTTACATATGGACTCTGAAACAGTTCTAAGAGAGAATTATGGGAGGGCGGTGGATAAATTAGAAGATGGTGTAGAAACTTGGATTGGGCTCCCTCTGTCGCTGGTTGGTAGGATATCAATTATGAAGATGGTGGTGCTACCTAGGTTTCTATTTTTGTTTACTAATGTCCCTATAGTGTTGTCGCGCGCCTTTTTTGCTAGGCTCACTAAATCTTTGGTACGGCTGACATGGGCGGGCGGGCAGGCGCGCATCAGCTGGCGAGTGTTGACATTGCCTTATCATATGGGAGGCCTGGGTGCGCCTGATTTGGAGTTGTATTATTTTTGGACTCCCTCAACTAGGCTTGCATGAAATAACATGCTGCAGCAAACGGGGGGGGTCTTATTATATTCTCCGGGAATGTCCTTAGATTGGGCGGTCTGGATGTCCCATTGTAAAGACCGGGGAGTGGTGCGTGCCCTTCGAGCACTGGGAATACACACGATGGGGGAACTGTTTTCAGACGGTGTCGCTAAAACATGGGACGAAGTTGCGACCGCGGTGGAAGCTCCTACTCTGCTGCAGCGTTTTCAATTCTACAGGGTGAGTGGGGCATTGAGGCAACACCTAGGGGAAGACATGGCCGAACCCCCTGAGGTTATGGAATTATCGTACCTCATCAAACAACACTAAGGCTGGCCTGGCAGAGGGATCTGGACACTGTAATAGATGATGCCCTGTGGGCATATTGCTGTGCTGGTACGCGTCGAATATCACTGCATGGCAAACACAGACTGATTCATTTCAAATATATAAATAGAATCTGAGAATTTTAGTGAACTACTCCCGCCGCGGAGCAGGCCATATAACTTCTGGGGACTATACACTGATTATCTTAGAGAGGGTGGAGAGGGTATGGGGACAGGGACGGGGACAAATGACGGGACAGATCCTGACACGATGGCTCCCTGAGGAGATTGGGGGACAGTGCTTGGGGACTGACGGGCTTCACAGACAGAGAGGTTGGAGGGGTACAGGAGGTGAGTGGGACTGGAAACGAGGGGACATAATGGCTACTGATCGAGAGTCACCAGTCTTATTTGGGGAAGATGGAGTGTAGTAACCTCTGAATTGGGATTTAACAACTGTGCAGGGTGTAAGGGGATAGCTTTAAGGACAACTGGCCGGACGCCTCAAAGTTGAAAGGTATGGGGAGGGTGTTGGTTTCTATTTTGAATTAAAGAGAAAACTTTGCATTCCCATATGGGAAACATATATGGGATTTGACATACAACAAAGTATTATTTGTATAACGTACGGCGGTACAAATGTCGGACACAGCGATGCTCGGCCTCCGGGATGTGGGATAAGCTGTGAATGGACGTGCCTTTAAGAGTGAATACGGCCGGCCTCAGGGTTGTAGGCGCACTGCTGTGTATGTCATAAATAAATTATTTAAAAAAAAAAAAAAAAAAATAAAAAGATTGTCACATAAATTCTCTCACTTTGAAGACAGAGAAAGGAATGTAAACACCAAGCTCCTTCCGAAGACTGAGTGTGACATTTGACCTCGGTATTAGAATGGACAGCAAATGTGACAAGATAAGAACAAAATTTAAAGGCCTGCTTACAGAAAGCGAGTTCGTGGAAGAATTCAGTAAACGAGGTATGGGCCACAGGAGGGCAAAAACTCAAGTTGGAAAGCCTAAGGCAAATAATGCTATTAAATAGAAAGCAAGAAACTATGAGTTACAAAGCCAATGGTAAGTAATGTGTAGACTACAATCCTAGGGAAGCTTTCAGAAGCCCATACAAAGTTGTGGGCAAACCAGACTGCGGTCTGATGGGCTTCGACCTAAAATAGAGAAGCTTTAAAAACGTATCCTGATCTGATGATAAATGTTCGCACAATCAGTCTGTGGTTTAAAGTTACCTTGATGAAAGAAGAAGAAGGTGGAGGGAAAAGACAAAAAAAGATCAAAGTATTTAACACTAATAACAAACGGATATATTTGATAGGATGTGTCCTGGAGTCTCTGATAATGAAGGCTTCTGATTTTCATATTTTGTCTAAGAAACACGTGCTACCAAGTGACAGAAAAAAATCATACAGGCTGTGTTTGTGCTTTTCACTGAATGATAGCAATATTAAATTTCGCAGAGGGAAAAACAAAAATAATTTGGCTTAACCCCTTGCGTGCGGGTTTATTTCTCCCGCGGGAGAAATAAACGGTGTTCGCGAACACGACGGCTCCTGGCCGGGAGACGTCGTGCGCAGACAAGGGGTTAAAGTGGAGATTGAGGGGGGCGTGGCTTGAACGGCCATCGTGGCGGACGCAGCTTAGTAGAGCTCCGGTCCCCACGTCATTATCCGCCGCATATCCTACAGTATCCTGGCTCGTAGACGACTTACCTTGCCTCGGTGCCTCCCGGAGAAGACTGGGAGCATGACGGTGTCATCGGCTGGGCTCCCGGCGGGGGGGTTGCGGAGCTCTCCCTCGCCCGCTGCTCTGGCTGGTGTCGATCACTGCTCCTGCACCGCGGCCCGCTAGGGCCGGGTGGAAGGGACGGCGGCTGTGGTCCTCGCGGCGGGAGTCATCCTGACGTCCTAGGGCCTGGAGCGGAGGAGCCCAGCGCTTTTGGTGTGCGGCCCCGAGGTGCGGAGCTGTGCGGACGCGCACGCATCCTGACGCGGCCGCCATCTTGCCGGCGGGGTCTGGGGCGCGTCCATGCCGGCGGATCGGCGCGGCCTAGCTCATCGCAGCGCTCCTGGGTGTTCAGGTGAGGCCGGCGGAGTGGCGCTGCTATGGGGTGCCTGCAACTTTACTGCCTGTTTCTCCTGCTGTGGGCGACGCTCCTAAGAAGATTGCCTGGATGTTCTGCTGAGGCTCCTGGAGCGGACGTGTGGCTGCCCTGGGGGAACTGTAAATACATGGGGCACTGACAGGAGTCTCCTGACGGTGAGTGGCCTACCGTCCTTTCACTACCTCCCGGCGCTGGCGGCCTCTCTGCTCAGGGGCCTTTTCCTGCATGCTGTGGGGCGCCTATGCTACCATCGCAGTGATTGAGGGCCGTACCTATGCCATTTTACTGGCAGATTCCTCAGGCGAAGACGGCCCTGGACTGGAACACGAGGGCCTTGAGTGGACTCTGACTGTGCGTGGGGCAAAGGGGTGCGGTCCTCCGCCATCAGCCCGAAGAGCCCTGTGAACATCAACTTGCCGGGGTGCTTGTTTTGTGCGCTGGTTGGAGGTGGGAGCCTCCCCGCCCGTGGTCTCCTTTTCCCCCCTGATTTGATACCTTGGTTATGCTGCACACTCCGTGACTGTATCCCCCTGGCCTTTGGCATTCTGGTCCCATCTGGCGCTGCAGCCTCCTGTCCAGCGGGGCGTGCTCCTCGTTCCCCAGTCCTTTGCACAGCCTACGGCCGTATATCCAGATGGGCAAGGGGGGCCCCGGCGGTGCCGGTCCAAAGCAGGGCACCATGGACCAATTTACCACGGCTACCGGGGGCGCTACGGGTGGGGATGGGGGCAGCTCTGCTCCGGATAACGCTGCCCTGATGGCTGCCATCAACAATGCCCGAGATATGCTGAAAGCAAAAATTGGCACAGTGGGGTCAGAGGTTTCCTTTCTCCGTCAAGATCTCCACAAAGCAGTAGACCGGATCACAGAGGCGGAAAAGAGGGTCTCAACGGTGGAGGATTCGGTAACCTCACTCCAAAAGAAAGTCAATAAGCTGACTGTCATCACACAGGAATTGGCTTCTAGGGTGGAGGATGCGGAGGGGCGGGTCCGCAGGAACAACCTGCGCTTCGTGGGTCTGGCCGAAGGTTTATCTACTTTATAACTAAATGGCTTAAGGATATCCTGCCCCCTGATCTCCTGTCCTCTGCCTTCATCGTGGAACGGGCGCACAGGGCCCTGACACAGAGGCCCCCGCCGGGTGAGGCCCCGAGGCCAGTTATCGCCAAAATCATGAACTACGCCGACAGGGATGCTATCCTGCGATTCGCCAGGACACATAAAGACAGCTTCATATATGAATCTAGGTCTATCTTGGTCTTCCCGGACTACACGCGCTTAGTCAGGCAACAACGCCAATCCTTTATGGCCGCGAAGCGTAGACTACGAGAACTGAATGTACAATATATGCTGCTGTATCCGGCTCGCATGCGTGTAATCTATAATTCCAAGTCCTATTTCATCGGCCTTGGATTCGGACTCCTCTCGCAGCTCTAGATCTCAGCGGCCGCGACGCAACAAGTCACAGAAGCAGCGGGGCCCGGGGCCAGAGAGGGCTTCGCCGAGCCCCGGGCGACCGCCCTGATGGCTTCCGTCTACTCCACTTCCCCAACGGTGCTTCGTAAGGCAATATGTTTTTTGAAACTTTGCATAAGAGATGTTGTCTTTCGAGGGGGCGTGTGGCTTGCTTCGCGGGCTGCTAGGCCATGACTGTTCTGCACCTCCTGGTTTCTTAGGTTGAGTGGGTGGGTTGGGTACCTTTGGTGTGGTACCGGAGGGTCCCCAGTTGGGGGTCCTTCGTCCTCTACACCGCGACAGATGCTCCTTGTTTCTGGTAGTGTCGGGTGGGGGAGTCTGGGTTTCTCTTGTTTGAAAGTTTGATTCATTTTGTTTATGTTCGGCTCATGCATACAGGCAGTGCGTTATGTTACGTATGGTCTCTTATACAGATCCCTTGCTTTATTCAACATCTTTCCAGAACCCAATGGCGTCCGGTGAGGCATAGCTCCTTGGGGACTTTACAGTGGTCTCCTGGATTGTTCGAGGATTACTAAAGAAGGTGAAACGGGGGGCTGTCTTGCGACAGGCAAAGAGATATGGGGCAGATATCCTGCTTCTGCAAGAGACCCACATGCTGGGCACGAACGTTCCGTGCCTTGCTCGGTTTGGCTTCTATTACATCTACCATGCGGGTTTCACGAGGGGTTCCAGAGGGGTGGCTGTCCTTATACACCGCAGAGTCCAGTTTCAATATATAGCACATAGAGCAGACCCTGGAGGCCGGTTCCTTTTCGTCACTGGCAAGGTACATGGCGAGCAGGTCACCATAGGGAGTATCTATGCTCCTCCACCTCTAGGCGCCACCTTCATAGACAATTTATTGGAGGTCTGGGGATTCCTTCCGACTGGCTTGACCCTGATGGGGAAGCGATTGGAATGACACGATGGGACCCTCCGATAGACAGCGCACCTTAGATACCCCTATACCTCAGGGTCCAACTAAGCTGCATACCTTAGTGTCGACACTAGACTGGGCTGACATATGTCGCGAACTCCACCCTACAGAACATGATTACACATATCTGTCTGCGGCCCACGGATCACAGTCTCGGTTCGACTATTTTTTTGTTCCGCGGGTATTTCTCCACAGATTCTCCCAGGTGCAACACAGGCCGCGAGGTCTGTCCGACCACTCCCCAGGCACATTGCGCTTCCACACGTGCTCACGGAGGCCCCCATTCAGCTGGCGCATGTCTCCTTGGCACCTCCGTTGTCCGGCTTATCAGGACATGCTCAACGCAGCGATCACTACATATCTCGCCGACAATGGCCCATCTGCCCCCTCAAACACTACCTTTTGGGAGGCTCTTAAACCGACCGTGAGGGGTTCCAACATTAGCTACCGCACACAGGAGAAACGGAAGCGCCGCGAGCAACTCGCCACCCTAGAAGAGCACCAGATGTCCATATCTGCCCAACTCAGTGCTAATCCCTGCTTCGTCCTTCGCCGGAACTTGCTTCTAGCGCAGCAAGAACTACGTCAACACCTCCTGGATGAAGCCAAGGAGATTTGGGAGGCATCTCAACATCGAATATATCAGTGGGGGGACAAGTCAAGCAAAATGCTGCATAGACTGTGCCAGCAGATGGCGCCCTGGCCGTCACGCCTGCGATTCAGGGCTTAGACGGGTCGATGTACACGTCGCCGGCAGAGGTGGCGGACGAATTTGCGCGGCACTTCACCACCCTGTATGCCCGCAAAGAGCAGATATCTGCCGAGTTCATTGCGGAGTTCCTCTGGGACATTCCGCCTCGTCGGCTCCCTGATTCAGTGCGAGAGAACCTGGAGGCGCCCATTACAATAGAGGAGTTGTCTGGTGCCCTTGGTGCGATCCAGCCGGGCCGCGCCCCGGGTCCCAACGGGTTCCCCATGGAATTCCTTCGGTCCCATATGACCCTACTGGGGCCTCACTTGTTGGCAACTATCGTGGATGCAACCGACCGGGAGAGTCTGCCAGAGGACTGGCGGAACGCGGACATAGAGCTATTTCCTAAACCTGGCAGACACCCTGAAGACCCGTCTTCCTATCGCCCCATCTCTCTTAATAATTTCGAACCCAAATTGTTGGGGAAGGTCTTAGCCGACTGCCTTCGCGGGTGCATCACCGACCTGATCCACCCCGACCAGTCGGGCTTTATGCCACAGAGGGCTATGAGACATAACATCAGGCGCATTCATAATGCCGTTGCTGCAGCCCCTACGTTGGGCCGCCCTATTATTGGCCGATATTGACAAGGCATTCGACTCCTTAAGCTGGGTCTATGTTTTCCAACTACTTGAAGCCGTCAATCTCGGGCCTCGATTCCTGACCTATGTTTGCTTGCTGTATACGAATTTGACAGCGTCCGTTTTGCCGGATACCGCTCCCGCCCATTTCCGATCCGGAGAGGTACCCACCAGGGCTGCCCGCTCTCTCCATTGTTTTTCGCTCTGGCGGCCTGGGTGAGGGGCGATCCGGTGTTCCGGGGGTTCGATTGGTCCCGCTCGCGGTCAGATCGTATAGCTTTATACGCTGATGATGCCCTATTTTTTATGACTGACACGTGGTACTCAGGGCCCCGTATCCTGGAGATCCTCCGAGTGTTTGGTAGCACCACCGGCCTCCACACGAATCCCGCTAAGTCCATTCTCTTCCCGGTGTGTGGGCACTAGGGCCGTGAATCGTGGGCTGTGCAGCTGTCCAGGGCCACGGATGGATTCAAATATCTGGGGATCTACATTTCCCCAAAATCTCGTGGGCACATAATATTTCCCCGTTAAGGGTTAGTCTAAAAAACGAAACGGCGGTGTGGTCTGCCCTCCCGCTGTCCCACTATGGGCGATCAGCCATTTTTAAGATGGTGTCTTTGCCTCGGATATTGTATCGCCTCCAAAATTTCCCGTACCCTATCCCCCGCGCTTGGTTCGCGCAGGTGAATGCAATTCAAAATAACTTCCTATGGGGAGGCGGGGCTGTTCGGGTGGCGCTTCGTACCTGCTTACAGTCATCGTACTGTGGAGGGATCGCGGCGGCTGACATCTACTCCTACTATGTTGCATCTCACATCCTTACGATTAATGAGCTATGGTACAATTCCCCCACAGACCCGGCGTATGCTATTGAACATGCCTGCATGGAGCAGGTTCCCCTTCTCCATTTATTATACAGTTATACGAAACTAGATCATCTACCGCCGGCTGGCAGACAAGCTATACTGCTGTGGCGGGCTAAGACCAGGCAGATGGGATGGAAGGGGGAATGACTCGACAGACCCCCCTGTAGCGGGGTACAAGCCTCAAGTCTGCTACTGCATTGAAGGGATTTCGAGGATGGGACCTGGTGGGGATCTCGAATCTAGGGGATGTAATGAAAGGTGTCACACTAAAATCTTTTCAACAATTACAATCAGATTTCAGCCTCCACAAGTCACAATTTTACAAATACCTGCAGCTCTGACATGCGCTCTCCCCTCAGATCCGCCATTTGGAAACCCTCCCTGAGTTCCAGTCTTTGGAGGGCCGTTTATTAATGGGGGACCTCGGATTACATAAAATTAGACAGATTTATCAGACACTGACGACACACCCCCCCACTACTCTAGACAAGACCCGACAGGCCTGGCAGGAAGATATTCCCGACCTAACGGACGATGACTGGACTGAGGCGATAGCCAGCCCCAGGGGCGCAGCTGTCTCCACACGCTATAGGCTCATCCAGTTCAAATATCTGCATCGAGTGTATTATACTTTGGTTCGTCTGTGGCGGATGGGGGTCATTCAGTCCCCTGTATGCTTGCGGTGCGTCTGTGAGGAGGGGTCCTTCTTCCATACCGTGTGGACTTGCACGGCCCTGCAGCCCTTTTGGAATAGAGTCCGGTCATGTTTCAGCGAGATGTTGGGGTGGGTGCTCCCATTATATCCCCGGTTGTTTCTACTACATTCCACAGACGACATTGGGGGGAATCGCTATAAACAGCATCTACTGTTTCTTGCCCTTACTATTGCCAAGAGGGACCTAGCGCAGTGTTGGAGGGCATCCTCTCCTCCGACCATGGGTAAATGGAAGGCTGCACTGGATCGGTGTATGGGTGCTGAGATTGCTGTCTTTGTGGCTCGGGGCTGCCCTCGGAAACACCGCAAGATTTGGGCACAATGGGCGACGTGTTGGGGAATTGACTTGCCCCCTCTCCCAGAGGAAGATTCGTAAAAGATATCCCTGGCCACCGCCCTCCAATACTCCGAACTATGTTGTTTGCCTATATCACAGCCTTATCGGACTGAATATTGGGACTCTGGTGTATTACGTACTATATTTTGGGATCTGACCACTGTCTGTATATTGCTTATATTGCTTGTATTTTTAGTTTACCTGCATGTTTGGCAGGGGATGTATATTTTGATGGAAATAGGGGTCATCGCATATGCGTTCCAACTGATTTTGTATGCCATTGTGGGGCTTTCGCCCGATATATTGCAAAATGACCAAATAAAATTTGTTGTTAAAAAAAAAAGTGGAGATTGAGTTCGGAGTTAGGTCCCTCACTGTGTTGCTATACCATTTATGACTGTTCTGCGACAACTTGATTTCTGGACGCATTGATTAAAAGAAGCACATCTAAAATCATGCTAAGACGCGTTCAAATCCGAAATCAAACATTTATACTGTGCAACTGATAACACTACTACTTGTGTGCAATTCTATATGTTTTGGCTTATGAAAAGGCCAGAGGAGGGGTTCTTTTATGCATCATGCAAAGTCTTGTTTGTGTAATAAACAGAAGTATAACAGTACACACTTGGCAAAAAACATAAACATACCAAATCCTCTCTCTGTTGAAAGGCAACTTCTTCCGACATAATTTTTCGAAGTGACACTTTTTGCGTCCGAGTGTTCCAGTGGTCCATAAAGGGTAAGTCCCCTGAAACCCCATGCTGATGAGCAGACGCGCACATGGTCTCTGAAGCCACGAGATCAGGAGCAGAGCTGGCACTATCTGTGTAATGAGGGAAGCGTGGCAGTGTTTCATCATCGGTGCAGAACTGCTCATCTGCAAGAAACAGAATAATAATACTATAATCAGATAGACTGTAGTCAATCGAATACTAGAATTTAGGAAAACGTGCTCATTTATCAAGTCCGCTGATGACCTCACCGATGCCCATGAATCAGGCCACATCCTCCAATATGCAAGCTAGCAGAGCAACAGAACAGGTGTTGGGTGATCCCTGAAACATATTCCAGGAGCAGAGCAGCCAGGAATACCGCTTAACCAACTGAAAGGCAGACTAAATACACCATTGAATACAGTACGCTCCGAAACTATCTTGACAGGAGCATCAGTTAGGAGCTATATGGCTAGAAACCTTGCCAGCCATGTACTTGCACTCTGTTTGTACCTGGTGATTGCCATAACAATCCTAAGTTGGATGAGTTGCGGCAAAGCACCCCGAGCTGAAACTTTCAGTGTAAAGAGTTCACTTCTAGGACTAACAACCTCCTACTGCTTCACCACTACGCAATAACATAGGGTATGCCAGAAGAATGCATAACTCTCCTAAAATATAGTTTAGATCCATAACTGAATACAATCAAAGTGAAATTCATAACCAGCAGTCATCGTGAGAGAACTGCGGACCACTTCAGAGGAGATTTATAAACTGTGTATTTTCTACTCAAGCGCTGGTGGTGAGAGTAATGTGGGTCAGCACGAGCTGGGAGCACTGTCTGTGGTGGCATGCAACAAATAACAAGCATTGAAAATGCAATAGGTCTCGCCTTTGATTAAGTTAAAGCCATTTGCTTTGCTATAGAATACCATTAGCAAAGCAAATGGCTTTAACTTAATGAAAGGCGAGACCTAGTGCATTTTTAATGCTTGTTTAAAAGTGACGCGGCATGGCAGCATGAAGGACAGGGAAGCAATGGAGAGGGTCGGAGAGAAGCACCAAAAAAAGGGGCTTTAGTGGGGCAGGTTCAATGGGCAAGGACAGAAACAGACAGGGAGTGAAGAATATATAAAGAAAGCCCAGAAGGAGGAAGCAATGAATAGGGTGTAGGGAGGAGAAAGCATCACTGTGAATGAGGGACGTAAAAAGCAGCTCACAAGAAACAAAAAAGCAAGTGGGGAAGGCAGAAGCAACATGGGTGGAATAAAGAGTAGCTCACAGGGCAGAGAGCAAGTGGGGGGCAACATGGAGTGCTTGAGAAGGGGTTAGCAATTTAGTGAGGAGGAAATTGCATATGGAGAGATGCTGAAAACACAGCATCTTGTGGAGTTTATAGAAAAAATTAGTTCCCTTAATGTGAGCAGAGGAAGGATACAAGTTAGCCAATCAAAAGGATGCTAAACAAGATATCCTTCAGGGGAGATACAAACAAAAGAAGAGAAAGATAAGCCATTGAATAAGAAGCATGCAAATTAAAATTACAAAAAGTCTACCAATGGTAAGCAGCTGGCGGGCTTCAAGCCAACTGTAAGATTTTGGTATGGTCTACAAGAGGCTTTCGCCTACCAGGGGTGAGACCTAAAAAGAGCTCTTGCATATTCACATGATGTCATTGCCACAATGCGGCTTACTTAGATTTGGCCCCCCCCCCCCGAGAGGTAATAATTATGCTAACAATTTTAAACCTCGAGAAACTGCACCATACTCTAGTAGTCACAGAATTCTGGCATGTAATCAGCTGTGATACAGCTGACTCAGGTGATCAACTTGCAATGTGCAGCCGGTATATATTCACTGGACAGAAGGCCCTTGGTAAATAATTTGTCACAGGGTGAATCAGAAGGGTACTGACTCAGCGGGATCGCTTCTGGGACTCCTGGATTATATGGTTTAGGGTCTACGTTTAGCATGTGCGAACCTGCTGACACGTAGAGGAGCGCATGGCGAACACTCCATCCAGGCCATGTAACATTCTCCCTCCATCCTTGCTACAACTAATAGTGTTTAAATACTGTTCTGGAGTACCAGCACGTGTTCATCCCCCAACTCGGGGAGTAAACAATCTGGTTTAACAGGATCACCCTCAAAACATGCAAAGGGGGAGAGAATTTTTTTATTAAAAGGTGGTGAAGGATAGGGGGAGGAGACAAACTGGGTTTCGCCCTGGAACCTAGCTGAGCAAAGGCCAGTCTTGATACATGTGACTCCGGAGGTGGTTTGCGGTTCACAGGAACGAGAGGGCAGGGCTCAAATACTTATGCGGAAAAGTCCCTGATGTTGGGGAAATTCGCAGGAAGCGAATATTAAAAGCGTACCCTTATCGTCCGTTGATACTGAAGTCTTTTGTCATTACTATACAATCTGTGACTGCGATACAATAATTAAAACTCTACAATTACTTCTAGTCTGGGGCACCGTGCATCCCCGGGATTCCTAGATCCACCTGTGTTCAGAGCCCCTTTAATTTCTTCTTCCCCGCTCACCTCCCACTACTCAAGCAATCGCGCCATGTCTGCATCATTATAGTCTCGGATGTTCTTCTTTTTGCATCGCTGAGTCTCGGAGGCAAAGGCCTGCAAAAAGACGGCGGACACACAGAGCAGAAAAGGGAATGCTTGATGAGCAGACATCTTCCAGAGTGGAATAACGGGAGCTACAGACCCGAGAGCCTCGATAGGCTAGGAAGACCTTACGACAGCGGAAGTAAGTATTCATAGGCTGCAGCAAGACCTGGCCTCTCATATGCTGTATTAGACCCCTCACCAAAGTGAGGAGTTTGGTAATAGGCTGGAGAAGAAGGCGGGATTTGTAGTCCATTCTAAAATAAAAGCTGTGTGGCCACGTCATACTGCAGATTGATCTCTTTGGTGCCCCCGTGGGATATATGCCCTCTTCTTCGCTTCCTGACAAGTTTTGGTGCCGAGACTGATACAAGGCTGTCAGTGTGTCTTTCTTCTATGTTAAACTTAGAATGAAAACAAGCGCGGTGCCGAAAGTGAAAGAGGACCGCGCTGCAGCCAGAGCATGGGGATCTCTTGTCTTTATGGGGCCATGTGTTTCTAATTAAAAACACAAGGCCCCATAAAGATAAGAAAGTGCTTTGCGACAGCAGCAAAGCAGGCGACCCAGTCCCGCTTGGAGGCCAAAGGGCGTCAACCCAAAAAGCTAATTTCCAATGGCACGCCACCGTTTAGCAAAAACGGTGACGCCAGCCAATGGAAATGAGGGGCGGGGCTTAAAGCCCTTTTCTGAAAATCCTCCTTCACAATAAATCTCGCAGAGGCAAGCAAGGCTTTGCGCTGCAACGCCACGCGAGATCTAAAAAGCTATACGATGCCCAGATGGAAAAAAAACGCAAGTCAAGAAAAATGAGAAACAGGTCAAGATGGTGAAATGTATTAGCAGGAAAGTCTCGCTGCATACAGAAGAGGAACATGCCCACGTCACTAAAGAAGGCTTATAGACCAAGTGAAGGGATTCAGACGGAAAACTGTACCCCACAAGAACGTCTTTTAACAGTGCATAATTAGGCAACTCAGTAGCTGGGGAATGGCACAGTTTTGAGAAAACAGGTGGTTATGCCAACAGACATAACTAGAACAACAACAAAGCTAGAGTTAGATAAAGAATAACACAATGCAATTACTCCGATGCATGGTGATATGCAGATAATGGGTGTTCCATTCACAGTACTACATAAATAGAACCAGGAAAGGTGTCAATTGACACAACATTCTTAACGAGTGAGTTTTGACACTAGATCTTGAAGAAATGTAGAACCTTGCACTCCCCCAGAATGCACTGCTTACCCTGTTAGGGAGTTACATTTGGTGTGGCAGTGCAATTAAGTATGCACCTCAGTTAATGTGAAAAAAAGTGAGTTACTTACACATCCCACAAATGACTCATGTTCGAGAACTAGGAAGTACTCTTTACGTTTTCATCATGGGACTTTGTTTGATATTCATAAACATTAAAGTACAATACAGGTCACAACTTATGCTAATAGGGGTGTAAACTTCAAGAATAGTTGACAGAAAAGCTATAGCAAGCTTTAAACAAAATGCATACGTATGTTTGGACTACAGAGGTGTGAGTTCTGCAGTCAATGCAGTTATGCTGGATAACAATATGCACCAAACATCGGGTGGTCGCACTGTAGCTTTCAGAGATTAAGACATGTCTGATGCAAGCAGCAGTTGCTATTCGTGGAATGAGCCCGAGTTTGCCTTAAATACAGATGTCAGGGTATTGCTAACGTGCCGAAATGCAGAAAGCTGTACATTCAGTCATGGATTGTTTGGAAGAAGCCAAACCTAGCATGCCAAGGCATCTGTCAGAGAGGTCATCCATGAAGTAAGAGGACAATGTATTCTTTTTTTGTTTTTTGTTGCTATTCAAGACATTTTTTTTTCAAAATTATTTTTATTATTGAGTGGACAAACAAAAGAAAATGATTACATAATACACTTATTTATCCAATAAGTTCTACGTGGTAAAATAAAATCTTGGTGCAATATCGATAAAGTACTAGACAGCTTGGGTCCAATCAGATAATTGATAAATAAATACATTGATAAAATACTAGTGTCATGTGCCTAAAGTGCTAACTGTTGCAGGATCAAGAATACAATGCAATCGTAGCCTTGGTTCTGCATGTCTCTTTTGTAATCTTCATAAGATATCTCATGAGAAAAATGTCAAAGCTGGTATGTTGTCTCTTGATGCTGTTGAAGTCTCTGGGTCACAGAGCTTCGCTGAATGTGTCTTTGACGAATAAAATGTGTTTACAGAAAAGAATACAATGCAATCGTAAAGTGCTATAGTCATGCTGCAAACAAATGCTAGAAGTGGAAACACAGAACATCTGGGAAATATAGGAACAGCATGAACATTGATTCACAATACATCAATAAAGTGCTAGTGCAATAGGCATAAATTGCATCAATAAAGTGCTAGTACAAAAGGTATAAAGTGCTAACAATGCCACATCAGGCATTAAAAAAAAAAGAAAAAACAGTAGTAAGGTGCCCTTTATTCAAAGGGATTGAATCTTCTTCAGTTCACCTACTGCTTCCACAATGGGTTACATTTATAACACTTTCAGAGTATAAATATCCATGACTAATCTACATTGTTAACAAATCCTGCCCAGATGGTTATAAATCTCCGAAGAGACCACATCCGTTTGGCATATGCTTCTTCCCACATATATGTCTTGCTCATCTTCGCTTCACTGTCGTATTGTTTTCAGCAGTGCATGATGGATATAGCAGTTTTTTAAGTTGCCAATCGTAAATATGTGGGGTGAAACGCCATTGGTTGAAAGTAAGGGGTGGAGTCACGATCATTTAATTTAAAGAGGGGGAAGTCAGTATCACGTTTTGGCGGGCTGTTTCTTCCAGAGAAGAACTCGTGTGAAATAGACTTGATTGTTAACAGCTATTCAGGTATGTGAGAGAACGAGGTTGTTTCACGCTCATATTGCGTTCTGAGAGGGAGACGTCAATGGAAATACGAGGGTTTTTACATCTGGGTGGTTACCTGTCATCAGTAAAGTTGAAAGATGTTGGGCAGGGAAGTAGTGCAGAGGCTGGATCAGGCAATGTTGCTGTTGGAATGTAATTATGTTAGAAGGAAAAATGCTGCATTGGGTTGATATTTAAGATTACACTCTATATGTATAAACAGTGTAAAACAGTATTCATAAAATAATCACGATTTTAACACTTATGTTATTTCACTCGCAGTTAACCCCTGAGAAAGGGCCTATTACGGCCCAAAATGCATTGGGTAATAGAAGCTTTGAGTTTGGGATGTACGTTGCATTTTCCGCGTGCTCAGAAAAAGGCCCGGATAGGCATGTCTGAAGCATGAGAAGCTTTTTCAATGTCACTGCATCTTATGTGTGATTATACATGGAGAATAAACTCTACACATGAAATTCACTTGAAGTATTT
Organism: Triturus cristatus; assembly: GCF_964204655.1. Lineage (NCBI taxonomy): Eukaryota > Metazoa > Chordata > Amphibia > Caudata > Salamandridae > Triturus > Triturus cristatus. The sequence continues at coordinate 853,416,052 of NC_140582.1, forward strand.
TGGAATCTTTTCTTCAAAATTGGATTATCATCCAAGTTACAGTAAATGGTGAAGAAGGCTGTGCACCGGATTGGAGTGATAAACTCGCTCCTCCTCCTTTTTTTGGCCATCTTCGCTTGCCATTGCTGAAGCGACGGTGACTTATCGGATTTCCAATTTTGTAAAATTAGATACCTGGCTACTGCTATCGCTAATGAGCAAAAGTATTGTTGATATTTTGACAATTGTTGAACCTCAATTGAACAACCAAAAAGAGCTAGTTTGAAAGTGGGCATAATATAATTTGTTGCAGCTAAGGACTGGTTAATCCTATGAAACACATCTACCCAAAATTGATGTAAGCCGGAAGAATAGAGAAAATATGATTCCATGACCCTATCTCTTAGTCCCCACATCTGAAACAAAACTCAGTGGAGGTCGGAAAGATCTTATTCAATCTCTTAGGTGTATAGTAAGTTAGCCATCTTGATAAATAGGCTATTCTTTTATAATTGGCAGCTCTGGGCGCTTTATGGCCTGCTTCGCATAGAAGCTGCCATTCTTTTTTGCTAACACTACAGCCAGTTTCTTTTAATAATTTAGTAAAGAAGCTGTCAAACACTTTCTGTTGTCCCAGCTGCGATAGGCAATCATACCAATTACCGACTCCACTTAGGCCCTGAACATGGAGTTGGTTTAAGATGTTTGAAACTGTCATCAGTAACCACATAATTTGTTTTTAAGCACCTAGAAATTTGATTAAAACTAAATTCCAAGGCAGGATAACTATCCGCCCAACTGCTGGGATAAGATCTTACTAGTAATCAAATTGGAACTATTATAAAAATCACCCAGACATTCAAAGTCCGCCTCCTTCCATAATTACAACGTCCCCTGAGAAAGCTGGAAGCCAAAATCCTGACACTCATTAATTCTTGAATATAAATGATACCTAGGAATTCTATGTTTGCAGATGAATAAACAAAAATACAAATAATGGCAAAATAGACATTTTGACCATTGCAACCCGGCCAATTAAAGTTAGAGAGAGCATAATTTCCATAATGTAACCTAAAAAGGTGGTCGTAGTGTCTAGATACATATATACATAAGTACCTAATAGGCCTAGACATAGACTGTTGAGGAAAAAAAGACAACAAGACCGCTGGGGCATTAAACCACAGGACCTACGTCTTAGCTTGATTTAACCTATACCCGCCTAATCTTGTAAACTCTTCTACCTCAGCAAATGCATTTCGAATACTAGATGGTTCTGCAGCTAACTAAAGAATATCTGCTGCAAATAATTTCAACTTTGGCATGGCTACCATTGGGGACATTATTTGAAAATTATTATGGATCTTTATTACCAGAGGCTCTATAAAAAGTGCAAATAAAAGAGGGGACAGTGGGCACCCCTGTCTAGTCCTAAGCTGGATCTTAACTATACCTGCCAATTCTCTAGTGATCAAAATTGTGGCCTCAGAGCCTGCATACAATTCTTTTATCATCTTGACCAAACCCGCAGGCAGGCCATACTTGGTCAATATAAAAAACAAAGCCTGCCAGTCAACTTGGTCAAATGCATCACTGCATCAAGCATTAAAATCGCTGCTTTGACCTTGTTGACTGACAGGTAATCAACTGCTTGTGTCAAAAATGTGCACTGGATGGAATAGATCTATGACAAATAAAACCTGTCTGGTCCTTATGGACCACCTACTGTGCAACTGGAGTCAACCTTGCTGCCCATATTTTCATAATTTTTTTTATAATCTATATTTGGAAGACTTATGGGTCTATATGAAGCAGTAACTGTAGGATCCTTACCTTTCTCAGGAAAAAAGACCAAAACTGCTTCTTTAAAAGTTTTGGATATTGGTTCACCATTTTTTATCAAATTATACAGTTTAGTAAGAAAAGGTAAAAGCAAGGGTTCAAAACTCTTAAAAACCTCAACAAGAATACCGTCATTGCCTGTGGCTCTTGCATTAGCTATAGATTTTAATACGTTGCTGACTTCAGCTTGTGAAATAGGATTCTTGAGAGAGTCCTGAAGTGTCATGGAAACGGAGAGCATTTCAAGAGATGTAAAATAATGCATAAGTGATGTCTGTGAAATTTCCTGCGTCTCCCCATAGATCGTTTTTAAAATGACGGAAGAAAACCCCTGCAATTTCCTCTTTAGAATCTACAACTATATCAGAGAACGGATCTCTTATCTGCGTGACTGTACTTTGACTGTTCTGAATTTTAGTTGACCAGGCCTGACAGCGTCCTGTATGTTGACTCTCTTAGTAGAGTTTTTGTTTATAGGCTTTACTCCCCTTAATTACCTGAAGATTAAAAAATTGCCTAAGGTTATCTTTGGCTCCTACTAGGTCTGGAAAGAGGCCCACCTTTTGAGCTTCAGAAGTAGCTGTAATTAAGTTAAGAGTAGCTTGTAAAGGAAAAATCTCCTGAGAGCGTTGTTTCTTTGCCGCATCAATAAATGCGATAACCAGTCCCCTGAAGGCTGCTTTAAAAGTGTCCCACACCGAAAAGACCGAAGCAGAGTTCTCATTAATTAAAAAAAAATCCTTGTTGAATAACTGGGTTGCCGCAATCAACTCCTTATTTAGATTTATCAAAATACCATTGCTTGCTAATTTGAGAATGTGTTGCCTTCATATGGATTCTAATGAAAATAGCTGAGTGATCGGAAAAAGCATAGGAGATATTCTCAGTCTCGGCTCAGGATAGCAGATTATCGATTAAAAAAACATCTATTTGAGATGTGGTCTTATTCCTACAGGAGTAGCATGTATAGTCAGACTGCCCTGGATGGCTTGGACGCCATGGATCAAGCAAGGCAAAATCGCTTTTCATAATAGTAATCAGCTTAGTTGGTTTGGGTTTTAGTTGGTTCTTAGCTGGATTAGAAGTATCTAAACGAATATCCTGAATAAAATTAAAGTCTCCCCCCCCCCTCCCATATTATAGAGCCCTCAGAAACAGCCGAAAGATAATAAATTTGAAGTAAAGCCGAAATGTCATCAAATATAGGACCATAAAAATTCAACAGGTCGAATACTACGCCGATGCGGTTGATTTGTACATAAATCCAATGGCCTTGATCATCACAATTAACTTTTTGTATTTGACAATTACAATTTTTAGAAAATATAATAGCCACACTGTGCACTGACAAGTTTGCAGAGGCATAGTATGCTTGTTTGTACCCCTTAGGAAGAATCAATCCAGGAGTATTAGACCTACGATGAGTTCCTAAAGAAACAACACTTGTGGGGAAAAAGAAAGAAGCCAAATAAGCATTGCACTTGTGTAAGAAACTGGCTCTATATATACTGCACCAAAGTGAGGTACAGTGTGTATAGAGTCCAAGAGTCTCCAGAGGTAGGCAGAGGTTAAAGTTAGATAGAACCTTACTCTCTAAAGTGGTAGCTTGGTCGAGCAGTAAGGCAGTATCAGAGGACAGTGTTAAGCATTTGATGTACCCAGTCAGTCAGCAAATAAATTCACACACTCAAGAACTGAACTTTAGGCCAATTGTTTTTGTATAAAAACTATACTGTTGTTTATTTTTAGAACCAAGCAACCCTGGAACAGGTAAGCATTAAATACTTTTCAGTAATAAGTTACTGGATATAGAACTGTTTGAAAATACAATAGGAATGGTACTTTGTTTGATTTACAGGGGAGCAGTAGTATGCAACACTTAGCAAATACAGTACATTGGAATGAAAAGGCTTTTTCAATAAATTGCAGGTAAGTTACTTTTCAGATTACTTTTTCTAATACAGTGCTGGATCCTAGATTCAGCACTGGGACATTTCCTGAAAACAGTTGGAAAAAATGCGTTTTAGCTAGATGTACGATTTTTAAAGAATATTCTGGTATTTCAAAAGTTGACACTTAGAAACTTTTTCACAGAGAACCATCAATATTATCCTATCAAAGGAAATTCAATTCACAGGTAAGTTACTTTTCCTACTCAGTGCTGGATACCTAAATTCAGCACTGGGACATTTCATGAAAACAGTTGAGAAAATGCGTTTGAGTCATTTGTGTGATTTTTAAAGAATATTCTTAATTTTCAAAAGTCGACACAAACTTTTTGGGAGAAAAAGTGTCAATGTTATCCTATGAGGAAAAGCAGGCTATCAGTTTCGAGGTAAGTACTCAATCTTTGGAGTTGGGGTTCTAGGGTTAGACTCAGGGGTGTCCCAGGGTCAGTGATGCATTGTTGTTGTACCCTCAGCGGCACTAGGGTAGCCGGGTGCAGAGTGTTGAGGCCCAGTGTTATCCTATGGAGGATAGGGGGGCTCCGGTTGGTGGCTGCTGGCAAGCAGGCCACGGGGTTGTGGGAGCAAAGCTCATAGGGTTTAGCTCAGGGCAAGTTGGGGACTAAAGTAGCACCAAAGCTGCACCCTCACCGGCACTAGAGCAGTCGGGTGCAGGGTGCTGTTTTGAGTTCTGGGGCCCTGTTGATTTCAATGGAGATTTTCCGGGACAAAGAAACACTGCAGGCTCGGGGATGAGGATATTCCAGGAGCGACCACCATTTTGAGGGGTTAGTTGAGATGTTGAGGGTTGGTTACGCACCGTTGGTTTGGGCACACAAGGCCGTGGGGCATCGGGTGTAGGGGTGTCTTGGGACATCAGATTTTCTTACCCGCTCAGGTCGCGGTAGGGGGGGTTCTCTGCATTGAGGCTGCAGGCGTCATCAGGAGGCTTGAGGCAGGTCAGAGGTCGCCGAATCTCGGGTCAGGCTCGCCGGGGGGACCTCCTCGTGGTGTTTTTCCACTCGAGCTCGGGTGGGGTTCGGCAGGTGAAGAGTGGGCTGGATTTGCGGTTCCTGGCTGGCACCAGGAGCTGCAGTTTAAACATGTCTGGTGTTCACGGGAGAAACAGTCTGGAAAGTGAAGGCAGGCAGGTTCTCCGGGGATTGCGAGGGTGCTTGCTGTTGGACACGCCGGGATTTCGCAGGAGCAGGTTCGAGGGGAGACAGACCTGTAGGGCTGGGGCCAAGTCAGTGGGCATCGTCCTCTTGTTAGCTCTGCACGGCTCTTCGTCCTTCTTCTTATCTTCTTTTCTTGTTGTTGCTGGATCTGAGGAAGGAAGGTTCAGGGTGCCCCTAAATACTAAATTTAGGGGCGTTACAGGTAGGTAAAGGGCAGGGACCAATGGGTCCTTTCACTGGGGTGGGTACAACCCCATTTCAGCCACTCTCCAGTGGGAGGGGACAGGAGTCTGTCCCTGGTTGGCTGGGTCCTCCCATCCTCAAGATGGCAGGGACTCAAGGTTGTGCTTAACCTCACCTCCCCCACCTTAGGGGTGGAGTTAGCAGAGGTGGACACACTTCTCTTCCTCACTTTTTTTTCCGCCGGTTCTCCCGCCCAAAGTGGGATTTGGAACCAGTGGGGACCAGTTGCTGAACGCAACAAATGGTCTGGAGAGGCTCACAAAGGCGGAATGCCTTTGAAGCTTCTCCTTCGTGAACCCTGCCCATCCTGGGGGAGGAGGCTTGGCACCTCGTCCCAGGATGTGTATTGTTTCAGGCCCCCGAGAGCAGCAAGCTCTTGACCCAGGGGTCCAGAAACATGTCTGGTGGTGGCAGCCCAAGCAGCCACTCAGTCAGGTCACTCGGAGTTGGTCGAATTTCAGGGGGCATCTCTAAGATGCCCTCTGTTGTGCATTTTACATTAAATCCCACACTGGGATCAGGGTGGGTTTAATGTGCTTAGAAGTTTGATACCAAACTTCCCAGTCTTCAGTGTAGCCATTATGGTACTGTGGAGTTCGTAATGACAAACTCCCAGCACCATATACTCTTTAATGGCAGCACTGCACTTACAGTGCCCAGGAAGAGATTTGGGCACTGTAGGGGTACAGGGCTCATGCACCCGTACCCAAACAAGTATGGTCTCAACTTCAAGGACTAAACCACAGCAAAGGCCTCCCTCTCAATAGCACTCCAACGCTGCACCCTGGGGAGAAGCCTTCTGCTTATAAAAGCAACAGGTTGGTCTTGGCCTTCATCATTGGTCTGGGCTAGGACAGCTCCTATCCCTAGCTCAGAGGCATCAGTCTGCACTATGAACTGCTTGGCATAATCTGGAGCCTTCAGAATTGGTGCTAGGCACATTGCTTCTTTGAGGGTGTCAAAAGCCTTTTACCAACTAACTGTGCAGTTAAACTTTTTGGGCATTTTCTTGGAGGTGAGTTCTGTGAGGGGAGTCACAATGGATCCACATCCCTTCACAAACCTCCTGTAGTACCCAGTCAAGCCAAGGAATGCCCTGACTTGGGTTTGGGTTGTTGGGGCTACCCAGTCCAGGATGGCCTGGATTGTGGGATGTAAGAGCTATAGCTGACCACCACCAACAAGGTGGCCCAAGTACACCACAGTGCCCTGCCTTATCTGGCATTTGGATGCCTTGATAGTTAGACCTGCACTTTGCAGGGCTTTTAAAACCTTCCCAAGGTGGATCAGGTGATCCTGCCAGGTGGAACTAAAGACAGCAATATCAACAAGATAAGCTGCACTAAAGGACTCCAACCCAGCAAGAACTTGATTCACCAACCTCTGGAAGGTGGCAGGGGCATTCTTTAAACCAAAGGGCATAACAGTGAACTAATAGTGCCCATCAGGTGTGGAGAATACTGTTTTCTCTTTTGCTCCTGGGGCCATGTCAGCCTGCAGGTAAGTCAAAGGTACTTAGAAATGTGGCTGCCCCCGATTTGTCTATCAACTCATCTGCTCTTGGGATAGGGTGAGCCCTCTATAGTCCACACATAACCTCATATCTCTCTTTCCACCCTGTGGATGAGGTTTGCGGACTAGAACCACTGGGCTGGCCCAGGGGCTCTCAGAAGGTTCAATAACCCCTAACTCCAGCATCTTGCTGACTTCACTTTTGATGCTTTCCTTGACTTGGTCTGACTGTGGATAGATTTTGTTTTTGACAGGTGCACTGTCACCAGTGTCCACATCATGGGTACACCAGTTTGTCAGACCAGGTGTCAGGGAAAAGAGCTTAGCATACTGTTGCAAGACTTGCTTGCCGTCAGTCTGATGTTGGGAAGAGAGGGTGTCTGAAAAGACAACTCCATCTACTGACCCATCTTTTGGGCTGTATGAGAGAAGGTCAGGGAGAGGTTCACTCTCTGCTTCCTGCTCCTTATCAGTCACCATCAGCATGGTGATGTCAGCCCTGTCATGGTAGAGCTTTAGGCGGTTCACATGGAAAACCCTTTTGGGTGTCCTGCTTGTGCCCAGACCAACTAAGTAGGAGACCTCACTCTTTTTTTCTAGGATAGGATAAGGGCCACTCCATCTCTCCTGGAGTGCCCTTGGTGCCACTGGCTCCAAAACCCACACCATTTGCCTAGGCTGAAATTCAACCAGTGCAGCTGTTTGGTCATATCAGTGCTTCTGAAGCTCCTGGCTGGCCTCAAGATTCTTGGATGCCTTTTCCATGTACTCAGCCATTCTGGACTTTAGGCCAAGCACATAGTCCGCAATATCTTGCTTGGGCTCTTGGAGAGGCTTCTCCCAACCCTCTTTTACAAGACAGAGTGGTCCCCTCACAGGATGACCAAACAGAAGGTCAAAGGGTGAGAAACCTACTCCCTTCTGTGGCACATCACTGTAAGCGAAAAGCAGACATGGTAAGAGGACATCTCATCTTCTTTCGAGTTTCTTAGGCAGCCCCATAATTATGCCTTTCAATGTCTTGTTAAATCTCTCAACAAGGCCATTGGTTTGTGGGTGATAGGATGTAGTAAACTTGTACTGCACTCCACACTCTTTCCACGTGTATTTGAGGTAAGCAGACATGAAGTTGGAACCTCTGTCTGAATCCACCTCCTTAGGAAACCCTACCCTGGTGAAGACACCAATGAGGGCCTTGGCTACTGCAGGAGCTGTAGTAGTCCTAAGTGGAATTTCTTCAGGGTACCTAGTGGCATGATCCACTACCACTAGAATGAATTTGTTCCTTGAGGCTGTGGGAGGTTCAAGTGGATGACTATGTCCACACCTACCCTTTCAAAGGGAACCCCCACCACAGGCAGTGGTATAAGGGGGGCCTTTGGGTGGCCATCTGTCTTGCCACTGGCTTGACAGGTAACACAGGAGCTGACAAACTCCTTCACCTTTTGGTGCATCTGGGACCAGTTAAAGTGGCTGACTAGCCTTTCCCAAGTCTTGGTTTGGCCCATATGTCCAGCTAGGGGATGTCATGAGCTAAAGTTAGGAGGAACTCCCTGTACTTCTGTGGCACTATCACTCTCCTGGTGGCTCCAGGATTGGGGTCTCTTGCCTCATTGTACAGTAATCCCTCTTCCCAATAAACTCTGTGGGTACCACTTACATCTCCCTTTGCTTTTGAAACAGCTTGCTGCCTCAGGGTTTCAAGAGTGGGGCAGTCTTGCTGACCCTGGCACAGCTCTTCCCTAGAGGGTTCCCCGGGACCCAAGAGTTCAACCTGGTAAGGGTCAAGCTCCATAGGCTCAGTTCCCTCTGGGGTGTCCAAGTTCTCTCCCTGAGGAGAGGGGTCCTGATCCTATTGCTGTACAGAAGCTGGTTCCCCAGTCTTCTTACCTTTTCTATTGGTAGGTTGGGCCATTCTTTCAGGCTCCAAAACTATTTTTTCACCCTGCCTTTTGCTCTGTGCTCTTGTTTTTACACACACCAATTCAGGGATATCCAGCATTGCTGCATGGGTTTTAGTTCAACCTCAGCCCAGGCTGAGGTTTCCAGGTCATTGCCAAGCAGACATGCAGCTGGTAGCTTTGGAGAGACCACTACCCGTTTCAGGCCAGTAACCCCCCCCCCAAGCACCCCCCAGTCTAATGTCACCTTAGCCATTGCATGATTAGTGGTAACACTGTCAGCATTGGTGACTTGGTAAGTACGCCCAATCAAATATTTCTCAGGGGAAACCAGTATGTCTCTCACCAAAGTGACACTGGCACCTGTATCCCTCAAAGCCTCTATCCTAGTTCCATTAATCCAAGGGTACTGTAAGTATTTCTTTAAGTTGGGTGGCCACACAGCTACAGTGGCAAACTCAACTTCCCCCTCTGAAACTAGAACTGCTTCAGTGTGCATCATGATTTGCTCTGGGCACACTGTTGATCCCATCTGTAGACTTGCTACACCAGAAGTAACTGTACGTGTAGAACTAGGGGCCTTATTGCTAGGGCACGACTTGTCTACAGTTAAGTGTCCCAAATTCTTACAGTTGTTACACCAGGCCTTTGAAGGATCAAAGTTCTTCCCCCTATAGGGCTGTCGAGTATAGGGAGTAGTTTGGGACCCCACCCCCCTGTGCAGGTTTTTGGGGCCCTTTGGAAGACTCAGACTTTTTAGTTTGGGGATTCTCACCACCTTTACCCTGAGGAGGTTTTGTAACCACTTTCTTCTGGTCACCCCCAGTGGTTGTCCTAGTCACCCTAGTCTTAACCCAGTGGTCTGCCTTCTTTCCCAATTCTTGGGGAGAAATTAAAACTATGTCTACCAAATGCTGATGTAACTTTTCATTTGTGCAATTACTTAAAATATGGTCCTTCATAAACAAACAAATTGTGAAGTCCAGTAAAGTCATGCACATTGTGTCCAGTTAACCAACCATCCAGTGTCTTTACTGGGTAATCTACAAAATCAATCCAGGATTGGTTCTGGGTTTTGTGAGCCCCCCTGAATCAAATTCTGTACTCCTCTGTGGTGAGTCCAAATCCCTCAAGCAGAGTTTTCTTCATGAGATCATAGGACCCTGCATCTGGCCCAGAGAGGGTCATAAGCCTGTCTCTGCAGTTACCAGAGAACAGTTCCCACAGGAGTGTCCCCATGAGAGGTTTCTTCACCTTTCTCATGTCACAGGCCCTTTCAAAGGCTGTGAACCATTTGGTGATGTCATCATCCTCCTCAAATTTAGGGACAATCACTTTGGGGATTTTAGTATCATAAGATTGCTCTTTATCCTTGTTATTTGTATTGCTGCCACCATTGATGGGTGCTAAACCCATCTCCTTTCTTTCTTTTTCCAGAGCCAGGAGTCTGGACTCTAGGTCCAATCTTTTGGCCAGCCTGGCTAACAGGCTGTCCTCCTCATTGAGGCTGTCCTCAATGCCCTCACTGGAACCTGACCCACCTATGTGGCCTCTAGGTCCCCAGGGGTTGATTCTTGGAGTCAAGGGTACCTATCTCCATCCTCCTCACCTCCTTCCTCTTCTGGTTGGTCATCACCATTCTCAGACTCAGCCAACAGCTCCAGGAGCTTTTGTTTGGTTGGATGTTGACCCATGGCTATGTTTTTAATTTTGCATAAGGACCTTAACTCCTGAAGAGAATGGTGAAGGTAAGGGGTGAGGTCAAGCTCCTCAACCATGTCTTCTATGCCATTATGGTTATCTTCACTAATAGCTGGGTTCTGTTTTTGTGACATTCTAACAAAAGGTTCTAACCCCTCTACCCTTGACTATAGTAACTTTTTATTTTCTAAAATTCTACAGGGACTTAAGCAAGGCTCTAACAAGACTTTTAGTAGTTTGGAAAAAATGCCAATTTGAAAAAAAACAGAATTCTAAAGGCAATTTTATGAGTTCTGTCGTGTGATCAGGTGGTAACCAAGTAGTCCAACAAATGAAAGTTGTGTATCCCATCGCTGATCCACCAAGGTAAGAAAATGGCTCTATATATACTGCACAAAAGAGAGGTACAGTGTGTATAGAGTCTAAGAGTTTCCAGAGGTAGGTAGAGGTTAAAGTTAGATAGAACCTTACTCTCTAAAGTGGTAGCTTGGTCGAGCAGTAAGGCAGTATCAGAGGACAGTTTTAAGCATTTGATGTACACACTCTGTCAGCAAATGAATTCACACACTCAAGAACTGAACTCTAGGCCCATTGTTTATTTTTAAAACCAAGCAAGCCTGGAACAGGTAAGCATTAAATACTTTTCAGTAATAAGTTTCTGGATATAGGACTGTTTGAAAACGCAATAGGAATGGTACTTTGTTTGATTTACAGGGGAGCAGTAGTATGCAAATACAGTACATTGGAATGAATAGGCTTTTTCAATAAATTGCAGGTAAGTTACTTTTCGGATTACTTTTTCTAACACAGTGCTGGATCCTAGATTCAGCACTGGGACATTTCCTGAAAACAGTTGAAAAAACGCGTTTTAGTTAGATGTACGATTTTTAAAGAATATTCTTGTATTTCAAAAGTTGACACTTAAAGAACTTTTTCACAGAGAACCGCCAATGTTATCCTATGGAAGGAAATTCAATTCACAGGTAAGTTACTTTTACGTTACTTTTCCTACTCAGTGCTGAATATCTAGATTCAGCACTGGGACATTTCCAGAAAAAAGTTGAGAAAATGCGTTTTGGTTGTTTCTGCGATTTTTAAAGATTATTCTTAGTTTTCAAAAGTCGACACAAACTTTTTGGGAGAAAAAGTGTCAATGTTATCCTATGAGGAAAGGCAGGTTATCCTTTTCGAGGTAAGTACTCTGTCTTTGGAGTTGGGGTTCTGGGGTTAGACTCAGGAGTCTCCCAGGGTCAGTGAAGCACTGTTGTTGTACCCTCAGCGGCACTAGGGCGGCCGGGTGCAGAGTTTGAGGTCCAATGTTATCCTATGGAGGATAGGGGGGCTCCTGTTGGTGGCTGCTGGCAAGCAGGCCACAGGGTTGCTGGAGCAAAGCTCCTAGGGTTTAGCTAAGGGCAAGTTGAGGACCGAAGGAGCACCAAAGGTGCTCCCTCAGCGGCACTAGGGTGGCCGGGTGCAGGGTGCTGCTTTGAGGTGGGGTGCCCTGTTGATTTCAATGGAGATTCTCTGGGACAAAGTAACACTGCAGGCTCGGGGATGAGGCTCTTGCAGGAACGGCCACCACTTCGAGAGGTAAGTTGGGATGTTGAGGGCTGGTTAGGCACCGTTGGTTTGGGCACACAAGGCCGTGGGGCATAGGGTGCAGGGGTGACTTGGGACGTCGGATTTTCTTACCCGCTCTGGTCGCGGTAGGGGAGGATCCTCTGGATTGAGTCTACAGGCGTCGTCAGGAGGCTTGAGGCAGGTCAGGGGTCACCGGATCTCAGGTCAGAATCGCCGGGGGGACCTCCTCGTGGTGTTTTTCCACTCGAGCTCGGGCCGGTTTCGGCGGGTGCAGAGTGGGCTGGATTCGCGGTTCCTGGCTGGCACCAGAAGCTGCAGTTTAAACACGTCCGGTGTTCACGGGAGAAACAGTCTGGAAAGTGAAGGCAGGCAGGTCCCCTGGGGTTTGTGAGGTGGCTGGCTGCTGAACACACCGGGATTTTGCAGGAGTAGGTTCGAGGGGAGACATCCCTGTAGGGCTGGGGCCAAGTCAGTGGGCGTCGTCCTCTTGTTAGCTCTGCACGGCTCTTCATTCTTCTTCTTATCTTCTTTTCTTGTTGTTGCTGGATCTGAGGAAGGAAGGTTTAGGGTGCTCCTAAATATAAAATTTAGGGGCGTTACAGGTAGGTAAAGGGCAGGGACCAATGGGTCCCTTCCCTGGGGTGGGTACACCCCCTATTCTGCCACTCTCCAGTGGGAGGGGGACAGGAGCCTGTCCCTGGTTGCCTGGTTCCCCCCATCCTCAAGATGGCAGGGACTCGAGGTTGTGCTTCACCTTGCCTTCCCCACCCTAGGGTGGAGTTGGCAGAGGTGGGCACACCTCTCTTCCTCACTTGTTTTTCCCGCCGGTTCTCCCGCCCAAAGTGGGGGGTAGAACCAGTGCGGACCAGTGGCTGAAAGCAGCAAATGGTCTGGAGAGGCCCACAAAGGCAGCATGCCTTTGAAGCTTCTCCTTCATGAACCCTGCCCATCCTGGGGGAGGAGGCTTGGCACCTCGTCCCAGGATGTGCATTGTTTCAGGCCCCCGAGAGCAACAAGCTCTCGACCCAGGGGTCCAGAAACATGTCTGGTGGTGGCAGCCTAAGCAGCCACTCAGTCAGGTCACTCGGAGTTGGTAGAATTTCAGGGGGCATCTCTAAGATGCCCTCTGTTGTGCATTTTACATTAAATCCCACACTGGCATCAGTGTGGGTTTAATGTGCTGAGAAGTTTGATACCAAACTTCCCAGTCTTCAGTGTAGCCATTATGGTGCTGTGGAGTTCGTAATGACAAACTCCCAGCACCATATACTCTTTAATGGCAGCACTGCACTTACAGTGCCCATGAATGGATTTGGGCACTGTAGGGGTACAGGGCTCATGCACCTGTACCCTCACCACTGACATAGGGCACCCGGCTAGAGGGGTGACTAATGTATGCCAGGGCAGTGGTTTGTGGGCATGGCACACAGGGTTGTGTGCTGTGTGCCATGTCGACTCTTCACTTTGTTCTGCACCAAGGCACTCAGTCTGCAAAGGCAGTGTGTGTGTGTCAGGGTACAGGGCCTCTGAGGGTGGCACAATAAGTGCTGCAGCCCTTAGAGGTCTTCTCTGGTCACAGTGCCCTGGGTACCTGTGGTACCATTTACATGGGGCTGACATGTGGCCAGAGATTCCAAATGGGTTTAGGCTTCAATGCAGTTTTAGGGAAGGAACATAGGCCCTGGGTACCGGATTAGCAGGAGCCCAGGGCACACTCAGTCAAAGAACATCAGCAATTCAGCAAAAAGTGGGGGCATACCATGCAAGAAAGAGGGCACTTTCTAACAACTTGCTTTTCTTGAGTTTAACAATCCATTCACATTGCACAAAATTATTTTAAGACTATCCATCGAAGAAAAAGAAGAAAATAAATGCTTTCATTACCACTCAAAGCACATGATATCATATATCGAAAAGAATATAAAAAAAGCACATCTGTGTATACAATCTAAAACTTTTGATCCACTATTTTTTTCTCTGCTACTCCAGCCCAGCCCTACCTACACCCTACACCACCACATGGCGGGAGTCCCCCTACAGCATTCCACGCTGAACCCCTAACTGGAGGATGCCATGAAATTGCATCCTAAACTACAAGAATCGGTTCCCCACTACCAGAATCGGTTCCTCACCACCACCACCCTCTCACTGCCATCCTAAGGAAGAAAAAAAGAAAAAGACATAGAAGAAGAAGAAAAGAAAAATGAGCTGGATTTAATGCTACCACCAAGCTTCAAATTGATTTTAGGAAGTCCTGCGCTTCTGAAAGAACATTAAAGATCTTGAATTGTCTTTTCCAAAGCACTTTCAGTTTTGTCGATTGAACGAAGGAGGCTTGTGCTCCGATCGATTTAAATTCAAAGGAAAGCAGTTGAAATGCTTTTCCCCGCCTAGCTGAAATCACAGACAGATCGGAGAAAATCTTCAAAGAGGCATTTTGCAAGACTGGGAACGTTTTTCTGCTGAATCGCTCTAGTACGGACCTGTTCCTTGATCCGGAAATCGGAGAAATTAACCAGAATCGTTCGAGGATATTTAGCACCAGGTGTCCGATGAAAGGGAACTCCATGAGCCTGCATTATTGTCCAATCTTCAGGAGCAGATGGTAAAATATGATCTTTAATCAGCATATTGATAAGCTTTGGCAGTACCAATAAAGACTCCACCATCTTAGTAAGCCTTTGCCTTATTAGTTCCGTATCCAAAGCTTGCTGGACCTTTAGCCAGCGAATCTCCACTAAAATAGTTTCCGGCATTTTTTTCAAGGCTTCTGGCAGGAGCTCCTGTGGCCTACCGAAGATTTTATTAGGCAGGACTTGCGAGTAAGAATTAAATTCAGAAGCATTCTGTCTCTAGTGGACTAGCAACAGTGCTTAGATCTAGGCCCAAAGGTAGATTCCACTCCAGTTCCCGGAATTGTTGATAAAGTACCATCCCTTTCTCCTGCCCCTTGCTGGTGACACCCCCCTCAGATGTTAAAGTTGGAGTCCCTGATATAGTTGTAATTGGTGGCAATGCCCCAATTCTAGCCTCCTCGCAGGGGGGTTTAGGCCCAGCGTCTGTAAACAATGGAAACGTTTTATTTTTTGAATAGGCAGGGTCGCTAAGTTTAGACAGGCCACCACATTCGTCATTAGTGGAGCTGAAGCTGGAGAAGGGGTTGAATTCTCTGGTTTATTAGTCGGCAGTGGCTGCCACATGTCTAGTGGGACCAGATTCTCAAAACAAAAAACGGGGACAGGTCATAGACATAGAAGTAGGACTACGGGTTGCAGTAACCATCAACATAAAAGTAGGACTATTTGACAGCTGTCAGACAATGACAGCTCCATCCACAGACTGAGATGAAGCATTACAGACAACAAATCCGCGGTCTTTTATTGGCACCCCTCTCCTTTACACAGCAGCATTAGTACTTTTTATTACATTTACACTTTTAAGGACTATAGCATATATTTGCCAAAAATCAATAAAACATCACAGGCTAGCAAACGCCAGATTTACTAGCTTTATCAATGTTAGTTTCTATAGCTGCGTGTCAGCACCACCTAAAGTACAACTCACCAATGTTGCTTAGTTGCTCATGACAGAAAAGCATGGGAGGTAAACTGCAGAATGCTAAATTGCCAAATGGCAGCCATGGACCAATGTAAAAAAAAACACTTCTCTCCAGGTATTGCTGCCTTAGGGTCTTAAGGGTGGCAAAAGCTGGCCGACCACACAGTCCTCCCACATTTGCGTGGTCACTGCTGGGATGTCATGTTACCTTACTGGGGTATGTATAGTGCAATCTAGCCATTGGTATCATCTCATAGTGCAATAGTGTGAAGACCTGAGCAAAAAGCTCGAGCAGCGCTGCTCGCCTCTTCCACAGATGTTAATACTGCTCCTTTAAGTCCTTTCCAGCTAAATAGTTTGCAGTGATCTGAAAGGTCAGTCAAAAGGTCAAGTCATAGCTTTGATATGGAGAACACAGAGCATGCATCAATTGGTTCAATTCAATTCAATTAAGCTTTATTCGGTACAAATTAATGACCATAAAAGCATATACACAATCAAGGTGTGAAAATACGGGCAAATTATAGTAGACATAATAATACGTTAAAATCACTATAAATTGATTAATACTAGTTAAAATAATAACATTTATACAATTAAAAACACATATTTTTCCTGGAATTGATGCATTTGTTTAAAAAAGTTGCCGTATAAAAACATACATCCGCAGATTGCAAATTGAAAATCAATTTCATTGCGTGCTCAACTGTGCGTGTTCCATATTTAACAAACATTGGTTTAAGCAGGACAATACAGAAATTAGAGTACAGTTTGCAGAACAGCATAAAGTGCATTGTGCTTTGCTTGGAAATCCCGTCTCATCTACAAGGCCCTGATGGGTATTTCTTCATTATTGGATGGGCCACCAAATGGTGCACTATTCCAAATCTAAGTCTTGTTAGCACAAATTTGTGCGTTGGTCTAGTGGCTAAGGTTAAGTAGACAGGGAATCCATCCTTAAATAAATATCTGTTATAAAACATAACAGTGGACAGAGTTCCGGCGGCACCAGCCCTCTTTCTCTCCGCAAAGGCCAGAAAAACCCTTTTTAACTCTACTTTGGGGATCAGTAAAACAGCATTGGGATCAATTACAATATTCAAGTTTAAAATATCTGAGAAACACACAATAATATATTTAATCCAGGGTATTGCTACAGCTTTATCTAATCGCAAACAGTCCTGGATAATAGACCTAGTGAAAGACTTCTCCTCCTTCAGCCAAATAGACCGCCAGGTCATCAAAGGCCTAAGGGACAAAAGGTCAAGTAGGTAATTCACAGATAGTTCCTGATGGCTCAGAGCATTAGAGGCCGATGTGGGTAGGCATAAAAGTTTTTTAAGGAAGGAATTCTCTTCCAGCTGTAAATTATAAGCGCAGCAATAACCCCAAATTCCTGCCCCGTACAATGCAATTGTTACACATCTGGCCTGATACATTTTTATCATGTCCCTGGTCCTCCGATCCCCAATTTTCCCGGCGAATCTAAAAATTCCGTGGGCATTTCTAGCCATTTTATTACGTATGTTATTAAATTCATAAGTCCACTTCTTGTCGTTAGAAAAAGTTATACCTAAATAACAGAATTTGTCCACTTGCTGTACTTTTGCATTGTCAATAAGAAACCCTTTCGTTGCCTGTTTTAGTTTCTTGGGGCCACAGATCATGGTGTACGTTTTTTCTTTATTGATAACTAATTTCCTGTTATCAATAAAGGAGGCAAAACTGTCCATCAATCGTTGCAATCCTACAGGAGTTCTGGACAATAACACAGCGTCATCGGCGTATAATAACACCGGCACTGATACACCATTGATCATAGGAGCATCTGCATTGACTTCTTTTAAAATAGCATCAATTCCATTAATAAATAAAATAAATAAAAGAGGAGCTAAAACACAACCCTGCCTTATACCACGTTTAACGCTAAAGTTCGGGGTACATTCACCCTTCCTACCAAAACGTACACATGTTTTTAATCTCTCATACATCCTGGCAAGAAAAAATATTATGCCCTCTGGCGCTCCCAAATTCAACAAGGTAGGCCACAAAATTGAGTGGTCGACCATGTCGAAAGCGCTGCTTAAGTCAGCGAAGCACAAATACATAAAGCCAGGTTTTGCATCACTATACTTCCCGATCAATAGTTCTAAATTGACACATTGATCGAGCGTACCCCTGCCTTTCCTAAAACCATATTGGCGATCTGCCAAAATACCATCCTGTTCTGCCCATTCTTCCAATCTTATAAGCATAATCCTACTCATAACTTTTACGGAGGAGTCCAGTAAGGAGACAGGGCGATAGTTTTTTGCATCAGACCTAGATGAACAAGTTACTTACCTTCGGTAACGATGTATCTGTAAGAAACATTAGTTAGTTAGATTCCTCACCTTAGAATATCCCCAGGCGTCAGACTGGATCCGGAAGATTTTTCGTCAGCAATACCCCTTGCGCGTCGCTAGGCGTCGTCTGCGGCTCCGCGTCCGTCGTCGGCGTCGTGCGCCGGGATGACGTCGTCGGAGTACTTAGACGCCGCCCTCGCGCGCTGACGTCAGTTCTTGTACATAGCCTTCCGCGCCAGGAACGCAGAGCCATGCAAAGACCGACACTGGTGCCAAAAATAAAATCTAGGGGCCTGAAAGGACAACCTTAACCCTAGATGTCAGTTCGCAGAACGGGGAGGATGGGTGGGTCGGTGAGGAATCTAACTAACTAATGTTTCTTACAGATACATCGTTACCGAAGGTAAGTAACTTGTTCATCTGAAAGAAACACGTTAGTTAGATTCCTCACCTTAGAATAGATACCCAAGCAATACCATCCCCGGTGGTGGGTCTGCGAACCAAGATCACACCAGAAAGTCCTGGAGGACAGAACGGCCAAAGAAGCCATCCCTCCGGACTTGGCTGTCAAGGCAATAATGCCTGGCAAACGTGTGTAGCGAAGCCCACGTCGCCGCCTGACAGATGTCCTGCAAAGGGACTCCCCGTCCCAAGGCAGTAGTAGCCGCCGTGGCCCGAGTAGAATGGGCGCGCAGCCCAGCAGGAGGGTCCTTTTTAGCCAAGGAATAGCAAATTTTTATACACAAAACGACCCACCGAGAGATGGTCCGTTTGTGCACAGCTTTCACCTTCTTAGCGCCCACGTACCCAACAAAAAGCTGGTCGTCCACCCGGAACTGTTTTGTGCGGTCTAGATAAAAGGAGAGCGCACGTTTTGGGTCCAGACGGTGGAGCCTCTCTTCCTCTTTGGAAGGATGCGGAGGCGGAAAGAAGGTGGGCAAGGTGACAGACTGCCCAAGGTGAAATGGAGTCACCACTTTAGGAAGAAAGGAGGGACGAGGCCGAAGGACAACCTTGTCCGGATGAACAGACAGAAAAGGAGGCTTTGAAGATAAAGCCTGGAGCTCACTCACCCGTCTAGCCGAGGTGATGGCTACCAGAAAAGCAGTCTTAAGAGTCAGAAGACGAAGAGGGCAATTGTGAAGAGGCTCGAAGGGAGCGCACATCAAGAATGTCAAGACCAGATTCAAGTCCCACTGAGGCATTACAAAAGGGACCGGAGGGAACGTGTGTGTAATGCCTTTGAGAAAGCGTGTAACCACAGGGGACTTGAAAAGAGAAGGCTGATCAGGAAGCCGCAAGAAGGCGGAGATGGCAGCAAGATAACCTTTCAGGGTGCCCAGGGCAGAGCCCTGCCGGGCCAGAGAAAGAAGAAAGAGGAGAACCTCAGAAAGAGGGGCGGAAAGGGGATCCACAGCCTTTGCTGTGCACCATGCCACAAATTTGTTCCACCGGCAGGCGTATACCGACTTTGTGGAGGGACGCCTGGCTGCCAGAATGATATCACAGACTTCAGGAGGCAAGTCAAATGGCATCAACTGCCGCCGCTCAATCTCCACGCATGGAGGTGGAGGCTGGACAGGTTCGGGTGGAGGACCGTCCCCTGCTGCTGCGACAGAAGATCCTCCCGAAGGGGCAGACGAATCGGGGGATCGGTCAACATACTGAGTAGCTCGGGATACCAGTATCTTCGTGCCCAATCCGGAGCCACCAAGATTACTTGGGCCCGGTCGTGCCTGATCTTCTTCAGCACTCTGGGCAGAAGTGGTATAGGCGGAAAGGCGTACAACAGACCGCAACTCCACTCGCGACGAAAAGCGTCGCCGAGCGAGTGCCGCCTTGGAAATTCCAACGCGCAGAACTGCTGACATTGCGCGTTCTCTTCGGTGGCGAATAGATCTAACCAAGGCTCTCCCCACTGCTGAAAGAGACCTTGCGCCACTTCGGAGTTCAGACGCCATTCGTGATCCATCATGCACCGGCGGCTGAGTTCGTCTGCTCTGGCGTTCAGAGAGCCCGCCAGATGTTGAACCACCAGGGTGACGCCCTGGTGTTCCAGCCATGTCCAGAGGCGCAGAGCCTCCTGACAAAGGGTCCACGACCCCACCCCGCCCTGTTTGTTGCAATACCACATGGCGGTGGTGTTGTCCGTGAACACCTGCACGACACTTCCCCTGACAGAGGGAAGGAAGGCTTTCAGTGCAAGCCGGATCGCTCTCAACTCCAACAGGTTGATGTGGAGACGAGACTCCGCCGGAGACCAGAGGCCTCTGATCTCCGCCTCTCCCATATGGCCACCCCATCCCAGGAGGGACGCATCCGTCACTACGACATGCTCCGGTTGGGGAAGGGAGAGGCTCTTGCCCTTGACCCACTCGCGGTCCGTGAGCCACCACTGCAACTGTTGTGCAGTGCCCTCCGAGATCAAGACATGGTCGGACAGGTTGCTGTGATGCTGGGCCCACTGAAACTTCAGGTCCCACTGCAGAGCCCGCATGCGCCGCCTGGCGTGATGCACTAGTAGGATGCAGGAGGCCATCAGCCCCAGAAGCCGCAACACTAACCTGACCGAAACCCGGGATAGAGGCCGAAAGATGGGAATCAGGGCCTGTATATCCCGGACCCGCTGTTCCGGTGGATGGACCCGGAACTGCGCCGAATCGAGAACCGCTCCGATGAAGAGGAGCTTCTGAGAGGGACTCAGGTGTGACTTCGGCACGTTGATGGAAAACCCCAGCAAATGCAGGAGATCCGCCGTAGTCTGGAGGTGGGAGACGACTGCCTGGGGCGAGCCCGCCTTCAACAACCAGTCGTTGAGATAGGGGAAGACTGGAACCCCTGATCTGCGCAGATGAGCTGCGACCACCGCCATCACTTTCGTGAACACCCGAGGGGCACTGGTGAGGCCGAAGGGGAGCACGGTAAACTGAAAGTGCTCTTGGCCCACCGTGAACCGCAGGTAACGCCGGTGGGCCGGCAGGACGGGGATATGGAAATATGCGTCCTGCAAGTCCAACGCTACCATCCAGTCTCCAGGGTCTAGGGCAGCTAAAACCTGAGCCAACGTTAGCATCTTGAACCTTTCCTTTCGGAGGAAGGCATTGACGTTCCGGAGGTCCAAGATAGGGCGTAGGCCCCCCTTGCCCTTCTTGGGAACCAGAAAGTAGTGGGAATAACAACCACGACCTACTTCTGGACTCGGAACGCGCTCGACGGCCCCCTTGGCCAAGAGAGCCGAAACTTCCTCGCGGAGAAGATTCAAATGATCCCCCGAGATACGGTGGTGCTGCGGTGGCATGGCTGGAGGGGTCGTCTCGAAGGGGAGGGAGTAGCCCCTTCGGACGATTTGCAGCACCCACCTGTCCGATGTTATGAACCGCCAGTGGAGCAGGTGATGGCGAACTCTGCCGCCCACTGGCGTGGTATGGGCCTGAAAGCTCGGACTAGGAGGGCTTTGAGGCGGATGCTGCCGGGGTGGAAGTGGGCTGACCACGTCGGCCTCCATTTCCGCCACGGCGGAAACCACGTCCACGACCGCGCGCAGGTTGGTTCTGCGGCTGGTGGCTTTGCGGACGTGAGGAGGCGCCCCTTCCTTGGCCACGAAAGGGGCGAAAAGCGGAGGTGTGCGCCCACGGAGCCGAGAGGCCCAAGGACTTGGCCGTAGCCCGGGAGTCCTTAAAGCGGTTCAGCGCACTGTCCGCCTTCTCACCAAACAGGCGAGTGCCATCAAAAGGCATGTCCATGAGGGTGTTCTGGACATCCCCGGAAAATGACGTGGACCGCATCCAGGCGTGGCGGCGGAGCGCCACCGTGGTGGAAATCGCTCTACCCAGCGAGTCCGTGGTGTCAAGCCCACATCGTATGGCGTGCCGTGCTGCATCCCTCCCATCGGCCAAAGCCTGGTTAAGACGCGTCCGGACCTCCTCCGGACACAGGGGCAGCACGTCCTCCACCGTATCCCACAGGGAATGGGAATAACGGTCCAAGAGACAAGCGGTATTCAAGGACCGCAGGCCCAAACTAAGGGATGAGAACAGTTTCTTGCCAAACTGCTCGAGTCTCTTGGAATCCCGGTCCGGCGGAGCGGTCGGGAAGGAGGATTGGGAGGTAGAGGCCTGGATAACCAGACTCTCGGGGGTGGGGTGTTGGGACAGGAAACTGGGGTCGCCCGGAGCAGGGCGGTGGCGCCTGGCAACGTTCCTATCCACAGGAGGGACTGTGGAGGGCTTGGACCAGGTGCCCTGCAGAACGTCAGTGAGGGCCTCATTGAACGGCAGCAGAGGCTCAGTGGAGCTTGCTGAGGTTTGAAGCACCTCAGTGAGGATGTTAGTCCTCACAGCCACGGCAGGCAACTCGAGCCCAAGGGCCTCGGCCGCCTTGCGCAGCACCACAGAAAATGCTGCACCCTCCTCCGAAGCCACGGTCGGAGGAGAAGTGAATCCAGTGTCTGGCGAGGTGTCCAGCCCACTGGCCTCCCCCAGTTCATCTGCCCAGTCCTGAGAAAGCTGTGACTGAACAGCCATAGGGTCCTCGAACCCCTCCCAGTCGCCCCCTTCTTCCGATTCCTGATAAACAGGAGAAACGATCGGAACCGGACTGTAGAGATGGTAGGACTCAAGCGGCGTCGGATGCGGCGTCGGTCGACGCCGTAGCGGCGCCGGGTCCGGAGGAGGGCTAAACTGGGGCGGTGTCGGCGCCAAAGGCGTCGGCGGCGCCGGAGGTGTAGGCGTGTGCGCCGGCGGCGCCGGTGGCAGCGTCGGTGGGTCAGTCGCCGGCGCCGGTGGAGGAGTGACTAGGTCAACCGGCGGCAACGGGGGCCCAGGCATGGGCCCCACGGGGACCTGCGGCGTCGAGACGGAGCCGCCGGCAGGCGAGGTCGCCCAGTCGAGTCCGCGGGGCCCGAAGGCGCGCCAGCGGGCGTCGACCGCGGGGCCAGGCGCCTCATGGCCGAGAGGAAGGCACTGATCTCCGCCGGCGCCGCGTCAGTCCCAGGGACCGGCAGGTATGGGGGCGGACGCGGCGCCTGCGGCTCCGCCGGAGCCGTGGGGGTGGAACCACCCTGACCCTCGGCCGAGTCGCGCGAGCGGCGAGGGGAGTCCGAAGAGCGGTGTCGCCTCTTGGACTTCTTTGAATGTTTGGACTTACCCGACGACTTGGAGCCGGACGATCGATGGCGTCGGCTAGGGCTCCGCGAGCGATCCTTGGACCTCCTCCTGGACCGGGATCGCGCACGACGCGGAGCCGAGTGGCGAAGCTCGAGAAGCTTGCGGGACCGCTCCCGCCTAGCCTTCGAAGTCAGGGCCTGGCAGTCGTTGCACGACTCCGCGTCGTGGTCGGGGCCTAAACAGTAGAGGCACCGGCGGTGGTGATCGGTCACCGACATCAGTCGATGGCAATCCTCGCAAGCCTTGAACCCAGGCATCCTACCGGCACCAGATGTCGACAGACAAGGATCAAAAATGATCAAAAAGATTTAGTCAAAAAAGACTAAAAGGGGTAGCTCACTGGCGCGGAAAAAAGAAGAACTGACGTCAGCGCGCGAGGGCGGCGTCTAAGTACTCCGACGACGTCATCCTGGCGCACGACGCCGACGACGGACGCGGAGCCGCAGACGACGCCTAGCGACGCGCAAGGGGTATTGCTGACGAAAAATCTTCCGGATCCAGTCTGACGCCTGGGGATATTCTTAGGTGAGGAATCTAACTAACGTGTTTCTTTCAGATCCTTTTTTATATATTGGAACGATAATAGACTCCCCCCAGGTCGAAGGGGGTTCGGTACAAACCGCGGCATTGAAAACAACAGTCAACAGGGGACCCCAGACTTTAGGTGCTTCTTTATAAACATCAATCGGAACCCCATCCGGGCCTTGGGCTTTTCCGCCCTTACTCGCCCTGATCCCCCTTTCAACTTCTTCCACAGAGATATCAAGTGGAAGAATAGGCCACTTAGATGAGCCAGCATTAATAATTTTACCAGAGTCAAAAATAGTTGAGAAATGGGCAATCCACCCTTCACAGGAGACATTTGCTGTTAACTCAGGTATATTTGTCTCCTTGAGGAATGGAGAGTTAACTGTTGCCCAGAATAACGCACAATTAGAAAGTTCTGCCGCTTGGTTAAGTGTATCCCAAGCTTGCTGTTGGAGAACCCCCTTCCTAGATTTAATGGCGTTTTTATAATCTAGCCTTAGAGTTATGACTACATTTTTATCCCTAGGCTTCATTACTAAAGCCTGCTTAAGGTTAGTCAGAGCTGCAGAACAGGTTTGATCAAACCAGACAGGTCCAGGTCTTGGACAGCCCCTATTACGGCCAGTAAACTTCGCATTAATGGCAGTGTTGATCCCTATAACACAAGATAAGACCCGCTCATGGTCTAATCTATTTTCTAAGATAAAAACAATGTCTGCTAAATTCCCCGTTATTATGAATGAGGTCAATTCAGATGCTTTCACCCCTACCCACCTAAGTCTTACCCCGTTAGCCCGGTGAGCTTCTATATTGTCGACTGTGGTCCCCACCTCTCCAACAGTCTCCTCCCACAAAGTTGTGGCCACAATAATACAATTGTGGTCACTTGTATCCAATATTTCGATTTCCAGTGGGGCAAAACAGTCGACAATACTAGAAGATACTAGCACATGGTCAATCACAGATTTAGAGCGCCAATTTTTGAATGTGGGGATGGGCAAGCCATTTCCATCCCTACAGCAATCCAATATTTCCAAGTCATGGCACCCCATTAATGAATTCAAAATTTCCCCATAAGTATCATGACCAAAGTGCGAAACCTCCCAACCGGCATTATTAGTGACCCCGCAGGTCTTTAAAGGTAGTGATTCACACAATGAAGTATTAAAGTCCCCACACCAAATAATATCAAATACAACATTGGAATCCAAACTCAGGGTATCGATAGCATTGGCCAAATCTGTTATTATTCTTCCCCTAGTGCTATCAAAGATATTATTGTAATAATTGATCAGAAGGATATTACGGCCGTTGCCTTCACGGATCCAGAGCATCTGAACAAGATCACCCACCGGTATATATTTTATCACCAATATTTGACGGTGAACCGATACAAGTGTGAGTAAACCCCCCTTAGCTCTTCCCGGACCCTCTCCTCGTGCTGGTAAATTATATGACACAAATCCCTCATAATCAACATCACTTCTGCACCAGGTTTCTTGGAAACATAAGATGTCATACTTATTAATAAAAGTTTCCCAACCAGGGTCTCTGCCCTTAGATTTCAGACCGGCCACGTTCCAGCAAACCAATGTGGAGCAAGTGCCTATTCTGGTAGTAGTCCTAGTAGCAGAACCAGAAACATATTCACCAACAGTGGCCTCCCCGGTTGATTGTCCCAAATTACATGGATTCACATAACCCTCCTGATCATTCTCTACCTCAGTCAAATTAGGCGTGGGTGCTATGACCGTGAATAGTGTTTCATCAAGACAGTCATCCCCGCCAGATCCCTCCTTCCTTGCTGGGTACAACCCTCTCTCTTGTATACGTCAATCATTAGAGTCCAGGGAGCTAAGGGCATGGAATCTATTTTGTGTGGGAATACCAGAATAAGGTCTATAGGTGGGCGGGTGCATAATAATTCCACTACTCTCCCGTGGTTTGGTATTAAGATGATTATAAAAGAAACCTAGCGATCGGGCGCATACATTGTCATTGGAGGTTGGGAGAGATGCAGCTCTTAGGAGGATCGTGGAAACATGTTGTGGATGTTTGAAATTTACAATTACACAGTCCCCCTTTGAGCTTTTCTTAGAACTCCCTATCCATTTAACTCTCCTAGTAGTCAAAACTTGATCAGAGAAATTCAACGGGAAACCGCATTGCCTATTCAGCCAGGATAAACATTTATTTTTTAAAGAGTCGTGTGTTTCTTGATAGCCCCTACTGTCAAGTGGTGGTACATTTGATAATACCACCACATAAGGTGCACAATCAGGTGGAAGATTAATAACGTGCCTTCTATTAATTTCTTCCCATCCATTGTTATTTTCTATAACAGACACAGCCTGACTGTCAGAATGAGTTCGCACATGAGGTATTATGGGGTTAGCAATAACATTTTCTTTACTGCCTATAGCCTTAATAAAAGGTGCGCCCTGTATATAACATTTACATTTGTTGTTAGTTATGGCAGTAATTACCCCTCCTGGTTCTTCCATGGCCTTATTAAGCAATCCGCCTAGTCTTGCGACTTCTATCGTTAATTCCTCAATTTCTGACACCAGCGGGTCTATAATGCCTCTGATCTTTGATTCAATAATATCCGCAAGGTTAATTGTTGTATCATCATCTAAACTAACCTTATTGGACTTTGCAATTTCGTCTATTTCAAATTGTTTTATGGAGTAGGAGGACGTTGTAATACTAATGACTATTCACATCCCGTGGTGTAGAAACTGGTGAACCCTCAATAGGGGTCCCCAGCAATGGAGAAATGGTTTTCCCTAATGACTGTCGTCTTTCAGAATTTATCTTGCTAACCCTCTGGACCAAATAGTTATCCAAAGTACGTGGTCCAGAAGGAGCCTTAAGTTTGGACATATTAACAACAGACAACAGCCTGCAACAAGGCTTACTGAATTGGAATAATAATTACACCATCAACTGGTGATGTTATATGTTTAAAAAACACTTCAGACCTATGAGAGAATCCGAGCACCATACAAATAGTAAACCAAATATCACTACGTGTTCTATATATATACCAGTAGTCCTGTAGGTGCAGCGTCACTGGCCCAGCCCAGTCTCTTCTGGCCTCTGAGGGCCACAGAGGGCCCGCACTTTGCCCGGGCTTAGCCGGCTGCGCCCGTGCGCGTCCCGCGACGCGGAGGAAGTCGCGTCCTTTTCAGCGCCTCCGGGCGCGTTAATCGCGTCAGCAGCTGCAGGGAGGTCTGGGAGCTGTAGTCTCCCCCTGTTCGCGCCCGCGGTGAAGTTGCGGCGATAGGGGAGACTACCAGCGTGTGGATCCCACAGATGGCGGCAGCTGCGATGAAGGTACAGAGCAGCAAGTGGCAGCAACAACAGCCAAGAAACGGGGCACCAACAAAGCCCCTTGCAGCAGGTAAGGTCTCCCGCTCCGTCGAGGGAGTCGCGTCATTTTCAGCGCCTCAGGGCGCGTTAATCGCGTCAGCAGCCGCAGGGAGGTCTGGGAGCTGTAGTCTCCCCCTGTTCGCGGCCGCGGTGAAGTTGCGGCGATAGGGGAGACTACCAGCGTGTGGATCCCACAGATGGCGGCAGCTGCGATGATGGGACAGAGCAGCAAGTGGCAGCAACAACAGCCAAGAAACGGGGCACCAACAAAGCCCCTTGCAGCAGGTAAGGTCTCCCCATAAGAGGGAACGGGAGTTAGTTGAATTTTGACTAGAACTATGGCAGCCGTGTAACGTCACGTTTACCCACAATGCAGGCTTAGCCAACTGTTCCTGTACTACTGCAAGACATCAGCTGGTGGCGACCGTGGCGTATGAGCGGACAATGAAGAATTCATGTGGCTGCTTTGGAATCTTACGCCTCAATTGGTTATGAATAAAACATGCAATGAGCAATGCATTAATCCTTGCACGGTATGCAGAAGCAGTGACGGCCCGTGTAGGGCGGTTTACCAGGGCAGTGACGTGGCGCAGAGGAGGGGCAGGGTGGGGGCTTGCACAATGCGGCATTCGGCCGAGTTCAGGTAAGTTACGAAAAAAATGTATAAAATGAATTTCGTTGCGCGCGCTGCATCGCCAAATGTGATGCAGCGCGCGCAACGAAATTCGTTTTATTAATTTTTTTCGTAACTTACCTGAAATCGGCCGTTTGCCGCATTTTGCAACCCCCCACCCTGCCCCTCCTCTGCGCCACGTCACCGCCCCGGTAAAACGCCCTACACGGGCCGTCACTGTGCAGAAGGGCTACTGAAAAGTTTGTATGGCTATGAATACAAGCTACAGGATGAAGAAATATTGTTTTATCCAAAGTAGAAACTTTGGCTGGCACGATGACGTAGGTGGCGCTGCGTGTAAAATGTCTCAAAGGATTTCCCTTCTTGCTACAGCGCTCACCTCAGTGGCGACACAAACCGTAAACAGTGCAAAGAAAGCATGCGCGCGCATGCTCAACCGGAACAATGAAAAACAGGGGCATTTCTGTGTTTAACCTGGACACTGTTTGAAAACAGGGACATTTGAGTCATTTGGAGAAAAGTGTCGGGACACGGAGACAATTCTCCAAAAACGGGGACCGTCCTGGGAAAACGGGGATGTCTGGTCACCCTACCCATGTCCTGCTACTGACGTGAACCAGAAACCCCCGGCCCTGCCCCCCCATCACTGCCAGACATCGGAGTTTCGTTTTGCGCTTGGATGCAGAAACTCTAGCTCCAGCTCCTGCTCACAATCTCCTTTCAGATCGTCGGACGTTATCAAGGGGCAGATGGATGATCCCTCTCCCCCCTAAAATCAGGGCAGCTCGGCTTGGCGCTGCGGGGAGCAAGGCGTACCCCCGGTGAAGGGACCTCACTACCCCTGCTATAAGGATTGTGAATGCACCGATTCCTCTACTCTTTGGATCAAATCGCTGATCGGTTCCCATGCAGTTGGCGGAGCCCCATTGAGAGGACAGTCCTGATTGAATTTTCAGCCATTGATTGGTGCAAATGAGGCGCGGGGCAAGGTAGGCATTTTCCATGACCTTGTCGATGACTATGCAGGTTTCTAGCACCTGGGGGAATGCAGCCCTGACCTATCAAATCAGAGATATACCTGGAGATAAGTTACTGTTATTCGTTTGGCTAGCAGCATATGCGTATGAAAATTACTTCACCAATTCCTCCTGTCCCCCCTAATGAACGAAAGAAAGCCTCCCAAAGTCGAGTGGCCGGCTGGCGAGACAGATGGAAACTGCGACAAGGAGCACCTGCCTTCTCTTTCAGCTCCTGCCAGCCTCCCGAAGAAGAGGGGATGGGGGCTGCAGCAGGTTTACCTCTGCAGAAGTTTGTTCTAGCAGCTGCAGCTGCAGCTGCAGCTGCAGAAAATGCAAGTACGTCCTTTGTAGGACAATGTATCCTTGGTGAGAAAGTCTGATATGTTTGGGAGGACAGCAGGCATAATGTATAATAAAACTTTATTGCATGAATTAATGCTTAAGTTTAATTGGGGCACAGAACTTCAATCTCACTAATCATCCTAGCTGATGTCTTAGCTGTAGAGGAAGCTACTTTCCAGAGATATATTGCAGATCTGCCTTACAGATGGGTTCAAAATGAGGGCCCATAACTTAGGTAAGACTACGTTTAATTTCCTAAAAAAGTGAAGGCTTCCAAGCTGGTGGACATTGTTGTTGAGTCCCCCTAGGAAATCTTTACTCCCTAAAATATCAAAAACCTGCCAGAGAAGGACCTTTGAGGAAAGCAGTAAAAGCAATTCAATGTATTTAACTTTAGGTTAGAGCATTACCCCACATACAATAATATCTTTCAATCAAGAGTTTGTTTAAGTGCGACAACTCACCCGCAAGGGTCTCAAGGCGCTGGGGAGGGTTGGCGGTGCAAGTTCCAGTCCATCAAGGAGGGGGTCTATCGAAAAGCCAAGTTTTGAGGTTTCCTGTGAAGATGTGGAGTGATTTTGTCTGTCTGAGGTGGAGCGGTAGAGCATTCCAGGCTCTGGCCGCAAGGAAGGAGAAGGAGCAGCCTCCCAATCTGGTCTTTCTGGTGTGGGAGACCATGGCGTAGGAGAGCTGGGCTGATCGCAGGGTCCTTTGGGGTGCGTGGAATTTGAGTCGGCTGTTCAGGTATGCTGGTCTGGTGTTGTGGAGGGCTTTGTGTGCGTAGGTGAGAATCTTCTAGGTGATTCTGCACCTCGATGGGGAGCCAGTGAAGTGTGCGCAGGTGCTGGGAGATATGTCAGTGTCTTGGCAGGTTGAGGACCAGTCTTGCGGCTGCGTTCTGGACGTTTTGTAGCTTGCTGGTGAGGTTTTTGTTTATTCCGGCATAGAGTGCGTTGCCGTAGTTGAGTCTGTTGGTGATGAGGGCGTGAGTGACGGTCTTTCTGTGCTCAAGGGGGATCCATTTGAAGGTCTTACGTAGGAGGCAGAGGGTGTGGAAGCAGGAGGATGCGATGGAGTTGATCTGGCGGTCCATTTTGAGCTCGGAGTCCAGGATGATTCCCAGGTTGGGTGCGTGGTCCGTGGGGGTGGGTGGGCTTCAGAGGGCGGGGGGCCACCAGGTGTCATTCCAGGTGTCGGGGTGTGGGCCCATGATGAGTACTTCTGTTTTGTCAGTGTTGAGTTGTAGGCAGCTGCTTTTCATCCATTTGGCGACGGCTTCCATGCCTTATTGAAAGTTGTGTTTAGCTGCGTTGGGTTGGCTGGATAGGGAGAGGATGAGTTGGGTGTCGTCTGCGTATTAAACAATATTGAGTCCGTGGGTTCTGACGATGGGGGGCGAGCGGAGCCATGTAGAGGTTGAAGAGCGTGGGGCTGAGGGAGGACCCTTTTATTTATTTTTATTTATTTATTAGAATTTGTAAGGCGCAACAGCTACCCAAAAAGGGTTTCCCGGCGCCGGAATACAGCAAGAAAACCCGAACACAGGCTGATCAAGTTATTAGTTGAAGAGCCAGGTCTTAACGTGTTTACGGAAACTATCATAGTTTTCCTCCTTTCGGATGAAAAGGGGGAGCGCGTTCCAGTTTGTAGGGCCAAGAAAGGTGAAAGATCTACCACCCATTTTTGCCAGTTTAAATCTAGGGATGCAAAACTGTGAAAGTGATTGGGAGCGAAGACTGCGCCTTGGATAATAGAGTTGGGCTAAAGATGAAAGATAGTTAGGAGCCGTGCCTGCTTTAATTTTAAACATCAAGGTCAGAGCTTTAAAGCGAATTCGGTTTTCCACCTTAAGCCAATGGAGTTTCCTCCGATGAATTGAGACCCCAGAATTTTTCGGGATTTTGCAGAGTAGGCGGACTGCAGCGTTCTGAACGAGTTGCAGTCGGTCTACTACCACTTTATTCGAGCCAAGATATAGTACATTACCGTAGTCAAGCCGAGAGGTTATTAAAGCATTGACAACGGTCTTCTGGGTAGAAAGAGGTCATATGATTTTTCGTAGCCATTTAATGATGGTTAGGCAAAGACCCACTACTTTGTTGACTTGCTTACTCATAGAAAGAGTACTATCTAGGATAAAACCCAGGTTACGCACATGGGTCACAGGGGAAGGAATAGTGGCCAGTTGGTCTGGCCAATGGGCGGAATTCCACAAATCATGCTGCTTACCCAGAAGAAGAACCTCTGTCTTATCTCTATCCCTTGGGGGACTCCGCAGGATGGTTGGTGTAGGGTCCGAGAGGAAAGGAGGGAGTCTGACCCGCTGCGTTCTGCCGGAGAGGAAGGAGTGGATCCAGTTGAGGGCCTTGTTCCGGATCCCTGTGTCGTGGAGTCTGCGTGTTAGGGTGCGGTGGGAGACTGTGAAGAAGGCCGCTGAGAGGTCAAGGAGGATGAGGGCTTCTGTTTCTCCTCTGTCCAGGAGGGAGCGGATGTCGTCAGTCGCTGTGAGGAGGGCGGTTTCTGTGCTGTGGTTTTTTCTGTAGCCGGATTGGGATGAGTCGAGCATGTTGTGCTCTTCGATGAAGGTGGCGAGTTGGCAGTTGATGGCTTTCTCGATGACATTCGCTGGGCACAGGAGCAGGGAGATTGGTCTGTAGTTTTTGAGGTCAGTGGGGTCCACCAAGGGCTTCTTCAGGAGGGGGTTGATCTCGGTGTGTTTCCAGTCGTAGGGGAAGGAGGCGTTCGCCAGGGAGCGGTTGATGGTGTTGAGGAGCATGGGTGCGATGGTGTCGGCGGCTCTGTTCAAGATGTAGGGGCAGGGGTCTGTGGGGGCCCCGGAGTTGATTGGTTTCATCGTCTTCGGTGGGAAGGGCTGTCCAGCTGTCGATCGTTGGCTTAAGGGTGTCGGGGGTGGCTGGTGAGGGTTCAGTGAGTTGGCTGTCTTCGTCGAAGTTGTCGTAAATGTTCTTGATTTTGTGGTGGAAGAAGGTGCTGAGTTTGTTGCAGAGCTCTTGTGAGGGAGGAATGTCAGTAGACTCTCTGGTGGGTTGGGCGAACTCCTTGATGATGCTGAAAAGTTCTTTGCTGTTGTGCACGTGTGTAGAGATTCTGTCTTCGGTTGCTGTTTTTCTCGTGTTTCTGATGAGTTGGTGGTGGGCGCTGGTGGCGGCTCTGAAGTTGTTGTGGGTTTCTGTAAATTTGGAGTTCCTCCAGGCCTGTGCATCTGGACTCTCGAAGTTCGGTGGTGAATCTTTTGGGCAATTAAATAGGAATATAGTGGCAATAGTCTTGAACTCTCTTCCTATATATTTTGGTCACAATGTGCAGCCTGGCCACTAGATTGAGAGAAGTAGCATGGGTATTTCTCCAACCAAGAGAAGCTATCAAATGTATCTCAGGCAAAGCTTTCATGGGTACACCCCATCGAGATCGCTACGCTCTACTGAGGCCCACAACCTGGTTCTCTGTAAATGTACAAAATCTCACTGGAGCGGTAGGACTGTGTGTACTGTTGCAGTTTGATGATTATTTTGAAAATGAGATGAAATAGAAGGGAAGCAAGGAGATGCGCTGACGACCACCCGATCAAAAGAGCATTCCTTATGAAGTGGGAGTGTGGGATGCAGGACGCAGAGTATCAGCATTTTGCAGTTTGTACAGTTTTGCATATTACATACAAGCCTTGAAGCCCAGAAGGTACGAAATGGGTGTGTGGCTCACTATTGATATTTGTGTAAATTATCCTATAGTCTGTCCTGTGTGTCAAAATACTACTCCAGTCATATATGAGTTGCAATGGAATGAAATTGGATTTCTCATGGTTTAGCTGGATAACCAAGTTTTCCAGGACTTCAGATTCTGTTGCAATCTAGTAGAAGTTGTGACAACTTGTAAAAACAGTTGGCCTTGATCGTGTGACACCTTAAGCTACCTGCCCCACCCTCATGCACTCGGAAAATGCACGATGTAAAGCTGAAGATCAGTTCCTTCTTTGAATTGGAACTTATAATTCCCAAGTTGTAATGGAAGTTAGAAGTGATGTAGAGCAATCCTGAATTTCTCTCTCTAGTTTTGCAGGTCTGAGATGGACTTTTTTGTATTATACCGTATAATTTATCTAGCAAGTCCATACCCCCGATGAGACCCTGAAGCGCTGTACAATACCCTTCGGGTTGTGTCAACTCTGCCTCATATGCCTGGTTTCATAAGTATGCATTTACACTGTAAACTATGTGGGAAGAGTTTGTCGTCATCCATGACAGCTAGGGAGATGCTCCAATCATGCTGCTGTAGAGTTGAAGTTGTGCCTAGGCATGACAGTGATGCAGATGAGTAAGAAAGATAGTTTGTTTGAATTATTACCTTGTATGATATTGGATGTAGGTATTTATTTGACACTCCTTTATCATTAAGAAATGGAGGTAGCAGATGTCCTAATTCCTGTGGTATCTGGGACTACCATCAACCACTTTCATTATAACTGCTCAACACCTTTCTTCAGCCAGTTCAGGAACACCTTGAGTGGAATATGAGGCCATGATTTCCAAAACCCCAGTCTGCAGTCATTCCTAACTATTGTTAGTATACACATGGCTTATGTTGGAAGATGATATGTTAAGTTTCTGCCCACTGAGATGCTGAACGGTTGAGGCAGATTTCAGAAGTCGTCCTTTTGGAGTTGGACCTTTAGTCAGAGCATCTAATCACTGTTAGATTCTTCGGACTCTGATAGCCCTAGTTTCTTGTTGATAGAAAAAAGGTTTCTATTAGTGGAATTGATTAGCTTGCCTCTGCCAACAAGGTGTTTGCACCAGGAGGTGGCAATAGAATCACAGTTATTTCTTAAGCAGGAGCCTGGGGAATTACTTTCTTTCCTTGAGATGGTTTAAATTCTTTGGATCTCCTTATCAACATGAGATCCAAACTGATTCAGAGAACATATGCTCCTGAATCATTTGTTGCACTTTCTGGTTGAGATAAATACACCACAGGGATGAGGCCTTTCTCATAGTAAGACATTTCAAAACCAATGAGCTGACAATTGTGCTGAAAAATTTGAAGCCTAAGCGACTTGATCCCAAGTAATTCCTTTTTGTTGCTGTAGGTAATCGTATAGCGCTAACCCAGGCAAAAGACAGAAAAATGATACACAGGGTCAAAGGCAAGAATACAGTCAGGAAAGAACTGACGCGGTAGCGGGGTTCTGGGACTAGAATTCTTTAAAGAAGCGAGAGTGTCTTCAGTTATTTTCTAAATTGGAGAAGAGCTGTGGTGGTCCTGATAGATATGGGGATGTTGTATCAAACGGTGTTCTTTTATTAACAATTTCTTGAAATCCTCCATCCACTTCCTAGGAAATAGAGTAAATTCTACCAAGTATAAGTCTTACTCTCAGGAGTGTTGGGAAGAATTCTCTCTGACAAATAGTAATTCCTGCAAAAGGCACACAGATGATGGAGGGAATGAAGAGCACATCAAACATTCACCCCCAGTCAAGAGATCTGGGTTAAATCCATCGTTCTTCTGCTCACCATGCCACCCCAGTGTGGACCTAACCATATATAAATCAGTCTTGACCCTGTGCCTCATGGGAACAGTCCAGCCCGAACTGCCAAGCCAGGTCCTTCCTGGACAGGAAACAAGCAACCTGGGACCGGTTTCAGGGCATCACCCCTCATCAGCCAGGCTAGCTTGAATCTAGTGATACAGTGAGCCCGGGACCCACATCTGGGCATACCCGGCACACTTAGGGCGAGAAAGCAAAAGACACACAGATGATGGCTGGAATGCAGAGCAAATCAAACACTTACCCCCAGTCAAGAGATACATCAATTGTTCTTTTTGCATTGGTCACCCCAAGTGGGATGGGTATTCCCAAACGTGGCTCCCATGCTCTCCATGCCACTAGAGTCAAGCTAACCTGGCTGATAAAGGGTGAAACCCCAAAATCGGCCCTAGGATGCTTGTTTCCAGTCCAGGGTAAACCTGGCCTGGCAGTTCAGGCTGGACTGTTCCTATGGGGAACAGAGTCAAGACTGATTTGCAGATGGCTGGGTTTAAACTGGAATGGCATGGGGAGCAAAAAAACTATGGATTTAGGCCCAGATCTTTGTACTGGGATGAATGTTTGACATTGACCAGCATTCTGTCCATCAATTGTTCTTGTTGCAAATAGTGATTCCTGGTCAGGAACCTCAGTACTCCCTGTCCTGCCTTTCTTAGTAACTCTAAAAGCTGCTACATGCTTATGTGTGAAAAGCCTGCACTGCAGGCACTGTAATGCCCTTTACTGACATCTAGGTTCATTTATTAGTGCCTAACTTGTAAATACTGCAGAAGGTTGTAGTCCCTCTTAATTTCTTCAAAGGATTTCATTTATTTCAATGCAAGTCGCTCAGTTGTGTGGAGCCCCCCCCCCTTCCTCCCAAGCCTTGAATATTTTCCTATTTGGCACAGGGAAGAACTCCCCAGGTACATACACGGGAGCATGGCAATGAAAAAACAGCAACCTCCTTTTTCTTAGTGACATAATCATGATCCTAAACCTTAAACAAGGCCCTAGTTATTGGGGATGTGCATAGACCTATCTCTCTTTGAACCTTGGGAAACTATGGGACCCCGTGAGACTTCTTCAAAGGGACAAGATGCCAAATTCTGGTGGAGGAAACACTACAATTTTGACTCACCACCATTCAATCAGATACCCTATTGGGCAGCTTGGCAAAAATGTAAGTGATGTGGAAACAGGGTTCTCTGTTTTAAGTGTATGATAGACTGTATCCTGACAAATATAAGCCTTGTCCCTACCCAGACAAAGGATGTACAAAGGTCTTGCAAGCATTATATTTCTCTCCAGGGAAGTTGAAGAGGTAAAGACTGAGTGTCCCTCTAACTGTCTGTATCACCTGTTCCATAAATTGGACATTGGTCTTAATTATGATACATACTCCTGCTACTTTCCTCTTTACAACAACAAAGTTGTGCCATTTAAAAACTCCTGATTTTAGCAGGTGGGAATTTTGTAAAAAACATACATCTGCACCCCAGTACCCCTATTTCCAGTTGGTAAAGGACGCTCAATATTTTGACTGGGCTGTAAGGCCTCTAACATTTTATACGGTGAATTTTAATTCCAAAGGTGAACTCCCATTTCAATTAGGGCTGAACGTTACTGAAATCTGCTCTTTTGCATCAATTTTCACTGATAGTAGTGTACTGATCATTTTCTGTAGCCCAGTACTGCTTATTTACCCTTCCCTCACCCCAATTTGAAGTAACAATTGGATATCTCTCGCCTTTCCTTACACTTCAGCTCCCTTAGGACCAGGGAGACCTTCCAGACACTCCACTCAGTGCAATCCAAAACCTCTGAAAATACTAATACTCCTAAACCAGAGTAATATTAAAAAAACAACCTCCTCAATCCCTCAGCAAATCTCAAATTGAATAAAAAGGGATATTCGATCTTGTGTTTGTCTAGACCTCACCCCAGTGCTTCCCAGGTATTTGCCCTCTCCTTGTGGCTCACCTTCCCTTCTGCTGACCCTTTACAGTATCCCCCCAAACTATAACAACCTCCAGCTCTTCTCCCATTTCCTGAGTTTTTGCGTCTGTGAATCTGCTGGCCTGTCACAGGTGCTGAACAACTTCCTCTTTCTTTGCTGAAATTTCTGCTGGGTTCAGTCCGGCATTTCTCTTTCTGTGTGAAACCGTGTGACAGTGCTGGTGATCAGGAATCAGTGTCTGACTTTTCATGGCTATGGGATCCTCCAGGTTTATCCACAGCAAGGCCTAACTTATTTCTTGCATCTTCAAGTGAAGACAATGCTAATTTTTAACCATCACATCTGGAGCGGATTTGAAATGGATGAACCTATGCATATGCCTTCCCCTTCTCTTTCAAAAGGATTGTTATTTATTTGAAGGATCATCTTTTTACTGACATGATTGCTTAGATGTCATTGAAGATCTGTATATTGCTACATTAAAGGAGAAAGGCAATCCTTGTCTTTAACATCACCTTATTTTTCCCTGGAAGAAGTGTACTCTGACTAGGATATCTGGTATCGTGTTTCAGTTGTATAAGGAAGCCACCCTGTACACCGTGTCAATTTATAGTGGGTCTTTAACAGGTTCTTCCAGGATGGTGTTAAAGAGATTGTTCACGTTACATTCCAGATCATTTTTCTAACTACCTGAAGAATGTGTCATAACCGTAGGTTGTTTACTCTGTTTGTATTTTGTAGGTCCCCACATTTCTCTTGGAGTATGATATGTAGTACTTCCAATGGTTTAGCCTGCACTTCAGCTTACCAGTAAAGTCAAATTGACTATCCAACACTTCCTCCATGGCATTCACCTTGTCCCCTAGATCTGTCATTTCTCGTTTAATTTCTTTCGGACCCTGTTGCAGTTCAATCTAAAGAATATGGATTTCATATTTTATTTCGGAGACGGCCGACAAAAGAAAGTTCTATGTGGTTCCCTCATGAGCTGTTTGAAGAGCTTCATGTGCCTCATCTTGTTGTCTACTTCTTGTGCTTGTCTGGAAAACTTCTCTCTAGGCTTCCATTTTCCAGGTGGCGACCAAATGCCATAATTCCTTAACATTTGCTTCTTAATTGTGTCTGTCAATCGTAATTGTAAATTGCACTATTATAACGCTTATTTGTAACTGTAAATTGTATTTATAAAGCACTTACTACCCCCGACGAGAACGCTACTCTGGGACCCAAGATTAGATGTTAATAGTTAGTAGATTAATTTTTATTTTTTCTTTCTTTGTGCATTATTTATGATAGGTTTGTCCTCATGATTTCTTGTGTGTTATGGAGAGTTTACAGTAGAGATAGAATGATGAGAATGAATTTGAAAGGGGAAGTAGTAAGTTGTTCTGGTAAGTAGTGGTTGCGTGTTAGATGGGTGACATGGCTGAAACAGGAGGGGGAGTTTCAGAAGGATGTTTTGTGTTTCATAGTAGTCAGAAAGGTTTGGGACGAGTCACAGAGAGGAGGGATAGGAAAAAGGTTGAAAGTAGTTTTTTTTAATAACAAAAAAAATGAAATTACCTTATACATATCTACATGCACATGACACTTGGGGCCTAATGAAGAGTTTGGCGGATGGGTTACTCCATCACAAATGTGACGGATATCCCGGACCCCCATTACAAGTTCCATTATGTTTAATTCTATATAATTGAACTCGTAATATGGCAGACGGGATATTTGTCACGTTTGTGATGGAGTAAGCAGTCCGCCAAACTCGTAATCAGGCCTTTTGGGCTAACATCCTCAGTGGTTTCCTGCAAGGGGGATGGAACACCTCTACCTGCAGCAGGCGGCTATGGTTTTCAAGACTGGGAGGTGTTCACAGTCATCCCCAGGCATGCAGAAAGGTGTATCTGGGTCAGTGCCTGTGTAAGGCTACTGGATCAACTGGGTGACAGAGTGGCAACTTTCTAAAAGTTGCATTACTTTTTAGTGACATTAAATTCGACCTGGGCATCAGTTCACGTTTAATGGCACAATTAATTTGATACCTTACAGTACCCAGTTAGGTAGTCTCTTTTAACACATTAGCCAGGCTGAGATTCCAGCCGATAACCCTGTGTTAGTCAATGGGGCTACTCACTTTTCAACAGCAAAACGACTATCTAGAAGTGTTGCTAAGTCATATAAAAATACATATGTCCCACATAATAATATATAGATCTCTGCCTTAGGGCTCTATAGGTCTTCCTTAGGGGATGCTTACATATATTGTTATGGGGCGTGGTGTTTTTGCCATTAATGGTAATGGCATAGTGACAGCTGCCCTTCCAGGCTGCAGTGACATGCTGGGAGCCATTTTGTAACTGGTCACACAAATGGTGGAAAAATCAGTGCTGCAGCCCTAGATATACACTCTGCCTTACATGCCCTAGGTACCCTGAGTACCATATACTGGGACTTGTAAGTAAGTTAGTCCTAGCCAATTGGGGACAGACAATTCAACATACACTGTCTAATGGGTAAGAACACTAGCACTAAGGTCTGGTTAGTAGGCCTCAATGCACTCTCGGAATCAGCATCTAGAAGTCCAAATGGGGGCAAAAAGTAGAGGGAAACTTGCAAACATCTTGTTTTCTTACAAGGACTGTTTAAAGCTGAGGTACATTTATAGGTCGCATAGACCATATTCAATCAAAATTAGAATAGGATATATCCTGTGAAGACATTGCAGGAACGATAGATTATGCCCATACGAATTAAGCATGTCATATAAATTATAATAGCTAATGATAAAGTAAGGGAAATACAGCAAAGCAAGAAAGAAGAGAAAGTGAAAGGAAGGGAGAAAGTGAAAGGAAGGGAGAAAGTGATAGCGAGACATGGAATGGCTGGTTATTGAAGTTATGGTTTGTGTGCGTCAAGAGTCAGAAATCTCAATATTGGTTTACCTCTGAGGTTAAAGAAGTGGAACCTTGACAAAGGATCTACAGCAGTTAACATTTTTGAAGGTAGGCACCTAAGGCATTCCAAAAATATTCCTGGAGGGGGGAGTTTGTAAATTGGTTTGTGATGTTAACAGTTTCAATAAGAGTTTTACCAAACCAGATACTTTGGCATATTAGGGCTTTATTTTTCCATTTGCAATTTGCAGTAAATATGACGGATGCCAAACAGTAAATATTTAGAGGGAAGACTTCTGTCTTGTCCTTGCTAAGGGAGTAGCCAGAGACCTCAGAGGAAAATCAAATTTCTTCCATTTTATGTGGTAGAGCACGCTCAACCTGTTCTGTGAATAGTAAAAAATCACCCACTGAAGAAGTAGCCTTTGGGTTCCATAGGGGAAATGGATCCTCAGAATGCTATTATTTTACCTTATTGAGGAGAGGAGAGGCTCGATTGTTAGAAGGAAGAAAAGCCGTGAATCCTTGTTTAATACCACATTTGAGTTTTAAGAGATTGGAGAGAGTACCATTGATTCTGGCTTGAGTGTTCGAGTACAGCACCATTGTTATTCTAATAAAACCTTCTCCTAGGTCAAATTTATGGAGGGTAGCCTTCGTAAGGTCCATGACATCCTAGCAAAGGTCTGCACCAAGGGCAATAGCTGCAGCTGGTGAGTGTACAAGTTTAGCTTTTTCTAGCGCATCACAGAAGGTTCTTACATTATCAATAGCTAGTCTTCCTTTAAGGATGCCTGTGTGGGGTGGATTAGGTAGGTTAAAACAGATTCCAATATGGTAGCAAGTATTTTGGCGTAAATCTTGTAGTCTACGTTTATAAGGGAGATTGGGCAGTAGTTTTATATGTCTTATGTGTTCTTTCCATCTTTAGAAATTATCACTATGGTGGCTTGGGTTGCCGTAGCATGAATGGATCTAGTTTTGGAAAGGGATTAAAGAGATTATATTGTGGCTTAAGCAGGGTCTGCGCATACCTTTTGAAAAATGTACTGATAAAGCGGTAAGGGCTCGGGCGTTCCTTAAGTTCAGGTTGTGTATTGCTGTCCCTCTTTTTTCTGCCTGGGTTATGTGTTTGTTGAGAGTTTCTTTTGCCATCTTATTTGATGCGGGGAGGGCAAGATTATTAGGTAAGATTCACAATCTTTAGGGTTGATCTCCCTATCTCGGTTATATAAGTGTTCATAGACATCTTAAAATACATTCAAAATATCTTCAGAGACTGTCATGTTGTGCGCTTGTTTGTTTTTTAATCATGGGTCTAGTAGCTGTATTATTATTTAGTTTTAGGTAGTTTGCAAAAGGGCTTCCAGCTTTGTTTTTTACAGAAAGGTTTTCTACTTTCGTGATAGAGATACCTTTCTGGGTTTTTTGATCTAGTATTTTAATATATACTTATTTTAAATTCTTTAGTTGCATAAGTAATGAAGAGCCTCTCATGTGGCTGAGTGTATCTTTATTTTCTCTTCTAATTCTGATAGAAGCTTTTGATCTTTTCTGGTTTTTGCCACTATAATAATTGCACCTTTTATAGTCACCTTTACGGTGTCTTAGAAGATCTTGGGACAAGAATAAGAATAATTGATGTTCTTTCATTTATGTAATGTTCAGTTACTAAAAGGACGAGTTTCTGTAGCTTGGCAGCATCCACTAGTAAATCTTTCCTTCTCCATTGTTTTTGTGACTGCATTACTTCCCCTAGTTTGATGTCCATGGATATACAACAGGACCTGAGACTACAACTTGTTCGATTCGGGGGTTCGATGTTAGTTGAAGATACTGGCTATCTATTAGCAAAAAGTCTATCTTTGAGCCATGGGATGTAATTAGACGGTAAAGTCACTACCTGTGGGCTTGTATGTTCTCCAAATGTCAATAGGGTAGTTAGATAAGCAGGGATTTATTAGTTGAGCTTTGTTAGGTCTAAATTTAACCTTTAAAATCCTATCAATGTTGCCACCTAGTAGAAGGTTGAAGTCACCTTCAACTATTAATCCTACTTTTTGCGGCATGTCAGAGATTTCTTTGTGAAAGCTTGAACAAAATTCTGGAGAATCATTAAAAGGAGTGGGAGGAGAGGCTGGGACGCACAACATGGTGGCCACATAGCAGAAGACCTCCCACCTCCAGTCCTTTTATCCGCTGCAATCCTCGCACTCTAGGCGGACTGACCTTTGGAAATCTGCAGGAAGGTCAGCAGAGACCATAGTGCACATCCCCATGTGGAACACAGAGGTTAGGTGGCCCCCCACACTTGCCATGAGGGAGGGACTTGATTTGGAGGTGCGGCACCCACTGAACGACGACCGCCAATACTGGGGACCCCTAGGCAGTAAATCAGAGGCAAGAGTGTTCCAGCAACTTTAGCACTGCAGGGGGTTCAAGACAGCGGGGGTCAGGCTGGAACCGATGAGGGTGCCTGGCTGTAAGGCATCAGCATGCACCACCCGGGACGTGCTGGGAGGCCCCGCATTGATGGTGCCGGGATGAGAGCGGGGACCACTTGCTTTAGCTTTGCCTCAGCCCAGCCAGGCACTGCCGTAGGGGATTGGCAGCCTGCACGTGGCCAAGAGGGGGGCTGAGCTTCGAACACTGCCCCTGGCAATGCCTCACACTTGACGGACCCCCTTTTCAGAAAATAGAGTAATAATGAGGAACCCTTGGACTCTCCTGGGGAGCTCGGAACGCCTTACACCTGACAGAGCCCCCATACAAAAAGTGAGGCAACATTGAGGACCACTTCATCTCTCCTGGAAAGCCGGGACTGCACCCCCTGGAGACAGCAACACTATGAG
Source organism: Triturus cristatus (assembly GCF_964204655.1). Classification (NCBI taxonomy): domain Eukaryota; kingdom Metazoa; phylum Chordata; class Amphibia; order Caudata; family Salamandridae; genus Triturus; species Triturus cristatus. Next base: position 853,458,143 of record NC_140582.1, read on the forward strand.
ATGCGCCCCACGGAGGGAGGTCTATGGGGACTGGCCCTTCTCCCCTCCGGAGACACCTCTCCGGTCCCCGCACAAGATCTTCCCATGGAGGACCAGGCCCTTGCGGTTAGGTAGAGGTCTTGGAATCACTACCTTACCATTGACCCTGGGGAGGCTAGATGCCCTGTCAGGGGTAATACCTGTTCGGGCATACCACTCTCCCCCGCCCACTTTTTTACTGACATATGGGGGCTGCTTGTGCTGCCCCCAAATGATCTTCGTGCAAAATCCACCTCTTGAGGACTTGGTTCACTATTAATACCCAGGCTGATCATGCCGCCAAGGCTAGAGAAGAGGGGGGCAAGCGGGCCTGAATGACAACATCCCAACTCAACGACATAGGGTACATGAAACCAACCAAATCACCAATAACACCTGCCCGGACCTGGGCCATGGGACACTCGGTGACTCTCCACGCCAGGACAAGCTAGATGCCATTCTGACAGCGACTGAAATAGCGTGAATCCACCTGGAAGCGAAAGCAGATGCAGTTGCTGAAGACATCAACCTTCTCCAGCAGGACCACAGGAAGTTGATTCAACGGGTCACTCTGACTAAGCGTTCCTTAACTGACCTCCAACCCCAAATGTCAAACCAACAAAAAATGGTGTGGGACTCAAAGGAAGTGGTACAATTTTTGGAGATGAAATCAGACAGCGCGGCGGGACGCAGCAACATACAACTTATCAGCCTACTGGAAGGCATCGAGGGCCTAAACATGATAACCTACCTGGAACAGTGGTTCAGGGAACTGGTACCTACTATGAACTTCACCCCATTTTTAGGTCTCGCCTAGCGTTGCAGCGCGAATGAGCTGCCATCGCTTTGCGAGGCATGCAGTATATACTGTAGTGTGGAAGCTTCGCCCACTCTCTGCCCATTGGCTTTTGTCTTAAATGCTGCCTTCCGATTGGTTTGAGGCTAGTTAGTCCCTCCTCATTCATCATTTGTATCTTTCCACGGCTATTGGCCCCTTTACTCCTAACACTATTTTCTTCCCTGTCTCCCCACCCCACTGCCTCCTCCCTCAGTCTGTGACTTCTCACCCTCCCCCGCCGCCCCCTCCCCCACTCCCGTTCGTGTTTTCTTGCCTGCGGGCACTTCCGTTTTCATCTTTATTATTGTCACCTTAAAATATGAGAGTTCAAGATGCGTGTTGTACAAAAACTTCTCTTGTTTAATGAACTAGATTTTAAGGTTACTCTAAATATAATAAGACTCTAGGCAATATTCGGGGTATGCATGGCAACTGACACCTCTTAGTTCACAAATGGCATTGTTGTCGGGCGGGAGGAGCGGCAGTGTTTTAACTCATGCTTAAAACGAGCCCTTTTAATAACTTCCTCTCAATTCAGTGCTATAATAATGTGTACTGAGGTGAAGCGCTAAAGAAATGCACTTTTTTGAATTCTGAAGAGACATTATCGCACATTTACATCATGTTTACTGTATGATTAACATGCCGATCATTTTCACGGCTCGCCCACTGGCTCATATACGCTTGGCTCGTCTCCGGCTGGCTCTACCTGTTAATTAATATAATGGCTCGCGCACCTCTAACAAAGAGAGATGAATGGATACATGAAAGTGAGCCCTGTGGATGGTAGAGAAATAGACTGGTGCAGACAAACAGAAAGTCAGTCTCCATTGCCTCACGTCAGAATCATCACTTTCAATAACCTGGAAATCTGCCGGCAACTCCTGCATGCCCCAACCTGAGGAGCGCGTAATTTCAACATACCGGTAAGCCGGGTGATTTAGGGATCACTTGCGAATAGAACGGGAGGGAACTTTATGGTTTGGGTTAATCACGCACTCCAAGTTTTAAATGCAATATGTAACACACGTTGGTATGAGCGGCACCCAAGAGGCACTTCGATTTAAAGAGCACTCGAAGTAGCTACGGCAGAATGTAAAACACATTGGCATAAGTGGCACGTTATTGCGTTCAATAGGCACTTCGGTTTAAAGAGTACTAAAACCTACGTAGACTGACAAATAGCTCGCACGGTATTTTAGGCACCTTTGGAGACACCATTTAAGGTGAGGTGGTGATATTATTTAGGTGAAGATTCCCCATATTATACATATATTAATTTTGACTTTGTAGACATTTCCCTGATGAAGGCTTTTAGCCGAAATGCATAGGGACGATGGAAAATATGTTGGCTTGATCGACCCAGAAACGTTGCATTTTAGGAAATTGAGTTTTTGAACATAAACAAATGATTGTGAAATAAACAATGAACATTGACAGTTCTACAACACTCTTCAGCAGTGAGTGATACCCAGGAGCACGGCACAACCGATAAACTTTATACAAAAAATACGGCAGTGCGCGATCTATTCAAATAGTGACCAACCTCATCCCCCTCACCTATTCTAAGCAGAAGCGGCAGATTCTGAGCAATGCCCAGCTGGTGCAGAGGAGCACGGCAGAGTCTGTAGAAGCGCTGGGATCCCTAGCCTTTTCGGTCGGGCACCTAAGCCTTCCGCGTGCCTTCACACTCAGGATAAATGAATACATTTTGTTCTGTGCTTTAGTTGCCCCTCTGAGAGCACTGTCTGGAAGATGAATCTCTGTGTTAATAAATACATTCAGAGAGGTGTTTGTGTACAAACAAACAACACCCACAATACCGTATGTTTTGAACATGTAGTTAAATACCTGCTCATCGAGTACCTCATTGGCTGATCATTCCATGGCACTACCAAAATTACATTTGGACACATTTGCTCAACTGTAAAACACTCCCTTCTACGGGACATCTAACAACTCGGGGCTTTGGGGTTAGGTAAACTATTTTGGATGCTGTGTTAAAGAGTAAATACAAAAATTAATGCAATGAAACTAAGCAACCAGTACTGTCGAAAACACTGTAAAAACTGACACGCATTCTGGCATTTTGCTTCGGTAATGTCAATTTTCTCATAGATGCGAGTAAAGTACTCTTAATATCTTAATGAAATCTGCACACTTTTAACTAATAGCACAGGGCGACCTTTGATAACTAGGCAGTGAATACATTTTCATGTACTCCCGAAGCCCCCCTGCCCCCTTGGTAAACTTTATTGCCTCCCAGTGTTTGGGGGATAACCAAGACACAGGAGAGTGAGTCAAATAGTCTAGAAAATGAAAGAGAAGCCGGGATTTGGATTCACATGCTCCGATCCCGATTGTTTTGGTTAGTGTGTAAGCACTACTTTTATTAATGAGGTTCGCATTAGTAAAGCACCACGGTGTGCATGTATGGCGACACTTCACCCATGAGGTACGTACCAAGCGATTGTTGACACAATCCACACTTTGCGTCTTTTTCAATATATTTATAACGAAGTGCAGGACCTTTCCAAGGGATTTTGCACACTACATACATTCACTCCAAAAATAAAACGTGTAGGTAAAAAACATTGCCATTTACAATGTCAATAGCTCTAACTCACAAATGCGAGACCTATTTGCATTGCAAATGCTTGTTTTTTTTAAACATTGAAAGGGCACACCAAGTCTCAACGAGGCGCCCCCCTCCAGAAGACCCTCCACAACCGATTGTCACCAATCTCCTACATTTCAAGGATCAAGACACAATCCTTCGAGTGGCGCGCTAGTCCGCTCCCAGTCCTCCAGAACAACCACCATATCCGTTTCTTTACAGATTTTACGCTGGCTGTTCAACGCCAATGGTCTTCTTGGGGGTCAAATGCAAATTGAGACACTTGAGCCATGAAATATGCTCTTCTCTTCCCTTTCAAACTGAAAGTGATCCAGGACAACAAATCATTCTTGTTCCTGAAACCGTCAAAGGCATAGGACTGAGTGGAAGTCGCAATGCCCAAATCAATTGCTCCAACAGATCGCAGGGAGCCACCCAGGCAGCGGACTGGATGTTGCCGTCACCCTGGGCATGACGGGCTAGGTCACTCCCAGGTATTGACCACATCTTCCCCCGAGCAAGTGCAGGACAGCTGCTTATCAGCCCCAGAGATGGCAGCAACCTTTCAAGAAACTCAAGTGGATCATTCAGACTCGCCATCGGCCATCTCGGACACAGAAATCTCCCATGCTTCTTTCATTTCAGATATTGGCTCACATCTGCAGGTGACCCTCAGAAGCTGATTATCTCATTTAATCCAGTGGATCCCCCACCCTCGTACATCATACCTTCCCCTGAGCACCGGCTCGGACATTCAGGTCCAATCCATTAGGGAGCCCGGATGCTTTCCCGTACTACGATGGGGACGCCCCTTTCACTTTGTTCATCATTTCAAGGACCGCTACCGGGTCCACGCTTTCCTAAAACAGAAGGGAATACACATTGCACTATTGCAAGAGTCCCATATCACATGGGCTAAAGGAGTTAAACTCGAGAAAACATGGAGAGGACAAGTAATCACCACTACTTTTTCAGCATAAGCGAGGGGGCTCTCATTTGGGTGCTAGCAGGGACCCCTCTCAAAATCCTGAATAAGGAGGTGGACACAGATGATCGGTATGTCCACCTGTAAGCGCGCTTATATGGCATCCATATCCTGATAGGCTGTGTGTATGCCCCTAACAATGAACAACCTAAATTCTTAAAACAACTCTTGCTCAGCCTGGCTAGATGGGTTCATATAACATGATTAAGAGTTACCTTCATTGCGGTCTGGACTCTACATTAGACCTCTTTCATCCACCACTCCCTAAAACTCCCACAGTTACTAATGAATGGAGTCTACAGGCTTGGCTACAGCAATGGATGCTGCCAGATGTTTGAAGGCATTACAACCCAGGCATCACCCCGTCTCCTTTTACTCTCTAGTACACAGGGTTTATGCATGTTTGGACCAAATGGTTTGCTTCCATTCTCTCTGCCCCTTTATTACCTCACCAGGTTATCTGGGTAGGGAACTCTCCACGCACAACCCATTTTTACTGGGCCTGCAATGAGGCAGGATAACCTTTCCGATACACACCTGGTGGCTTTCACCGTCCACCCTTGAGGACCTCCCGTTCCGATATACACGTTGGATAATGAGATCCAATACTTTTTTTACCATAATGAGGGCACGATTTCTTCCCCGGCCATGGAATGGGAGGGCTTTATGGTGGTGATTTGGAGTGAGAGAATACAAACAATAGTGGAGATCAGACCAACCATCATTCATGCCTCATTCGCGACTGAACGAGAGTACATCGACACAGACAGGCGAGCAGCCTCAGCTCATCATCTCCTGCCCTCCCTGGTTTCCCACCATGAAGCTGAGGTACAGCTCCTAGAGTGCCTCAGATGCTTAGACTTTGCCACATACTCAACCAGAACACACTCAGAGGGAGACATGTTGGGCAGACTACTGACTTGGCTGTCTCACAGGGATAACTTGGATATAAGACAACTACCTGTCAATGAAATATGAGGCCCAGGCAGTGGACTTTTACACTTCCAGCAAACAATACATGATGCCTTCACTGCTTATTATGCGGAATACTACCGCCCTGTGTCGGAGTGCCCTTCTTCTGACCTCAGAGCATTCCTGGAACCTGTGCGCCTCCCTAGACTCACCCAACAGCAGCGGGGTGAGCTTGATGCCCTACTCACTGTCCAGGAGGTGAAGGCAGCAATCGTGGCCCTGGAATCCCTGGTCTTCCAACTAAAAATTACAAATCATTCCAAGACACATTAGCCCCCAAGCTACTGTGGCTATAAGAGACGGCATTGTTGACCAGGAGCCTTTCAGCCACACTTTGAGAGGGAGTCATTATGTTGTTACTGAAATGTATCGCCCCACTGCGATATTGACTAAAGTCTACAAAATATTAAGGGCTACATGTACAATGTCGTTTTGTGGCAACAAACGGTTTGCAAACGCAAGCAAAAAGGCATTTCCCAATGTACAAAGCCCTAAAAGACCTGCTACCGATCGCCAATTGGGTTTGAGAATCGGTATTTGAACGGTTTAGGGCATCCCTTCCAAACACTCTTTCACATTGGTATGTATTAATGTTTTGCAACAGAAATGTGGTTGTAAAATGTTTGCACTTTACTGCTAACTAAAAGTTGGTGGTGAACCATTCCCAAATGGGTCTCCAAAGGAACCCATCCCCTTTGAGAGCGGTTGAAAAAACACACTGTCTGTGAGAAGTTGGCCTGATGTATGATGTCACTAGTTCTAGTGTACACCTTATATCAGTCCAAATACCCTTATGGTGATTGGTTGTAAAGTCAACCTTATAGACCAGCTATCCTAGTGGTAGCATGGACAAGAGCAGTCTTAGGCTAAACTCTGAATGGCATGTGAAGCCAGCTGTGATACCATATATAATCCCTTGAATACCAAATGAAAGGACACCACAACAGATATATATATAAAATAAAGTGTATTTATTCTAGTCAAACCCTCAGCACTCTTTATGAGATTAGAGGTAAGTACAACACAGTCTTATTTAAGCATACATTAAGTCACACAGGTAAGTAATACAGTTAGGCCCTAGGGGCCACGCAAACCATATACTAAGTAAGTGGTATAAGAACCACTGTCACGGAAATAGAATAGGCCTAGGCCTAGGGAATCGCTGGGGCTACACTACACTAGCGTTAGTTAGGAAGTGGGAGGCCCACGGGATTCGTGTGCAGAGTGGAAACACTCACGCGTAATGCGTAAAAGTCAATAGCAATAGTACAGTTTAGAAAACGGTAGATTTAGGACACTTACGGAGTAGCTAGGAAGTTGAGACTTGAAAACTAGACACTAGGATAGTCACTATCCTGATGAGCACCGGAGTACCCAAGTTACCTAGCCCACAGGCTGCGGGTGCATAGGGGTGAAGATGCGTCGTTTTCGTCGTCGACTCCTATGGATGCCTGAAGAAAGATGCTGACAGGCAGTCAGTGAAGAGTGTCCGGTGGATCCCAAGGCTGGGATCAAGAAGAGAGGAAACCTGCAAGCAGAAGGGACAGAGTCAAGGTCACTAGCCAGTGACCACGTGGAACCAGGAAGGAACCAGGCGATGTCGTGAAGATTGCAGGTGAAGGTGGAGCTTGTCGCTGCAGCCAGGAGGACCAGGAAGCGTCGAGGACGACCAGGACCAGGAGGCGAGCTGTCCCACGAAGGCTCTTGCTGTCGGCGGCGTCGAAGTTGGACTAGGACTCACCAAGCCTTGGCAAGCGGAACCCACGAAGAACGGAGGACTTGCTTCTGGTGCAGACCAGGAAGGTCTGGGGTGCTTCTTCTTTGCAGAGAAGCGGGAGCCAGTCTGGAGGAGCCAAACCAGCGCAGAAGATTTCAGGGTGCGTCGTCACAAAGGCCACTGGCCAGCGGGCAAGCAACCGGACAGACGCGGCAAGCAGGAAAATGCAGAAGGGCCCCACGCAGGACTCGTGGAGTGTGGGGGGCTGATCTTCGGTGCAGATGGTGCTTGGGGTTGGGGCTTCTCAATCCCCGGTGCACAACTTCGAGGGTACCTCAGAAGCTGCGCTTTAAGTTACTAGCCATTTTTCCCAGATAGCCGGTCCCACGTCGCTCGTCGCCTCCACGGATCTCAGCTTTGCTGTGGATGTGGATCAGGGTCGGAGAAGTCTGGAAGTCAAGGCTCTGGTCGGGCTCTGCAGTCGGTTCCTCGTAGAACGTGGGCAAAGCAAAGGGTAGTCTCTTGATGGTGCCTGTTTGCACAGGGTAGCCACTCCTTGGCTACAAGGGAGATTCTTCAGTCTTCTTCTTTCGTCGAATGTCGAAGGTCCAGAGTTTCTGTTCAAGTTTGCAGGTTCAGGATAATCTAAAGTCTTGAGGCCCAACTCCCACTCTTATACTAATCTGGGGGGCTGGGATACCTGCTAGGTCACGCCTTATGGGTGGGACCTGGGAGGGGGTGGTTACACCCACTTCCCTTTGTCCAGTTTCGCGCCAGAGCTGGGGCTGGAGTGCCCCAGCGCCGGTTTGAACTGGACTATGCAAGGAACACCTTGTGTGCCCCAGGCATGTCTCATTCCTTTCAGCCCACCCTGCCCCAATACACTAAAGGCTGTCTGGGGAGGTGCTAGCACCTCCCCAAGCAGGAAACCTATTGTCCAGGCCTCCCTGGCTGGGATCACTCCCAGCTGCAGGAGGTCAGACTTGTGTCGTGGCAGCAGCATCCATTTTGTGATGCTGAGGCTTTGGTAAGAGGCTAACAGTTGAAGTATGATTTTAACATGTCTTTCCCTCTAGAAGGGGGGAATAATATTCTCCTGTCCAGAAATGGCATGGGGGTATTATTCCACAGTGTTAGACACCTTACACGACATGTTTCGATAAAGCCAAACCATAGTTACCATAACCGTCTAAGATTATAAGGCACTTTAAGAGTATATGGTAGGCTATATCATAGAACAGCTATAAGGACAAGGTTCCGAAAGCTGCAGACAGGCTCAGCTCATGCTAGAGCACCATCTCACATGTTACCAAGCACTCTGCCTCCAGGATTGTCAAGGCCTGCCATAGGAGTGACTGATAGGTACACATGTGTCTATATGTAAGTTAGGTATAGGAATACTACACCTAAGCAAGGGGTGATTACACGACCTTGCCCCAGCTGAGTGATCAACCAGTTGTGTCAAAATGGAAGGCCAGGCCAGGGGTGGCATAATACATGCTGCAGCCCCTGGTAGGCCTAGGGTACACCTATGCCCTGGGTACCTAGGGTACACTGTACAGGGGCCAATAAGGTGATCCTATCCAAATGGGTTATGCACCTAAAGTACATAGTATTAATTTAGAGAGAGAACAGCAGGGCTGTGGGTCTGATTAGCAGGCCCACAGCCACATCTAAGTCGAAAACCAGTAAAGCAAAAGCAAAAAGTGGGGGTGAACATAGAAAGCAGACCCTACTCTCCTACACAACCCCCCCCCCCCAAACGTAGGGACATTAAACTAACCTTGACCAGTTGAGTCTTCATGTTCTAAGTGGAAATATCTGGAGAGTCCATCTGCATTGGCATGGTCAGTCCCAGGTCTATGTTCCACTGTGAAGTCCATCCCCTGTAGGGAAATGGACCACCTAAGAAGTTTGGGATTTTCACCCTTCATCTGATTTAGCCACAAGAGGGGCTTATGGTCTGTCTGAATCTTGAAGTGAGTGCCAAACAAGTATGGCCTCAGCTTCTTCAGGGCCCAAACCACAGCAAAGGCCTCCCTCTCAATAGCTGACCAACGTTTCTCTCTAGGGGTCAGCCTTCTACTTATAAAAGCAATGGGCTGGTCTTGACCATCTACATTCAGTTGTGAAAGAACAGCTCCCACACCTAACTCAGAAGCATCTGTCTGGACAATGAACTCTTTGGAGTAGTCTGGACTTTTCAGAATAGGTGCACTGCACATGGCCTGCTTCAGGTCATCAAATGCTTTTTGACAGCTTACTGTCCACTGAACTTTCTTTGGCATCTTCTTGGAGGTCAAGTCATTACGTGGTGTCACTATGGACCCATAGTTCTTAACAAACTTTCTGTAGTACCCAGTCAGGCCCAAGAAAGCTCTGACCTGAGTCTGGGTAGTTGGAGGAGCCCAGTCCTTTATGGTCTGGATCTTGCTCTCCAGTGGTTGAACCTGACCCCCACCAACTAGGTGGCCCAGGTATACAACCTTGCTCTGCCCTATCTGGCACTTAGTGGCCTTGATAGGGAGGCCTGCCTTTTGCAGGGCCTCTAAAACATTCCTCAGGTGGACCAGGTGATCCTCCCAGGTGGAGCTAAAGACAGCAATATCATCAAGATAAGCTGCACAATAATCATCCAACCCAGTAAGGACTTGATTCACCAACCTTTGGAAAGTGGCAGGTGCATTCTTCAAACCAAAGGGCATTACCACAAATTGATAATGTCCTCCTGGGGTCGAGAAAGCAGTTTTGGCCTTTGCACTCTCAGCTAGTCTGATTTGCCAGTAGCCTGCTGTTAGGTCAAATGTGCTCAAAAACTTAGCAGCTGCCAGTCTGTCAATGAGCTCATCTGCCCTAGGTATTGGGTGGGCATCTGTCCTAGTGACAGCATTGATACCTCTGTAATCCACGCAAAACCTCATCTCTCTCTTACCATCTTGGGTGTGAGGTTTTGGCACAAGAACTACAGGACTAGCCCAAGGGCTCTCTGAAGGTTCAATGACTCCCAGCTCCAACATCTTTTGTACCTCAACTTTTATGAAGTCCCTGACATGGTCAGGTTGCCTGTAGATTTTACTCTTCACAGGCAGACTGTCACCAGTGTCCACCTCATGGGTGCACCAGTTTGTCTGATTTGGGGTCAGAGAGAACATATGTCTGTAGGATTGCAGCACTTGTCTGCAGTCCTGTTGCTGATGGACAGTGAGGCTGTCAGAAAAAACCACACCATCAACTGAGCCACCATCAGGGTTCTGAGTCAACAGGTCTGGGAGAGGGTCACTCTCTTCCTCCTGCCCCTCATCTGTAGCCATGAGTAGCCCCATGTCTGCCCTGTCAACATATGCCTTCAATCTGTTGACATGAAGCACCCTGTGGGGGCTTCTGGGAGTCCCAAGGTCCACCAAGTAGGTGACTTCTCCCTTTTTCTCAACAATAGTGTGGGGTCCAGACCATTTGTCTTGGAGTGCTGCTGGGGCCACTGGCTCCAACACCCACACTTTCTGCCCTGGCTGGTAAACAGTCAGTACAGCCTTTTGGTCATGCCAAGCTTTTTGGAGTTCTTGGCTTGCCTCAAGGTTTTTAGAAGCCTTCTTCATATACTCTGCCATCCTGGAGCGGAGACCAAGTACATAATCCACTATGTCTAGTTTGGGTTGTCTGAGAGGTCTCTCCCATCCTTCCTTCACCAAACACAGGGGTCCTCTTACAGGATGCCCAAATAAAAGCTCAAAAGGGCTGTAGCCAACCCCCTTTTGTGGGACCCCTCTGTAAGAAAACAGAAGGCAGGGTAAAAGGATGTCCCATCTTCGCCTAAGCTTGTCTGGTAATCCTTTTATCATTCCCTTTAGGGTCTTGTTGAATCTCTCAACAAGCCCATTGCACTGTGGGTGATAGGGTGTGGTGAACTTATAGTTAACACCGCACTCCTTCCACATTGCAGTCAAGTATCCTGACATGAAGTTGGTACCTCTGTCAGAAATGACCTCCTTTGGAAAGCCCACTCTGGAGAATACTCCAAGCAGGGCCCTTGCCACAACAGGAGCTGTTGTGGTCCTCAGGGGAATTGCTTCTGGGTACCTGGTGGCATGGTCCACTATCACCAGTATGAATCTGTGCCCAGATGCTGTTTGTGGGTCCATTGGTCCTACAATATCTATGCCCACTCTTTCAAAGGGGACCCCCACCACAGGTAGTGGTATGAGGGGGGCCTTTGTGGGGCCACCTGATTTGCCACTGGCTTGGCAGGTGACACAGGAGCGACAACACTCCTTAGTATCTTCTGACATATGGGGCCAGTGAAAGTGAGGGACAAGCCTGTCCCAAGTCTTGTTCTGGCCTAAATGTCCTGCAAGGGGAATATCATGGGCCAAGGTTAGAAGGAAGCCTCTGAACTTCAGTGGTATGACCAACCTCCTGGATGCACCAGGCTTGGGGTCTCTAGCCTCTGAATACAGTAGCCCTTCATCCCAATACACTCTATGGGTACCTTGAGCATTCCCTGCAGCCTCAGCAGCAGCCAGCTGTCTGAGGGGTTCAAGAGAGGGGCAGTCTAATTGAGCCTGCCTCAGATCTGCCCTTGAAGGTCCCCCTGTCCCAAGAAACTCAACCTGATCAGGTTCAAGTTCTTCTAGGACAGTTCCTTCAGGGCTCTCAGAATCATCCTCCTGGGAGGGCTGATCCACCACCTGAGGCAGGGGGGAAGGCACAGCCTTAACCCTACTGCTCTTTCTCTTGGGTTGTGACTGGTCCATAGTTTCAGGATCCAGCACTTGTTCAGTGGTGCACTTTTTGGCCTGTGACCTGGTCACAGCAAGGACATGTGCATCTATCCCCAGCATTTCTGCATGGGTCCTATACTCCACTTCAGACCAAACTGAAGTTTCAAGATCATTGCCCAGTAAACACTCTACAGGAAGGTCTGAACTAACAACAACTTTCTTGAGGCCAGTTACCCCTCCCCAGGAGAAGTTAACAATAGCCACACTATGGGAGGTAGTGGCATTGCTAGCGTTGGTCACTAGGTAATTCTCACCTAGTATGATCTGTCCAGGGTCCACAAAAGCAGGTGTCACCATTGTGACACTAGCTCCAGTGTCCCTGTAGGCCTGAGCCATTCTTTGGTTGATAAAAGGTGTCTGTCTGTACTTGCCCAGGTTACTGGGGCCTACAGTAGAGGACAAAGCTAAGTCCCCATCACAGATCAGAACAGCCTGAGTAGGTACTCTGACTAGGCCAGAATCCTCCTCAGTTCCCAGGGTTAACCCTACTACACCCTTTTGCTGGGAACCACCACTTACAGCTGAACTAGGGGGTACAGTTGCCTTAGGGGCAATGGTGGCTGGGGGCTTATCCTTTTTGGTGCACTCACTAAACCAGTGTGAGTTGGACTTACAATAGTTGCACCATGGTTTCTTTTGGCCATCTTTCTTTTTATCCTTTTTGGGACCACCCTCCCCCTGAGCCTTTTGGGGGCCTGGTGAAGACTTCTGGTCTTTTTGTTTCTGCTCATTACCCTTCTGGTCTGCCTTTTTCTGATCACCGCCCTGGTTCTGGTTTTTCTGCTTAACTCTAGTCCTGACCCATCTATCTGCCTTCTTTCCCAATTCTTGGGGAGAAGTCAGAATCAATCAGGTGTTGATGCAATAGCTGGTTTTGACAGTTGTTAAGTATTTGCTCTCTCATGATCAAATTCCTTCGTAGTGCACTGGATCTTTTCCCTGCCTCGCCTGTAGCTGAGTCTCAACGGCCGTGAGGGGAACGGCACCTGCCTGCTGGCAGCCACGAACTACAACCCCCAGAAGGCCTAGCGCCATCAGCACATCACGAACAGCTGAGGGGAATCCCTCATAAGGGCGGGACGCAGACCGCAGCGCGGGACGCGCTTTGAAAATTACTTTGCCTACCGTGAGGGGAACGGTTCCTTCGTAGTGCCCTGGATCTTTTCCCTGCCTCGCCTGTAGCTGAGTCTCAACGGCCGTGAGGGGAACGGCACCTGCCTGCTGGCAGCCACGAACTACAACCCCCAGAAGGCCTAGCGCCATCAGCACATCACGAACAGCTGAGGGGAATCCCTCATAAGGGCGGGACGCAGACCGCAGCGCCAGTTGGAGCCAGGGCAGGGCCACCCCCCTTAATTTGTATGTTCTTGGACTCTGCCCTTCCACTAGGACTGCTGACTAAGGTACTCTGTTATTTTCTGTTGCCTCTCATTGTGGGAGCATTTTACACTCCTTTGTTCCCTTCTTCTTTTTGTTGACATTATTTCCAACTTTCTTCACGCTGTGTGGGCATCGCCTCATAGAGGGGCGCTTTTTTTCTTCGGTCGAAATCTCTGCTGGGATAAAACAGGGGTTGAGGGCTGAGGGCTGCGAGCAAGAGGGCTGGGACTCATTTTTTCAAGAGCCCCAGGAACCCGTGCCCGCTCCATCTGGGCTGCTCTCCCTCTTTCCCCACCCCCGTCCCCAAAGACCGGGTGAGCAAACACTGGCTTACCTCGTACTCTGTGGGACCCCCGAGCAAACCTGTTATTGCCACCTTGGATTCCTTGAGGTCGTTTAACGCAATTTCGCCCACGTCTCGCGGAACCCGCAGTTCGGATTCCGCTGAGTAGAGGGGCACCTTCCTCATTGGCCTAAAGCTGCTCTTGGGGTAAAACAGGGGCTGAGGGCTGCGAGCAAGTGGGCTGTGACTCCATTCTCTAGGAGTCCCAGGCACCCGTGCCCGTTCCATCTGGGCTGTTCTCCCTCTTCATCCCAGATCTCTTATTTTAAACTATTTTAAACTGTTTGATTGTAAGTTATAGTATTATTGTTCATTTAGCTGTTTTCTAGATTCCACATGATGTCTTTGCGTTCAGGGAAGGGTAGACAGGTTACTGTAAAAACGAACAACGGGAAAGCTACTGGAACTTTGGACGATTTTATAACTCGGGCAACTGTTATCTTGGAAAAAGAAATAACCCTTACCGAAAAGCGCCTGTCCTTAGATCTAATAACAGGCAAACGCTCTTCCCTGGGAGATATTGCCTTTAAAATCACACCCAATAAGGCACCCACTCCCGAGAAAAATCCAGAGACTGCAGACAGCAACCTAGAGGCCAGTCCAAATCTAGTGGCACTTTTTGACTCCCAGATAATTATGACGGTAGACCCAGGGGATTCCCAAATTGAAGCATCTATACCCACTCTTATACCTATTTCATCAGGTACTATGGGGGATAACGCCTTAGACGGCAACTTGAGCAGTAATAGGCCCATCCATATACAAGATCACGTAGTAGATTGTGAGCGGGAAGCAAACAATCTGAACAAACGTAAAAGAGGGGGAAACCACAGAAAAGGAACTAGAAATAAGTTAGCGAAGCCAGCACCATCTAAAGTCCCGACAAATCTAACCAAACAAAAGGGCACCCACCCAGTTGACGCGGGACAGAAAATTTTCTCATTTAACACCAATAATAATGATCGTCTCTTGGGGGTAATTGAGAAATCGGTTCAGATGCTTTTGCTGCCTGTTTTAGAGAAAATTCAAACTGTTAAACTAAAACTAGACCAATTGGAACATCTTATCTCTCTTAACGCTAACTCCCTTGAAACTCTAGTAACCAAAAATAAATCACCTGAGGCGGGGGGTACTAATAACCATAATAAAAACAGTATCGCCAATAATAGTAATCCAAAGAAAGGGGGAGAGAATAAAAATGCCAGCAAACCATCCGAAACACCTATACCTGTCGACCCTAAGGCTGCATCGGTCCCCTTAGTACGAACAAAACCTGTTCTTTTAGCTCGTACCAAACCTGCAGTGGCGGGCATTGGGGGGCCCCCTAACCAAAATATGGGCAGCACAGTATTAACATCAGAAGTTCTTACTTCCAAACAGGGAACTACCCAAGGGTTAAAACAAACACCTTTGCAGGGGCCTACAGGATATAATGATAACGAGAGAGTACACAAAAGGAAACCACCACCTATAAATTTGCCCCCAGATTCAGCTCCTTTTATGGCAATACTCACAGGAGTACCCCCAGTTTTGTTTAATAAAATGGAATCGAACCAGGAATTAAAGAACAAAGTAATATACTGGCTCAATAATAACAGACCACTTCCTCCTGAATCTAAAACCAAAATACTCAGCGTACGCAGAGTCCCCTGGGTGGGCCCAAGTGATAAGGACCTAGAGGGGGACTGTATCCTGATTAACTTCAGTGATACTTGGGTAAAAGACATCATCTGTGGCAAACCAAGATTTGCTAGAGCCGGGGATATTCAATGTATAGGCCTAGAATATTTTTATCCAAACTTGTATTTTCCTCCCGCGACTTTGCTTTATAAAAACACTGGGCAGACATTAAACAGTGAAACACACCCAGGGTGGGCCCGTAGAAATAGAGCCGATTGGCCAATCCAAAACTACTGGGGCCCTCGGCAACAGTGTGACGGTTTCTTTAGGGGATTAATTCATAACAATAACAACTCCTTGCAAACCCGGCATAATGACTTAAGACCACAATTCCAAGGGGAAGACTATCTAGGACGGTTTCCTAGTAATATCCCGCTAAGAAACCGTTTTGATGCACTTGCAGGGATGGAAGAGATAGACTGACTACCATTGAATTCTCCCGGCGACACTAATGCCCTGATATCAGGAGAGCCGAGCCAGAGAGAGAAGGGTGAAAGCTGTGATGATAACCCACGGGAAATTGTTTCTGTTGATGACGATTGTACATCCAACCCCCAAGTCCCTGAGGCTGGCAATACTAAAGAAAGCGAATCAAGTCCAATCATCTTAAGGCACAATCCGGAAGTACTAACTGAATTAGGTAGACAAAACCAAAGTGCGGTAAGGATGCGCCTTATTTCCTGGAATATTGCTGGGCTCGCCTCAAGATTGGAGGACGAGGCTTGGCTAGATTCTGTGGGAAACTATGACATCCTGTGCTTTCAGGAAACTTGGAGCCGATCCGCTCAGAACATTGAGGGCTTTCAAGCCTTCAATACCCTTGCGATACCCTCACAAGCGGGTAGGGCAAAAGGGGGCCTAATGATGGCAACATCTTTAAAATTATGCAAACTTGTAATCTCTAAGATAGTTGACTCCCCATGGTTTCAAGTGTTAATGTTGGTCAATTTGTTTCCTGAACCATTGCTGCTGATTAATTGGTACTACAATATTTTTGACAATAAAGAGACAAGCGTAATGTTGAATCTGGAGGAGGTTATAGCCAGGGCACGCCTCGAGCAACCCCTATTATTTGTCATCTGGGTGGGAGATTTTAACTGCTCATTATGCACCCATGGGGCCTCGAAGGCGTGTGGTTTAAGTGACTCCTATGACCAACCCTTGTTACACTTCAAACACACACCCCAGGGGGACGCTCTAAACAACATCATTATTTTAAATGATCTATGTATAGTGGAACCCTGGGTTGGTCCAAATTCTGCTCCAATACCGACGTTTCAGGGCAGTAGAGGTATGATGAGTTTTATTGATTTTGTAATTGTCTCTAGTGGACACCTCCATCATGTTGACAAGTTGGAAGTAATTGCTAATGCTGCTAGTGACCACAATCCCCTAAACTTATCCTTGCTTTGTCCCGTCAAACCTAAACATTCTGTTTGGGAGCAACCTGTAAAGTATAGTAGGAACAAAGGTATTACACTTAAATGGGGTAAAATAGACGCGGTAGGTCTTGAGGCTGAGATCCTAAATAGATTTAGCTCTGAGTACGAGGCATGCTTAACAACAACAACCACACCTGAAAAGGTTATAGGGAATTTTGAATCTTTATGTGGGTATGTAGCCGAACGTCTCACAAAACCGAATGGTAAAAGCAAAATGCTTGGTCCTAGATGGTTTGATGCTGCATGTTCGGCAACACACAGATCTCTGAAAGCAGCATTAAAACAAAAACCCAGGGACATAGAAGCGGTTAGAGCATCTAGACTGGCATATAAAGAAGCCATAAGAACAAGGAAGCTGGACTTAAAAAACCAAGCTTGGGAAGATTTAGAGAAGGCCTCGGAATTGAAGGACAGCAGGCTCTTTTGGGAAGTTGTTAATCGCCCCCTTTTTACAGGTAATGGCAAGGATAACATTGTGATGCAGATTGCATGTGAAACATGGGAATCACACTTTGGGAAGATTTTTAATCCACATGGCACTTTACCCAATGAACCATCACTAGGAGACATTAGGGATTTGGTGGTCTCTCAGTCTTCCTTGTCCCTGAGTGCATCGTTCACTTTACAGGAAGTGGAAGATGCTCTGTCGAAAGGCACACCATTAAAAGCACCCGGCCCTGATCTAGTGCCTTTGGACTTTTTTAAACATAATATTAAGGTTTGGGCCCCCTTGTTATTAAATGTTTTTAGAGCAGTCGTTATTAGCCGTATTCCGGCATCATGGAAGGAGGCAGTAGTGGTGCCAATTTTCAAGAAGGGCGATAGATCAGATCCCCGATGCTATCGCCCGATCTCACTAATTGATGCATCGTGTAAGATACTGGGTAGGGTCATTTTAGCTAGATTGGAAACTTGGGCAGATTCGGTGGGCCTCATTGTGGATTCCCAATATGGGTTCAGGAAAGGTAAAGGTACTGTTGAACAGTGCCTGAACCTGGCCCTGATCATAGGGAAATACATGAAGGCAAGGAAATCCTCCATCCACCTTGCCTTCATGGACCTTTCAAGTGCATTCGACACTGTGTGTCGGAGCAAGCTGTGGCAAATGATGGAGGTCATGGGTTTCGAGGAACCCTTGGTCACCTTGCTCCGTAGACTCCATGAATCAACCACCGTAGCCATAAGGTTTGGGCCAGGGGGAGAGAAAACTAAGTCTATCCTCTCAACTGAGGGCGTTCGACAAGGATGCATCTTAGCCCCTTTTCTATTTCTTGTATACACCAATGGCCTGGAAAAATACCTGTTGGATAACTGTCATGACTTTCCAAAGGTCAACGGCAGGAGCATTCCAATGCTCTCTTACGCCGACGACACGGTACTTATGACACTCACAGGAAACAGTATGCAGCACTGTCTTGATGCCTTCCACAAATTCATGTTGGACCTAGACCTTAAGGTAAACTTTGCCAAATCTTTTGCCATGGTCTGTGGCCCAAAGGGCACAAAAACTAGAAAGTTTGTAGTTAACAACTCTACTATTGAAAAGGTTGAAAACTTTAATTATTTGGGTAACCTTTTTAACAACAAACTAAGTTGGGCCCCTCTAATGCAGACCCGAGTCCAAAGTGCTAGTCGCTCTATAGAGAGTTTGTTCCGTTTCTGTGGCAAACTAGGACAAAAACCTGTCATACATTTAAAAACTTTGTATAAAGCTAAATGCTTGTCGGTGGCTACTTATGGGGCAGGAGTTTGGGGGATCGAAAGCCCTGACTCACTACAGATTATGGAGAATAAATTTTTAAAGCGTGTATTGGCTACTCCATCAGGCTCCTCAAACAGATTTGTTCACAATGAAATAGGTCTAAGTTATGTGAGTGACACCATTCGCCTTTCTCCTTTATTGTTATGGGGCAAAATATGGCAATCAAAGGACTTACAGCTTACCAGAGATATCGTCCGGGATTGTTTAAGATTGGCAAACATGACACAGATCCCCTGGCTATCATATGTTGATGAAATGTTTCATAAGTTAGGCCTGGGTGATATTTTTGACAACCCCGAAAACATACAGGGAAACATCAAAGCTGTAATTAAAACAACCTATTGGAAATCACCGTTTGTGAATTCCCTGGTTAGCCCTTATGCTCCTAAGGCTACTTTGTTGCACCAGTTTTATTTATCCTTTACAAACCATGTGCAATGGCGATTCTACCTGACAAGGTTTAGGTTACACACCCTGCATTTTCTCTTTGCGTTCCCTAAACAGGGGGGTTGGTGTGAGAGACTGCCCCCCTGTCCTTGTAATGACAAAGATACCCAAAGCACGATGCATATTGTTCTTTTCTGTCCTCTATATAAGGACCCGAGAATCAGGTTCATTAAGCCGATCCTTAAAGAAAAGCAACCATGCCATTATGAAGAGGGCTATGATTATTTACTATCTCTATCTTCACCTGGTGTTTGCTGTGCAATGCTAAATTTTATAAGGGTGTCACTTCTGATTAGGAAACGTTACGGCTAAATCTGGCACCATGAAGCCGACTTTTGTTTAACTATATTGTATATTATTGCATCGTGATTTTCTGATTTTTTTATCTGTTTTAATCGGCATTTTAATGTATGCCCTGGCATGAAGAACCAATGAAATCATTTAATTGATTGGAAGTAATAGCTTTGGGGTTTTATTTGTGATTATTTTTTAGCTAATGAACTCTAACAGTTTAGTGTTATAATTGTAAGAATGCTCTTTAAAATTGATTCTGAAATAATGTTTGTAAATGAAACTGTTTGACTTTTATGATTCCTTTGCTTTGAATCGAATAAAGTTTTGAAAACGAAAAAACGATCAAATTATACAATCCTGTATAGTCCTTAACCTTACTTCCCATTAGCCAGCCTTCCAGAGCCTTAGTGGCACAATCTACAAAGTCAGTCCAGTCCTGAGTCTGTGTCTTCTGGGTATCCCTGAACAACAACCTGTATTGTTCAGTGGTTAGGCCAAACCCATCAATCAGAGCACTCTTCAGGACAGTGTAATTATCTGCATCCTCATCACTAACTGTGAGGAGCTTGTCTCTGCCTTTCTCAGAGAAGGAGAGCCACAAGATAGCTGCCCACTGACTTTGGGGTACCTGCTGTACTTTGCAAGCTCTCTCCAAAGCAGTTATCCATTTGTGGATGTCATCCCCACACTTGTAGGGAGGGACAATCTTGCTCAGGTTTCTATTATCATAGTGCCTGTCTCTATCCTTAGGGATATTGCTGCCACCAGTGGGTTCTGACCCACTCAACTTTTGTTCTCTAGCCAGAGCAAGCTTCTCTTTGGCAAGGGCAAGTTCTTCCCTCTGAATCCTCAGATTAGCTTCCCTCATTCTGGCTTCATGCTCCTTTCTCTCAGGGGAAGTCATTCCCCTGTGAGAGGAAGCATTAGAGATGTTAGAGACATGGGAGTGGATGGATTCCCTTCAAGGGGATCTGTCCCTCCTGCTTCTCTGTGTAAGCCTACTTGGGGGTCTGTAAGGGGGGACCCCATGCAAACTCCCATGTAAGCTTAGGTTAGCCTGGCTAAGTCTTCCTACTTGGCCCTGGCTGTCTACCTCTTCATCTGAAGTCTCCTCTGACTCCTCTGTGGTGGGTAGACCCTCCTCTGTACCTAGGGTACCTGCCTGAGATGCCCTAACAATGTCATACTCCTCTAGGAGTTGTCTTAACTGAAGGAGGGTAGGGTTTGCACCCTGTTTTATTCCTCTGGAGGTACACAAGTGTCTCATCTCCTGGAATGTTAAGGTATCATATCTAGAGGGGGTCTTCTGCAGACCTGATCCTCCTGAGAGAGCATCCACTTGATCTCCTCTCAGAGACATGATCTAGTGAGGGTGTGGTGTGTGCACCTACCTACACTAGTTGTATCTACTAAACCTCTCTAGTAGTTGTAGTCAGGGTGTGTTACTCCCTTCAACCTACAACTACAAAGTCCAGTAGGACTTAAGTATTATAATCTATGTTATATGTACCTAGACAATATCTGTGTGATCTTTCAATTTAGTATCTCAAGATTACAATGTATTACAACAGCAAGCTCAGATCCCAACCGCTGCTCACCAATGTGAGAAGTTGGCCTGATGTATGATGTCACTAGTTCTAGTGTACACCTTATATCAGTCCAAATACCCTTATGGTGATTGGTTGTAAAGTCAACCTTATAGACCAGCTATCCTAGTGGTAGCATGGACAAGAGCAGTCTTAGGCTAAACTCTGAATGGCATGTGAAGCCAGCTGTGATACCATATATAATCCCTTGAATACCAAATGAAAGGACACCACAACAGATATATATATAAAATAAAGTGTATTTATTCTAGTCAAACCCTCAGCACTCTTTATGAGATTAGAGGTAAGTACAACACAGTCTTATTTAAGCATACATTAAGTCACACAGGTAAGTAATACAGTTGGGCCCTAGGGGCCACGCAAACCATATACTAAGTAAGTGGTATAAGAACCACTGTCACGGAAATAGAATAGGCCTAGGCCTAGGGAATCGCTGGGGCTACACTACACTAGCGTTAGTTAGGAAGTGGGAGGCCCACGGGATTCGTGTGCAGAGTGGAAACACTCACGCGTAATGCGTAAAAGTCAATAGCAATAGTACAGTTTAGAAAACGGTAGATTTAGGACACTTCCGGAGTAGCTAGGAAGTTGAGACTTGAAAACTAGACACTAGGATAGTCACTATCCTGATGAGCACCGGAGTACCCAAGTTACCTAGCCCACAGGCTGCGGGTGCATAGGGGTGAAGATGTGTCGTTTTCGTCGTCGACTCCTATGGATGCCTGAAGAAAGATGCTGACAGGCAGTCAGTGAAGAGTGTCCGGTGGATCCCAAGGCTGGGATCAAGAAGAGAGGAAACCTGCAAGCAGAAGGGACAGAGTCAAGGTCACTAGCCAGTGACCACGTGGAACCAGGAAGGAACCAGGCGATGTCGTGAAGATTGCAGGTGAAGGTGGAGCTTGTCGCTGCAGCCAGGAGGACCAGGAAGCGTCGAGGACGACCAGGACCAGGAGGCGAGCTGTCCCACGAAGGCTCTTGCTGTCGGCGGCGTCGAAGTTGGACTAGGACTCACCAAGCCTTGGCAAGCGGAACCCACGAAGAACGGAGGACTTGCTTCTGGTGCAGACCAGGAAGGTCTGGGGTGCTTCTTCTTTGCAGAGAAGCGGGAGCCAGTCTGGAGGAGCCAAACCAGCGCAGAAGATTTCAGGGTGCGTCGTCACAAAGGCCACTGGCCAGCGGGCAAGCAACCGGACAGACGCGGCAAGCAGGAAAATGCAGAAGGGCCCCACGCAGGACTCGTGGAGTGTGGGGGGCTGATCTTCGGTGCAGATGGTGCTTGGGGTTGGGGCTTCTCAATCCCCGGTGCACAACTTCGAGGGTACCTCAGAAGCTGCGCTTTAAGTTCCTAGCCACTTTTCCCAGGTAGCCGGTCCCACGTCGCTCGTCGCCTCCACGGATCTCAGCTTTGCTGTGGATGTGGATCAGGGTCGGAGAAGTCTGGAAGTCAAGGCTCTGGTCGGGCTCTGCAGTCGGTTCCTCGTAGAACGTGGGCAAAGCAAAGGGTAGTCTCTTGATGGTGCCTGTTTGCACAGGGTAGCCACTCCTTGGCTACAAGGGAGATTCTTCAGTCTTCTTCTTTCGTCGAATGTCGAAGGTCCAGAGTTTCTGTTCAAGTTTGCAGGTTCAGGATAATCTAAAGTCTTGAGGCCCAACTCCCACTCTTATACTAATCTGGGGGGCTGGGATACCTGCTAGGTCACGCCTTATGGGTGGGACCTGGGAGGGGGTGGTTACACCCACTTCCCTTTGTCCAGTTTCGCGCCAGAGCTGGGGCTGGAGTGCCCCAGCGCCGGTTTGAACTGGACTATGCAAGGAACACCTTGTGTGCCCCAGGCATGTCTCATTCCTTTCAGCCCATCCTGCCCCAATACACTAAAGGCTGTCTGGGGAGGTGCTAGCACCTCCCCAAGCAGTAAACCTATTGTCCAGGCCTCCCTGGCTGGGATCACTCCCAGCTGCAGGAGGTCAGACTTGTGTCGTGGCAGCAGCATCCATTTTGTGATGCTGACGCTTTGGTAAGAGGCTAACAGTTGAAGTATGATTTTAACATGTCTTTCCCTCTAGAAGGGGGGAATAATATTCTCCTGTCCAGAAATGGCATGGGGGTATTATTCCACAGTGTTAGACACCTTACACGACATGTTTCGATAAAGCCAAACCATAGTTACCATAACCGTCTAAGATTATAAGGCACTTTAAGAGTATATGGTAGGCTATATCATAGAACAGCTATAAGGACAAGGTTCCGAAAGCTGCAGACAGGCTCAGCTCATGCTAGAGCACCATCTCACATGTTACCAAGCACTCTGCCTCCAGGATTGTCAAGGCCTGCCATAGGAGTGACTGATAGGTACACATGTGTCTATATGTAAGTTAGGTATAGGAATACTACACCTAAGCAAGGGGTGATTACACGACCTTGCCCCAGCTGAGTGATCAACCAGTTGTGTCAAAATGGAAGGCCAGGCCAGGGGTGGCATAATACATGCTGCAGCCCCTGGTAGGCCTAGGGTACACCTATGCCCTGGGTACCTAGGGTACACTGTACAGGGGCCAATAAGGTGATCCTATCCAAATGGGTTATGCACCTAAAGTACATAGTATTAATTTAGAGAGAGAACAGCAGGGCTGTGGGTCTGATTAGCAGGCCCACAGCCACATCTAAGTCGAAAACCAGTAAAGCAAAAGCAAAAAGTGGGGGTGAACATAGAAAGCAGACCCTACTCTCCTACACTGTCTACTCTTAAAAATTAAACAAAAAGGTTAATTTTTTTCTTTTTAAATGTATCCCATTTCCCTTAAAGGAAAATGGGTTGCGATTAAGAAGAAAAAAGACTGCTTTATTTAAAAGTAATCCCAGATATGATAGCAGTGAATCGTAGAGGGTCACAAATTGCGACTTACCTCATTAATATTCATGAGTTAGGTCTATTTCCATCCCACCATCAATCACTAATGAAACTCAAAAGAGTTTCATGCATTAGGAATAGCGATTTCCTAACTGCGATTCACAAAGAAATTTCAATTAGGAAATGATTATTCCTAACTTTCGTGCATCTGGCCCTTAGTACGATATAAGCTCAAACAGTTCAACAGACTTAACCACATTTGATCCATAAGGACCAAAACAGGTTCATAAGAGAGAAAAATATCTCACTGTGCGTTCGGCTGCTTTTCTAGGACCATTGGCCCTCCAGATATTTTTCAAGAGGTCTCACATGCAGACTTGCATTCGGAACAACAGAAATGCAAGAAGCAACAGAACCAAGGCATAAAGATATGTGATGGTCTATAGGATTGGTGTTGCTCAACAGATAGTGCCATTTGTCCCCGATTGACGATACTCTCACCTCCAAAGGAAACACATTCTTTATGATGTGTTTATATTTGCCCCTGGATGAGATAGAATTTCATCATGTGTTGTTACTGATTTTTGATGACTAATCAGTAGGCCTAACCTGAAAAGCAACATTGATGTTTCTAGAAGTCTTGTTTTACATTTGATGGCCAGTGAATCTTGATTAGTCAATCATCTAGGAAAGGATAGATAAATACCTTGATGATGGAGCTGGGTCGCCACAACTATTATGCATTTAAAAAAATTTCATAGGGCAGATTTCAGGTCAAATGGAGATACTGCACACTGAAAATGAGAAGTGCTACAACAAACCTTAGATATCTCCTGTGGTGATTTGATATAGAGGTGTTAAAGTGTTTCGCAAGTCTATTGCTTTTAGGTGTGGAAAGATTTGGTAGACAGCGAGCATCGAAAACATCTCCCTGTTCATCCGCTTGTTGGTGAAATGTAGATGTACAATCAGTCTGAACTTTGGTTTCAGATTTCTTTTCTGACTGAAAAATATCTTTAACATATCCTGTTTGCCCTATGAGGGGCTTGAACTGGTTTGACTGCACATTTCTGCAAATACAAAGATGCTTCATCCTAAGGATTAGATGGTGCTTCAATGCTGGTTTTGAGGGGGAACAGGCAGTGGGGCTGCCTTGAAACAGTGAATATTCATGTTGTAAAGTATTCAGCAAGCATTTGACTGTTGATATTTTTGCTCTATTCCAGATGATGAGATATCCCCACACCGTGGTAGTGAATGGAGAGCAGAGATGTTGGGGGAGATTATACAATGTCTCTGGTGGCTGGCTAGTGGATAAAGCTTCCCAGAGGTGTTAGAAGGCAGAGCTAATGTGGACGTGCTGTGAAAGACTCTCTCTGGTATTGATACCTCTGGCCTTGCTAATGATTAAGGGCATCGAAGTGTTTGAACCCTAACTTGTGTAGTAGAGGCAACCTCTGAGCATTAACTGGGGGATTAAAAACCTTTTTTTCATAATTTTCTCCTTTCTTTCTTTTAAAATGTCCTCTTCCGTATGTTTCATGTGGTGCTCTACCAATATTTTGACTAGGGGTGCCAGCCAAGACCATTAGCTCACTAAAATTGTAGAACATCCTACTTTTCCCGAACAAGTAAGTGTAGTAAAACGTTTTAAGTGGCGAGCATTGTTTTTTGGGAGAGTAGGAGGTGGATGAGATGGTAGTCTAAGATATATTTTTTTTAAAACACTTAATTGATAACACAAAGCATTGGGTTAAGACAGCATACACATCTGTGATTAGGCAAAACAACATCATGACTGCGATTCACAACCTATTCCGGGACAAAAACTTCATTAATCCTCACCAATGAACCTTCTGTTATATTTGTGACGCCCTCGCAGGGACAAGGAGACAATAAAAATAAGCACGTGGTCCAGCTGCAGGGACTTTCTATCATGACGCGGAGGCCCCCACAGTCCCTCCCATTCAGGTCAGCAACTCACACCTTTCTCTCCACAATTCCACTGTGGGAGAAATACAGATATCACCTCCATATTTGTTCCGCTTTCCCCACTTGTGGTCCCACTTTTTGGGGCAACCTCTCCCTTTGAACACCATTTTTTCACCAACCATGGCATAATCCATATCCGTCGCCCATCCCCTGAGCCGTGGCGTCTCCCCCGACCCCCACTTCTGGGCAATATTGCGTTTGGCAATTGCCCATCTCATCGTGACCCACGCTTGTTCCGCTTGTGAGAGGTCAGTCGCCTCCCAAATGTTAAGGAGACATAGTTTGGGGGACGGATGAATAGGTTTACCACACGCTCTGGTCAGCTGTCTGGAGACCTCTGTCCAATATTGTTGTATGTGCGGGCAGTCCCAGATGATGTGTGTGAATGTGCCTGTCTGGTTACATCCCCGGAGACACAGCGGGTCCTGTCTCCTACCCATCCGAAACAGTAATTTAGCATCGAAATAGACCCTGTGGAGCATTTTAAGCTGTACCAGTCGGAGTCGCATAGGAATCGCGACTTCTCTGGGAGAGGCAAGGGCCTCTCTCCAATCCTCATCCTCAATCTCCCCAGATCAGTTTGCCAGCTCGCCCTTAATTTCAACATTGGGTCAGGTCTGTTATTGACTAATTTTTTGTATGTGAGGGAGATGGCTTTACGGTCCATAGGATCTAACAGTAGCCGATCCTCCAGAGGGGAGGAGTCCGGTAGGGGGGCATCCCGCGGCATGGCCTAATCATTGGCATGGCTAATTTGAAGGTACCTGAAAGTCTCAGACGGCGCAAGGTGGTATTTAGCTTGATGCTCAGTAAATGTGGCCTTTCTCCCCTTCACCCACATATCTCCTACCCTAGAGAACCCAATCATGTCCCACTTGGTAGTCTAAGATATTTTTTGCAAAAATGTGGTTTAATTTTGATCCAATATTCTTAAATATAGCGATACAACATGTGTAATTGTATATATAAAAAAAGAGGATTACCTGAAAGAGACCCTTAATAAATTAGTGTGCTTTCAGTCATGAGCTCCAAGGACAGTAAAATGTGTTTTGGTTTGTTTACTCACAGTACTTCAAATAGTACCTGCCACCACTTTCAACAAATAAAATGCTCAAATGAGGCATATTATTATTTGAAATGTAAAAACGTTTTTTTTTTTACATTGGTTTCTTTCACGTGCCTTATTATTTAATCCTCCATATGACCAGATCACAAGTGCGACAAAAGTTTGTTAGCAAATGTCATCTCTTTAAAGCCACATTACAGAAATGTAGATATGTATGAGAAGCGAATATGCAATAGTTTATTGAATATTGTTTTCTGGGCTCTGCTTAATTACAAATTACATTTCAAAATATTTAAAACAAACAGATAATGCTGCATGACAAAACATTTTTTTGAAAAGTCTCATTGTCTTCCATTATGCTTACTGGACTGACTCCAGGTCTGGTGTGCAAAAGCACTCCAGGCCCCCCCTAGCGCCAAGATGTTGTCAAACAAGGAGGAATCTGAAAAAGGGAGGTTGATGATGTAAGCAAAGCATCCGAACTGAGAATGGTCATACGCAACCTTAGTGATATTTGTAAAGTAACACCATTTTAATAACCAATTGCTGCCAACTCATCTGAGTCTAGCAGTGCTGATGACTCATTTGCATACCAAGGAATCTTCTCTGACCATCTCCTCTAAGTCTTGCTGTCACTATGGTAGATCATACAAAGGATTTAATCCCTTCCCTGAGCTCCATTTTGTAGCACCAAACAAGAGCCGTTTCCTGGCAGTTTTTAATGCTGTACCTGCCGTGGCGTACATTTTCCGCTCTGTGGTATCCATTCTCTTACTCTCCAGGCCACGGAGCACAGCTGTTTCACAGGAAGATGCATGCCAACACCTGACCGATGTGACTTATGATAGTGTTCAGTTTCAGATCAGATTTTAAACAGTCCGGATCCTCCTGGAGATGCTTCTATGTTTTTATGGAGGTATGGTGTGCCAGCCGTCATGGTGGCAGGCATGAGAAATTTCTCCACTGCCAATTCTAGAAGTCCTGGAACGAGAAGAAGAAGAGGTCATCCTGAGGCCCTCCATGATTATGGAAACTGTTGCTTTTCAGTGCTTCCACAGAGATGTTCAATTTAGAAGCACCTGGAAGGTGGTTATCTCATCCACTGATGAGGCAGAAGCTGCAGCAGATGTTGTAGTATAGGCAGACCTGGGGTTGTTGCCATCGGAATGAGACCAGGAAGAAGACACAGAAGGAGGCCTTTGATTTTTTGGTCTTATCGGAATGCCCGGGGGTTCCTGTCTCTCAAAGAAGATATTAGCACATGGGGTGAAGTGCCCCCAGCTGAAAGTTCTATAGGTGTTACCTTATAGGAGATATAGAGGTTGTATGTGTGAGCATCCTTGGAGGTGGAGGTAGGTTAAAAGGTCTCAGAGGGGTCTGCAGTGGGTCTACTGCAAGTATAATAAAGCAGGGTGGAAAATCTCAAAATTAACCTGCACAATGCTGAGAAATGATTCAATGGTGATCCCAGAGTCTGTATCAAAAGAGAGAGGGAGAAGCAATCATGCACTTGGAGCACTTAGACATTGATGGTGAAGCTGTCGCCATATGTATGGAGTGTCTTGACATTTAGGATTTCAAGTCTGGTGATGCCGTAGTTGGGGCACGGTCTGAGCCAGACTTTGATGTTGACCAAATTGCGGCTAAAGCTCTCAACAGCAAAGTCATGGTCTTCGACGGAGAACAGGAACGCCAGAGAGAATGGCGATGCCAGTGCCTCTTTTCCAGACCTCCTTTTTCTAGATCTTCATCTGTGGAAGTCTTTATGAACTGCTCACTCCTCTGTAGAGGCTGCATGGCTGGTGAGATTTTCCTGTTTGTTCTTCTTTCTCTGCTCCTCCTTTGTCTTTGGATCTTCCAGTTTGCCGCTCAGGCTAATGCCCTCATTAATTTTTAAGATCCTCATCAACATCTTGGTACAGAATTCACATTCTTTCAGTGAATGTGAAGACGGGAGACACACAATGTGTATGGGTTAGAAGCAGTGTCCTTCTCTCATAAAGGGGTAGTTGACAAATAAAAAGGGAATTCTAACAGGAAAAAACCTGCAGAATTAAAAAAAACAGATTCACTCATTTGGCAGTCGTTAAAAAACTTGTAAAAATAAGAAAATGGAAATCCAAAAAACAGAAGTGCGAATAACCCAAAGTGTTTTAGGATCTGACTTATGCGAGCCGGAAAAATACCTGACTTTGTGAGGCAACTGCTGGTACAAAGCATCAAGTGTAGTGGAAGCTCCTAGAGTTTTAAATGGGCAGGATGTTTTTTTTTCTCAAGCTTCTTCAATGTAACCCTATCATGCTGCACTTTCCCCACAATATTAGAAGGACATGCAGCAGTTTGGGTTGTAGATGCGACAATCCCATTTTGAGAGATGATTATTTGGAGTTTGGCAGGTTAAGTCTCAAAAACAATTTGCCTAAGATAGGCTCCTGAAGGATGCTTAACATCATGTAGACATATTGGACTTTGTCCCTTTTCTGTTGTAATATGGACAGGTATATTGATATGAAGTGCTGAGGGCCCCCACAGGCAGCAGATAATTTTTCTAATATTTATACAATGCATAAAAAAGACTTCTCAACCTCACAGAGAAATTGCATTATATGTAAAAAAAATGGTAAAGGAACATTCAGAACTACATTATGTTAGAAATTCAGAAAATCATCTTTTGCTTCTATGAGACCACAAATGACAGAGGGCCAAGAGAACCACTGTGAGTAATTTGTCAATTATTACTTGTAAATTACCACAAACAGTTTTGCTATCATTTTATACATCCTTGGAATGCATGACGGTACACATCATGGTTTGGCATCAAACACAAAATATATGTCAACTGTGAGTGAGGCATAGATATCTGGATCCTGTATTGCAATGAAAGCCTGAGGGTTCGGGGAGAGACATGTTATAAAATACTTTGCCAACAGTACAACAAACGTAGCATCCATTCATCTGTGCATGGCAAAAGAAAGGAAGTGATGTCAACTGCCAAAGACTGTAGCTTTATAGAGCTGCTACGTCCCTTCCAGGGGTAACTCTAGCGGATGATCCAAGCCTGACACTACCATAGCGCCACAAAATACCCAACTGGTGATTTGCTGCATAAAAACATCAAGTCCACCACCTGACACTTTAAAATGCAGGTTCTGCAAAAAGGAATATTCATTAGTAATACATATTTCAACATTCCAACCCTTAAAGTCTGGTCAAAACATACATACCTTCCATAATTAGCTGGTAAGATAAAGCTTCCTGTTGCTGTCGTTCCTGAAACAATTAAGAAAAAACGGTCATGTCACAGCAAACGAAAACACAATAATGTGCCTTATTGCTCAATATCTTACACCAAAACTGTTCAGGAATTAAACACGTTTAAGAACATGGCATCATAAATATTATGTTTCGGCACTGAATGGGTACATGGCTATTCACATTAATATCATCAATATCAAAGCCTGAGAAACTACCGAGGATGTGGCAATGAGAGGGTAAGATTAGGATGCAAAAAGTTCAGAGCAGTTTAGTGTAGCTAGAGTAGCAGTGAGCAAAAATGAGAATGGCAGATAAGAATAGGGAAGGACACAGAACATGTGGTCACAGGCTAGGATAGAGGGCACATACTGTGGAATAGGAGGGAGGAAACTAATTGAGATACAGAGCAAAGACTGGGACGAAAAGTGCACATATATGTAGACCAGCTATCTCAATCTGTGTATTTTAACTTGCGTGAACGTTGCCCTATTATTTGTGCATGTTGAGTTGGCCCCTAATCCTAGTTGACATGCTGCCTCTGACTCGTGTTTACCATCAGAGAACAAGGCTGTTGAAGGAAATTAGTGAGACCCTCAAAGAGTAATGCTGAAAATAATAGAAGCGCAGTTGTGTGATGTTGATATAAAACAAAAATAAATAAATCAATTTGCCTCTGGGAAAAACAGAAAATAGCAGCTGTGTGGTTGTCAATAAATGGATCGAAATGTATTGTTCATGTTATTCTATCCTATCCAGGGTGGATGCACAAATGTTCCCTAGGAGCAGCCTGAATGGAGAAGTGTGGTGAAAATTCAGAAACTGCATAGAAAGCCCAAAGGGAAATGGGAAGTTCAGTCTACGTGGCCATTTTGCTCAAGCCTACCCAAAAACAGAAATTTACATGCAGCCTCCCAACCTTAGCGACTAATTTTTGGAAATTGCAGCATAATACAGAGAAGTATTCTAAGGATTAAGTTCTGGTTTGGAAACAAACTTAATTAGCCTGAAGTGAACCTACATAGGATATGAAACTAAGTTGGTGTTGTACATTTCTTTTGGATCCTATGCAATGTGAGGAAACAGACAAGCCTCCTCACCTTATAAAACTGTTGAAATACTCATGACACATACATTTTGTTTACTTGGTGGTCTGTGTTAAAGTAAGTGATTAATTGGTGTCACTGAAAATTAATTCTGATAAATGTTTTGCAACAATAAAGTGTTAATAGAACACACTTTTGTAAGTATGTCAGAACCGAAGATGATGTATGCATAGAAATTGACGTTAGTTACGTTAGTAAAAAAAAAAAGAGAGTACAATTATGTTGAGGCTTGAATAAAATTGATTACTGAGATAATATTAATGTTACAATTCACAGAAATTATAATACACATTGTGAAAGTACATCACAGCCATAACAATTGATAGATGACTTAGAACAGCAATAAGATCCTAAGGATCTTAATCTTGACCAATAGATATCAGTGACCAGCACAGTGACAAGTCAGAAAGGTGTTATCCAGTATTTTTGATTTCTTTCTTATATTACTTCTTTCCCAGAGTCTACTGCTAACCAACATACTGCTATTGTATACGGCTGACTGTAGATACGAAGGAGTGTTGAAGAGTACATCATTCCCACTGGATCCAGAATTCAGGATAGTGCATTCTCACAGACTGTCTGGCCCACATTTTCACCCATTCGTCCCAAACTACTCAATCTCACATTTTAGAGATAGCAACTAAATTACACCAGGAGGACAGTTAAAAAATGTCTAAGAATAAAATCTAACAACAGGAATTAACTGGGGTCAAACAGGAAAGAGGTATCATGCACAAGTCTGAAAAGAATGAAGCTAGTCAAGTGTAGTTACACTCGGATTCCAGAAACCCAAACTCTTGGCGTGGCCACTTCTGTTAGAAGATTACAAGTTTTATAGCAATTCCCAATATGTCATTAGCACCAAAGGATTTACAGGGGATCCAAAGAAGTTCACACTATTCCTTTATCACTTTTATGTAAATCTACAATATTTCCAGATGACAATACTACAGCAGTCTGTGTCTGGTCATATTTAATTGGAAATGGCTCTTTTATTTTCAAAAAATGTTACTGGCATTTAAATTTGACACATATGTAATATATACCATATACAGTATGCATCCATATATCAAAGAGTATGCCAACAGGCAGAGGATAAATAGACACATACATGCACTCAAATAAAGCCAAAAGCCACCATCTATCTGAAATTGATTTTGGACCTTAAAATTCATGAATTCTTACATGACTGCCGATTTTTGGTCCATAATATTAGTTCACAATACGATAAATATCTGGTGTTTTTTATAGTCCCATAATTATTTGTCATCCCAAAGTGAAGAAGCTGAAAATCTTCTAATTGGAGTGTTCCATTAGTAGAGTGAATTGATTCATTATCGAAAAATATGTAACACGTCTGTAAACAAATGCAAAAATAAGTTGTTTGACAGAAAATCACATAATCTTTCACCGGATAATGAATTATCTCATTTACAAACATGCACACAAAGATTTGTTAAGTTAGTTCACATTTAATCATTTAGTGGTTGAGACTGTTTGGCCTAAAGAACATCATAATTTCATCAAGGTCCATGAAGTGAACTGAAGCATGTTCTGGCAGTTGTAGATCCCTCTACTAAGTGTGGAATACTTAGAAACTTAGTGCTTGATTTAGAGTTTATCAAATGGAGTAAAGACAGACAGGGTGATGGACAACTTTACATCAGCCACATTGCCGTTACCCTGTCTGCCAAATTTAGAGATGTCTGCTGGCCCTGCAGATATCTTTATACACTGGCAAGAACTACTGTTAATTTAGGAAAAGTTTGACAGCCAGCTCCATTAAACCTGATGGATGGCCAGCTTTCAAAGTTTCCCAAAGTTTTTTTATTTTCCAAAGTGGGAGTTTATGTTCGAATTTTGGGGGGAATTTTAATTTTACTATCCTTCACTGCCGGTGGCAAAGAGTATTTAAAAAAAAATAACCATTAACCGCACACTCTAAATAGGGTGGAGAGTTGAATGGCTTGCTTCTGGTGGTCCCCATTACCTGGGCTGATATGAAGAAGATTTACGCCAATGGAGTAAACATAGGCATAAATCTGGCATTCCATCCACCTGTAAATTGGGCAGGCAGAACAGGAGTTTGGTGGAGAGGGTACTCCATCACCAGTGCGATGGAGTACCCTATCTGCCAAACTCTAAATCAGACCCTAAGTGGTGGAGCTATATAACTGCTAATCTAAACACCATTCAGAGAAAACAAAGGCAGAAACTATGGTACAAGTCATACGTCCAAAGTTGGAAAAGAGTAGCAACTCCGAACTTCCTAAACCTATGCAATTAGGTATTGTAGTGGGCTCCATCTAAAAAGAGTAACAAAAAAGAAGATATACAAAGACTTCATATATGTACTGTTAGAGGTCATGTCACTTTGTTAAAGATTATCAAACAAATCAAAACGGCAAACACAGTCATTGAGACAGAAAACCAGAGACGACAATGAGAACACACAGGTAGTGTCAACGATCCAGAGGCTGAGTGACTCCAAGCAGAATAAAAATGTTAAACTGCTCGCGGACTGGTTATGGACTTTAAAAGAAGAACTTGCACATCAGCAGCCTCTGGCGTTCTTTTACCGAATGGGGCCCTAAAGTCGAAATACTCTGACAAGAATATCTCTACATCACAATGGGAACTGTAAGTAAATGAATACAAACCGCAAGCTAAGATCCAAAAATATATGTCTTCGATTGATGGACAAATAGTGCAAATGAATGACTGGATAAGCTAGAACAATTTGCCACAAACATTGAGTAGGAATTTGATCAAGGGAGGCCTAATCAGGCCAGACTGTATGGTATCGTACAAGTCCATAGTACCTAGGAGACAGAGCGGCTATGTACAACAAACCTTTTATGAAGGGTTTGAACCTAAAGCGAAAAGCCACTTGCAGAGATTCAATTTTCAAGATATATCATTGTTATATATTGTTGATGTGTATTTATTTTGTATTTTTTCTCTATTGGATCGATAATAAATATGGGCTAGGGCTGAGTCTTGGTGGGGAGAATGAGGAACTGGAGACAACAGACATCACACATGCAGCAATAGATGAGTGACAGAAAATTATCAGAGAGAAGAGGTGTATATCAAAAAAAGAAACCAAAAGTAAATGGGAAAGATAACCATGAGCAGAAATAATTCGAACCTAGCCATGGGAAGATAATGCGCCCGGAGGATGGTTTGAACCCAGACTTATTCAAGACTGTCATTGAACAATGAACAAAAAAACCTTTTTTAACTAGCTAAATAATGATGTGGCGTTACTACATAAGACCCACCTGCTAACAATAGATATTAAGAGACTGAAAGTACAAATCTATTCCTTACATTATCATTCAAAGTGAGTGGCGTAATAATACTGATCATTGCAGGTGTACCTTTTAATTTAGAATATTTAAACAGGGATAGAGAGCGAGAATGATAGACATAAATGGATCTTTTTATGGTAAAACCTATGCAATAGTTTTAATTTATGGTCCAAACAATAACAAAGAAACTTTTTACTCTAATTTCTTCCTAACGATAGTAACATCTTGCCGCCACAGAGTTAATCACTGAGAGAACCACTGGACCCCAATCAGGACAGATCTTCCAGTTCTTGGTGCCATACTGGAGCCACACCCTCATTACTAGCTGTAATAGAAGACCTAAGTCTTGTAGACATATAGCGATCCCAAAACCCAAATGAGAGGGATTACATGTTATATTCAAATGTCCACATGACCTATTCTAGAATAGGATATTTTCTAATATCATCCTATTAGGCAAGTCACTTATGGAGACCACAATATTATCTGATCACTCCCCTGTAACAATGTCACTCTTGATACAGGCCAGAAGGCATAACCCCTACACACATAAGGAAAGTAGGATCCTGCACTTGAGAGGTATCTTGAGGAAAATGTAACAGAGGGAATGTCCTGGGTTATGATCTGGGATGCTGCCAAAGTGGTCATAAAAGTTGCATTGATAAAACATAGCACAAACTATATGACTTTAAAAAAAAAGACGCCTCATCCTGGAAGTAGAGGTTTCTAGATCCGAGCAGAACATAAAGCAAAAGGCACACAATGCTTTTACAGGGACCCATGATGGACTAGTGGAGAACTAGAAAGTCTACTTACCAAAGAGGCAGTTTGTTTGTTAACAATAAAAAAAACTTACTATGAAAAAGGTATCAAAGCTGACCAATTACTAGCATAATAGATTCTTCAGGAACTACATATGAGCTGTTAGGACCTAAACATGGGAACTACAAATAACAGATCAGGGAATCTTAGACACAGTTACTAACTGTTATTCAAGCTTGCATAGAGCAGAACCAAATGATTCAATACTATAAGACGCATACCTGAGAGACATTAGGTCTAATATATTCCCCAAGAGTTGACAGTTGAACTTGAAGAACCAATATCAGAATAAAAGGTTAGGGAAGAATTCAAATCCCTCCCAAACAATAAGACACCCTGCCCAGATTGGTTTCAGTATTCCTTTTGCAAGGCTTTCATTGATATATTGACATCCCCTATGATAAAAGTATTCAATAAGTTTACTGAATCTGGCTCAGTAACTCCAGACATGATTGCATTCACCCTGATACTGCTTCTGAAACCCAGAAAGCACACTGAGTTAAGTGGGTCTTCTAGACTGATCACCTTCCTAAATAGCAATGTTAAAATATTCAGTAAAATTCTCGCAACAGGGATTAAAAATATATGGCCTATCTTGGTGTTGCCTTACCAAGTGGGTTCTATACGAGACAGACAGAAGATAACATCAGTCTGGCCTCTAATATTTTAGAAATACAGAAATAACACCCAGCTCCCCTTTCCTTTTGTGAGATGAGGAGAAGGCTTTTGACTGGCACAAATGGGAATTTCTGAAAAAGAAACTAGCTAAAATAGGATTGGTCCTCAATCTACGCTCAATGATCCTCTCCCCTATTGTCAAACCGTCAACATTAATAAAGTTGAGATGGCGTGGCTTGGAGGCTGATGGCGATGGACGCGTGAGCCGAGAGCTCCGCACCCAGCCCGGCCGTTATCCTGTTCATTGACGCCCCGGGCCTGCCGCGAATATCCCGGGGGCCGGACCTGGCCGCCCCCGACTCCCTACACTGTGTTGCGGGCGGCCGGGGGCCGCTGCGGCTGGACTGACGCTGAGGAACGGCGGCGGAGCGGGCTGCCGCCGGCCATTTTGGGAGGCCTGTACCCGCGGACGGAGCATCGGAGCGGCGTATCAAAGGCGCCGACCGGAAGTGCGGGATCGCCGGCGGAGAACACCGGAAGTGCAGGGTCAACGTCGGAGGCCCGCAGGCGACGCTGCGATGATGGTGGCACCTGAGGCATAACGGCGGAGTGTGGACACCGGGACTGAGGATCAGTAAGCAGCCCCGGAGCCCTTGCGGCGGACCCTGTGGTCGTGGACGGCCCCCGGACCGAGGGACGAAGAGCGCGGCCCCACTGCAGGGCGCTGGTTGGCGGAACGGCTGGGCCAGAGCGGCGGGAGCTGCGTGGTGACGCCCGGTGCGGAACGGAGACGACCAGTCTGGTGGCCGGCCCTCCTGGAGAGCTGTGGACCTGTGGCTAGGGCGGTCTGGCGAGCCTGCCTGTGCGAGGTGCGGAGGGTGGACTGGCCTCCCCCTGCCCCCTGTGCTGGGTCGGTGGGGGTCCCCTGGCGGCTGAAAGGACCACTCGGGCCGGCGGTGAGCTCAACCGGGCTGCGGAGCGGGTTCGAAGTGCTGCCGTCTGCAGGCCGCCGCGGAGTAGAGGCCCTCTCCGGCGTAGCGCGAGCAACAGGAGGTTGGGGTAGCGGAGCCCCGGACGAGCCGCCTCCGAGCGGGGCGATGGGAAAGACGTGCCCGAGGCAGGGAGCCGCTGCCCCGACAAGGGACACGTCTGGCGAGCGAGATGGCGACGAGACGGGGGACCCGTCGGGGGGCCTACAGCAAAAACAGATGGACCAGATCCTACAAGCCATCTCGGACACGAGGCTTGCGCTGCAGAACGACATAGCGCAAGTCTCCACGGACCTGGGGTTGCTGCGGGGGGGATCACCGGAAGTTGGCCGACCGAGTCAAGCAGACGGAGGTCACGCTGGAACAGCTGGCGCCAACCCAGAAAGCCTCGGAGGCTGCCGTGGATGATCTGAAACGGAGAGTGCAGCTATTGGAGAAGAGGGCTGAGGATGCGGAGGGACGTAATCGCCGCAATAACATACGGGTGGTGGGGCTGCCCGAAAAAATCGAAGGGACCGACATGCTGGCCTACCTAGAGACTTGGCTGCGAGAAGTGGTTGCGCCGGACGGGCTAACGCTGTTCTATACGCTGGAGCGTGCGCACAGGGTCCCGGCCCGCCCCCTGGACCCGGGGAGACCGCCGCGTCCGGTGGTTGCGCGTCTCCTGCACTTCAAAGACCGGGACATTATACTCCAGAAGGCCAGGAATCAGGGTCCCTACCGGGTGGAAAACGCGTCGGTCTCTATCTACCCAGACTACCCCCTCGAGGTCCAGCGACATCGGTCATCGTTCCTGGCGATCAAAAAGGCACTCAGGGACGAAGGTATCCAATATGCGCTGTTGTTTCCTGCGCGTCTGCGGATCATGCTGGGCGGCAAGACATTCTTTTTCACCGACCCTGCCGCCGTGTGGGACTGGTTGGAGCTGCACAGAACCGGGACAGGGGCACACTCCGCTGGACGGGACTCGCGGAGGGCTTCGCCGAAGCCTCGCCGAAGCCGGCGTGCCAAGACTCGGCTGACTGGAAGGGGCTCCCCCCTGGCGTCACAGACGGAGCTGGAGCGGAAAGCGGCATTGCAGGCGGTATCAGCCATCTCCGGCGCACTTGTAATCGCCCCTGCTGGGGTGCCGGACTCCCACAAGGGGTCTGACTCTCAACGTAGTGATGCGGCGGAGGAAGAGGACGAGGTGACAGAGCTGCCACATGTCACACCTGGGACAGCGGACGACATACTGGACACTTGAACTGTTCCTGAAGTGCCACTGACAGTAAGGAGGCTAGCAGGGGGCTGGGGGTGCAATCTGCTGCACTGTTGACTCTGCGCTGGGGATGGGACTGCCATGGATCTTTGGGGGACTGCCAGACTATCCTTGATTGCGGGGTCGGGGGTGGGCTAGGGCGAGGGCACCGGGGGCGGGATAGGTCCGGGGAGGCGCTGTGGAGACTGGGCTAGGACTTCTGTTGGGAACACTTTCTGCACCCGTTCGGCCCCGGCCTACCTCCCCGCACTCACACTAGTTGTGAGGCTCTGGTGGCTATCAGAGAAGTTGGTTAATTGTATTGTATTTGGATGGGTAACTACGGTTGGGAACCTGTTCTGGGGGCGGGAGGGACTGGGGGTTGTTGAGGAATTGAGAACGGGTGGGGTGATGTCAGTGTGCCTAGGATGGGGAGTGGTTGGATAGTACGTATTGCACGATGTGATGGCTTCCCCCCCTGAGTTGAAGTGTATAACCTGGAATGTGAGGGGGCTCACCTCCATGACGAAACGTTGCAAAGTCCACGCTTATTTAGTGCGCAGAGGAGTGCAGGTGGCTTTTCTGCAGGAGACCCATTTGGACCGGGTGGAGGGGCGGGCACTCCACAGGCGCTGGCGGGGTCAGTTGTTTTACACCACCTATTCCAAATTTGCAAGGGGCACCCTTATCTGGGTTAGAGCGGGTCTTCCTATTCAGCCCCTCGCCTCGCAGGTGGACCCGGAGGGACGGTTTGTGGCAGTACAGGGCCGGCTGGATGGGAGAGACGTGACGTTATGCAGCCTTTATGCCCCAAATATAGAGCAAGCGGCCTTCTTCACGCGTGTTTCGGGCGCCTTAGCGGAGTATTTAAAGGGGCCGACCATACTTGGGGGTGACTTTAACTCCATCACTGATGTCCACTTAGATCGTTCTCACCCGCCCCTGACTCAATCAGCAATACATCGGATGGCCAGAAGTAGGCGGGACTGGCAGACTGCGTGGGGGTTGGTGGACACATGGAGGGAGCACCACCCACTGGAGAGGGACTATTCTTTCTATTCTGCCCCGCATGAGCTGCATGTGCGTCTGGATGGCATATTATGCTCTCCGGGCATACAGGCTCTGACTCGCCATAGCGAATACTTGGCGAGAACCATATCGGACCACAACCCATGTCTGGTTATAGTGCACTGGAGTAGGCAGTGCCAGACGATACCCACCTGGCGCCGGAACCCGCGGATGCTGGAGGACTCGGTCTTCCATGCGGAGGTCCGGGATGGCAACACAAATTATTTTACAGAGAACTCGGGGACAGCGTCCAAGAGGGCGTGGGAATGGGACTCGTTCAAGGCGGTCATCAGAGGGATATGTATCTACTCCACGGCCGGGGTCCGGAAAACGTTATTAGGAGACATAGAGAAGGCGGAGGCCGCGCTGCGCGTCACGGAGAGAGCACAGCACTTGGGGGAGCAATCCCAAGATGAGGTGGTCGCGGCGCGAGAGCAGGTGGCAGTACAGGTAGAGCGGCTCCGCTGTTTTGACTATAAGGCATACCTCGCCAGGGCGCATGCAGAGAGGGACAAAGTCGGGTCGCTTTTGGCCTGGTTGGCGAATCCGAATGCGCGCGGCTCTCCCATACTTTCGCTGACCACCGGGGAGGGGGTGACGGTGCACTCTCAGAGGGAGATTAATGGTCAGTTCTAGGCGTACTATGCCGCCCTTTATACTAACACCCTACAAGACGCCCCTGGGGAACTGGAGGACTTTCTGACGGCGGCCCACTTACCAAAACTGGACCCCACTCTCAAGGAGGCGCTGGGGGGGGATATCTCGCTAGGCGAGATTCGTATGGCGATCAAACACATGGCGCACAAGAAAACCCCGGGCACAGATGGGCTTCCTGTGGAGTTTTATGCGGCCTATACGGACCTACTTGCCCCACAGTTACAGTCGGTCTACCGGGAGGCCTGGAAGGAGGGTCAGTTACCTGCCTCAACACGTGAGGCGCTGATTATACCGCTCCTGAAGAAGGGAGGGGACCCGAGTGCCAGGACAGCGTATCGCCCACTCTCCATGCTCACCGTGGACTATAAGATCCTGAGCAAAATCTTGGCCACGCGATTGTTGGCACATATGACCTCCTTGATACACCCTGATCAGGCTGGGTTCATCCAACGACGGAACACGTCGACGTGTATCCGGAGACTATTGCGGGTTATGGAAGTGGATTGTCTAGATTACCCGGCCGCTCTGACGCTGTCAGTTGACATGGAGAAAGCCTTCGATAGCGTGGAGTGGCCTTACCTGTTCAGGGTCTTGCAGGCGTTCGGCTTGGGGGATGGGTTCGTGCGCTGGACGAGGTTGCTTTACGCTAACTCGGTGGCCAGGGTGCGAACGGGGACCACGATATCGGCCTCCTACCCAGTGAGAAGGGGAACGAGGCAGGGTTGCTCGTTATCACCTTTGCTGTTCGCCCTGGTGGTTGAACCCCTGGCGGCCCATGCCCGACTGGGACGCGTATACGCTGGGCTGTTACTGCGGGGGGACACCCATTATATTTCCCTCTATGCAGATGTTCTACTGCTTTTCCTGGCTGACGCGGAGGGGGCCTTACAGGGTGCCAAGGCGTTAGTGAGGGACTTCGGACACTTGTCGGGCTTGAAGGTCAACTGGGGCAAGACTTGTGTATACCCTGTTACACAGTGGGAGGAGAACCCCCCCGCC
This sequence comes from Triturus cristatus, assembly GCF_964204655.1. Taxonomy (NCBI): domain Eukaryota; kingdom Metazoa; phylum Chordata; class Amphibia; order Caudata; family Salamandridae; genus Triturus; species Triturus cristatus. Next base: position 853,498,995 of record NC_140582.1, read on the forward strand.
CTCGGGGCTATCCGCTGTGAAGCTCGCTGTCTGCCGTACCTGGGAGTGCATATCTACCGCACCCAGCAAGATCTGTTGGAGGGGAATGTAGGGAGGGCGATTAGAGGTCTAGTGGGCAGTATTAGGTTCTGGAGCACCCTGCCTCTTTCGGTAGCTGGGAGGGTAGCGCTACTGAAGATGGTGGCGCTCCCGCGACTGTTGTATTTTTTCCGTACGCTCCCTATTTGGGTGCCGGTGTCGTTCTTCCGCAGGCTCACAGCCATGATCACGGGCTTTATCTGGGGTTCTGGCAGACGGCGGGTGGCGCTGGCCACACTACGACGGCCCAGAGCAGAGGGAGGGCTTGCTGTGCCCGACTTCGAGTGGTATTATTTGGCGGCCCAGCTGCAATGGCTAACGCAGGCGGTGGCAAGGGAGTTTAGAGGTCCCGAAGGCCCGCAGGGCAGGGTGATCCTGCGGCATGTCCTTTCTTTTATTATCTTCCAGCAGCGACTAGAGCTGTCGCAACTGACGCTTGAGGAGCGAACGCTCCGGTTGTGTTGGAACCGCAGCTTGCGGCGGGTCGGCACTGTTCACCCCTACGCCCCGGAGATCCCATTGGGTATGTGCACGGCCCTCCCCCACGGCGGGGACTGGTCGGGGCTTGCTCAGTGGGAAGACCTAGGGATACAGATGGTGGGGGACCTGTACCTCAACGGAGAGCTCCAGCCATTTCAGGGGCTGCAGGATTCCTTCGGGATCCCGAGGGGAGACTATCTACTCCACGCGGCCCTGGTGGCAGCCCTACAAAAGCACTGGAACACGGGACTCTCTGAACCGCAGACGGCTGCCGGCTGTCAGTGTGTGGTCATGGCGGCGGACACGGTCAAGGCCATTACATGCCTCTATCAGAGAATGGCGATGGAACACCTAGCCCCTTTGAGTGCGCTGAAGGATAAATGGGAATTGGACATCGGGAAGCCCATCCCGGACTTGACGTGGCCCAGGTTACAGAGACGGGCCTGGAAGAGCACACGTAATGCCAGGTTTCAATTGGTGCAGTACTTTATCTTGCATAGGGCTTATCTGACGCCAGCTAAATTATTTCAATATTTTGGGGGTCCCGCTCCGCAGTGCCCTCGCTGTGGGGAGGAGGGGGCCGACTTTAAGCACATGTTTTGGTCCTGTGGCGTCCTCAGCGGTTATTGGGGGGAGGTCATTGATTGCTTGACCCACGTAACGGGGCGGGAATTTGGGGTGGAAATGGGAGTTTGCCTGCTGCTGTGGTTTCCCCACACACCGCGCACGAAAGTCACGAGCAAGTTTTGCGACCTAGGGCTGGTGGTGGCTAAAAGAGAAATAACCCTGCACTGGAAATCGAGAACTGGCCCCAGCTTTGAGAGGTGGAGAACTACCTTCACAAAATGGGCGGGTAGCGAGAGTACACTTAGGCTGCAGCTAGCGCTGCGGGGAAATGATGAAAAGGCATTAGCCATGGCACATGCATGGGAAGCGCTAGTGGTAGACCTCCGGGGGTGGGGCGCAGAAGCAGAGGAGGGTATTGAAGCCCAGGAGCAACATGCAGCGGAGTAGCGGTGGAGAGGCAGCTGACGGGTCACACGTGGGGGCGGGAGGGCTTCCCTTCTCCTTGCTGCTTGGCGCCTGATCATGGGGGTGGCTCGCGGCCGCTCCCACGGCCAATCACGAGACAGACTTATCACGGTACCTGCGACTATGGCACACTGACATGCGGGTGGGGGGAGGGAGTATGTGTATTTGGGGAGTGTTGGGGGGCAATGCGTTGGTAGTTGGAAGTGGTCTGCACTGTACTATGCAATGGAGTATATTACTAGGAGAAGACCAAGGATATGTTGGTCATTGCAGATGGCTATTGTATTTGAATTATGCAATAAAAATTGTTTTTGCAAAAAAAGAAAAAAACAATAATAAAGTTGAGATCCCTCTTCTGAAAGCCTATTGTTCTGTCTGGGGGAAAAGGCCGGAATGTCCAATGTTCCCTTTTTTCAAGTAAACAAGGTAATCCTCTCCTAAAATGGGCAGGTGAAAACAGCACAGTTTACTGATGATATATCATGCTTCATAATAAATCCAGTCGCATTTTTACCAACTCTCCTGGAGTAACTCGAACGATTCCAGGGGGTAGCAGGTTTCAAAATTAACCACCAAAGATCGATGTTAATGGGAACTGGAACACATATTGAAGACAGCAAGGAAATTGTTCAGAAAAATACATTCAAATAAACCCCATAGCCTATATCAGTGTAGTACTGCCCCCACAATCGATAACATCTATAAAAGCAATATCCCACTATTATTGGAGACATTACACAGGACTTGTATAGGTGGGGCACGCTTCAAATATGATGGTTATGTAGAATAAACTGCATAAAATGAATTTCTGATGGATACTACTAACTGCAGATTCCTCACCTCAGAATATCCTCCAGGCTCTAGACTGAATTAGGAGATTTATTTTTGAAACCATGTGCTGCTAGGTGGCACGCTGCAGCTCTGGAATGATTTCATACTGCCCATACGTGACGGAACTGAGCCACATATAAACACTACACCTATGCAAGCACATCAGCTCCTTTCTGTTCGCACCTTTGACACAGATGGGTCCTCTGCTCATAACTTTCTCTGTATTCTAAAAATTCCAAAACCTTTTTCAAAGTGTGGAGGGAATGATGTTCCCACTGAAAAAGACAGGATTAAGTCTGTACTGTGACTTCAGAAAACAGATGTTGGTCAAGGATCCACACAAGGTGTACCTTTGGTGAGCTCAAGAAGGGACTCTAAGCAGCGTCATAAGTGCACCAACATGTATCGGGAGAAAACACTGTTAATAGCTGAATACAAGAAAAAGACCCGTCCTTTGTGCAGATCCTGCTTCCACTCAAAGTTGCAGGTCCAGTCATGGTCACGGAGATACTCCCACAACATCTTCGCTTCCAGCTTGAAGTCCAATTCTAAATATAAGCATAAAGAGGTGAAGCGGGACTCGACCGTATCCCACACCTCACCCATTCCAAAGAGAAGGTACTAGAAGATTGAGAAGCTAGTTGACCTACATTGAAGTCAAAGGCCACAGAGCAGATCTCGGAGTTGGTTCTGACATGCCCCAAGTTTCTTGGGCTGTTGTCAACCAGGCAGCAAACTGAAGCTTTGATAGAGGCCATACTATAAATTTTCAGTGTGATTCCCGCTCCCTCTGGTGCAATTTTTTCACACCACAAAATCGTAGGAGCCTCGAGTCAGGTTTTGCCAGGGTCCCTTCCTGGCAGCACCTGCCCCTTAAGGACCAGTTGTCATAACTCGAGACCTCTAGCACATCACAGCTATCAGCTTAGGTACCATTGTGTTTTTGGCTCCGACACTGTGCCAGAGCAGGGTACAACCCAAAATGTCAATGATGAGGATGATGAAGGGGAGGATGGCTTGCTTGCTCCCTCCCTCCATTACACTGATAGTGCCCTCCACTTTGATTTACAAAACCTCAGTGGGCTTGATACCTCCTCGGATATAGAGCTTGAGTCACCACACCTTCTTTGGAGTGGTAGTGTGGAGGGAATTCCAGTTGCACTCCACTTAGACTACGACAGATGTTTTGGTCGAAATATTACAGCCCAGGCCGATAACATCTGAACCCTTGCTCCTGTGTAATCATGCCCTCACAGATACTCTTGTGGCAACTTGCTCAAAAACATGTTCTTGTCCACCTGTGAACAGGTAGTTGGCCAGACTTGATAACCTAGTGCCTAGTGGCCTGGATTTTTTTCACAATGGTAAACCCTAAGTCATTATGCATATTTCTTTAATTGCCAACTCACAGCAGCAACACCAAACAATGTAAAGAATTTAGAACATATGTTTAACATTCCAATCTGCATAACATCCTGTGAGAGGCAGCCATATTCCCTCTTAAAGCTGCAAACAAGTCCAGAAGTTCACACCATGTCAAAACTGTAATACCAGGAATAAACTTCAATAAACAAGCTTTCTTCAATGCAGATTACTTCTAGTTGTCACCACCTGAAAAGAGTCAAGAACAAACATTAATGGGTGGGAAACACAGGGAGGGATAATATCAGCCTCCGTGTCTTTAATAAAATCATGATTTTCTACCCACCAGACTGTGGAAAATCTTAATTTTATGGCAAGGCACGGAGGCCAATATTATGCATGTTCAAAGCCTTGCCATAATATTCGCTATAGGACAATCCACAGATTCACAAGACCAATCTGCCGCAGTTAAAATGGCTGATAAACCACCTCCCATGATAAAGGCTTTAGAGGCCATAACCCCTCTAGCAGAATGTGCACCAAACTTGGTTAAATCAATCCCTGCTCTAAATATGATCTCCTTCACCCAACGGGCCAAGGTAGGTGGGGAGACTGCCTTATGAGGGGGCCTGAATGAAATAACCAGCTGCATTTCAGCACTACCTCTTAAACATTCAGTCCTCCTTTCGTACTCACGTATACATCTCACCACACAGAGCTTTCTACCGCCATCGAAATTAGGATAGAAAATTGTTCTAGACATAGTCTTGGTCCTTTTGGAAATAGAGAAACAAACATCCTCTGGAACAAATCTACGACCTATAATCTCGTATGTGTGTAAAGCCTTCACATCCGAAACTCTCCTGAAGGAAATCAAACACAACAACATAACTAGTTTCAAAGATAGATCTCTTAGATTTAGAAACTAATTTTCACTGCAACTCGACAATTCCCTCAAGACAATATCCACATCCCAAAGTGAAGACTTCTTCGCTCCAGGAGGAGCTTTAATTCTTACGCTTCTCAAAAGCCTCCTTACCACATCATGTTGCCCAATAGGGACACTATCCACTAAATCATGACCTGCAGAAATAGCTGACCTTCCAATATTAACAGTACTATAAGATTTACCGTCATGGAAAACCTCAGACAAATAGTTAACTACCTCAACTAAAGGGGCTGATACTGGATCCAGACTCCTCGAAGCACACCAACGAACCCATCTTCCCCAAGTCAACCTGTAGGCCTTTGATGTCCCTGGTGCCCATGACTCCTTAATGAGCTTTGAAGCTTCCGAAGATAAGCCAGACAATTGCCAGGCTCTCCCGAAATCAACCAAGCCATTAACTTTAAATGACCCTGAAGAACCATCTAGTGAAAATCTCCTGAAGTATTGGTTAGCAAGTCTGGCACATCCGGCAAAAGTACTGGGTCGGCAATCATCATCTCCATAATATCTGGATACCAAACCTCAGACGTCCAGAATGGGGTAACTAGAACTATTTCTGCCCTGTCCCTTCTGACCTTCAACAGGACCCTCTGAATCAGAGCAAAAGGGAGAAACGCGTAACAATGAGACTCGTTCCAAAGCTGCATCAATGCGTCCACCGCCTCTGCAGCTGGGTCCGGCCTCCAGCTGTGAAATCTGCGAACCTGTGCATTTACACAGTTGGCAAAGGGATCCAGCATGAAAGGACCCCATTTCTTGCTCAAAGAAATAAACATTTGTCTGTTCAGGCTCCAATCGCTGAAGTCCTTCAGCTGTCGAGAGTTCCAGTCCGCGATGGAATTGCTCACCCTCGGAAGGTACTGAGCCAGAAGCATAATGTTCTTGCTCAGACAAAAATGCCAAAATTCTCTCGCCAAATCCGCTAGGGCCTTTGAGTGAGGACCCCCTAGTTTGTTTACATATCTGACTGCCAAGATGTTGTCCATCTTCAGGAGGACACAACATCTTACCTTGTCCTTTGCGAAACTCTTCACCACAAATGAACCTGCCAAGAACTCTAGGTAGTTGATATGCATTTCTCTCTCCTGACCTGTCCATTTTCCTCCAGTAGTCAAGGAGCCGCACCTGGCACCCCAACCCTGAAGGCTGGCGTCTGATTCTATAATCATGTCTGGGTTCGGGCCAAATATTGCTCTCCCATTCCATGCCTCGAGAATTTATAACCACCAAGCTAGCTCTTCTTGGGCCTCTGTATCTATCTGCACTCTCTGAGAATAGCTCACCCCTTTGTTCAGATACAAAGTCCTCAATCTCTGCATTGCACAGTAATGAAGAGGAGCTGGGAAAACTGCTTGAATAGAGGCCGTAAGAAGACCTATAACTCTTGCTACCTGCCTCAAGACAACCCAATCTCTCGTTATCAATTTGCACACCTCCCTGCAAATCTTCCTGACTTTCTCCATAGGTAACTTCAAGACACAATCCAAGGTCGAGATCTGAAAACCGAGAAAAACAGTCTCCTGACTGGGTACCAAACAAGACTTCTTTCTGTTTATTATGAAACCCAAATACTCTATCACCCTGACTGCTAAGGTGGTATGATCTTGAGCTTGACCCTTGCTTTCTGACATTATGAGAATGTCGTCCAGATAAATAATCAACCTTATCCCCCTTGACCGTAACCAGGCCGCAATTGGACGCATTACTTTTTTAAAGCACCAAGGGGCAGATGTCAGACTGAAGGGGAGGCTCTTGAACCGCCACATGGTCCCTTTCCATAGGAATTTCAAGAGGTCTCTTTCTTCTACACAAACAGGAATAGTCAGGTAAGCATCTTTCAGGTCCAGGCGAGTCAACCAATCTTCTTTCCTCAAGATGTCTCTCAACATGTGAATACCTTCCATCTTGAAATGGTTGTATTCCACCCATTCGTTCCCATCTTTCAGATTTAACACAGGTCTCATAGTTTTGTCCTTCTTTTCTACTAAGAAAAGATTGCTTACGAAGCCAGTGCAAGAATTATCTGCCCTCTCTAAGGCACCCTTCTTTTCTAATTCTAGCACCTCCTGAGTTACCAAGCCCTCTTGCTCCTTTGTGAATCTTAGAAGAGGGTGTCTCCTTACCTGTATCGGGTTTGCAACAAAATCTATTACGTAACCAGCCACTGTTTGTAAGACCCAAGGATCTGAGGTGATTTCCTTCCACCTGTCCAAAAACAAAGCGAGTCTGCCACCCACCTTTACAATTGTAGATAAAGGGTCTTTTACCAAACATACCTTGGAATCTAGTTCTTCTTTCGCCTCTATAGCGTCCTCTTCCGCCTCTTTGTCTCTGAGGGTAGAACCCTGGAGAATAGGACCCTGATTGAAATTCTGACCTGAATCCACCTCTCGTGAAGGAGCCTCTGGAAATGCCAATACCAAGGCCGTGGAACCGGCCCGCATCCTCCCGCCGTGCCAAAAACCTTCCTGATGTCCTTTTGGCCCTTCTGAATTGAATTAAAGGCCCCTGCATATTCGCCCATCTCTTTTACAAACTCTTCCCCGAAGAGCATACCATTAGACTTTTGACCCGACTCTTTAGAGGCCAACTCCGGGTCTATTTTCATCAATAAACTTTGTCTCCTTTCAACGCACAAAGAAGCATTGGCATTGCCCAACAAACAAACGGCCCTTTGAATCCATTGCCGTAAATCCTCAGAAATGACACCATTCTGCAAGTATGCCTCTTCACATAGATCGAAAATCTTCGTTAAAGGACCAAATACATCCAAGAGGCAGTCCTGGCACCCTTTAAGCCCTTTATCAAGCCCCCTTCTAGGGTCTCTACCCATTTTGTTAAGGAAAGTCAACATTCTAGAATCCAGCTCTGGGGTAAGCCCAACCTTGTTAGCCAACGAATGTCTAGGGCACTCAGACCTCATTCTGGTCCTTACCTCCTTGGGCATTTCCCTCCTGATCCAAAATTCAACGTATTGTGCAACATGTTTTATGGGTTCCCACTGAGGGGAGAGAGGGTGCTGGATAGAATTTGGGTCAAACATTTGTTCCCCTAACGGATCCAAAACGTGATCCGAGGTAACATCCATCTCTTTTTTGAGTTTCTTACTCTTAACCTCCTCTTCCTCCGAGGATTCAAAATCAGAGGAACATGAAATCAGAATGTCGCCACTGCTTGATCATTCATCACAAATAATCACTTTTCGATCACCTTTTTTGGCCTTCATAGCCTGTTCATTATTCTCATTATAAGATGATTTGCCTGTGCCTTTCTTTATAAAGGCCCCATTACCTTTGCCTTCCCTTTCGTTACTCAAACGTTTCCTTTTGCGACTGGCCTTCACACCACTACCAGTTGCTATGGTACCATCCACAGCTTCCTCCACAGACCAGAACTGTTCCTCTGTATTTTTAACCCTTGAAAATCTTTCTTCCATCCTATCTATGCAATCATCAAGCTTTTTACCAACAGACTCCTTAATTCTGTTATCAACAGAATCCCCATTTTGACTGATTTGATCCATTTCCAAAATTCGACTAATAAGACAGTTTAACAATGTAAAGAGTCTTTTACACATTTTCAAGTCAACTTCGACCTCTACACAAAATAATCACACCGAAACACTGTTGTCAAAGACTGTTGCACACAACCAGAAAAATCCCCAAACTCAAGCTTTCCTCACTGAACTCCTAATGACAGATGTCCTTTTTACCTCAGATACAAATAAAAAAAAACGGACTCCTGCCTCTTTTGCGTGTCCAAAAGATGGCTGCCAAAAATCCCTTCTGATTAACAGTGAGAGACCAATTCGAAATGGCCGTCGTATCACGTGATAAAAGTACGGTGGCCTTAACGAGTCAAAAAATCTTCATGTCAGAACAAAAGGTAAGTGAGGAAAACCTCATCCTAATCCAAATACCTAAATATCCTTACTCCATTAAACTCTAAGGTGCGCGAGTCCCATAAATCAAACCATGCTTGAAGGATCAGTTTGAAAATGCTCACGCGCCTGCACGTGAAGGGAATCAAAAAATACCCTTGCGTGCGAGACGTAAATATAGTATAGCAGTAACTTGTAATATAATTTAATGTGAAGGAGCACACCGATCAAAAGGATACTAACAATATAACCAAATTTGTACCTGGAAATAAACCCATTACCAAAGAGCTCGCGCAAGCGCGAACGGCTGAAGATGGCCTTGGCACGAGCGTAGTCAACTGTCACAGCGGCAAGTGACAGAAATTGACACGAGCGCCAGGAAATAAGAAAAGGTCATCCTAAAGCGGGATAAATTGGAACGCACTCATTACAAACACGCTGCGAGTGCAACCAAATATTAATAAACGCCCGTGTAAAAGACGATAAACAAAAAATGTAGTAAAATGTTTCTAGATGTAATCATCATATAAAAAGTAAGATAATCATGTCTAAGATATATAACTTAAAATATACTATTACAATATCTTTCACCAGTCAATTCAATCACATATTCAGACACACAAAAGAATAAGTGAACTTATCTTGGTTGTGAGCAGCAACAAAGAAGGAATATGGCTGCCTATCACAGAATTTTATGCAGATTGGAATGTTAAACATATGTTCTAAATTCTTTACATTGCTTGGTGTTGCTGCTGTGAGTTGGCAATTAAAGAAATATGCATAATATCAGCCTCCGTGTCTTTAATAAAATCATGATTTTCTACCCACCAGACTGTGGAAAGTCTGAACTTTTTTCACAATGCCAATCCGACAGGGAACCCACAAGGATTCGTACCTATGCAAAACATGTATATTCCATTGCCAGCTTCACACTATGATCTGTAAATGCATTCTGTCTGCTGAGTCAATATGCACACATACTTTGAGAGATGGTCAGTGAGATGTTTCCAGAAGTGCTTCTCTGGCTCATACAATAAATGAAGGCAGGATGCTGGCAAGTATTTTATCAATACTGGGTTGGATACCACAGATTTCCTTTGCATGGCAGTTGGTACCAGTGTGGTCCTTCGTAGAAATGCCTGGACAAGGACTGAGCTTTCCAGAAATGTACAGGCTTCATTAATGGGCATGTCCTTGACAGGGCTCACGGACAGAAGACCGATTCCATTTTGGATTTAAAGCAACAGCACGCTTCATGGGCTCTAGATTCCTGTTAAACAATTCCTGCACTAGTTCAGGAACAGGAAATGTAGGTGCTAGTACAGGGGGCTGGCATATAGAAAGAGCCAGCCTTACCAGCCAGTTATGCAGCAGACAACCCTGTCTTTTCAGGGCTGCAGGCAAAACCTGACAGACAATGTGTGTGGGTTTTACCATAAACAACCAGAAGTACCACCTGATTAACTCACAGAGATTTCTATTTATAGGAACGATCGTGGACATGGTTCAGGGCCTTTTCCCCACAACAAACAGTCCAGGACATTCAGATTATTATCCTGATGTTTCAGGTTTGATCGTGGATCCAAGTGAAGGTGGTTTTGAGACTTCTTTCTCTCTTATCCTTATGCATCCTCCCTGTACATCATGCCAGGTGGCATATGCAAGCCCTTCAGTGTAACCTAAAACCCCAGCGGACCTAGCATCAAGGACAGCATCAAAATATCAGAAATGGCAGCTCAAGATCTGCAGTGGTGGATGACTAATCTGACTTTGTCCTGCAGCAAGTCACCTTCCTTTTCCGAGCGAGAGTTGACAAAGATGACAGGAGTTGGATTCTCAGTTAAGAAATTTGGGTTATCCAGAGATTGTCTATGGTGACAGGCAACCTATCTATTGACCTGAAGGCCAGAACATGGTATAGCCCTAGTAGAGAATAGGCTGTAACTGGGGCCTTCATTGAAGGGCAAGAAAGGTTTGGTTGGTGCCTAGCCAAGCTGAATGATCTCAGTGAGCACATGTGGTTTTACCTCCTTAGTGGGGAGATCAAGGACTTCAGCAGCTCTCCTAATATATAGTGAAAGATGTACTTTTTCCCCTTGCTAGTCCTGGGGGCGCCTATCAATGTAGAATGTAGTGTTCAGCCCACTAGCATCTTGTACGTTCAAATACCAACTGTCTTCAACATAAGGTGGAGCAAACACTTCCCCATTCCCCTCCACTATTTCCATATGGGTGGCTCTGGTTGGAGTAATAAGATGTAAAATGTTGGTGTAGTGTCTGGGAGTAACTGAGTGGTGATAGAATTGTGAGTGAATCTGAGGGATTGAGTCCTGGCTAAATCTCATCGGGATCTGGGCACATCTTCAGTCGAGATAGAGCTGAATTTGGCCCAGAGGTGGATAGCACACTAGACTGTGGCTCCTCCTCATCCAGCACAAACATCTGAGCGTATAGTGCCAATTTTGGAGACAGATGCTAGGTCAGCGTTAACACCAGTGCGGAACCTGAAGCTGGCTGAAGGGGCACAGATGGTGCAGAGGACGGATCCGCTAGCGGTAACGCGAATCGAAACCCTTGGAGATCCCTGGAATGAAGAGGCACCAGAGGAAAGCAGACTTATTCCACAGATGCGCAGCAGGGCATTTGGAAAGGCTTCAACCTGCTGCGATGTGAACAGACCCAGCAACTCTGGGTGCATCAGGACCAATGATGGAATCGGCTCCTCAGATGAACAGGACTAAACCTGTAGGCACAGTAACGTCATTCTGGACAACTAGAGCGACGGGAAGTGGCAGAGTCCTGCTTGGACTTCTTTTGTTTCTTCTCTGACCTATCCGAAGACTTCAACCGGGAAGGATATCTGCTGCGGTAACATCTTCAGGAGAGAGATAGAGTGCAGGTTCGCACTCTTTAAACTTAGACCTGGAGGGGGGCGCTAGAGAGCCCGATGCTAAGATGGCCACTCTGTAGCGGGGCTCTGACAGCAGGACCAATAATTTGCCATTTATCCATTTCCCCAGTCCACGTTGTAGCTTCAAACGGCTACGAACCTGACCGAAGAGACTGCTGCCTCGAACGATGTGCATCTTGCTGCTGACAGCATCTTGGGAAAGTGCCTTTCAGTACTGCTGTGGAGCAACAGAGCTGCGGCCCACGTAGCCAGCAGAGCCCGAAGCAAGTAGCGGCCACCCGGAGCGTGCCTGAGAGCGAGAGACTATCCGGGAAAGTTGCAGATCCCCTGCGCCCTGCCGGCGGCTGCGGAGATACATCAGCAGACACCCACGGCGAGAACACCTTCAGGCATGAGCGCCCGGGCTTCGCTAAGGCGACCGGCACTCTCACTTGAAAGACTAGCCAGCCCTGCGCGGACCACGTAGCAGGAGCGCTGCTGGCAACACAGGCAAACAAGGCACAAAAGGTATCCACCGCCTAGACCAGGCCGATAATGTGAGCCTACTACGGTGGTATTTGCAGCGCGCCCCAAGGCTTAAATCTGGGTCCCCCTTAGATGTGATCCCAGCAAAGATCACCTCCCGACTCGCCAACCAACTCGCCACTCCTATCTGCACCATCCTCAATAGTTCCTTTAGGGATGGCAGACTCCCTCCAGAATGGAAAGCAGCTCAAGTTGTTCCTATCCGGAAAAACCTCAAAGCCCCCATAGACAAATTGTCTAATCATCGACCCATTTCTCTGCTCCCCCTTCAGAGTAAGCTACTGGAAAAACACATCAATGAGTACTTATCTGATTTTGTAGAAACCTCGCACTGCCTGGATGTCTCCCAGTCAGGCTTCCAGGCCAAGCACAGTACCGAGTCCACCCTGATAGAGGTATCTGATAAAATCAGAATGGCACTGGACAAGGGCCAGGCAGCACTTTTAGTGCTGATTGACCTATTGCGGCATTTGACACCATCTCGCACCAAATCCTACTCGAGAGACTTCAGGACATCGGGGTTCAAAGGGCTGCACTGAAATGGCTTGCAAACTTCCTAACTGATAGATCTCAGACAGTTACCATGGGTACATTTAGATCCAAAGCCACCAATGAAACCAAGGGGGTACCGCAGGGCTCCTGTCCGAGCCCTACCCTATTTAACATTTATATTACTCCCTTGGCGAAACTAATGAGGACTCTAGGGTTTAGTCCCATTTCTTATGAGGACGACACCCAGCTTTTACTCCCTTTTGATAAATCCAGTTATAATATCCAACTCATCCTCTCAGAGAGCTTGAAGACTATTGCTGCCTGGATGAGGGACAATTTTCGTCAAATGAATGCCGAGAAATCGGACATTATGTTGTTTGGGGGCGCAGCAGTAAGCTGGACACCCAGCTGGTGGCCGGAGGAACGGGGCTCTGCCCCCACCCCAAAAACAGTGGTCAAGAATCTGGGAGTCGGGCGGAGCCTAGCGCGCATCCAAGATGGCCGCGTAGGCTTACGGCTCTCGAGGGCTTCCGCAACCTCCCACGTCTATCCTGACTTAATCCTGATTTATTTGACGGGCTTTTGCTGATGAACTTGCGCTGAGGTGCCACCCGTTTTCCAAATTCGGATCAGACGCCGGGAACCGGAATGGTGGCGCTCCGAAGTTTGCGGCCTGCTCTTGCCTTGGTCCCGATCTCGAGTTGGTGAGGTGCCCGGGTACGAAGTGAACAACAGCGGCATGCTGGGCTCGACCTGCCACGTACCCCGCACTTTCACTTTCGTTTTCAAGCTTGTACTCTGATATCGGCTGAGGGACTTTGGTGCTTCAGAGGGGCGCGGATGGCGGAGTGTCTGGCCTGCCTCTCGGACTATACTCGGGCTTCCTGTCTGTGACGGCTGTGTTCAACTGAAGTAGCTACTTGGTCCTTGTTCCTGGTGCTGGCGGGTGCCAACTTTGGTGGCCTCCGGACGATGGCGGCGAGACTAGACGGAGACAAGTCGAAACCCAAGTCAACCCGGAGGGGAGCCTATAATCAGGTCAATAACATGGATCGTTATGCGCAGACAAAGGGATCCCCTAGTGGCTCGCATAAATCGCCTGAGAGGTCCAAAGAGGTCTCGGGCCCTTCGTCAGAATTGACCTTGCTGGATGTTATGGGCGCCATTGAGGAGATGAAGGCTGCTGTGGGTCAGCAGTTTGATACCCTGGCTCATAAATTGGACGCGGTCCTGATCGATGTGAATTTGGTCAGGGCAGACCTGTCCAAAACTAACGAGCGGGTCGACTCTTTGGCTCAAGCTGCGTCGAGCCTAACTGTGGACGTGGCTGCCCTGCAGACGGAGGTCCGTAGGTTGCGGGTTGCCAGTGACCAGACGGACCGTCGACTTGAGGACTCCGAAAGCAGGGCTAGACGGAACAATGTTCGTATCATCGGAGTGCCGGAAAGATCGGAGGACTCTGCTACCGACCTTTTTGTGGAGGGTCTGGTGATCAATCGTCTCGCGCCCAAGGGACTGAGCAAGTTCTTCGCGGTGGAGCGGGCCCACAGGATTCCGGGTGGCGCGCCCAAAGTGGGAGCTCCCCCGCGGCCTATAATCGCCCGACTCTTTAACTTTCGGGATAGGGATGCTATCCTTCAGGCGTCGAGGGTGGCCGGGCCGCTGAAGTTTGAGAACTCTAATGTCAGTTTTTACCCGGACTTCACGCAAGCGGTCCAAAAACAACGGCTGGGTTTTTTGGGCGTCAAACGGCGCTTGAGGGACATGGAGCTGAAATATGCGATGTTATTCCCGGCCAGGCTGCGGGTTGAGTTCCGGGGTCGCTCACACTTCTTCGACCGGCCGGAGGCGGTTGGAGACTGGTTGGATGCCCTGCCTCGGGGACAGGATCGGGACGGTCAGATGGCGGCGAGCGGAGAGGGTTTGGTGCAGCAGGACTAGAACTTGGTTCCTGGAGATGGACTGGACTGGTGACGTCTTGTACCTTGGCTCAACTGGACTCTAGTTTGGGACACTATGCCCTTCAAATGCTGGAGGTGGTGGGGAGCTTATTGGGGCCTTTTCCTCCTTTTTGTGGTATATGTTAGGGCGACAGGCACACTGCGAGTTGGGGGGGCTGTTTGGGCTCGTGCAGGGAGGGGGGGAGTTGTGGTTGGGGGATTGTGGGGGAGGGGGGGTGTTGGGGACTGTTCGTTTGTTTTGCAAGGCAATGTGAAGTTCTCTGCTGACTTGTCCGGGTTGTGCTCTCCGGGATGTGGGTATCATGCACGGGAGTGGGATGGGGGGTAGGGGATTGGGAATCCTTTCGTGGAATGTGAATGGATTGGGGGACAGGATCAAGCGCGGGGTGGTGTTGCAGTTTTTGAAACGGATTTCGCCCGACATTGTTTTCCTGCAGGAGACACATTTGATTGGGAACTCTTTCCATGCCCTAAATAGGAGGGGCTATCGCCTTGCCGCTCACTCTTGTTTTACTTCTGGCTCAAGGGGGTGGGTATTTTGGTTCGGACCTCTCTCCCATTGGAGGTGGACGAGGTGCTTCACGATGATAGGGGGAGCTATGTGGCACTGGTGGGGAGATGGGAGGGTAGGACTGTTTCGCTCGTTGCTGTTTATGTGCCTCCGGGGTTACAGACGGCTACATTTGCTGATTTGGGGCGTCTGGTCCTGGGACTCCCTGGGGGGGTTCTGGTGTTGGGGGGTGACTTTAATGCTGTTGTATCCGGGATGGAGGACTGTCGCCCCCCCCAGGGATCTCCCTAGGGCCCAGGCCTGGTTGGGTGGCTTTATGGACACTTTGGGACTTGTAGATTGCTGGAGGTTGATGCACCCGGGACAGGCGCAATACACCTTTCACTCGGGGGCCCATGGGAGTCTCTCGAGACTTGATTATATGCTTATGCCGGCGGTCCAGGCTGGGATGATTGGGGAGGTGCGTCATTTGGCCCGCGGTATTTCTGACCATTCCCCTATATGGTTGCAACTGAAGGTTGTCCCCGGGGCAGAGGGGAGAGTAGCGCCCATTAACCCCTGGTATTTACGTAACCCTAAGATCCGCGCGGAACTGGTCAAGTCCACCGATCACTACTTCAATGATAATGTGGGTCGGTGTCGTCGGCTGTCTCCCTATGGGAGGGTTACAAAGTGGTGATCAGGGGGCAGGCCTTGTCACTTATCTCCCATGCTAAGAGGTGCGGGAGAGCAGAGGTGGTTCGCCTGGAAACTGAAATAGCTGAAATGGAGGAGGACTTGGAGCGGGGTGTTACTGATGAGAAATTGCACGTTCTCGGCCTCAAACAATCAGATTATAGAGCACTAGTCACAGATGCCGCTAAAGAGATGAGTAGAGAGCAGCAAGGACGATTGTATGATGTGGGGGATAAGGCTGGAAAGTTGATTGCTTGGTTGGATAAGAAGGAGAGAGCGAGCAGGGTAGTGCCCGTTGTGGAGAGAATGGATGGAGTGCGTGTGACTGACCCTGTGGAGATTGTTGACTGCTTCGCGGATTATTTCCGCGGGGTATACTCTCCGGTTTCTGTGCGTTCGGAGGAGGATTCTCATCTGTTGCTTAGAGATATTGCATTGCCAACCCTATCGGAGGCTGATGCAATATTGATGGAGGCGAAGTTGTCGTCAGATGAGATCGCTTTGGCCACTCGCTCGATCGCGTCTGGTAAGGCTGTGGGTCCTAATGGTCTTCCCATTGAACTATATAAGTTGCGCCCCGATAAGATGGCGCCGTATCTTCGGGACATGTTTTTCGCGGCACGTGCGGCGGGCTTCCTCCCCCCTGACCAACGTCTCGCCACCATAGTTGTGATACATAAAGAGGGGAAGCCGCGAGATCGCTGCGCTTCCTATAGGCCCATTTCGCTGTTGAATGCAGAACCCAAAATTCTGGCCAAGGTATTGGCTAATCGGCTGGCCCGGGTCGTGGGCGACTTGATACATCAGGATCAGTCCGGTTTTATACCCCATCGGAATACCGCCCTGAATTTGAGGCGGTTGCACGGCGTGCTTGCTAGAGCGGAGTTCATACGTGAGCCGGCCATCTTGGCATCTTTAGACGCTACTATGGCGTTCGACACTTTGGAGTGGCCGTATATTTGGGCCGTGTTGGCGAAATTCGGATTCGGCCCTGAGTTTATTGGTTGGGTAAAATTACTATATGCTGACCCACTGGCTCAGGTTGTGGTGAATGGTAGGGTGTCGGCTCCCCTCGCACTGGGGAGAGGTACGCGGCAGGGTTGTCCGTTATCACCCCTTCTCTTTGCACTTTCTTTGGAGCCTCTCGCCGCCTGGTTGCGTTGGGAGCCGTCGCTGCGGGGCATTAGATGGACGCCGGAGTTTGAGGACCGTGTCTCCCTCTACGCGGATGATATCCTAATGTATCTTACCTCTCCCTGACAGTCGCTAATTGTATTGGTGGACGTATTGAATTCCTTTGGTCGCAACTCTGGCCTGGTCATCAATTGGGCCAAGTCATGTGTTTACGTCCTCGCGGGTGAGGCCCCCCTTTTGCCGCGGGATTGCCCTATCCAGATTGCTACACTGGGGTTCAAATATTTGGGAATCTTTATCTCTCTGGATCCCACGGTCCGCTATGAGCGGAACCTTCTCCCTCCCCTCCAGCGATTGAAGGCCGACGTCGCGAGGTGGCGACGACTTCCGCTCTCGCCGCTCGGACGGGCGGCATTGTTTAAAATGATGTCGCTACCTCGCTTCTTGTACGCTTTGCAAAATACTCTAGACGTCGTGCCAGCCCGTTATTTCCGTGAGGTGGAGGGTCTTCAGCGCCAACTGTTTTGGGACGGGCGGCCACGGATCGCTCTCGCCAAGTTGACGCTCCCTTGGTATGATGGGGGGGTCGCCCTTCCCGATATTAAAAGATACTATTGGGCGTCTCAATTGGCGGCGGTGAACCACGGGATATACGGTCCCGCCTTGAATCCGGCCTTCGAGATGGATAAATTACTACTCCCGGGTGGGGATTATAATAGGGCTCTGTATTCGGTGACCCCGGATGCACGGTTGACAGGACCCACGCAGGTTGCGGTGCGTGTGTGGCATGCGGCGAGTGCTGCGATGGGGTGGAGGGGTCGCTTGACTCGGGCGACGCCGTTGTATGTCTCCGAGCGGCTGGGTTGTTTGTGGAAAACGAAAGGCTTTGAGAAATGGGATATGATTGGTATATGTAAGGTGGGTGACCTTTGGGCGAAGGGGTCTTTTAAAACGTTTGAAATGCTTAAAACTGAATACAAATTAAATGATAGAGAGTACTTCCGGTATGCACAAGTCTACCATGCGCTGTGTTCGGTCTTTCCGGACGTTGCTGCTATCCCCGAATACTCCCCGCTGGAGGATAGAGTGTTAGATGGCTATGTGCCCGACAGCACTATCTCTCTGATCTACAAAAAACTTATTAATGATCGCGCGGACTTGCTAATCCGTCTGCGGGAGGCATGGACGGGTGACGGCTTGGAACTGGACGATGAGGACTGGGTAACGGCGGTGGCCTCCCCGAAAGAGGTGGCGATCCCGGCCCGCTTACGATTCGCACAGCTGAAGATCCTCCACAGAGTGTATGTCACGGGGCCCGGTTTGCTACGTATGGGTTACTCGATGGATGGAAGGTGTAAGCGTGGATGTGGCCTGTCGGGTACCTTTCTTCATATCCTATGGGAATGTTTGGAGGTTGTGCGATTTTGGAACGGTATCCACGCTGTAATGGAGGAAGTCACGCACGTTGCTCTGTTGCCAGAGGCTAGGAGGTGTTTGTTGAATGTCTGGGAACCGAATGACTATAATGTGGCACAGACGCAGTGGGTGACTTTGGGGTACATGGTGGCTAAGCGTAACATTGCACAGCTGTGGGGTTCCCCGAGGCCGCTCACGGTCGCGGTATGGAAGGAGAATATGGACTGGTGTATGTTTAGGGAAAAGACGGTGTATGTGGCGAGAGGCAAGCCTGGGAAATGGACTAAGGTATGGGGTCCATGGAATTTATATCGTGGACATATCTCCACCCCGCCTCTGCCGTTAGAGGTCGATATTGCTTTGTCCCCCTAGCCACACATTCTGCGGGATTGTGTGAGGTGTGTTCCATGCTTTGTCTCCCCGTTGCCCCCCGCTACCACTTCCTGTCAAGAACTGCTTTAGACACTGTCCGTTGTCCCCCGTCCTGGGTAGCGCACGTTGCTATTTCGGACCCTCATTGCCTTGAGTGTGTTTTGTATTTAACAAAAAATGAAACTGTCTTTCTCGATTGCTCTCGGCCTATAGCCATGGCCTGTTGCATGTGCTCACGGACTGCTGGGAGCTTCGCCTCTGGTTCATTTGAATGTGTGGCGTTGCATTGCGGGCCTTCGGGCTCTGTAGCGGCCGGCCTTGGTGGTTGTAGGCCCTTGTATGTATTTTATTGTATAATAAAGGTTTCTTTAAAAAAAAAAAAAAAAAAAGAATCTGGGAGTCCGCATTGACCAAAGACTTACACTCGAAGCACATGTCTTCGCCACCACCACCACCACGGGGACATGTTTTCACATACTCAGCCTCCTAAGAAGAGTATTTCCTTTTTTACCATCCTCCACACGAAAAACACTGATGCAAGCTCTAGTGCTGAGCCGACTGGACTACTGCAATGCATTGTTGGCTTCGGCCAACGAGGCTTCTTTGGACAAATTGCAAGTAGTCCAGAATACTGCGGCCCGCCTAGTAGCGAATGCCCATCCTAGAATGCCCTCTATGCCGCTTCTAAATAAACTCCACTGGCTCCCTGTGAGAAAATGAGTGAAATTCAAGATTTGTTGCACTGTTTTCAAAGCGCTCAATGACAAGGGCCCCTCCTACCTATTTGACAAACTTGCAAGGTCCACGCACTTTAGGCCCCTTCGGTCAAGATCTAAACTACTTCTCTGCACCAGAGAATTAAAAAAGCATGCATGGGGTGGCAGGGCATTTACTTACCTTGCCCCTACTCTTTGGAACGAACTTCCCCTCCACTTATGCAAATGCCAGGACCTCCTACATTTCAGGAAGCTGCTAAAGACCTATCTTTTCTGAGGTGTGCCCGTCTGGCAGAAGCTCGCTACCCAAGCGCGGAGATACCCCTGACGGGGTGATTCAGGCTCTATATTAATGAATAAATATCAAATAAATATCAAGGCCTGCCATAGAGATATGCGCCGCCTGGAGTGATAGCACTCTAGCAGGGGTTTGGCCCTGAGGCAGACGGCGCGCTGGGGATGAAAGAGCAGCATGCCGCCTAGCAGAACGTGCTTGAAAGCCAAACTGTGGCGAATGAAGGCCCTCATAACAGCGCTAGAAGCAGTAGGTAAGAGTGCCTGAGAGTGGAGCCTGCTGCACCGAGACTTTATATCCACACCATCAAGTGCTTACATTGACCCATAGAGTAACTGGCTTCAGGACAGAAGCACCGTAGTGACCACGGACAGGGAGATGCTCCTGCTACTTCGGGAGGAGCTGCATTGAGGTTGTACAGCGGTATCCCTGCCAGTTGACAGACTCAGGTGATTAGGCAGCCGTGCTTCTGAATACGTACACTGAGTCCATTTTTGGCTCACTTACATAACCGGCACCAGGGTTCGGATAGTTGTTTCCGAAATTTGGTAAAAAACCCTCATTCACGTAAGACAGTTCGTGGGCGGTATATCTTGGTTCTCCGCCTTGATATTTAAATACGTGACAGCATCATCATAGGGTTTTTCCCATGCTTCCTCCAACCCGGAGGGAACCACTGGACGTTCCAGTAGTGATCAGGGAAAAAAAAGGGGGGGGGGGGGGTACAAAAAAGGTGAGAAGTGCTCAAGTGTTGTGATTGGTTAAAAAATTCCTCTTGCTACTTGTATTCAATTTTATTCCATTAGGTGCAGGGAAAAAAGGATAAAAAACAGCTAGTTTCAGAAAGGACATGTAATGAATCCGCTGCAGTTTTAGTCTGAGTGGTCGGTCGACATGTTTCAGCCCCTAAAGTGCCCAGAAGGGTCGGGGGGCTTTCTTCAGGATCTCAGGTGAAAGAAAAGTGGGATTTGGATAGTATCCAATATCAAGTGGAAGTTCCAATATTAATCACATGAACTTCTTAAAGGTTAGTACCTATGTATGGGGGGGAAGGAGGAACGGTAGACAGAAGCGTCCTTAGTTAATGCAAGGAGGACGAGGTTGTAAATTGGTCTAGCTGAAAACACAATACATAAGCAAATATAAATGGCAAATCTTTAGATACATACTGGTATACATCCTAAAGCAAGTGGAGATTCGAACCGTCTATGTTATAGACAGGTGAGTTAAGAAACAGGTAAGTTAGGTGTGGTTAAAATTAGCACAGATAGTATTGGGAACGTGGGTGTACACTTATTAAAACCAGATTGTTCTGTTGGAAAATTAGCAAGTAATGTGTTGTTAGTTCTAACATTAGCTGCCCCTAGGTAATGGTCATGTTAGACCCAGGTCGTTGTTAAGCGTAAGTTAGTGCAAATGTGGTTAAATAATGTGGTTAAATAACGAGGTAAAAGGAGAGAGCTGCCTCGGTTGAGGAGAGCTCTTGGCGAACGTTACGTGATGTAAGACAAAAAGATATAAATGCCCTAGGTCATGTTAGTCAAAAACGTTTTTGAACCTCAGTTAGTGCAGAGAATGTCAATTAAAAAGTAAATACAAGCAGGCAACGAGGTACAGAGAGACCTGCCTCTACTGAGGGGAGTTGCTACTCATATGCTACGATATGCAACGTAAGCAAAGTAAATACCTTGGGGGTTCCAATACAGAACTCCATAGGGCGAAACAGGCAGCGGTATTACTGTTAGAAGAAGAAAACAGGAAAACAAGTACAAAGAATGTAGAGTACGTCAAGATACTGAATAACGTTACGTGTCTTCTGTCGAGGCTAAGAGACGTTCCCCATACCGCGGCTCCGGTGCAGTCACGACTTGTGCTGACACTGATTTCCTGTTTACGTGGCAGACCCGGGAGGCGGGATTTAAGTACTGGGTTAGGTGCCACGGAAGAGAGACTGTTCTTGTGTGATGGTATCAAGAAACTTTATTGAGCTAGTGGATGTCGTTGAAAGACACGAGTGTCAAAAAATAAAAGATGATAAAACTTAAAGCGAGAGTCATTGCCAAAATTTTAGTTTTCTGTTGATGTACAGGCAGTTCTCGTAAAAAATGTTTGGCTGAATAAGGCAATGTTGGTATTATATATGAGAGATAGAGTGCTCATGTATATTGTTCTGACATTTTTGTGCTGACATTTTTGTGCCTTAAGGTGCATATAGCCCGTGGTTGGCATATTCAGAGGAGAATATGTACGTTCATGTTCTGACCTCCTGATTCTTTAAGGCATCCTGCTCAGAGAGGAAAGAGGGGATGTTCGTGTGTATCTACAGTCATATAGACATCTATTTACACTTATACACTCAGCCAAGGGATGTCGTCGTTCAGTCCTTGTAAGTTGGTCTTCAGACGATGGACCCATCTTTGTTCCTTCTCAAAAAGTAATTTTTCTGCATTGGATGTTTTGGGGATAAGGGTTTCAAGTATTAACCATCTGAGATCGTTCACTGTGTGTGGGTGATCAATGTAATGACTGCTCATTTTCGTTGTTCCTCGTCTACACTTAACATTACTTCTATGCTCGCAAATTCTCTGTTTGACTTTGCGGCAGGTCATCCCGATATATCTGAGATTACACGGGCAAGTAATCATGTAAATGGCATGGGTCGTGTTGCAGTTTGTATGTTGTCTCATTGACCAGGTCATTTGTGGTGATAGTTCTATGGTTTTGACAGTTTCTGTAAGGTGGCATACGGAACAATTTCCACATGGGAAGTGGCCAGTCACTGGAGGTAGGGTCCACAGGGTATTCTGGGTCAGACTCGGCCTAAGATCTGGTGGACGTGTATGCACCAAAATGTCTTTGTAATTCCTTGTTCGTCTGTTAGCGAACATAGGTTTGGGCCAATTCAGGGTGCCTGAAGGGAGAATGCGCCAATTTTTGTTTATAATCTTTTTGACTGAATTGGTGACAATGCTATATGTGGTCACACATGTCAGTTTGTCAACTGTAGTAGTTTTCGATGTTGTCTCTAAGAGACTCTCCCTTGGCTGGTTTCTTGCTCTCTTCTGGCATTTCTTAATTATTTTCTCAGGGTAGTCTCTCTTTTGCAGAGTTTGGTGCAAAGATCTTGCGCTTGTGTCTTGTACTCACTGAGTTCACTACAGTTCCTTTTTAGCCGAAGGAACTGACTATATGGCAAGTTCTCTCGTAGGGGGCGCGGGTGGAAACTGTTGAATGACAGTAAACTGTTTTTGGCCGTTGGTTTGAAGTTAGTTTTTGTCTTGATGACATCACTTTCTACATAAATGGTAAGGTCCAAAAAATCAAGCTGTTCCTTATCCGCGTTGTGAACTTGAGACAGGGGTCTTGGGTATTGATCCAATCATGGAATTCTTGTAGGTTTTCTGCTGTGCCATCCCAGAACATGATGACGTCATCTATATATCTTTTCCAAAAAAGAATTTTAGAGAGGAATGGGTTCTTGTCATTTTGTATGAAGGTGCTCTCGAAATTGCTCACATATAGACCCGCCACGCTGGGAGCGAAGGTACTTCCCATGGAAGTACCGTGGCATTGTTGGTAGAGGGTACCTTACTATTCAAAAAAGTTTTCAGTTAGAGCCATTCTGCAACATTCTAGAACAAAATGCCTTGGTGTGTGATATGGCCAATCATGTTCAAAGAGTAGATTTTCGAGAGTGTTCAGAGTGGCTTGTTGTGGTAGGCTCGTGTATAAACTTTCAATATCGAGTCCTATGAGGAGCATCGTGTCACTGGAAAAGCTTTGGTCTTTCAGGAGGTTGAGGAGATCTCGAGTGTCTTTGAGGTACGTAGGTGTACGTTGTACCATAGGTCTTAGAAATTGATCAGCAAATTGAGAAAGAGGTTCTAGAACTGAACCGATCCCAGAGACTATGGGGCGTCCTGGTGGAGGTTGCCTTGCTTTGTGCACTTTGGGAAGAGAGTAAAAGTACGGTGTTCGTGGCAGAGGGGTACGTAGAAAAAAAGCTTCATTCTTGGAGATCCAACTGTTTGTCTCAGCTTCTTCAACCATAAGGTTGACAGTTCTCTGTAATCTTGGTGTCGGATCAACGGTTATTGTTTTGTAGAACTTGTTGTCAGACAGCAACTCAAGACATTGTGCATTATAGCTCTCCTTGTTTAGAATCACTATGCCTCCACCTTTATCAGCAGGTTTGATGATGATGTTTGGATGTGATTTGAGTTCTTCTAGGGCTTTCTTTTCCATGGTTGTAGTATTAATGTACGGTTTTTTAACTGACTCACCAAGTTCATTAATTTCCTTCATAATGGCTTGTTCGAAGGCCTGAATCTCTACCGGGATTTGGTGGTTTGCAGGACAGAACGTCGATTTGGGTCTCAAAGAGGTATCTCCTGTGTTTGAATTGTCTTCTTTGTTTTGAAAGAAGGCCTTCAGTTTAAGGGTTCTACAGAATTGAGCAACTTCGCTTTGTAATTTGAAGATATCTAGAGATGGAGTAGGTACGAAGCCTAGGCCTTTGTTAAGTACCGATTTTTGTTCTTCCGAAAGGGTAATGTCAGAGAGATTGAATATCAGTGAGTCGTGCTCGTGCTTGGTTTTTCTTTGGTCATGTTGGACATGCTCCTGGTTAATATTTGCCTCTCTTGGTCTGTCCAATTGACGCCTCTCCTTCTTCCTCTCTGGTTGGTTCGGCCTCACCCTAAAAAAGAAGGCTGCTGAGTGAAGGGTCCCATAAAAGGTCCTAGTTGTGGTGGTGCTGTTTGGTAGGGATTGATCCAACCTTGGTAGTTCTGAGCAAAAGGATGGAAAAGAGGGAGTGGGTGTTACCCAAAGGGGGGATTACGCCATATATTCGGTCTGCGTCTTTGTTGGAGTCTATTAGAGCCTCTTTGTTTGCGTTGTTGCATAGTGTCTTCACTATTATAATCTGAGTTGTTGGAAGAATTGCCACTAGACTCGTTGTCAGACTGGTAGTTAGGTGCTTCGTAATCATCTTTGCTATATGGATGCATTTTTTCCATGGAGAATCGTTTCAAGTCTTTACTTAGTTTCTGAATCTTACTCTGTGTGAGGTATTCCTTGGTCTCATTCATCTCACAGTTGATCTCTTCTAATTTCTTTTTGTAGACCGTGATATGCACCATACTTTTCAATTTAGCCTCACTTAGTTGGATCTTAATAGTGAGAGCTTCAGTCAGTCTGGTTGCGGTCTTAATTATCAGGACGAGATAGTCCCTAGTACATTTCCAGGAAATGGCTGACCAATCTTTCCTGAAAGCTAGATCCTGTAGAAAGATTCTAGGAGCGTTATGTACCCAGAGGCCTCTGGGTGCAGCATTGGCGCGAATATACTCCGTCATGATGACGCCGTGGATAGCAGTTTTAACCTGTTCCTTCTTATCTTCAGATAGTGAGTCCCAGTCATTATTTTGTGCTAAAGTTTGTGTGAGATCTCCATCTTGCAAAAAAGATGAGGGTGCTGAGAGGATGGCGTTGATCTCATCCATAGAGTAACTTAAGCCTAAGTTCTCCGCCATCTTCAGATCAAGGGGGAAGATCGAGGCTGTTAATTACCAAGATCTAGTTATTCCATGTAAACGAGTTTTACAGGAATGTCTGGAAGAGAATTCCCACAGCTGCACGCTGCTGAGTATATATCAATCAAGGGGAGGGAAATAGAAGAGGCTGTGATCCATTCGGCTTCCAGCAAATTAGTAATAATCAAAGGGAATGGATCACTTGTAGCTGGCACCAGGGTTCGGATAGTTGTTTCCGATATTTGGTAAAAAACCCTCATTCACGTAAGACAGTTCGTGGGCGGTATATCTTGGTTCTCCGCCTTGATATTTAAATACGTGACAGCATCATCATAGGGTTTTTCCCATGCTTCCTCCAACCCGGAGGGAACCACTGGACGTTCCAGTAGTGATCAGGGAAAAAAAAGGGGGGGGGGGGTACAAAAAAGGTGAGAAGTGCTCAAGTGTTGTGATTGGTTAAAAAATTCCTCTTGCTACCTATATTCAATTTATTCCATTAGGTGCAGGGAAAAAAGGATAAAAAACAGCTAGTTGCAGAAAGGACATGTAATGAATCCGCTGCAGTTTTAGTCTGCGTGGTCGGTCGACATGTTTCAGCCCCTAAAGTGCCCAGAAGAGTCGGGGGGCTTTCTTCAGGACCTCAGGTGAAAGAAAAGTGGGATTTGGATAGTATCCAATATCAAGTGGAAGTTCCAATATTAATCACATGAACTTCTTAAAGGTTAGTACCTATGTATGGGGGGAAGGAGGAAAGGTAGAAAGAAGCGTCCTTAGTTAATGCAAGGAGGACGAGGTTGTAAATTGGTCTAGCTGAAATCGCAATACATAAGCAAATATAAATGGCAAATCTTTAGATACATACTGGTATACATCCTAAAGCAAGTGGAGATTCGAACCGTCTATGTTATAGACAGGTGAGTTAAGAAACAGGTAAGTTAGGTGTGGTTAAAATTAGCACAGATAGTATTGGGAACGTGGGTAAGTAAAGACTTGAAACGATTCTCCATGGAAAAAATGCATCCATATAGCAAAGATGATTACGAAGCACCTAACTACCAGTCTGACAACGAGTCTAGTGGCAATTCTTCCAACAACTCAGATTATAATAGTGAAGACACTATGCAACAACGCAAACAAAGAGGCTCTAATAGACGCCAACAAAGACGCAGACCGAATATATGGCGTAATCCCCCCTTTGGGGAACACCCACTCCCTCTTTTCCATCCTTTTGCTCAGAACTACCAAGGTTGGATCAATCCCTACCAAACAGCACCACCACAACTAGGACCTTTTATGGGACCCTTCACTCAGCAGCCTTCTTTTTTAGGGAGAGGCCGAACCAACCAGAGAGGAAGAAGGAGAGGCGTCACTTGGACAGACCAAGAGAGGCAAATATTAACCAGGAGCATGTCCAACATGACCAAAGAAAAACCAAGCACGAACACGACTCACTGATATTCAATCTCTCTGACATTACCCTTTCGGAAGAACAAAAATCGGTACTTAACAAAGGCCTAGGCTTCGTACCTACTCCATCTCTAGATATCTTCAAATTACAAAGCGAAGTTGCTCAATTCTGTAGAACCCTTAAACTGAAGGCCTTCTTTCAAAACAAAGAAGACAATTCAAACACAGGAAATACCTCTTTGAGACCCAAATCGACGTTCTGTCCTGCAAACCACCAAATCCCGGTAGAGATTCAGGCCTTCGAACAAGCCATTATGAAGGAAATTAATGAACTTGGTGAGTCAGTTAAAAAACCGTACATGAATACTACAACCATGGAAAAGAAAGCCCTAGAAGAACTCAAATCACATCCAAACATCATCATCAAACCTGCAGATAAAGGTGGAGGCATAGTGAGTCTAAACAAGGAGAGCTATAATGCACAATGTCTTGAGTTGCTGTCTGACAACAAGTTCTACAAAACAATAACCGTTGATCCGACACCAAGATTACAGAGAACTGTCAACCTTATGGTTGAAGAAGCTGAGACCAACAGTTGGATCTCCAAAAATGAAGCTTCTTTTCTACGTACCCCTCTGCCACGAACACAGTACTTTTACTCTCTTCCCAAAGTGCACAAAGCAAGGCAACCTCCACCAGGTCGCCCCATAGTCTCTGGGATCGCTTCAGTTCTAGAACCTCTTTCTCAATTTGCTGATCAATTTCTAAGACCTATGGTACAACGTACACCTACGTACCTCAAATAAACTCGAGATCTCCTCAACCTCCTGAAAGACCAAAGCTTTTCCAGTGAGACGATGCTCCTCGTAGGACTCGATATTGAAAGTTTATACACGAGCCTACCACAACAAGCCACTCTGAACACTGTCGAAAATCTACTCTTTGAACATGATTGGCCATATCACACACCAAGGCATTTTGTTCTAGAATGTTGCAGAATGGCTCTAACTGAAAACTTTTTTGAATACGAAGGTACCCTCTACCAACAATGCCACGGTACTTCCATGGGAAGTACCTTCGCTCCCAGCGTGGCGGGTCTATATGTGAGCAATTTCGAGAGCACCTTCATACAAAATGACAAGAACCCATTCCTCTCTAAAATTCTTTTTTGGAAAAGATATATAGATGACGTCATCATGTTCTGGGATGGCACAGCAGAAAACCTACAAGAATTCCATGATTGGATCAATACCCAAGACCCCTGTCTCAAGTTCACTTACAACGCGGATAAGGAACAGCTTGATTTTTTGGACCTTATCATTTATGTAGAAAGTGATGTCATCAAGACAAAAACTTACTTCAAACCGACGGCCAAAAACAGTTTACTGTCATTCAACAGTTTCCACCCGCGCCCCCTACGAGAGAACTTGCCATATAGTCAGTTCCTTCGGCTAAAAAGGAACTGTAGTGAACTCAGTGAGTACAAGACACAAGCGCAAGATCTTTGCACCAAACTCTGCAAAAGAGACTACCCTGAGAAAATAATTAAGAAATGCCAGAAGAGAGCAAGAAACCAGCCAAGGGAGAGTCTCTTAGAGACAACATCGAAAACTACTACAGTTGACAAACTGACATGTGTGACCACATATAGCATTGTCACCAATTCAGTCAAAAAGATTATAAACAAAAATTGGCGCATTCTCACTTCAGGCACCCTGAATTGGCCCAAACCTATGTTCGCTAACAGACGAACAAGGAATTACAAAGACATTTTGGTGCATACACGTCCACCAGATCATAGGCCGAGTCTGACCCAGAATACCCTGTGGACCCTACCTCCAGTGACTGGCCACTTCCCATGTGGAAATTGTTCCGTATGCCACCTTACAGAAACTGTCAAAACCATAGAACTATCACCACAAATGACCTGGTCAATGAGACAACATACAAACTGCAACACGACCCATGCCATCTACATGATTACTTGCCCGTGTAATCTCAGATATATCGGGATGACCTGCCGCAAAGTCAAACAGAGAATTTGCAAGCATAGAAGTAATGTTAAGTGTAGACGAGGAACAACGAAAATGAGCAGTCATTACATTGATCACCCACACACAGTGAACGATCTCAGATGGTTAATACTTGAAACCCTTACCCCCAAAACATCCAATGCAGAAAAATTACTTTTTGAGAAGGAGCAAAGATGGGTCCATCGTCTGAAGACCAACTTACAAGGACTGAACGACGACATCCCTTGGCTGAGTGTATAAGTGTAAATAGATGTCTACATGACTGTAGATACACACGAACACCCCCTCTTTCCTATCTGAGCAGGATGCCTTAAAGAATCAGGAGGTCAGAACATGAACGTACATATTCACCTCTGAATATGCCAACCACGGTCTATATGCACCTTAAGGCACAAAAATGTCAGCACAAAAATGTCAGAACAATATACATGAGCACTCTATCTCTCATATATAATACCAACATTGCCTTATTCAGCCAAACATTTTTTACGAGAACTGCCTGTACATCAACAGAAAACCGAAATTTTGGCAATGACTCTCGCTTTAAGTTTTATCATCTTTTATTTTTTGACACTCGTGTCTTTCAACGACATCCACTAGCTCAATAAAGTTTCTTGATACCATCACACACGAACAGTCTCTCTTCCGTGGCACCTAACCCAGTACTTAAATCCCGCCTCCCGGGTCTGCCACGTAAACAGGAAATCAGTGTCAGCACAAGTCGTGACTGCACCGGAGCCGCGGTATGGGGAACGTCTCTTAGCCTCGACAGAAGACACGTAACGTTATTCAGTATCTTGACGTACTCTACATTCTTTGTACTTGTTTTCCTGTTTTCTTCTTCTAACAGTAATACCGCTGCCTGTTTCGCCCTATGGAGTTCTGAATTGGAACCCCCAAGGTATTTACTTTGCTTACGTTGCATATCGTAGCATATGAGTAGCAACTCCCCTCAGTAGAGGCAGGTCTCTCTGTACCTCGTTGCCTGCTTGTATTTACTTTTTAATTGACATTCTCTGCACTAACTGAGGTTCAAAAACGTTTTTGACTAACATGACCTAGGGCATTTATATCTTTGTGTCTTACATCACGTAACGTTCGCCAAGAGCTCTCCTCAACCGAGGCAGCTCTCTCCTTTTACCTCGTTATTTAACCACATTATTTAACCACATTTGCACTAACTTACGCTTAACAACGACCTGGGTCTAACATGACCATTACCTAGGGGCATCTAATGTTAGAACTAACAACACATTACTTGCTAATTTTCCAACAGAACAATCTGGTTTTAATAAGTGTACACCCACGTTCCCAATACTATCTGTGCTAATTTTAACCACACCTAACTTACCTGTTTCTTAACTCACCTGTCTATAACATAGACGGTTCGAATCTCCACTTGCTTTAGGATGTATACCAGTATGTATCTAAAGATTTGCCATTTATATTTGCTTATGTATTGCGTTTTCAGCTGGACCAATTTACAACCTCGTCCTCCTTGCATTAACTAAGGACGCTTCTGTCTACCGTTCCTCCTTCCCCCCCATACATAGGTACTAACCTTTAAGAAGTTCATGTGATTAATATTGGAACTTCCACTTGATATTGGATACTATCCAAATCCCACTTTTCATTCACCTGAGGTCCTGAAGAAAGCCCCCCGACCCTTCTGGGCACTTTAGGGGCTGAAACATGTCGACCGACCACTCAGACTAAAACTGCAGCGGATTCATTACATGTCCTTTCTGCAACTAACTGTTTTTTATCCTTTTTTTCCCTGCACCTAATGGAATAAAATTGAATATAGGTAGAGGAATTTTTTAACCAATCACAACACTTGAGCACTTCTCACCTTTTTTGAACCCCCCCCCTTTTTTTTCCCTGAACACTACTGGAACGTCCTTTGGTTCCCTCCGGGTTGCTGGAAGCATGGGAAAAACCCTATGATGATGCTGTCACGTATTTAAATATCAAGGCGGAGAACCAAGATATACCGCCCACGAACTGTCTTACGTGAATGAGGGTTTTTTACCAAATATCGGAAACAACTATCCGAACCCTGGTGCCAGCTACAAGTGATCCATTCCCTTTGATTATTACTAATTTGCTGGAAGCCGAATGGATCACAGCCTCGTCTATTTCCCTCCCCTTGATTGATATTCACTTACATAACCACCAACATATCTCCAGCACTGAATGGGGCCCCGGAGTTCTGAACAACTGAGAGCCACACCACGGATGTAATTTGGACGACTGCTATCAGGAACATTGTCCCCGAGTGCGAATGGCCCACCAAGCTGGACTGAAAATGACTACCCCAACGACTAGATAGTCGGCCAGATGCACAAGAGTAAGTACACATCACAGGCAACATCCAAACTGCAATTGGCTTAAAAATAAATGCACCTGCAGAAACCGCCGGCGGGGCGACTAGCACACGACCTTGTGGTGGTGCACAGTGTACCCGAAGAATAGGGAAAACTGATACCAAACAATATAAGCTGGTTTTCGAACAACGGAAACCCACTCGAGGGTCACCAGCTATGGAGAACAGCCAGCTGGAGGTGGACTCGGCCGGTGCAACACCTCCCGAACCAGATATCCGTAAAATGTTCAGGGATCTCCAGCAATTACTCACCGTTATTGATTCTAAAATCGACTCCCTGTCAGACAGATTTGATCGTCTAAAGGAGAAGGTGACAAAACCTGGAGAATGGCTTGAACAGGTGGTACAGCGCAACTCCGTGCTTGAAGTCGAAGGCAGGGCCATCCGGGAAAAGCTCCTTAGCATGGAGAAAGTGCTTGAGGTGATAAGGACCAAAAACGAAGATTTAGAAGCGTGGTTGCGCTGAAACAACCTTCGAATTGTAGGAGTGTCGGAGTCCACTGCCATGACACGCATGAAAGAATATGTGGAGGAAATGGTGCAGGCCTTTTTTGGAGAATCGCTGTTACCCGTGTGTATCGTGGAGCGAGCCCATAGATCCTTGGGCCCCTGTCCCCCCCCAGGCGTGCCAGCAAGTCCCATAATTGCACGCCTCTTGACCTATTGAGACAGAGACACAGTGATGCGATTAGCCAGAGACATGCAAAACATTGTATATCAGGACATCCTGATCTCCTTTTACCCTGCTTTCACTCTTGCAGTGCAAACCGCCAGAAGAGACTTCCTGCCAATTAAACGGGCCTCGCAGCAGCTGGAGTTCAAATACAGCCTACTATACCCGGCCAAGCTTTAGATATTTCATGCCTGAAGGCCCACTAACTTCACTGAGCCGAAGAGTGCAGCACGCTTCGTAAAAGACTTACGACTGACAGGCCCAGAAAAGACGCAGAGCAAGAAAACTGCACCAGTGATGATGACTAAAAAAGATCTGCAAAACTGCACTTGAAAAAGACTGCTGTCAACGATTTAGCCGAGCAGGCACGACCTGCTCCTAGAGACAATGTGTCTCCTTACTTGTATCGTTTACCTCTACTTTTATATGTGGAAGCTGTTATTTCCGCTCATTTGAATTACATTCTGACTGGTTAACTCCAGTTGTAAACCTTCTCCTGCTGCCGGACATCCGCGGATGGGCATGCTGGGCTCCCAGTTTCTCCCCTGGGGGTGTTCCCCTTACACTGCATAATCTTATACCTATTTTGGGGCTGTGGGAGGATGGGGTTTCATGCTCGGCCTGATTGGGGGGCTGGAGTGGGTGGGGGGTGGGCCTCCTTGTGGATGTTTACAGATAGCAACTGTTTGAAGTGCAATCCCTTCCCTTTATTTCCCTACCTTTTCCCTGACCTTTCATTCCGCTGCAACTGGCGGCATTGCACGCATACAGGCAAACGACCAAGATGGACAACATGACTAGAGTGAAGTGTGTTACTTGGAATGTCCGTGGCCTGAATGATGCACCAAAGGACAGAATGATAGCCGTGCAGCTGGATTGCCATAGAGTAGACATATGCTTCCTGCAGGAACTTCACCTCACCAAGACTACACGTGGATGGCTGCAAGCAAGGTGGGTGGGTGAAAAACACAGGGCATGCTATTCAAACTATGCGAGAGGGTTGCCATACTAATCAGTAAGGGTCTTCACTGTGGCACACGCACAGCATCATGCAACAAGATGGGCAGATACGTCATGATTGCTGGCACGCTAGGTGGACACCTCATCAGACTCCTCTCTATATGGCCATAACACAGACGATCCAGGCCTCTTTGCAGAGGTCTGGAAAGTGGTTCATTTAATTGGCCCGGGCGCTTTAATCTGGTGAGGGGACAATAATGTAGTACTTGATGCCCAAAAAGATAGATCAGGAGACTCCAGTCACCCTCATCCCCGAGCAGCAGCACAATTGCAAGCCATAATCTCAGAGAGGGACCTGATAGATATATGGCGCCATAGGCATCCCGAAGAGAGGTGCGGAACATGCGTGTCATCCGCTGGGCCTTCCTGGACGCGGATCGACTACTGGCTGGTTTCCCGAGACGCGGCGATGTGGATCGTGGAGGTTTTCCCAGAACCCTCTCAGATCACTTCCCTGTGATGCTCGTGCTCCCAGACTACGCGACCAGAGCTTTCACCTGGAGACAGCCGCCAGGTTCACTACGAGACCAGGCGTTCCATGAAAGCATTAGACCGGCCACATCCGAATATTTCCTTCTCAACTAATGCACGGTTGACTCCCCCTCAACCCTGTGGGAGGCCTTTAAAACTATCATAACGGTGAATGTATCGCTAAACAGGCGGGAGTTCTTCAGTCACTGCAGGAGGATCTAAAACGATTAGAAGGCGAAATACAGGCCCTGGAGCAGGAGTTTTTTGCTTGCAAAGATAACCTGCTAAGCACCATCAGAGATAAATTAGATGAGTTCCAGGAGGTGTCCTAAAGGGAGACACACTTTCTTAGCAAGGAAGCCAGAGCCCGGCAGTATGGAAAGTGAGAGCGAGCAGGAAAGACGCTGGCGAGGATCCTTCGGAAGCCCTGGGCCAGTGATTATATACCTGAGTTAAGCACCGTTGACGGCAATCTGGCAGTGGGCTAATCAGCTGTTCAAGCTGAAATGCTTTCCTTTTATGCTTCCCTTTACCGAGCCGAACAAGAAACGACTCCTCCCGAGCTGGAGGAGTTTTTCAACACACTGCAGCTAATATGGCTAGAGGAGGAACATGGGGCCTATCTTGATGAACCTTTTACAGAAGAGGAGGTGATTAGGACCATCCATGCTCTCCCAGGCGACAAGACCCTTGCCCTCGAGGGCCTATCAACTGTCTTTTATAAGGAATATGCTAATTTACTCACCCCACATCTAATAAGCATGTAAGAGGAATCGGTGGAGCAGGGGACCCTCCCTCCATCGCTACGGGTGGCACTCATCATCACAATTTTAAAACCTGACAAAGACCTCCTCAAATGCGACTCATACCGGCCGCTCTCTATGATTAAAGTGGACAACAAGATTCTTGCCAAGCTCGCTGCGGCGCGTCTCCTCCCTTTGCTGCCCATGGTGATGCGTCCGGACCAATGTGGCTTTGTTCCAGACTGAGCCACGTCTCATAATCTCCGCACGTTCTTCACCACAAAGCAGGAAGCGGAACCGCAGTTGCAGGCTGCTGCAATCTTTCTCGATGCCACTAAGGCATTTGATTCACTCGAATGGCCATATTTATTTGCCCTACTCAGACGCATAAGACTAAGCCCCAAGTTCATCAGGTTAATAGTGCTTCTATATTCTCTCCCCACGGCGCGAATCAGGCATAATAATGCCCCTGTTCCCAATTTCTCGCGGCACTAGACAAGGGTGCCCCCTGTCGTCCCTGATATTTGCCGTTACCATGGAGCCCCTGGTGGCCTGGCTACGACAGCATCATGCGCATAGAGCTCTGGCATTCTCACCTCGGGTAATTCTGGTCTTGCTGTATGCAGACGACGTCACGCTATATGTTAAACACCCAACACTCAACCTTGACCCCTTGGTTAGAGAGTTTCTCATATTTTGTGGGCTTACGGGGATACTAATTAACTGGGGAAAATTGACGCTTTTCCCGTTGACGGATGCCACTACTCCGGTTCACTCGGAGTTCTCCTGCAATGGATAGGTGAACCTGTGACATAATTGGTTTAGTCGTGACCCGGAGGAGCTGTGGCGCTCCAACTATGTGCGGCTAAGGGACTGGCTGGAGCAGCGCATAGCGTGCTGGATTACATTACCTTTGTCCCTCACCGGTCGGCTGGCCATTACCAAAATGGTGGTCTTCCCCAAGCTCCTCTACCTCTTCACGAATAACCCACCTTCCCTCACCCACAGCTTTAGGAAGCAACTACGCTCAAACATGATAACCCTTGCATGGGCGGCCAAACAGCCCAGAATCACATGGGAGATTCTCACTCTACCCTTTGAGCAGGGTGGCCTAGGCGCGCCAGATTTCGACCTGTACTACTGGTGTGCCCAAGCGCAATTTGATTACCACTAGATATATCCCACACAATTTATGGCGCACACCGCATGATGAGGTGGCCCCACTCCCGCTGCCAATGACACTATGCCAGCCATGAACCCGTCCTCAAACCAAGATCGATACGGTGGGATGCACAGTTAGGTCCTAGCACAGAATGCGTCAGAGAGCGCAACAGGAAGTAATGTATGTCCCCTTGGTCCCCTTGCCCAGACACCCAGCGTTGCAGTTCCTGCCAGACGCAGGCCCCTGCACTAGATTGCATTCCATAAAGCTCACTAAAGGGGTCTTCCCGGAGGGCGCCTTTATCGCACCACATGAGGTAAAGGAGGGGGAAGGGCTAACTACTCTAGAGCCAATGAAATACAACCAGCTGCACACCGCATTGCGGGCCTACCTCCCCTCTTTTCCAGCTGCGCCCCCTACATTCCTGACACTGGAGTGCTTCCTGAAGAACCCCTCGCCGCGCTAGATGATTACAAGCTTATACTCTGATATGCAACACACCGCTCCAGTGAGCCCACCGCACACTTGTCGGGACTGGGAAGCCGCATTGGGCATCTCAATCATGCAGGAACAATAGACATTCTGCTGCACGCAAGCGCTAGCACTTTCCCCAAACTACAGCCTCAGCCTCATACACTTTATATTCCTCCACCGACTTTATTGGACGCCAGCCTGGCCTAACGACATCAGACATGTAGCTACCCCGATGCAACTTTCCTTCATCTTGCGTGGGGGTGCCCCCAAATACAACACTACTGGGCGACCATTTTTGACGCTATTGAAGACATGACGGGCACACCCATGGAGAGATCCCCCCCTGACGGCACTGCTAGGCTACATTAGGGACCTCCCGCCGGACAGCCAAAAGCTGACAGCCATACTTCTACTTGAAGTGTTTCGCAATGTAGAGCTTCGCCTCGTGTTCTCGGACAGCTTTTGGATTTATCAGGGCATAGCTGTCGCTGACCTGCATCGAACCCAACCGCTAGAAGCACAGCTTGTGGGCATCTGTTTGCTACAGTCCTTACAAGGTTTAAACCCTGTAGTCCTAGAGGGTGACATGTTTCATTGCAGAGTGAAAACATTTGGAGGAAAACAATCTCTTCACTAAGTGAAGAAAAAGAGGAACAGAGCTCTGAATCGGTGTTTGAATGCACAGAAAGGAAATAACTTCAGCGTGCATAGGTGGTGCTCCTATGTGCCTTCACTTATCACTTACAGGCCAGAACAGAGTTGATGTGGAGTTCACAGTGCTGCCTACTGGTGTGCAGAAGAACGTTTTTTTGAGTTTTCCGATTCTAGCCTGTAGCCTGGAGATATTCACAAGGTGAAGAAAATGCAGTTAGAAATAGCCAACAGAAAGAGAGGTATCAAAGGTGGCTTTCTTACCAGCCACTCCACCTCTGGCTTCCCGACTTATTAAAGCAGGTTACCAACTGGCATTCCATGCAAATGTAGCAGAGAGTTACAACTCTGAGCGATATATGGGACACATATTTGCAAAAAGTGAAGGTCAAAACCGACGACAGGCCACCATGAGAGGTGTCATCTTCCTACTACGACTCCCTAGCTGGAAATTGTATCATGGGCAACTCTCCCCAATGCACCCACTGTGTTGCATAACAGTTGTCAGAGAGTGCCGGATATGGCATTCTCCCTCCCCCCCAACTAGCCTAGTGCTTATACACATGGGCATAACACCACAACTACATCATTCTCACCTCCCCACTAACCCGCAACCCACCTATAGGCCACAGTGGGGATGGTGATCCACTTCACAAGATAGGCTGATCTGATTTCACGGAACCAAGGTTTAAATGTTTTAGTTCCAGTTGGGCAATTGCATGTGTATTTTATACCCATTGTATACCCATAAGAGATCATACGTGGCATGGACACACACTTTCACATACATAAGCCAGTGAAGGCACCTAGACCTTAGCGAGGGAAACATCTGATATGGCACCACAGGGGTTGTATCTATGTGTTACATCCTAAACATTTTTATTTTAAGAACACCAAACGCAACAGCGGACCCCTAGGACCGTACCTCCCACATAGTTCCCTTCAATCAGAGAAATGGTGCACTTCATCCACAGTATCAGCTGTTGCTTGATACTGCTGCCTACCAATATCTAGAATCAAAACACAGAATGGTGCACCCAGCAACGAAATATCTACAGTTTTTTAAATGTATTTGTAATCTCCTTTATTGAAATTTAATGTCTTTCAAAAAAACAGCCAAGATCACAGCCAAGGCTTTTGGTTCAAAAGAATTGAACTTCATCAGGGCTTTTCTCTATATGCAACACCTGGATCCGTCTCTCTTTAGTGAATCTGGTAGTTCCTCACGTGACGACCAGAAAATATTTGTTTTAATGCGTTGGTTAAAGACTACTAGTGTCAACCAGGGCCAAGAAAATGTCTTTCCTGATAACATACTTGTTGTAAACATGAAAGTATTATCTCAGAAATGCCAATAAAGATCTACTGGTCAAAGAAATATCAAAGGTAGCTTTATTTTTCTTTATGTCCAGATGATCAGGACTCTGCGCTTCACCTTTTCAAATATCACAAACGATATACATAAATTCTTATGGGACAATTAAACCCCTGAGTTGCCAAGAATATTCTTTACAGTTCCAGTGACCTATGGGAAGCGCCAGACGCAGATCAATATATACCAGCTACACAGTTGACCCCTACTCTAGTTTGGTGCTCCTCCACTAAACACAGATCAGGGTACTTGCATAAAGTTATGAGTCAAAAAACTCCTCCTTAATTTAGTTTGAAATGAAGATAATCAGAGTAATTTAATAAGTACAAATTATTATTTTATTTGTTCAGACATAAGGTTCTGTTTCAAGTGATCCGATCATTCAAATTATATCATGTTTTATTTTGTTATTTTGTTATTTCTTTCTTCACATTTCAAGCGAAGTGAACAATCATATTTAGAGCGATGTGAACAGTCGACACGTGTTTCACCCATTGGCTCAAAATCGGGCCAGGGCTTTTTCAAGGCTGGAAGAAAATATTTGTGAGGCAGTATTAGACAGATTAAGATCTCAGGATCATCCAATAACACCCAGTGATATGTGAATAGAACAAATGTGATATACAGGAACGAAACAGTGACACTACAAAAGTGCTCAAAGGGATGTGAAGGGAAAGAAAATAGGAATACTCCCACTACTCAGGTGAGAGAAAGAATTATTTACTCAGTTACAACAGTAATGAAGGTACTGAGTGATAGTTTTATTTTTATGCTGTAGTCTGCATGTGAGAACAGAAACGAATTCGAGAGTAAGGCAACCTTTGTGACAGTTTAGTATTTGTTAATATACTTATAAGATCAGGGGATGTTAGTACATGCTTTCAAACTCCAATAGGGTAACTAGATCCTTCCAGTGATTATACTAATTTGATCATGCTTCAGTAAAGCAGATACGGAAGTCTATAACACAAAAAAAAAAAAAAGTATATGGAACATAATTTGATCCCAAGAGGTTTGAGAATCCTTATTTTCCCTCCAATGGAAACAACAGCACCGGAGAAATTACAGTTATGGGAGGATAACCTGAGAACGGCTTCTAATAACATGCTAAGACAACTTATTGATATTGCCCAAGAGGAATATGGAAAATATAAACTGGAGGTTGATACATTATCTAAAACAATTGAAGAAGCAAACTGGGGTGACATAACAACAAAAAATTATGACATATTGAATAAAGTTCTTGATGATTTCGAAGAAGACATTATTCAAAGGAAAAACCGTAAATTTAGACGGGATATGACAGATTACCAACTAGGGAGAGTCTATACCTTTGCAAAAAAATATGACAACGTCACCTCGACCACAGCTCCAACTCAAGCCAGCAGTTCATATGAAATTATACCATCTTCCGATGCAGAATCTATAGAAAATTCTGGGGACGGCACAAGTATGAGACCAAAAGTAAATTTTCACGAGGAAGTGCGCAGACATCGTCTGGGAAATGCTCAAGACAATTGAACCCGGCCACCAAGTACAAAAACTGCAAAACCAAGTATAGTGGGAGTACAAACGTGAGCACGAAGCAAGGAATTGACAAAACCAGTACCCTCAGAACAGAAATAACCCCTTAGTAATTTAGTGGTAAATCTTTCAAACAAGACCTTGACTGAAACTCACTATCAAATTCTAAATAAAGGTTTATCATTTTGTCCCACAGCAAAGTGGGATCTGGTACAGACAAAAATTGACCTGTTTAAATTCACAAGAAGGCTAAAACTTCATTCCTTCTTTACTGATGAAACCCAAAGAAGAAGACAAGAAAGTCACCCTGCTATTACAAGTCAGCTTTCGGTAAAAGATCTGGAGGATATTAATCTGTTGACACATCTGTCTACAGATGGCGCCACGGACGGTCTGGAATCTCTGATAACAACACCAACAGAATTGGATATAGATATTTTTCATTGCAAAACCACATCGCTCAAGAGAAAATCAAAATTTACACCAATATTACCTGCAGGAAACACAATAGATACCTTTTTTTCTGCCGTAAACAAAGACCTAGAACTTGAACACCATAAATATCTGTCTAAACAAAAATACCTTCCAAAAAACATCACGCAGAATGAAAAGCAAGTACTGTTGGAGCTTAGAAATGTTCCATCTTTAATGATAAAGGAGGCAGATAAAGGTGGAAATGTTGTCCTCCTGGATACAGTAGACTATCTCCAAGAAGCGGACCGCCAATTGAGGGACCATGCTTGCTATACAAAACTTAACATCAATCCAACTAAGGAAATACAAGAGAAGCTGGACATCCTGCTAAATAAATGGTATGAAAAAGGTCTATTGACATTAGAAGAAAAACAACTCTTATCTATAGAGCCCAGTTTCTCCAACTCTGTATCTTTTGCCAAAAGTTCACAAACCTGGTACACCCCCAAAAGGAAGACCAATTATTGCGGGAATTGACTCTATATGCTCCCGTTTAGGGGCATATATTGATGAGGAATTACAGACATTCATGAAAGACCTCCCCTCGATCATAAGAGATACTAAAGATGTCCTCCAGAAATTAAATAATATCACATGGCAACCAGACTACCTAATTTCCTCTATAGATGTTGTCAGTCTGTATACGTCTATTAGACATCCGGATGGTATAGCAGCAGTGAGAAAATGTCTCCAAGGAAGATCTGTCCATTTCACGGCCAGAAACAACATGATTTTGGAATTTTTAGAGTTTTGTCTATATAACAACTACTTTCTCTTTGATGGAGATTATTATCTACAAATGCAAGGTACAGCGATGGGGGCCAAATTTGCTCCCCCATATGCTTGTATATTCATGGGAGCAGTAGAACGTCATTGGATCCTGAACGACAACAAGAATAATTTTTCCGACAATATAGTTATGGGGCAGATATATCGACAATATGCTCTTAATATGGCAAGGATCTGAGACCCGCTTACGAGATTTCATCCAGACTCTTACCCCCAACCAATGGGGTATCAACATAACATATACCATATCTAAAAAAGAAACTGAGTTCTTGGATTTAAGTATTTATGTTGAAGATAATAACTTACATACAAAGATCCATAGAAAGAGTACTGCCGCTAACTCTATTCTACATGCGTCAAGTAGCCACCCCCAGCATACTATTAAGAACATTCCATCAGGAGAATACCGCAGGGCTCGAATTAACTGCAGTTCAGATAAAGTCTTTGATATATAATCAAAAGAGATTACAACAAGACTCACACAGAGAGGATATAATCACCGCTACCTTAAAGACACACAACAACATGTCTCCCAATTGGAACGTAACAATCTTTTGCTAAGTAGCACAAAGAACAGAAATCAATCTACTATAAGATTTCTCACTCAATACAGCAATGGTCATCACTATATACGTAAGACCCTGAAAAAACATTGGAATCTGTTGACACTCAATCCAACAGTAAAAGATGCAGTTAAGGATCAAACCTCAACTTAGCTTTATGAGAAGTAAAAATCTCCGTGATTCCTTGTGTTCCTCATTTTTTCAAACTCAACAGAATACCATGACTTTTCTACAGAAACCTAATCGCTTTTATTCCTGTGCCAACTGTTCGGTATGTAAATTGGGAAAATCTAAAATTCAGAACATCATGATAAGCGGTCAGCGCTTCCAGATCAAAGACTTTATAAACAGTGAAAGTAAGAATGTGATCTACTTAATTACTTGCCCATGTGGACAACCCTATATAGGGAGTACGATTCGTCCACTCAAAATGCGAATACAGGAACATTATCGGAACATTCTTAAGTCTGATGAAAGACAACATTTGGTAGAACACTTTGTAACACACCACCAACATAATCGCAACTTTGTCCTCTGTGGTCTGGAAAAAGTAAAACAACATGCAAGAGGAGGCAATTTGGAACGGCGATTACGGCAGAAAGAAAGCGCCCTTATCATTTGCTAT
Source organism: Triturus cristatus (assembly GCF_964204655.1). NCBI lineage: Eukaryota > Metazoa > Chordata > Amphibia > Caudata > Salamandridae > Triturus > Triturus cristatus. The sequence continues at coordinate 853,540,519 of NC_140582.1, forward strand.
GGGACCGTGGAAACGGGTCTAAATAAAGATCATGAATGGCATCACTGGTTGTAAGATGCCTTGTGCTACGAACTACAATGATACTGTCATACGTGAGAGCTTACCAAAAGGAGAGGAATGAAAGTACACCCAGAGGACAATTTACTCCTGGGGTGCCTTAATTATTACTGTTTTTATATAAAAAAACTGAAGAAATGTCACGTTGTGATGTGCTTCTCTTGAACCATCTATTCCTTAAAGAATTTTCTATTTCCTGGCTTTCCTTCCTCCTTTTTGTTTCATTTGTTATTCCTCTTCTATATTTTCCTTTTTTTTCTCCAATTTAGCCATATATTCTGCACAAATATTATATCCCGCATATTTCTTGAATTTTGCCAATCGATTTCCGCCATACATCGTTCTGAGGCGCTGCATTTATCTCTGCCCATATCATGAAGATCACATCGATATGATAGGGATAGCATCTATTATAACCAAGACTTAGTAGTTTTCCTCCCTCCTAAACGAGTACGACGCACCTTTAGAATTACCAACATCGACCATTGAAATGAAACATAGAAAGAATATCACTCTCACTTGAGACACCTGAAATAAAAGTTTAACCAGTATTAATTACTGGTACATAACGCATAATCAATGTAGTAAACCTGGATCTAAGCCCCCTATGATCTATGAGTCGGATGACGGATTAATAATTAAATAATATATATACATAGAAAGGTAGCTCCTTTTATACTATATATATAAAACAATGTTTTTTCGGGCCGTAAACATCTGTTGGACCTGTTTTTCATGAATTGTATACTGCTCTGATTACTTTATATTGGGCTTTGGAAAATGCGTGCTCATGGACCCTTTGTAGATGCTCGAGATATGATTACATCTTCTGTCTTTGGTTTTTGATATAAAGAAATATAAAAAGAGAATTTGTCAATAACTATGGTAAAAAATCGTATCACACACTTTTAAATTCCATATATATGATGGGTGTACGTTATATTAAAATAACACATTCCAAGATGGCGCTCTCTATTGCGAGCAAATACTATCTTGAATGCCGTAAACACGTGATTGGACTTTGCAGTCTTTTAAAGATGGCCGCGGCTTACAACACAAACACTTTAGTGGGAAGAACAGCGTTTGGGATTACCCCGGGACTATGATTCTCGTAAAAGTAAGTGACTTTAAGGCCGTCTCTTTTTGAACCATCGATAATGGCATTAACTTGTAGTAATACGAACTCGTCCCCCATTTTCTGCGCTCCGTGTAAAAAACTGTTCAAGAAAAGAAGAACATAGCGTTCAACGTCTTTCATGCAGTTACCTTTTTACTTATTCAAAATAATGTACCAAATTTGTTGTAGAGCATTGAATTTCTTGCTCCATGAGACCAGGGAATGTAATAATACCTTTTTCTATTAAAGTATGCGATATTACAATAAACATTAATCCCTCAAGCCCTTAATATTATTCGTGCAAAACCAGTATAAATTTACCCGCACAATGTATACTCCTTTTGGCTTAGATCTGAACGGACCGTCAATATATTGCCATCTTGGTCCCCTTCTCTCCTTTTCTTCGTTTTGACACCCTTAGTATAACGTATTAAATGAATGTAATTTGATTAATTCTGTTGGTATCTATATCTATTTCTTTTTTCTCTCTTCTTTTTCTGTTCACTCCTGCCTAGATAATTTGATCTGTTGTATTGTGCAGCATCTCTGAAAAATGAAATGTGAAGCTAATATGCTGTGTCGCATCTTTGAATAATAAGGTATATATTTGATATGACAAATGTGTTATAGACTTCCGTATCTGCTTTACTGAAGCATGATCAAATTAGTATAATCACGGGAAAGATCTAGTTACCCTGTTGGAGTTTGAAAGCATGTACTAACATCACCTGATCTTATAAGTATATTAATAAATACTAAACTGTCACAAAGGTTGCCTTACTCTTGAATTCGTTTCTGTTCACCCATGCAGACTACAGCATAAAAATAAAACTATCACTCAGTACCCTCATTACTGTTGTAACTGAGTAAATAATTCTTTTTCTCACCTGAGTAGTGGGAGTATAACTATTTTCTTTCCCTTCACATCCCTTTGAGCACTTTTGTAGTGACACTATTTCGTTCCTGTATATCACGTTTGTTCTATTCACATATCACTGGGTGTTATTGGATGATCCTGAGATCTTAATCTGTCTAATACTGCCTCAGAAATATTTTCTTCCAGCCTTGAAAAAGCCCTGGCCCGATTTTGAGCCATTGGGTGAGACACGTGTCGGCTGTTCACTTCGCTCTAAATATGATTGTTCACTTCGCTTGAAACGTGAAGAAAGAAATAACAAAATATTACAGGATATAATTTGAATGATCGGATCACTTGAAACAGAACCTTATGTCTGAACAAATAAAATAATAATTTGTACTTATTAAATTACTCTGATTATCTTCATTTCAAACTAAATTAAGGAGGAGTTTTTTGACGCATAACTTTACGCATGTACTTTTTCTGAGACCATAGAGGTCCAGTGTCTCGAGTCAATCTCCATAAGAAACAAGTTACATATAAATTGGGCAATCTCCTCTGGAACTGGGATCCCTGGACCTTGGCATCTCTGCAACATATCAGGATACTGGCTAGAACAGGAGGTAGGCAAAATACAATTCAATCATTAACTGGGCCTACCCGTAAAGACATAACACTCAGGACCCCTGCTACCTTCCACAAAAAACATGCTATCCCACTGTGAAGCCACAAGCTGTCGCTCTCCCATGAATCCCACAGTAGGGAACCCAGATTTGAGCCAGGAATGACTGACAGACGCTTCCTAAATTGGGCACCGGGACAATACCCAACACTTGTCTCGCTATACAGAGGGGGTATTCTCAAGGGAGGGACCAATGTGTTAACAAGTTTCATTTACGCTCAAAGGACCTATGCAGATTAACACAACTTCTACAATGGGCTTGGCTGATTCAGGAAAGAAGAGAGGAAGTGCGGAAATAACCCAAATTCAAAAGTTTGAAAAGGGGGAGACGAGAAAAGCCGTATCCTGCTTCCATAGGGCCTTAAACAAGAACCAATTAGCACAACAGCTAACCTTCACAAAAAAAATGGTCTGAAAATCATGACAAAGATCTATCAGAAAGTTCATGGATTATGATATGCCCGAGAGCACCTAAATATTCCATATGCACCTAGTACAGTAAAAGGAAAATCCATATAAAATGATGTCACACTGGTATATGACACAGGCCTACCTTAAAGTCTGTCCAGAGGTGTACTGGAGGAGTGGTTCAAAAAGAAGCATATATATTGTATCGTATATTTGGCCAGGTTAAGAACATATGAACGAATTACTGTCTCTCATAAAATATATAATAAACTTACTAGATGGATGGAGGAGGTTGCCGCTCAATGGGAGACTTATACTCGGGACAGCGATTTCTTACTAGAGAAGATGCGGAGACAACATTCGAGCTAGGTAGGGGTCAATACCTTCAATACGCTAAGATCTCGGCGGTGGCACGAGAACTATGGCCGGTATTTCCGGAGGAGCCGCCTATTACGGCCACCCTTCAGGCCCTAATGACTCTGTCCGGGGGTCGTAGGCTGGTGTCACACATCTATAGGGCATTACGGGAGGATTTGAACTCACGCCCACTTCCGGTACAGGCCAAATGGGATACAACACTGGAAGAACCTCTAACGGATTCTGACTGGAAGAGAATACATGAAGGGGTTAAGCAGATTAGCACCAATACTAGATTCAGATTAACCCAGTTTAACATTATTCATCAAACCTACCTGACTCCGTGGCTGCTCCATAAGATATATCCGGATCGCTCTGCATGTTGCTCTAAGTGTGGCTCCGATGAGGCACAATTCTTGCATATGATATGGAATTTTCCGAAGATAAGATCATTCTGGGGGTCGATACTGGAGCGATTCTGGGTGGATTCTGGGACGACTAGTAACGGGTTGGATGCTTCCTCAGTCTATCAGAGAAATAATCTTGGGTCTCCTTCCCTGCCCCAAGGGCAAAAAACTCACGCATAGATTACTCCAGCAAGGATTAGTGCTCAGCAAACGGCAGATTGCAATCAGCTGGATGGGGTCTAGACCCCCCACAGTGCAATGCTGGACCAGGGACTTGAGGGAATGGGTGACAGCGGAGCTAATTCGAATGAAACGAGTCCGCAGAGGCAAAAAATTAGACGATGACACGCAGGCATGAGACCTAATGATTTCGGAGGTCCCGGGGGGGGACCTCACCTGATAGCAACGGGTCGGAGGAGGGAGGTGATGGTGTGGGCAGCCCTGGCCCTGACACAGTGTAAATTACCTGATCCAGCAGTACTAGATTACTCACACTTGGTATGAACAGAACAGACCTTATGTCCATGACCCGGGGGGTGTGGGATGAGGAGTATAGTTATAACTTTATCGCTTAGTTTTGTTTCTTTAGTGCACTATTTACACAAAGTTGAATGCAGTACTGGGTGTACTAACGCTGATTTTAAGTGTTATTGTATTCCTCTCTGACAGGTCAGTCTTGGCCCTAACGATGATTCTTTTTTCTTTTCCTGGAATTATTTGTAAATGATCAGATTGCCATTTAGGTTGTACTGTGACTTCGGACGATACCACTGTACTGTGATTCAGTTGTATGTGCACTGTTTTTGAGATCCTGTATAATCAAAACCACAATAAAATCGTTATAATATATATATATATATGTATATTCACTGAAAAACCATAGGTTTCAGGCCTGATATAGTTAGGAATTAGCATTTGAAATTCACTGAAAAAACAATACGTTTTAGGGGTGTTATAACTAGCTGGACATTTCACTCAAACAAAACAAATTGAAATTCCTCTGATATAGTTAGTTGTACTAACTACATCTCGCACGCCCGCAATCCACTGATGATGATGTCACATATTACATCATTCATGGTCAGTGACATCACCGATGACATCTCAAATGACATCACTGATGACATCATCCATTGAATGTGGTTTGGTTCGTTATTTAAATATGTATTATATATCTAGCAATTTGCATTGAAGAATGAGTGGATATATAAATATAAATATCTGGATGGAGGATTTAGTAGCAGTGTGATTGACTGCTTACTTGACTAATTTATAGTGTCTCACTAAATATATTGGATAGTGACTAAACTGTGTGAATATCTGTATCACTTTGTCAGTTGTTGTGTAAACTGCTACACTAGTTGGTTACTAGCTACGTGAAAGTCTATATTATTTATTGATTAGTTAACTGAGTATTTCTATGGGAGAGTGAATGTGAATGTGTATGTGGTTCAGTGGGGGGTGTGTGACTGCCCAAAGATGTGTGAATAGTTGATTCAGTAGGTATATGAAGTTAAAACTACATGTTATAACAGTTGTTTGGGTGAGTGAATATCTTTATGGGTGTGGCAATAAGCAAATATAAGTCTCAATGGTACATGTCCAACAAACTAGAAAAATAAAAGCCAGTGTATGTGTCAGTTGTATATAAATAAGTATACATAAGACTCAGTGATTGTATGGATAACTGTATACTTGTAATAGTGTTTTTATAACACACTAAGTATGAGTTATTATCTATACAAATAGATGAAGTGGTGTTTTTATAAGTGTATAGCTAAGTAAAAGTAAGTATGATCCATTGTTTGCATAAGTGAGTAGGATGACTTCATAAGTGATTAGGATGGGTGCTGGTGTGTAATGTCGATGTAGGTGTATAAGTATATTTGATAGTGTTCTATTGATCATTGACAGCATGTATGAGTGAATCTATAGTTAAGTGATTACATGTGTGTATAGATCTAGGAATCACTGTGTGGGTGTTTAGAAACTTGTATTGGTGTGTCAATGGTTTTAAATCTGGCACTCTGTATTTTACAGTGAGTGATGAATGGTTATACTAGTGTTTTATGAGGTGTATCTGTCACGTGGATGATGTCATCAGTGAGGTCATCAGTGATGTCATTTGAGATGTCATCAGTGATGTCAGTGACCATGTCATGAATGATTTAATATGTGACATCATCAGCAGTGGATTGCGGGCGCGCAAGATGTAGTTAGTACAACTAACTATATCGGAGGAATTTCAATGGTTTTGTTCGAGTGAAATGTCCAGTTAGCTATAACACCCCTAAAACCTATTGTTTTTTCTGTGAATTTCTAAGGTTTTTTAAATGCTAATTCCTAAATATATCAGGCCTGAAACCCATGTTTTTTTCAGTGAATTTCAAAGGTTTTGTAAATGACAATATTTAATGTATTAATTGTTATACTGATTTTTTTGATACTGATTTACTACATTTTGTAAACTGTTTATTTTTAGATATTTTATTTTTTTAATTACATTATACATTACAATACAAAATATACTTTCTTAGAATCAATTACTTTAGTTTAAATACTTTGCAAATAGGCAATAGACTTTTAAGTACAGTAGTTACAGTTGTTGCAATGGGCAACATTGAACTCAATGTGAATTTCTAGTCAAATGCAATTAGTTACTTTATGGATTACTTTTCTAACCAGAGGACTGGATCCTAGATTCAGTTCTTGGACATTTCCTGTAAACAGTTGATTAAAAGCCTTTTGGTTATAGTAGTGATTTTTAAGGAATATTATTGTATTTTAAAAGTTGAGAACATTTTTCACCAATGTTATCCTATGGCAGAAAATTCACTTAGCAGGTAAGTAGTGTTACATTTTCTTACTCAGTGGTGGATCCTGGATCCAGCACTGGCCAATCTCCTGTAAACATTTGAAAGAATGCGTTAAAGTCATACAGACGATTTTTTAGGAATATTTTTAGATTGTGAAAATAGACACTTAGAAACTTTTCTGGTGAAAACCACACAATGGATTCCTATGGAAGGAAATACAAGTTACTGGTAAGTACGCTTAAAATTACTTTTCAGAGTCAGTGCTGCTCTAAAAGATGCAGCACTGGGTTCTCTCCTGATAACAGGTGAGTAAATTGGAATTCGTAGTTCGGCTGATTTTAGAGGAATATTTGTATGTTTCAAAAATGGACACTTAGAAACTTTTCTGGTGAAAACCACACAATGGATTCCTATGAAAGGAAATACAAGTTACTGGTAAGTACGCTTACAATTACTTTTCAGAGTCAGTGCTGGGCTAAAAGATGCAGCCCTGGGTTCTCTCCTGATAACAGGTTAGTAAATCGGAATTCGTAGTTCGGCTGATTTAAGAGGAATATTTGTACGTTTCAAAATTGAACACTTAGAAACTTTTCTGGTGAAAACCACACAATGGATTCCTATGGAAGGAAATACAAGTTACTGGTAAGTACGCTTAGAATTACTTTTCAGGGTCAGTGCAGGGCTAACAGATGCAGCCCTGGGTTCTCTCCTGATAACAGGTGAGTAAATCGGAATTCGTAGTTCGGCTGATTTTAGAGGAATATTTGTACAATGGTGAAGGAAGGGGGCGGGGCCTGAGGTGATGTGTGCAAACATGCCCTGTGGCGCGTTTTAAGTTGGGGAATTAATTCATCTTCAATCCAGAGGTCCCCTGGGAGCGAACTAGCCCACCAGGTACCTCCAGTATGCGCCAGGGAGCTGCGTTGCAGAGAGGTGTTCAGAGTCCACGCCCCTTTTTACAACACTCTGCAACGCAGCTCCGTGGTGCTTACTGGAGGTACCTGGTGGGCTAGTTGGCCCCTAGGGGACCTCTGGATTGAAGAGGAATTAATTCCCCAACTTAAAACGCGCCACAGGGCGTGTTTGCACACTTATCACCTCAGGCCCCGCTCCCTACCTTCACCACTGTGCAAAAGCGCCCGTGGCGTGTTTTAAGTTGGGGGATTAAGTCCCCTTGAATCCTGAGGTCCCCTGGCGGCTAACTAGCCCACCAGGTACCCCCAGTAAGCGCCACGGAGCTGCGTTGCAGAGAGGTGTAAAAAGGGGCGTGGCCTCATTACACCTCTCTGTAACGCAACCCTCTGGCGCATACTGGAGGTTCCTGGTGGGCTAGTTGGCCCCCAGTATTCAAGGGGAATTAGTTCCCCCTCTGCAAAGGCGCCAGGGGCGCGTTTGCAGAGTGGTGTAAAGAGGGGCATGGCCTCCGGCCCATCTCGTTCTTTTTTTTCTTCTTCTTTTTCCATTTTTTTGGCCCTGGGGACCCCATCCCCCAGGGCCTGCCCCCAATTTTTGTTTATAAAAAAAAAAAAAAAAATCGGGAAGGGGGCCGTGTGGCCCCCCTCCCAAGGCCATAATTTGCCCTAGGTACCCCATCCCCCGGGGCATGGCCCTTTTTGTAAAATTCTTTTTAATTTTTTATGGAGGGGGCTGCCCCCCCTCCTCTGGCCACTTTAAGGCCCCGGAGACCCCATCCCCTGGGGCCGGCCATTGTTTAAAAAAAATAAAATAAGGTTTAATCTGCAAGGGGGGCCGCGTGGCCCCCCTCCTAGGCCACTTATGGCCCCGGGGACCCCATCCACTGGGGCTTGGCCTCTGTTGGGTGCTGTGGGGGGGGTCCCCAATCCCCCCACGGTCCCAGCCAGCTCCCCGCGTCCTGCGGGAGCCGGCATTGCTTTTCCACATGGGGAGCAGCTAACATGCTGCTCCCCTTGTGGAAAAGCAATCAGCTTTGCTTCATTGAAGCGAGAGCAGGTTTCCCGTGGGAGCAGCGAGCCTCCCGCCCTGTCATTGCAAACTACAGTGTCCCAGGGGTGGGCACCCCGAGACACTGCAGGAGCCGGCCCTGGGGGGTGGCGGTCCCCAGGGCCTATTCAAGGCTCCAGGAGGGGGGCCGCGTGGCCTCCCTCCCACATTGACAAGTTGCCCCGGGGGTGGCGGTCCCCAGGCTGGGGGGGCCTGAGAGCCCCCCATCCCAAATTACTTCAAGCCCCGGGAGGTGGCGGTCCCCGGGGCTGGGGGGGCTGAGAGCCCCCCACCCATTTTTAAGAATCCCCTGGGGTGGCGGTCCCCGGGGCTGCGGGGGGCCATGAGCCCCCCCGCATATACTATCTTTGAGCCCCGGGGGCTGGACAGTGTGGGGGGGATTGGGACCCCCCACACTTTTTTTTTAAATTCTGCCCCCGGGATTTGGCGAGAGCCCCGTGCTTCTTTTTTTTTATTTTCAGCCGAAATTCACACTGGGTGCACGAATCTCGCCGATTATGTTTTTAAAAAAAATGGTTTTTTTGGCCTTGGGGGTCCTTGTGGGACCCCCTGAGCAGGCCTAGGGGATCAGGGTGTTTCTACCCTGCCCCCTTTTTGTGTTTTTCACGTTTGTTTTATAGGTTTCTTTTGCCTGGGGTTCTACCGAGGCACAAGATGGCTGCCAACACTTCCTGATCGTGAGTGTGGATAGCCAATTAGAATACAGCTCGTGCACGGCAGGGTGCGGGGAGGGTGCGCGATCCTCCGAGGCCATAGATATATCTATGATTTTACTTTTGATTTTCTCAGGAACTACTGAACGGATTTACACCATTTACGCAAAAGGAGAACTAATTCTCCTTGAATACTGGGGGTCCCTGGGGCCCAACTAGCCCACCAGGAACCTCCAGTATGCGCCAGAAGGTTGCGTTGCAGAGAGGTGTAATGAGGCCACACCCCTTTTTACAAATTTGGTGTAATTCCGTTCAGCAGTTCGGGCTGTAGCTGCGTCAAAAGGTCCTATGGGAAAATGCATGGGGAAAACGCGTTTTGGGACCCCCCTTTTTTCTCGGCCCCCGCTTGACGAATCACCATGAAATTTTCAGGATAGGAGTGGACCGGAGCTGGCCAAAAGTTTGGAAAATTTCGCGAAGATTCGTCAATCAGCGCCAACGTTATTTCAAATAGAATGTTGCAGATTTCCTATAGAAAATAGGTCCTAACTATATCTACCTATTGGCAACCGCCAGTAGGTAAAAAAAAAATATATATATATATTCAATGAAAAAACCAAAGGTTTCACACACGTTATAGTTAGGAATTAGCATTTAAAAAACCTTAGAAATTAAATGAAAAAACCAAAGGTTTCACACATGTTATAGTTAGCTGGACATTTCACTCGTAAAAAACCAATGAAATTCCCCCGTTATAGTTAGTTCAGCTAACTATAACTCGCGCGCCCGCAATGCACTACTGATGACGTCACATATTACATCACTCATGACATGGTCACTGACATCACTCATGACATCACTGATGACATCTCAAATGACATCACTGATGACATCACTGATGACATCATCCAGTGAATGTGTGTTTTTCTGAAAATTAAATATGTTTTATATATGTATAACTCAAGGTCAATGGAAGAATAAATGGGTATATAAGTGTCTAAATGGATGCTTTGTTTTTGAAAAATTTATTGTGTAACTGACTGATTAAGTGTATCATAGTGAATACATGGCTTACTGAGTAATGTTTAAATATGAAAATATCTGTATCAGTCTCTCACTTTGTGTATAAGTGGCTGCATGGGTTGGTGATTAGCTTCATGGGTGTCTATAGAGGTTATTAGTTGTTTTTTTGAGTATCAGTCTGAGTGTCTGCATGGTTCGGTGGGGGGTATTACGTAGTGCATAGGTGCATGAATGAGTGATTCACTCTTTGTATGTGTTGAAGACAGCATGTGTGCAGGACTGTATGGGTGGATGAGTGTGTGTATGGGTGTGTTAGTGAGTGAATGACTGTCTCAATAGTGTCTTTATGAGTAACTACATATCTATTAAACTAGTATATGTGACTATTGGTGTATATAAGTGAGTATATGTGAGAGTGAGAGATTGAAAGAGTTCCTGTATGAATAAGTATGTGTTTCTATAAGTGACTGTTTATAAGACTAAGTATGTGTAAGTTTCCGTAGAAGTAAGTGTGGTGGTGTGTGTATAACTGTATATGCAAATAAATGTATGTTTGTTTCTTTATTAGCATGAGTGAGTATGTGTGAATAACTCTATGGATGAGTGGCATTGTGTAACAGGATGTATAGGTGTATGAGTACATATGATGAGTGAGTACATGTATGAGTGACTGTATAGGACTGTTGGTGAATGAGTGGATGTGTATGTGGATCTTAGAATTACTGAAGAGGTTGTTGTAACTGTTATTGGTATGTCCATTGTTTTGAAAATTTTAGTCTCTATTTTTGAATGTGTGTATCAAAGGTTATATTAGGGGAAGAGGAGGTCTGCCACTCTATCACAAGGATGATGTCATCAGTGATGTCATCAGTGATGTCATTTGAGATGTCATCAGTGATGTCATCAGTGATGTCAGTGACCATGTCATGAGTGATGTAATATGTGACGTCATCAGTAGTGCATTGCGGGCGCGCGAGTTATAGTTAGCTGAACTAACTATAACGGGGGAATATCATTGTTTTTTTACGAGTGAAATGTCCAGCTAACTATAACATGTGTGAAACCTTTGGTTTTTTCATTTAATTTCTAAGGTTTTTTAAATGCTAATTCCTAACTATAACGTGTGTGAAACCTTTGGTTTTTTCATTGAATTTCTAAGGTTTTTTAAATGCTAATTCCTAACTATAACGTGTGTGAAACCCATGGTTTTTTCAGTGAATTTGCAAGGTGTTTTAAATGCTAATTCTTATATTTACCTTTTTTTTTTTTTCCAATTTTTTTTACATATTTTTATTTTAATTTTCTATCCTTTTTTAAAGACTATGGTTAAATTTTAAAAATTCTACAATATATTTTTTATTTTTACCATTTTTTTAAACTAAACAGGTAAGATTTATTAGTATAACAGTGTTTTTTTTCCCCCTTTTTTTTTTTTTTTTAGTATTTTTTTAACGTGCGCGTACGGTAAGCGCACGTCTTGCTTTTATAACGTTAGATTTCTACGCTGCTTGCGTTCATTTACGCAATTTGCGCATGTTACGCGGAAGTGAAGGGGCATGCCTGTTTTGCGCATGCGCGCGTGCGCGTGTCTTTTTTACGCGCATGCGTACTTTTGCCGTAAGCGCTCCGTAAGCATAACGTACGCGCACGGTAGGTCATGTGATCAAGAAACAAAACTTTTGATTGGTTTAAAGTACTTTCAGTTCTAGAACTCTCCTACACCACACCCATTCCCCTCATTTCTGCTTGTGATCCCTTAGGAGAAGGAGCTGAGTTGTCTTTGTGATACGATGGCAGAACAGCAGACCTCTTCTGAGAGTGAGGCTAGCAGCACTACCTTGAGGCAGAGAAGGAGGAAACAAAAGAGCTCTTTCATATGGGAGTATTTTTCTTTTCCAGAGGGCAAGAAAAAGGTAAATGCACCCTTAGTGACTTGTAAGCTTTGTGACCGTGTACTTTCAAGAGGGAATCCCAACAAGAAGTATTCGTTCGGGAATCACACCATGTTGAGACACCTTCATGATGTACACGGTAGGACATATGCTCGACATACTGAAGGTAACCCTTCAGTAAGTCAACCAAGCACATCCACAGCAGCTCAGCCTGGTCCATCATCTGCAGGGCCGAGTCCATCTTCGGCAGGTCAGCTGAGCCCTTCATCTGTGGGGGGAGCATCTCCTTTTTCTGGTCCTCTGGAAACCAACCATCGGTTTGCGAGGGTTTTAATTCGGTGCGCCACTTGTCATGATCTAATTTGTCATAGGGAGACCAGTGTTGCCCTAGTGAACAATTTAATAGATCAGCACATTTGTCGTACCGACGAATATTCCCATTCTTTCTTTCCTCTGTCCCTGCATGAACACAACGGCTCTTTTAAGAGCCAACCTTACCTTTCAACTTTTTTTTATATATTTTTTTAAACTTTTTTTAATTTTTTTTTTACCGTACGCGTAATTATTATTTTTTTTTTTAAAAACACTAAAAATCAATTATCACATTACAAGGTCCTTGAGAGACTACAATGAAAAACTGAAAATGTGATTGTGGAGAAGTGGAAAAAAGGGACCATGAAATTTTTGACTTACCATACCCACTCAAAAAATTATTTATTAATTAAAATTTAATTTTAATTGCTTTAAAAATGGTTCAAGTTTTCGAAAATTTTCTATCTCAATCTGAACAAAAAAGAAAAAAGTATTAATATTTAATAAAACATTTTATAATACAGTACACATATTTACATATTTTCCAAAAACAATTTTTTGCCTTTTTTTTGCTGTTTTCAGAATATATTGCATTTCACTATAAATCGTGAAAGCAATTGCATTCATCACTTAACAGCGGGCAAAAAAAAAAATAACAATCTCAAAGATTGTTTAAAAAAAGCCCAGAATCTCTTCTCAGTTAAACATAACATTATCAAAATGCAAAATATTATTCATTAAAAATATCATCTAATAACAAAAACTATTTCTAAAAAATACCGTCTGACAATTTTCTTACAGAAGCATAATCTCAAAAATAATATATCTCTAATAAATCCACAATACATCTAGTTTCCTTTCTTTTAGGCCAAATGTTAATTTTTGAAATTAATTTTTGATTAAATTTCCAACGATAATCCAATAAAATTCCAAAATTTTAATTTTACAGATGTTACCGATTCTCTCTAAAATGTTGGTTTCCGAAAGATTAATTAAGATTTAATTAAGTCCACAATACAATTGGATACCTTTCCTTTAGGCCAAATGGTAATTTTAAAAATCTTTTTGGATTAAATTTCCAACGGTAATCCAATAAAATACAAAAATTTAAATTGTACAGAAGTAACCGATTCTCTCTAAAATGTTGTTTTCCAAAACATTAATTAAGAATTATATAAGTCCACAATACAATTGGTTACCTTTCCTTTAGGCCAAATGATAATTTTAAAAATCTTTAAATTTGAAAATTCCAATAGTAATCCAATAAAATGGTAAAATTATTTTGTACAGATCTTGCCAAGTTTCTCTAAAATTTAGGTTTCAGGAAGATTAGATAGGAATTTGCTAAATCAAAAGGCAAACGTTGCTTGAAAATCAATTGTGAATCATTACACATTGTCCAGCCTTTTTCACATTTAAGATAAACTGTGTAATGTCCAGAAGTAACAGTAGGTCCTTCATGGAAAATTATTGCAACTGTTACAAAAGTTTTTCCTGAAATTGATAATTGCTGTCCTGTAAACTTCTTTATTAAAGTATCCAATTTTGAACCATCAGCTCTACATCGTTGCATCATTAAAATTACATACTGTCCGTATTCCTTTAAAATTAACGTTGAAAACATGTCAGATTTACACTCACTGCATTCCATGGTATGATTAGCATCTTTAACTAATTTAGCAAAAGTGACTGTTTTACTCTCTGGCAATGTTAAATAAATAAACCTTTCAGAATCAACATTAGAGCCACATGTATTGAAACAGTTTTCACAACTATGTTCCCATTTATAAGACAGACCAAACATATTTTCAATGGGAACCCCTTCTTCTTCCAGTACCTGAAGAAAATACAACAAGAATTCCTGTGCGTCTTGCTGTACATTTTGAGAAAACTGTGTACATCCTGAACATACATCTAAAAGTTTTCTAATTTCAGTAGCACTTTCTATTTGAGTTTTATCATTACATAGCTTTTGAAAAAGGAGACTCAACTCAGAACAGAATCTTTTTCTCTGATTTACTATTATCTGCTCTTGCAAACTTTCCAGATAAAATGCAACATTCAGCACTACATTAGCGTAGCAGTTGACACCAGAGCTATTTTCAAAATGACATCCTACAACCTCTTCTTCATTTTCCTTTTTCTTTTTGCTTGCAATTACATCACTCCTCTTTTTTTTCCTCCTCTCTACATCCTCATTACAGATATTCTCATTTCTCCTTTTACGAGAAACTACACGTTTCTCTAACACAGGATACTGACCTAAATGAGGAGCATAGGTTCTTCTTAATCTATTATACTCCTTTACACAGTTTGTATCTGCACTAACTTTTGAATCATCAAAGTCTATCATGAATAGGCCAGATAATGTTTTCACTCGTGACAAAGCTACATAAGCCATACCTTCTTTGAACACAGTTGAACCAATGTTTACAAATGCACAATCTACAGTCAATCCTTGAGACTTGTGAATAGTTACAGCATATGCTAGAGAAAACGGAAACTGTTTCCTTTGTACATATAAGTCTTTCACAAGCATAAAACGAACTGTACAACGACAAATGTCTATAACTTCTTCTATCTGATCAAATTTTATTTTTAAACATTCAATTCCATCTTTTTTCTGATAATTAATAAAACCCACAACTCTTCCCATAGCTCCATTAACTAAACCTTTTTCAACATCCAAATTTCTCCTTAAAAATACTCTACAGTTCATGCAAACATATAGATTTTTTTCTAATCCAGCAGTTTTGGAAATGTTCTTCTCTAGTGAATCCAATTTATTTTTCAGTTTGCCTGTTAATGTGATAGTAATTCTTCCATCCTGAATTTTGTCCACTGCTTCCAATTTCCTGATATCTTCCTTTTCCAATTTCAAAAGCTCCCCATTGAATATTGAGCATTCACGTAGAGTTGGCATTAAGCAGATGACACTTTTCTTTTCTGCAATGTTCTTGTATATCTTCTCTGCAACTATTTCTTCCTTTGGAAATAAATTATGTAGCAACCGACTCTGTAATGCTTTTGTGCCAACTTCAGTGAGTAGTCCAATTCTGATATCTTTCAGAATACTTCCATATTCTTCATCGTTTGCTTGTCTCATATTAGTAGTAAGTTCCTTGTACTCAAAGAAGGACCAAATATTTGCATTACCGATGCTTCCCAATGACTTCTTTGTGTCTTCATGTGTCACAGTATTAAACACTGGTTGTCCTTTAACTGGAGTAAGCTGTAGAAGATCCCCAAAAACTATGACATGTTTTCCACCAAATAACACGTCATAGTCTGTCCTTAGAGTTTGCTGCATTCTTAAATGCACAAAGGCAAGCATTAAATTTGATACAATGCTCACCTCATCAATAATGAGAACTTGCATCTTCTTCAATACTCTTGAAACTTCCAAGCATGCTTCTCCAGTTAGCTTGTGGTATTGTATTTTGTTCTCATGCTCCACTGGTAACATTAGCAAACGATGTAAGGTGATTCCTTTTATGTTATATGCTGCTAACCCAGTTGGAGCAGTAACCACACAAGACAAAGTTGAATCCGTTTTTTGCTGTAGGTAGCTTCTGATGACTTTTATTAAGAAACTTTTTCCAGTTCCAGCTTGTCCGCTTACATACATCCTGATTGAATGAAATGATGTGCATGAGCACTCTTTTTTTTCATGTAGTAATCCGTGATCAATTTTGTTTCTGATCTCTTCATAAATTTGTTGCTGCTCTTCATTCAGTTGTCTTTCCAAATTTGGTAAGTCTATAAATTCTTCTTGAGCTTGATTCATAGCCGTTTCCACTTCATTCATGGCTATTGCAGCTTCATTTTCAACGATTGGTTGTCCTAGGGGATCTTGACTGAGTGTTCCTGAACTTTGGCTGTCTTGAGAACTGTCTCTAGCTACTTCAGCTGCAATTGTAGTTTCCTGTTCAATTTCTTCATTTAACATTTGCACATAATGTGTGAATGTACTGCATTGTATGCTGTCTTTGCAAGCATTCATTAAAGGAATCTTCATAGCTTTGAAATTCTCCCAGTAGTTCATCCTCTGTACGCCATGGTTTAAACAGCTGTAAAAGAGCCAAGTAGTAAAATTCCTTTTTCTCAGTAGTGTCGCAACTGAGCCTCCTGTGATTTATCAAACTTCCTTTTGTTTGCTTCACCAAACATCCTTCCTCACCAATGACTTTATATTTTCCATTGTTGATGTCTTCTGCGGCTTTCCGTGAATAAATGTAGTTCTGCAGCACTTCATAGAGACACATGTTCTCCAGAGGATGACTTCTCTTGGGATAATATGTGTCCAACATGTTTGATTTCAAAATATCTGTACTTTCTGGGTCATTCTCGGCCAAATATTCAATTTCTCCAACAGATTTCAGTACCCGATTTCTCATTGCTGCAAGGCCTAAACTTGCCCAAATTATTCTTCTTGATTTCGAGTAGAGACTTGCAGAAGATAACCTATCTGAACATTCGTAGGATCCAATTTCTCTATGCGATAACATCTTTAAACTGAAACTGTACAGCTTCTTACTGACAGTCTTCTCGTGAGAAATCTCTTCCCACATTTCCTTCAATTCCGTTTTTTCTGATTTAGTAATGTAAGACGTTACATATCGAGCAACAGCAATGGAATTGTCAGCTACATACTGTATATCCATGTTAGCATTCCACATGGATAAAATGACTGGGTTGTAGTCATTTATATTTTTTGATTCTTCTTTTCTTTTAAGGTTGTAGGTATTCTTAGGTGATTTTCTTGTAATAGTATGTCTCACAGATGACATAAAACTGTTTACTTTTCCATTTGAAAGAACAGGTCTAGGAAATCCAAATCGACATTTAGTGTAGTATTTATCTTTGCTCTTGTATTTCCGTCGACAGTATTTTCCACACCGATGACTTTGGAAACGTAAAACTTGCTCCTTTAACTTTTTCTCTTCTGTGCTTTTTGGTATAGCACATGTTGCATATTCTTCAATGAAAGATAACACTGCTTCATCAGTATCTGTTCCAAACTTTGGGGCATCCTTGATCCACAACAGCATATGAATATGAGGAGCACCTCTTGCCTGGTACTCTTTTCTCCAAAAGAAATCCTCTACTTATCCAAGAGGTGGATTTTTTTTCATTGCAGATGAAGGACATCATAGCCTCAAATCTATGATTGAAATATCTGCAAACATTAACCGGATCCAATGAGCACAGTTCTCCAGCTGTCTTGTATTCGATGTTTTTAATGTTTGAATTTGCCTCTCGTAGAAAATCCAGTAAATCATCCCAAGCGTACTCAGCACAGCTTAGGGTAAGGAACCATGTTGGTGTTCCTAAATTCCGTAACATGCATTTTAATTCACCATGGCGTCGGTACCAATATTCATTTGTCCCACGCTGACAAGCCATCATATTGATCAGTTGTGTTTCATCTCGGTGCTGCACTTTCTCCATAAAATCCTTAGCAGACACATTTTGTAAATGTACTCCACTTTTTAAAATGTGATTTACTGCATAAGACAATGCAGACAAGTCGCTTTCAAATAAAAGATGGAACAAATAAGGAATACTTTGTCGAAATCTGGGATCTTCTGCATATAGTCTTGTAGTTCGATACTCAGAAGCTGGAATCTGTTCTGGACGTTCATCGTATCGTCCTCCTTTTCCTGTAGGCAAAAGCTGGGGAAAACATCGAGCTTCCAAGCTCTCCTCCCATACACTCACGGGAGTTCCTTTTGCTTTCTTCATCTGAAACAGATCAATAGTGTCTCCCATAACTTCTTTTGAATGAAGAGGATGTATGCTAAAATGTTCATAAATTTCTTCTTCCTTTGACTTGTCCACTTTTTCAATTTGACCAGTTGGTGTTTCTGTGTCTTCTTGTAAATCTTCTTCTTCTTCTTCTTCTATATAAATTGATTCATACCATTTATTATTTTTTTTCAAATACAAATTTGCTCTTTGTACTTTTCGTACATCCACCAGCTCTTGCCAAATCTTCTTATTCTTTGTAGGTACACCATTAACCAGAATAACTAATGGTTCACTTTCCAAAGTATCTGCATCAATAGTTTCCATATTTTTTTTCAAATCCAAGGGCAAATACACCACTCTTCCTTTTAAACCTCTCAGCAAATCTGAAGGAGGTAATTTACCAGTTTTGGGCTCCATACGTACTATGGTCTGGAACGGATGAACACATTGAATAAGTATAGACTCATATGTATTTAATTCAGAAAGTTCGGCAGGAATAGCATCCAATTCTAAATTATTATGTACAGCTCTGGTCGGCATTCTATTTTCTTCTAATTTGTTGTAACAGTATTTACAAATACGCTGAACTTCACCCAATTCAAAACAATTTTCAAGAAATATATATGTGGCAAAATCCTTCCACTTATAATTATCTTCATTTTCACTTTTTCTGTAGAGATCAACATACCTGGTTTGTTTTCTATAATGAGTTCTGCGGCAACAAATACAAGTAATATTTGGTCTTTCATTAGAGATTATTTCAAATTTTGTTATGTGATCATTAAATGTCTTACTTACAGAGGGTTCTACATTCTCTTCCACTTCTTCCTCATTTACTGTGTCCTTTTCTGCACTGTCTTGTTCAGGACCAAAGTAACAAAACTGAATTTCATCAACAACCTTCTCTACATCTGATACCGATCCACGGAACAGAGCCCTATTCAATTCATCTAACTTTATTGCTGGACTTTTAGCAAAATACAACCGTCTCACAAACTTTCTCATTTCAGTATGATGAACAGCCAGCATCCTAAAATGATGAAAAACACTTTTACACACTTTTTTAGATAGACAAGCCAGAGAATGACCCTGCAAACCAGTATTCTCTCTCACTCTGCATGGATCTAGACTTTGAAGCACCTTAATCTTCTGTTTTACACTTTTTTTTACTATATTCTCTTAGAAACTCACGAAATTTATCAATAGATTCCTGACGCACAGTGCAAATACTACTACAATTCCAAGTGTACACTGGGGCTTTAGGACGTCTCCCCATAGCCTCATCCGCCATCACTTGTACCTCATCTCTTGGAACCATTTTCTCCTTCTCCATTATACAACCATTTTTCACTTCGTAAGCACGACCTCTGGTGTCAACTGCATGCAGCAAACTATTACTTTGAAAATAACTCTCTTCATTAAAAAAAGGTTCACTACTTGAACTATGCATCCATTCTCCTAAAAAACACTTTACAAAAGTTTGTTCTTTTCACTACTCTTTTCCTTTTGCTTTGTGATTTCAGTACATTAACCATTTTATCTAATGTACGCATCCTATTCAAAATTAAAATGAATAGTTTCCTTTTTAATTCTAATGCCTTTGCTGCAATGGCTTCAATTTCTTTTTTTCTCTTGTAATATTTTGCCTTTTTCTTATATTTCTTCACATCCTTTATCAAATTGGACATAACTCTTCTCTGAAACATTTTTCTACGTATCTCTTTAAACGCTGTTTTTCTGTTTAAGTTAATCTTTGTTATTGCAGAAGGTATATTTGCATTAACTAAATTCTCAATTTTTTCCTGTTCTTTTCTATTGAAAACATTCTTTCCAGTACAGACATTTTGTACATTTTTCCTTTTTTTGAAGATGTTCTTTAAAAAATCTTTTGTCTGCTTACCAGAAGACTTTCTCTTTTTCCCAACATGAGCATCTCCAACTAACTTAGGTCCTCCAGTTGTCTTCAAATATAGTTTTTTTTGTGGTTTTTCGTTACTCTGGATTTTGTAGGCATCTTAAATTTTGTTCACTGCTCTTCAGCAATACCTGAAAAAAACAAAAAAAAAAATCCTTTTTTATATTTAAATATATTACTACATTTTTTATGATCTTTTCAAATCTTAAAATACTAAGTACCCCTTTCCTAGAAGTGAAAATCACAATAACACATTCACAAATTAAATATCTAAAAACAATTCCTGTGTGCACACAGAGTCATGCTTTGAAATTAGGCAGAAAACGAAATTTCTTTGCCAATTGGAAAGCACACATTCTACTACTTTTTTGGCAAGTAATAAGTACTTTTACAGTCTGACACATTTTGAATCCACTTTTCAGATTCTGATAAAAGCACATGTCCAAACTGCTTTTTGAGACCAGCACCATGTGTAACCTGGGTGACTGACTACACTCCAGCAAGGGCAACCAGCCTTAGTGATGCTGAATGTATTTGCATTACTGACTGCAACCTCAAACCCAACTCGGTTGTGAATACTGTGCATGATTCCACAGGATAAGCAGCTGGGTGTGTGCTAAGAGTCTGCTTCTGCATAAAAAAATAGCTCCCCCTTTCCATCTAATGCAAATGTAAAATCACCAGAGCAATACCAAACAGATTTCTGAGACCAGCAACATGTGTAACCTGGGTGACTGACTACACTCCAGCAAGGGCAACCAGCCTTACTGATGCTCAATGTATTTGCATTACTGACTGCAACCTCAAACCCTAAAAGTATTCCTCATTTATACCACTACACCTTAATTTATGGTGAAAACATAGTCCATATTATTTTACATGTTTTTATTTGCATTATTAAGTGCAACCTTAAACCCCACTCAGTTGTGAATACTGTGCATAATTCCACAGGATAAGCAGCTGGGTGTGTGCTAAAAGTCTGCTTCTGCATAAAAAAATAGCTCCCCCTTTCCTACTAATGCAACTGTAAAATTACCAGAGCATAACGCAATAAATATCTGCCTGTAATTCCTCTTTGCACACAGTCATGTTTTCATATTAGTCTGAAAACGTAATTTCTTTGCCAATTTGAAACCACACTTACTACTCTTTTTTTTGGCAAGTGATAAATACTTTTACAGTCTGACACATTTTAAATCCACTTTTCAGATTCTTAAAAAAGCACATGTCCAAACTGCTTTTTCAGACCAGCAACATGTGTAACCTGGGTGACTGACTACACTCCAGCAAGGGCAACCAGCCTTAGTGATGCTGAATGTATTTGCATTACTGACTGCAATCTCAAACCCCACTCGGTTGTGAATACTGTGCATGATTCCACAGGATAAGCAGCTGGCTGTGTGCTAAGAGTCTGCTTCTGCACAAAAAAATATCTCCCCCTTTACATCTAATGCAAATGTAAAATCACCAGAGCAATACGCAATAAATCTCTGCCTGTAATTCCTCTTTGCACACAGAGTCATGTTTTCATATTAGTCAAAAAACAAAATTTCTTTGCCAATTTGAAAGCACACTTACTACTCTTTTTTTTGGCAAATGATAAGTACTTTTACAGTCTGACACATTATGAATCCACTTTTTAGATTTTTAAAAAAGCACATGTCCAAACAACATTTTCAGACCAGCAACATGTGTAACCTGGGTGACTGAGTACACTCCAGCGAGGGCAACCAGCCTTAGTGAAGCTGAATGTATTTGCATTACTGACTGCAACCTCAAACCCCACTCGGTTGTGAATACTGTGCATGATTCCATAGGATAAGCAGCTGGTTGTGTGCTAAGAGTCTGCTTCTGCATAAAAAAATAACACCCCCTTTCCATTTAATGCAAATGTAAAATCACCAGAGCAATACCTAACAGCTTTCTGAGACCAGCAACATGTGTAACCTGGGTGACTGACTACACTCCAGCAAGGGCAACCAGCATTAGTGATGCTGAATGTATTTGCATTACTAAGTGCAACCTCAAACCCCACTCGGTTGTGAATACTGTGCATGATTCCACAGGATAAGCAGCTGGCTGTGTGCTAAGAGTCTGCTTCTGCACAAAAAAATAGCTCCCCCTTTACATCTAATGCAAATGTAAAATCACCAGAGCAATACGCAATAAATCTCTGCCTGTAATTCCTCTTTGCACACAGAGTCATGTTTTCATATTAGTCAAAAAACAAAATTTCTTTGCCAATTTCAAAGCACACTTACTACTCTTTTTTTTGGCAAGTGATAAGTACTTTTACAGTCTGACACATTATGAATCCACTTTTCAGATTCTTAAAAAAGCACATGTCCAAACAACATTTTCAGACCAGCAACATGTGTAACCTGGGTGACTGACTACACTCCAGCAAGGGCAACCAGCCTTAGTGATGCTGAATGTATTTGCATTACTGACTGAAACCTCAAACCCCACTCGGTTGTGAATACTATGCATGATTCCACAGGATATGCAGCTGGCTGTGTGCTAAGAGTCTGCTTCTGCAGAAAAAAATACCTCCCCCTTTCCATCTAATGCAAATGTAAAATCACCAGAGCAATACCAAACAGCTTTCTGAGACCAACAACATGTGTAGCCTGGGTGACTGACTACACTCCAGCAAGGGCAACCAGCCTTACTGATGCTGAATGTATTTGCATTACTGAGTGCAACCTCAAACCCTTAAAGTATTCCTTATTTATACCAGTACACCTTAATTTATCGTGAAAACATAGTCCATATTATTTTACATGTTCCTCACATTTAAATTTCTCCCAAAACAGAAAATGATAAACACAACTTCAACAAAAGGAATTCCAATTTTATTATTCATTTCTTAATTTACCATATACATCCCCTCTCAAACTCTAAACTCACCTTTAAAATTAGTTAGTTGTGAAAGAAATGTGGCACTCAAACAGCAGATTATCAGAGCCAGGATCTCTGTTCTGTACACCTCTCTCCTCTCAGCAGAACCAGATAATGGCAAATTTTCCCTCTCTTTTTCCACACATATACATGTAAGTTTCAAATCTCAGTGCTTCCCCCTTTTTTCAAATGTAATCACACATTTCTATTGGTTGAAAACCAACCCTTTTCCAAAAGTACCCTTCCCCCAACTTGACTTCTGCCTAGTACCCTTCCCCCAACTTGACTTCTGCCTTGAAACACTGCTGTGTAGAGTTAGGTCAGAAGTTCACCAAACAATGTTTCATTTCCAAAGAGCAGGAGTGCTTGACTTTTCAAACCTAACAGCAAATCCATAGTACTGTTCTTTGGTAACACATTTTTCTGTACCAATACAAAACATGCTTCTATAAATTTACACATACAGCCTAGTTTTTATTGTAGAATGGTATGAAACAGCCAATCAGTTTAAAAAAAAAAAAAATATGTATGCCTCCATTTCCAAACTGTCTTTCATTTATTTTTACCATTCTACTGAACTACACCTCCTGAGTGCATCCAGTTCTCCTTTGAAGATGTTCACAGTGTGGATTGTAGGGCACAGCTATGTCTTCTGGAGTGAAAAGTATGCAGAGAAAACAGGTATGGTGAGAGACCTTGCTTTGCCAAATGTAGACATTAAATGGATTGGTCAGAGAGGGTTAAAGTGGCACCAATTGATGCCATTGGTGAAATCCTTCATGCAAATCCAACACCCTGACCTCATAATAGTGCACTGTGGTGGCAATGACCTAGGCACTTTGACTGGGGTAGGTCTGGAAATGCTTATGAAGGAGACCTTTGCACAACTGTTTTCACTTTTCCCTAAAACTGCCTTTGTGTTTTCTAACATATGCCAAAGGCAAAAATGGAACTGGTCCAATCATTTCTGTCCACAGATTGACAAAGCAAGAAAGCACGTCAACAAATCTGTTTCTGCTTTCCTCCGAGACTATGGTATGGGTTCCATTTACCACAACAACTTGCGTTACGACATGCAAGACATTTATAGAGGAGATGGTGTGCACTTCAATGATGAAGGGAACAGAGTCTTCCTCTTGAACCTTAGACTCTGCATCGGTACTTACTTGTAGGTACCACTAAAAAATCACTTCATAAACACAACGGCTCTTTTTAGAGCCCCCTAATATCTAAACACTTAAATCTGCATTTCATTTCATTTTTTATTTTTTTTTTCTACCGTACGCGTACGGTAAGCTTACCGTACGCGTACCCCGCGATTTTTTTAAAAATTAATAAATGTTTTTTTTGTACTTTTCTGTCCTTCTTTGACCCCCTTTCAAATGTTAGGGGGTCTGTAACTCTCTTCCTTGCCCCCTTTTCAAGTTATCTCCCTTTTTTTTCCTGACTGAAACACACGAAATGGCGGCCGCCGCTTCCTGGTTTCGACCGATTCGAATGTTTACTAAGATCTATCAGCCAATCAGAATAGCGCTCGCGCACGTCACCGTACGCGTACGGTAAGCGCACCGTAAGCGCACCGTAAGCTGGCTCAGATATATATATATTGATTTAAAGGCTATTTTCTCAGAATCTACTGAACAGATTTACACCAAACCTACAAAAGGCACTTCCTTGACCTGAGGACTACCTCTCTGCCAAATTTCATTTAACTCTGTACAGCCGTTCGGGCTGTAGCTGTGTCTAAAGGTCCTATGGAAAAATGCATGGGAAAAACGCGTTTTGGGACCCCCCTTTTATCTCAGCCCCCGCTTGACGAATCCCCCCGAGACTTTCAGGGTAGGAGCGGAGCGCAGCGCCCCACCTATTTTGAAAATTTGGCGAGGACTCGTCGACCGGCGCCAAAGTTATTCAAAATAGAATGTTGCGGATTTCCTATGGTAAGAGGGTCCTAACTATAACTACCTACTGGCGACCGCCAGTAGGTAATATATATATATATATATATATATATATATATATATATATATATATATATATATATATTACTGAAAAAACCATAGGTTTCACACATGTTATAGTTAGCGGAAATTTTACTGATAAAAAACCAATGAAATTACCCCGTTATAGTTAGTGCAGGAAACTATAACTCACGCGACCGCAATCCTCTGCTGATGCTAATACTGTATTTAGACACTTATTTGCCCATGTCTTCTTCCATAAATTTTTAGCTATACATATATTACAAATATTTTTTTTTCATAAAGACACATATGTCATCAGCAGAAGATTGCGGTCGCGTGAGTTATAGTTTCCTGCACTAACTATAACGGGGGAATTTCATTGGTTTTTTATCAGTAAAATTTCCGCTAACTATAACATGTGTGAAACCTATGGTTTTTTCAGTGAATTTGCAAGGTTTTTTAAATGCTAATTCCTAACTATAACGTGTGTGAAACCTATGGTTTTTTCAGTGAATTTGTACGGTTTTTTAAATGCTAAGTTACTTTACGCCATTCGTGGCGTGCGCGCCCACTTAACGCAGTTCGTTCCGTGCGCGCGCGGTGCGCTTCGCGCACCGCACGCCCACTTTACACCCACTTTACGCACTGCACGCACGGTGGGCACGCGGTGCGCTACGCGCACCGCGTGCCCACGTTACGCTAGATGGGCCATGTACGCACGATGCGCTTCGCGCACCGTGCGCACATGGAGGACATATGATGCACTTCGTTTTGAAAGGTAATATTTTAATTTTTCGTATATGTTATAAGCCATGCACAAATGGTGCCCTTCGGGCACCATTTGCACACGGGGTGGAGAGAGTGTGGATAATTTTTTTTTTTATTATTTTTTTTTAAATATTTTAGTTTAACTCATCTTTAATAAACCATGCACAATTGGTGCCCTTCGGCCACCAATTGCACACGGGGTGGGGAGAGTGTGGATAATTTTTTTTTTTTATAATTTTTTACCGTACGCGTACGGTAAGCGTAATCGGCGAAATTAGCGAAAAAATAAAAATTCCGTTTTTGGCCTTGGGGGATCTTTGGGGACTCCCTCATCATTGCTATGTGTGTGGGAGCTGTCTAAACAGCCCCTTTACATGTTTTTGGGCTTAATATTTTAAACATCACTCTCAGTGCGAGAGAGAAAATGGCGGCCGCCGCTTCCTGGTTTCGGCCGATTCGAATGTTTACTAAGATCTAAGAGCCAATCAGAATCGCGCTCGCGCACGCCACCGTACGCGTACGGTAAGCGAACCGTAAGCGCACCGTAAGCTGGCTCAGATATATATATTGATTTAAAGGCTATTTTCTCAGAATCTACTGAACAGATTTACACCAAACCTACAAAAGGCACTTCCTTGACCTGAGGACTACCTCTCTGCCAAATTTCTAGTAATTCTGTTCAGCCGTTCGGGCTGTAGCCCTGTCTAAAGGTCCTATGGAAAAATGCATGGGAAAAACGCGTTTTGGGACCCCCCTTTTATCTCAGCCCCCGCTTGACGAATCCCCCCGAGACTTTCAGGGAAGGAGCGGAGCGTAGCGCCCCACCTATTTTGAAAAATTCGCGAGGATTCGTCGACCGGCGCCAAAGTTATTCAAAATAGAATGTTGCGGATTTCCTATGGAAACGTGGTCCTAACTATAACTACCTACTGGCGACCGCCAGTAGGTAATATATATATATAATAATCAAATACAGATTAATCCCCTCACTAAACTATTAGGGGGCATGGATGGAGAGGGCATATACCCACTTTCCATGCATATAGGAAAAATAATTACACAAAGTCTCCTACCTGTCAGATTAACTATAGCATAGAAATGAAAAAATTGAACCACCCACTGATCGCCTATTGTAGTCCAAAGTTTAGAATTCATATTTGATGGAAAGGCTGGCAGCCATATCTAGAAATAAAGTGCTAAAATTTGATAGAATATGGACATCTTCACAGACGTATATCAAAAGTGCATTAGAGGCATGGACATAGCCCATACTAGACCTGATCAGCGTCTATGAATGATTTCTCAATATAAATCCTGGATAGCTTCCTTGAGTGAGAAAAGCAGGATCTTTATCAAATTTGCCCGATGTCATTTTGTTCTCTCAAACTCTGTATCAAATCGTATACATGATTAAACTGTATTGAAATAAGTACTTATTAAAAGATAAGTTTCTCCGCCCCAATCCTCACATCCGCGTCATGTTTCATAGTATAACCTAGAATGATACGCTGTATTTTCTAAAAAACAGATCTTCAAATAAAGCTATAAAGATAAAAAAAATATTGTCGAACTATAACAAGGATGTCTAGAAACCAAGCATCAAACAGAGAAAAACCAGCCAGCAGAAAACTGATTTGCTAAGCCATGAAAAGGGCTGCCTCGTAAACAAAATTGTCAGTTTGAAAATATGTAGTGAATATTACACAGGCTTGTGTTAGGAATTTAAGATTCAGAAGCTTTCGGACCAAATATGGCATTAACTTTGCTCAATCTCTATAAAGAAAAGGGTTCTTGAGGCCGTTAAGGCACTAGATGGTTCCATGTTGTCTTACAGTGTGGGACAGTTTTACACATGTGATTCCTGTGGTTTGTTTTAAAAATCATCAGGAAAAGATGTGTGCTGATAAATTGATGATACTGAGCTGTGATTCTAGAGTAGACACTGCATTGTCCCAGCACTTACTAAGCACTACAGAACAGTTGTTTTAAGTTATGTGAATCATTTAACAATACTCCTCTATGGCTATTGCATGACCTGCAAATCCCGTATGCTACAGGTTATGTGACTTCTTTACCAGTTTATTATGAAATAATCAGTGATGTGAGTTCGCAGAGAGCACGTGTATTACCTCTACATTGCACTTGTAAACCTGAACTGGAAACTGGCACACAGAAAACTGTGTAGTTAAGTGTATGTACTCACAGAAACAGAAAAGATTAGTACTTTCATGTAAATATAGACAATAGATGTATTAGGCCATCACAATCACCCACCTCAATTCCATTATTTTTTGCTTCAAACTAAGCAAGTGAGTTAAGAATATATGCGGACTATAAAACACTTTACAGAATCACAGTTAGAAACTGGAACCCACTGCCTCAATACCGGACTTGTTAGATCAGATTAGAAAAACAAGCATTTTCACTAAACAAGGCACCAGAGAAGAATACCATCTAGTTAAGACTCCAAGAGAGTGATGAGTGGAAAACTGCATTTTGCACAAAGTTTGGGCACTGTGAATATCACACAAGGCCTTTTGGACTTTGCAATGGTCCTTCATTATTTTAATACTTTATCAATGAGGAGATTATGAGAGGGTATTTATATCTATTTTGTATAGTTTTTATGGATCATATTCTGATATATTCAGGCTTTTTGGACGCACATACATGTCAATGCAATCTTACAACAGTTAAGAGATAATAATCCTTTCGGCTAAAATAGATAAATGTTTCTTTCATACTACCACTGAAAGTTCCTGGGTGACATTTACATCTGGAGGAGCTAAGATGTATGAGAAGAAACTGTCTGAAACTGTTCAATGGCCCATACCAAGTACAATTAAGGCTCGACAACAGTTTTGGGATTTGTCAACATTTATAGATTTATTCATCAGTTTTCTGAACTAGTCATATCCATCAACAGGTTGCCATGTAAGAGAGCAGTTTTTGTATGGACTGAAAAGGCTGATCCAAGCTTTTTTTAAAGAACACTTTTTTATATCCATTATCATTCAGTTTTAGGCACTGTTCAGTATGAATCAATGCGACTTCCACAAGCACAAAATATTGTCATCTTTGCAGGTACGCCCGCAAGCCTTATAACTTGGTTTCCCGAAGCACTTACATGTGTTAATGCTTCTGAACTACCTTTGCAGTGTTGTTGGAGGGTAGAGGGTAGAGGTTGGCCATTTTCGGGTGTTGGGTTATATTCCTTAGGCCATAGCCAGACCTAAATACAGCAGTGCCTTTGCATACAGGTTAGCATTAATGTCTTTGAAGATGTGTAACATAATACATTTTTTGGGGTAGATGGTACTGGTCAGCTCAGCACCAGTATCACTGTCTGTAGTACATCCACCAAGAATATCAGTAAAATATGGCACTCCCAAGTGGAGTAATTTACTGTGTGGTGTAATGTGTATTTGAGATGAAGTAGATGAGTCGCACACTATTTTAAAGAGTTGAATTAAAATTTAATAAACCAGTATCCGGCTGAAATGGCCACTGTATGCTGCCCAATGAGAGCATCTCTCCAGTCTTCCTCTAACAGAACACCTCCATATCCCTTACAGGCCTCCTTCGACATGGCGAATAAATCAGGGGTGTTAATGACCATGGAGGGGTTAATGTAATCTGGATATATTCTCACTTTCCATCACACCCATTGTGATATCAGCTTCCAGGGGGCTAAGCTCCACTATGTCAACAGCTTCTTATAAGAATGGCATGACATAGCTGAAGAAATTAAAAAAACTGAGATGGAGGGCAAATTAATGCTGCAGATTTGTGTAAAAAAGCTGGTTCAACTGGCCACGCTCATTAGCCAGCCATGAGATACCAATGTAGCTCCACCCGAAAAATCCCCCACAGGAGTCATCCTGGGTAAGCAAGTTCCCACCCATAGATAGGTCTTTCATGTCAGCCTAACCAACCTTCCAATTCAGACAAGTTTGGCGGCAGAGGGAAGCTCAGCAGGTGTTCGTCACTGAATAATAGCATAGAGGAGAAGAGCCATTCATGAGCCATTTTCCATTCAATAAGCCAGATCAGAAGGGAGCCAAAGAGCGCATAATTTACTGCCAGGAGATTTGAAGCATGTATACTAGACTACATTAATCATTCTCAGTCCATAATTCCACAGAGTTTTGAAGCATTTATCCATGAAAACTATAGGAGTGTCTCATTCCCACAAGAAGCAGCAAAACAGGGCACTGGGAATTTGGAAGAAGACTAGAGGGATGCGTTATGGGTAGTTTTGAAGGATATAAAGCAAATTCAGTAAAGCTACCATATACGTTATGGCAACTTTCTCCATTAAATTATGGAAAGCGAAGAGCACGGGTGTGTAGATGGTATAACATCATCCTTGTTTATAATAACCTAGAATTCCTTTCTAATGGTAGGGACTATATCATATATAACTATAGCATTGCTTTAACTGTCTCTTTTTGGGGTCAAACAAGCCCATTCCCTAACACATTATCCAAATATTTAATTAGTCATGCTGCTAGAGTACATTAAGCCACATCCACACGGAGTCCTAAGCCTTTCAGAACTTGCAACACTGCTTGAAGGTGTTGCAAGTTCTGTTGAAGGTGTTGCAAATGGTCTTTCCAGAATGTGCTATAGATGATGATGTCATACAGATATGCGGAGACATATAAAGAATGAGGTTGTAATTAATGTCTATTAGGGTCTGCAATATTGCTGCATCCTCATGTAGGTTAAAAGGCATGATTTCTTTAATTTACTCAAACCTGTTCTGCTGCCTCCCTGGAAAGATGGGTTAATATAGTGCCTTTGTGGAGAAGTGTCTTACCTAAACTCTGCTGCCTCTTCTCTGATTGGTTCCTTGGTATTCAGTTCTGGTTTGGGAAGTCCTAGGAACACATTCATTTTTCAAGATATTCAACCCAACCACCTGTCCCCTTTTGCCCGGTCGATATGGAGTTTTTCTCCTCGTTTTTTTGTTCCCTTGAGTGACCCTTAGCACTTGTCAAGGCAGTACCAGAGACTGAATCATATACTTGGTGATTGACAGCTCCCAGATTTCAACACACGTGTCGGCAAACAGCTCATGGGAGCAGGCCTTGGCACCAGAAGGCTCCTGTTGAGGCATGGTTGAGAAATATGAATGTTCCACATTTCTTTGGCATTGCCTGCCCCGCCTCATAAGCAGGACAGAGCAGCATACAGTCCATGTCAAAAGTAACTAAACCTGATCGTCAGCGCTTTTTATTCTGCAGCCTTTGCAAGGGTTATATAAGGCTGTTATCGTTGGGGAATGTGTGGCACTGCAAATGTGAACACACCATTACAGACAAACTTCAGAAAGCAACACAATTAGTACACAGTATTAGCTGAGCAAGCTAAAATCTGAAAACTTCACCTAAGAGCCAGAGGGCTTCATGTCTCAACTTCAGATGGGCAACTCTAGTGAACACTTTTAGTATGATGAGACCATTTGTCAGTTACAAGAATTATAGTCAAACAATTTAGAGAATATCGAGTTTAAATGTCACAATCCCCCTCTCTTGCGGTCTTCTACAGAATAACCAAGTACATTGTCAAACAATTTATCACTAATCAACTGAAACACTTCCTGTCCTCGCCATCTTTTCTTTCCTTTAAACATTGCCAATAAACGTATCCCTATAAGCTGTTATGGGGCAATTACGATACGCTCCATTGGTGGAGGCAATAAAAACTCGGATAAGAATGTAAATCATCTGAGACTAAAGAGTACAATCAAGATGAGCCTCTTAATCCCCCAATTCGAAAACATACTGCAAGCTGGATCAAAGGTCCCACCATCCAACTTCATCATCACCAGCATGCATGTCTTTAATAATTTCCTGTATGTTTCTAATCTCCTCATAGAACTCAAATGGGATGTATGGACTATGGATACAACATTCAACCCATACTAACCTCCTAGTAGCTAAAATGAATTCCAGAACCATCCTGTTTGCAAAATAACGCTTTTTGTGCCACTAAGTACGTAATTCTAAGTTCAACAGCATTTGCTATTGAATTGGCCACTGTCGCCAGCACTCTAGCAACGTGTTGAATTCCCTTAATGGCTAACCTCATCTCATATTTTGGAACCATGAAAGCAGGAATAATGCTGTCTCAGAAATGACTTTCTCTTTCTCCAGCATAAGGCAGAGGATGTATGGGCACATGTGTAATGGCAGGTACTAAGTATCTCCGCGGATGGAGGCAGAAAAAGCACCCACCCCAGTGGGGGACACACTAGACATGATCCTGAGAGAAATTCGTGAATCACGCTCTGCACTTGAGAGTCAGCTGGGCACACTCTCGGTGGACTTGAACCTACTCAAAGATGACCACAGAAAGTTATTCGATAAAGTTAAGAATACTGAACACCTGCTGGACACAATGGGGCCTCAAATCATTGATCACGATGGCCAATTGAAGGAGATGCGACAGCAGATAGAGGCCTTACACGCCTGTGCTGATGATACGGAAGGGCGGGAGAGGCGAAACAATCTCAGAATAGTGTGTCTGCCTGAAGGTACGGAGGGGCCCAATCCGAAAGATTGCATCGAGGAATGGTTGGAAACTGTGGTAGCACCCACGGGCCTATCTCCGCATTTTACTGTGGAGCGAGCTCACCGAGTGCCTACGCAAAGCCTGGTACCCGGCTCGAACCTACGTCTAATGTTGGCAAGAATATTGAACTATAGGGACCGAGACCGGAGGCTGCAGGCGGCGAGGGAGCAAGCCCCGCTACTGGTGGAGAATGTGAGGGTGTCCATATTCCTGGACTATACTTTGGCTGTTCAACGAAAGCGTTTCTCGTTTCTGGAAGTCAAAGCAAGAGTCCGTGCGGCGGGCTTGACATTTGCATTGCTTGTTCCAGCCAAACTCAAGATCAACCATTACCAACGGTCTTTGTTCTTCGATACCCCCAAGAGTGCGTGGGAATGGCTGGACAGAAATTTCCCTGACGTACTGCCAAAGCAGAGAATAGATTCTACGCAGCCGAAATCGAGTCCCCCGTCGGCTTAGGAAGGGCATGGTCACACAAAGTGCTAGGACTTCCTCCCACCCCACCAGCAGGTGATGGAGGGGAGGCAAGAGACCCTCCAGACAGCCGAGACACTCAGACTCCCAAGACCGGCGATCAGCACTAGCCCTTCTGAGACAGCCAACTCAGACTACGACTCCGGGGGTAGCATGGACTTGTTCCCGTTCGCATCTATTCAGCTCAGTCGGGACCCATTGGGCTGAGCTTGGAGGGTCTTTTGAAAGAGAACTGATGCTGACCTGCTGGAACCATGCCCACCCACTTCAACAAATTACTACTTGTTATGCTTAACTCCATTTCTCACTGATCTTTCTTTTACAATGTATAAGTGGTGCCTCTGCTTACACATGGGAGGGTTAAAGGGGGATCGTATACTAGCATGTTGCCCCGACCCGACTTGGGCATGTATTTCTACTATTGTTTGGGTAACTTGAGTATTACATATGTAGCCTACCCCCACAATCGAAAGCAAGATTTCTAAGTGTAGGATGTTAACACTTTTTTGCACAGTTTGGTCGGACGAGGTTCTGTCGTTGGACCCAGTATTGGGGATTGTTTATGTTAGTTTAATGGTTGCCGCATATTCTGATTGGGGGTTCCGAGGATTGAGGTGGTGGTGGGTCGGGCTGGGTTTTTAAACCTACTAATGTCGGTTGAGAAACCGTATACAGTCATATCCTGGAACGTTAGGGGGATGGGGTCGGCCATGAAACAACATAGAATCGTAGCTCAACTACATCGCAGCAAGGCTCAAATAGTGTGTCTCCAGGAGACGCACCTCGTGCAAACAGAATCCAGTAAACTGCAGAGGAGGTGGCGGGGCCAATTTTATGCTACAGCGTACTCTGTCTTTTCTAGAGGGGCTGCAATATGGTTACGGGCGGGAATCCCATTTGCTCATTGTGTGTCCCGAATAGACGACAAAGGCAGGTATGTCCTGATTCGGGGGACCCTGGATGGTAGGCAGGTAGTGCTGGGCTCCATCTATGCTCCGAATGTGGATCAGGATACCTTTCTCTCCAGGTTGACAAAGGCACTCTCGGATTGGGTACAATACCCATGGTTGTTGGGTGGGGACTTCAATGCTGTGTTCCTTACACACTGGGGTCGCTCTCACCCCCCCTTACCGAACACCAGTGCTGTGACTCAAGCTGCTGCTTTGACTAGGTGGGCACGGGGTGGAACCTTTTGGACGGCTGGAGGTCCTAACACACGAATATGCAGGAATATTCCTTATACTCCCACCCACATAACCTAAATACCCGATTAGATCATTTTCTTTGCACCATAGATCTTTCCTCTGCCATACATCAGAGTACATTCCTTGGTAAAACCATCTCTGACCATAACCCTATAGAATTGACATTGCATTGGGGTAGGGGCCCTACGCCTATACCAACATAGGGGCTGCAACCTGTGACCTTGGAAGATCAAGTATTTCGTGCTAAACTAGCTGACACTATTACTACATATTTTTCTGAAATCGAAGGCACTGCTTCGACTAGATCGGTTGAGTGGGAGGCTTTTAAGGTCACAGTAAGGGGGGTTGCTATGGGAAGCTTGGTTGGGGTCAGAAGAGAGGTGACCAGGGATTTGATACACTCGGAGGACAAACTACAGGCGCAGGAGGTGTAGTGGGAGTGGAGCAATTACAGAAGGCTAGGATTCGGCACGCTGAGCTATTAGAGCGGCTCCGGACAGTAGACTTACATGCGTACACATTGCGTACTCATGCCGAAGCGGATAGGGCGTGCATGTTACTGGCGCGAATGATTGCTCCCTCGTTAAGTTACACTCCCATTTTGGCGCTCTATGACGCCCACCACTCATTGCTGACTTCCCAGAGTGACATTAATACAACTTTTCAAGAACATTATGCTAATCTGTATAGTACACAACCTTTAGAGAGGTCGGAAGAGACGATTCAATTCCTAGCGGGTATAGACCGTCCCAAGGTAACAGACGCATCGGCTGAGCTGTTGGCGCTGCCGATCACCATAGCGGAAATCAGAGTTGCAATAAAAGCATTGGCGCGTAATAAGTCCCCAGGGTCCGACGGCCTGCCTGTCGAATTCTACTCCACCTATGTGGACGCATTGGCCCTGAAGCTGCTACAATTATATGTCACCTCCCTAGAGGAAGGTACACTGCCCTCCTCTACTAAGGAGGCAATAGTCACGTCCCTACTGAAACCAGATAAGACCCCCACTGACTTGGTGTCATACTGTCCGTTATCAATCCTTAATACGGAATATAAAAACCTAAATAAACTTTTGGCGTCCAGATTACTTCCTCTGTTACCTAAATTAATACACACAGACCAGTTCGTTTTATTTTTTAAAGACAAATTTTATTGTGTCAATTTAGCCATCACCATGCAGAGCCCTGTAATCCAGAGACATCTGCCATATCCTTCATACATGTACATACTGGCAACAGACAATTGTATATTCAAAAACCCTCAACTACCCTTCCCGAATTCCCCCCTCTCCCCCAACACCCTGTGATCGCACTTCCTCCACCTAGTCCTGCCCTCCCACTTCCATCCATCACGCTCTCCCCTTGCATCGTTCGCACCCCCGCGTTGCCCCCCCCATGGCCACTGACTCCCATGTACAGCTACCCCTATGGGTTGATCTCCCTCTCTACCGGGGGCTCCATCCAAATTCCCCGATAATCTGCCCACCGTTTCCAGATCTTATAATGCTTGCGTGGGCACCCCCTGGCCACAAAGACGGGCTGCTCTAGCCCCATACAAAAATCCAAACCATTCTCCCATCCCGTCATGGAAGGGGCTTGTGACGCCTTCCACTCCCTTGCAATATCCCGCTTGGCCAGGGTGAACCCCAACAACATAAGATGTCGTTTGTATATGTTACCCCCTATGTCCTCCATGACGTGAAGTATAGCCAGGCGCAACGATCGGCGGAGCTCCCACCCCAGCACTTCCGAGAGGCACGCCAGCACTCCCTTCCAAAACTTATCTAGAGATATGCACTGCCATATAGTGTGAGAATGTGCCCTCCTCCCTGCCACACCTCAAACACTCCGGGGATGCAAACAGTCCCGCCCGCCACAACCGCGTTCTCGTGAAATACACCCTGTGGAGGTACTTGAATGGAACCAACCGGAGCCTCATGGCTATTGCTGCACTTTGCGGGGCAGCCAGCGCCTCCCTCCAGTCCTCCTCCTCTAGGTCGCCCACGTCTGCCTCCCAATCCCCCCGAAGTTTGCTCAGCGTGGGGGAACTGTGTGTAACCAGGGATTGATATATCCTGGAAATCTTTTTATCCAGTAGATCCCCCATGAAGACCTTCGCCTCCAGTGGGCTAAAATCGGGAAGCGACTCCAGTCCCACCAAGTCGGGCGATAGGGCGTGCCGGAGCTATCTAAAAAATTGCTCTCGCGGCATATGGAACTCCCTCTGTAACTCATGAAAAGATTTTAGTGTCGTCCCTCTTGTTACATCACCCAGTGTTGAGATACCAATTTCGTCCCATCCCTTGAAGCCCTGTAGTGCCGCCAAATGGGGTAGGTGCCCATTATGCCACAGGGGGTCTCCCAAGTCAGGGTTTGCCACCATCCCATACGGCGCAAAGCCTGCCTCCAGATTTGAAACACTTCCTGTGTGACCGGTGGCAGCGCACCTCCCAACGACGCCGAGTATAGGAGCGTATGCAACGTGTGGCGCCCCATAAGCTGCCGTTCCAGCGCATACGCCGGATCTCCCCTGTCCCCATACCACCATTCGTTAAGAACTAGAAGTTGCGAAGCTTGGTAATATGATAGAATGTCCGAGGTCGCCAGCCCTCCACAGTATGTGGACAGGAAGCACGTTCGTATAGCCACACGCACTCTACCCCCGTCCCACAAGAATTGCCCTAGCACCGAGTTCACCTGTCTAAACCAACCGGGCTGGATCCTGTATGGGTGGTTCTGTAGCTGATAGAGGAGCCGAGGGAGCGCCACCATCTTAAATATGGCCGATCTCCCATACAGAGTCAAGGGCATACGAGACCAGATTTTAATGTCTGAGCGGACGCGGTCCCACACCGGAGCCACATTCCGCTCCTAGGAGACCGCCGGCACATCCGTCAAGAACACCCCCAGGTACTTCAGTCCCCCCACCGCCGACTGAACCGAGGAAGCCCACGCACCCACTCTCGTGCGCTCTCCCAGCACCCACAAGGTTGACTTGCGAGGGTTCATATACAAGCCTGACGTTTCCCCAAAAACTTGCATGATGCGCAGAAGCCGCGGCCCCGTCCTGTCCACATCCGTAAGAAAAAGTAGAACATCGTCTGCATATAGCGGAATCCGATCGGACAGACCCGTGGCTCATTCAAATCCCCGGACCTGCGCATCCATGCGTATCCACCTAGCCAACGGCTCCATAGCCAGAGCGAAGAGATACAGAGACAAGGGGCACCCCTGCCTCGTACCGCGTCTCAAGGAGAAGGTAAGAGAGGTCGCCCCAGCCACCCGCACCGCTGCCGTGAGCTCCGTGTAGAGGAGCGTTATGTATGGGAGAAAGCGAGGACCCAGATTAATTCTACGTAGCAATGCGAATAGGTAAACCCAGCTGAGGGAATCGAATGCCCTATCCATATCAGCTAGTAGCAAAGCCGCCGGCTGTCCCGTCCTCTGTACGGCTGCCACTGCCACCTGCGCCCTCCGTATGTTGTGTCTAGTTGCCCGCTGGGGCATGAGTCCCGCCTGGTCTGGGTGCACCAAGGTGGTGATATGTGGCAAAAGACGATTTGCCAATGCTTTCGCCAATATTTTAGCCTCCACATTTAATAGGGATATGGGGCGATAGGAGGCATGTTGATCCGAGGGTCGACCTGGCTTATAAAAAACCACCACTTCGGCGTGCCTCCAGTCCGCCGGGAGCACCCCCCTTTCCCTGGCCTCCTCCACGACTGCTTGATAATACGGGGCCACTGGCGTACTGTACCGGCGGAAGAATTCGCTAGGAAACCCATTGGGTCCCGGTGCCTTGCTCGAATTGAGCTCCCCCAACGCCACACCCAGCTCCTCGTCTGTCAAGGGGGCGACCAGTTCGGTTTTATACCCAATCGTAGTACTTCTCTAAATATTCGTCGGTTACACGCCCTGATGCATGCAGTGAAGGGGTCATTGCCGTTGGCCGGATGCATATCCCTAAATAGAAGGCAAGAGTTTGATACATTAAGATGGTCGTACATGCTTGCAGTGCTGGTAAAGTTTGGAGTTCCCCCCCGAATATTGCAAATGGATTCAATTACTTTATACTGATCCCACAGCCCGCGCCAAGTCAGGAACGATTATACCGCCTGCATATCGTATTTATAGGGGCACACGTATTGGCGTTAGAACCAATGACCCAGCGATTGTAATGCGAGATGGCCCCATTTGGCATACCGTTCCCACCAGTGATACACTCAGTTTCGCTTTATGCGGACAATATGCTGTTATTTTTTAAAGATCTTGGCATGAACATGCAGCCCCTGGCCACAGTGTTCTCGCAGTTTGGGGATATCTCTGGTCTGCATCTGAATGCCACAAAGTTAGTAGCATACTCCTTCTCCGACACATACGAGGGTACCCACTTGCAGTTTGGTCCAGCGCAGTTCAGAATAGAACCTACAACATTCAAATATCTCAGGATACGAATTTATAGGTCCCCAGTTGACACTATTGTCGGGAATGTGGTGCGAACCATAAATTCACTCCGTTCACAAGTGTAATTTTGGAACATCCTCCGGTTGTCAATGGCAGGCCGTCTAGTAGTATCCAAAATGGTTATGTTACCTAGACTCTTATACCGTTTTGTGGATATACCTGTGGCCCTGCCGGCCTGGATCTTTCGGACACCAAATACTCTGCTAACGTCATTGTTGTGGGGAAAGGGGAGACATAGACTAGCATTATCCAAGATGCAGCTGCCGAGCACTGCAGGCGGTATGGGAGCAACTGATTTTAAAACGTATTGTATTGTTGGGCAGCTGCAATGGCTGGCATATTGGTTGGCGGGACATAACTTGTTCGAAATAGGATATACCACCGCACACTTGCAGCGGGGGAGGTTGCATGCACTGCTGTGTCCCGGGGCCGACAAGATACGAGACCCTTCTTTTCTATTGTCCATTGCTTTACACTATTGGAAGCAAGCCCAGAAATCCGCAAAGGTCTTGAATCCATACGCTTCCAACATCCCCCTCTGTGGTCTACCTACCCGCCATGGTGTTTTGTCTACTGCTAGGGTACGAGACTGGATACAGGCGGGCACGTCCAAATTGGGGATTTCTTCCTTGATGGTACGTTAATGCCGCATGACGAATTTGTCCGCACTAATGCGGTGCCGGAGACTCTGTTACTCACACATGCAGCGGTGGTGCATTATGTTCGGAGGTACTGGTTAGTGGCACAGAACGAACCCCCTACATTTCAATTACTGCAGTCTCTCCACATTATGGGCCATTGGCGCCACCTTCTACGCTGGTTGTACCGCGGACTGCGGGAACATCTACAAGTATCACTATTGCCACTCCGTCAGAAGTGGGAACTAGCACTGGCAAGGGAGTTAGATGATAGGGAATGGGACGCAGCCCTAGAACATCCCTGACGAGTGTCTCGCAACTTTAGACTGAAGACAATATAGATACTAATATTACACAGGTCTTATCTTACACCGCAGGCTATTCACGAAATGTATCCCTCGTCCTCTGCACAATGTCCCAGGTGTGTCCATCACCCTGCCGACTTCACTCATATGTTATGGTCATGCCCTACCCTAGGGAGGTTTTGGTTGGAGGTTACCCATGGGCTCTCTAGACTTGCGGGACACACCCGTTGGGATACCATGGAGGTGTGCCTGTTGGGTCTCTTTCCACTCCCGAAGAAGGCGAAACTCCTACATCGCTTGACAGGGTTAGCTTTGATGCTTGTAAAACGATTAATGACACAGCGTTGGAAGTCTCGCACCGCACCACGTGAGGGCAAATGGAGAGAGGAGGTAATTAGATGGGTGATGGCAGAGGGGGAGGCGCTCAGTCGTGTGGCATATAGGGGATTAAGGAAAAGAGCGATTTCCCAAGAATGGGCCCAAGTACTAGAGCAGTTCAAAGCGGAAACAGACTAAGATGCCACAGACGCCCCGGACCCACTGTTAACCTAGATACAACTACCGAATCCCTGCTTGGTGGATGGGCGGGACAGGGCTGGGCCAGGAAACACCCCCCCACCCTGGGTCATACTAGCAGAGAATTATCTAGATTGACCCTCAGGAGCCTGTCCCGACGGGACTGATTGGATTACAGCAGCTAAGTTTATGTTTATGGTTATGGATTAGTAGGGAGGGTAGAGTTGCGGGAGGGGTACTGAGAGCGGGTGGTTGGGGCCGAAATTGATGATATATGAAGTTCTGAGAAAGATTGTGTAAACCAGATTATTGTGCACTCATAATAGTGTCATTGACCACAGGTCCATGTATCACATGGCTATTCTCCAAACTGCAATGTCACGAAGAAACGTGACAGAACCTACTGTTGATCTACATGTATAAATGTAATTCAAAAACGGAAATGTATAATGTAAGACACCATGTATCTCAAAACCCTAATACAACTGTGTTAAAAAATAATAATAATAGCAGGTACTAAGTACTCAGGGAAGCAGGAACCTTATAGGATCCTGGGCTTATTTTCACACTGCATTCAACGGACCTCATAAATATGCTACCATTTCCTTCCTCACAAATCAATCATTTGGCAGCAGCAGCTAGATGAGTAACAGGGTGCAAAATGTCTTAGTCAAGCAAAGGCATGGGTGGTGTCATTTTCACATTCATTAATAAGCGCTCGTGTAAATGCAAATCAGCTCACTATTCCTTCCATTCAAAGAGATTCAAGAATAGGGGTACACCCCCTTTAGAATATGTGGGTAGATGGAAACAAAACCAACATGGGGAAAGGTTCAGATACTGTTTACACGGATACGAAATATATAGGAAAGCATTGGCTTTGTAGATTGACCATCTGCCACTGAAAAGGGAGGTGGCCACTTCTCCATTTACTCCATCAAGCCTACCACCCCACCCTGTCCTGACACAGCTAGACCATTGATGGATGAGACAGCTGGGAGGCTTGCCACCGGGGTCGCAGGCCCAGGCCGTGAACAGGTGGAGGACTGCATCATTGCCATCTCTGCAGTGTGTCTGTGGAGGCCGTTTGGGCTGTGTAGTCCAAAATCTGAAAAGGTTGCTTTGGGTGCCAGGGCATTTCATTTGTCTCTATGCAAATTGGCGCGTTGATGAACAAAGACGGAATGAACAGAAAATATTTCAATTACAAGAAACCGGAGTCAAGCTTTTAAAGTAAAACGTTTACATTTCACACCATCACTAAAGGACATGAGAAGTATTTAAACAACTTAATATTTTGCTATTAGAGAACGTCGAGTGACCATGTATAGGTCGTTAAATTGTTAGTATTACCTTAGTTTTTTTAAGTGCAAGCATTCACTCACAAGGAGTTTCTTGTCCTGAAGAAGATAATTGCTTCCACTAGTAAACGGATTAGAAATTCAACTTGTACATAAAGACACGGTGTGGAGGAAACCAACATAAAATGAACCAAGGTAGATGTAATTAATTTCAAAGCATACAGCTGAGTCTCAGGAGCACTGGCAATGTGCCTGACAGGATTGGGTGAGCTTCAACAGAACACCGGGTGATGAGCCTCAGTGGAGTACTGGCCGATATGCATCATGCAAGGAATGCTGTGCATCAGATAAGCAGTGTACTGTGAATCAGGGGATTGTTGGGTGATAGAGAAATGAGGGACATAAGGTTCATGCATTATTGTTGAGGTTACCAGGTGACTACATGTCAGCAAACATACCTTGGTTCAGACCTGGTCTTTAACTGAACAACATGATGCATTCAGGGAGTTGCAGTTTAGGTTCATTTCAATTGAACCACTTGGATTACCAAACCTGAAAACAATTATATGGAGTTGAGTATCCTTAACTATCAGGCAACAGGGTACGGTAAACACTACATATACTGCACACAGGGGTACACTTACAGACATGGAGAACTAACAAAGGTATTCCCGCACAATGCTCCTGAATTTTAAGTCTATATTTGTAATGGTAAAAACAACTACAGGTCACACTAATTTGTAATTTATATATTATTGACGATCAATTACTTAATATCATTACATGTAAACACCTAAAATCAAATTTGGCAATGTATCGTATTAAAACTCGTAAAAAAAGAATAAAAGTGGACTTTAAGCGCTGAAGCAAGATGGATATAGTGCTTTACTGTTCCTTCCAACGTTGCCGTTTGGACCTAAGGCATGCTGGCTGATGTTGGTGATTTCATGTTTTTGGCAGGGCAGCCCGAATCGCGGAGGTAAGTTTCCCAAAATGGCCTGGGGTTGCGTTATATTGGAGGAGAAGCACAGATCAGAGACTTCGCTGCAGTGTCTAAGGCCATAGGTCCGGCAAAGCGGGGTTAGCAAGTGGCAACAATCACTTGCCATCTTTGGCAGCAGCACAGCAGATGAAACCAGGATAAAGGTTTATAACTGCATAGGCAACAAGCGGCTGAATCGTCCTGCCGAGCCCAGGATGGATTGAAGTTCGCGATGGGCAGTGCAAGAAGTCTCATGTAGGTGATTTTCTTTCATGCCTGGGCTGTCAATGCTTGCTCGAAGTACGGCTGAGCTTTCCCCAGGATATAGGTGGTATCCAGTATGGAGAAGTTGGATCTGTGAAGTAGACTTTCCATGTTTCTTTCAAATGAGAGTTTCTTGACCTTAAGTTCACTGTTTTTTTCCAAGCTCTTACCGGGATGTCCCGATTATGCAGATTGCAGACTTCAATTTGGAGAAGGCTTGTGGCCACTGCCAGCTTTGACTGCCATGGAGAGCCTACCTCTTCAAAGGTAGTTTTAATTTGTGCTTTGAGTGAGGGCGCTGGGGCTCGCAGGGTGCTGATGTAATATTTTATTAGGTCGTCTGAGCATATAAGATCTGGGCAAGCGAGTCCCAGCTCCAACCTCACACTGGCTCTCCTGGCCTGCCGGGGAAGAGTGAGAATTTGTTTATAAGCAGAGATTTGAAAATTTGTGAGGTACTTATCCAGTGCTCTGGGGAAAACTAGGTGACAGTAGTTGAGAGAAGAGAACTAGTTTGGCTCTCAGGACTTTTAATATGGGTACCGTGGTTGGATTGTGTAGCTGTTGGCTTAGTCGTTTCAGACTGTGGATGATCCCGGCTCCATTACTTCTGAGATGTTTTAAATGGGCCCATGATTTGGCCCCATCAGAGAGCCAGACTCCTAGATAACTAGAACTTGTGCATGATTTTATTTGGAAGTTGGCGAATTGCCATTGAGCTGTTTTCGTCAGTGGATATTTCCCAAAGATGACTATCTCAGTCTTCCCCTGGTTCACCAAAAAGTTGTTGTTATGGTTGTACCTATAGAGTGCATTGAGGGCTCTCTGTAAGTCAATTCAGGAGTGACCAATTATTACAATGTTATCTGTGTACTGGAGGATTTGGAACCACACTTTCCCCATCCTCTGTGTTATTAGGCCAACACCTTCCAAACTTTTGCCCAGATCTGCCATGTAGAGGTTGAAAAGAAGAGGGGCAAGAACATAGCCTTGTTTGAGGCCGTAGTTAGTTGGCAATTTTCCTGCTGCAGTTGTTTGGCTGGTTTTTAATTCCGGCCCACGTCCCCTGGTATAATGCAGTTATAGCCTTGAGTAGCTGTTGGGGGATTCCCCAGGTGAGTAGTTTCTCCCACAGTTTCCCTCGGTCCACCCGGTCGAATGCTGCGCTGTAGTCTACAAAACATCAAAATAAAGGTGGAAGCTTCGGCTGTGTGGCTCAGCTTGACAGATGACCCCGTGCTAGAATGTTATCCGTAGTTGAGCTTTTGGGCTTGAAACTGGATTGGAAAAAGGGGAGAACGTTGTGGTCTGTTGCCAAGGCTTCCAGTTTTTCAATTAATACTCAGGCATATACTTTTGCAATGAGCCGGTAATTTTACAGTTTCATTCATTTCCCTTTTTTATGAATTGGGAAGAGTGTTGATCCTCTTCACGATAGTGGAATTATTGAGGCGGCATAAGCGTAATTGAAGAGTGGTGTAAGCTGTCCTGACCAATAAGCTTGTGATGATTTGAACACTGCAGCTGGGACCCCGTTGGGTCCTGGAGCTTGGTTGTTCCTTATTTTTTGATTGTGTCTGTTACTGTAGCCTCTGAGAAACTAGTTATTTGGGGGACCATGCTGAGTGCAGAGGGTGATTGGTGGGGGGAGTGTATGATGTGCTCTGGTGGTTAGAGTACAGCTGCTTGAAGTAATTTACCCACTTTTGGTCCACCACGCCATTCTCCTTTGTCTGGCCGGTGTTGCTTAGTTGGTTGATGTGCTTCCAAAGTTGAATATCTCTTCTTCTTTGAGGAGGGTGAAGATTTTCAGCCATTCTTCTTCAATCACATTTGTTCTTAGCTGCCAGACTTCCTTTCTGTGGACCGCTAGGAGAGCGGGGATTATTTGACTTTGGGGGATTTTGTTTTCTCTTCTTCTTGCCTTCAGGGTCTTTAAAAGACTGTTTGGCTGTGTATAGCTCTTTTGGTTTG
Source organism: Triturus cristatus (assembly GCF_964204655.1). Taxonomy (NCBI): domain Eukaryota; kingdom Metazoa; phylum Chordata; class Amphibia; order Caudata; family Salamandridae; genus Triturus; species Triturus cristatus. The sequence continues at coordinate 853,585,085 of NC_140582.1, forward strand.
ATGTGTAAGGGGAATGGACAGGTCACAGCATGCAACACTGTGTGACTATAAAGTCAGAACTGAATCAGTGTCACACATTTCATGGGCCACTTAGCAAATTTGCATATGAATTGTAGATTGGAATAAACATATTTCTTCTCGATGGTATTAAAAATGTGACATATATTTCGTCCAATGCTTCTTAGTGATCTCAGATTTTCCAGTGTCCACGTTTTAAAAGTATCACTAAATGTATCCTAAGTAACAAGTTCCCTTATTAGCATTTACCCTACACCTCTCAAAACCTTTCGTACAGGTGGTTTTTCTAATGAATTCAACACAAAGTATACTATTAAATAAACAATTGCATTGGTATGTGATGGCACAAGACTTGCTGTTCCTTGATCAGGCATGCAGTGCCAGACAAAAATGATTTCTGTGCAGATTGCATTTCTAACAATGCATTAATGAAAACACTGGACGCCAAAGAACTGATATTATGTAGAGCCTAAGCGCTATTCCTGAAGTATGATGCTGCAAATTCAACAAATAGCAAATCCAGCAATTCTACTTGTTTCATGTCAAGACTTTTGACTTTGTAAAAAGAATGGTGGCAACAGCATTTATTAGGCCAAACCTGACAATACAGCATGAACATACCCCTAAAAAAAACTCAAGCACTGATCAGTGCTGGCTTACAAAATTTGTAGATTTATGGCTAATTTTAACTGATTAAAAAGTCGCCGAAGGAAAATTTTGTGAGTAAAGCAGCCTACTTATTTATCCTGGTTATTAAATTGTGCTAGCCTTATGCTGCCCAAAAACTGCTGTTACCGAATTTCCTACTAATTCAGACACTCAGTGAGTATGGTGGTAGGTGGGCTGATAATTATTGCATATTATAATTAGAAAGGAAAATTCAGCCACCTAAGTCAATATTATGGCAGGGCAGTGTGATATTGTACGGAAGAGGAGATTTACAATGAGCCCTTTAAATATATCTTCTAAATTGGGTTTTGCATTTCAGAGAATCACAATCTGCATGATCTTCTACAAGTGAAGTCTGCGTCAAGGGAAACAAAAAAAAAGCAACAATTTTCAGTTTTTATGTATCTTATCACTTTATGGACTAGTATAGAGGGGGATAGGAAGAAAGAATGCCTTCTTTGGCAACACTCTAAGATCAAACTACCAAATCTAAAAAACTTAATTCGGAAATTTAACTCAGGAAATAAGGTCTTAATAATGATTATGTATGATGCCAATTCATATATCAATGAAGACAACTGAGAATGTGGAGATACATTTTCAAACAGAGAAATGTTAACTCACAAAATCATATTACTTAAAAGCATGCATTACAAACTGTACATACCATAATGGATTCTTTCCATTTCTCATGAATAACTTTTGCCAGATCTAGATCGATATGCACCAGACAATCCTCAACAGTTAATGACCCTTTGAAGAGAGAAAAATATAATTGCTTTTTAAAATGTGAAAATAAAAGAATCGAAGAAATAACTTGACATTGGATATATAAACTGTCATATTACCAAAGCAGCAATAATTTCCTAAAGCAGCATGAAAGGACAGAAACATGCAAACTAATATATCAGAAAGAGTACTCAAGGTATATAGCCATAACATGGCACCACTACTGGTTGCTTCTTATAGGCAGATGTACACCTGGCCTGCATTTATAATAGCACCAGAAGAGAAACAGAATGTTTCTATTGGCACACATAGGTCTTAAAACCACCACCACATCTGCACTTGCAAAGAAAATACGTATATACCAATGTAGAACATTGAAAAATATAGATTAATCAGGGCAGATTTAAATGTTCATAATGCAGGGCTAGAGGTACGAAGTCTTTTTGCAATCACAAGGGTTTGATTAGCAGAATCAGGCAGTTTGCGATAGCAGTAATGCCAAATTGCAAATCGGTAACACGATATCAAATATCAATTTAGGTTTGCAACTACATACCATATCAGAATTTTGAAGGGAGGGCGTCCCTTTCAAATACAGAAATGGAATGGTATGTATTGTTTAGCAATCAAAATTCGGTTGCAAAACATTAAGGGTTTACAGTCTAATGAAAGGTAGTGGCAAATCATTTGAAAAAAGGAAGGGGTCACTTGGGGATCCCTTCCTCTTAGTGAATGTTGAAAAAAATATTTTAAGAGTAGGCAGTGGTCACCAGGACCACTGCCTAGTCTTAAAAAAATGAGAATTAAACAGATTAATTTTTTTAAAGCATCCTGTTTTCCTTTACGTAAAACAGACTACATTAAAAAAAAATAGCTTTATTTGAAAGCAATCACAGTCATGGTGGTCTGCTGACCTCAGCACACCACAATCCCTGTGATGGCAGCGATTAACAGTGGGTCGGAATTTGCGACCTACCTCTTTAATATTCATGAAGTAGGTCGAATTGAGACCCATTGTGAATCAGGTTTTTTGTGAATCTGCCTAATTAGTAAAAAGGTTGGTTCACAAAAAAAGAATGGATTAGGTAAAAGTTGGTACGGCTCCATTCTTTGTACATCTGGTCCTGAGAGCTTAGTTAAAACAGACCGTCAGTAAGAAGGACTATGTGGTCCCTCAAGAAAGGTGTAAGCAATGTAGGACATTTAAAAAAAGATTTTAGAAAATCAAAAGGTTGCCAGTAGACAAGCTGCTTGACAAATTGAGTAAATTTGATAGGTCCGTAGAATTTCTACTCTTTTTTTAAGAATTAGTAGCACAAGATTAGGCAATCAATAGGTTTTTATTTCAAATCAACCTCCGTTTCAACCAAACTAAATTGGTTAGGTCATCATCAGGACACACAATATAATTAACAGGGCATCCAACAGAAACACTCGAGGTCAAAACAACTTGTTCAGGGATATGGGCGTATCAGGTTAAGCCAAAGAGAAGAAGCAATCGTATCAAAGGTAATAAAATTAATCCAAGGTCCGGCCATAGGTATGCTAGGAGGGGGTGTAAACAAATCAGGTCCCTCATATAGAAACCGGTAGGAGTTTAATAACCGGCCCAAGGGAAATACAAAATAATTTAGGTCTGCCCAGCAGTCCGGGTCTGCATCCGTCTCAATCGCCGTGTATGCCAACAATAAAAAAACCTGCCTGAAGAAGGCTTATGCAGGATCCCATTTTGCCATTTGTTCAGGGGTATATGGTGCTTATGTGGCACAGTCTTTACAGTCCGACATCAAATCTATGTTCTCTACGATCAAGGATGGTGGGCAGTGTCCTGAGTTGTTGGAGTCCATGGAACTTCAGGCTGAGTTTCTTTCTGACATTGCGTTTGACTCTGTTAGAGTGTCAGCTTTATCCTGTGGTGCTTCCATTGCGGCCAGACCTAATTTGCTGCTAAAGGGTTGAAACGCGGATGCTGTTTAGTGTTCCATGGATATGAGGCTGCCGTTTACCGGTCCTCACCTTTTTGGTCAAAGCCCTGAGGAGAAGCTGCATAAGGTTTTAAAGGAGCAGAAGCATTCCTCTTCCTTTCGGAGGCAACAGCGGCACAAGGAAGCTTTCTTTTCCTCTGCAAAGTCTTTTTGTCAGCCTTCTCGCCAGCAGAGTAGTAACTTCAAGAACCAGAAGGCCCCACAGAAAGGTTTCAAGGGGAAATTTCAGAGGAAGCCTCATCCGGCTGCCAGTCCTGGGAGTCAGCGTTCCTGACTATGCTGCCTTCCAAGGTCCTGTTGGTGGACTACCCGAGGTTGGTGGGAGACTGCGGCAATTCCTGGCGGCCTGGAGACTCACGACTACAGACCATTGGGTGCTGAGTGTCCTGGAGAGGGGTTACCAGATTGAGTTCCTGTCCCCTCCCCGGAGTCTGGCATGGTTTGTACTCTGGTTCCAAAGGATGGTCCCTGTCGGAAGGCTCTGTTGGAAGGGGTTCAACTGTTGTTCCTGAAGAAGGCAATGGTTCCTGTTCCGATGTCGGAGTGGGGCAAAGGCACTTATTCGATCGTCTTTCTGGTCCTGAAGGTTACAGTGGGTTTCAGAAATGTTATCAACTTCAGGCCCCTGAACAGGTTTGCCCGGAAGATCCCCTTTAAGATGGAGAGCCTGCAACGTGAGATCCCGTTGATTCAAGATGGTTTTGTGATGTCTACCTTGGATCTTCAGGATGCGTATCTGCATGTGCCAGAAGTTTCTGAGGTTCTCCCTGCAGGGTCGTCATTGGCAGGTTTGTGTCCTCCCTTCAGCATGCGTTCCTCGCCCCGGGATCTTTACCAAGGTGGTGGCTCCCCTGCACCTATAATCAAGGTGAATGGATCACTTGTACCTGTTACCAGGGTTCATGTGGTTCTTTCCGTCATATGGTTAAAAAATCCTCATTCATGTAAAGGAGGTCAAAGGGGCGGTATATCTTGATTCTCAGCCTTATCTCAACTACGTGACAGCATCATCATAGGGTTTCTTTCATGCTTCCTCCACCCGGAGGGAACCACTGGATAATACAGTAGTGATCAGAAATCAAAAAATTGTGAATAGTGCTCGTGTAGAGTGAAAAATAGTTTAAAAAGGAGGTTCCTCATGTTACCTAGACCATATTTTATTCAGTCTTGAGCATGGGAAAAGAATAAAAACAATGTTGTGCAGGATTGGGCATACAATGAGTCCACTGCACTATTAGTCCAAGTGATCGGTCGACATGTTTCAGCCCCTTAGGTGTCCCTGGGGTCGGGGGGCTTTCGTCAGGACCTAGAAAGAGGTGTTTGATGTGAAAGAGATGGATGTTGTCCAAAACTAGAGTCAAAGTTCAAGTTACGTTCTATTGAACTACAGGTCAGGTAATACCTGCGAAATCCTAATTCAGGGCTTCGGTGGGGGACATAGGCGCAACGTTACTGCGATTCCTGCAGTGTACACGATTTGTACTGGCGCTGCCTTCCTGTTCCCTACACCTACAGTGGGTCTTGATATTTCCATACCTGGACGAATGGCTACTGCTGGCCCCGCCTGCCTTGGTGATGTCTCTTTGAGCATACGAATGCTCGAGAATCACGACTTCCTTCTGAATTTTCCGAAGTGCCGGGACTCCCAGGATGGACTTATTTGCTTCCAGACCAATGCTCTCCTGCCTCTCTTTTGTTCCCAGGTTACGGCAAAGGGAGTGTGGGGTGCGAAGGCTTATCCCTCACGCAGCCTCCTTAGTTGCTGTATGCCTTCCCTCCATTCCCCTCATTCCTGTGTTCCTGTTGAAGGTCCAGAGGGTGGGGCCGCAAGTGGTGGCTATGTTACCACTGGCCCCGGAGGTCTTGGTTCCCGCTGTTGTTGTGTCTGGTGGTGGGTCCCCTCCTTAGATCTTGCTGTGGCATCCGTCGCCTCTGAAGTCTTCCACTCCTTACCTGCTGGTCCCATTCACCTTAGCAGTCTGGAGGTTGAGCAGCTGTCGCTAGGTGAGCTGGGTTTGCATGACCGTATTATTTACGTGATGCAGGGTTCACATAGGAAGTCCACTTTGTCTTCTTATTCAGAGCAATGGTCTTTGTTCGACAGCTGGTGTTCTGTTCATGGTCTGTCCTCTACGTCTTGTCTGTCTTGTTCTGTATCTGACATTCTGCAATTCTTTTTGGACGGGTTCCATAAAGGTTTTGCTCTATCTACCCTGAAGGGCAAGTGGGGGGGCGGTCCGGGCTTTCCGGCATCCGGCTTCTTTGTCCTCTGTGGATGGTCTGTGGGTGTCCTGGCTGTTCCGGAGCTTTTCTCTCTCCTCCCCTGCTGTCCGGTGCATACCTGGGATCTTTCTCTGGTCCTGCATGCTCTTCAGTCCTCTCCTTTTGAGCCTTTGTTGACTGTGGATGTCAAGTTCTTGACATCACTTCGTCTAGGAGGTTGAGGGAACTTTCTACTTTGTACTGTTCTCCCCCTTTTTTGAGGTTTGTAGATGATGCTGTAATTTTGAGTTTGGATCCTGGTTTTCTTCCGAAAATTTGTTCTAAGTTTCATATGGAGTTGGTGTTGCCTTCTTTCTACCCTTCACCTTGTTCTCCTGAGGAACACTTGTTGCACTCTCTGGATGTGAAGCGTCCTTTGTCTGTGTATGTGGACAGGTCTGCTGCCTTTCGTGCTTCTGACAATCTGCTTGTGACTTTTGGTCTGGCAGGCTGTGGGAAGGCTCCTTCTGGACTGACCTTGGGTCGTTGGATCAAGTCTATTATTTCTTTGGCTTATCAGAATCCAGGGGACTAGGTCCACTATACTAGGGGGGTCAGGGCTTCCTGGGCCACCTTTCATGGGGCGGCTTTGGATGAAATCTGTCGTGCTGGGACTTGGGCTTCTGAGGCTACCTTTATTCGACATTACAGGTTGAATTGCGCTCTAGGTAACTGTTGAAATTTTGGGTGTGGTGCCCCCCCCCCCCCGTTCCACGCCCTTTTTTTGGCTATTAGGGGTATTTCACGTTTAGGCCCCCATACCTTTTTGTCCACATAAGGTATCCATGCCAAATTTGCTTCCTTTTCTTCCAACATCTTTAGGATTCTAAAGGTTCCCAGGCTTTGTGGATTCCCCTGGAGGGGACTGAGAAATTAGGCAAAATACAGCTACATTTTGGGGTTTGGGGGAAAAAGTGCTGCAAAAAACAGAGTTTGCTTCTTTCCATGCAAATTGTATCAACGAAGAGTTTTTGGTGCTGAAATCACCATCCTCCAAGCTTTCATGAAAAGGCAGGCGTTTGTCAGAAAACCAACATTTCCTACACAGTTTTCACATTTTACTGGGACATAGCCTATTTTTCCTATTTGTTGTGCTTTCAAACTCCTCCAGTTAGTGGTGGACTGGGTGTGAAACTAATAATGGATCCCAGAAAGCTATACATTTCTGTAAAGAAGACAAAATTCTGAAATCAGCAAGGGGTTCTTTGTGTAGATCTTTCAAGGATTTTCTATTGAATGTAACAGTTGAAATTAAAAACAAAATTGAAATTGAGTTGAAAAAATAGCCATTGTGCCTACATTCTCACCTGCAACAACTTCTATCTTTGCTAGATTTTAGAAAGCAATATACCATTTACTACCGCTGGACCCTTCTGGTTGTGGGTATATATCGGGCTTGTAGGTTCACCAAGAACCCGAGGTACCCAGAGCCAATAACTGTGTTTCACCTTGCAATGTTTTTTCATTGTGTACTGGGTATACAGCAATGCATTTGGTAAAATATAAGGAGTGAAAAATAGGTACCAAGGTAACCTATATATTTCCGAAATGGAAACAAGATATGAAGTTTAGAAGCAGTGGTTATTCGCACATCTCTGAATTTGTGGGTAGCCATACTAGCATCTGAATTAGGGGGCATTTTTCAAAATGTCTTCTTTTTTACACACCGTCTTACATTTGAAGGCAGAAGTGAATAGAAAGACAACTGGTAATAACACTTGTTCTACTATTCTGAGTTACCCTAAGCCTCCCGATAAAAACGGTACCTCACTTACTTGTGTGGGTAGACCTAGTGCACGCGACAGGAAATGGGTCAAAACGCAATATGGACACATCACATTTTCCCACTAAAAACTGACCCTTTTTTTGTGCAATGTCCTAGCTGTGGATTTTGAGCCCTAGCCCAGCCGGAACCTGGAGATACATAGCAAACCTGTAGATTGTTTTAAACTAGACACCCCGGGGAATCCAGGATGGGGTGACTTGTGTGGCTCTCACCAACTTATGCTACCCAGAATCCCTTGCAAACCTCAAATGTGTAAAAATAAAAAACATATTTTCCTCACATTTCTGTGATGGAAAGTTCTGGGAGCCACACACTTCCACCCGCTCAGCATTCCCCCAAGACTCTCGATAAAAATGGTACCTCACTTGTGTGAGTAGGCCAAGTTTGTGCGACACAAAACGGCTCAAAATGCAATGTGGACACATCACATTTTTCCAGTGAAAACTGACCCTATTTATAACAATGTGCCTAGCTGTGGATTTTGGGGCTGTGCTCAGCCGGTACCTAGGAGACCTTGCAAACCTGTACATTTTTTTTAAAGAAGACACCCAGGTGAATCCAGGATAATGTCACTTGTGTGGCTCTCACAAGGTTCCATTACCCAGAATCACTTGCAAACATCAAACTTTGTTAAAAAAAAAATATATATTTTCCTCACATTTCTGTGATGCAAAGTTCTGGAGTCTGTGGGGATCCACAAACTTCTACCCATCCAGCATTCCCTCAAGTCTCCCGATAAAAATGGTACCTCACTTGTTTGGGTAGGCCTAGTGCCCACAACAGGAAACAGCCCAAAACGAAACGCAGAGACATCACAATTTTCCACAGAAAACTGACCCATTTTTGCAATGTCCAGAGCTGAGGATTTTGGGCCTAGTTCAACCAGCACCTAAGGAAACCTAGAAAACCTAGATGGCGGGCGCTTGAGGTCGTTGTAGCGGACTTGCCAATTAGCACCGTGAAAGCGTACCCGACAGGACGGGGAGACAACTAAAAAGAGTATATTGTACATACTGGCTCAATGCTTTTCGACGCTGGGACCTTCCGCACTATTGCGGACACTCGACTGTGACTCGAAGGTTGTCCAGTGGACGCGCTGCCGCAGGAGTGCTGGGCGATATCGTTCTTACTGGCGGAGCTGATCCTCGCGTCCATCGGCTGCCGGCGCTGCCGGGAGAAGGTGACCACACGAATTGCTCCCAAGGCCGCCAAATCGGTAAAGGGGAAATCTGGTGTGCCCTTGACGGTGGGTCCAACCGGTGCTAAGGGGAGACAAGGCGGCAAGCGGACGCCGGTAACAGCGACGCCAGCACCGGAGAAGAAGGAGCTGGCTACAGAAAAGGGAAGGGGAAGGATCTCATCTGGACAACGCATACTGGGGGGCTCAGTGTTGGAAATGCTGTGCGCTCCCAGTGGAAAGCAGTCTGCAACTACAGTTACAGCTACAGCAGAGGGAGAGGTGGCAGCACTCTCCCACGGATCTGGACGAGGGAATGGCTTAGTGGCAGCTGGAGAGGCCAATCTCTATATACGCCCGGCATAAGAACTACACTCAGGGAGTCTGAGTGTAAATACTGTTTCGAAAAAGGGAGATGTACTGAAACTTATCAATTCTAAAGCAATATGTTTCAACCAACAGGGGGAATTGGGGCGTAGCATGCCACCTTTAAGCCAGGATGAGGAGAATGAGGGAGAACAGAAGATAGGTGGAGGGGAGCCATGAGGGTATACAACGGGTAATGGGCCCCCAACAATAGAGACAGTCTAGCAAGCGGACCTTAGGATCAAGATATATCGCATTTAAATACTGAGGCTGCGATAGATTCAAATGACTGTTTTTTTCCCTATCTGATGGCCCTGAAAGGTCGGCTGATGGCTCAGGATCCTCAATTGTGTCTAGTGAAAATGACAGCGACCCAGATAAGGTTGGGGATTCTCTCTTAATGACGGCTCGACGGATTGGGGGAAGAAAACTCGGCATCATCTACAAAGGGCCACTAGTCTGAAATGGGACTATTCATTAACTGATTCGATAAACACTGCCCAAAATACAGCACCGCAGGGCATTCCTGGCTCGCATCCCCAGACATTAGAAACTGTACTGCAAACAATCATGCAGCACCGGGAAGAGACACGGGTGGATGCACACAAAGCCCAGAGCGCGGCAAGAAAAGTACAGGGCGCAGTAAGGAAATTGACAAAGACCTGTAACACTATAGGCGAACGCCTTACAGAGCTTGAAACCAGAGTCAGCAATGTCGAGACACGAGGTGACTGAAAAACTTACACAATCTAAAGAACAAGAGAAACGGATCACTGATATCTATTGGAAATTGGAGGACAGCGAGAATCACCAGCGGCGTAATAATCTAAGGTTCCTGGGAATCCCCGATGGGAAGGAGGGATCGGACATTCGGACCTATGTGTTGGATCTCTTTCGGCAAGCATTCCCGGAACTTTCAGATTGGAACTGGCAACAAGAGATCCAACGAGTCCATAGGACACCTTTCAACCTGAGACATCCCTTCAGGGAAGGGGCAAAGCCAAGGGCCATCTTGTTTTTTTTGGGAACTTTATCTTGAGGCAGGCGGTGTTCGAAAGAGCGAGCCAGGCTCGAGGCTAGGAGAAGTGTAGGTTAATCTTTCTTTTTTCGTCAGACCGGACTTCTGCCACGTCACTGTTGAGAGAAGGTGGCGACTTCGCCAGCTAATAAAACCCTTTCAGGATAAGGGCACTAATGCTTTTCTGAATAATCCAGCCTCCCTGAAAGTAGTCTGGCAAGGTTCAACAACGTTTTTTTTACATTAGAAATAAAAGCCAAATAGTTCTTGGCAGGGTTGAAGTCTGAGCATCCTAATGGGTTGGGATAAATTCAGAATAGCAGAAGTTAGGAAAACGCTAGGATACATTTTCTTTTGATATCCTGGTATCCTTATCTGGAGTTGTCTGGGAGGAGGATCCCCTTCTCTATGTTTTTTCTCTTTTTCTTGTATTGTCTTTCCCTATAATTGTAACGTAGTATGTATGGCAATTCACGGTGTCGGCAATCCGCTTTACATCTTCTAACAGACCGATGTGCGGACTGGGTACTTCTCAAAGATGGGAGGGAGGGAGGGTGGGCAGACACAGGAGGGAGGGAGGGTGGGCAGACACAGGAGGGAGGGTGGTGAGGGAGGGGTCAGGGGTGGTGGGGGAGCGGGGTGGTCTGGGGGTCAAAGGGTAAGGATGTTTTCTGGTCAGTGTGGGAAAAATGGAGCGAAAAAACTCAGAGAGGCAATTAGCAAGACTTTCAAGCAATATTGTAAAGTATTAAGAATAATGACAGAAACTGGAATAAATTGCTCCCTCCAGGGTCAGAGGGGGAAAAGGTTTGTTATGGAAACTACGAAGGACCACTTATTTAGAGTAAATGGGTAAGATTAGTATTTGTTCTGTCAACATAGGAGGTTTAGGGGATAGGAACAAAGGGGATCAGGACTATGGAGATGATAAAAACTATCAACTTGGATATCGTCTGTCTCCAATAGACACAGATACCATGGGATAAGAGGGGATCAATTATGATAAAGGGGTACTCCCTAATGGCCTGTTCTTCTCAAACTTCCAACATTAAAGGGGATGGCCATTATAGCCAAGAATAAAATAGGACTAGTCAAACGGACACTGGGTGAACAGTGAAGGTAGATGGGCCATGGTAGAATTAGCATTGGGAAAAACAATAGGAACGGTTTATGGCTCAAACCAGGACGAGTCAAAGATTTTAGAAGATCTCGAATTGGAGTTGGCAACCTGGCCTACCCCTTTGATTGTGTGGGGATTTTAATATTCATTTAGGAGTTGGTAGTATGATGTCCAGTAGGTATCAAGGACGGAAGCCTAAAGTATACAGAGCTTTGGTATCACTAATTAAAAGTCACGGGTTAACGGATGTATGGGATTCTAAGCTTCCTTCCGATCCTGGATACACATATTTTTCCCTCACAGAAAATATGTTAGGTTGGATTACTTCTTCATCTCGAAGCAGATTCTCAGTGGGGCAGGAATAGAAATAGAACCGAAATTAATGTCCGATGATAATCTCTTGACCTTAGTGGTAAGAATGCAGCAAATACAAATGCAGCAATCTCAATGGACGTTCGATCGAAAGTTGTTGGTGGATCAGGAATTTGTCAGCTATTTTAAAAAGTGGATAATAGAATTCTTCAATATGAACAGATATAGCGCATTGCGCAATATGGTTTGGGATGCATTCAAGGCAGGATTAAGGGGGGAGTTTGTCAGTTTTGTCTCTAATAAAAAACAGCAACAAGAGCTGAAGAGTAAGCCTTTGCGTGCTATTCTCCGGGATTTAGAGACAGAACATCTGGGTAAGATAGTGCGTGGGGTGGATGTGGCCACAACTCAGATAGATATTACTGTGACTAAAGCAGAGATAGGCTCGTACTACTCCCAAAAGGCAGCAGCAGGATATCAGACCCATAGGGCGGAGAGGTATGAGTGTGGGGAAACAGTTGGGAGACTTCTCGCTCTAAAGACGAGACAGAAATCGATGGAGTAGGATATTCACAATAACAAGTGGGGGGGTCTCATACACAGACGGGGTGGATATAGTTAATGTATTCCATAAGTTCTATCAAGACCTCTATACGGAGGAGGTACAGGGCCTTCAGGGAAGTCCATCTGTGAGTGTAAGTGAGGAGTGTAGGAGGCTGTGGGGGACGAGAGGGACAGGTTGGAGTCTGAACTGGTAATGGAAGGAGTGCAAACTTTGATACAGCAGCTGACCTCGGGTAAGGCAGCATGCCCCGATAAGTGTCCATCAGAATTCTATAAAATTTTCCAAGAAGAGCTAGCCCCCCAGCTTCTGGATTTGTTTTTGGGTGGTACAATAATTCTGGAAACCTGCCAGATTCTTGGGAGGGTACCAATATTGTTATCTTCCCAAAGAAAGATAAGCCACCGGACAAGCCTACTTCATATAGGCCTATTTCTCTAATCAATGTGGATGCAAAAATGTATTAAAATTTTTGGGCAAATCGTCTTCAGGAGGTCATAGCCAGTCTCGTATCGCCTTGGTAACACGGCTTTGTACCCGGCAGAGACACAACAGATCATGTGAGGTGAGCCGTGGCCTTGTCTGATATCACCAAGGAAACTAATCGGAATCTGGCTGTGATCCTCCTAGACGCGGAAAAGGCATTTGACCGGGTGGCATGGGAGTTCTTATGGGGAGTCTTGGCAGCCAAGGGATTTGGCCCTCGTTCATCACTGCAATCAAAGCAATGTATAGGGCACCACACGCGAAGCTCCAGTTGATGGGCAAAGAATCGGATATCATAAGAGTGGCAAGGGGAACAAGGCAGGGGTGTCCCTGCTTCCCAATCTTTTTTGCCCTATTTATTGATCCATTCATCCCACAGATTACTGAAAATCGGGTCATTATCCCGGCGGTAACTCAAGGGTTCGATACTAAAGTTCTAGCCTACGCAGATGACATCGCGGTATTAACATCTAATACAGAGGAGGCAATGAAGGAAATAGAAGCCATGGCAATCATATTCGGAAAGGAGTCGGGGTATTTGCTGAATAAGTCCAAGTCTCAAATAATTTGTACTGAAAATATTATCTTTCAGGATTGTCAGCGAGTACCTATGGCTACCTACCTTGGGGTCAGGATTAGTTTGGATATAGATCGGATCGCACAAATTAATTTTGATCCCATGATTTATAAAATAGCCACAGACCTCAGGCGGATGAACTCATTGCACCTGACCATTATAGGAAGAATTAATGTTCTCAAAATGGTAATGCTCCCCAAGATAATGTATCTGTTTAGGGCACTCCCAGTAGAAATCGAAGGGTCTATAATTAAAACATTCGACTCCATATTTAGAAATTTTATTCGGCAATATGGTAAGGTTAGGTGATCCCTGAAATGTCTTACCCTGCCACAAATACAGGGCAGCTGGGCTGCTCCTAATCTTACCTTTTATCACTGGGCAGCATTACTTCAACATATGAACATACTTTTCTTTGAAAATGATGGTAGAGACAGAGCGGTAGGGGCTGAGGGTCTCCCAACAATTTATGAGTTGGCACTTGGGAAAGGGGCAAGAGCGCTGTTGCTCCGCCAGCTGGAACCTAGGTACTACAAAAAGGTACGATTCAAGATCATCAGGAACGCGTGGAAAATATGGGACATATGAGCATAGAGAAATTTACGAGGTATACACCTATCTGACGATCATCCTTATGTCCCCCCGGGTTCTATGATGCTATCGGGAAACAATGGGAGCAACTCGGTCTAAGGATAGTGGGAGATATCCAACCAAAATATCAACTATATCTCTTTCCTGAGTTGCAGAGAGAGTATGGAGTTCCTGATAGGCATTACTTTAAATATTTACAAATTAAGGGATTCTTTGGCAAACGGAGGCAGGCAATTTCAAGTGCTAAAATCTTATTGTTTGAGACTATGGGGAGAGCTGTCTGTAAAATAAAACACTTATTTGGTATGATGATGGAGGAAGTCCCAGATGACATCGAGAAAATGAAAACGAAATGGGCCAGCAGACTAGAGAATGAGGATTTTGATATAGATATGTCATCGCTGCTGGCAAAGAAAACGCTTTTATCAGCAAATCTAATGGCGCAACATTATAAAACTATCTATAATTTATACTTTACCCCTTCTAAATTATTAAATTGGGGAAAAAGGGAGGATGACCAATGCCCTAGGTGTGGGATAGGACCGCCTGCGCTTTTGTTTCGGGCTTCGCGGCCATTTAGGGAAGCCTAACAAATTCAGACATTTCTGAAAGCTAGACACCCGGGGGAGTCCGGGGAGGTGTGGCTTGTGTGGATCCCCCAACGGTTTCTTACCCAGAATCCCCTGCAAATCTCAAGTTTTGCTAAACAAAATTAAATTTTCTCACATTTCTGTGTGGGAAAGTTGTGGGATCACTGGGTCGACACAAATTTCCTACCACCCAGTGTTCTCCCAGGTCTCCCGATATAAATGGCACCTCACTCGTAAAGGTGGGCCAAGTGCCTGTGACAGGGAGGAGCCCAGAAAGTATTGTGGAGACATCAAAATTATCATCACAAAGCGACCTGGTTTTGCAAGGAGGGCCCCTGGGTTTTTTGTTCCCGAGCTCGTCTGCGATCTAGGGACACCTACCAAACCAGACATTTCTGAAAACTAGACACCCAGGGGAGTCCAGGGAGGTGTGGCCTGCGTGGATCCTCCAACGTTTTCTTATCGAGAATCTTCTGCAAACCTCAAATTCTGCTAAAAAAAACAAAAAACATTTTCCTCACATTCCTGATTAGGATTATCATGCCGGCACAAATTTCCTACCACCCAGAGTTCCCCTTGGTCTCCCGATAAAAATGTTCTCACTTGTGTCAGTGTCAAATGCACAATCAGCCTAAAAATGTATAACAAAAAAAATATAGTACTTAGAGCTCGCTGTGCTATCCCCTCAATAGGTTTTTGGCCTTTCCCAGTCGCAGGCCCTTGGCTCACCCACACAAGTGAGGTATCATTTTACTCGGGAGACAGAGGCATTCACTGGGTGGTAGGAAATTTGTGCTGGCATGGTGATACCAAATAAAAATATGAGAAAAATGCATTTTGTTTAGCTAAATTTGAGGCTTCCAGGGGATTCCGGGTAGGAAAACGTTGGTGGACCCACGCAAGCCACACATCCTTGAACTCCCCAGGGTGTCTAGTTTTCAGAAATGTCTGGGTTTGATAAATTTCCCTAGATGGCCACCAAGGCAGGGACCAAAAACGCATGTGTCCCCCTGGCAAAACCAGGGGGATCCACGCAAGCCATACCTGCCTGGACTTCCCTGTCTAGTTTTCAGAAATGTCTGGGTTTGGCAGGTTCCCTTAGAGGGCTGCCAAGCCCAGGACCAAAACTACAGGTGACTCGCTCGCAAAACCATGTCTTTTTGTGATCGATAATTTTGAAGTCTCAACAGTACGTTTTCGCCCATTTCCTGTCACGGGCCCTTGGCCCACCCACACTAGTGAGGTAGTATTTTTTGCAGGATACCAGTGGGAACGTTGGGTGGTAGGAAATTTGTGTGGGCTTGGTGATCCCACAACTTTTCCGAAAAGAAATGTGCGGAAAATGCAATTTCTTTTTTGGCAGAATTTAAGGTTTGCAGGGGATTCTGGGTAAGAAAACCTTGGGATATCTAAGCAAGCCACACCTCACTGGACTACCATGGGTAGTGTTCAGAAATGTGTGGATTTGGTAGGTATCCCTAGATGGCCCCCGAGCACAGGACAAAAAACGCAGCTGACCTCCTTGTGATGGATAGGGGGCATCATCGTTTTTTGTCCCGGGCTTGGCGGACATGTAGGGAAACCTACTAAACCCAGACATTTCTGAAAACTAGACACCCAATGGAGTACAGGGATGTAAGTCTTGCATTGATCTACCAAAGGTGTCTTACCCAGAATCCCCAGCAAATCCCAAATTTAGCTAAAAAGTCACATTTTCCTCACATTTGTGAGGCAAGGTTGTGAGATCACCGTGCCGGCACAAATTTCCCACCACCCAGCGTTCCCCTCAGTCTCCCGATAAAAATGATACCTCACTTGTGTGGGTGCCCAAAGCATAGTCAGCGTTAACTCTGCCCTTTTGAACCCACTTTGGTTCCCCCTCAGTTTTTTATTTTATACGTTTTTAGGTTCTCTGCTTTAGGCACCCACAATAGTGAGGTATCATTTTAATCAGGAGCTCGAGGGGAACACTGGGCGGAGGGAAATTTGTGTACCGGCGCAGTGATCCCACAGCTTGTCCCACACAGAAATGTGAGGAAAGTGTGACTTTTTAGCTAAATATAAGGTTTGCAGGGGATTATGGGTATAAAACACTGGAGGATCCACGCTAGCCATGTCACCAGTCAAGCGCCATCCACGCACATCACCAGCCATGCGACAGTCCACACACACCGCCAGACATGTGTCATCCACGCAGACCGCTAGCCAAGGAAAAATGTAGACTTTCATCAGCTTTGATGGACAGAAAATCTGGATTTTATTAAAGACACGAAGGCTAAGATTATTGCAGTCTTCCTTTATTGCGCCACCCACAGCAGCACCTTTGAAGAACAAGAACACTGAGAAAAAGTTCTAAGAATCAACGAAGGACCAGAACCTCCAGGCATCTTCCTTCTTTTTTTGTACACTGCATAGAAAGATAAACATAAATCCATAAAAAGCGAATGCTTGATAAGACCAGGTGAAGGTTAATCAGCTTTAACCGGAAAGCAAATTCTTCCCTCATTGTTGACCTCGTCCTGCGAAAGAACATATAAGAATTGTCAAACAAGGGTTGGGTAAAAGTGGTGGGATAATATTAGCCTCAGTGTCTTTAATAAAATCCAGATTTTCTGTCCATCAAAGCTGATGAAAATCTACATTTTATGACAAGACCGGAGGCTAAGATTACTGCAAGTTCAAAGCTTCTTTAACAAACAAGAAGCTGCATTAATCACAGGTTTAAAATAAAACTTTCTAAAGATAGAGTCATTAGAACAATCGGCACATCTCAAAATATCAGTCAAAGCACCACCTAATATAGGTTTCGAGGCAGAAGCACCTCTCACCGAGTGTGCACCAAACCTGCACAAATCAACACCAGCATTCTTCATCACCGCTTTAACCCATCTTGCAAGAGTAGGGCTATACATGGCCTTGTGTGGTTTCCTAAAAGATATTAGAAGTTGTTTCTCATTTGAAGAACGAATGCTAGTAGCTCTTCTTTCCTACTCTTTCAAACAACGTACAACACAAACATTCATGTTCGTCAAAATAAGGATAGAACATGGTTTCTGAATTTGTTTTAGTTCTTCTGCAAAGGTAGAAACATACAACTTCTGGGTTTAAAATCCTAGTACAGACATCCAATGCTTTCACGTCAGAAACTCTTCTAAAAGACAATAGACATAGCAACATTGTCAACTTTCCACTTAAAATTCTTAAATCCAAGCTACAGTTACCCAAATTTTCCAAATATGATAAAACTTTCGACACATCCCAAACAGACGAATATCTGTCCACAGGGGGTTTAGAAACTCTCACACTTCTCATCAGTCTTTTCGCTAAGACATTTTGGCCAACTGATACTCCGTTAACCAGTTCATGACCAGCAGCAATGGCTTATCTATGTAGATTGATAGTACGGTAAGCCAAACCAGAAGCAAATAAGGTTGTCAAATAATTGACTACACTGACTAAATCCACTGAAACGGGATCAAAATCCCTCTCAACACACTAGTGTAACCATTAAACCCATGCAGTCTATACGTTTTCCTGGAGCCCAGGAGTCTCTAATAACTTTTGAAGTTTCCTTCGAAAGTCAAGGCACTTCCCATACTCGCCTGAAATTCTTCATGCCATCAGTCTCAACTGATCTGATAACACCAAATTGTGACGTTCCCCCAACGGACCCATCAAAATGTCTTGGAACGATGGAAGCAAAATTGGAAAATCTATCGACATTTCTCGGAGGATTGTGTACCAAACCTGAGATTTCCGAAGCGGAGTTATCAAGACTGTCGTTTCCCTCCATTTCCGAACCAACAAGGTTACTCATGTAATCATTACAAAAGGAGAGAAAGCATAGGGATGAAGGCCCCTCCAATCCTGCCTGAAAGCATCTATCCCGGCTGATTCCGGATCCGGACGCCAACTGAAGAATTTCTCCAACTGGGTATTCCTCCTGTTGGCAAACAGATCT
This sequence comes from Triturus cristatus, assembly GCF_964204655.1. NCBI lineage: Eukaryota > Metazoa > Chordata > Amphibia > Caudata > Salamandridae > Triturus > Triturus cristatus. The sequence goes on from NC_140582.1 coordinate 853,603,294, forward strand.
ACATAACAAGGCCCCCAAATTTCCATCAACCTCAAAAACACTGACCTGTGCAGACTCCAATCGCTGGAGTCCTTGTAATTCCTCAAGCACCAATCTGCTTCCACATTCCTCAAACCTGGGATATGTTCCACTTGAACTAGGATGTCCTGACTCAAACAATAATCCCAAACAACTCTTGCTAGATCTGCTAGATCCTTTGATCTCGGTCTCCATAATTTGTTCACATATCTCACAGCAGTTACATTGCCCATTCTCAAGAGGACCGAACACTTGGCCCTGCCCTTTGTGAAGCTCTTTATCACAAAAGACCCTAAAAGTAATTCCAGGCAATTTATGGGCATTTCCCTTTCTTCCATAGTCCAAATTCCCCCTGTTGAAATTGCACCACAGCGAACTCCCCAAGAAGTTAAACTCGCATCTGATTCCCATTCCATGCCTCCATATTTCTTAGCCACCAATGCAGTTCTAACTTCGCTTCCTCTGAAAGTGTAATTTCCTCTGAATACTTCAAACCACGCCTTAAGTGACTGCTCTTCAATCTCTGAAGAGCACGATAATTCAAAGGTCCTGGAAAAATAGCTTGAATAGTTGAAGACAACAACCCTACAACCCTTGCTAACATTCTCAAAGAGATCACATCCAACAACAAAATCCTTTGAATTTCCTTCCTTATCGTCTTTATTTTGTCCATAGGCAATCTCAATTGTCCCTGAATGAATGGTGTTTATCAAGAACCCCAAGAACTGAGTCTCTTGACTCGGAATCAGACAGGACTTTTCCCTGTTTACTTCAAAACCAAGACTCTTCAAAAGATCTATTGCCAATCTTGTATGGTCTTCCACTCTCAATATCTTTTGATCCATAATTAAAATATCGTCCAGATAAATTATTACACAGATTCCTCTCTCTCTCAAAAAGGCAACAACTGAAAGGAGCATTTTGGTGAAACACCAGGGGGCGGAGGATAACCCGAAGGGGAGATAGACAAACTTCCACAACCTTCCTCCCATCTGAACTTTAGAAACCTCTGGTGTTCTTTGAAAATTGGGTTAGTTAAATAAGCATCTTTCAAGTCCAGACGGGTCATCCAGTCTCCTAACTGTAACACGTCTCTCAGCATATGCATTCCCTCCATCTTGAAATAGTGGCATTCCACCCAATCGTTTAATTTCTTCATATTTATAACAGGTCTCATGCCTTTCCCTTTCTTTTCTACTAGAAAGATATTGCTCACAAAACCCACATGAGCATCCAACTCTTCCACAATCGCACCTTTGGCTAGTAGCTCTTTTACCTCTGTATCCACTAGTTTTGTTAATTTTGAATCGAACCTTATCATATTCGGGTACTTTTGTTGGAACGGTTCCTCTATGAAATCTATATGATACCCCATAACTGTCTGAAGAACCCACGGGTCGTTTGTAATCGCACACCAATTGTGATAAAATTGAGCAAGTCTGCCGCCCAACTTTATACGGATAACAGATGGGTCTTGACTTTCCTATGCCTCTTGATCTCCTATTTCCACTCGTGTTGACCCTCTGTCTTTGTGGGTAAAAATGCCGGGTTGATAGCCACTCTGCGTCTGGTATTGATATCCACTAAATCCTCTTGAAAAAGAGGCCCTTGTGATTCCTTGACCTCGGCCGGGGAAACAACCTCTATTTCGCATGGCCCTGCCAAAAAACCGACGGTCGAAGACCCTCTTAATTTCTCTCTATGACTTCTGCAGTGAGCTAAAAGCCTCAACATATTTGGACATTTCTTTTATGTCTCACCAAACAGCATCCCATTGGCCTCCAAGCCACCTTCGTTATTGGCCAGTTCAGCCAACTTCGGATCAATTTTGAGAAGGATACTCTTCCTTCTTTCAACCGAGAGGGCTGTGTTTGCATTGCCCAACAAACAAATTCCTCTTTGAATCCCCTCTCTCAATTCTTCTACATCCAGATCCTTCTTTCCCCACATAGGCCTCCTCGGCCATACCAAATATTTTTGTGATAGGACCCGTGAGGTCCAGCAGTCTATCCTGGCACATTCATAAACCTTTATCTAAACCTTTCCTAGGGTCTTTTCCTCCTTTCCCAATAAATGCTATAGCTTTAGCATCCAGGTCTGGTGACATTCCAATCTTTTTGGCCAGGATGAGTCGTGGACACTCAGATCGTAATCTTAATCTCACATCCTTAGGGATCTGTTTTCTTAACCACAGTTCCACGTACTGCGCCACATGCGGAGCCGGGCTCCATTCTGGTGAGAGAGGGTGTTTAAGCATCATAGGATCAAACATTGATTCGCCTAGTGGGTACACAACTCCACTTATGCCATCTGCCTTGGCAGTAACCAATGTGTTCATATCTTTATCCTTTTTCACAATTTCCACATCCGAGTCCAATTCAGAGGAACAGCTTAACTCTACCTCTGCGCTACTAGAAGACTCGTCACAGAGGACAGAAGTATGTCTTCTACTTCTTTTATTCCTATCTGTGATTTTCTGACCTCTCTGTAGGTCCCCATGTGTGTCCTGGATAAAACCTTGTTTCGTATGTTTACGAAAAACCACATCTACATGCGCAGTCTTGGATCTTTTAATCTTAAATCCAGTCTCATCTATATTCATCCTTTTTCTAGAAACCTTTCCCTTATTCTGCACCTGCGCAGGATATTCACCTGCAGACCAAAAACGTTCTTCTTGAGATGTACCCGCCTTATTTTTAATAAATTCCTCAAACTTCTTTCCCATCTTTCTATCTAGATCAGAAGCAAACTTAACTAGCATGTCACTAATTTTATTTTCTAGATTAATTTCCACATTTTCATTAGACATTTCTCACTTAATATTCCTTTCTTTCCAAGTCACCAAAATTAAAATCTTTCAAATAAGATCTGAGCACATGAAACAACTAAAAATCTCAAAATGACCTCAGACACTAAATAATAATTAAAAAAAAAATTAAACAGACCTGTTACTGATAAATACACACGATCGCTAATTGAGCCCTTTCCAAGACTATATTTTTCGATAGGAAACACTCGTCCAAACTCTGCCTCAATCCTAATAAAAGGTGCCCCTTAGAGTAAACATCAATAAACTGTCTCAAGCGCTCGTGCACAGTTGTTTACGTGTACGTGAGCGTCAACTCGAGGGCAGAAGGGCATGCTTCATCATTGCGAGTGCAGTAGACGGGGCGAGCAGCATTATGACGCTCTATTCTCGCTTAGCAACGATGAGTGCTCGCGCTTAGACGCGCGCCATTAATTTAAAAAAATGCATAACGTTAACGACAAAGACAACACTAATAAAATCGTCCAAAACGCTGACTTCCTAATAAAAAGCAAGACTTCCTAAAGTCGCCAGTACGCGAGACCCAGTTAATTACACCGAGGTAAACAAGCATAAAGCAGGCGCATTCATCGCGTGACCTTCGCAAAAGCAGGCGCATCATCGGGCATAAAATATGGAAGTATATAAGTGTTGCTTAAGCCATACTCATATAAAATACATACGCTAGACCCTCAAAAGAGAGTCATTAATAAATTATATTTATAATAAATATTTCTAATTTAAAGGCAGATGGAACTTGGTAAACAACTAGAACATGGAAAACAATTTATACAATTATGATTGGCACTCACTCGCACATTCTAGCTATAATCTTAATTAATTAAAATTAGATATAAAGTCTTTCTAAAACATAATCCATCTAATCATTTACACATTCATAAGAGTAGTGGCAGACAAGACTTATCTGATGGGCAGCAGCAAAAGAAGAAGGAAGATGCCTGGAGGTTCTGGTACTTCGTTGATTATTAGAACTTTTTCTCAATGTTCTTGAAAGGTGCTTCTGTGGGTGGCGCAATAAAGGAAGATTGCAATAATCTTAGCCTCCGGTCTTGTCATAAAATCCACGCACTCTGCCAGCCAACTGCTAGTCCACACACACATTGCCCAAGGTGGGCAGAAAGACTGTCCCTTTTTGGTTTGGGGGCTAGGGCCACTGGCATGCCCATCTTGGGCTGCCCCCACCCCTACATACTAAAAAACAAATCCCTGGTGCCTACTGGGCTTTCTGCCCCCATGGGGCAGATCGAGGGCAAGTACCTTCATCTGCCCCCGGGGGGGCCAGAAAGACTTATGTTATATTTGTGGGTGGGGCATGGCTTTCACTATTGTGGGCAGCCCCTATACCACTATTATAATAAAGAAAAATCCCTTGTGTATAATGGGGTTTCTGCCCCTCCCCAGGGGGCAGATCAGGGGGTAGTAACTCCCATCTGCCTCCAGGGGGCAGAAAGACTGTCCCTTTTGTGTTGGGCGGTGGGGGCATTGGCATGCCCATTGTGGGCAGCCCCCAACCCTCTATTATAAAAAAAACAAGAACTCTCTGGTGTCTAGTGGGCTTTCTGCCCCCCCCCCCGGGGGGACAGATTGGGGGCATTTTCCCCCATCTGCACCCCAGGGGGGAGAAAGACTGCACCAATATTTGGCAGGGGTGTGGGCATTATAATGACCATTTAGGGCAGCCCCCATCCCTACGTTTGCTAACAAAATAAAATCCCGGGTGTCAATAGTGCTTTCTGCACCCAAGGGAAGCAGACTGGGGGCTACTGCCCCCATCTGTCCCCCAGGGGAGGCAGAAAGACTGATCATTGCCAAATTGTGATGGGGGGAGCAAATGTCTGAGCCCAAGGGGCCGCTCCCCCTTCCCTGGGGCCTTGTGGGTGGATCCCTGTTTGGGGATCGCCGTCCAGCAGCGATCCCCAAGCAGGGATCCACTAGGGAAGGGTACCATTGAGAAGGGTACCATTGGAAAGGGGAGATTCTCCCCTTTCCAATGGTACTTATCCCATCTGCCTACGTGCTCGGGGGTGAGATAGCCGAAGGAGCAAGTTAGCAGTGAAAGTGAAATGAGCCGATCGCCTCATTTCACTTTCAGTGTAATGACGTAGGCGCGTCTTGCAAGCCGATCGTCATTACACTGAAAAAAAAATGCCTAAGGCAGCTGGAGAAGCTTTTCTCCAGTTCCCGAGGCTGAAGGAAAAAAAAAGAAATCCCTCTGCTGTTTACAGCAGATTTCTGACGGCTGTGCCGAGCACATAATGGTTACATCCTTGGCACAGCAGCACCGCAGCCGAGGACGTACCCCTTACGTCCTCGGCATGCAAGTTTACTGTGGTGAACTTCTATCCTGTGTATTGTCTGCTTTTCTTCTGCAGGTGTGGAATAGGATTTCACATTGGTGGGGTCTACTTTGGTATGCCTCATGTTTTATGACTGGGTTGAGGACAAGGGACATAGAGGTAATGTCTCGATAACTTACTGGTATTCCTCATCCCTCTTAGTCCTACTCGCCCTTGACCCAGTCATCTTTCCCACCCACTCTCCCTGTGTCAGGCCTTTGTTGTGCTTGGTATATCAGGAAGTGCTTAGCTCAAGCTAAAGTATTATAGCCCCTGGCAGGAGGGTGGGTGAAGTTAGCAAGCGTTTCCTGTTTTGTTTCCTGTCAGTGAATATTACCTCATGTTTTATGACTGGGTTGAGGATGAGGAGGACTTAGAGTAATGAGAATTTTACATTGTTGTCATTTACAGAATAAGGTATTAGTTACACTACACATACATATATTCACGACCCCATTATTATATAATAACTGACAGAGGATTGTATTCTATCTAGAGGAAGCCTATTTCCTGTTTGGCAGCTAGTAGGAGCCTGGTCATTAAAACCCACACAAAATGCTTTTTTTTTTTTTTTGAAAACCTTTATTGACAGTTCAATAAGAACAAGTATGGGCCTACAACCCCCCGGGGCCGGCCGCTAAGCAATCAGAGCAATAACGACAAGTATAAACACAGGCAGCACTTCAGGGAGCAAAATCGTACTGCTAATACTGTGAACAGCGTACGTAGGGCACCAGGAGAAAAAGGTTTTCATTTTATGATGAAACAAGGCAGAAGGATCAGGTGACAAGCAATTTTAAAACAACGATCACGGATATGCAGAGTAATGAACGTTAGCGATTTACAGCAATCTATTCGGTCAATGGCGCAAACACAAGAACATCAGGATGGAGAAAAACATAGTCTACAGCTGCGCCCGCAGTCCCCCGCCAGAGCTCCCCAAGAACACCCCGGAAGTTGTGAACACATGGAACGGCAACGAGGCATAGCAAAAGGAGGTGTATCACGCTGATCCCAGAAAAAAAAAGACAAAAGAATCAGAGAAGAAAAAGGAGGCCATGGAAAAAAGATGAAGGAATACTGAGTCCCCTCCCCCAACCCCCCACCCTGCACCTCTGCAGATGAGTACGGCCCCCCCCCCCAGCAGTGTGCCTGTCGCCCTGGAACCAGACCCGAAATGTAGGAGAAGAGGGAAAAAGAAGTAGGAAAGAACCCCCACCAGACGGGGGGGTAGAGAAAGTATTTATAAACTGGAGGAGGGCCTTCATAACAGACCCCCGGCTTCTCCCTCCCGCACGGTAAGGTTCCCCTAAAGTGAACAAGGAACAGCACAGAAACAATCTTCTCAAACCACGATGGGGAGCATTATGCGTCTATTGTGCCAGTAGCCATGTCAGGAGAGCACACCACCCCAAGCCCGCCCGTCCACTAGGCGACCATCCCCGAGGGGCCAGCCTCATCCCTGACCACTCAGTGGAATTCTGTCCATGCCAACCCCTCGACCCAGCACCATACCCAATGTTCCTAGGCAGAGGAATGTCCAACAACGACAGAGAAGCGACGCTCACAGGTGGGGTGGAAATCTCTGAGCATCAACACAGTCCGCCGCGTGAGGAAACAGGCTTCCAAGTGCTGCCCTAGGATCTGCACTGCACGCAAGGTTCAGGAAGGCAGAAGCAGCCAAAAGAGACATTAGTTGCTGGAGTTGTCTCTGGGTCGCAGGAGGGCATGCACGGGATGAGGCCACCACATCCCACTCAGGTCCAACGCCTCCGGGACAGATCAGGCCCCCAGAAGGTCGAACACACTGTAGCATACTGGCCGGGGCGTCCAGTCGTGTACTAACCTCAGGGGGGGCCGCCACAGCGTCCTCCTGCGCGCAGTGTAGGTAGACTCTGTGTTCGTGCGGACAGGCGGGCCGCCACTGCCCCAACTCCGACGCCACACCATCGAGCTTACTCCCCAAGATCACGAAACCATGAACCAAGAGCCTCGAGGAGGTCGCCGTACCCCAGCTCAGCTCTCTGTGATCTCGCCGCCACACTCCCAAAAATCGTACGCTCACAGGCCCGCTGCGGCCCAGCAGACAGGATGGTAGGCTTCATCGACCCAAGATGGCCGCCAAGTATGCCCGACCCTCACCGGGGCCGGGACCCCAGGACAAGCGTCGCGATGTCCACGTCGCGGGTGACCGGGTTCCGGGGGCAGGCAAAAAACTATCCGTGGTCACGGGCAACAGTCGTCCCCACCACGGACCAGCTCCCGTAGAAATCCGGGGGCGGCCCGCAATGATCGGGGCAGGATACGGACGGCGGCCGGGCCGCGCACCAGCAAGGCAGGGGCAGCCACCGGAGGATCTAAGATTTGCACCCCCGGTCATGCACTCGGTCAGCTACACTGGGCAGTAGAAGTGACCACGCCGAAATGTAGGCCGAGTTTGGCACCGCTCCGGTGGACCGACTCCACCCAGTCACCACCGGCCGCTGTTGTCACACTGCCACCCGGCCACGGCGTCCACTCGATGTCCCGGCTCCAGGGCCGCACAGGCCGCAAAGTTCAGATGCAGTTTTCTCCGGCGATAGCACGGCTAGAAACCTCGGAGTCACACAGTCGGGAGCCCCTCTCCTTCAGAAACACGACCACGTAGCACAAGTTGAGGATCTCAGGCAGGATATCCGTGCGGGATGCGGAGGCTCACGGAGCCGGGGGTCTACGCTGCCGTCCCGGTCGCCATCTTGGCTCCTCCCCCACAAAATGCTTTTAAATAGGATATGTGTAGTTCAATTATGTAGGACAACAAACAAAACAATTTTGATATTTAGGAAAAAAAAGAAAAAGGCTGATGGAGTTTGAGTCTGTAATCAAAATTTTAAATGTAACTCTACTCCCACCTTCCAATTTTCAACTATCTTTGGGGGCAGGTGGGGAGGCATCCTGTTCTGTTTCCCAAGCCCTCCACATCTCTATTAGAATTTTATCGAGAATGGAACAGAACTCAAGAAAAGAGTTGAAGCGCAGACCAGGAGGAGTAATAACTGTGCTCCCATTCAGAAAGTGAATAAGAAATAAAGATTTTGTTTTTAATCTTCTCACATTTGCTGTGGATTCAAAGGCAGAAGTCAAATGTCAGTTTATGTGTTCTAACAAATTGCTGCCTATTTTGTTTTGAAGACTGGTGTTTACTTTTCCTTCTCTGACAACAAAGTTAGACGATTTTGTAGAGTGAACTGTCTGACAATTGTGCTTCCCACACATCATTTAAATTGCTTGTAAATTAACTGTACAAATATTTCAAAATATATTCCAGTAATTAGGAAAACACTTTTTTATAATTCAGAACTGAGATTGAAACAAAGACTTATCCGGATCAAAACAAATCAGAATACTTTACTTGGTGATGTGCAAATGATAAATATGTGTACTGAAGCCTAATTTCCACACATTATCGTTTATATGCTGTACAGTTTAATCAGTAAAACTACTCAGAACTGGGAACGTTGGTGGTCATTTAATGGAAAATGCCTGTCTGCAAATGACAGTGCTCTGCCACATCAAGCTTACGTAATATATTTATTAAGTGAGAATTTTTAAATATGAAATGAGAAACATTTCTGCACCACCCTGATGACAATGCTATTAATAAACTAAGAAGCGAGCTAGGGGTCATGTGTATCCTATACCTGTATCCTACAGCTGGGCTTGATCTTTATAATACATTAAAACAAAGTTTAGTCAATTAAATCAAACAAAAGAATTTTATAGAGCAGACATTCTGACCGTACATATTTGCAGGTGCTCTGATATGTGATAATGAAGAACAAGGCAACCCGGTGAAATAAGAGATTTGCCTAGGATCACACAATTTAAGACAAGTTTATGCGTCAACTGCATAACAGTTAGGTTGAGTGGATTATTCAAGTCACTTAACATGTAGTTCAGGAAAAAAAATCTGATTTTTCAAGGCCTGAAGACCTACTGAAGTGTATGGACCAGAGATGGAGCTAGAAAGAGAAAAAGAAAAAAAAAAGAACACCGAAAGAATGTATGCTTATGTTTGTGATAAACACATGGAGACAGACAAATATAAAAGTAAAAGGTAGAGGGATACTTTAAAAGAAACACGAGCATGAGCCACAATGAGAGATTATTGCAACCCAAAGGCAAAAAGATGAGCGAAAATCTCAAAGCCTAGGCATGGGAGATGATTCAGCCCGATGACAATAGCTGAAAGTAAAAGTTGCAGCTTCTTCTCCTACAAAGCTGCCTGAAGTAAGAGCAACTTCTTCCTGTTGCCTCTATGCTGCTTAATACTAAGGAATATCATATGGAATCAACAGATGACTCCAAGAAGAGTCCCAATTTGAGGAAAAAGCCAAGCAGCATAAAATAACACCTGGGCGGACAGGATATCCAAAGCAGAGAATTGTTGAGAAACCTGGCATTCACAAGACCACGACTGAGACAGATGGGGACCGAATGCAGCAGGGGCAGAATTCCAGTATATGGAGCAGGGTTTCAGGAGATGAAGCAAAGTTACAAGGAGATGAAGCAAGGATTCCAGGAGATGAAGCAAAGATTCCAGGAGATAAAGCAAAGATACCAGGAGATAAAGCAAAGATTCCAGGAGATAAAGCAAAGATTCCAGAAGATAAAGCAGGAAAACAAAGGTAACCACGAAGCAAGAAACCAGAAGTCAAAACTAACCACCAGAGTTACTAGAACGTTTACAATGCACAGTGCTGAGAGTGCCTCCTCCTTTTGCAGGATGATACAGGTGAGGAGAAAGCAGAAAGTGTCTTACCAGAAGTAGTGCCGCCATGATAGGTTGGGGTGTGACAGTTCATTCACCTCAGCTCTGTCCGGGAAAGTTTTGGGGTGATCCATCAAGCTTAGGCTGAGAATAAAAGTGGGGTCCCAAAACATAAAATCCCAATGCATTTTCCATGGACTTCTTTAAGCCACTTCCTCCTGTATGACACTTCCTGCTTTCTAATCCCCTTCACCGGTTTCATCCTGTTTTAAAAAATGCTGCGATCCCATGGGACTGCGCCTCTTTTACTACCAGTCTTGCTTCTCATAAGCAAGGACTATCAGTACAAAGTGCGTGTTTATGCACCGCTTGCAGGTTTTTAAAACACATGAATAAAAGGCATTGTCATTCAAAATGCCAATAGCTCAAACTCAAATGCAAGACCTAGGCCATTGTAAATGCTTGTTTTAAGTGCACTCGTTTTTGGGGACAAGGACTTATTTTTCATCATCAGACTTTGACCTAAAGTACGAGAGAGATAAAGTTGGAAAAGGAGTGAAGAAGGATAAAGAGGAAGTTAGAAAAACTGAGACACAAAAAGAAAATGGATGAAATCTAATCTGCATGAATGAGTTAAAGAATCACGATGCTACGCAAACAAATGATGAGCTGACTGTGCCCGAATGAATCATACATTTACCCCCAGTCAAGAGATCTGGGTTAAATCCATCGTTCTTTTGCTCACCATGCCACTCCAGTTTAGACCCAGCCATGTGCAAATCAGTCTTGACCCTGTGCCTCCTGGGAACAGTCCAGACCGAACAGCCAAGCCATGTCCTCCCTGGACCAGAAACAAGCATGCTGGGACCGGTTTCTGGGTATTACCCTTTATCAGCCAGGGTTGCTTGAATCCAGTGGCACAGTTAGCAAGGGACCCACGTCCGGGCATACCCATCCCACTTAGGGTGAAAAGTGCTACGCAAACAAATGATGAACGGAATGCTGAATGAATCATACATTCACCCCCAGTCAAGAGATCTGGGTTAAATCCATTGTTCTTTTGCTCACCATGCCACCCCTGTTTAGACCCAGCAATATGCAAATCAGTCTTGACCCTGTGCCTCATGGGAACAGTCCAGACCGAATTGCCAAGCCAGGTCCTCCCAGGACCAGAAACAAGCATTGTTACTGGGGTGAATGTATGACACTGATCTGCATTCTGTCCTTCAATTGTTCTCTTTAGGACTCGCCTGAGCCAGCGCATGCGCTGCTGCGAGACATTTAGTAGTGGGCTTTAAAAAGTCCTACCAACATGCTTTTTGCTGGCATGGAGCGTGCGGTTACGCGCACAAGCGGAGAAGCCATCGTGCGCACACCACTCGCCTCATTTTTTTTTCATTTAGCACACGCGCGCGCACACACCTCCCACTTCTCCCACTCCCCCACCACATATCGCGCCTCGCGACCGCGCGCACACAACCAATGCTTGTTATTTAGAGCCGACTCGAAGGTATTGGAGCTCTTTACACAAGCACGTGTTACATTACACAAGGACACCTTAGTTAAAAAAATCTATTTAGGCACGGGGATTAAGTGATATGCTCAAAATCACAGGCTGTTGAGCCGGCACCGAGACTCAACCCTGGTGTCCCAGTTCTAAAGTCGGCAGCTCTGCCATTAACGCCACATCCTTTCCCCAGGATAGCGAAAATGTACTACTGTAGGTCCTTAAACTGTAAGTATACTACCCAGGTGTTCTAGCAGCCCCCTAAAACCTACATTGCATACAATCTTAACAATTCTCTTGTTGCGTCAAATTCATTGAGGGCTATTTCAAGTTTAGACGTACTCGAGCCCTTACTTTTTTCATTTCCTCCACAAGAGATAAAGAATGTTATATTGAATAAAGAGTTCCTCTACACACTTATGAAAATAATGAATGAAATGAAGATCCGGTCCCAAGTCATTGCCAGATCGGCAGGCCTTTTCTCCAGTGTTTATTTCAGAATGCAATACACCGTAACACTTGTTCACCACCTCAAAGTTTCTAATCTATCACGGAGAGTTTTTCGTCCCCACTGCGCCTAAACACAAAGCCCATGAAGTTCATGGAGGCCTTGGACATGGGAGGGAAATCAGGATGTTTGGACACAAGCAGCACAAAGCAAAAAGTAAACCATCTTCCCGAAGGTGCAGCAAAGCTACTTGCACAAATGCGGCCTCAGAATAGGCTATTTGATAAAGTTTGCCTAGTCCGCAGCACTCGAGAGTGTTTCAGTGTTTTGGCACTTTTTGGCCACAGACTGAAAGCCATAACACTGACTTAACTCACACTGTCTGGCTTGTCTTACAGCTTCGAGAGCCAGGTTTCTTAAAGCTAAAGCACAACCCAACGCGTATTTTTGGAATTTGCATAGCCCCGATACACAGTACCATGACTATCGAGCCATGTTATGTTTTCAAGTGTAATTTCCATATTCCATATTCCACCTCCGCGTGAGATGGGCCTGGCTGGGTCACTTTTAACAGCACCTTCTCTCTATTGCCCGTAAGAGCAGCCGGAAAAAGAAGGCGGATTTGAATTGTAATAACCTATTTAATATTTTCGCAAAAACAGCATCGCTTTAGGACAAAATAATGTTCTCGGTAAACAGCTTCAGGACATTGAAATTGTTGCTAATGTGCTCCCACCAGAAGCATTTTTTTTGTTTAATCCCTTATTCCTTCCCAGGACCACTGCTTTTATTTCTCATTTTGAATGACCTAGTGGACTCCATTCTCCGCCGAAAAAAAAGAGGGGCCTTTTTAATCAGAGTCCCTCGAGTGACCACCAAGGACTCCGGGTCAGACGGTGCCATTTCGCACCGCTTTCAACAGTAGCAAAAATGCATGACTGAATGCATAACTTGTAACGGGCTCTAATAAGCGCTTAAAAAATGGGTCATCCTACCCTGTATTGGTGTAGTAAGTAAAGCCATAAGTCTGCTTCATTAGGCCCCTCGTACTCGTGTAATGAGACTCCTGCCACACTAATGGCAGCTATGCCCCTGAGTCGTTTGGTTGCAGACTGCGTACACACAGATCCTCTTGGACCATGCTCCGTGAGTGGGCCAGGACACTACCCATGGAGTCTGCAGCAGATGAGCAGTTGCAGAGGCTCATGATGAGTTTGAGGAGTCTAGCACTATTCACCGCAAAATGTGTTTTGCTCCTAAATTATGGGGCTGCTATATGTCATGTACTTTTCCTTTTTTTAATTTTTTTATTTGACATCAGATATGGAAACAAACACGTCAATGTAACAAGGTCACATCAAAAAAAAAAAGAGAGAAAGAAAAAACAAGCCCATATCTGAGGCCACATTTTTCCACCAAGTAAATACCCCAGCCTCCCCCCACCCACATTGAATCCCACATAGGGAAGAAAACCAGAAACTTATAAAACAATAACTGGTACTAGCAAAACAAGCTGAGAGTGCGTCCAATCAAATTGACAATTACTTCTTGTTCAACCATTTATTTAAAGAGTCCCAGATCTTTTCACCTTTGGCTCTTGCCCTACTCCCCCTTCTTTTAAATACGGATATCTCCCAATTATAAATAAATACTAATTTGCTGAACCAGACATGTATCGAGGCAGGGTCTGGGTCAAGCCAAACCGTAGCCAAACAAAGCCGAAACACTGCCATTGCTATATACACCATTTTCCAATCTGCTTGCTCAATTTCTTGGTTGGAAATCCCTAACATAATAACCTGTGGGGTCAATAATACTGCATAGCCCAATATAGATTCCAGACGGTGTCCGATTTTAGCCACCAATTGAAAAAGACCAGGACAGGTGGCAAACATATGGGTACTATCTACAGCCAACACCCCGCACCGGGGACAATGTATCCCCGAAGTCCCCCCCTAGCGGTGGATACGCACCGGAGTGATATATAGATTGCACCAAGTCTTAAAGCATTGCACCTGCAGATTGGCAGAGATGCATGTAGTTTGGCTGAACAAAAGGGAGTCTTAACACTCCTCTTGCCCAGCCTGTAAGCTAGTTTGCCATCTCTCAAAGTGCTTGGCCAAATCATCCCCCATCTTGTCATTAATACATTTATATAAAGTAGAATTTATAGATCGGCCACCAATAATTAAATCTAATAAAGGGATTCGGACACGATTATTGGGTTTTTTGGCCAGAAAATCCCTTATCTGTAGGTATCTAAAAAAATGTTTATTCTCAATCCCAAATTTCTCTTTAATAGCCTCAAAAGGAAGCGTTTCAGCATTCAGTATGAGATCTCCGATACATTGGATGCCTTTCTCGACCCACTTCTTAAAATGAAAATCTTGAAATATCGACGGGAGTAAGGTATTATTAAATAAAGGAGAGTAAAGATGAAGCCGCCCAATCGCAAACTTCTTCCTGATCGTAGTCCAGAACCCATAGGCCCCTAATAACACCTTAAATTTAACCCTCTTGTAATAGGCAAAATCTATATGACGTAGAAGAAGTTCTCTTGCTTCTGCCCCATAAATTAAATGATAAATGGATATCTCCGAACAATCAGAGTTCACCCCATTTAGCAACTCCCCCATCTGTTTAAGCATAGTTGCCCAGTAATAAATTTGAAAATAAGGGACGGACCAACCACCTCTCTCTCTAGGTAGAGTCATAAATATGAGAGCCCTTCTGGGACGTTGCCCAGCCCATAAAAACCATGAAACCACCTGATCTAACTTTGTGAACCAAACTGTATGTATATCTAGCGGGATTGCTCTGAAGCAGTATAAGATTTTGGGCAAAAAAATCATTTTTAAAACATTATTTCTCCCAACTAATGTTAAATACAAGTTGTTTATTCTACGAGAATCTAAATTCATTTTCTGAAGTAATGGCTTAAAGTTAATATCCACAATATCTTCAGGTTTAGAACTTATTTCTATACCCAAGATATCTGGCCCTTGAGACCAACCGATGATCGATTAATGTGACCTTGTCATTAGCAACTATTTGAGTCTTGCTATCATTCAAATGATAACCGGATATCTTACCAAATTGTGTTGTTAAAATAATTATTTCTTCTAACGCCTGGCGGGGAGCGGGCGTTGTGATGGCTAAGTCGTCTGCATAGCCCAGAATTTTTACCTCTAGCACAGATAGGTTGAATTAGTTGATTCTCCTGGATCTTTCTAATTAGAGGATCGATATAGATGGCAAATAATAGGGGGGAGCACGGGCATCCTTGTCTAGTCCCACGCAATATGTTAATCTCCCCCGACTGGGCCCCCATCAGAGCGATTTTTTTGCCACTGGATCCTTATACATACTTTGGATAGCTTTCAAAAACCCATCCCCGATCCCATAATGCTTCAGGGAAGCCCATAAAAATGGCCAGGAGACCCTATCAAATGCCTTTTCAGCATCTAAAAGGATTAATGCCATAGGGTCTCCTGCAACCTTAGTATAGTCGAACAGTGTTATTACCCGTCGAATATGATATATGGTTTCCCGGCCAGGGTCAAATCCATGCTGCTGTGGAGATACCATCTTTTTCATGACTAAGGCCAGTCTGTTTGCAAGAATCTTAGAATAGATCTTGATATCACTGTTTATTAATGTGATAGGCCGATATGACCCCGGGTCAGTTGCCACTTTCCCTTTTTTTTAAAATACAACTATCTTAGCGTTCCGCCACGAAGCTGGGGGTACCTCTCCACTCTGAACTATATAAAACAATTCCAGCATTATAGATGCCAGCTGTGTATGAAAAATCTTGAAAAATTCGCCTGGAAGAAAATCAGGGCCAACTGCTTTACCTGAGGGTACTGAATCTAGTACTCAGGTTTTTTCCCCCAGACTGATCGGGGCATCCAGAGGGTCCCGATCTAGCAAAGATAATACATCTACTCTCACTTCTTCAAGATATCTCTTAATTTCCCCTTGTACCCTATAATTATCACTAATAACTTCAGAATACAGCTTCTGATAAAATTTCTGAAACACAGAGAGAATTTCTCCTGGATCAGTTAATAAACCTATGTCTGGGTCTTTGATGCCGATAATCCGATTTTGTACTTCTTTTTCTCTGATCCGCAGCGCTAGCATATGACCTACCCTCTCATTGCTCTCATAGAGCTTGGACCGCCACGCCAGATATCTGCCCGCGGATTTGGCCAAAGAAATCTCTATTATAGAGGATTTAGCGATTAAAATATCGGTTTGAGCCAATTCGGCATCCCCGCCCTCTGATATAGCCTTCACCAGATGGTTCTCAGCTTTGGCCAGTATATCATACAGTTCTTTCATCCGATTCCTCTCTTTTGCAGCTCTCATCCAAATTGTATGGTCTCGCCCCTAATCCCAGCTTTCAGAGTATCCCAGATATTTTGAATACCCGTGCTTCCCCTATTTTCATTAAGAAACCTAGTGATCCACCGGTTCATATGTTCTATATACAAATTATCGCTTAATAAAGCCCTATTAAAAGTCAAGCTAATTGCCTGTTTCTGCCTTTTGATGCTGACTTCCAATACCAAAGGGTTATGGTCAGACATTACCCTGGGAAATGTTGAGATTTTACTACCCTGCACCAAACAATGAGAAATAAAAAAATAATCCAGCCTTGCATGTGACCTATGCGGAGCCGAGAAATAAGTAAACCCTGGATCATTCCCTTCTGCTAATGCCCACATGTCTACCAACCCATGCAGCTCCTTTAAATGACTAAGTGATCTAAAAACTTTAGGTTTCCGCACTTGATATATTATTTCTGGATGAATAGATATTGCACATCCCAGATTGATATTGAAATCCACACAGAGTATAAACGGAGAGGGCCAACCCATAAGTTCTAGCCCAGCCAATTATACATTTCAGGGTCGTCGAGTACCGGTCCATAAATAGAGCATAATGTAAACATACTGCTATCAATGGTACATTGCGTAATTGCCCACCTCCCATGTTTATCGGAGATAGAGCGAGTAAAATTTGCCATACCCCGACGAGCAAATATAGCCACACCTTTAGTCTTAACCTTTTGTTGTGTCCACAAAATCAATTGAAACCCATCCAGCTCCATAATTTTATTCCTGCTGGCTTCAACATGAGTTTCCTGAAGGCAGATAATATCTGCCCTCAAAATACGGATGTCTTCCCTTATTCTACGTCTTTTGGCAGGGTCATTAAGTCCACAAATATTCACAGAAGCTATCTTAACACAGCCCATTGTATATAGTGGACGGAACCCAATACACTATGACTCTCAAAATCAGAAAAAATTATCACATACCCCAACATATAAATACCTGTATCCCCAAAAATTCCAGCTGTCCCTTGTAGGATCCACCCCCCCAACCCCGCTCCATCCCCACCCAAACCCCTTAATTTGGCAAAAAAGGTCCTCAGACCCTTGTGATGCCTCCTGCATGGACATGCACCCCGAATCACTCCCCAACCTGCCCACAAGGGAAACCAAACCCCAATCGATGACAAACGAGCGACCAAGCCCCGCCCAGAGCCTCAAAATCACAATACCCCCCCCCCAAAAAAAGAAAGAAATCCACATAGCGCGAATTATATGTTTCCCCATGACAGCCAAACCTAGACTATATCAAGCATCCCACTTAGTAAAAAAAAAAAGAAGAGCAAAAAAGGAAAAAGGAGAGGGGAGTTCCAAAAGTCTCAAAATCAGTCAACCATCAGCCAGTTCCTTTATATACTTCTCAGCTAGGATCTCTGAAGTGAATACCCTGACCTGCCCCTGGTAGATCACTTTCAGCCGGGCAGGATTCATCAGATAGACTTCACATCCGAGTTTTTGAAAAGGGCTGATCAGCTGCCGCAGACGCCACCTTCTCTCCACAGTAGTATGGCAAAAATCAGGCAGAACGAAAAAGGTCTGCCCCTCTGCAGATTTCTTGGCGTCTGGTCTAGCCTTTTCGAATATCGCTTGTCGCAGTAAGAAGTTACCAAAGAATATTAAAATTGCTCGAGGCTTTGGGTTGGGGCCGGGATTGTTTTTGGCCATTAGGGGGAATCTATGTACACACTGAATCTCAGCTTCCCCGTTCCAGTGAGATAATTCTGGAAAAGCTGATTGAAAAAGCTTGAGCACATAACCACGCACATCACTCCCCTCTGCTTTTTCTTCGATGCCCAACAAGCATAGGTTATTCCTTCGCTGTCTATTTTCGGATTCCTCCAATTTCCATAGAATATCCATCAATCTTGCATCATTAGCGGATGTTTTTTGCTCAGTGCTTTCCAAACCAGCCTCCAACCCTACAACACGTTCTTCAAGGGCGGTCGTTCTTGCTACCACCTCTGAGCAAGCTTTAGTTGTCTTACGGATAGCGCCCTGAATTTTCCTAGTTGCCAGTTGTGCCCTTTTATGCTCCTGCTGAGCTTCGATTTGCATTGCCTTGAGAGTTGAATATATTAAACTGATTGAGGGGACAGGCTCTCCTTTTTTAACTACGGCACTTGGATTTTCCTCCTGAAATCCGGCAGCTGACTCCCCCTCAGCCTCCAGGTTAGTGGTAGAATAATCCCATTGAAGATGATCACTGGGGTCTGAGTGAGAACTACAATGCAAAAAACTCGCAGAGGTTTTCTTTGTAGGTCGATTAGCAGCCCTTCTTAATGTATCAGCAGTCGTGGGGGGGCTATCGCTGTCATCCCCTGAGGCATCTATATCCGTAGTGTCAGGGTCAGTAACATCGTTTAAATCTGACTCTTCTGCCAGCGAAAAGAAGTTCTCCCCATCTGGGATGCCTGGCACCATGTCTCCATTCTCTTGGGAATCACAGATGCCCCCGTTAGGAGTTATTCCAAGTGCGGTCCCCCCCAGCTGTTTTTTACAGATAAATGCCACATCTGACCCCGAAATTTGAATATCTGTAGCATCTGGAATATCATGCACCCTTTCCGTCTCTCTGGAGATGAAGGGGTCGGGTGTAGCCCACTCGGCTGAGGTAGTTGCAATATTACAGTTTATATTAGTAACCATGGCAGTGGCAGTAGCAGTGGCAGCAACAGATGACGTCCCAACGCCAGTGCCCAAGCTAGGAATTTTCTCCAACAGTGAATTAGGCTGTTTACTCCGCTTCCCGCTTACCGAATGACTTGTAAACATCCCAGAAACAGTGGGAGTCTTTTTCCGAGCACTCTCCTCCAGCAGAGATCGATCCAGATCAGGAGCCCCCTTCCTGCTCACTGTCTTCTCCGCAATGCTCTGGAGCGGTGTGAAAGTCGCCTCAGGCTCCTTTCCTGTAGGCAGTTTCCTGGACACCACGGCCCCTTTCGCACC
This sequence comes from Triturus cristatus, assembly GCF_964204655.1. Classification (NCBI taxonomy): domain Eukaryota; kingdom Metazoa; phylum Chordata; class Amphibia; order Caudata; family Salamandridae; genus Triturus; species Triturus cristatus. The sequence continues at coordinate 853,622,528 of NC_140582.1, forward strand.
AGCGGCTCCCTCCTTCGGCGCAGCTCTCCGTGGAGCCATCCCGGACGAACGTGTAATTCCCCCCAGGAGCTTGTCAGCCAACCATGCCTGCCAAGCAGCCAGGTACGTATGGGTGCTTACAGCGCGAAGACGGGATAACGCCACGCGATGGAAAAAATTACCGAGGCTAATCATTCAATACAAAGGGGATTTTGCGCTATTCAGCGAGGCTCTGAGGGGCGCTAGTGGCTCGTCATCCCACACAATGTCCGGAGTGGTGGGGGAGTGACCATCGCATCACTCACGCAGCCGCCATCTTGCCACCCGTCATGTACTTTTCCGATGCACAATACCATAGCTTAGTTCTTATCCGGATGAAATTGGGCATTGTTCGTTTTTGTATAATTATATGGAACTGTTGATGTTCTAGATTTGCTCTACCAAGTTACTGCTCTATGAAGGAGAGTCTACTGATAGACATTTACAGGTGTTTCCACATATAATAGAGTAAGAGGTAACATGCTGTTGTTGCTCATGTTACACATTTGATAGGTGGAGTAATGGTTATCTTAAATTTACTAACACTGCACAACTGTACACACTTCTTCATAGTCAATAATTATCTGGTCATTTTTGCTGTTGTTTGAAAACAAATACAAATTTCTGGGACAAAACCTTCCTTGTGGAAGGTGCAAAGGTTCCTGCCTATCCGTTTGAAAGCCTACCTCTGGACCCTTGACCCACTGGTCAGTTTAACTCAATCACATTTGGTGTATCCTGTCATCAGGAAAATCATGCCAGAAGGAGCCTCCACCACAGCACACTGGTCGACAACTGGGTAGGGCTCCTTTTACATGCAAATGAGGTCCTGCCTCGGTCACCACCTCTCAAGAACCTGTGCTCATCAGACCTCAGGAAAGGTTAGAGCACTTGACTAAATTATTGCTTAGAGGTACATGGGTGGGGAGCTCTCTGTTTCCTCCAAGCACTCAACAAACTCTAAATGGGAAGACAGCTGGTCCATCAAGGAACACAACGAACGACCGACGAGAGGGACTGTTCTACTGTTCTATCTTCCATGGCTGATCACGGAAAAAAATCAAAGCCAACCAATCACCCCTCTTGCAGTAATTATTATGTGCATTAGTAATATACAAGCCAAAAGCAGTTTCAGCTTGACATATCTAGATGTAACTTCTATTCATAGAAATGTAAAGAAAACAGCACCAGCAAGGATTAAAAAATCCCTATGATGACGTACAGAAGGAAAGCACAAAAATCACAACCACGGGTTAAGGACATCTTATAACCGACCCCACAAAGTAACCAGAGTGCCAAGAAATTATATTTAATTGAATTTCTTCAATAAACACTCATTAAACATCCTGTGATTCTGGGCAAATCACTTAGTCTCCCTGGCCTAACAAACAAGCATTGGCATAGCCAATAGGTCTCGCTTTTGGGACCTTATAAGTATTTAGTTTTGCAGCACAATATCCTTGGTGCAACAACATCAGCTTTTGCATGGCTAAACCTTGTACCTTATAAGTGTTTAGCCATGCAACAGTTGATGTTGTTGCACCAAGGATATTGTGCTGCATAACTAAATAATTAGAAGGTCCCAAAAGCGAGACCTATTTGGAATGCCAATGCTTGTTGCATTTGTCACCCGGAGTGGGACGGGTATGCCCAGACGTGGGTCCCTTGCTCTCCATGCCACTGGAGTCAAGATATCCTGGCTGATGAGGGCTGAAAGCACGAAACAGGTCTTAGGATGCTTGTTTCCAGTCCAGGGAGGACCTGGCTTGGCAATTCGGGCTGGACTGTTCCCATGAGGCACAGGGTCAAGACTGATTTGCATATGGCTGGGTTCAAACTGGAACGGCATGGTGAGCAAAAAAACGATGGATTTAGGCCCAGATCTCTGTACTGGGGTGAATGTATGACATTGTTCTGCATTCTGTCCATCAATTGTTGTTTTTGCATTTGTCACCCCGAGTGGAAAGGGTATGCCCAGACGTGGGTCCCTTGCTCTCCATGCCACTGGAAATCAAGCAAGCCTGGCTGAAGACGGCTGAAATGCCAGAAACCGGTCCTAGGATACTCGTTTCCAGTCCAGGGAGGACCTGGCTTGGCAATTCGGGCTGGACTGATCCCATGAGGCACAGGGTCAAGACTGATTTGCATATGGCTGGGTTCAAACTGGAACGGCATGGTGAGCAAAAAAACGATGGATTTAGGCCCAGATCTCTGTACTGGGGTGAATGTATGACATTGTTCTGCATTCTGTCCATCAATTGTTGTTTTTGCATTTGTCGGGCCTAGGCCTACATCACCCCGGAATTCAGCTGGAGCGCATCACGTGCGCCTGGCCTGCTTTGCACACATTTGTGAGACCGTGCAGCACACCGATGGGTGCCCTTCCTTCCCAGTGTGACCTTATTGCCTGCCGTGACCCCTGCACCTGTTCTACAAGAATCTGCTTAGTGCCTCAGGCGAGGCACACGAGAAGGAGAGAAATTACTTGGTCTGGGGGCGGTGCTGGGCCTAGGTCTAGGTCACCTGGGGAGTCCAGTCACTGTGCCTCGCGCTCGCCCGGCTTGTCCCGCAAACACTGGAGAGACTACGAGCTGTATTGGCGGGGGTGCCCTTCCTTGCAGGCACCCTTCCCTGCTGCTGGTCCTGATCCCCTCACCTGTCTTGCATGCGATCGATAGTGGAATCAGGAACTGACCTACACCCCCCCCCCCCCACCGAGGCACATGCCTAAACTACACGGGTGCTATGGGCACGCAAGCCGTATCGGGCCAAGGCCTACAGGCGGTCATTGTGGTCTACAGTACAGGAACACGGGAGAGCGCATCAGTGCGGGCCCGGTGTTGAAGGGCGAGGTTGTGAGTGCACAGCCCATTAAGTGACAATCTCATAATTGCCTGACATCCTCGCTGATGACCTGTTAAAGTGGCGGGCTGCGTTAGGACTGGCCCTGCCCGATCACTAATTACACCCACCGCTCCCCACAGCATGCCGCCAAGCAATGGGACGGCAATGAGATGGGGCGACATCAGCCCCTTCACAACCAGACACCATGGCCATACATCTGGAACATGAGGAGCGAGCACCAGATGCTGTTTCGTCCCTGGTACTGGACACCAAATTAGACTCAGTGGTCAAATCCGTGGAGAGACTGGGTACCTCCCTGGCCCAAACCAGAACCTCAATAGAAGACCGCATAGACAAAATCACTCTGGACTTCACCCTGCTACATGATGATCACGACAAGCTCGCGGACAAAGTGCGTGGCATGGAACTAGCACTTGCGGAGGACCGCCCCACTGCAACAAGCACAGTCGCCATGGTGCGAGACCTGTCAAAACTTGTACACGTCCTAGAATGCCAGGCTGAAGGTGCGGAGGGGAGCTCCCACAGCAGTGGTGTAATGAAACTGGAAGGGGTCCCCCCTGCAAGATATACGGAGGGGCCCCCGCTCCGGATTTAAGCCAGAGCTCTCAGGCCTGAATACTGTACTGAGAGGGCCCCCTGCAGCGTGGGCCCCCCCGCACCGCGGGGGCAGCTGGTGCCTGTGTTACGCCCCTGTCCCACACGAATAATAGTCAAGTTATTGGTCTGCCTTAGGGATCAGAAGGCTCTGATGCAATAGGATACACTGAACACTGGCTACAAACTTTGCTCCCAACAGGATCGCTCTCCCCCTTTTTAGGTCTCGCATAGAGCAGCGCATGCGCTGCCTCTACGAGGCATCAAGTAAACAGTATTACTACTGAAACTCCACCCATTGCATTTGTCTTTGTTTTGTCGCTTGCCATTGGGGGAATCTGGCACTGCTGTTCTTATCTTGCTCTTTGTTGGCATGTGGTCCCATACATCACTTCCTCTTTCTTCCCTTTCTGGAGGAAGCAGCATCGACCAACTACAGTTAACTTACGCTGCTGGCTGTTATCTTTTTAATTAGGGACTATTTTTTTTCTTTACTGCTCTCATTTCCACATCTAGCAGCTTCCTGCACTTACCCGACCGATTTATTTATTTAAGTTTAATTTATTCATAATGAAATCACACTAAAATGATGCAGCTCACGCTGAGGATCGAACCCTGTTTTCCTGCTCCAAAGTCAGCAGCGTTATTTGTTGAGCCACCTCCTCGCACCGATTGTTATACTTGGTTTCAGATGCTACATTCTTCATCTCAACCGTGTTTTATTTTAATTATAACTGTCTCCCCCTCCATGTGTATTATTTTTTTAATTTGTCTCTCTCCACCCCCACTCTGAGATCGCTGTTTATTTTTAAATAATTAAATAATGCAGCCCACGCCGAGGCTCGAACCCTGTTATCCAGCTCCAAAGTGAGCAGCTTCAGCAGCGTGCGCAGCTTGCCATCTGTTGTGGGTCAGGTTACAAATGCTTTCACTTTTGTGGCTTCGCTGCCACTGCCCAGCGAGTGCACACCACTCGTTCACTTTCTTGTTTCATTTGTCACCGTTTTTGTATTTTTTTCAGTTTACGCCCAGAGCATTCACGTGTCAACTAGGCAAGCTTGGCGAACACTGCAAGAACAATTTAACAGATATTTCTGGAGCAATGTGTTCTAATTAATCGTGCCTCGCAGCGCCGAATGCCCCTAGAAGAGCTAACCTGTCCCTATCAGTAGCAGCTGCCCTTGTGTTCCCCAAAAGAGTTGGGTGTTTTCAGGGCTATTTCGCACTTTGAAATTAAAGGGCATTTTTTAAAACGCTAAAGTATAACGCTGCTAAGGAAGTGCTGCAGAGTGCATGCATCTTTACTTCCAACAGCACAATACTAGTTGCTTTGTACTTCAGAGCAGAGGTGCAGTCACAACGCGGGCCTACTCCGGCTGCAATTACAACAAAAGCAATGCTTTCTCTGTAAGCTGTACCAAAAAGTACACCCACAATTAGAATGCGCTGCATGGAGGGCTGGCAGTCCAGCATTGATGGTCTTGTTACTTTTTGTTTAAGATCAGCACGGCGTCCGCATCACAGCCGCTGCGCTACATTTTAAATCATGGCAGCCGCTTCTGGAGGATTTTCTTTTATTCTACCTGGTGCTACACTACCTTCTTCCTGGTTTAGTGTGGCTACAGACAGAGCGTGGTCAGCGTCCGGCTTGGTGCAAGGGTGAATTGCAGTCTGCTGAGCAGGATTTATTGAAGTTTAACCCCTTCAGGAAGCCGTGACAATGCCTGTGGCTTCTGCATACAGAACGAGAGTTCAGGCTGAAGAGCTGTTTACTGGGGTGCTCCAGCGTCGGTCAGACAAGGAGGCCGTCAGTACAGCTCCTACGTGAATAGTTAGGCACAGGCTAATGTATAAGCTGAGATCCTGCAGCCTCCATGTGCTCTGTTGCCTAGTAACATTCAACATGAACTCAAGCTAGCCTGGAGAGTTGGGAGGAGTTAGCACTCGCTCTTTGCACTACATGACGACGGTGATGACGACCACACAGAGTGCGACAGCTTGCTAATGACCCCTCTGCAAAGCTCATCTGAAATCTCTCCTTCCACTTTACACTCGCCCAAACAATCGTCTTCACACTTTAACATTTGTTTGAGGCAGATTAGGTGCCAATGTGAGCCGGGAAAGTCAATTTACGTTTTCTTTTTTTTTTAGCAATAAAATATGACAAATTTACTCAGGAGAATAAATCATGAGCACCTAGGAAAGGCGATGTTGCCTATTGACAGGACTTGGTGACTTTGGAACTGGGGAGCCTGGTTCGCTTCCTAGCGTCTACTTAAGATCTTGTAATTCAGGGAAAATCACTTAATCTCCCCATTCAAATAATTTAAACAGCTGCCTGTGTGCACTGTAGTCTAATGTTCATGTAAAATGCTAAAAATTACCGTTTGGGCGGCCAAGTTGGAGCTATATTGAAATTATAAAAAACAGCTCATTATAAATAGATTTATTTTTTTGTGGGAAGCTCCAGAGTTCATCAGGAATAACAATATGCATTTTTATTGACTGTTTCTATCTTTTTCCAGTTGATTGGTAAAACCATGCTACCCATTTTGTATGGCTGGGAAACCCAGGGTGGCATCACTCCAACCCCCCCTCCCCCACTCCACCTCACAGCTTCCCACTCTACCCGTTCCACACCCAGACACCCACAGGTTTACTATCTTCTCTGCTGAGGGGCTAGAACCTTTTGCCAAATATTCAATAAAGCCGCAGAGTGATTTTAGGACTGCAAGTTAAGTACTGTTTTGCCATGCTTTTTCCCTATTTTTAGTCGGGTTGTTTTTAGTTTAATGCAACACTGCACATCCACATAAATCATTTAAAAACAGTCATTTTTACTCAATCTTTGAGTCAGTCTTTCACCATTCCGTACATAACCCCATTCTATATTCAAACCTATGCATCCATCTCGATCCATCTATATATCCACCCTTCCTTTCACTCATCATCTCACAATCCACCCTTTCACTCATTCATCCTTTCAGTCATTCATCTGTCCATCCACCCTTTCACTCCATCACAGCACTTCATCCATCCATCCATCACCCCTTTAACTCATCCATCTATCCACTCAGCCATCCATCCATTCTTTCACTCTTTCATCCAGCCACCCAACCATTCATCCATCCACTCACTCGCTCATTCATCCATGCTTTCACTCATCTGTTCATCCATCCACCCTCCGTTTCACTCATCCATATAGTATATTGTGTACCACATAATCCCACTACAAACAACATACCACTACTCCACTACAAACAAACAAACATAAATAAACACAATGTTGTTTACAACGACAAAAGCTCTAACTTTCACAAATGTGAGACCGATTGCATTGCAAATGCTTGTTTACAGTTGAGAGGGCGCATTGTATACCAGCAATGCGTCCAACACCCGGGGTGAGGCCTAGGCCCTTCCTCTTCTGCCTCCTAAACTTCAAGGACCGTAACACAGTGCTACATGAGGTCTGCAAGCTCGCAGATGTGAGGGCTGACGATGCCCCTGTACTCCTCTTTCCCAACTACACCATGGGAGTGCAGAGGAAAAGGGGGTCCTGTCTAGAAGTGAAAAGGGCGGCTGCGCGAACTGAACATTCCATACTCCCTCCTCTTCCCAGCCCTCCTTTGCATCACGACTGGTGGCACCACACACTTCTTTGATGACGCAGAGGAAGCCTAGGAATGGCTGTAGTCATCTAACTGTCCAGGAACGTCCCAAAGACATGAGGAGAATATGCAACCCGCATACCCTCACATGAAAAACCGTGGGAGGAAGTGTCAACGTGTCAAAAACGCACAGCCCCCGCAAACCTACACAGTTCCGAACCTAGAGCAAGTAATCCAAGAACGCAGGGAGGCACTGCAGGCTGCTGCAATGTTGGGCACCTACGGACCCGAAAGAGAACTGGGCACCTCACCTGAATATTCTGTTAGTGAGGCAACTCCTCGATAATCTCGCCCACTGGCAAGGAAGCGGGTCTGCTCCCTAGCATCACGCCTCGAACTGCAGATGAATTGTTCTAAGATATTGACTCTGCCACCTACCATACACCACATAACACACTCCCCACAATCCACAACGACCTGACAAACTGGGCCCGCCCCAACACTTCCCATGGCGACGACATGCAGGTAACTCGGGCATCTCTCCCTCACCCCATTCACGCACCTGACACAAAGCCTCATGAGCTCAGCAAAACAATACATTGTGGCCTGCATTGCAAGCAAGCACAGGCAACCCCGGCACCTTTGAAACACCACATCACCTAGTACCTCGGCAAAATCAGCCATTAGTTGTAGTGGGACGTTCTCCCCACAGTTTGGGCGGATACATGGTGAACCTCTGATCTGATACAGTTAGCCCCTGTTCTGCTTTTCTGTTTATTCCCCTCACCTCAGTTTTCTTCTCCAGCCCTCGCTTCAAGAATTGCAGTATGACACCACTTCTGCCTGAGCACTACAAACAAAAGCAGGTGCGGTCCTCACCTGCATCCCCTGGACAATATCTCTGCCCTCTCCAAACACATGCCATGCACGCACCCATGCCCACCCTATGCATCATGTCGTCCATTAACATAATCTCTTGGAACGTGAGGGGAATGCACACCCCAGCACGTCGCTATGACACTTATGCCTATCTTAAACACCAATCAACGCACATAGCGCTACTCCAGGAAAGGCACCTCACATTACCAGAGACTCACCGCCTCTGACACAGGTGGCGCGGGCAGGTATACGCCACAGATTACTCTTTTCATGCTAGAGGGGTACTGATTTGGGTGAGGCCCAGAACCCCATTCAACGTCGAAGAATCGCTGACGGGCGCATATGGGCGGTATATAGGGAAAGAGAGGGTAGGGGTTCGCAGGTAGGTGCAGAAACGGATAGGAGGCAGGAGGGCAGTGGAAGTACAATGGACCAGGGGGGAGAGAGGGGTCATGGGCACGCACATGGAATGGAGAACAGAGGGAAGAGGCAGTAAGATGACCATGAACGGCACATGGGAGAAGAAGTGGCAGCAGAACACATCACAGAGGGCAGGCGGGAGAGGGCAGGACCAGAAACACAACCACGGAGTGCAGGAAGAAGGGGACAAGGGCATGCAGACAGAATAGGGGGTAAGCGGGATGATCCCATAGAAAAGAACAGCAAGTGCAGTCTGGCCCATTGCTGCATCTGCTCTAGGAGTTAAGTATTTACATCACAGCGATAGTGCCTGGTAAATGTGTAGACTAGAGACTTCCACATTGCAGTTTAACAAATCTCTGAAAATGGAACGCTCCTCAGCAAAGCTGAACTTCCTCCCTTTCCTTCCATCGAATGAGCTTTATGCTACCGTGGTAAAGGTCTGTTTGCCAACCGATGACACAGGATGAAAGAAACAATCCCTCCTGGTATTGATTGTGTAGAGACTGAACAATCTGCTTGCAATTGACCGTATTTAACCTACAGTTTAGAAGTTTTCTTTATCACTTTAGTTAAGTCCAAATAAAACTGTAAAACTCTACAGACACCCACAACATAAAAAGCTTTTAATATGTTTTAAAAAATAAATACTGATAAGATCGATTAATTTAAGTGCCTAAACTTTTTTTAAAGAGACAGAGATTGAATTTTGCTAATCCTAAGAACTGAAGTAATAGCAATCAGAAATCCACATCAAAGAGGCTTTGTGTATTGGGTCAAAAAGAGGAGCAAACAACTTTGATAAAACTACAAGGAAGATGGTTTCTGAATGAGAGAAAATACATTTTAAAATCTACAAATGACTGTCTAATATTAATAATTCCTTAATAACGGGGATGGATAAAATGAATTTCTGAGGAGGACTCTTTCGTGGCTGCTAAATCATGCTCACCTTTTTCATCTTTGCACCCAGTATCTGGAGCAATGTCCCCGTATATATCAGGACCCCTCCTACACTGCTTCAGTTTAGAAAAGAGTTGAAGATGAACCGCTCTTAAACACTACATCTCAATGCATTAACAGTTCATAAACCAGTCACCTCTCCTATCACTTGTAGACTTTATGCTCATCTTTTACTCTCTACAACCCTCAGTTACCTTTTGGCTCGGTTTGTTCTACAGAAATACTGCATGCATACATCTGATTGATGAATGCAGCAGGCTCTTAATCAAGACAAAGGAGGTATAGAAGAACTGCCTCTTCTTGACAGGAGAGTAGGAGGTCAGAGAAGGCTGGGCTGGGTCCACACCCTCTTTACACCTGCAGCCATTGAGGTCTTTCGGAGTTCCTCTCCGCCAGCACCCTCGATAGAAGCAAAGAAGCAGAAATGGACACTTGCACATTTGTTTCAAAACGAAAATTGGGTCAGTAGCAGCAGCACAACGCGTAAAAGTATACTGCGACATTCTGAGCCAGCACTGGAGGCTAACACACTTTACCTCACCTGTTTGATTCCCTGGGCGTCGACTCGTGGCTGTTGTCCGTCTCCCTCCCGCCGCCGCCATCCTAACGCGGCCGCTGTGTGGAGGGGGACTACCCTTCCCAGGATCCTCAGCACCAGACAGGAAGGGGAACGGGAACCCGCCCACTGTACTCTCGTGCCTGGCGGCGCTTAAAACCAACGTGAGCTACTGGCAAAGCGGGCGACATTCTGAGCCAGCACTGGAGGCTAACACACTTTACCTCACCTGTTTGATTCCCTGGGCGTCGACTCGTGGCTGTTGTCCGTCTCCCTCCCGCCGCCGCCGTCCTAACGCGGCCGCTGTGTGGAGGGGGACTACCCTTCCCAGGATCCTCAGCACCCGACAGGAAGGGGAACGGGAACCCGCCCACTGTACTCTCGCGCCTGGCGGCGCTTAAAACCAACGTGAGCTACCGCCACGCGGGTCCGCGCGCGGGTAGCGCCGGGCTAAGCCCGGGCAAAGGGCGGGCCCTCTGAGGCCCTCAGAGGCACGGGACGGGCCAGAGAGTAAGGACCATTATTTGATAACATAGTCACCCATATAGTGCGTGGCTTGTGTTGGCGGGGTCTTGTTGAAATATTGTTCATATGACATTTTGTCATTCCTAATATATAGTTATATATGTGTTATTGTGATTCTGATTTAGTGATATTGGATACCCTGATTATTTTATTTATTATAAGTCAGGATTATCCTGTTTTATGCATAGTCTGTATAATATGAATAAGCGGGAAATTAGAAGTAAAACTGTGACGGGAGGGAATAAGTTGACAGGAACACTAGACGATTTTATTGTACGCACTAATACCCTGATAGATCAAGGGATAGTATTAATGGAGAGGAGGGTATCTCAAGATTTAGCTTTTGCTAAGAGATCCTCGATGGGTAACATAGCTGTGGCACGTAGCCCTGAAAATACCCTGTCTGAATTTCCTTTATTACAAGTACATGCGCAGGTACATAACAGTCCTGCTACTAACTTGGCCTCACTGAACCCAATTACTATGGGTCTTGATTCACCAAATCCTGTGGAAGAAATTATGACAGGGCCACATTTAGATACTCAGGATGAGATTGTAAACCGAAAATTAAAAGGAAAAAGGCAGGGGGCAATTCTAAAAAATTGTTCTAAAAATAATAAGTTAACCGTCAAGAAAGTTAAGGCAAAACCAAAAGTGCCTAAGAAGGGTGGTGTTAAACACCCTGTGGTAAATGAAAACGGGATCGAACCTGAGACTGAAGTTGCCAGCCGCAAGAAATTGTCCTTACCCATGATAGATGTTACTTTACTAGATGAGTCATTAGCTGATATTCTCGATGAGAGTATTATAGTTAGTGGTACAGATGATTACGAAGATAGGGAGGACTCTATGATATATACCCTGTCAACATTAATTAAATCTTTACTTGCCCCTATACAAGAGAGGCTCCATAGAATAGAGAAACTATTACAAATACTGCAGAAGGATATAAAGACACACTTGTGTACCCAGAAAAAAGGGACAAATAATGAGATCATACTGGTGGATAAACCGCCGATCTCAAAAGATAACCAGCCGGCAGGGAAGAAAAGAACTTTTACAATTCCCTTATCTGAACCTATGCAAAATACAAATGGCTCAGCAGCGAGTCTAATTACTCCCGGATTAGTCTCGGTCCCTGAAGTGACTGTACCTCCTATAGTTTTGCCCTCTGTACCTACTCCTAACCCAGATAAAGCACAACAGGAGAAAACTGAAAAGCGCAGAAGTTTAAATTTGCCTCCAGATGCATGCCCTTACGTGGTAGTATTAACTGGGGTCCCTGAATTGGCTCCTCATACTATGGAGCCCTTTGAAGCACTTAGAAATAAGGTGATTCATTGGTTACACTCTAACTACCCTATATCTCCAGTTTTGGCCAGTAGAATCTTAATGGTCCAAAGGGTTCCATGGGTGGGCCACAATAGAAAGAAATTACAGGGTGACTGTGTGGTTATAACTTTTGAAAACCCACAAACGGTAGATTATATTTGCCGGGGGACCCCCAAGAATCAGGACCTGTCGATTACAGTTAGATCTCTATTTTATTTCTATACTCCAATTGAACAACCAGATGATAGATGGAGTTGGATTAGGAATGGAAATTGTGCTAGGGAAGGGAGGAGACATAATTGGCATGAGGATTTAAATTTAAATTTAAATAGGCAGGGATGGAGGGAAGATGACTACTGGACCTTAATACAGCGAAGGTCCGGGAGAAACCAAAAGGGAGGCTTGCAACATTGGGGAGATTGGCCAGGTACACAGTCTGTTCCATTCGCCCTTCCATGTTATAATAGATTCAGTCCATTGGATATGGTTGACTGACGCCTAGGGTGCGAAGAATTTTCTGACCTATGGCCATCTGTAAATATTACCTTAAATCCATCAGTACTCAGTTTTTCTAATGAAAACTGTAATACGACTAATGGTAATTTATGTAATAAGATCGTTTCAGTAAGCCAAGAATTGAATAATCCGGTTAAACTGACGGTGCAAGAGCATGTAAGAGGCAAAATGGGATTACCCATTTGTAATAATCAAAACTCGATCTCCGAGCCAAAAGAAATAATGGGTGAATCCAAAGTTGAAATAGTCACAGATGAGGCAATAATATCCAGCCATAAGGAAAATTGCACTGTGATGTTTTGGAACGTGGCAGGCTTAAAGCATAAAATCGCTAATCCTTCATGGAAAACGGCCACGGATAGTGTGGATATTATGGCCCTGCAAGAAACTTGGACTATAGATCCCATACATCTAATTGGCTACAAAACTTATTGTACTCCTGCAGTAGGAGGGACATATGGGAAACCGAAAGGCGGTATAATTACGTACCTTTCAAACTCCCTATTATATGAGAGGGTCCGTTTTTACCATAATTGCAGTTTTTATCATAAATTAGTTATAGATACTAAATCTGGGATTAGTCTTGTCATTGTTAATTTTTATAATAACATCCCATCTACCGCAATTCAGAAGATTATGAAAAGGCTAAATGAGGATCTACAAGGGGAGATAGTTAGCAAGACGAGGGAAGTAATGATTTTATGGGGGGGGGATTTTAATTGTCATCTTTGCAAAATGGGTCAAAAAGGATTTTATGGTTTAATGTTAGAGCAAGACATTAATCTCACACATTTTGACCATACTCTAACTGGGGATTTGCTGAACGAGTTATTATTTAATTGTGATTTGGGATATGTAAACGAGCTGACCATGCGCCCAACATCTTTTGTCCCGACCTTTATCGGGAGGGGTGCATCGACCACCATTGATTTTATTATCTGTTCAAATACCTCTGGATTTAGGGCCTCCAGCTATAAGATTCATGAATTACCACTGAGTGACCATTACCCACAAGTACTCGAAATTTATAGCCCATTTTCAGCATGCCAACAAGATAGCTCGCAGATACAGGCAGCCCCAGATGTGCTGTTGGGGAGACAAAACGGGTATTCTCTCAAGTGGAGTAAGGTGGTCCCGAACGAATTCTTAGCTAAACTAGTTAACACCTGTACAGAAAGCTTTAGAATTTGTTTAGATGAAAATTCAAAGAGTGATAATATAATTGAACATTTTAATATTATAGCAGCCACCATTAAAGAGAACTTGAGGGTGGCCTCAAGAAATAGGTCCAAAAATGGCAGAAGATGGTTCGATAATGTATGTACTAGAGCCCTGACTGAGCTTAAACATGCTATTCATCGGGAACCACGGAACCCCATCCAAATAAGAGAGCTAAGGAATCGTTACAATCTTGCATTGCAAGAAAGAAAGAAAAATATAAAGAGGTGGGCTTGGGAACAACTATGCGATGCCTCACTGGCTAAAGATACATCGGCATTTTGGAGGGTGGTAAATGCGCCCCTCCTTTTTGATAACACCAAGTAATTGCAATTAATGAGGATGACTGGGTCACACATTTTTCCACCCTCTATATGTGTTTAGAACAATCCCCACAAAAGGTTTCTGCCACTTTACGCGAGAAAGAGATGGATGCACAAAAAGTACCGGTTACATCATTGGAGGTCCCATGGGAGAAACGGGGGGCTCCCGAAAAATTAATGGTTACGCTGCCCGAGGTTTTACTGAGCCTAAAAGCCACAAAGGGTGGAAAGGCATCAGGCCCACATGGGATCCCAGCTGATCTGTATAAAGCTAACAATGAGTTCTGGGGTCCCATTCTGGTACAGCTTTTTAATGCAGCGATGGTGAAGGGCTTAAGCCCGTCATGGTTTAAATCCATCATTGTTCCCATTTATAAAAAGGGAGACAGACAAAATTGCGCATGTTATAGGCCAATATCCTTACTCGATTCATCAATAAAAATCTTGGGTAGAGTTATTTTAGCCAAATTACAAAGCTGGGCGGAGGATAATGGGGTAATAAGTGACCTTCAGTTTGGTTTTCAAAGGGGCATAGGAACTATAGAGCAGTGTTTAAATCTATTCTTTGTTCAGCAGAAGTATATATCGATAAAAAAAGAGCGTTTATATTTCGCTTTTGTCGATCTTACTTCGGCTTTTGACTGCGTGTCACATAATAAATTATGGAAATTGATGCAAAGGATGGGCGTGGACGATTCGATCCTCTCCTTTCTGAGGGAGCTGTATTCTGGGGCTACAGCAACTGTACGCTATGGAAAAGGGGGGGAATGTAGTAGATCGTTTGGGATAGGGCGTGGAGTACGCCAAGGATGTGTCCTGGCCCCTTTCCTGTTCCTGATCTACATAAATGGGCTAGAAGACTGTCTACTGCAGGAGGGCAGGAATATGCCTGTTGTTGGTAATAGGCGTATCCCTGCGCTCCTGTATGCGGACGATGCCGTTTTAATGGCGCGAACACCAAATGCCCTTCAAAATTTATTAACATCCTTCAATAAGTTCATGCACAGTTTGGATTTAAAAATTAACTGTAGCAAAACTTTTACCATGAACTGTGGAATACGATCCAAGAAGAGGATGAAAACTATCTTAATAAATAATGTTAGTCTAGAAAACACGCCCGCCTTTTCTTATTTAGGCATCTTATTCCATGAAACTGGATCATGGACAAACGCGATCAGGGCAAGAACTCTTTTGTTCTCAAAGACAATAATGGCCTTAAAGAGTTTTATACAGAAACTGGGAAAAAAGCCCTTTAGGGAAATTTTAACTGTTTATAACGCAACGTGTATATCGGTTGCGGTCTATGGAGCAGGACTCTGGGGGTATGCTAATATAGATGCTATCCAAATAATTGAAAATAAGTTTATGCGATACATGCTATCCGTGCCCGACAGTATTGCAACCCTTAACTGTCATGAGGAATTGGGGCAGCCATACATCTCAGACATAATAAGAATTCAGCCCATTTTATAATGGCACAGGGTCTGGACTGTAAATGAGTGTGTTGTAAATCGAGCCATAATTCAGGATGTGTTACAACTTGAAAATGTAAATGTTTTCAAATGGTTAAATTATGTGACGACCTTCCTAACAGAAATGTACTGTCAACAGTATTTTGAGGATCCACTTTCAATGATACACATTTCTAGAAAATTATTGAAAAAATCCTGTATGGAATATCTCAGGGAAAAAAGACTGTGTGAGGAAAAAAAGAAAAAGACAGTGTGTTCCCACCAGCTGATATTGAGTGGTGTTAATTTACAACCATACTTATGCCTTTTTATGGCATCCTATGACAGATTTTGTCTTACACGTTTTAGATTCAACATTGTTTTTAGATTATTAACTTTCCCAGAAATGAACTCTTGGTCAAATGAATTGTGTTTATGTCCATGTGATGAATTATCCACGCAATCTGATATCCATGTGCTGTTCTTTTGTAGATTTTACACTTTGCCCCGTAGGAAATTTATTGTCCCAATTCTTAAAGAGTTGAAGGTAAATAGATGCCGCCCAGCGTTTTTAGAATTGCAAAGAATGGACACTGTATTTATTGTTGCTTCTTTGGTAGAATTTTTTTAAAATGTTTTTAAATTACGTAAATCAATGGATAGATAACTTTTAAACTCCCATAAGGAAATCTTTTTGCACTTCTCCCCTGTAACAAATAACTATATATTGAATTATTTTTTAACTGTATTTGTATTTTTGTTGCTTTTATGGTTATTGTCTTTTAACTGAATAAAGCATTTTGACTTGACTTGACAGGAGAGAGACTTTGTTTTTCCATTGAAACTATAAGAAAAAACCTTTCTGTTTGAAGGCATACAACACTCTTGCATTAGGCACTTTAGATTCTTTAAGAATGTCCATGCAATCTTTCGACTATTTCGAAAGCCCATATTAGATGAACTCATAAGCCATGCGGCCAAGTTCAAGGATGTTAGACCTGCATTGAACAATAGTCCATGGAATATAGTAACAAGATTGGGTTTGCATAAAAACTTCCTGTGAAGTGTTTCAGAGAGGTGAATTCGATATGTTATTGCCTTGGCAAGTCCAGGGCAACGATGATCATCCTGGGTTTCAATATATTGCTGTGGTATAACTATTCCTTGTCTGACCAAGGAGAGATGCATCAGTTCTAATTACATGAGTATCCTGCGTGAACAGTACTCCCTGCATGAGGTTGGACCATGGAAGAGATCAGCGTGCTTCTGCTCGGGGTTTCCATGTATTTGATTTCAATTATTGTCTTACTATTGTAGGGCCTGATCTGTAGCCTGGTATCTGGTAAATTGAAGATGTATGATACCATGGCACCCAGAGTTGATGAAATCTGCCTTACTGTCTGATTGAAAGACTACTACAGGAGAAGGCACTTCTACCTTACTAATAACACCCATCGTCTGAAGAAAACACTTTGCCTGTTTCATTGCTTATATTGCCCTCCATGTAATTTAGAACCCGAATTGGACTAGAAGCCGATTTTTGACAGTGTAGCAGAACCCAGCTTGTGCTTGTAATGATTCGAAAATATCGCAGAGCAGACTGAGGGCTACTGACCTTGTTTATTCAATCGTTCATAGATGGGTATATAAAAATCTTCTGCTTCCAAAAAATGCCCCTACTAAAGCCATATATTTGTAAACTGTTCAATGATCAGATCTTAAGCTCAATGGAAGCATTCTGTACTGCAAATGAGAATTTTCTACCAGGAACCCTATAATGTTTGCGTTTTGAGACCCCTGTGAAAGTAGAGACCATAAAGGTCCACTGCAGAAATCCAATTCCCTAGCTTTAGTTACAGAATTATTTAATGGAGAGCCAGCATCTGAAACATTGCTTTCTTTATGCACTTTTTAGTCTCACTGGGATCAGAAATCAGTCTACAAGTTGTTTTGAAATCTTTATTTCGAATGACCTCGATTAGCTAGGTTTTCCTTTTTGGGATATAGAGGGTAGATATATGCCTCTCTATTGTAGCAGAATTTTTCACTAGACATAATTGAAAAGCTGGTGATTCCTTCCGTGGTATGGAAGAGGAGGAGGTGCCTTGAAACAAGGGTATAACCATGTTGGACAATATACAGTAACCATTTGTCTTTGGTTATGCTAAGCACCTCTTCAAAACAATCTGTAATACTTCCCTCCCAGTGAAATGGTGTAAACAGAAAGGGAAGTGGGAAGTAATTGTCTGTTATTCTGGGGTTTACTGTCAAAATCTGGTTAATGCTGTGAACCGCAGCCCCATAACGACTTATTTGGTGGTAATGTAACCCCGGTTGGTGCTACTGCTGCCCTTGTGGCTGTCAGAAAGAGATTTGCATCCTTTCAGGCTGATATGGGTGCTATCTTCTGTGTCTGTACTGATATCTAAAAGATGTATTTTCTTTCAGAATAATATCCTTCAAAGTCTCTACCTCCACCTTCCTTCTCTACATCTCTTTGTCTATGTGTGGACCGGAGAGGACAGATACAGAGAATCAAGGGTATAAGATATTTTGTTATGAATTGTTCCTTATTGAAATTAGGCTAATTAATGAGAAGCTATGTCATGTAATAATGAGGCAATATTTTGAAGATGCACTAATCACCTGGTTTACACCAGAAGACCCTCATGAAAGATTTCTAGAAAGCTTTATTTATTTAATTAATTATTTTAGGAGTTTTATATAGTGCTGGCCAGTCCCGAGGGTATCGGAGCGCTTTACAACAAATTTTAATACAAGAGTCACATAGTAAGACGGAGGTATATATATTGGTTCGGAAGTCACAGCGTGCTGTGCCACACTGAGGAAGGGAGTTCTGCGATACCTCGATGGGTGCACATTGTCATTGGGCTGAACCTCTTTCAGGGGGGAAGAGGTACGGGGAGCAGGAAGAGGTAGGTCTTAATGACAGTGTCAGGGTGCTGTATAGTGCATGCTGGTTCGCTTTGGCATCGGTTCTCGGTTCGGGAAGGCACAGTTGAGGAAGAGGACTTTTAGGAGTTTCTTGAATTTTACAAAGGAAGGGATAGTCCTGATATACGCTGGGATGGAGTTTCAGATTTTGGGAGCGCTCCCAGCAAAGGATTGAGTAGCTGTTTTTTTTTGCGTGTCTTCATAGGGATGAGTAGTAGGGTATTGGAGCTCCTGAGGTTCCTAGCCTGACCGGCCTTCTTGAGTTTGGAGGCCAGGTAGTCCGTTCCCTGTGTGCAGGGCTTTGTGC
This sequence comes from Triturus cristatus, assembly GCF_964204655.1. NCBI lineage: Eukaryota > Metazoa > Chordata > Amphibia > Caudata > Salamandridae > Triturus > Triturus cristatus. The sequence goes on from NC_140582.1 coordinate 853,641,058, forward strand.
GTGAGGCAGGCGGTTCTAAAACTGGCGCGCATTTCGACTGGGACCCATTTTAGTTCTCTGAGTGCGGGAGAGATGTGTTCATATTTCCTAACTCCGGTGACCATTCTGGCTGCTGCATTGAGAGTAGTTTTATGGGGAGCTAGGTGTGATTTTGCTGTGCCGGTGAGGACTGCATTCCCATAGTCGAGTCTAGATAGCACCAGTGATTGAGTGGCTTGTTTGAGGTCCTTGGGCGGGATGAAAGGTTTTATTTTGTTGAGTAGCTTCAGATTGAGGAAGGCGCTCTTTGCGGACTTCTTAATGTGTTTGGACATGTCGAGTTTTGCGTCTAGGGTGAGTCCTAAAGATTTTACAGAGCTGGCCAGCGTGAGGTTGCCGTTGAGAGTATCGATTGCTTTTAGCCATTCCTTAATATGCGGGTTTTCTTCTTTGTTGGAGATGAGGAGGATTTCTGTTTTATCTTGGTTGAGTTTTAGGTGGTTTATTTGTAGCCATTATTGAACTTCTCTTAGGGTGTCGTTGAGTCTCTGAATGTCAGCGATGGAGGAGGTTTCCAGATAGATCTGGGTGTCATCAGCATAAAGGTGGAAGGGGATGTGATATGGCTGGTGCATTCCTCTTGTAAAAAAAAAAAAAAATTGTTTATCAAAAAAAAAAAAAGGTGGAATGGGCTGTTGGCTTTTTTGAGTAGGTTGGTGAGGGGTTCCATGTATATATTGAGGGGAGAGTACTGAGCCTTGAGGGACACCTCTGCTGACGGGGTGTAGGTCGGACATAAAGGTTTGATTATTATCCTTTGGGCGCGGTTGTGTAGGAAGAAGGAGAACCAGTGTAGGACCACCTCATCTGCACCTACCCTTTCTTGGAGAGCCTTGATGAGAAGCTTGTGGTCTACCGTATCAAAGGCTGCCGATAGGCCCAGGAGAATGAGTATGCAGCGTTGGTCAGTGTCAAGAGACTTGTGGATGTCGTCCACTATGCTAAGGATCGCGGTTTCGGTGCTACAGCCTTTTCTGAAGCCCGTTTGGTGGGGGTCTAGAAGGTTGATGCTGTCCATGTGCTAAGTCAGTTGTAGGAGAACGCACTTTTCCAGGATTTTGGATACGGGTCTGAAGTTGTTGAGGTTGTTGGTGTCGAGGCCTGGTTTCTTCAGTAGTGGCGTGACTTGGCCGACTTTGAGGCAGTCTGGTATGATGCCGGTTCTCAGGAAGCAGTTTATGACTTGCACCAGAACGGAGCTAGGGAGAGTTTCAGTTTTTCCCTTCATTCTTTGGATGGTCATCTGCATACATCTTCATGGACTCCTACAAGGCTCTATTGTAGCAGCCTAGCAAGAGAGTTGCATTTGTCTGTTTTAATGTCCCTATGAGCTGCCCACTACATTTCTGTTTAATGCACCTTGTCTTCTGCTCTTCCTAAACTGAGACATAGTTGATTCTTAGGTTGACACTTTCCATCCTAGAAACACCAGATCTTGACCAGGAGGCTTCAATTTCTTTAACAGCCAGTGCCACTTCTCTGTTGCCAGGGAAAAGGACTTTACTAACTCTGCAAAACCAGGAACCAGAGGGCAAAAAGCCTTAAATAAGGCCTGTACTGCTGTGTCTCAAAAAATCAGATGTCTGAGGTGTCTCCATGGGGATATTCAACTTCGCTGCCGCTCTTAACAATATCTCTTGGGAGGTGGAAATGTCATCTACAGGTGAGAATCTATATAGGAGTCAGGTGATGACAGAGTGTACGAAGTAGAGACCGCACACCAAAGAGCTTGAATGAGATTACAAAGAATACGGCAGCGATCTCTTTCTTTTTTCTTTTATGTGGTGATAACACCTGGAGTTACAGGAACCTTTTTAAGATAGGTACCAGATAAGTTCCCTAAGCTTTTTCGGTAGAGGCAAAGATTTCGGCAAGATGACAACTATCACCACTGATAGTAGAGGTGAAGGCTCAGTGTCTGCACCAGATTTTCTGGAAGAAAAAAGATCGGCAAAATTGGATTCCCCAGAGCACATTCGGAGCACAAGTACATTCTTCTTGAGGTACTTCCTTTGATACTAATTTGTAGGTCAACATTCAATGTCTTAACAGTGAGTGCCTCGACGTCAAGTGTTTTGAGTGTCATGTCTTGAGAGCGATGGTGTACTCGATGGAGACAATGGGCCAGTCTGTGGAGTTGGCATTGGCATCAAGCCCGTCTTTGACAGTGAAGAGTATGGAATGCCACCTGACTTTGACATTGGTTTCCTAAATATTAAATGGCTGTGATGGGGTGGTGTTTCTTGTGCCTATTCCTTTCCCTGGATCTCCCCCTTCGAGATTCCTTAAGGACTGAGAATGCAGGAGGATTAGAAAGAGCTCCTAACATGGCTGCTCCTGCACCTTTCTGATCTGTTGTGTCTAGCCGTCATCCTACAGCCTGCCCTGGGGCAGATGCACTCACGATATTTTATGGTCCTTCTAGACTCTGTGGCCGACTTTGAGAGACAGATTACACACAGAGTATATGGGTAATTTGGTGCCTTTTCCCTACAGCTGGCACACTTTACAAAGAAGGAATTGCATTTTCATGAGAAAATCATGGGTTGAGAAAACAAATTTACCTCAAAAGACACGTAAAAGATCCAAGGACAACAAGTGAAATGCGACAGGTGCAGAACATAATTATTTTCTGACAAAAAACAGGGTATAGAAACCCCCAAAAGTGTTTTGAGATCCTCTCAGCACCAGCAGGAAAATTAACTGTTGGTCTCTAGCAGTTGCTAACATCAGACATGATGGGATAGAGAAAGCTACTACATTTTTTAAATGGACACTCTCCGTATTCTCTAAGCCTTCAGATCTGCTACCTATTTGTGTGCATTTCTACATGTTTTCAGCTGTTAGTTTTAGTATGTAAATAAAAGGACTGGAAAACACTTTAGACACAACAAATTGGTCTGTTGATGGGGCGGCAGAGTTTTCGATGTTAATGGTAATACTTTTTGTACGTGTCAATTCCCCATTGATTGTCTAACTGCTGTTATTTATTGCTATTTTTTTTTACTTCGGAATAAGTTTCAATTAACACATATCCATCCACCCATTTGAGGTAATTAACGACTTTCATCTTAAAAGCTTGATTGGATGGCTTAAATTTAAGGATAAGAGATGTATAGTTGCGAATGAATCCAACCACTCAGCATACAACTATCAACATGACAAGGGACACAACGTAAATGTTACGTAAAAGCAAAATGCTGAACTTCACATGTATAATCACTCTCTGCACTCTCTCCTCAAGAAAGAATTTCAGCCCCTCCAAGAGAGTAACTCCTATCACAACATGAGATACAAAGCTGAGTAGACTAACTGTTGTCTGCCTGAGGTACTGCAGAACTGCTGAAACAGCAAGAACTGCAGTCACAGCTAAAATTCCTCCAGGAGATAAAGAAATAGGGCAACCTGAAAAAAGAAGGATCCAAATAAACAGTAACATCATACCCTTTACTGAAAATGAGACAGCCTACGGATTGGTTGAGACAATAAAAGAGCAATGGTCATGTACTACATCTGACTTTCTCTGGTTAACTCCCTGTGTGAGCAGTACTGAAATTGCCACAATATGCAAGGCTGCAAAACAGTCCGTAGCTGGATATTTCAAATGTGATTCCTGTGGAAACTTGATTTAAGCTTTTACCTTTCACTTCCACTGATGTTTTCATTCTCTCATTATTCCAAAGAATAAAGGACATGTGCAGTGTTACCTTCTTGTCTAATACATATAAGGCTTGATTACAAATGCCATGTAGATCCTGATTGGGCAGATAATTGTCACTGGCCACAGATTGGGTGCATTTAATCTGCAGAATGTGGTTGCTAAAGGCAGTAATGAAGGAACCAGGAGAAACAGGACCAGAATTGCCAACTGCCCTGGAAATCCTTCACTACTTAAGGAACCTTAGGCTTCAACACATAAGAACTGTTTACTCCAAGGGATTAATAATGCGACGGTTACTGGCTATTTGGAGGTTTGGGAGGTGGATATTTAACAAGGCTGGCATCGGTCCCTCATAATGAGACCCTTTGTGGAATGTATGAAACAGTTGAATTACATATTAATACATTTAAAGTTAGGAATATTCATCATATGCTTCTATAGAAATTAACAAAATGCTTTCACTTATTGTACCTTAATACAGTGTACATATACATTTAATGGAATAATTACCCTTCATTAGGAGATATTTTACTGCATTATACCGCAATTTAATGCTTAATGAAATCGAGGTCTCTGAGGTCTTCCGATTCTTGCATGAATCCCCTCTCATAGAGTTGGCCTCACTAAGACTGGCTGCGTGGAAGAATCAGAAAGACCTCATGCTTTTCCTGTCTGTCTTGTTCTTCCTAATAACCAACTTGTGAGGTCACACCCTAACATGGAGCTGCCCCCCCCCTCCCAAACCTTCACGTTTCCATACGTCATCCATCAAAAACACCTTTCACACCTTTGTGATTCAGCCATGCTTCCAAAAACATTCAGTGTACCATTTCTGTTTCTAAGACCTCTTGATATGAGGGTTACCTCCATGTAAACCATGCACCTCGCTTTATAATGTCATTCACTTTTAGCCACATTCTCCTAAGGGCCTGTTCATTCTTAGCCTCAGTTTATGATCACTTGCAATTTTCAGTGTTGATTTTCATAATTTAGTTTTGCAATTTAGCACTTCCTACACTGAAATTCTCTGGCCTGTGTGATTGCTCTGATTCACTACCTAGGACTCCTCTTCGGCCCCTGGATCTTCTACTAGGTTCTTCTCTGTCCCCTTCTTAATAGGGGGGATTAATTCCACTAATACCCGTGTTCACTAGTCCACTGTCACTATTTGCTTTCCTTCAGGAGTTTTAAGCTATCTAACTTTCCACCAAAGTGTCTGCGACTGACTCTTTTACCCATTCAAAAAAATGTGTTCTCTCTTCTGTCCAACCCCAGGCCTTTCAAAGAGTCTCAGCCAACATGGCCTTGACCTTTTCGTTTACCAGTATAGTTGTAAGGTACAGTAGCACATACTGTAAATGTATCCCTATGAGTTTCGCATTCACCATTTGAAAGGTTTTGTGTGCTAGTGATTCATAGATTAGCTGGCTCATTTTTACACAGCTTGGGGATATCACAATCTTTGCAAATGAGGGGTCTTACAAATTGGGCTCCTAGCACCGGTCTGGACACTGGCAGTTTCCATGATCTTTCACCATCAGGCAGTTGGACAGTATCTTATCACTTATATCTGCATCTAGACAGTGTAATCTCCACTTTGTGTAATTCTATAATATAGATGCTCATTTTCTTTACAACGTTTTCCAGCTCCCAGGTGCAAAATTTACAATAAAACCGAAGATTCTGTTTCCATGATATCGGTATCCAGCAACCCCTTTGAGTCACTAATAGCTTTAAAGATTGTAATGGTAGAAGTAATTGTATTGTCATCAGTGTTGAGCATTTTTGAGGAGCTGAGCTGAGTTGAGTTGTCTTTAGCATTTCATTCAGCCTGGCAAATTTATCTAACTTCCTGTACTGCAGGACTTCCTCACTTTTATGTGGTACTATAAACTATCCTAGTGTAAGGTTAGGGAATAGTTCAATCAGTGGTATTTCCTAGGCTATTCCCAGCAGTGTCTCTCGTGTTTTCAGACAGAATTCAGTTTCTGGTTTGTGGTCACTGCTTTATCCAGTATTATCATTTTTCCCTCCATCGTAGGGCATTTCTTTAGTACCTCTACCCAACTTGGTTCCCTGTATCTTGTTTCTATCTATACCACTTCCTGTTTCCACCCTCTACTCAGACTCAAAGAGATTAAGTAGATGTGGCATGTTCCTTGGTTTCACTCTGGTTGCAATCTATCTGCTCTATATCTCAACTATTCATTCCTCAGTCTCTGCGTTCACCTTGTTTATGAAACTGCCACTAGGGACAGAAGGATGTTTTCATTTTGTTACTAGACTGGGGACCAAGGTTTTGAATTATCAGAAAACGAAGAGCAAAGTGTCATGTACTCAAAGATCACAGCTCGAGAGCTGATCATTGTCAGGGTCAAACTGGCCTATAGAGCAGTCAAGCAGTTCTCGATGTGCTGGTCTGACAGGTCAGCGTGTGGGCTGGCTTTTTGGCTGTTTGTTGGCCTACTTTATGATCTGCTGAGATTGTGTTTACTGTTAATTCTCCTAATGTTACAACACTGCCTGCAACAAGTTCAAATCCATGCATAGGAAAAAATGTATACAGGTTGTCTTTAAAGTTAAAAACCAACACAGTTTAATAACGGGGGCCACTTTTATTTTGGTACCTGGGCCTATTTTCCGCCCTAGTTCGAGCCTGGTCATTGTGCTCTGCAACACATGATCATATATCATGGTGCAGGTTATGAACACACCTCAGTTCCAGCTTATGCAAATGCAGAATATAAACTGAGATTCAAACGAGGGGGTGGGGTGGGGGGGCTAAGGAAACCACTAATTTACATGGTAATATGCATCACATCTATGAGCTTTCTGAGCTCATACATTTTAAGTGACCAAGAACACTCACAGATAATGTATACATCAACACCCAGTTTGTCTCGCTCTCATCAGGGTCCAAATTTATTCTGCTTATACCCTCATTCTGTCTGGCCCCTGATGCTCTCCTTCTACCATCTATTTCCAAAAACAGTTGTGCTTGCAGGTTAGTGGTATACCTTTTCCACCAAAGGAACCTTTTAACACCACAATTTTCTCACTTTGTAGGCCAAGGTTGGTCTTACTATCACAAAGGGACTCGACAAACCACCAGCAATCTTTGTACTGGGTCTTATAGGATGTTATTCCAGAAGGCAATACACATCCTCACACATCCCTTCCTTTTCTTTTTCCTGCCTGCAGAAATTTGTTGGAGTGCATCCATTATGAAACCTCCTACATTAATAAAATGTATATACATAAAAAATCATAGTGAAAATTATCAAATGGTCTGTAAATATAAAGGAATTTGAAATTGGATGAGAACAATTAAGTTGGTATCCTTAGTTTGATTCATAAGACCACCGCAAATACAGCAAACAACATCTAGTATGGACGATTGGTGGCCTCAATTGAAGTACTGGTATGTGCTGAGAAAAAATACAACATGCATTATGAGCAAAACAATACAAAGAGATAAGCTAAAATGTAGCATATTGCTTTATCTTCAAAAATAAAACCAAAATTAAAATTTTAAAATCCAACCTTGCCATTAAAATAAAACATTTGATTTTTGTATATTTTATGTTTGAAAATGAACTAAAATATTTAATATTTTGTGTATTTGTTTGATTTATATTTGTTTTGCTTTTTTTGTATAGTTTTGAGGTTTAAATCATAGAAACTGATTAGGACGGGGTCCCCAGTTTTTCAGTAATTATTCAGTGGAGGGCCAAATAAGTCAAAAGTTTGTGAACTGCTGCTCTAGTGTAAATATATGTCACAGTCATCATTGTTCACAAAATTAATTTACCATCAATATTGAAAGATTGCGCGTGACTGCATATACGATACCAGTAAAGGCTTCTTTAGTGTACAACAGTATTTTAGAATACCGGGAAATATTCACATTCAAAGACACAAACTATAGAACAATGCTTATAAAATGTTTTTACAGGTCAGCAAAACTCTAATATACATGTAGTTAGAATAAAAAAAAGATTAACGATACATACCTAGACCAATTCCCACAGGGCCAAATAGTTCACTGAGCTGAAAGGCCAATTCAGGAGGTAAAGACAGCTGGAGGCAATCGATATTCATGGACTTGCGTGAGAAGTTATTTGAATTTTGAGTGTTTATCCTGGATTCTTGGAAATGCATTTTATTTACTTCATCAAGTCCCTCAATACAAGCATTTCTGGACTCAACAATGTGGTGTTGTGAGTTACCTAAAGCTTCTGGATTTTGTCTTACAGGACAAATGTCATGTTGCACTTGGAATTTTTCAAAATCCTGGCTGAAAAATTTATTGATTTCAGATTCCACAGAAATAGTTGATAACGTGTCATTCAAACTGAATTTCTCTAAGAGAGAATTGTTGGCAAGAGAACAAGCACTCATAACATTTATTCTTTGTATTTCAGGTTCTTCTAATAAGGGATGATCTTCATGTTCATCAACATTTTGTAGACCGATGTGAGCATCCACAGAAACAGAAGATTGAGGACTATTTTTTACTAAGACCTCCATGTCAATGCTGTATAAATCATCATGCATATTACATAATTCTGTTACAGCATCACTTGATGGCTGGCTCATTACCAAGTCTTCTTGTTCGTTTTTTGTTTCTGGAGTTACTTCTCGTATTTCACTTTCAGTACTGGCAAATATGGCCATTATGCTATGTTTGCATTTAGCCAGCTCATTAGTCTCCTCCAAAATGTCCTTGTTAACTTTGTTGCCTGAATGCAACCTCAATTGTGGCTTAAAAACAGCCTGATCTACGTTGATTTGACCAAATTCTTCTGTATCCATTTCATAACCTAATTTGGACTGTGAAACAGTTTGATTTTCTTCACAGCTTTCCATTTTTCCTTGTTTACTTGATTGTAAGACTGTCACATCTGAAATCAAATTAGTTTGATAAGCATCAAAATGATAAGATCCCCCTATATCATCTTCTCTGTGTAGCTTTTCCCCAGAGTCTAGCAAGAGATTCGTAGCCCAACCAATGTCTTTGTTACACCTTTCATATAGGTCTTTCAAAACATCGAATGAAACTGATCTGAACATCCTACACAAGTCCTTTAGATTTTCTATGTTATCTTCGTCAATAAGCTCGCTTTCCTCTACATAAGTGCCTTTATCATGCATTACTCTATATGGGATTATTTCTTGACATTCTGCATCTGTAGTTATATTTATGTTTGATGACTGAAATCGATCTACTTTTCCAATTAAAACTTTCGAAGACTCAGAAACAGTTGTTATTTTTTTCTCTAGTCTCCAAAGAAGTGCAAATTCTTGAGGCTCAGTTTGTGAGCTGGCACAGAAACTGCTTTCAGAAATTTCACCTTCTGAGTTATCAGTAAGAAGCGGATCTCTCCATTCCGAGAAACAGGTGCTATTTTTAGTAAAGGTAAAGGCAAGTTTGCAAGGTTTGGAAGCTTTTCTATTTTGAGAACTGCTTTTCTGGGTATTATTTTCACATGTTGCTGTTTCATCATCTTGAAAAGTTGATGTCTCCGTCACCATCTGTTTTCTTGTATTGTCTGATGTCCCCTGAAGGTCGACATCTGGGCACGAATCACTTGAATTTAGCAGGTTACCAGATTCAACATTTTTGTTCAAACTGGTATTTTGTGCATTCAACTTTTGTCTCTGTTCCAGTGTTAATGCGGTAGGCCAATCTCCTTCATTGTTCTTTAAATCGGGTATAACAGTATCATTTACATCATGCACATCAGAAACCATAACGGGCTCTGAGATTATCTCTCTACCATCTTGACTCTCAATAGTATCCACTGATTCTTTGTGCAGCGGTTCCGCCGGAATATTAATTAAGCTCCCCTCAGACTCCCTTCCTGCTTGAGTGCTTGATTCAACAGGCTGTAGGCTGACATCTTTCAATACATCACAATTCGTTTTGGACAGTGTTGTCCTTTTTATTCTTTGAGTCCTTTGACCCATTGATTGTTCTACTGGCCAATCACCAACAAAATTGAGCAGTTCTGGTCTTAAGGAAGGTGGAATAATAGTACTACACTCTATGTCAAGTGACGTTTTTGAGGGACCAGAGGCACTGTGTGCTGTCTTCTTTGGAACAGGAAGAGTATTCACAACGACGGTCTCTTCACTTGGTATACATCCGCTGCTATTTATTGCCACAATTTTGTGAACGATTACATTTTTCTTTATACACTGACTTCCCACTGATAAATCCTGTCTGGCACAACTACCACCTGAAGAACTAATTGTCCTGTTTTCTTGGGCCAGCCCACTATTAACAGCAGCATTCTCAGTCTCGTTTTCCATGTCTTTCTGTTGTTTGTACAAGTCCTCTGTAGTCTGCCCAGTATAAGTTTCCAAAAACAAAGATGAATCATTCCTCACTACATTCTTGTCTTCAACTCCTTGATCTTTGTCTTCTTTTGATGAAGCAGGAGCCAGGGTGTCTGTTTTTCTAAAATACAAACAGTGCATGAGAACATGCAAACATTAATTTAGGTAAGCAATCTTCACTGTGTGACCTGTGACTATAATACAACTTTGATGCAATCTTTCAGTACACATGAATACATATGAGCGGCATACTTATTTTAATGTCTGTTTTTTTAAATGCTGTCTTTACTCCAGGTTAGGGATCTGCACATCTTTAGCGAGAAAGAGCAAAATGTCTGTAAATATAGGTGCAGTCATTTGCTAAAGCCTCCTACCTAAACTACACAGTCTAATTAAATTCGATTTCAACTACAAAAATAGCAAGATGATGAATATGGCACATTAGTACTAAAGTGACGTAGAGATTATTCAGCTGAATTTAGCAATATTGGAAGGGGGAAATTAATGTATAATTAATTTGGGTTTGGAAGATCCACGTAGTTCATCTAATGCTTACCTGACCTTGATAACAACTCCTTCTCAGTAAGTATACCCTTAAACGCTGTTTTCAAATACACCTGCCGCACATAAGCCACATGCCTGGAGGCATGTTGGAAAATGTTAATATACCACGCAAACAATTAGAGATTACAAAGACACACTGACAGTCATCTCTGAAGGCTATTTTCGCTGTGGGAACTGCAACCTTTGTTGTTTCACAGAAGACCAAAAATAGATTTCCAACGTAACAGTTCAAAGAAAAGCAGGATACATTATTTCATAAATTATAAAACTACACAATCTAGAAATACTAACAGGTGTGGTTGCGAAAAAATCTATGTGAAGAACAAGGACGTCGATTCAATGAAAGGCCACAGGGAATACAAGTGACATCACACAACATTTATCGCCCACTCCTGATGATATCACGTGGTTATTCCATGATGAGGGACTAGAACAAACTGGAGGAGGAACCACAGAAATGAATCAGGGAAGGGGGAAACTCTACTTCCTGTCTGTTTATGCTACAGTCTTCCAGGGATCCTGGCCCCAGAGACCAGGCGTAGAATAGGCAAAGCCAAGCGTATGGGAACAACACTGACCATGAATAGCAATACTTGTTATTAGAACACTGAAGTCAGAAACAATAACGGTCAAGCGAATTTGCCGATTTCTTCTGTTCGATTCAGCTAACATACTTAATACAAATACTGATGTTCACGTAGTTCAGTTGTAAGTTTTTTTCTTTCCTATGAGTCACAGCAGTAGGCTGTGTTCTGCTCAGCATAGCCGTAACAATAAAAGATGCAAGTTAAAAACAATCCTTTAGCCAAAATTAGTTTACATCAACGAGTCAACTTCCTAATAATAATAAATAAAACATTTAAATGATAAATTTACCTTTACAATGTTCTAAATAAAAACATTGATCATTTTAAAATAAACACAATTTCTCACAAACCTACCATTGCAAGGTGCAAAAAGTGCATTTAACAGAAGAATCGCGATAATGCAGGAGACTTGCTGATCTTATACCTGTCTAGTGAGTAAACATGCTTGCCAGATGTATGAATTCACTTGGAAACATATTAAGGCTTCACCTGTTCTATAACTAAGTAAATGTGCGGCATTGGGGATTATGATGCTATAGTACTTGAATAAACGTTACAACCATTTGCTGTGCAATGCAAGTGACTTGGTACAAAAAGAATGAAGTGCAAAATATATTCTATACCACCTACCTCACAATCACCGAGCCCATCACAGTATTTAATTAGAATCCATTTAGTGTTAAGGCCTAGTGTGGAGAGTTAAAAGCCTACATTTAAGATACAGTGTAGGGCAAGCATCAGATTGTATGTAATGGAAATGTTACTTACTTGTAATCTTATTTGTGCATTGTAGGAATCCTCACTGAAGTTATAAATGTAGAATATTCCAACCCAGTTGCGGGACTTTGGAACACTTCTTAATGAATACTACATAGTCATTCTGTAGTGGGAGGTAGGCACCTTAATGTTCAGCGTAGTGATACTGCCATGAACAGCAAGACAGGGTGGCATTTACTGCTCTTTTCGTGTGTAAAGAACTTCCTCATATATAGCAGTAAGACCACCTTGCCGCACCTAGCAGAAATAACTGTGCTCCATTATCTAAAAGGAAAAGGTGCATGTCAGGGCAGTATTGCAGAAACTGTGTTGTAGTGACATTAACTAGGCCATTGGTTTCCACATATAGCTTTACAGTGTGGGTGACAGATAACATCTACAGTTCTTTTCAGGGTTCCACAGCTTCCATTTCAAAGCATGCACTGTGCCAGCAGTTTGATTCGCAGCCCAAGATCTTTTTGAACAGCAATACTAACTATATTGTGAACACAAATGCTAACAGTAACACTGACAACCAGGGAGAAGGGAGGGCTGTTTATGACTTCAGTGAGGATTCCTATGATGCAGAACTAGGATTACAATAACATTTCCTTCTTCTTAGTAGGATCCTCGCTGATAGTAATAATGGCAGAACAGAATGGAAATCATAGCCCACAATCTGTGGTTGTCAATAAATTATAAGCAGCAGTCCATTACTCGACAGACCTATATCACCTCAAAAAATGCCAACCAGATTTCACAATGCAGACTGATGTAGTACAGTGACCGCTCTTTAATTCTCCCCCAAGTAATATTTCCTGGAAAAGATGTGTGCTAATCTCCAGGGGCTGCCATACCAATCTTAGCCAGAGGTACTTTCCTTACCCAGGGAACAGATACTGCTTAAACGTATGTAGAATTAACTCCAGAGTTCCTAGGTAGAGACTTTTAAGCTAACGCATAACAACAAGCAATACATGAAACTATTCACCTGGTTATAGTGTGCTTTGAGGAAGCCATGCCATTTCTGAGTGGACCATAAATACCAATTAATGAAGTGATCTCTCTGCTTGAGAAAAATAATTACACAAAAATACTCGTAGTGTTATCATGTTATCATTTGGTGTATATGCAAGTCTAAAACGACCTTAGGTAACAAAAGAAGGTGTCTGTAACACATTGACTGTGTGTGATTCTATTGAAGAAAGATTTGGGAACTCATCAACTTTTCTCGCCAAGTGATTGCCACTAAAAAGCTACCTTTCAGGGAAGGTGCATGAGGCCTTATGTAGGGTCCAAATTGAGGAGCCATCAATTTGGATAAGCCTTATATTCAACTCCCCTGGAAGAGGGCAACGTCTAATCGGTGGATAAAGTCTTCTTGAATCCTTTCAACAGGTCTTTTATATTAGTATTTTAATCATAAAGAAAGATCTGTGAGCTCATCACTTTCTGAATGCTGCAATAGAAGCAAGATGAACTTTAATAGAAGCGTACTGTAGTCTCAGTTGGCCCACATGGAGTAGATAAGGAATGATTATAACCTCCCGACAGTTTATAGACCATGGTTGCTTCTCAAGAATAATATGAAAAACCTCTTCCATTTAAATGCTTAAAAATCCCTTATGGAAGAACATTTAGCCTTTTTAAGAATGTTGATACATTCTAGCAGAAAATTAAAATGATTCATTTAAATAAGTCTGAAGCACACCCGTTTTTGCCATAGATTTTAGTTCATCATTCTTTTCTCTAGTTTGGCGTGCATACACTCTTTGTACGCTCCGCTCCTAAGTGCATAATTCTAACAATTCATCACGAAATTGTGACACGCCGTTTACGTGTCGCAGAAGAGTTATACCGATCGAGATTGAATGCTTGGTTTAAAAATAGGTACGTAGGTAGATTGAGTGGTTTCTACATGGCGTTTGAACTTGGTGGTTATACCGATCGAGATAACTGCACAGTTATTGCAGGTACAAACTGGGGAGTGGGGGAATGAGTTAGATAGGTGGTACAACTGAGGGGTTAAACGCTTACGGTATTAGGAGTTAGACCTGGAGCGGCATTAGAGAGGCATTTTGTTTTAAGCACGGGGAGGGTTACTGTGGTTGTAAATAACAGGGACTGCTTGTGGGTGGGTGAATCGGCGAGGCACACAATAATTGATGGGAGTTGTTCATTTGTTTAAGACGGGTAGATCATTCATTTTGGGGTGCAGATAAAACATGTGTTCGTGTTTAACCATTGTTGTATGTAAACTATGTGGGGTTGACGTATATTTTTTAATTAATTGTAGATACCCCTGAAGAAGGTCGAAGAATGACCGAAATGCATTGGGTGAATTAATGTACTGGAGGAATGAAGTTTCTTTACGTGCCTGTGAATAAGCCCGGATGGGCAATTCTAGTGCAATTAAAAAGCATGAAAAATTGGAATTTTGTTTCTTTGACGTGACGGACAAGTACGGATAAACTATGGAAATAAACTGGATAAGCTTTGACTACACCACTGATTACGTGTTTGAATGTTTCACAAATGTGCAACTCTTCTGCAACACGTAAACGGCGTGTAACAATTCCGTGATGCATTGTTAGAAAATTAATATGCCCATACTGATAATTTCTAGGGATATGTTCACAAATGCAATTTAGAATCTTGCCTTGCATTCTCAATAGAAGTTTCTGCTTGCATTGCAACATCTTGGGGGGTGGTACACAAGGGTGTAGAACCTCTGGATACCACCACTGTCTAGGCTTTTCTGGTACTATTTCAATCGTCTTGGCATTGGATAGCTTCAGTCTGACAATGGAATTTGTGAAATTCAAAGGGAATGTAGAGAGAAATATTTTCAATCAGTTGGTCAAAAAGCATTGTCCAACGACTCTGGTTCCCATGTTCTTGATGCAAAGCTTGCGCATTGAGAATTTTTCCCAGTGGCGAATTAATCTACATTACAGAAATCCCCAGCCCTGAAAAAGGTTTAGTAAGAACACACTCTCCAGCTTGCATTTGTAGTAGTCTACGGAGCTTAGGCTCAGAAGACCGATTTGACAGTTTTGTAGATATGGATCCACTAGGAGGTAGTTTTAGTAGTTCTGTTTCTCCTCTACAGGCTCCATTAGACACACATACTGACCATCATAGTGGAACCTCACCAAACTCTCATATACCTCAAGAGCTCCTCTCCTACGAGGATTGTACCCCACATAGGCATCCCAACCCATTGCCGGTGTGAGGAGAGGCACTATGATGAAGCATGCAACGGGGGGCGTGGCTTAGCACGCGATGGAAGCAGACGTGCCCGGGTAGAGCTCCCGCTTGAGCCCTCCTGCCTTGGGTCGTTTATCCGACAAAAACTCCTCCGCACTGCCCGTTACTGCTGGCGGGCCTGCTACGGAACCTTCCCCGTGTTCTGGCCGACTTTGAAGTGCATCGGCGACGGAGCGCCGCACCGACCCTGCCGGCGGGACTGGAGCCGCCCTGCTGAGCGTGCGGCCGGGGACCGCGACTACGCGAACCCGCGGCCTTGACTGGATCCTTGGGCCTCGATCTGCGGCCTGCGGGGGAACTATTGCGGCGCCGAGTGGAGGCCCGCGATCACTGTGGGGGCGCCCCGGCGGAGCAGACGGCACAGTTGGGGACACCTGGAGGACCCCCCCCTCCCCCACGAAGAGCCAACGGAAGGTGGCGGCGAGCTGGGGATAACTCGGAGGAAACGCGGGGAAGCTGCTGGTGGCGCCCGGATTATGAGTGAGTCGCATGCCTGAGGCCCTGGAAGCGGCGGGGTGGAGCCGAGGGGGTGCGGTGCCTGGTCGCTGCCACGTGTGAGAGACCGCCATCGAGCTACTACTGGGCTGAGAAGGACTTTGGCGGGCGGCGGCGGAGGTCTCCGGGCCTGCGAAGGGACACACGGGCTTTGCCTTTTCCCCCCGCGCTCTGTCCTGGTTACGGCTGAATCGAGGCGCCTTTCCCTCTCCTGGCTCCCTGCAGGCCTTTAGTAGCAGGGAGTGGACTTGCACTGGATGAAGGCTACACCGCTGAAAGGCATAGCAGCACATGTCGCCGCCGCCTGTGGGCCCTGAGGCCACTGCCGGAGCGCTGGGCTGGGCCCTCTGGACGCACACAGCACAACCCCAGCGCCTCTGACCGCTGCGGGGGGCGACCACGAACGCAAAGTGGAAAAGGGGCGCAGCCGCGACCCGCACCTTGGAGGGAGCCATCGAGCGCCATACCGGCTGCGGCAGGACCAGTTGCTGGCTGGGACCCCTAGGCTCACGGTGGCTGCAACGTACAACACGGGGCGGCAGAGCCTGGCGCTGCGCTGAGGTGGAGAAGTGAGCCGCCCCTCTCCCTCAGAGTGGGATAGGATCCGCGACGAAAGCTTACCGACGCGGAACCGCTTCGCCGCGCGGAACGGGCCCCTGCTCCTCTGTGACAGGACGGAACACCTTGCACACGCCACCGGCTTCATGCCTAGAGGGGCGCGGACGCGCACCGGACCGGGAGCTGCGGTGGAGAGGGGAAAGCACGAGAAAGCAGCACCCACGATGGATGCCGAACACGTGGCGGCGAAACTGGACAGCGTCCTGGCAGCCATGGAGAGGATGGAAGAATCCCTGCAGCAGACACGCACCTCCCTGGAAACCCGAATTGATAGCGTGGCAATAGATTTAACCCACCTCCGAGCTGACCATAAAAAACTGCAAGCACGCACACAAACGCTGGAGGACACCATGGCGGATATCGAGCCAGCGACGAAACGGACGGAAACAAAGGTGCAAGACCTCCTGAACAGGGTGGAATTATTGGAGGGTAGGGCTGAAGATGCGGAGGGCCGGGCACGAAGAAATAACGTCCGCCTCGTGGGCATCCCGGAGAAATGGGAAGAGGCGGATCCTGCCCGCAGGGTTGAAGACTGGCTGCGAGACCTGCTACCGGACAATGCGCTTTCCCCGCACTTTGTGGTGGAGAGAGCCCGCCGCGTGCCCACGAGACCGTTCCCTCCGGGCTCTAATCCTAGACCGTTTCTCCTTCGGGTACTCAACTATAGAGACCGCGATGCCATACTGCGCGAAGCCAGGAATCTAGGGGAAATCACCATTGACAATGCAACGGTGATGTTCTTCCCGGACTACACGGCGCGAGTGCAGAGGCAGAGGCACTCCTTCCTGGCGATAAAACGAAGACTGCGCGAAGCGGCCCTCAAGTACTCGCTACTCTTCCCAGCCAAACTCAGAGTGGTGGCGCGCGACAAAACATACTTCTTCACGAGTCCCGAGGAAGCGGAGGCCTGGCTCGATGGAGCAATGCCGGACGCGCCGCGACGGGCGCTGGGAGCTGCTGCAGCGGAGAGGGCACGAGGATCAAGACGACGGCGCCGCCTAGGGTCGCCCACGCCGCCGCCGGCCCGGGGAGCGATGAGCCGCTCCCCGCCGGTGGACCTCGTCCAGCAGGAACAACGGGATGCCTTGCGCAGGGTGGCGGAAATCAGCAATTCCCCGGCGCCGTCGATCCGGCCGGACGCTAGCCCGGCGGTATCCTCGACGGATGATGAGGCGATCTATGGCATCCCGGACACGCAGAGCTCTGGGGGGCCCCCGGAGGTCACACCACAAACAGCGGACCTCTTTGGCTGAGGGGGCCCGGTAGTGGACTGCCGCTTGCTGCGTGACACTGGCCTACCTGAGTGCCTGCTTGGCTGCCCCTCGTGCCACTGGCCCTGCCTGGGGCCCCCTGCGCCCACGTCGCCGATGCCCTGGGGAGCTCGCCCACGGAGCTGGACACTGTAAGGACATTCTCCAGTTATAAACATGTGGTTCATTCACCCACTTTACAGACATGCAAATGTACCTCACGGTGCTTAATCACCGGCTCGCTGCCACAGGTACATTCGGAGGGGGACGTGCCCCCCCTGACACCCCCGCCCACACTAGACTGACAACTGGGCGCACAGCTGCTACGGCCTTGAACAACAGACACTAGACGCCAGCCGGCCAGCAGTGGCATGCACACCCCACCCGGGGGGAATGTAGGGCACTTCCAGGACTGCACTGTTTTGGTTCCTGTTAAGAGATAAACCACACGAACCCCCTAAGACTGTATAGTTCATGAGCTCACTCGAGTGTTTGGACGTCGACCCGTTGTGCAGCCGACCTTTTGGTATTCTGGACTTTGTTGTTGCCATGTTAAGGCTTTATATGTTCCCTTTCTTCCCTCTCCCCCTACTATACTGGAGATCAAGACAATGCGCACACAAAACTCAATTTAGCTGCACGATGGGAGTGGATTGCTGGGCCTGGGGGATCCTTGAGATGGGGGCCGCGCCCTGGGGGAATGAGGGAGATGCACACACCCGCGACCGCTATGGCTAATATACAAATATGCACCTGGAACGTCCGGGGAATGCACACACCGGCTAGGCGTTATCATATCTACTCATACCTGAAGCGGCACAAAGTCAACATAGCGCTGCTCCAAGAAACCCATTTGAACGGAGCTGAGGTGCGGGCGCTCCATCGTAGATGGCGAGGGCAACTGTATGCTACGGAATACTCCTCATTCGCTCGCGGAACACTGATATGGGTCCGCCCAGGGACCCCGTGGGAAGCCACTGACACTGTAGTGGATCGGGAGGGCAGATATACAGCTGCGCAGGGCAGGCTGGATGGCCAGTTTATTACACTGATATCCCTCTATTCCCCGAATGTTGATCAGGGAGGCTTCCTGGCGCGGCTATCAGCGACCATGGCGACTTGGCATGCAACTTCGTGGATCATAGGGGGTGACTATAACTGCACTTTAGACATCACATTGGATCGCTCCTCCCCGCCCCCAGCTAACGCCTCTACCAGGGGAGCCACGAAAGCGCTGTTGGAGTGGGCCGCACAATGGGATCTGCATGATGCTTGGCGGCAGCGTAATCCAGGGACGCGGACATAATCCTATTACTCTGGCGCCCACGACCTGCATGTCCGCCTGGACCGGTTCATGGTGTTCGCTGACCTCCTGCCCCATGTGATAGACACACAGTACATGGGCCGCACACACTCGGATCACAACCCACACTTCATGTCCATAGCCTGGGCCCGCCCACACCCCCCCGTGCCTACATGGCGCCTACAGCCTGCGCTGTTGCTGGACGCGGCTTTCCGTGATGCCCTGCTTGAGCGCGCTGCGCAATATTTTGAGGACAATGCCGGTACGGCAACCAATCCCAGGGTGGAGTGGGATGCCTTCAAGGTAGTGATCCGAGGACACTGCCTGCATGCCCAAGGGCATGTGAGACACCAGCTAGAGAGAGACTTAACCCGACTGGAATCGAACTTGCTTGCACGAGAGGAGGGGGCCGTGGATGGGGACGGGGACCCACTACACGAGGCTCACGCGGAGCATGCGCGCCTTTTGGAGCGACTTCGAAATGTCAACTACGCTGCACACTCGGCGAGAACACATCACCTACGCGACAGACCAGGCAAACTTTTGGCGTGGCTGATCTCGCGGGACGCCCGCTCAACCCCGGTGACGGCCGTGCGGGGGGAGGGGGGGGGGGAACTAGTGTACACACAACTTGGCATACATGACGCTTTCACTACCCACTATGACACATTGTATCGCTCTCGCCTATCAGTCCCTTATTCTGATATAGCCGACTATCTCTCCCCCCTGCCAATACCGCAACTGACTATTGCGCAGCAAGACGAGCTTGGAGCCCCGCTGGAGGCAGACGAGCTCAGAGAAGCCATCTTTAACTTATCCAATGGCAAAACCCCGGGCCCGGACTGGCTACCGGCTGAATTTTACAAGGCTGGCTCGGAGTTCCTTGTTCCGGAATTACTGCGAATGTACGCAGCGGCGGCGGAGGGAGCTGCTTTGCCCCCAACGTTAAATGAGGCCACACTGGTCTCTATTCTTAAACCGGGCAAGGACAGCACGCGAGTGGGCTCTTACCGTCCGTTGGCCCTGCTGAACACGGACTATAAAATCCTAGCTTTTGTGTTAGCCAGGAGGCTGGCCCCTCATGTACCCGTTCTGGTGCACCGGGACCAAAATGGATTTGTCCCCACACGCCACACTTCCTACAACATCCGCCGCCTCTTTCGGGTACAGGAATACGCCACGCAGCAGTGGCCAAGGGCGGGATGCTTGATACTGGACCTGGAGAAGGCCTTCGACTCCGTCGAATGGCCGTACCTGAGGGCGGTTGCAGAGAAATACCGGCTGGGGGGGGGGGATACAACGCCATGATTGATCTACTTTATGGCGGACCGACTGTCCGAGTCCGTACGGGCCGCCTCCTCTCTGACGCCATCCGGGTCCGCAGGGGCACCCGCCAGGGCTGCCCGCTGTCGCCATTGCTGTTTTCACTGGCCATGGAACCCCTGGCTGCGACTCTCAGGGCACACGGACTGGAATGGGGTATTCCATTGGCGGATGGCCTGCATGCGGTATCTTTATATGCAGACGACCTGCTGCTGTACGTCAGGGACATAACTGCCATCCCCGCCACCCTCACCGACGTCTTCCGCACCTTTGAGGAGATGTCGGGCCTGAGGGTTAATTGGGCCAAGTCGGGAGCCTATCCCTTAGGCCCCACGACGCCTGAATGCGACGTCCGACTGGGAGGGGACAGGTTGCAGTGGCACCCCACCACCTTCCGCTACTTGGGGATCAGAATCTACAGAACCCCAGCAGACGTTTTGGACGGAAACCTCCTTAGGGCGATCGCATCTGTTCGAGCACAAGTTGGCTTCTGGAACACCCTACCCCTGAATGTGCCTAGTCGGGTGGCACTGACCAAAATGATAGTGCTGCCACGCTTACTGTACTATTTTGCAAATCTGCCTCTGTATGTTCCCGCCAAGCTGTTCCGCGACCTGGAGGTGTTGCTGCGCGGCCTCATCTGGAACAAGGGGAGACCGCGAGTAGCGTTGGCTAAACTATACATGCCCACGGATTCCGGGGGCTTGGCGGTCCCTAATATGGAGCTGTACTACCTTGCGGCGCAGATGCAATGGGTGGCGGGATGGCTGTGCGGCAAGCAGCTTGAGGACACTACCTCGCATGCGGCTGCCTGGACGCGAACACAAATAAATACACTGTTCCACCCGATAACCCGCACGCCCTGCCCCTCCCAGGTCTACCTGACGGTGGCGCGCAGATGTTTCCTGCGGTGCCTTCGCCTCACGCGCGCGACTAAACCATACGCCCCGGGTTTACCGCTCTTGGGCATGCCCGGTCCGATGGGACCGCTCACGGAGGCCCACTTGGCTGGATGGGAACAGGCGGGAGTGGACACACTAGGCGATCTGTATGTAGACGGCGACCTGCTTACGTTTGCCGCCCTGGCTGAAGATACGGCTCTCCCGGCGGGGCAGTTCCTCCTACATGCCTCCCTCATGCACACGCTCATGACTTCCTGGGGCGACATGGCGGTGGAACCTCCGACGCATACCTTTATCCAATATCTGCAAGTTCTGGGCAATGGCGCGCACGTCATACATTGGCTAGCACAGGCGCTGCAGGCACACTCGCAACCTTCCACCCTGGCACTGAGGGGGCGCTGGGCGGCAGATAGGGGCAGAGACTGGACAGACAAGGAATGGGCGATGATACTGGCCGGCCCGACCAACATTCCAAGCAACCCCCGCTTTAAAGTTATACAATACTACATCCTACAGCGCGCATACCTCACACCTGAAAAGATTAACAGATATTTCTTGCGGGCTGACACACTTTGCCAGCGGTGCTCGCTACCGGGAGCGGACCTCTTACATATGCTATGGCACTGTCCTGCTATACAGGCATACTGGAACGGCGTACTGTCACTACTTGAGCGTGGTGCTGATGGACGACTACCACGCACGTGGGAAGCATGTATATTAGGCTTATATAAGCGCACAAAAGCGAACAAAGCACAGGCACGCTTTTGGGACATGGGTCTCATAACGGCCAAACGCTTGCTCACCAAACATTGGAAGGCAGCGATCCCCCCGCACATCAGACATTGGAAGGCCTCCTTCGTTAACTGGGCACAGGCGGAGAGTGCGGTGCTTCTCCGTGAGGAAACTGCAGGGCTCCGGAAGTTCCCCATCGCCCAGCTTTGGGATGACCTCCTCACAGCCTTTCAGGTGGCCTGCCGGGACCGAGGGATAACCTGAGCCCTTGGAGGACATCACTGCTTTGCTGGCTGGGTGGCGACATCCCTGAGACCATGACAGAGTTAGCTCCCGGCCCCCTCTGCTTGCCCCCTAGCGCCTCTCACTTTTGCCCTACAGGAGACTGCTACCGGACATACCTTGCGGCGCGACCATGGCGCGCGCGCGGAAACTGCTGCTGCCGCAGCCTGAAGCAGCGCGCGCAGTACCCAGATACGGGCTCAAACGGGAAGATATGATCACTCCACCCTACTCGGAAGCTCCCTCCTAGACACAGAGGAATGCCTTATCCATACGGGGGAAAACAAAGACTGTGGACGCAGACGCTGCGGGCCCCCGGCCTTTCTGACAGCCTTCTCTCGCCCCCCCTCTCCCCCCCATTCCCCCCCCTCTCCGGCCTGCTGCTTAACACGTCTTTCATGTGGCCCAGCTGTGCCCCAATTGGCAGCTGCTGTCCCCTCCTACTCTAACGCAGAATGATCTCCTCCTCCCCCCTCCCCCCTTTACCCTGGACCCCACCCGAGTTTACGACCCTGACCCTGATCCCTCCCATCGCGCTACACACACAGGGAACAGTTTGGTTGTTGGTTACGCTCCCTGATCGAATCCCTATCCAACCACAGAAACCAATTATTGGAAGTGTTATCCGGCACCCCCGAAGCGCTGCCCTACCTAGCGTGCCCTGAGTGATACTGACGAGGCAGCGATGGCGCGCACTACGCACACGAGGCGGTCACGCCCGGAAAACACGGAACGCTCCCACTCGAAGCGCACAGCGTTGCATACCAGACATACTCGGGCACTCGGCGACTTGGGGAACACGCCGCTGGGGGGACGATAGCGCGCCACGTACCACACATATAGAGCTGAACTGCGAAACTGCACACGGGGCTCGTCGGATATACGCGTTGACGTGCATGTCTTTGTGAGCTATACTGCACCCTCCTTGTCGCGCTCCAGCCTACACCATGAGCAGGACACCAACGCTCCGCTGCCCGGAGACCTTAGCACTTGGGGGCAAATTCGGTGCCTTGTGCGCCTCCCCGTACGGGCCTGGGTGTCAACCGAAGACGCCACAATGTGGGCTGGAACACAGCGCCATCCTCTATTGCAAGTAATGCGCTTCAGATGCACCACGACAAAACACAGAAAAGCACCATAGACCCACTTTTACACAATGTACGCATCTGATTTCTATACAAATGTCCACCTGCATACCGCCGCCGGACCTCCGGGTTGCCGGCTGAATGGCTGTGTCTCACCATCTGGACATGTGTGTCTTTGTCTCGCAGATCCGACACTTTGGTTAGTGAATGTACATTGTAAAATGATGCAACTGAGGTTAATAAAGGTTTTAAAAAAAAAATGATGAAGCATGCAACAATTAGGTAGGTGAGTACTTTTGCGCTTTAACATGATTGCATCAACGCATTTTAGATACATGTTTTGGTTTGTATAAGGATTCAATCAAGCTCCGTCTGAATCTGCCAAGAGTACTGTTCTCTGTCTTTCTGGAGGAACTGAATAGCTTAATGCCTCAGAAGAGAAAGAAGAGGAAAATGGGAAAGGGAAAGCAAGAACATAAGAGTGCTTGCTGCTCCAAACTGGTGATGGGAACATCTGGACTGCAATGGCAACTGATGGCAAAGGGACCATGCCTACTCGAATCCCAGGTGGGTGGAGCAGTTGTGAGAGTAGGCATTGACCTGGATACCAGAGATGCTCCCCCGTATGCCCCAGCATTGGAATCCACAGTACAACAGCAAACTCCTAACAGAGAATACAACACAAACAACAGCAAGGCTAGCAGGTAAAGGATACATGAGGGAAATGGGAAAGAAAAAGAGCAGCAAGAAAACAACACACTAAATAGGTTGAACAGACTAATGAAGAAAAGAGCCAATGCATCTATGAGTCGCTGAAAGGTGAATAGGCTTGAGAGTAAAGCTTCTGTGTACTCTTCGCATCTATCGAGTAGAGTGGGAAGCATACTTAACCAGGAATTGCACCACATGGTGCTTAGGGGTCTAGTATTTACCATTTGAGTGAACCATCTTTCACACCCTCCATTCCATACCCTATCAGAGTTTAGCAACCCTGAAATTGTTATGACAACCCCGATTTACGGACTCAAGGCCCATCTTTGGACTTCAACTCCTAAACTTCAGACAGATGCCTTCAGCAGCCAGTCATTGAGGTACAGAAATAAAGAGACCTCCAACCTGTGAAGATGTGCCAACACCACCACCGGCAACACTTTCATAAATACAAAGGGTGCTGATGTCAGCTGAATCACAGGACTGGAAAAATTAAAGTGGGATGAACCCACCCACTGCAGCTCTGCGACTGCAGGATCGGTAGTGCAAGTGAACATCCTGCAAGTCAAGAGCCAGTAACACCTGAGCTAAGGACACTACCTGGAACTTTGTCTTGCAGAGGAAGTACTTCAGAGCTTGAAGGTATGGTATGAGACAGAGGAATCTATTTTTCTTGGCAACAAGGCAGTACCAAGTGTAGCATCCCTGCCCTATTGGGGCAGCTAAGCAAACACAAGGAGATGATGGATGGAGTGCTGAAACCTTTCAGACACTCACCCCCAGTCACAGATCTGGGTTGAATCCATCACCGTTCTTTAGCTCACTTCGCCACCTCAGTTCAGCCCCAGCTATATGCAAATCATTTTTGACCCTGTGCCTCATGGGAACAGTCCAGCCCGAACTGCCAAGCCAGGTCTTCCCTGAACCAGAAACAAGTATCCTGGGACCGGTTTTGGGGTAACACCCCATATCAGCCAGGCTAGCTTGAATCCAGTGGCAAAGTGAGCAAAAGACCCACGTCTGGGCATACCCTGCCAACTTAGGGCAAACAAAGCAAACACAAGGAGATGATGGACGGAATGCTGAAACTTTTCAGACACTCACCCCCAGTCACAGATCTGGGTTGAATCCATCATCACTCTTTAGCTCACTTCGCCACCTTAGTTCAGACCCAGTTATATGCAAATCAGTCTTGACCCTGTGCCTCGTGGGAACAGTCCTGCCCGTACTGCCAAGCCAGCCAGGTCTATTGGTGCAGCTAGCACGAATTCCACTGCAACATTAATTAACTCTTGCAAGATGCATAGATGATTTTCGGAGATGGCTGTGGTGGGAGAAGAGATGAGGAAGGGGACACCAGAAGAACAAGTAACTTACATTCAGTAATGCTCCTACTCTATCCAACCGTCGATTCCTCACATTAGAATGCTCCTCAGGTGCCAGACTGGATCCAAAAACGTTTCTATTACAATGCTTCCACACACAGCTAGGTGGTGCCATCCGCCTCCGAGATGGCTTCGTTACACCGTGAAAATGACGAAGCAGAGCCACATAAAAAGCGTCATCCCAGCATGCTGGTGTCAGCTTCTTATTTTCTCCTTTCTGCACCCTCACAAGATCAGTGAGAACAATTGTTGGTACCATAATGCTGATTCGTAATTTTGGACCTTTTATAGACATTAATAAGAGGCCACTAAATGGGAAGGGTGGAAGAGGGTGCCTGCAGGCGTGGTTGTGGTCAGCTGGGGACCTTTTTCCATATACTTTGGGAATGTACACAGATCCAACCCTACTGGCGTGCCATTCATGACATTATTAATACTGTTCTGTCAACGCAGCTTCGAGTGGAGGCCCGTAGGTGTCTCCTGAACATTTGGGAGCCGACTGATTTAAATGTCTGCCTGACGCAGTGGGTAACTCTGGGACTAATGTTTGCCAAGAGGAATATTGCTCAACGGTGGGGAGCATTGGATACACCCAAGGCACGGGATTGGGAAAAAGACATGGATTGGGCAATGTTCATAGAGAAGACTGTATATGTATCACGAGGATGACCCCAAAGATGGTCTCGTGTGTGGGGTCTGTGGAACTCCCACAGTGGAGATATTTGTCAGCCTCACTTAACCCCTGCATGTGAGAATCCCCCTTCGCCCTAGACCTTTCATCATGCACAATGGTGAGTGGAGTATTGCCCTCTGTACAGCTGATGCCCATTGGTCTGTTCCTCCTGTATGATCAAGCAACTGCTGATGTATGTTTTTTTGATTTTTTTTTGTTTGTTAAATAATAAAAAATATATTTAAAAAAAAAATAAGAGGCCACTTCACAGAATGGAGAGGTAAGAGGGCAATGAAGTACCTGTAGATAGGTAGAGAATCTACCATAAAGAGCGTTACCAAAAGTATTTAAATAGTTCTTCTGATGGATGCTTCTAACCACAGATTCTTCACCTTTAAATAGATACCAAAGCAGTACTTCTCCAGGTGGGGGGTTTGTGGAATGTACTCAGACTTAAAAGTCTTGCAGGGCCGAGATGTCAAATGTCTTTCCTGTCAGATCAGGCTGTAAAGGCAGCAGTGCTTCATGAATATATGCACTGACAAATTTCGTACCCTGGCAACTGTCAAGGACAGGCACCCCGTGTGCTAACATTATCATTATCCCTGATGGACTAGGCTTGCAGATCGTCTGGAGGCTGTTTCTTGGCCAGTGTGTAGCAGATCTTAATGCAGAGGACTACCCACCTAGATAGAGATCTCTTCTAAACAACCTGCCCTTTTTTATCCTGGAAAATCTCTGAAAAAGTTGATCACCTACACACTTTGCTACAATTTTGCTACAATCAATATAAAAACTTAAAGCCCTTTGGAAGCCATCCGATAAAGTCTTTCCTCCATTTTCGAGGGGGGGCATTGGGGGGGAAGAATTGCCCAACATGGAAGCCAGTCCTCAGCACCAGTTTATGCAGGAGGAAGATGGTGAACGACGGTTACAGTGACAGTGCCTGAAGCTCACTCATGTGATGAGCTAAAGTGATCGAGCTGAGGAAGAGTCTTTAAATTCATGAGAAGCAGTGAGCAGCTATAAATCAGTTCAAAGGTTGTACACATGAGAAACATCACAACCAAATTAAGGTACCATGTGTTTTCACAAACAGTCTGGGAGGAAACGTGTGTCAAACCTTTTATAAATCTTGACACAACAGGTGATTTGAACAAGAATGATTGATACAGCAAGCGCAGAACGCTGAAAGGGCTGCACAAATAACTTTTAATAATCTGCAATGCAAACCCCTGCTTGGTCAAAGACAAAATTAACATTAGAACATCCAATAGCTTGGCTTGTAAAAGCTCGACTTGCGGATACCACACTAGAACAAAAAATTGCCCGAATGCCCGGCATAAACAGACTCTGTGGAAGGGCAGTTGACGGTGATAATGACATCTACCAGTTCAGGCTGCAGACTAAACACAGTCAACCGATCCTACTCAATCTCTACGTGTTCAGGTGTAGAATATGCAGGGTTGGGTGGAGGACCCTGCTCAGCGGCTGCAACAGAAGATTGTCTCAAAGTGGTATTCTGAACGGAGGACATATGTTCATTGCCAAATCTGGAGCCACTAGGACGACTTGGTCCGGTCTTTTCCACTCTTTTTTAGTACTCAGCAAAGGAGGGTCAGAGGGGAAAATGCGGACAGGAGTTCCATGTTCCATTGCAGCCAGGATGGATCTGTTATTCCACAAATTCCAACAAGCAATACATTTGACACTACTGAAGGTGTCAAAAAGATCTAGCCAGGATTCTTCCCATTGCCGGAAGATGCCCTGCACCACCTTGGGACCTCTGTCTCAATAGTGATCTGTCAGCCACCGCCTGCTTAGCTCTTCTGCTATGGCATTCAATGATACTACCAGCTGGTTCGCAATCGGAGAAATGCCCTGACGCTCCTACCAACTCCAGAGGCTCAAAGCGACCTAGCAAAGGTCCAAAGAGGCCTTTTTGCTATGCTTATTGCAGTACTACATGATGGTGGTGTTGTCAACGAGAACTTGGACCAGTCCCCCCTTTGATGGACAAAAAGATGGCCTTCAGGCTAGATGAGTGACCCACAACTTCAACAAACTGATAGTGAGCCAGAACCAGTGTCCTCTAATCACCACCTCATCCACATGACCTCCCCAACCTAGCAGTAAAACGTCATTACCACTGTCAGCTCTTGGTGGTGGAGGGAGAGGGGACTGGCAGTGGACCAACAGCCTTTGAGCAGCCACTACTGCATGTTGTGAGCATTGGATAGATTTTCTTGATGCTAGATCCACTAAAACATCAGCTTCTATTGTAGAGCCAGCATGAGCCACGTGGCTGAATCATAGGAGGATGCAGGTGGCTATGAGGCCATGATGCCTCAGAGTACTCTCCGTTTATCAAATATTTTATAGGCATAAACTAAGTACCCAAAAAGAAATATCAGCAAATTCAATGACACGCTAGTCCAGCATATATCCACAGTAAGATAAAAATGCTGTTTGCTATACATTTACCAATACTTAACATTACTAAAATAGAAGAAAGGAAGAGAAAAGGTGGAAAGGAGTGAGCAAATAAGCCATAGATGGAGAGAAGAAAAGAAAAGAAAGGAAAGAAGGAAAAAGAAGGTAGGGAAGATGAAACTAAACTACAAAGCATGGTAGAGAGGGCTGGGAAATAGATCATTCAGACGAAGGACAAGTACAGCAATGCTACTCTCATTGATATCCAGGACCAGACTGAAACATTGGGATCATAGCCGAATATCCTAGGCTTGTCATTTGCAGGGAAGTCATGGAAATGTACCGTGTCCAGGATAGCTCAAAAGAATGGCAGTCTGTGTCAAGTAGTCAGGTTCAACTTCGGCTCGTTGATCGTGAATCCCAACAAGGTCAGGAGGTTTGCCTTCATCTAGAGGTGGCCTATGACTGACAGTGGTGATCCTGCCATCAACATCAGTCGTCAAGGTAAAAAAAAACAGTATCTGTGTAAGGTTTTTAGGTCTTGCCTGAGCCAGGGCATGCGCTGCTCTGCCGAGACATTTAGTGAGTGGGTTTTCAAAAGTCCGGCCGGGTGGCCTAGAGCATGCGGTTACGCGCACAATGACTAGCAGAGGCGCCATCTGGCTTTCCTCTCTCGTCATGGTGCGCGCACATCGCACACCACTTGCCAGCCTGCTTTCACTTTTCCCGTCGCGTGCACCACTCGCCTCTCGGGCTTGTCCTCAAAAGGCTTCCTGGGCTGGAAATAATTGGCTGCATTTGGCGGTCGCTTTGTTGGGCTTCTTATAATGGCATTATCTGTTCTCGTTCCTCTCCGTGGATGTCTGCGTGCACTTTGAACGTGAGCAGCCATTTCCCGTCTGACCTCAATATCCGACAAATAGACCGCAGCCTGTTTGCTATTATTTTTAGCATTGCTCTAGTTCTGGTCGCTGTCTCCCAGTTCTGTTTTCATATTCGGTTATCATCGTATTTCTTTCTTTGAATTTGTTTTCTCTAAATCTGAACTGGTCTCGCAATTGGCACTTCTTAAGCGTCGAACGTCAGTCTCTCTCTGCTTAAATGCCCGAAGACCAAGTTTTGCATGAAGAGAAACTTGTCAATTTCCTTTGAATGTTCACAACTGCCTGGATCCTACAAAGCGCATTTGGTCTATTGATCTACAGTGCTACATAATAACAGTGCATATAGAGACAGTGTGTAGTCTGTAAACATATGGCGCTATCTGCAGGGTGTTGCGAAGCAGGCGCTGAAGTTTAGAGCGAGTAGCTGGCATGCTGAAGGGCCTCAGGACACTGGAATTCAGCCACGGGGAAACCCCATACACAGAGGTGACAGCCTTGCGATGCTTTAAGGGTTTCAAGGGCTGGATGTTTACAAGCTATTTTCATCCAGAGAGGATTTACAGGGGACTGTTTTCACATGGCAAGAGCATGCTACTCGAACGAAAATATAAACATCAAATCAGACTGAATTTAAGAACAGCAACATTTCAACACATAAACATGTACTGTACCCATATTTGCCATGGCCAGCAGTAAACATGTACGTGAACAGTATTCTAATGGGACTGAAGAGTATCTGCACAAAAGTAACTAAGCAATATGGCTATGTGGATATTTGGAGGTTGAGGGCAGGTGAACAGCTGGGTATCTCCTATAGGAATCAAAAATATCACCACCAATCCAGAATAGACTTTGTATTAGTCAGTCATACATTAGTTGATTCTGTTAAAGATGTTAAATACCTCCCGTTACATCTATCAGACCACTCTGCAGTAACCATGGAGCTTATTCCGATGCTAAGTTTGCCGGCTAGAAGTTGGTCCTTTGATCGCTCCCTACTTTCTCACCCAGACGATGTTTTATTTTTCAGTCTGAGGTGAGTCACTTTTTAACAACAAATGTAGGAACGGCAAGCAGTGGAGTGGTGTGGGACTCTCTTAAAGCTTTTGTCAGAGGCCTTATTACAAATAAAATGGCTTATAGGAGGAGGCAATACAAAGAGGCAGTGACATCAGTGGAAGCAAACATTGTTAAGATTCAGTCTGACCTAGACGCTGATTCCATTACATCAGAGGATCGCTCTATTTTGTCTGGAAGATTAATTTCGGATTCAAGAAAGATGGGAGGCTAGTAAGCTCGCACATTTTCAGTATGGAGAAGGAGCAGGGAAGCTATTGGCTTGGAAAGCCAAAACAGACCAAGTCCGTAATAATATCGAGGTGATTAATGTCAATGGCTCCCCACTCTCCCGGGATGAAGATATTAGATCCGCCTTCAGAGAATTTTTCCAAAATATCTACTGTGAGGATAAGAACATCAGTCCAGTTAGAATTAAAGATTGGCTCAGTAAGATCACACTTCCAGCACAGTGAGAGGTTGGATAGTGCAATCTCGGAGGAGGAAGTGATTAAGGCTATACATAATGCCAAGAAGGGGAAGGCGTCCGGTACAGACGGCCTACCGGCTGAAATTTATAAAGTCCTGGAGAAGGAATTTGTCTCCTTCTTGGTATTACTGTTTAATGATATTTTGTTGGATGGTGGTCGGCCCCCGATATCATGGGACAGTGCGTCTATTACGGTAATCTTAAAACCAGGGAAACCGTCTACTGCATGTGGTTCCTATAGGCCAATCTCCATACTAAATGTCGACTATAAAATATTTGCTTCAATTCTGGCCAATAGATTAGCTCTTGTTGCCCCCAATATCTTACACCCGGATCAGAAAGGGTTTGTCAGGGGGCGACAGTTATATGAATTAACTTTTGATTTGAATAGGGGCTATCGATTTGGCAGTTCTGGAGTCCCTCCCCCTGGCGGTTCTTACCTTGGATGCCACCAAGGCCTTCGACAGAGTTAACTGGTTGTATCTGTCGGAGGCCTTGGCGAAGTTCAACGTGGGAGCAGGGTTTCGCTGGACAATCAGTCTATTGTATCAGAACCCAAGTGCCTGTGTTCTGATTAATGGCATCCTGTCTGACCCCTTCAACATCTCGAGAGGAACGCGACAGGGCTGCCCCCTCTCCTCACTTCTTTTTGACCTATACGTTGAACCGTTCGCTCAAAATTTAAGGGACAATGTCGACATCAAGGCGTTCGCGTACAGGTGTTGGGAAAGGAAAGTGGCCCTGTACGCTGATGATATCCTTATTTTCACCTCTGATGCCCGTACGGCTCTCCCGGAAATAGTTAAGCTAGCCTCGGAGTTTGGGGCAGTGTCCGGATACGAGATCAACGCTTCTAAAACCGAGATGCTGACCTGGGGTATTGATAAGAGCTTTTGTATCTCGGGTATTCAGCCAGGCAATAAATTGAGATACCTGGGTCTCGATATTGTGGAAAATATAGATCAGATTGTAAATATACATTTTTCCAAGGTAGCCAAGGATTGCCGTAAGGTGCTTCAGTCTTGGTCCCATCTCCCTTTGTCTTTATTAGGAAGGGCTAACTTGGTTAAGATGGCTGTCTTGCCAAAGTTTTCCTTTCTTTTCAACACTATCCCTCTATATTTTGATCCAAGCCCTATTAAAACTTTTCAGGCCGAGATTAACACCTTTATCTGGAATAAACATCTTCCAAGAATTTCGTGGAACAAGTTAAGGAGGCGCAGGGAAAAGGGGGGGCTGGCCGCCCCGGACATCCAGGTCTATGCCTGGGCGTTCCAGTTATCTCATGCAAGGGTGTTGTTAAAAAAAGTATGGAGTATGGAGTGGGAACTCTATACACCACTCTGCTTAGGGGAGAGGGGGTTAGCCAGTCTGGGTTCCTACTGAAATTCGGAGATCCCAAGTTCTTTAAAAAAATTAAATTGAAAATTCTATTGGGAATGGCAAGGACTTGGGCCCAGGTTTCAAAATCCATTAAAATTGGGTACTATAGCAGTAGAACTCCCTTATGGGATCTCCCCGATAATCCACCCTGGTTGGGAGACTCACTTGCAATACCTATTAGAGAGGCAGGGGTGGAGGTCTGGGGTGATCTATTTGTTGAGGGGGAACTACTCTCTTGGGAGTGTTTGAGTAGTAAGATTGGCCCTGGATTAGCTAGGCTAAAATATCTGCAGATGTCCAGCTGGTCTCACTTCTATTCTGCTCAGCCCTCTCGAAAAAATAAATTCCCAGTAGGTGGATATAGTACCCTTATTACTTTGCTAATTGATAGACCTCCTGCTAAGAAGGAGATCTCGTCCTGGTACAATTTGATTCTGGATGAGATGGACGGAGCATTTAAGCTTCCACATGAACTCTGGGAGGCTGACATCAGTAATACTGATTTGCAAGAGTTATGGAGATCATCTTGTAGACTACTGTGGGATGTGGTGAAACCGGCGTGGTTGCGTAGGAACCACATCTTTACTATCCATAGAGCATACTATTCCCCCCTTCGACTTTCTAAATTTACTCAAGGGAATATGGTGGTGTGTGCTAGATGTGGACTCCTAGCTGCCTCTGACGTCCACATGTTTTATGAATGCCCCCTTCTGTCTCAGTTTTGGGAAGCCATCTGTAAGATCTTGTCGTCTTCAATAGACTCCAAAATAACTGTACATCTCCAGTTGGTGATTTTCGGAATCTTAGAGGGGGTCTCCAGCTCGGCGAAGAAGCTAGTATTTTACGCTATACTTCTGGCTAGAAGGGAGATATGCAGAAAGTGGAAGGACCCTTTACCTCCTTCTATCAATGATTGGTATGCCTCTGTTCTGCATGTTTCCAAGCTTGATTTGGCTAGAGCTGGGAATCCAGATAAAAGATCATTTTGGCACCTTCTTAAATGGGACCAGTGAGACTCTGGGGTTTTTTTTTTTCCCCCCCAGGTCCAATGATTAAGCCATTTATCCCACTGCTTTGTGGTGTTTTGATTCCTTTTTTTTTTTTTGGCACTTGGGTAGCACCCTGGCTGAACTTCGGAGGTTATGGCATGGCGATCGTTGGTATGTCAAGCCCGATTGCTGTGGGATGAGGCCCCGGTTCCATAACTATCCCTCCCAGTTGGTATGAACTGTGACAGCATATTGCTTGTAAGCCGATTGATTGCGCATATAGAACCTTGGTGGCATATGAGGACAAAAAATTTTTTTTTTAAAAAGTAACTATACAGGAGAAAAAGAGTGAAAACAAGAACACTGCTGTCATTAAAAAGCGGGTCAAAAACGTAAAATTTTAAACGCCATGTTACAATCCCCAAGACCTACAATTTGCTCTGCAAATTTGCTCTGCCTTTATCCTCTCCTCTACCTAGAGTGAATGGATCATTGGGTTCAATATGGAAGGAACCCGTGGATTTGCAGTTTACTGTTGGCACCACACGGGCTTCTCACAAGCTGGCTGCAATGCCAAGAAACTGAGGTGGGGGCTGTTGTGAGACTTGATGTGCCTTGTACATCACTGATGGGACAATTTGCATGGAAACCTTGCGTTTCTTTGCGACAAATCCCATTACATCCGATTGCCTGCATTATCGCAATCCAGCTGTGGATGGTGGTGCCCGTTCAATTTTTGCTTACATTCCTCAGAAAATAAACAAGCATTGGCATAGCGAATAGGTCTCGCTTTTGGGACCTTATATAAGTACTTAGTTATGCAGCACAATATCCTTGGTGCAACAACATCTACTGTTGCATGGCTAAACACTTATAAGGTCCCAAAGGCGAGACCTATTGGCTATGCCAATGCTTGTTAGTATTGACAGGAAGATTGGCGCTCAAGCTAAGTATGCGTGTATTTGTTATGCTTCGCGTATGCACAGTGCTACCAGGTCAGGGGAAAAACACCTTGAAACGCCCGTAAATATGTGAGTCCAGAAACCCACAAAATAAATAGAAACACTGTCCCGGGCACACGCAATTGGGGTAACTTTCTGATTTTGAAAAAGTCTCGTATTTAGACAGAATCTGTGGTCCACACCAGTATGAGGATTTGAAATGTATTTAATGAATGTAACATCAAAAAGCAACCAGCCGACACGTGTTTCGTCACATTAGGGAGTGATCCCGTGACTTCTTCAGGGCTGAACAGAGCTGCGGGGTGGATGGAATGAAACGGCAAGCTGGTGATAATTCCAACCCGGCTGGGTAGTCTCGGGAGGTATGGTAAGGATGAGGATGGCCAGTAAAGTCTCTGAGTGCGGAGACTGTGGCACAAGATAGCACAAGACGGCACCAGTGTTACACTCCACCTCTCTTCCTTCACTGGACTCTCCACCATTTAGGCTTACCCGCCTCTCCCGCGCCGAACACTGGACCGCTCTCCATTACCAAATACGGCATTCTACATCCCTTAATGGATCTCTAGGATGCGTGCGCCCCTATTATAGGTCTCCACACCCAGCGACTGTACTGGCCATCCTCATCCTTACCATACCTCCCGAGACTACCCAGCCGGGTTGGAATTATCACCGGCTTGCCATTTCATTCCATCCACCCCGCAGCTCTGTTCAGCCCTGAAGAAGTCATGGGATCACTCCCTAATGTGACGAAACATGTATCGGCTGGTTGCTTTTCGATGTTACATTCATTAAATACATTTCAAATCATCATACTGGTGTGGACCGCAGATTCTGTCTAAATACGAGACTTTTTCAAAACCAGAAAGTTACCCCAATTACGTGTGCCCGGGACAGTGTTTCTCGTAAATGAAAACAGGTATCCCTGACACCTAAAGATAGACAGTGACCACCGCTATCACTTTTGCAAACACCCAAAGGGAGCTGGCATGGTTGAAGGGGAGCACAGAAGAGTAAATATCCTTCTGGCCTACTGTGAACCACAGAGAACATCTGTGGGACTGCAGGACGAGTAAATATAAACATTCGTCCTGCAGGTCCAAGGTCACCATCAGCATTTTGAATTTGCCCTTCCACAGGAAGGCAAACTGAGGTGAAAAAACCAGAATAGGCTCTAGGACCCTGCTCTTTTTCAGCACAAGGAAATACTGAGAGTAACAACCCTTTCTATTTTTTCGGAGTATGGAACCCTGTCAATGGAACCCTTGGAAAGTAACACTTGCACCTCTTCTAACACAGTGGGCAGGTACTCGCTCTGATGTGGGGGCAAGACTTGTGGGAACAAAAAGAAAGGGTAGGGCATAGCCAAACTGAACAATCTGTATGACCCACCTGTAGGACGTGACGGATAGCCACCCTGGGAGGAGGTGCAGAATTTTGCCCTTCACAGGATGGGTGAGTAACACTAAGGGCAAACAAAAGCAGTTGGGTGGCCGTTTGCAGCAGTGGAAGGGGGCACATGGCCACACCATTGAAAGAACTGGGGTGACTGCTGAAGTGGTTGGGAGATCGTCACTGCCTACAAGCCAGCCCGCTGGAGTGGCCTCTGTACTTACTTACCTGATGCAGAATCCGCTTGGCAGGGGGGTCAAAAAATAGAGGGAGTGTGCCATGGCTCTACTGTCTTTAAATAGAACAACTGATGGACAGAATGCTGAACAATGTCAAACCCTCATCCCCAATACAGAGATCTGTGCCTAAATCCATGCTCGCTATGCCACTGGATTCAAGCTAGCCTAGCTGATGAGGGGTGATACCTCGAAACTGGTCCCAGGATGCTTGTTTTCCAGTCCAGGGAGGACCGGGCCTGGCAGTTCGGGCTGTGAATGTTCGCATTGGGAGGAGGGTAAAGGCTGATTTGCATATGGCTGGGTGGCATAGTAAGCAAAAAACGATGGATTTAACCCAGATCGGTGACTCAGGGTGAATGTTTGACAATGATCCACATTCCGTCCGTAATCTTTTTGTGTTGCTATAGTCGCCCTAAGAGGGAAATGAATGCCCAGATGTGGATCCCTTCCCGCTATGTCACTGGATTCAAGTTAGCCTGGCTGATGATGGGTGGTACTTCAGAGTGCTGAGGCAGCCTGCTCCAGCCAATCTACGCACTTCTCTCATGCAGCATGAGAGCAGTGTCTAGATTGGATAAGGAACTGTGGGAGCTGTGGGACCTCACGCTTGAAGGAGTATGGAGCAGGGGACTGCAGAACACCGAGGCTAAGGTAAGTGAACATTTTTATTTTCATTTGTAAATGTTTATTTTTATGTTTTCTTTTTTGTATTTATATTGTTGTCTTAACTGTATCGATGTCAACGCACCATTTTTGTGGGTCACCAACCGCCACTGCCCCAAGGTCTTTCTGGACTGCCAGCAAAATCTTGTTTCCCATGACCCAAGGTGTATAAGGGTAGTGACCTAATAAACAAACATCAATTAATTATCTAAATGGCAAGTTAGCAGGGAACATATTTACCTAAGTCCAAGCGGAATGAGGACTTTGGTACTGGAGGAGTCGTGGGGAATGAATTGAGAAGTCATTTTGCTGGTTGAAGCCTGAACCACAAGGCTCTCTGGAGTAAGATGTTTAGTGAGGAAATCAGTATCACCAGGAGCCAGTCTGTAGCACCTGACCACCTGCCTATTCACCAGTGGGCAGGAACATGGCTGTAGGTAAGTAGGATCTTTCTGGCATGGATACCCTCACTTTTTGCGTGGTGTCAGTGTGTTTTGACTGTATTTCACTGGGATCCTGCTAACTAGGTCCCAGTGGCAGTGCTTTCTCCTCTAAAAGTATTTTGTATATCCTTCAACTGGCATTACTGGGGTGCCATTATAAGTCCCTAGTATATGGTAATGAGGTACCCAGCGCAATGGTACACCAGGGGTATCCCATGGGCTGCAGCATATATTTTGCCACCCATGGGAGCGCAGGCAAACTGTCTCAGCAGAACTGCCATTGCAGTCTGCTTCAAATGGTACTTGCACCTTTCACTTTGGATATAAGGTTTTCCTTAAATCCTAACCACTGGACTTTACAGCTATAAGCCACCCCTAAGGTAGGCCCTTCAGTCCAAGGGCAGGGTGCATGGTTCTAAGTGTGTGGGTATCGTACTGCATGAGCAGAGGTCCCCCTACAAATCTCGAACTCCATTCTCTGGGTTTGTAAGTCAATATAAGGTAGGTAGCGGACATTGGCAAGATGAGATGTCTAACTACATGATGGCTGCCCTGAAACTGGTCATGTTTGGTAGCAAACATGTTGGAATCCTGGAACTACACCAATGCCAATGTTAGTTGCATTATACCATGTACTGAGGGGGCTTCATAGAGGATCCCTCCATACCTAACTGTGTAGCTTTACGGGATCTGCCTGCCAGCCCGGGCTGCTGCCAACCCTAGACAGTGTTCTGCCCCTCTGCTAATGCGCTTAACTCGGAGAGGGGAAATTCAGCAAAGGATTTCCTGCGAAGGAGAGGTGTGGCCACCTCACCTTTCGAATTAGGGAGGGTGATGGTGCTTCCGAGCGCCACCAGACTGCATTGAACCAGTTTTGCCCAGTTCAAGCCCTTGTCTCCCGCTCTGGCGTGAAACCACACAAAGGACAGGGTAGTGCCCGCACCCCTGTCCAAATCCTCCCTAGAGAGGTGCTCAGAGCTCCTCCAGGGGGCCACTTCATTTTGCCATGTTGAATTTTGGCCCATGGGAGCATCTGACTGGCTAGGATAAACTGAGTAGCGTCCCTGAGCCCCTCTGATAGGCGGGTCACCATAGAAGAGGTCCTTCCCCTTTTTAAGGTTACTTAAGGGCTCCCCTGAGGGTGGTCCTTAGATTCGTTCTGACAACAACTTTAAGATCCGACTGCCTGTCGTCTGAAGACTGTCCAAAGACTCTTCTGTTGGTGGACACTGGAACTCTGCTGTTATTCAAGCTAGGACCAAAGACAAGACTACTTTTGGCAGAAAGACTCCTGCTGCATCTTTTTCCCAGTATTTCTTCAAGTTCTGCAACTCCGTGGCTGTGCATCCTCCGAGTCAACAAGGACTGAGCCTGCATCACAGCCAGAAGGAATCTCCCTTGGAGTGAAGGAGTCACTTTCCTACATCCGTAGGATCCTGTAAGATGTCAACCAGTTGGCTGATCCTGTTGTCCCACGGACATCGCCGAGCTCTGCAACACAGGTGGTGGTTAGTTGGATCTCGAGGCCTGACTAGTCTTTCCTGCAACTTGAGTGAGTGCAATCCCTTTCCAGCAGATTTGAACCGCCTCCCTGTGCACTGCGTCTGTTTGTCATTACCAAGGCTTGTGCGCTTTCCACACAAAAGATCTTCAAGCTCTAAGAAGCCCCAGCTTCCAGCATGGCACAGCTCCAAGAACGACGTCCTGCCTGCATCCTCTGCATTGCGGGCCTGCATCTCCTGTGAGCTGTTGAGGCTTCCCTGCAACTCCCTGTGCCTGCTGCCAGAAGGTTCTCAATGGGGCTCCATCGATTGCTGTTGGCTCTCCTGCATGCTGAGGGCTGGCTCTGACTTACCCTTGCTAGGTTAGTCCCATACCCCTTGAAGGTCTGCAATACAGGACCCCTCCCGCAAACCACAGTTTGCATTTGCCAAGGCTTGTTGGTGGTCCTGCCGGTCCCTGACCTTCCTGGACTCGTTGACCAGCGTGGGACAGCATGTGGATGGCTCCTGGGCTCCTGCATTGTCGCCTGGTTCTCTACAGCTGCTGCTTCAACCCCACTGTGCTACAGCAAGAACCTCTAACAAGGTCTGGTATTGTGCTCCTGTGCCTCCTGGTCACCTCCTGGTGGTTTGGACTCTGCATTCAGGTTTTTCTTGTCTGGATTCCACATCCTGGTTCCACCGGCCTGGTCCACGACACTCTGTAGCTGCTGATCTCCAAGCAACCTCCATTGGCGTCTACAGGCGTTTCTGACACCGCTTCATCCCTCTGCACCTGGGTGCCCCAGTGTTGGTATCCTGGTTCCTGGGCTATCCACAGGTCGGGTGGGTATCGAACCTTCCTTGAGCCAAGGTGTTCTGTCTGGGTCCTTTGAGGAGAGTCCTAGACTGTAAAAATCCAACTGCGATTTACCCTGTATTATCCTTTGGACATTTGACCCGGGGTAACCACTCTTCACTCTGGTGCCTTGGGGTCCCTGGCTATTCACCTTAAGTGGTTCCGTGTTTCCCCTGGGGTCCACCATCCTTGGGTATTAGTCTTGTTAAGGTACTTACCAGACATTCCACTATTTTAGTATATGGTTTGGACCCCCCTATTGGGCCCTGTGTGTTTTTCCATGCTCTTGCCTATTTCTGAAGTATTTTTTGTGTGCAGTTTAAATCTCTGGGCAGGAGATATACCGAGTTAGTGTCTATGGTGTGTTAATACATAAAAAGTATTTTTAAACTCACCTGGTGTGGTTCTTTCTTGTGTGAAAAGCTTAGTTACTGATGACAATGGTAAATGCACTTGCTTTGCACCCTCCTGAATAAGCCTTGGCTGCTCTCCACAGCTACCCCTTGAGAGCTCTGGTTTTCAGGGACCTAAACAATATCACTAAGAGTTGCCTTGACTCAGCTCATAGTGCGTCACCATACTATATACTGAGCTAGCCTCCTACAATGCCTTTGACCAAGTGCCCATCCAGAGAGAGGTACAGACCTCATTAAAAAGGAGGAAGGGCTCAGAAATGGCTAGCTCAGGCTGCACAATTTCCACAAGGAAATTCATTTTGGTCTTGAATGAAGATATGCTGTAAATCCAGTACCTCAGCTGCCCATCAGACAGCTGCAGCAAATTATGTTCTCTCTTCTGTTAGTGGTCAAAGTGGTGAGTCAAACCCTGTTTCAGGGAGCTATCAACCCCACTGGCGTCTATTAAGTCTATGTTGTCATCCGTATAGTGAGAGAGGAGAAAATAATCCCCCCTCTGCACCACAATCATGTCAAGACATCTGAATCAGCACTGGTTGTTCTTCCTTCTACCTTCAAGCGCAGGAGGGTACATTTGTCACAGAATTTTGAGACATGTCCCAAACCAAACACTAAAGATATACCTCGAGCAGGTCCGTAACCGACATCTGCTTTCTACAGTCAACCAATTTTTTAAAGCTGTCAATTTAAGAGGAGACATCATTGACCCTTGACCCGGTCACTCCACTCCGCACGGCTCCCGTGTGCCCAGATTCTGCTGCTGCTGCCTTCTTGGCCTCTCTTGCTGCCGCCTCTCCTTAAGGCCCCTGCTCTCCAGGCTTGCCCAGGCTTGCCCTCGCTCTCCCGCTGCGTCTTCCTGCTCTTTCCACCCCCCCTTCCGCTCCCCGCCGCTGCTCTCCTGCGGCCCCGCCCCTTCTCTTGGCACCCGCTCCCCATTCGCCGCCCTGCTCCCGCCTCCCAGCTGCTCCTCCCTCCCACTTCGCCATATATGGCGGGGACCGCGCGTATGCGCAGCGGCCACGCGCAGCGGGCGCGCCGATTGCGCGCCGACATCGCGCCAAAGGCAAGCCCGTCTACGCCTGGACCGCGCCCAGAGCCATAACCCCTGGACCCCGCCGGAGCCAGCCAACCCGACAGATACGACGCCGCCACCCTCCACGCACTCAACACCGGCCGACAGCCAGCCTGCTACCAAGCCAACCCGAAACGCACCCGTGTAGCATTCACCTGCCATGCCTGCAACTTCACCTGCACCCGATCCTGCACCGCACCCACCAAGCCAGGCTCCAGCAACGACCACCTCAAGTGCATCTTGCTCAACACCCGCTCCATCCACAGGCACGCCGTCGAACTCTGGAACCTTCTCGACACAACATCACCAGACGTCGCCTACCTCACAGAAACATGGATGAAAGCCTCCTCAGCTCCCGACATCACCATAGCCATCCCGAATGGCTACAAGATCGCCCGGAAGGACCGCGTCAACCAAGCCGGAGGAGGCATCGCCATCGTCCACAGAAACACCATCCGAATCACGACCAACTCCGACGACGCCCTCACTGCCGCCGAACACCTTCACTTCCAGATACACACCGACCCCAAGACCACCCTTAGAGGCACCCTCGTCTACAGACCCCCGGGACCACGCACACAATTCAGAGAAGCCATCGCAGACTTCGTCAGCCCGCACGCCCTTACCTCCTCAGACTACATCCTCCTAGGAGACCTCAACTTCCACCTGGAGAACAACAATGACAGCAACACCGCCACCCTGCTGGACAACCTCGCCAACCTCGGACTCAAGCAAATGGTGAACACCCCCACCCACATCGCCGGCCAAACGCTTGACCCCATCTTCTCCTCCAGCAAGCACATCTCCTTCAGCCACTCCACCGGACTGCACTGGACAGACCACAGCTGCATCCACTTCAACTTCAGGAGAACCACGACCCACAACCACCCTCAACAGGTTCCCCGCAGAAGCTGGAGCAAGATCACCGCCGACCAGCTCACCACCTCCCTCAGCCAGAACCCCCCACCAACACGACGGACCCCAACGAAGCAGCCCGCAACCTCACACAGTGGCTCACCAACTGCACCGATGACCTCGCACCACTGAAGAACCCCCCAGCAGACACGGCAGCAAGAAAGCCTCCTGGTTCACCAACGACCTCAAAAACTCCAAGAAAACCTGCCGTACCCTCGAGAAAGCCTGGCGCCAGGACCAGACTACAGAAAACATGACAGCCCTCAAGAACGCCACCTGCAAACACCACCAACTGATCCGCACCACCAAAAGGACCACATTCAAAGAACGACTAGACAACCCTCCCACAACAGCAAGGAACTCTTCAGCATCGTCAAAGAGCTCTCCAGCCCCAGCGCCTGCAACAACGACATCACACCCTCGCAGGACCTCTGTGACTCACTCGCCTTGTTCTTTCACCACAAGATTGCCGACATACACAACAGTTTCGGCGCACAGACCGCGCACACTACCACCGATCCGGCGCCCCCCACCACCACCCTCCGCACCTGGACGACGGTCAGCACCGAAGATACCACCCACACGATGAACACCATCCACTCCGGCTCCCCAACCGACCCCTGCCCACACCACATCTTCAACAAAGCTGACTCCATCATCGCACCCCAACTCCGGAACATCATCAACAGCTCCTTCGCATCCGCCACCTTCCCAGAGAGCTGGAAACACGCCGAGCTCAGCGCCCTCCTGAAGAAACCCACCGCGGACCACACGGACCTTAAGAACTGCCGCCCCATCTCGCTCCTCCCCTTTCCGGCCAAAGTCATCGAGAAGATCGTCAACAAACAACTCTCCGCCTTCCTCGAGACCAACGGATCCCTCGACCCCTCGCAGTCCGGCTTCCGAGTAAACCACAGCACCGAGACCGCCCGCATCGCAGCCACCGACGACATCAGGTCCCTGCTTGACAATGGGGAAACAGCTGCCCTCATCCTCCTGGACCTCTCGGCAGCCTTCAACACCGTATGCCACCGCACACGGATACAGCGCCTCAGCAACATCGGAATCCAAGGAAAGGTCTTGGAATGGATCATCTCGTTCCTCGCCGGCAGAACCCAGAAAGTCCGCCTTCCCCCGTTCCGGTCCGTGGCCACCGAAGTCATCTGCGGCGTCCCGCAAGGATCCTCGCTCAGCCCCACCCTCTTCAAAATCTACATGAGCCCCCTCGCAGCCATCGCACGCCAACACAACCTCAACATCATCTCCAACGCCGACGACACCCAGCTGATCATCTCCCTCACCAACGACCCCGCCACAGCCAGAGCCAAGCTCCAGGAAGGAATGAAAGACGTCGCGGAATGGATGAAGCTCAGCCGGCTGAAACTGAACTCAGATAAGACGGAAGTCCTCATCCTGACAACATCCCCCTCCGCCTGGGACGACTCCTGGTGGCCTCCTGCCCTGGGCTCCGCTCCAAAGCCAACGGACCATGCTCGCAACCTGGGCTTCATCCTGGACTCCTCTCTCACGATGACCAAGCAAGTCAACGCCGTCTCGTCATCCTGCTTCAACACCCTGCGCATGCTCCGAAAGATCTTCCGGTGGATCCCCACCGACACCAGGAAGACGGTCACCCAGGCCCTCGTCACCAGCCGACTGGACTACGGAAACACCCTCTACGCTGGAACCACAGCCAAACTACAGAACAGACTCCAGCGCATACAGAACGCCTCTGCACGAC
This sequence comes from Triturus cristatus, assembly GCF_964204655.1. Lineage (NCBI taxonomy): Eukaryota > Metazoa > Chordata > Amphibia > Caudata > Salamandridae > Triturus > Triturus cristatus. The sequence continues at coordinate 853,684,454 of NC_140582.1, forward strand.
TTATCCTGGACACCCCCCGCTTCAGCCACATCTCTCCCCAGCTGAGAGACCTGCACTGGCTCCCCATCAGCAAGAGGATCACGTTCAGACTCCTCACCCACGCACACAAGGCTCTCCACGACATGGGACCCACATACCTCAACAACCGCCTCACATTCTACACACCCACCCGCCACCTCCGCTCCGCCAGCCTCGCCACCGTCCCGCGCATCCACAAGACCACCACCAGAGGAAGATCCTTCTCCTACCTGGCGGCCAAGACATGGAACTCCCTCCCCACCCACCTACGACTGACCCAGAACCATCTCTCCTTCAGGAAACAGCTCAATACCTGGCTCTTCGAGCAGTAGCGGATCCCCCTCCCCCCAGCGCCTTGAGACCCTACGGGTGAGTAGAGCGCTTTACAAATTCATTGATTGATTGATTGATTGATTCCCTAGCACACTGGGTTTAGTTTGAAAGTCATCGGATGTTTAATAAAATTTGGAGCAGAGCTCTGACTCCATGTCAGAGGGTGCAGAAAGAATGGAGCTGACATTAGCACATATGGGTGATGTTCATATCTTACTCCTTCATTACTTGAGCAGTATGAAGTCAACATAGAGCTGCAAGGGGTCACCTTTCAGGATCCAGTGAAGTGCCTGAGGAGTATTCTAACATCAGGGATTTTGCAATTAGATGTATTTATCAGAAAGGATAGAGCGCAGACCCTGTGAATACATTGTAAGGCCCAGCAGTCTGTAGTGACTTACAGCCATTGTTTAAAGTGGTAGGACACACTACCTGCGCACGGGCTATGTTCCTTCAAGGGTGGATTAAAGCGGTTTAGCTGTGGGTGCCAAGGATGAGCAAGAAGACTATTGCTTCTGATTCCTGCAGCTGTTGGAATTACCACGCTAACTATACTGCCCAAAAAATAATTGGGTGGCTGAGAGAGCTGACATCTCTAAGGGAATGATCTGGCAACAGCCCTGGAATTTGCTGCACTGTTGATGCAACTGTTGTGCTGCAGTGGCCAAGCTGAAAGAGTCATCCGTGGGCAGTCTCTGGTGAAAGTGTTCCAGAGCTCTGTTGGCCTCTAGGAGAAAGAAGAGGGAGCCACTAAATTAAACAATCTCTTGTCATTAGAGAGGCCTGGACATCTCCGGAAGACACCAGAAGAGTGCACCTAGGCATGGCAGAGGATTGGAGCCCAGCCATGCCATATGCACATAACTTGGTGATGCTGGATCAGACTGCAAACTGTCTCCAGCACCAACTGTGCACTTTTTAAAACTACTCAGGAGTCAATAAACCTGCTAGCAACTGTGAGAAAACCCATTTTTGCTTCTTCCTTGGAAAAGGATGACTGGCATGCAGTAGTATTATAAATGGATGTTGACCATGGTGGACTCCTACACTAACATGTACGTGCTTTTTTCACCCTCTTAAGTTGAACTTGCATCATGATTTTTGCGAGAACAGTGCTCTAATTGTCAAGCATGTCCTACATAGCTTTAGTAAGGTATGAGACGGATGTCACTGGTCTACCTAATAAAAGCTTTTAAGTGAAAAGTCATTCTAACGATTTTTTATGGAGACCCTGTGTGAACCCTGGAACAATGAGGAAGGTCACAAAATGTACTGGAATGATGCTTCTAGCTCATCATTGAAAGGGTACAACTGGCCAGACATTACACAATGTCCATTGGGAACAGGGGCTTAAGATAATTTGATTATGGCACAGGCATCTACATGAACTTTATGGCAAAGATTGATGAAGAAGAGATACTGATTGCTATCTTAAAATAAACTAGTCCCTTTAACGTGTAAATCACAAGCCAACATCGATTTAGAAAGGCAATCCCGTTTGCTCTCTACTAGAGTAGATGGAAAAGTTACTTACCTTTCTGGAGGATGATCAATCTATCTACAGATTCCCCACCTTTGAATATCCCATGAACATACTGGATCTGGAAACTTTTGCCGCAGCTCTTTGGTGTTGGTAGGTGGTGGAGGTTTCATTTTAATGCCCAAAGTGAAGTCGTAACGACGTCTCTGGTTACTTAAAGTGTCCACTTCAGTGCCTCGAAATCAGTTCTCCTCTGTTTTCAATAATTTTTTTTGTGGGGGAATGAGAAGGACCTCAGCGATTTGTAGGTGCAGTGCAAGACTAACATGGAATCATTACATATACATTTATATATATATATATATAGCTGTATATATATTGCTTCTCTGCGTTTTCACCGGCTGCCGCACCACACACCGCGGGTGCCGCTTCCTGTGAGTGTGAGTCACATTCAATTGTCAAGGTCCATGGCCCAATCCTGGTCACACAAGAAAAAGCACACGCCACAGAGCTAATTTTCAATTATTATTTATTGCCACCACGACAATCAGACTGGACAGATATGTTTCGGCACGGGTGCCTTTCTCAATGTCAGTGCAAATGTGATTTACATACCAATTTAAAACAAAAAGGTAGTTCATTGGTTCATATTGTTAGTGACACAAGCAATGGATAACTCTAATTATATCACATATTGTGTTTTCATGGCAGCCATCTTTAAATGTTTAACTCAAGGGAATTCATTATATCTCATAGATATAATCACATAAATCTTATTGTGATATTGTTATACAACAGAGAAAAATACATAATAAAGAGAAATTCATGTAGAACCATTGTGTGTTGTAAGTAATATCTAATTTTATTTTAGTCTCTTAACTTTATTCCTTTTAAAAATAAAGATTTATTCAACACCATCATTAAATAGAATATAAATGTAATTTATGAGGTGATTCAGCCGAAAAAAGTAATCAATACAATATTATATAGTGGACCCTTTGGAATTCAGATGCCATCGATTTAAAAGCAACAATTGATATCATACAACATACTTAATGTGAGTTAAATAATCAGCTGTGACCTATCGCCTGATCTTTTTTCCAGCTATAAATCGTGGCCCAGATACATTTGCCTAATTTCCTAGCCCTCCCGCCCTTCCTTTCATACACCCCCTTTTAAAGATAAAAAATAGATAGCAGCCTCCCAAGTCATTGATGAAAACTTGGGGCAACCAAGCCGAGGATATACAGATTTTCTAGGAGGGGGCATGTTGAGAACATATGTACTTTATTGCCTTCTATACTGCTACATCGGGGACAGTTGACCCCCGCTTGACCCCCCCACTGAGCTAACTTATTTGGGGTATAATATAACAAGAATTTTTTTTATCGTGTTGTGATTGTAATCCGTCAGAACACAGGATAGTCTTCCCTAGCTTCAAGGAGTCTAAGAACCTACCACGATTTGTATCAATATTTTGTTTCTATTTCTCTGTCTGCGTCTCGAGATCGTCCTGCTTCAGTTGGGACAACCCCCCCATATATAAGATTGATGGTAGACCCCTTGTTATCCCTAACCACCTCCATGATAGATTCTTTGCTGAATCCCTTTGGTCCCACTTTCGTATTTGCTAGAAAGCTCTGTATTTGCGAATACTTAAAGTCTTTCTTATCAACCCCAAGTTGGCTTGAACTTACTTAAATTACTGGGTTCCATTCACATCCATAAGGTCCGCAATCCACCGAATTCCCAGACCCTCCCAGCGTGCCATAACCTTATCATGAAATATTTCTGGAAGTGCTGGGTTCCTAAAAAGTGCAGTGTAAAAATTCATCCTACCCAGCCCTATTTTTGTCTTAAATACCACCCATACCTGAAATGTGGCTGATAAAGTTTTGAATCTAACTCTCTTATAATAGCTAGGTTCATTATATTTCAGGAGCCAATTTTGAGCCGCATCTCCTAATAATAACTCATAGACATCCAGTGACCCCATCCTGCTCCAGTGGTCTGCTGAGTTCCCACCCACAAGACCCCTCATATTGTAAAGCTGTGGCCCAGTGACACAGTCTGAGATCTGCCACTGCCCATCCCCCTTTCTCTCTTGTGTGTGTCATAAACCTCAATGCTCTCCTTGTCTTCCCGGAAGCCCAGATAAACCTGTTAAACATATCTGCCAACCCCTTAAACTATTGCTTTTCAAATTCCAGGGGTATAGCCCTAAAGCGATAAAGGATTTTAGGTAAAAAAATCATCTTGATTATATTGCAACAGCCGACAATAGATAGATGAAGGTTGTTCATCCTATGAAAATCTTTCTTGAATTTCTGAATGACCGGGGCTAAGTTTAGCTCCACAATTTGCCCCAGCACTTATGTGATATAAATCCCTAAATAGTTAGCTGCCTGCGTCACCCAGTGGTCTTCCAGGTCTACCAAACTATTTATAACTATCTTTGATTTCGGCTGATTGAGTATCCTGAGATCATACCAAATAGCCAGGCCTCCTCCTCAATTATACAAGCGCTGGTTGGGGGTCAGATGTTACTATCGCCAGATCGTCAGCATAACCCAGGATTTTGGTTTCGCACCCTTGGAAACAAACTGGTTTAATACTCCTAGGAGCATTGATCAATGGCGCTATATGGCATGCAAAGAGAAGAGGGGAGTAAGGGCAGCCTTGTCCCCCTTGTAATCAAGGGGGTTTCTGTATGTCCCCCAATTAGATGGAGCTGGACAGCTGGGGCCAGATACATGACCCGTATTGCGTCAATAAAACCCTTTACAATACGAAACCATTTAAGGGCGGCCCATAGATAGTCCCGGAAGACCCTATCAAACGCCTTCTCGGCATCAAGCAAGATCAGTGCCATAGGGTCTCCCAAGGTTGCTGCAGCACCAAACAGTCTTACCACCCTTTGTATGTGATTGGTGGTGCCTCTGCCTGGTATGAAGCCATGCTGCCTAGGGAATATCTCTTCACCAATAATAAGGCTTACCCGTGAGGCTAATACCTTTGAAAATATCTTTGCATCGCTATGCATAAGTGTTATGGGTCTATAAGACAAAGCTTCGGTTGGGGGCTTCCCCACCTTTAAAAAATATAATCATGGTGGCCCAAGCCCATGACTCTGGGGTGGAAACCCCCGTTTGAGCCTGACTAAATATTTTCACCAGGTTTGGCCCTAAGACAGTAAGAAAAGTCTTATAAAATTGCAGAAGAATCTGGTTGGGTCCCACATCCTTTCCGGAGGGAAGATCACTGAGTGCTCTGTATATTTCTTCTTTTCTGAACTGAGTATTTAGGAATACAGCTCTTCTGGGGAAAACTGTTCCGTTGTATACTGTTAAGATTCTCTATAATTAAGCTTTCCTTGGTTTGCTGATCCTCACGGTATAGGTTCTCATAATACTTACGGAATTCCTCCTGTATGCCTGTGGGACCAGTTACTAAGTTGTTCCTCTTGTTTTTAATCTTGGGGATCTCACCCCTGAATGCTTTTTGTCTAGACTGTGCTGCCAGCATATGTACAACCCCTTCATTGAGCTCATGACAATCCTGTTGCCATGCAAGATACTTTTCAGCAGCTCTACCTGCAGAGATTTCTCCTATTGCAGCTCTTGCCAGGGCAAGTTTAAGCCATATATTCTCTGTGGATGCCCCCGAAGCTAAAGCACCGACAAGTTCCTCCTCAACATCTGCCAGCACTTTATATAATCCCATTAGCTGCTGGATTTACTTCTTTTCATGATGCAGACTATAGCTGAGTGTCTCCCCCTTACCCCTGCCTTACACACATCCCAGGCCATACCACTACCTGTGCTGTCTCTATTATTGTACTGGGCCTACTCAGGAGAATTTTTCCCTTGCTTCCTCCTGCGACCAGGACAACATTGATACAGGCTTTGAATATGAGCAGAATCGATTACTGTAACGCTCTGCTTTTTTCTACCCATGAAGCCTCCCTAAATAAACTGCAGGTTGTGCAGAACACGGCGGCCCGTCTAGCTACGGGAGTTCCACCTAGGGCTGGGCGGAATTTGCGGAATGCCTCTTCGCGGAATTATGAAAAAAATTGTGGAAAACGAGCGCACAACCTGAGGGACCGTGTGCCCGGGACTGGGGTACCTCGTGCTTGGACAGGCTCCCCGATCTCCCCGGCCTGGCTGCGTTGAGAAGCAGGGACTGGCTCTGGGCCTCCTGATTTTTGGTCAGGGCCTGGGATCCCACGTCCTGCGGCCTACCAAGTGTCCATCTGCCCGGGACAAGAGACCCTGGTGCAGAGTCCCGGAGCCCTGCAAGGGCAGGCGGGAGCCCTACCGCTATGGCTCGGTGTGGGCAGCTGGGAGTCCTTTCGGTCCCGGCCATCTGGTCGCACCTTTCCCTCGGCCATCTGGTCGCACGCAATGCTTTCCAATGGGGCGACCAGATGGCCGGGCCAGCCTGGAAGTCCCGATGAGGGCTCATTTGACTCCCGGATCCCAGTCAGGGCTCCAGGAGGTCGGGCGCATCCGCGCCTAGGATCCCCTCCGTCACTCAGAGCGCGAGGGTTACAAGAAAGGTGGGTAGCCTTCCTCCGGATTAGTAGGGGCAGGGTATGCCGGGACACCCCTCCTGGGGATGGCGGTTCTCAGGCGGGGACCAGATGGGCCAAGCCCGGACGACACTTCCCCGGGGCGTCCGGTGCTCCCTCGGTGAGGCAAAGTGCCCAGGACGGGCTCCATGGGTCCCCCGGTCGTCTGGGCCCCGGGAGCTCCGCCGGGCCTCCCATGCCTGAGGCACAGCGTGGTGGGATCTACGAGCCCCCCCCCCCCCTCCCGAGGCCTGCAGCCCTGGAGCCCTTCAGCCCGGAGCCCTGGAGCCCTGCAGCCCTGGAGCCTTTCAGCCCGGAGCCCTGGAGCCCTGCAGGCCCAGAGGCCTGCAGCCCCGGAGCCCTGCAGCCCTGGAGCCCTGCAGCCCTGGAGCCCTGCAGCCCCGGAGCCCTGCAGCCCCGGAGCCCTGCAGCCCCGGAGCCCCAGAGCCCTGCAGCCCCGGAGCCCCAGAGCCCTGCAGCCCTGGAGCCCTGGAGCCCTGCAGCCTCGTAGCCCTGCAGCCCTGGAGCCCTGCAGCCCCGGAGCCCTGCAGCCCCGGAGCCCTGCAGCCACGGAGCCCTGCGTGGGCAGGCGGGAACCCTAGCGCGAAGGCTCGGGTTGGACAGATGGGAGTCCTTTCAGTCCCGGCCATCTGGTTGCACCTCTCCCCTCGTCGCGCGCAATGCTTTCCAATGGGGCGACCAGATGGCCGGGCCAGCCTGGAAGTCCCGATGAGGGCTCATTTGACTCCCGGATCCCAGTCAGGGCTCCAGGAGGTCGGGCGCATCCGCGCCTAGGATCCCCTCCGTCACTCGGAGCACGAGGGTTACAAGAAAGGTGAGTAGCCTTCCTCCAGATTAGTAGGGGCAGGGTATGCCGGAACACCCCTCCGGGGCTGGTGGTTCTTTGCCGGGGACCAGATGGGCTATGCCCGGGCAACATCCTCCCAGGCGTCCGGGGCTCCCTCCTCCGGCCCGAGGCGTGGAAAAGTGCCCGGGGCGAGCTCCACGGTGCCCCGGGCACTCGGGCCCGAGAGCTCCGGTGGTCCTTCAAGTGCCTGAGGCCCAGCCGGGGTCGCCGAGCCCCCCAGGAAGCAGAGCCCCCAGAGCCCTGCGTGGGTGGGCAGGCGGGAGCCCTACCGCTATGGCCCGGCTCTGGGCGGGCAGACGGGAGTCCTTTCAGTTGCCGGTCATCTGGTCGCTCCTTTTCCCTCGGCCATCTGGTCGCGCGCAATGCTTTCCAATGGGGCGACCAGATGGCCGGGCCGGCCTGGAAGTCCCGATGAGGGTCCATTCGCCTCGCGGATCCCAGCCAGGGCTCCAGGAGGCCGGGCGCGTCCGTGCCTAGGGTCCCCTCCGTCACTCGGAGCACGCGGGTTACAAGAAAGGGAGTAGCCTTCCTCCGGATTAGTAGGGGCAGGGTGTGCCGGAAGACCCCTCCGGGGCTGGCGGTTCTTTGCCGGGGACCAGATGGGCTACGCCCGGGCAACATCCTCCCAGGCGTCCGAGGCTTCCCTCCTCTGGCCCGCGGCGTGACAAAGTGCCCAGGGACGGGCTCCTCGGGTCCCGGGCAGTCCTGCCCCCGGGGCGCCCGGGCCCGAGAGCTCCGTCGGTCCTCCCCGTGCCTGAGGCCCAGCCGCTGTCCCCGACCCCCCCGGGAAGCAGAGAGCCCACCGAGCCCTTGGTTCAGGCGGGAGCCCTACCGCTATGACTCGGCTCTGGGCGGGCAGACGGGAGTCCTTTCAGTTGCCGGCCATCTGGTCGCTCCTTTCCCCTCGGCCATCTGGTCGCGCGCAATGCTTTCCTATAAGGGGGGGCCAGATGGCTTGGGTGGCCTGGAAGTCCCGATGAGGGTCCATTCGCCTCCCGTATCCCAACCAGGGCTCCAGGAGGCCGGGCGCGTTCGCCCTCAGGGTCCCCTCCGTCACTCGGAGCGCGCAGGTTTCAAGAAAGGGGGGTAGCCTTCCTCCGGATTACTAGGGACAGGGTACTCTGGGACCCCTCTCGGTTCTCAGCCGGCAACTGGACGGGCCCGGATGCTACCCTGGTTCTGTCCCGGGGGCTGCCGCGTGGCAGGGTGCCCGGGACAAGGGGTCAGGAGGGTCCGGGGAGGCTTCCCCTGCGCCTGTGGTCCTGGGAGCCCCGGCTGGGTCCAGGGGCCTGGCCGGGCCCCGGGTCAGGGACTCCGGCCCCGGGCCCCATCCCCTGGCCTGCGGCACTCCCAAAGGCCCGGAACAGGGTTCCGTTGTGTTCGGGGAGCCTCCCTTTGCTCGGCTGGGTTCAGGAGCTCTGGCCGGGCCCCTGAGGGCCCCGGGGAGGGCAGCCTCCCCGCCCCGGGCTCCGCCATGGGTCCTGCCGCGTGGCAGGGTGCCCGGGGCGGGGTCCGGAGGGCCCGGGGATGCTTTCCCTGCGCCTGCTGGCCTGGGGGCCCCGGCTGGGTCCAGGGGCCCGGCCGGGCCCCGGGTCAGGGTCTCCAGCCCCGGCCCCCGGCATGCGGCACTGCCAAAGGCCGGGGACGGGGTTCCGTTGTGTCCGGGGAGCCTCCCCTCTCTTGTCTGGGTTCAGGAGTTCCGTCCGGGCCCCTGGGGGCCCCGGGGAGGGCGGCCTCCCCGCACCAGGCTCCGTCATGGGTCCTGTCGCATGGCAGGGTGCCCGGGGTGGGGTCCGGAGGGCCCGGGGATGCTTCCCCTGCGCCTGCGGGCCTGGGGGCCCCGGCTGGGTCCAAAGGCCCGGGACCGGGTTCCGTTGTGTCCGGGGAGCCTCCCTCGCTCGTCCGGGTTCAGGAGTTCCGGCCGGGCCCCTGGGGGCCCCGGGGAGGGCGGCCTGTAGGAAGGTGGATATCTGACTATGGTTATCCCCAACTTTTTGCCTAGTGTCTAGCTGGTTTTTCGACTTAGTTGGCCTGAGATCCTGCCAGTCAGGGTCTCAGGCTGTCTGCTCTCTCTTTAAAATGGACTCCATGTACCCTAGGTACATACCCAATTGGTAAGGATCACCTTATTGGACCCTGTACAGTGTACCCTAGGTACCCAGGGCATAGGTGTACCCTAGGCCTCCCAGGGGCTGCAGCATGTATTATGCCACCCCTGGCCTGGCCTTCCAATCAGACACAACTGGTTGATCACTCAGCTGGGGCAAGGTCGTGTAATCACCCCTTGCTTAGATATAGTATACCTATATCTACCCTTAAAATAGACACATGTGTACCTATCAGCCACTCCTATGGCAGGCCTTAACAATCCTGGAGGCAGAGTGCCTGGTAACATGTGAGATGGTGCTCTAGCATGAGCTGAGCCTGTCTGCAGCTTTCGGAACCATGTCCTTATAGCTGTTCTATGATATAGCCTACCATATACTCTTAAAGTACCTTATAATCTTAAACGGTTATGGTAACTATGGTTTGGCTTTATCAAAACATGTCGTGTAAGGTGTCTAACACTTTGGAATAATACCCCCATACTATTTCTGGTGATGAGGATATTATTCCCCCCTTCTAGAGGGAGACACATGTTAAAATCCTACTTTGCTTTTTAACTCTGACCAAAGCCTCAGCATCACAAAATGGATGCTGCTGACACAGACACGAGTCTGACCTCCTGCAGCTGGGAGCCCTCCCAGCCAGGGAGGCCTGGACAATAGGTTTCCTGCTTGGGGAGGTGCTAGCACCTCCCCAGACAGACTTTAGTGTATTGGGGCAGGGAGGGCTGAAAGGAATGATACATGCCTGGGGCACACAAGGTGCTCCATGCATAGTCCAGTTCAAACCGGTGCTGGGGCACTCCAGCCCCAGCTCTGGCGCGAAACTGGACAAAGGAAAGGGGGTGTAACCACTCCCCTTCCTGGTCCCACCCATAGGAGGGACCTTGCAGGTAGCCCAGCCCACTAGCCCAGTATATCAGTAGGTAGCTGAGCCATGCTAAATTAGATTAACCTGAATCTGCAACTTGAACAGAAACTCTGGACCTTCGACATTCGACCTCAGGAAGAAGACTGAAGAAATCTCCCTTGTGGCCAAGGAGTGACCACCCTGGGCAACCAGGCACCATCCAGCGACCGCTGCTTGCTTTGAGACTGATCCTACGAGTGACGACTGCAGAGACTGACCAGCACCGAGACTTCCAGACACCTCTGACCCAGATCCACATCTACAGCGAAGCTGAGACCCGTGGAGGCGACGAGGGACGTGGGACCGGCGACTTGGGAAAAGTGGCTAGTACCTGACTAGCGCGACTTCCGAGGCTCCCTCGAGGCTGTGCTTGGGGAATTGAGAAGCCCCCATCCCGAGCACCATCTGCAAAGAAGACCAGCTCCCCACACTTCACGTGTTCTGCGTGGGGCCCTTCTGCACCTGAGTTGCTCGACGTGTTGTCCGGTTGCTGGCCCGTTGGCTAGTGACCTCTGCGACGACGAACCTTTGTTTTCATCTTGCTGGTCCGGCTCCTCCAGACTGGCACCCGCTCCTCTGTGAAAGAGAAGCACCCCAGACCTTCCTGGTCTGCACCAGAAGCAAGTCCTTCATCCTGCGTGGGTTCCGCTTGCCAAGGCCTGTTGGGTCTTGACTCGACTTCGACGCCGCCGACAGCAAGAGCCTTCGTGGGACAGCTCACCTCCTGGTC